>NC_090443.1:449852472-451125356 GCF_031143425.1 Pleurodeles waltl
ATTTTGTAAAAAAAAAATTGACAGTTGATCCAATTTGTTCAATTCTTTATGCATAATTCCATTAGTATGTAGCCTACACGTGTTTCGCCTGTTACACGGTTGAAAACCTGGGGCTTTTTCAAGGCTTTGTTTGTTGTAGCATAGTCAAAGTTCCAATTGATACAGTCATTTGTTGCAATTTCTCATCCAAAATAAGTAAGTATGTCAGAGTATGGGAATAAATCCCGTCTTGGGCGGCGCTTCAGTTTGTCCGAGTGAATATCCAGAATTGCCCTCTGTATGAGGATTTTGCAGTTGGGATCTACAGTTTAGAATATTGCTTTGTTTGCTGATGTATGGTTGTGTTTTAGATCCAAGGATGCCCCCTTTGTATGAGGTCTGCTTGGAGATTTTATGGAGCAAGTCTTTTTATTGATATTTAAAGCACCCTCACGTGCCCATACCCAATGGCCAATGAGTAAACCAAACATAAGACAACTCCTATTCATGAATCAACTACAAAATTAGACATGCTTAGCTTTAAAAAATAGGGGTGCGTGGAATCTTTCTTATGCTCTCTTATGATCTGTCAGACTCATTGCTCCCCTTGGGCTGCTGCAATCTCCCGTCTTGAAGCAGTTGGGAATGATACTCAAATTTCTTAGACATTTTGTGCATGTACGTTCCCTAAATTCAGACAAGTAACCAAAAATGTTCTCCCATTTTAGAAGATGGTGTTGTTATCTCCATTTTCAAGACATCCCATTACCTGTTTTGTGATTTTCTAAAAATACAGGACTCTAGTCTTCCCCTAGAGTGCAGTGATAGTGTTCCTGGCAACAAATAAGGCAAGTAATATGTGTTTCTTCCTTAGGGGTGATAGAGGGTACGACTATCTGTTAGGAAAGCCCCAAAATGCATGTGCTGGGAATCTGAGAATAAAGGAGCCAAACATAGAGTTGATTGCATCTTTTACATTTGTCCTGTATTTTTGAAGATTCAGGCAGTGCCAAATGAGAGTAACTGACGATCCTTGATTCCCAAACCCTGTCACCATTAATTAAAATGGGGTATGGTACTAATGCATTATCACATTAACTGGCTTCTGTCTTTGTGGATCTAATGTCACCAACTTGCGCCTTTATCAATATCTCCTACTATTCTTCCTTTTGAACTTTAACCCCAAGTGACCATTACATTTTCACTGGACCAGACATTGCGTTGCTGTGTGTTTCCTACCAGAAACATGCAAATTTCTGAAGTAGTATTTGTCTCTTTTTTCCAGCAGCAGGTATCTTACAAGCTTTGTTAGGTCTGTCTTGCCTGGGACTTAGCAGAATGGTGATAAATCTGGCAATAATGTATCTCTGTTGTGGTGGAGAAAAGTCTCCAGCATAGCTTTGAGGACTGTCCACCACATTCAGAAGCAAGCTGTAGTATTTTTGACCTGTACCTTAGCACAAATGACAATCATGGGTGTGCACAGATGTCAATTTTAACATGGGGTGAGACCCTAGGAGGATCTTTCAGGTTGGAGGGGCACATTAATTGCACCCTCCTTTTGCAAGTATGACTACTGCTGTCTCAGTGGGTGCTATAGGATTGTCAGTGGTTGCTGGAAAACTGAGTTCAGTCACCAGGGCAGGTCTTTTCACCTGTTGTTTGTTAGGGAGCATGCATACAGACAGATGCTGTGATTTAAATTGTCCATGATTCCCCTCCAGTTGTGATCTTCAGCCATCCATGTGAGGCATGGATGTTGCATGTGTACTGTCTGCATGTATACTGTTTGCATTTGAAAGCCATAAGTGGAGTTTGTGGTGCCTGTGATAATGGACACTATGGCTTCCATTTTGTGTGATACAAGATACAAGTGGCACATAAGGTGCAGGGTTAGGGACAGTTCAGACAGCCGAGGTGTATTTCAGATTCCAGAAAGCAGACTGCAGAGTTTTTCGTAGGGGAAACAGTGAGGATCTTTTGAAGCTAGAGAGATCCCCCCTGCCCTTTCCTGTCCTTTTGTTCTCTTTGAGGGCTTTGCCCACTGGCTGACAGGTAGTGGGGTGGTGTGTCTATCTTTTATGTCCTTGCTACGGGTTATTGGTTTCTCCTACTTGGAGACTCCCTGCTCAGCTCCTCTCTTATATTCACACTTTGGACAAAACCTTTGACTGAACTACTGCTATACACAAAGTTGACTTGCAACTTGGTTTTAAAGAGGGGATAGAAATGTCCAGAAGTTGTGCCAAGATTTCATTACCAGAAACCTAGAGCCCATGCCAGTGGAGTTCAGAAAATACTTAACGTGCCAGGGTTGGGGTACTGCTAGCTCCTCTTTTTAGAGGTTAAGTACTGACAACCAGAGAAATTGATGTGTCTGCCAGGTTGGGCTGCCTGGACCCTGCTGACTCACAGCTGAGGTGGGGTTTGAAGGTGCTCTTTCATGATGAACACACTGCTTAGACATAAAGGGTATGTGGAGGAGCTAAGTAGAACAAATCAATACTGATACTGCCACAATGTTGAGGATGAGGTCCGAGGCCCCAGTAGTCTCTTTAGCATAACCAGCTAGAACCAACCCGCTGAAACTAAGGGCATCTGGAAACTCACAGGCACAAATTCTGTTGGCAAGCGTCTTGTGCCAAGAAGTATTCTTTTTAAGAAAGTAAAGTCCTGGCCAGAAATTAATTTATTCATGTTTATTTGCTGTTTATTGAGTTCTAAATATCTACCGCCACACCATCTCCCTCAGTAATCCTTGGACTGCTCGCCGCACTATTCTGAGAATCAAGTGTTAAAGGGGGGTACTCAGTGGCCAGCTTTTGGTCCAACAGTTAAGCCCTAGGACGCCAAAGGTAAAGAGACACAATTTATCTGATGTGGGTCAAGTGTGACTGCTCCAGGGCTCATGAAAAAGTTCCCACACCCTGGGGGTCATTCTGACCTCGGCGGTAAAAGGCGCTTACCGCCGGTCAGAAGACCGCCAGAACACCGCAGCGGTCGCGGTAAACCGCCACGGTCATTCTGACCCGCAACTGGCAAACCGCCAAAAACCCGACATCCACAAAAGTCCGCCACACCAACGGCCAGCGAAAAACTGGCGATGACCAAACCTACACCGTCACGCCAACAGAAATACACCCATGCCATTCCGACCCACAAATCCACGCGGCGGTCTTTCAACCGCGGTATTCCATTGGCGGTACACACCGCTGCGGTCAAAATACACACACCTTTACAAAACACAACCACATTGGACAATTCAAAATACACACACCTAAGACACATACACACAACACTCCCACACACCCAATACAATATAAAACACACACCCACATCACCCACAAACCCCTACGACCAAAACATCCGACAGAAGGCCAGAGAGAGACAGCACAGAATAGAGAACACCATCACACAGAGGCACACTACACCATCACCCACACAATATCCACGCACAAAACACCACACACCACCACACTCACCACACTCATCAACACATACACCACCCCACACCTCATCCACACCACCCCATGGCACCCCAAAGACACCCCAGGTTTTCAGACGCTGAACTCAGGGTATTGGTGGAGGAAATAGTTCGGGTAGAGCCCCAGCTCTTTGGGACACAGGTGCAGCACACCACCATTGCCAGGAAGATGGAGCTATGGCAAAGAATAGTGGACAGGGTCAACGCTGTGGGACAGCATCCACAAAATCGGGACGACATCAGGAAGCGGTGGAACGACCTACGGGGGAAGGTGCGTTCCATGGTATCAAGGCACAACATCGCGGTGCAGAAGACTGGCGGTGGACCCCCACCTACTCCCCCAGAATTTACAGCATGGGAGGAGCAAGTCTTGAACATCCTGCATCCTGAGGGCCTCGCAGGAGTAGCTGGAGGAATGGACTCTGGTAAGTCTCATCTTCACTACTTCATCCCCCCCACCCCACCTGCATGCCAAATCATACCCCCACCCTCACCCCCACCCCCATCACTCCAACTCCTTGCAAATGGCTCACCATCACAACCCACCCATCCCAACACCTAGCCCTGCATGAGTCCACAAAGCATGGACACCCATCACCAAAGCATGCCCACTGCACATACCCATCTCCCCCACAAGCCACCGTCACAAAAGCCCCCACAAGGGAATGCCAGCACTGGGGTACACGGGCACCCACCCATTACACAATATGGCACACACAGAAGCAATAACCATACTCTTATACCCCTGCAGGACCCGAACACCACCACACCGCCCAGGAGGGTCCAGAAATGTCCATCCCACCCCCAGAAGAGGCCCCCAGTGATGACAGCAGCTCTGTCTCCCTGGACCCAGATGACCAGCCTGGCCCATCGGGGACCTCGGGACAGTCGGTTCCCCTCACACAGCCACAGGCCACAGCAGACCTAACCCCCTCTGGGAACACCAGCACAGCTCCCACCCAGCGGGCCCATGCCTCTGTCTCCAGGACACGTCAATCAGCGGTGTGTCCACCACTACAGGGCACCCAGGTTAACCCACCACCCCAACAACAACAGGGACCTGGGGGCAGTGGTAGTGGGCACATGGTCCAGGGGACGGAGGCACAGGAACACAGGGGAACTGGGAGGGCTGCTGTGCGACAGGGGGGGACAGGCCTAGGGAACCCACTCTCCACGAGGCCCTCTCCTCCATCATGGGAGCATACCACCACTCCCAGGAGACGATGGCTACGGTACTGGCCAGGTTCCAGGAGATCCAGGTACTGCAGGAGGAACAGTTTATGGGGTTCAGGGAAGAACTCCGAAGCATTAGTTCCGCAATGGGGACCATCGTCGTGGCTCTCAACCAGATTGTCACCACATTGTGGGACCATGTAGCACCACAAAGGGCCCCTGTCACTAGCATGGACCAAGAACAGGCTACCACCTCTGCCGGCGCTAGTGGACAGGAGGTCCCGACACAACAACAGGCCACCAGAACCCCACCCCCTGCAGAAGAAGAACCACCCCGCAAGCGGGGCCTGAGATCTAGGAAGAAGACAGAGTAGGATGCCAAGACCCCCGCCAGCAAAGGATGCCCCCTGATGTCATCCCACTGTCCCACATTGTCACCCTGTCCAACCTTAAACTGCCCCTGCTCCATCCTTCCACAGGCATATGGACAATGCACCTGTGAGACTGAAAATCTGGACTCTGCCATGGACATTCCTCCACCATCACCCATCACCGATTTTCAACCATGTCCCTAAATTGAGCACTTTAATAAAATCACTTATTGCACAAAAATAATCTGGAGTCTGCCTGTATTTTGAACAAATGTATTAGACATAACCGTGCCAAAATGTCCAGTTACATTGTGATGACAACATACCACTGTCACACAGCTGTAGTCCATGGGGAAACAAAGCCGAGGTCACGCAGTGGGGCCCACATCTCTGAAATTGGAAGGGAAAGTCACAACTCAGTTAACATACACTGGGGGGAAACTCAGACAGTAGAGAGGCAGGAGACTGTAAGTAAATGTAAAATGCCGGTGTTGATTCTTACCTGTGTGTTATTGAAAATACTGTTGTATTACTGTGTCCCTGTTGTCTGTGTCGTCCTCGTCGTCTTCCTCCTCTTCACTCTCCACAGGCTCCACAGCTGCCACAACACCACCATCTGGACCATCCTCCTGCAGGAAAGGCACCTGGCGTCGCAAAGCCAGGTTGTGAAGCATACAGCAGGCCACAATGATCTGGCACACCTTCTTTGTTGAGTACATTAGGGACCCACCTGTCATATGCAGGCACTTAAACCTGGCCTTCAGGAGGCCGAAGGTCCGCTCGATCACCCTCCTAGTACCCCCATGGGCCTCATTGTACCGTTCCTCTGCCCCTGTCCTGGGATTCCTCACTGGGGTCAGTAGCCATGACAGGTTGGGGTAACCAGAGTCACCAATTAGCCACATACGGTGTCTCTGTAGTTGTTCCATCACATAAGGGATGCTGCTATTTCGCATGATGCACGCGTCATGCACTGACCCAGGGAACTTGGCATTTACATAGGAGATGTACTGGTCAGCCAAACAGACCACCTGGACATTCATCGAATGATAACTTTTTCTGTTCCTGTACACCTGTTCACTTTCTCTGGGGGGTACCAAAGCCACATGGGTCCCATCAATGGCACCAATGATGTTGTGAATATGTCCAAGGGCATAGAAATCACCCTTCACTGTAGCCAAATCGCCCACCTCAGGGCAAACAATGTAGCTCCGCATGTATTTCATCAGGGCAGACAACACTCTGGACAACACCTTTGAAAACATAGGCTGAGACATCCCTGATGACATGGCCACTGTTGATTGAAATGACCCACTTGCCAAAAAATGGAGTACAGACTGGACCTGGACTAGAGGGGGAATCCCTGTGGGTTGGCGGATGGGTGACATCAGGTCTGGCTCCAGCTGGGCACACAGTTCCTGTATAGTGGCTCGGTCAAGCCTGTATGTCAATATGACATGTCTTTCTTCCATTGTCGACAGGTCCACCAGCGGTCTGTACACGGGAATATTCCTCCATCTCCTTGCAAGTCCCAGTGGACGGTGCCTAGGAAGGACAACAGCGAGCACAGAGTCAATCAACCCACAGGTACGTTCCCACAGCTTGCACAGTACACGATTTTCTATGCATTGAATGGCTTGTATGAGTGGCGATGCAAGGCCTAGGCATGTGTGACGCAGTAGAATTTAAGCCATGTGGGCCCTTGAAATGGCGGCTGCCTGACCTGTGAAGTGCGACAATGGGATGTGAGGTCAATGCGCTGACGTGGCACACCATGTGCGCCGGCGGTACGCACCACCGCGGGCGTGACCGCCATTTTCTATCAGCTTAATCACTCGAGACCTGATCATCCACAGGAGAGGACCTATACTGCAAGTGCTGCTGTGACCTCGGTCTGGAAGAGACAATGGCTGCTGCGAATGGGGAAAGGGCCCCTGCCTTCACTTCTGAAGAATTGGAGAAACTCGTGGCTGGGGTCCTCCCCAAGTATGCGCTACTCTACGGTCCTCCAGACCAACAGATAAGTACACTGGGACCATCCTTTATGGCCAATGCCTGGGTTGAGTGGGGTGAATGAACGATGGTGGGGAGGGGAGCGATTGAGGCATGCATCAAACGACAGATGAGAGCATGTGCCACATGGCAAGGGTGGGGATGGAGGGCCACTCACATCGAGCATGCAGAAGGTGATGATCTTTTATTTTCTCCCCCTGTACATGTCACATAGGTCAGCGCCCATCAGAAAATCGACATTTGGCGTGCCATCGCCAAGGATGTCCGGACCCTGGGGGTCCACAACAGACGGGGCACCCACTGCCGCAAGAGGTGGGAGGACATCCGCCGCGGGAGAAGGAAGACCGCGGAGGCTCTGCTGGGGATGGCCTCCCAACGTAGGAGGGGTGCCACACGTCAATTGACCCCCCTGATGTCTCGGATCCTGGTGGTGGCCTACCCAGATTTGGATGGGCGTGTGAGGACATCACAGCAGACACAAGGGGGTGAGTACCAGCACATTCTGCTATCTTAGTGCACAGTGGAGGTGTCTGGGTGGGGGAGGAGGGCTGTGGG
The DNA here is from genome assembly GCF_031143425.1 of Pleurodeles waltl. Lineage (NCBI taxonomy): Eukaryota > Metazoa > Chordata > Amphibia > Caudata > Salamandridae > Pleurodeles > Pleurodeles waltl. Next base: position 449,860,048 of record NC_090443.1, read on the forward strand.
TGTCCCTAGGCAGGGCGATTTCTGTAGGCTAGGCCCCTCCGTAAGGCATGGCCCTGTGCCCCGCCCCCCATCTCTGTAGGGTGCCAAGTACAGCTATCCATGGCCCTGTGTCACCTATGTGTGCAGTTGTCGTCCATAGGCTTGTAGGCCAAGTCCCAATGATTGAGTAGTGTACCCCAAGTGCGCGGCGTAGTGCAGGGGGCTTCTGTGTCTGTCCTCTCCGCCAGCTGTGTTGCCAATGCATGCACTCAACATGTCTTTATTCCCCCCCCTCCTTTTTTGCTGCTCTTCCTGTTCATGTGTGCATTAGCATCATCAGGCGGAGGAGAAGTGGCATCGGAGCACAAGGGAGCTGCATCTCACATGGCCCTGGAGGGCCATGCAACCGACTCGGAGTTCACCAGTGAGACGGAGGGCGAGGGGAACTCCACAACGGGGACACGTGGAGACATCAGCGACACAGACACGTCCTCGGAAGGGAGCTCCCTTGTGGTGGCAGCAACATCCGTGCCCACCGCAACAACAGGTACAGCCGCCACCCAGCGCACCAGCTCCGCCCTCCAAGCAGCCCCTCAGCGTTCGCCCCGTGTCCGCTCGCACACGGGGGCGGGCATCTCCTTCGCCCCAGGCACCACAGGCCCTGCCCCAGTTACCCCTGCTGCCCTCAGTGAGGAGGTCATTGACCTCCTCAGGACGCTTATTGTTGGGCAGTCTACCCTTTTGAATGCCATCCAGGGGGTAGAAAGGGAGGTGCACCGGAGCAATGCATACCTGGAGGGCATTCATTCGGGTCAGGCTGCCCATCAGCGATCGTTCAACGCTCTGGCCTCAGCACTGACGGCAGCCATTGTCCCTGTCTCCTGCCTCCCTCCTCCAACTTCCTCCACCCAGTCCCACTCCCCTGTTCCTCTGCCTATCCCAGACACACCTACAGACCAGCCTGCACACACCTCAACACCCAAGGGCAGCTCATCCAGACATAAGCACCACACATCACACAAGCATTCACACAAGCAACAGCCACATGCAGACATACCAACAGCCACTGCCTCCTCTGTGTCCCCCTCCTCCTCGTCTCCCTCCTCCCTCCCTGTGACATCTCCACTCACACTTGCATGCACAACATCATCAGCCACTACGTCCATCACCAGCACACCCACCAGAACACTCCGCAAACGTGCAGTCACCACCCCCACTGCCATTTATACGTCCCCTGTGTCCTCTCCCAGTGTGTCTGTCACCCCCTCTTCCAAACCACACAAACGCAGGCAGCCACCCACCCAACAGCCATCCACCTCACGACAGCCTCCGTCACAAGCACCTGCACCCAAAGACACCACACTTGACTCTCCTACAACCACATCCTCTTCCTCCACTCCCATACCCACTGCACCTACCCTTCCCAATGGCAAGGGCAGCACGGCAGACAAGTCCGGCAGCAGACGAGCTGCCCAGAAGGGCCCCACCAGCCCCATTCCGGGTGTGAAAGAGGACACCCACGGGCCCGGGACTCCAGCACAGGAGGGCCCTGCAAGCGAGAAGTCGGATGGCGAGTGAACTCCATATATTGGCCGGATATGGTGCCCTGGAGAGACATGTCAAGAACCGCTGAACAGGGCCCTTTAAGACAAGCACTGCTGAACAGGGCACCGTCGTCTCAAGAACCGCTGAACAGGGCCCTTCAAGACAAGCACCGCTGAACAGGGCCCTTCAAGAAAAGCACCGCTGAACAGGGCACCGCTGTCTCAAGAACCACTGAACAGGGCCCTTCAAGACAAGCACCGCTGAACAGGGCCCTTCAAGACAAGCACCGCTGAACAGGGCACCGCCGTCTCAAGAACCGCTGAACAGGGCCCTTCAAGACAAGCACCGCTGAACAGGGCCCTTCAAGACAAGCACCGCTGAACAGGGCCCTTCAAGACAAGCACCGCTGAACAGGGCACCTCCGTCTCAAGAACCGCTGAACAGGGCCCCTCCGTCTCAAGAACCGCTGAACTGGGCCCTTCAAGACAATCACCGCTCCGCTGGGCCCTTCATCTCAAGCACCGCTCCGCTGGGCCCTTCATTTCAAACACTGCTCTGCTGGGCCCTTCAACTCAAGCACCGCTCCGCTGGGCCCTTCATCTCAAACACCGCTCCGCTGGGCCTTTCATCTCAAGCACCGCTTCGCTGGGCACCGCCGTCTCAAGCACCGCTCCGCTGGGCCCTTCATCTCAAGCACCGCTTTGCTGGGCACCGCCGTTTCAAGCACCGCTCCGCTGGGCCCTTCATCTCAAGCACCGCTCCGCTGTGCCCTTCATCTCAAACACCGCTCCGCTGGGCCCTTAAAGTCAAGCACCGCTCCGCTGGGCACCGCCGTCTCTGCACCGCTCCGCTGGGCCCTTCATCTCAAGCACCGCTCCGCTGGGCCCTTCATCTCAAGCACCGCTCCGCTGTGCCCTTCAACTCAAGCACCGCTCCGCTGGGCACCGCCGTCTCTGCACCTCTCCGCTGGGCCCTTCATCTCAAGCACCGCTCCGCTGGGCCCTTCATCTCAAGCACCGCTCCGCTGGGCCCTTCAACTCAAGCACCGCTCCGCTGGGCACCGCCGTCTCAGCACCGCTCTGCTGGGCCCTTCATCTCAAGCACCGCTTCGCTGGGCCCTTCATCTCAAGCACCGCTCCGCTGGGCCCTTCAACTCAAGCACCGCTCTGCTGGGCCCTTCATCTCAAACACCGCTCCGCTGGGCCCTTCATCTCAAGCACCGCTTCGCTGGGCACCGCCGTCTCAAGCACCGCTCTGCTGGGCCCTTCATCTCAAGCACCGCTTCGCTGGGCACCGCCGTCTCAAGCACCGCTCCGCTGGGCCCTTCATCTCAAGCACCGCTCCACTGGGCCCTTCAACTCAAGCACCGCTCCGCTGGGCCCTTCATCTCAAACACCGCTCCGCTGGGCCCTTCATCTCAAGCACCGCTTCGCTGGGCACCGCCGTCTCAAGCACTGCTCCGCTGGGCCCTTCATCTCAAACACCGCTGGCCCATTGGCAGAAGGGGCAGGCACGGATCTGTGTCGGGCAGGGCTGCACGATGCACTCTGGGCACCATGCCTCCTCCAATACCAGTGGAGTCTGTAATCCACTTGAGAGACTGTGGCTTTGCACTCCCCAGGATGGTACAGTGGGCAAGCCACCCACTGTAGAGACTTGAGAGACTGTGGCTTTGTACTCCCCAGGATGGTACAGTGGGCAAGCCACACACTGTAGAGACTTGAGAGACTGTGGCTTTGCACTCCCCAGGATGGCACAGTGGGCAAGCCACCCACTGTAGAGACTTGAGAGACTGTGGCTTTGCACTCCCCAGGATGTAACAGTGGGCAAGCCACCCACTGTAGAGACTTGAGAGACTGTGGCTTTGCACTCCCCAGGATGTAACAGTGGGCAAGCCACCCACTGTAGAGACTTGAGAGACTGTGGCTTTGCACTCCTCAGGATGGCACAGTGGGCAACCCACCCACTGGAGAGACTTGAGAGACTGTGGCTTTGCACTCCCCAGGATGGGACAGTGACCATGGAGGCCCCTCGTGGATCTGGCGTCGTGGACTCATGTGGCTGAGGTGCCTCCCCTTCCCCCTGAGGTGCCTGTAGTTTTTCTATTTGATGCCCCTGTAGTGTTCTCTCCAATGGATTCGGGTCTCCTATGTGGGCTTTGCCCATTGGCCCACGTACAATGGCTGAAACCCAATTTGGACAGGACAATTTCCATATGTGTATATAGTTATAGATGTTGGAAATCATTTTTTACTTAGCCTTACAATATATTTAAATTTCATGATAATTTTATTTTGTCTTGGCATTCTTTCGGGGGGTTTGGGGGTTGTCACTCTGAGTTGTTGCTCTGCATTGATGTGTAGGTAGTTGTGGGTGAGGGTGGGTGTGTCGCGTATGTGTGTGCCCGTAATCTTTTCTCCTCCCCCCTCCCCTGTGTCGTAGGTGCAGTACTCACCGTTGTCTTCTGCGCCGGCGTTCGTGCTCCTGGTAGAGGAGTAGGTAGACAATAGCTGATAGGATGTGTAGTTCTGGTTCCATGCTGTCCAGATTCCTCGTGGAGTGTGTAGAGGTGAGCGTTTTCCCGTTCGTAGTCTGTTTCCGCCGTGTTTTTATCGGCGGGGCTCCCGCCCCGGAAAAGGTGGCGGATTGGTGAGTTGTGATAGGGTGGGCGGTACATTGTCTCCCGCCTGTCTGTTGGCGGTGACCGCCACGCTGTTTGTTTGTCCCGCCGTGGCAGTCGGAGTGTTAAAGTGGCGGTCTGTGTTGGCGGTTTCCGCCAGGGTAAGAATTCCATTTTTTTGACCGCCTGCCTGTTGGCGGGTTGGCTGCCGCTTTAACACCGACCGCCAGGGTTGGAATGACCCCCTCTGTGTCTCCGATGTCCACATTCTCCCTTAATCCTATTGAAGTATTTGATGTCCTCTTCCTCAAAAAGATTGCCATTTTTCTGATGCACCCCTTGAAGCTGTGTACACTAAAAGTGTTGTCATTCAATGCAGGAGTACAGTCAATGTTTCCCAACAATGACACTTAAGGCAACAGCATCCTGGTGATACCTATCATTATGACCTATTGGTTACGTACCTTCCAAGTTGCACTAGTGACAGACCACATCAGCAGAATCTCCTCTCTAGCTTAAGGATTTTGCAGATGTTTTTCCTTCTGTTATTTGATCCACAAAGCACTGTAGCGACTTAGATTCCAACCTTTTTCCATTTCACTAAATAGAGTAAATGAGCAACTTGATAGTATTTTAATAGGTTGGGTAGCCTCAAGTTTCTCTTCTGCAGTGGTAAAAGCATTATGGGGGTCATTCCGACCCCGGCGGTCAAGGACCGCCGGGGCCGGGGATGCGGGAGCACCGCCAACAGGCTGGCGGTGCCCCGCAGGGCATTCTGACCGCGGCGGTTTGGCCGCGGTCAGACCAGGAAAACCGGCGGTCTCCCGCCGGTTTTCCGCTGCCCTGGGAATCCCCCATGGCGGCGCAGCTTGCTGCGCCGCCATGGGGGATACCGACCCCCTCACCGCCATCCTGTTCCTGGCGGCTCCGACCGCCAGGAACAGGATGGCGGTGAGGGGTGTCGTGGGGCCCCTGGGGGCCCCTGCAGTGCCCATGCCAATGGCATGGTCACTGCAGGGCCCCCCGTAAGAGGGCCCCACTTTGTATTTCAGTGTCTGCATTGCAGACACTGAAATACGCGACGGGTGCCACTGCACCCGTCGCACTAACCCACTCCGCCGGCTCCATTCGGAGCCGGCTTCCTCGTGGGGAGGGGTTTCCCGCTGGGCTGGCGGGCGGCCTTCTGGCGGTCGCCCGCAAGCCCAGCGGGAAAGCCAGAATGGCCTCTGCGGTCTTTCGACCGCGGAGCGGCCATATGTGGCTCCCTCCAGGCGGGCGGCTCCCGCCGCCCGCGGGGGTCAGAATGACCGCCTTTGTGTCTAATGATTCTTGGTTTCTTACCTACCCATATAAAACTGTTAATACAATTTCTGCAAGATCTTAAGTATCTTAGGAGAAAGGGAAAGAGTCTTCCCAGTGGTACCCATCCATGAGAGCCCCTCGTACACCAAAAATGCAAATATTTATGCATAGCCTAAAGAGCTGATTGAGACCATTTGTTCACTGGAGGCGGTACGGGTCGGGTTTATACTCTAGAATGCCTTTTTAGGTCGAGCGTACAAGCGCTTTGACCTGTTGTAAGTATTGTGGGCTTTTAACCACACCCATCTCACGCCCATCACTTTAATTTATTCTTGGGCTTGCCTTTCAAAAATTACTTTAAGTCATTGGTAAATGCTTTACGTTTGATCCTCCTTGAGGCTGTTTTTGTCATGCCCTGCAGGCTGCCCCTGTTACATGGATTATTGTACAATTGCTGACATACTTCTGCGTGAGTGAACTATTTTTTTCTTTTGTTTTTCCCCTGTGTGCTGCATGGTGGCCATAGCGCTCGCAGAGTGAACAGACACAACAGCTTGAACTCAATCTGTGGTACTGTAGTATTAGTCACATTGTTCACAGTTACCTAAACAGTCATTTCTTGTGGCTCTCCCCTAAAAAAACACTTGAAATTGGCAAACGCTTTGTGTAAAACAGAAATCTCAAAGCAAAAGTGGCTCCCCTGGCACAGTGGGAGAGCCGATACTACAACATTTACTGCACTCAGGAAACTCGCCCCATAATGCTTGGCAGGGAATTACTTTTACAAAACATTTTTTTTATAACTCATCCTGTGGTAGCCCTAGGACGATGGGACCACCGCCAACACATTCAGTATGACACATTCTTTCTGTCTAGGCCAGCTTTGGGTCCCCACACTAGGTTAGTGGGGAACACAAAATAATAATCCCTCCCACCTTTCAGTGTCTTTTTAAGCACTCTCATGGCTGGAACTATGTTTTACAGCTATGAATAGCTCATGTTTGAAGGGCCTTGTTTGTAATATTAGTGCTATAGGCCTGTTACCCCTGAAAATGTGTAATGCACTACTCCCTTTAGGGTTTAAATATATGGCTACACTGCATTATTTATTGTCATTTTCTTTTTGTGTGGTTATGCCTTCTAGGGGCTAACTATATAGTTGCATGACCATGTTTCTTACAAATTCTATTTTAATTGTGGTGTCCTCTAGGGGCTGTTCTGAGCATTGCAGTCAACATACTATCATATTTGCCGTACGAAAACTCGCCCCACTACTTTTACAAAACATTTGTGCTCATAACTCATCCCGTGATGCTCCTAGGACGATGGGACCACTTTCAAAATGCTTTTTCTGTATTCATCATCTCTGGGTCCCCACACTAAGTTAGTGGGGACCCCAAAATAATAACCCCCTCCTAACATTCAGTGTCTTTTAAGCTATCTCATGGCTAGAACTTTTTTTTTACAGCTAGGAAAAGTTTTATTTTAAAGGCCTTGTTTGTAATATCATTGCAGTAGGCCTGTTAGCCCTAAAACCTCCCTCTAGGGTCTAACAATATGGTTACATGACCATGTTTCTTACAAATGATATATTTGTCATGGTGCCCTCTCTGGCTGCTTTATGCATTACATTCTAATTAGTTTATTTCTGATAAAGGTTTTCATGGTAATTGTGTATGTTTTCATAATCTCTCCTTAATACACTTATGACCATGATTCAGGCCAACTTAACATCATTATTACACTATGACTGTTTAAACACTCTTGATATGTTTGGGTGACCCTTCTAGTTTAATTCTCCTCTGTGGCTGTCTTGTGTCTTTTTTTGGGAATTGTGTTAGACAGCCAGAAGCTCTGATGGTGGGGTGGTGAAAATAGTATTCTATTGGAATTAGCATGGCAGATTTAAATTTGGATGCTAAACGGCAACATTTTCATTTTTTGCTGCACATAGAGAAGAAGGTAAATGGAAGTGATTTAGTTAAATGTAGGGCCACTGGAATTATATGTCAGAGACAGACTGAATTATGAGGCCGGGTTAGCCAATTTATGTGGCAAGAAAAGTCAAGTTATGAATTTACAATGCCAATAGCTCTAACTCAAGCAAATGGAAGACACATTGTATTGTAAATGCTTGTTGTTTGCTGCAATTCCGCAGAATTACCTCAGAATGTCCCTTTGTTAAATTGTGTCTATTTGGGTTTTACGATCTCAGCGTGAAGGTCCATTCCATGCCGTCCAGGGAGAGAATAGCCAGTAATAAGACCTCCGGGGGCCCCCACCACCTCCCCTATAGCTGACAACCTCGGAGGAGAAGGAGCTGGACATCATGTATCCCAAGGGGCTGACTGGCATAAGTGGAAGGCTCAACACTGGCATGTCAGCAATACCCCCCAAGCACCAACCACCCATGCCCAGCACGCCACCCCACCACTCTCCAACCCACTGCAACCCACCTCACTGACCCTGTCCCAAATACCCCACGCCCCTCCTCTGCATGCCACACCACCCCACTCCCACCATCCCTACTCACACACCTCGAATGCACGGATGTCAACCACAATGTGAAGAGACACAGCCCCGCAATCCAATCCAAACCAATGTCTGCAGTGCAGCAACTGTCATTGCTATCACTGGGAAACAAGTCGAGCCACTGCATGCTTTCACAACAGGGACAAAACAACAACAGTCACTTAACTAACATCTACGTATCCCTCCACAGGTACCTCTGCCACTGATACCGTGCAGAGGATTCCAGGCTCAGACAGCCCTCCCCAGGATGAAGGCCCCACTGGACGTCTGGATGATGATGACTTGCCTGGGCCATCTGGGGCCACTGGGCAGTCCACCAACGGCACACTCACCCTGGATACACTGGAGGACCTTCACCATGTGGCAACAACCCCAGAGCCAGACCCAGAACCCCAAACCTGTGCCCAAGGGACCCATCAATCAGAGTTGTGCCCAGTAGTACAGCGGCCAGAGTCAAGTTCACCCACCCCAGACAATGACGGCCCTGCTGCTACTGGGAGTGGTCACACTGTGCCAGGGGCACAGGCACAGGGAGCCAGGGGTAGTGGGAGGGTAACCGTGACCCAAGGGTCAAGACAGCCACACCAACTGAGTGCCCAGGAGAGCCTCATCCAAGTCCTTGGTGTGTACCAGCACATCCAGGACACAGTGACCCAGATCCTCGTCACCGTGCAGGAGACCCAGCAGCTGCAGGGCCAATACCATCAGGAGGCAGCAGACTGGACCTGGACTACCTACAGCTGGCCTTACCGTTCTGAGGATCTCCGCCGCCATGACCCCAATCATCACTCCTCATACTTGTACATCACAAATAAACTACAACTGAGCACATCCATGTCTATGTGTTTATTTGCCATGAGTATGTATGGAACTGCCAATATGTGTACAAGTGGCAACCCATCGCCCAGCACATTCATAGGAGGTTGACAGTGGAGGGAAAATCGTGGATCAGACAGTGGCTGGACATATGAGTCAATGGAGGAAACTGCCCAGGCAGGGAGCACAGAACACCACAACATTGTCCTGAAAGGACAGCAAGACAGGGACAATACTCACTGTAGGAGTCACAGATGCCAACTCCACACAAATGCACTGTAGGAACAGATATCCAGGGCAGATATGCCAGGCAGGTCTACAACCATATGGCCAATACCAACACACATACACAACACATACCAACCCAATGGTCCCACCCTCACATCGCCCAGCACCAGACCTGGCCCCATACCCACTGCCACCAACAACAATGTTGCACTGCCACCCAATGTCGACTCCCAGGATAGATGCTGCACAGATGCAACAGCCCTGTGTGGCACACACATAGCAGCTGCACTGGCAACTCACGGAACATTCCACGTACACATTGATGACACTAGTGCACCAGCACAACACCTGCCTGACCATATGCCTGACCTGTATACTATGACTACTTCAGTCACTGGCACATGTGACACCTCCTCAACTCACCCAGAGTCAGATCTGCAACCATTACCCTCAGTGGTCACAGACAACAGTTGGCATCAGGGACAAGGCAAACAATTGTAGAGGACACATACCACACAGTTTGCACATACCTGCATCTCAGCTGAAGTAATGTCCAATCAGCTCTGCCATGGAGTCAGCTGCATCCTCACCATCCTCCTCTTCATCACTCCCCATGTCCTCTTTATCAGCCACTGGCACAGGTACCCCTCCTCTGCATCCAGCAATGGGTTGTGACGCCTCAGGGCCAGATTGTGCAGCATGCCACAGGCCACAAAGATCTGGCACACCTTCTGTGGGTTGTAGAGCAGGGCACCCCCCGGAGACTCCGGATCCTGGCTTTCAGCTGACCAAAGGATCTCTCAATGACCTGTCTGGTACAACCGTGGCCTCATTGTAACGGTCCTCTGCAGCTGAGTTTGGACACCTCACAGGCGTCAGGAGCTAGGGCAGGTTGGGATAGTCAGAGTCACCTGGGTGCATAGAGGGAAGAGGCATATCAGCACCGGGAGGGCAATAGGTTAGGGACACAAGGGTGCAGTTAGCTGAGTTGCACACATATGCAGGGGTACACACCAATGAGCCAGGCCTGGTACCTCTGGAGTGGTGCCATCATGTGTGGGACGCTGCTGTTCCGCAGGATGTAGGAATCATTCACAGAGCCTGGGTATTTGACCGTCACTTGGGAGATGTACTAGTCCACAAGACAAACCACATGCACATTAACCGAGTGAAAGTTTTTGCGGTTTCTTTACACCTGCTCATTCCTCCTGGGTGGCACCAGGGCAATGAGGGTGCTTTTAACGGCACCTATGACATGTGGGATGTGTGCCACAGCGTAGAATGCAGCCTTGAGAGTGGGCAAATCTGCACGTCGGGGGAACCAGATGTAGCTGGACATATGTTTAATCAGGGTACACAGTACATCCCTCAGGACGTGGCTGAACATGGGCTGCGACATCCCTCTTGCGAGGCCCACTGTGACCTGGAAGGAGCCTGAGGCAAGGTAGTGGAGGAATGACAACACCTGCACTGTGGGAGGGATGGCATTGGGATTGCATATGGAAGGCAACAGATCCAGCTCCAACTGGGCCACTAGTTCCATTATGGTCACATGGTTCTGGCGAAAGGTCTGGATGATGTGGCGCTCCTCTAGTGCAGCCAGATCTACTAGGGGCCTGTAACCGATGCATTCCTCATCCTCAGTGGTGCATACTAACGGGGAACAGGGCAGAGGTGTTAACATGTCGTGCAGTATAGACGTATGGCACACTAAAAATGTGAAATGGTTGCCATCTGTCTGCATGTATGGGACAGGTGGAAGTGAGATCATCCTGCCGGCGTAACACATCATGGCGATAGGCGGGCACGACCGCCGTGCTACTCACCCTTGGCTCACACTGTTGCCAACGGGAGCCAAGAGCCAATGGTGATCACCGCCGGCTGTGACCGTGATGGCTGCTGCGGCCGTGACCGCCATTTCATGCGCTCATGCTCACTTGACTCCTGAACCTCCTGCACTGAAGACCTCAACTGTGTGTGCTGCTGTGTACTGACTCTGGTAGCCAAGATGCTGTGTCCAGCAGGAGACAAGGCCACAGCCTTCACCCAGGAGGAGTTGGAGCGGCTTGCAGTTGGGGTCCTGCCCCTGTATGGACAGTTGTATGGGGCACCAGAGCAGTATGTAAATCCATTGTCATTGTCCTGTATGTGAGTTGTTCGCATGGGGATGGGGGCCTTGGTAGGTGGCAAGTGTGAATGGAGCATGGACATGGGTGAGGGGCCAAGCGCTACATTGGCTGACGACGTGTGGGTGTGGAAGTGTAATGTGTGCTGTCCACTACTGCCCCAGGAATGCCAACCTACATGACTGTATTCTTCTGTCTGTGTCATCCACGCAGGTCAGCGCCCATCAGAAGAAGGGGATTTGGCTGCCATCGCCAAGCAAGTGCGGACCCTGGGGGTCCATGCCTGGCGGAGCACCCACTGCAGAAAGCAGTGGGAGGACCTGAGACGATCGGCCCGGAAGACTGTGGAGACTCAGCTGGGGACCTCCTCCAAATGAGGGAGAGGTGCCTGTTGGACCCTGACCCCCATAATGGCCTGCATATTTGCGGTGGCCTACCCTGAAGTGGATAGGCGCTTGAGGGCAGCACAGCAGTCACATGGGGGTGAGTACTCACTCTCACCAATGTGTTGACATGGTGGCTCTGGGTGGGCACCACTGGGTAGCTGTGGCGTGGATACTAGGTACACTGATGTCCACGATGGTTTGTGTCTATCTGCCCAGGATTGACTTCACAGGTGGGAGAAATGCCATGCAGTCAGTGGTAGCTGGGCAGGCTCCTTCAATGAAGAACTTTGTGGCCACCTACTTGCTAGATCTACTTGTCAGCACATGGCAACTGGCTCTTCAGAGCTGGGGTGTCAGGGCATTGTGATTGGTCCTCACCAACCACTGTGTCAGGGGTGTATCCATGACCTCAATCAGCTGGCAGGTACTGCATGTATGGTGGGATGGGTGCACAAAGTGGTGACAGTGCATCTTGACAATAGCCAAGGGGGCCTGCCAACTAGCCGTGTCAGATCCTCTTGGGTGTCCAGTCCTTTGCATGCTTGTCTCAACGGCCATGGGTAGTGGCCAGGTACTGGACAGCTGTGGCAGGTATGACACTCCTAAAGTAGATATATGCCTCAGTCAGACCATCAGCGGTTGACATGTGAATTGCTGCGGTTTCCCCCATGGTGTCACCAAGTAGTAGGGTGTTCAGAGGTGGGCATTACGTATAATGTCATGGCATCAAGTGGTGTTGTTCTACCCTGTATGACGGTTGTGCTGGCATTGGCCTTATTGAACCCTGTCTCTCTTTATCTCCCTCCCTGTCCTCCTCTGTCTTTGTGTGCATCAGCATCATCTGGCGAAGGAGAAGGGGCACCGGCGAGTGGGGCAACTGAAGCCCTTGGAACCCAGGAGACTGACACCAGCGGAGCCAAGGGGACCAGTGGGACGGAGGGTGAGGGGAGTGCCACAGGGGGAGACCGGATCACCCACTACATCTTTAGATTCCTCCTCCAATGGCGGTGTTGGCGGACCCATCTGGGACCACCCCAGCACCATCCTTGTCTGCCGCCCCCATACCAGCACTGCCCTCCCTGTAGCTCCCCACCCAGTTGCCCGTGCCTGCTCACGGTGGGCATCTCCTTTGCCACAGGCACCTCTGCCCCTGCCCCAGTCTGCCCTGCTGCCCTCAATGAGGAGGCTATTGACCTCCTGAGGTCCATCTCTTTGGGGCAGACAACTATTGTGAATGCCATCCAGGGTCTGACACCCCAGACGCAATAGTGCACTGCGTTCCTTGAAGGCAGTCACAGTGCCTTGTCTGGCCTACAGAGATCGTTTCATGGCGCTAGCCTCCTCGTTGATGGCACCCAGTGCCCCTTCTTCTTCTGTCCTCCCTCCAGCTACCTGTTCCCAATCCCACATCCCTCTCCCCTTACACATCCAAGGAACACCTACTGACCCACATGCATCTACATCAACTGACACGGTAGGCAAGGACAAACATAGGCACCACAGACGCCACCACCACCATGCACACACTCAACACACACATGCAGACATGTCAACATCCACACCCTGCACCAACTCCCCAACCACTTCCCCTCTCACAGTCGACACAACACTCACACCTGCAGTCAGCATCACATGAGTCACTGTTCCTGTCACATGTGCCCTCACTACCACCGTCACCACATGTTTTGACCCCATTCATGCACCCCATACACCACTGGTGCAGACACCACAACTTTTAACACACCCACATGCAGCACATCCACCCTACCTGCAGACAACACCCCAACATACACTCACCCTTCCCCCGCCATCTCCCTGCATCTCCTCCTCACCTCCTCCCAATACATCTAAACGCACACACTCACCCACCCAACAGTCCCTCAGCACACACATTTCATCCACCCACGCACCTGCACCCATGGCACATCCATGTACACACCTCACAACTATACCCACTCCCTCCACTGCCAAACGTCTTTGCAGTGACCTCCCATGTGTTCCCCAAAAATATTTCCTATGAGAGTTTTCCCTGTTCCCCACCACTGACCCAGTCTCTGTTCCTGCTGCTAAACCCAAGCCCAAGCCCACTCCTTCCACTTCCAAGGACAAGCCCATACCCTCCCCCATCCAAGGGCAAGCCCAAACTCCCTATCTAAGGGCACCCCTAAGGGGCCCTCCTCAGTTCCAGAGGGAAGGACTCCCCCTCCAAGCCCAAGGACCCGCCACCCTCCCACCCCTGAGGTGCCCGTATTCCCCATTAATGCCCCTGCCCTGTGGAGGTCTGCACTTTGCAGTCAGGAGTCAAGTTGGGGTGTCATCTTGTGCCCAGTGTGCTCTGGGCACTATGGATGTTGGACTGGCCCTTGGGCCTGTATGTACATGTGTTGTTGCACATTTTAGCAATATGTGGTTCTCATGCAACACTACACCGTTGGTGTTGTTGTTATCTACCTAGGCCTGGCTTTCATTCACCATGTATGTGTGGTGGTGGTGGGTATTGGTGTGTGTGTGTTGGTACGGGTGTTTGCATGTGTGAGGGCATGGCTTCCCGTGTCGTGTGTGTGTGTACTAATGTCGTTCCCTCCAGTGTGTGCTAGGCTGGTGTCCTTACGGTTGGTGTTATGGTCACTGTCGCTGGTCCAGGAGTTGCAGGGCCAGGTAGAGGATTGGAAGGAGTTGCAATTTGCGTGCCATGGAGCCTATGGACGTGCCTGTGTTCCTGAAGGTGGAAGTTCCCTTTTATTGTTTGTGACTGCCAGGCTGGAGATGGCTGCTGCCTGGCACGCCAGAAAGTCCACTGTGGCGGGCAGAACGGTGACTTGACTGTGTTCTGCAGGCACCTTTCCAGGGCTTCACCGCCGGGCCTGGGTCGGTGCGACCGCCAACTTCACTGTGGCGGTACGCTGACCGCCAAACCTGTAATGAGGGCCGTAGTGTCTACAACGAGGTGTTTTCCAATGACGAAACTGCACACTCTCTATGACAGTCTCAAAAGCCTTATTCTCAATGGTATGTCATGTCAATATTTGACATTTTTCTTTCAGTTATTTTGTTGTTGTTTTGCAACCATGGTTCATCCAAGAGAAAATGTGGCACAATTGCGAATGTGGTAGGGACTTCCATTTATTTACCTCCCAGAGTCGTTCTGGCCTGTTTGGTAGACTAGCAGTGCTGGAAGGGCTGGTCTGACATGTTTGTGTGTGGGCTGGCCTTTTACCTGTTTGTGGTCTAGTTTTTACTGTTGATTTGCCTTGTGATATTACTACAGAAATTGACTTCAAGAAACACAAAACCATTCAGACTCAGATACGTTGCAAAACATCTTTAAAACGTGTCCTTTACAAGTTAAAAACTGCCCTGATTTGCAAATATAGGCCACTTTTTTTAAGCTATCTGATTTGCTAATCAAGGCCACTTTAATGTTGGTGGGGAGGCTTTTTTTGACTCAGTCAAACCTGTTATATCCCACGCTCTATCCGGTATATCAAAAAAGCCAAAGCTCAGGACGCAGGAGCAAAAACAGGGCCCAGAATCCAGAACAGTCAGCTTTTAGACTGCAGTAGAACACGCAGTTTGAAAATCCCGGGTTAATCATTCCAATTTAAATTTCTTATTATATATAATTACATCATATATCAATACAAAAATTGCTAAATATATTCAATAAAGGTTAGTTATAATTAGATATAACTGGCACTTATAGGTGAAAAATTGTAACGCTGTAATGATTGTCCTGATCCTAAACCATAATAGTTTACATTTAAATAACGTTTGTGCTAATCATTTCATATACCTCAAAGTTAACCACACCAGGTTTTGACTCTGTCCCCTCCCAGCTTCATTTAATGGTTGCATTAAGCCACTTAGCAATTTTATAGGCTGAAGCACAGTCATTCGCTATTACTATTAATGTTTTTACCACTGCCAGTTAGACATACACCGTAAAGTGCACTTCCTGAAGTAATTTCCTGTTTCAAACGCTTAAGGCAATTCAGAAAATGGAGAACAGCCAACTTATACAAGTATATCTCTTGTTCCTTCTTACTCCACGCCACATACACGTTCTCCCTAATTAGCCATACAGAGGCATATGACCTTCTTACAGAGCATACCTGCCACTTACAGAGCATGGCAAACTCAAACAGTTGCCTCCAAATCATAGTGTAGCTCAAGGCCTTGTGAACAGACTGAATGTGTGCTCCATTGCATTAGCATGAAGGTGTTAAGACCAGCTAGCCGACAGTCAGGGTAATACTCAAAGAGAAGGAGTCCTGATGACCATTCAAATGAAGCATGTTAGAAATTGAGGCCCATATTTATACTTTTTTTAGCACTGCATTTGTGTCATTTTTTGACGCAAAAGTAGCGCAAACTTACAAAATACAATTGTATTTTGTAAGTTTTCGCCGATTTTGCGTCAAAAAACAACGCAAATGCGGTGCTACAAAAGTATAAATAGGGGCCTGAGTCTTTGGTTGGCAGTCAGGTTACCCTCTGTCCAAGCAAGGACCCTCACTCTAGTCAGGCAAAGTCACACACAATCCAAATTATCCTGTGCCTCCCTCTGGTACCTTGGCACTGACCAGTCAGCCATAACTTAGTAGCAATGTGTAAAGTATTTGTGCAGTAACTCATGCAATAACACAGTATGACACAGCAAAAATACACCACACAGTGTTTAGAAAAATACATGATATTTATCTGGTTAAATGCAGGTCAAAACGATCAAGATTTGATAAGTACATGTAGAAATATCACTTTAGTGAATGATAAAAAGAGTCTTTAGTCTTTAAAAAGCAACAAGTGTCTCTTGCAAGCACAAAGTACCTGGTTTGCGTTCAAATTCTCCGCAAGGGACCGCAGAGAAGGAGATGCGTGGAAAACGGGAAAGTGTGCGTCCGTTTCTCTGGGCGCACACAGACGATGCGTCGATAATTTTCCACGCAGGGAAGGCTTTGCATCGATTCAGCGCTGACTTGGATTCTCTTCTGTTTGCAGAGTTTTCGGATGCCCCGGGGACGATACAGGGAAATCCTGGGTGTGCAGGATGAAGTCACAGGAGCTGCGTCGATCCGGTGATGATGCAGGGAAATTTCTGTTGCATGGCAGGCACTAAGTCGATTCTTCTTGCAGGAAGTAGGGCTGCGTCATTCCGGCTTAGCTATGCTTCGATGCAGTGGGCCGTGTGCTGAAGTTCCGGTCGCAATGCTATCGCTGCGTCGATCTCTTCTCGGGGAGCCAGGTTGCGTCGGTTTGGTGTGCAGTGATTTTCTCATCGCAATGCAGGCTGTGCGTTATTTCTGGCAGGCTGTGCATTGACTTTTTGCCGCACATGGAGTTCTTTGCAGGAGGAAGTCCTTTTGGTCCTGAGACTTCAAGGAACAGGAGACAAGCTCTATCCAAGCCCTTGAAGAGCACTTCTCAGCAGAGCCAGAGAGCAGCAAGGCAGCAGGACAACAGCAGGGCAGCAGTCCTTTGCAGAAAAGCAGTCAGGTGAGTCCTTTGGGAAGCTAGGCAGTTCCCCTTGGCAGGTTGCAGAATCTGGTTCAGAGTTTCTTCACCAGTGGTATCTTGTCCAGAAGAGTCTGAGTTGGTAGGGTCAGAGGCCCTGTTTAAATACCCAAATGTGCCTTTGAAGTGGGGGAGACTTCAGCTTAGAAGTGCACAAGGTCCCCTTTCAGTTCCATCCTGTCTGCCAGGATCCCAGTAGGGGGCTTGGCAATCCATTGTGTGAGGGCAGGCCACTGTCCTTTGTCTTGTAAATGTCAGGCCCTCCACCCTCCCAGCCCAGAAAGACCCATTCAGTGTGCAGCTGTGTGGAGGTGTGACAGAGCATCCTGCATTTGGGGTTGTCTGAGTGAAATGCACAAGGAAGCTGTCAAGTAACCCAGCCAGACGTGGATTGTAAGGCACAGAAGGAATTAAGTGCAGAGAAATGCTCACTTTCTAAAAGTGGCATTTCTAAAATAGTAATATTAAATCCAATTTCACCAGTCACCAGGATTTTGTATTACCACTCTGACCATACTAAATATGATCTTGTTACTCCTTTCAGATCAGAATCTACCACTCAAACAGTATGTGATGGTAGCCCTAATGTTAGCCTATGAAAGGAGCAGGCCTCACAGCAGTGTAAAACAAATATGGAGTTCTACACCACCAGGACATATAAACTACACAGGTATATGTCCTGCCTTTTACCTACATAGCACCCTGCCCTATGGGCTACCTAGGGCCTACCTCAGGGGTGACAGATGTAGAAAAAGGGGAGTTTAAGGGCTGGCAAGTACTTTTAAATGCCAAGTCGAAGTGGCAGTGAAACTGCACACACAGGCCTTGCAATGGCAGGCCTGAGGCATGGTTAAGGGGCTACTTATGTGGATGCCACAATCAGTGTTGCAGGCCCACTAGTAGCATTTAATCTACAGGCCCTGGGCACATATAGTGCACTTTACTGGGGACTTACAAGTAGATTAAATAAGCCAATTGAGTATGAAACAATGTCACCATGTTTTAAGGGAGAGAGAATATGTACTTTATCACTTGTTAGCAGTGGTAAAGTGTGCAGAGTCCTAACACCAGCAAAGGCAGTATCCAAAAAGTGGAGGGAGGCAGGCAAAAAGGTAGGGGTGACCACCCTAAGGCTGTCAGGTCTAACAAATCATTTATGTTGATCCCGGCTGGAATTGAAAGACATCTACCGCACTTCCGGTAGCTGCTCCGAACACAAAGCTGGCAAAGTAGTGCAGGTCCTCCTGAAGGAGTCCTGGCATCTATAAAGTACACTGCTGCAAAATCAGTACCTTTTACTATGGTCAGCTTCATAATAGCTGATAGAGGATTGATCCCTCTTATTTCCAGTGGTGGATGGAAATGGTGTTTCTTAAGGAACACATGACCTGTGCTTGCATCACATAGATCAAAATTCTTCTGATGATAAGTGGCTGCAGAGTAGCCCATCCCAAATACCTCATATAGATGTGACAGGCCGTCCGCCACCCTGAATTGTTATCCTCCCCCAACCAAACCAACTACCACAATGGGGCACAAGGTCCTACTACAGTTCATATGTCACATGTTCACTGTAAACTCATACACACTCAACATGCACATGGTTAGACTTTTCATCCTTGGCGTGGTCTCCCTTAACTTTTTGCCTCTGTTCCCCAGGTTGTTGATGTGTGCTGGACTCTGATTTTGCTGTTTTTGTTAATCTGGGCACTTTACAACTTCTAACCAGTGCTAAAGTGCAAGTGCTCCTTTACAAAATGTGTATACAATTGGCTTATCCATGATTGGCATATTTGGTTTACTAGTAAGTCCCTAGTAAAGTGCACTAGAGGTACCAGGGCCTGTAAATCAAATGCTACTAGTGGGCCTGCAGCTCTGGTTGTGCCACCCACATAAGTAGCTCTGTAATCATGTCTCAGACCTGCCACTGTAGTGTCTGCGTGTGCAGTTTTAACTGCAAATTCAACTTGGCAAGTGTACCCACTTGCCAGGCCTAAACCTTCCCTTTTCTTACATGTCAGACACCCCAAAGGTAGGCCCTAGGTAGCCCCAAGGGCAGAGTGCAGTGTATGGTTAAGGTAGGACATATAAGCATGTGTTTTATATGTCCTGAGAGTGAAATATTGCTAAATTTGTTTTTCACTGTTGCAAGGCCTGTCCCTCTCATAGGTTAATATGGGGGCTAACTTTAAATCTGATTAAAGTGTAGATTCGCTTTGGGAGCGGATGGACATGTGGAGTTTGGGTCCCTGAGCTCACAATTTAAAAATACACCTTTTAGTAAAGTTGATTTTAAGTCTGTGTGTTTGAAAATGCCACTTTTAGAGAATGAGCATTTTCTTACTTATACCATTTCTGTGACTCTGCCTGTTTGTGGATTCCCTGTCTGGGTTAGTTTGACAGTTGGGCTGGTTGCACCTCACACTAGACAGTGACACAAAGGGAGCTGGGGTGTAGCCTGCATATCCTGATGAGCCATCTGTGCTAGGAGGGAGGGGAGGAGTGGTCACTCACACCTGAAAGGGCTGTGCCTGCCCTCACATAATGCAGTCTCCAACCCCCTGGTGAGTGTCTGGGGCCTGGCCTGGGCAAAGCAGGATTTCACATTCAAAAGAGACTTTACTGTGAAGTAGGCCTACATCAAAGGAGAAATTGGGTATAAGAAGGGCACCCAAAACCACAAACTTTAGAAACCCTTCTGGAAACAAAGAGGAACCTCTGCCTGGAGAAGAGCTGAAGGGCTGAGGAAGAAGAGCTGCCCTGCCTGTGACTGTGCTTTGTGGAGCTATCCTGCAGTTGCTGCTTCTGCCAGAGTAAAAGGGCAAAGACTGGACTTTGTGTGCCTTCCACCTTGAGAAGAACTCTCCAAGGGCTTGATTTAGAGCTTGTCTCCTGTTGTTTGAAGTTTCAGGGACAGCAAAGACTTCTCTCTGCCAGTACCTGGAGTCTCTGGAGAGACTCCTACTCTGTCCTGTGGTGCCCACCCAGTGCCTGGGACCCTGAAAGGAGAAGCTGGCAGCCTAAAGAAAAGGAAATCCACGCACAGAGCGCCGTGCGGGGAAAAGATCGACGCAACTCCGATCTGCAGCTAAAAAAACGATACGCCGCCAGCTCCACAGCTGAAAGTGAACACTTGCCAGAAACGTGACCGAAGAATAAACGCACAGAGCAGGAGAAACGACGCGCGGCATCGCTGACGGAGGCTAGGAGATCGCAACCTGCGCAGTATGGTTTTCGGATCATCGCATGACTGGATTTCCGACTCAAGTACCGCTGGGCGTGTAAAAACAACACAAGGCCTGCCCAGACCTGAGAGTGCTGACCGGGTTGACGCATCGCTCTCCTGCGGAGAGAAGAAATGACATGCCGCGACGAAAGGAGAAACGACGCAAGGCCCCGCTTGTGAGTGGAATCGATGCATCGCGAGCCCTTTTTGACGCCCGTGCGGGGTTATTTTTGATGCACCCAAGGTACTTTTTCACGCTAACAGTATTAGTGTGTGTTTCACTAATTTATTTTCAAGTAATAACTTGACTTGTTTATTGTGGATGTTTGTTGTTTTAGTCTTGTATTGTTTAGATAAATATTTCCTATTTTTCTAAACCTGTGTTGTGTCATTTTGTAGTGTTTTCATTAAGTTAGTGTGTGCT
The DNA here is from genome assembly GCF_031143425.1 of Pleurodeles waltl. Lineage (NCBI taxonomy): Eukaryota > Metazoa > Chordata > Amphibia > Caudata > Salamandridae > Pleurodeles > Pleurodeles waltl. The sequence goes on from NC_090443.1 coordinate 449,880,743, forward strand.
GGTACAAGTACTTTACACCTAGCTGTCAGAGTCACTAGATCCTCGGGGTCTGTGCACGCTCCCAACACTTCCACCACAAGACAGCTCCAATACTCTGATTAGAATTGTCACAGAGTCTAAGATAGTCCAAGTGGGGAAAAGGGGATTAGGAAGGGAACAGCTGGGAAGGAGACCTGCAGGAAGCAAAAAGGTTAAAACACACAATATCAAAATTATTTCATATTAATCAGTACCAGACTATGACTCTAAGCATTGTCAATCTGAAAATATGGACAACCTAAGCATAGACTTAAATAACTAGGCTTCAAGATGACTGGATACCTGTGAGGGAATCAAGAAAGGTAAATGCAACTTTCAAATTCAAGTATTATCTTTTGCATGAGGATCAGGAAATAATCTGAATGATTTCTAAAACCATCATATGAATATTTTTTTGAGAAACTTATTATGTACATACAACATTACATCTAGAACTCTAGCATTTTCTTGTTTTCACAAAAATTGCCGGAACATGAATTCTGCACATTGCAGATTTTTACAAAGGTTGTAAATACCATGGAATGATTGTGCACCATGAATAATATAAATTAGACTCGAGAAATGAATCACACGTTTGCCAACTCGAAAGCCACCAAGTAAATGCCATTAAGTGGTAGCGCATAATAAACACTGTGATTTTAAACATAAGAAATGAATTGCGCGTATTGCCAATTCGAGCACCCCTAAGTAAATGCCATGAAATGGTAACGCTCGCTGAATAGCATGAATTCAACACAAGTAATGAATCGCACGTACTGCTGATTCGAATGTCAGCCAATAAATGTCATGAAATGGTAACACACAATGAATATCATGAATTAGACACAAGAAAAGGATTCGCGCGACTTGCCGATTCGAATGTCACCATATGAATGTCAGGAAATGGTAACGTACAATGAATAACATGAATTACACACGAGAAATGAATTGCGCGTCTTGCCAATTCGAATGCCACCATGTAACTGCCAATGAATATCAAGGGTTAAAGCACGAGAAACGGATCGCGCGTCTTACCGATCCGAATGCCACCATGAAACTGCCAAGAAATGGTAGCGCACAATGAATATCAAGGGTTAAAGCACGAGAAACGAATTGCGTGTCTTGCCGATTCGAATGCCACCATGAAACTGCCAAGAAATGGTAGCGCACAATGAATATCAAGGGTTAAAGCACGAGAAACGAATTGCGCGTCTTGCCGATTCAAATATTAACATGTAAATGCCAGAAAACCCAGAGCACATTCACACATGCAAGGTAAAATCTCTCAACATGAAAATTAGTCCCAAGAACTCGGATGTCTTAGAAAACGGGATCGGGGCCCAGCCCGACCTCCGTCTTACCGCCCTGATCAAGGATCACCAATGTAAATGAAGGGCAAAGGCCTGGAAGATCAAAGTAGGGCACCGGAACAGGAGCTCAGGAAGTTGCTGCTGCTCTGCACCGGGACTGAATAGTGAGCACGTGGAGCTGGGCTGGCTCCCTTTTATAGAGTCTTAGCCCAGCCCACCAACTACACCCAGGCATGCTGCAGGGAAAGCTTCTAGAAGGCCCTGGAAGGGGACCACACCCTGACACAGTCTGAAAGCCTGCAGCAATACATTACATGTGAACAGTATTTATATGCATGCTGAACATAATTCTTCAGGATTAAACTCTGCAATGCAAAAGGTTAAACAACATCATATCAGCACAATGCATAAATTATGTTAGATTGAAATTGTTAGGTTTTGCATTCTAGTCGCCCATAGAGTGCGCACTGCCCTGATGTTGACACTAGCACTCTGAAGTTAAGCCTACTGCTCTGCCGAGCTACCAAGGGGGTAAGCAGGGGTTAGCTGAGTGTGATTCTCTTTTACCCTGACTAGAGTGAGGGTCCTTGCTTGAACAGGGGGTAACCTGACTGTCAACCAAAGACCCCATTAATAACACACATGGAATGCCAGTGCCTGATTCTGGGTTTCACATAACAGTGGAGCTTCACATGAGAGTAGTGCTGGAATTGGAAAACAAATTCTTTGAGAATCCATAAATTTGGGACCAAAGTGTGGTAGAGGAAAGGGGATGGAGTCATGAGGGGTGGAGCTTGAAAGTAAGAGTTTGACAGTCAACGTATACATTTATTTTAAAAAAGCCTGCTGCAAAGAAATTTACAGCACGGACATTTGTGACAGTAAATTTGTTCTAGACTGCTTGGTTGTTTACAAACGGACTGCATTTTCATATATCCTACTGGGTTAAGACATCCGCAGCAGAGATCATTGTGTGTGCAGCAATTTTGAGGGGATTATAATAGTGGTAAGATAACTCTAGTGATTAACATTTTTCTGGTAGAGTTCTAAGTTTTGTCCAGTCACAGTTATGATTCATAAAGTAGCATGGAGGGTTAATGTGTCTGCTGCAAAGCACATTGTGTAACATGCAGATCACAGATTTGTATTTTATTTAAATAGGTATGTGGGCTACTGCTTTTGACACTGAGATCATTTTGTTGTTCCAGTTCTTAAGTTGCAAGCCTAATATAGCACAGTCATCTATTTACCAGCATCAAGAAGCCACATGCAAACTGTAAGCTATGAGTTAAAATCCTTATTGTTTTTTTCCCATTTGTTGATATTTTGAGATTTCTAAGAAGGGTTTCTTTGGAACGTAATGAAGTTTTGTGTATCTGACAACCACAATTTACTGCGTTACTTTTATCTCCTGACTTCGTGTTTCTTCAGGCCATCCGCTATTAATATATAATGTTTACAAGTACAGATGAAATGTAATTCCTATTCCTTATGTTCCTCATTGTGTTATAATATTTCCTGTCCGATTAATTACTCCCCTGTATTATTTATTATGCCTCTGTGTGTGATGCGAGGCACTCTGGCACCCTACACTGGATTGAGTAGCACCATTAAAGAATTTAATAACAAAATCAAAATTTGGGTATTTACTCATACAGCCAAAGCTTGCATTCTTACAGTGTAAGCACATCTCTTGCATAGGAGGGTTGAACAAAGTTAAAAACCTGCCTCCAAAAGTTTATCTTAAGTACTTGTGAACTGATAACAAGCTGTGCGTCTTTGTTTCCTTCCATTGCACTGACCTAGGTGTTAGGCTCCAGATGACTCCCACTTGGGATGATGCTTGAACAGGAGGAGGGCCCTTTAAATAAGCTAATTGTGTTGATCCCTGCTCGAAGTGAATATAAGAAAATCACCTTGCAGCTAACAGGTTGCTTCTCCAAAGAGAATGCAGACATTGTACAGGTGCTGCTGAATTATGTCTGGGTGTCAGAAAAAGGCACCAGGACAAATTCAGCATGTGTTCCCAGCAATAGCTGACAGAACTGGCTTCCGGTGTGTTCCCTCTGGTTTACAGCACTGCATGAGGCGGGTCAGTAGACCACACTCCCTTTTACACAGGTTATTCTGTTATGTAATCTTAGTGGTCAAGAGGGACCCTATCAGGGAGAAGTATGTTCACCGGTTTCTAAAGCCTACCAAAAATACCTAATAAAGGACTATTTCACATGCAAATAATGTTTCTTTCTACAGTTTTCCTCTTCAGATTGCATGCTATCACAAAAAGCCTTCTCTATGTTCCACCACCCTGCATGATAAATTGACTTTAGCTTAACGCGTCTGACTGTTGCCTCTCCTTATTTTCTTTTGAATGACCCTCTCCTTACTTTCTATCCTCTGCGTGCCTCCTCTCTCGGAGTATAGCCTACTCTAATTTGCACGCATGTTTTCTTTAATCTATATTATTTTCCAGAATACTCACACTTAATTTCGTAGATCACAGCCTCTCCTTCTTTGGAACCATACTCCTGAAGTCTACTAATTTAATCTATCACAAAGAGATTAGAATAAATGAATTAAATAGTCTCCTTCAAAGCACAATACTAATCCCAATGACCAATAATAACCAATAACCACTGGATTAACCACTAACCTTGGGTGCCGGAGTAGCATACTGAAGATCCAGAAGCACTGTAAGATACCAAATGAAAACTTCAGAGGAGTAAAATGGTGAAAACATGACCTGGGGAGTTTGACCCTAAGGAAGCAATTCCCACATCTTGAGCAGGACTAACACTATTGAAGCCTATGGGACAGCTGCAATGATGGATTGGGCTGGAAGATAAGGAAGTCCCTCCCCATCATGGCACTGTTGCTTCCTGTATTAGCGTGTTTCTTGTGGTCATCATGGTGCCACCCAGGACTCTCAAACCCCCAGAATGGCCAATGAAGAGGAAATAAGCTACACATCAGAAATGAATATATAATGTTAATTTACATTAATAGTTAACATAAAAATATTTTCACTAATTTATTTTCAAGTAATAAACCTTTTTACTTTTGTATATACTTTACCATAGAGAAATCCCTACCATCACAATTGGGAACGTGCCATTTGTGTTAAAACTTTACAGCAAATGCACAGATCAATAGCACACAAGTGGCTGTTGTTTTAGCTGTTTTTGTTTGCACTATTTGTAGTAAGAAATGCATCCTTGCATCAAAAATAGATGCAAGGGCATAGTTCATGCTAAAATATAGCTCGAAATTACAGATTTGCATTGTGCATAATTACTCATAGTTCCCATAATTATGCTAACATTTTGCAGAATCACGCAAAAGCAAATTACATGAACTTTGTAAACCACAAAGGAGACTGATGGGGACCGATGGGAAAGTTAAACTCTTTCTACTTTTTCACTATCCTGGTGTAGAAACTTCAAGTTATTCCACAACCTCCCAAACACAGGTGGAGAAAGCTACTACTTCCATAAATGTACACTTCGACTCCCAGATGAATCCAGATTTTGTACCCTTCAAAAAGTGACAAGCATTTCAGGCAGAAAGGTCTACCTACATCTTCTATCGGAGACTGACAGAACTGGCAAGACTGTACAAAAGGCAGCAGAAACAAGAATAAAAGGACAGAGATCATTCACAACTGCTGGCTGGTAGTCCTACAATACCTCTAAAGAAGAGAAGCATTTCGCTGGATGAAATACTCACTCTGGAGACGGTCCATGAACTGTAAAATACATAGGCAATTAAATTCATGCTAGTGGAGGTAACAGTCAACAACGAACCGGGTGGAACCCCAAATGAGCAGAATGCACACAATTACATGCTGCCAGGATAGTGCATGCTCCCCAAGTGCAAACAATCTACAACCTCAACAAGAAAGTATGTGGTTATTGAAGACTGACCACACAACCTGCAAATGAGTCCAGTGCAAGCAAATATGCATGTTCAAGCTGTGGCAGGCTCAACCACTTTGTCAGGATATCTTGGGATGAAAAACAACAAGGTGCTGCAAGACCCTGACATACTGCTGGCCATGATGTATGCTTGGTCAGGATAAAAGCAACGACGAACAATGTCTCACTAAGAAGAGGAGGATAGTGAATATATCTAGACTGCCTAATGGACACTAAGGCCCTCATTAAGACTTCGGTGGTATTTTCCAAAGAACGCTGAAGCCGGTGCAGCCAGCAGACCGCCAGTGCTAGCGGTCTGCTTACCGCCATACTTGAAGTCGTTAGAGGACTTCCGCCCATTTATGGGCAGAAGTCCAACTCCGTCGGCCTGTCCAACGGACTTGAAGAGGTGGGTGCATCACTAGCATCACCATAATACGGCTTTGTGGAGTCTTGCAGGCGTGGTGGTGCTGGTGGTGTAAAACCGCCAGGACCCATCCCCTCCCAGATGTCCAGCTCACCGGAAAAGATAAGGTGATCATCCGAAAGGGAGTGGGAGTGAGGAGAGTTGGGTGCATGTGTGTGGCGTGTGCGTGTATGTGTGTGAATGGGGGTGTATGAGTCTGTGTTTTTTTGAGCGAGTGAGTGGGGTTGTCTGTATGCCAGTGTGCAGATGAGGGGGGGTGTGTATGTGTGAGTGCAGGTGTGTGAATGGATGTGTAGAGTTGGGGGTGTTTGTGGGTATGTGTATGCGGTGCAGGTGGGGTGTCTGTGTGTGCATGTCTGCATGTGTGAGTGCGAGTATGGGGAGGAGGGGTGGGGTTGAGTATGAGTGCGAGTATGCGGAGGGGGGTTGTGAATGCATACATGCATGCGACTGAATGTTTAAGTGCGTGTGTGCGGGGTGACCGCCACGGAAAGCCTGGCGGTCTGCTGCCTCTTAATCCAGCCGGCGGCTGAGGCCTGTCGCCGGGCAGGAGGTGCACACCGCCGGCCACGTCGTGCGACCGCACTGGTGGGCCAGGCGGCGTTGTGGAGGTTTGGCTTCTGCCAAGTCCCACAACTTGTAATGCGGCAGGCTTTACAGCCGGCTCCGCGGAGGTAAGACCGGCAGAGTGAGGCTGGCAGTCTAATGACCACCAGCCTCGTAATGAGGGCCTCAGTCTCTTCAAAGTCATATGGAACATCTGGCTCATCAAGGGGACCAAGGATTAATGAAAACCAGGTCCAGGCTCACAGAAAAGTCTGCTTTTCGGGCAGATTCTTTGGTTGACCAGGTGAGAAAATGCTGGTGTTGTCAAACTTCATGAGCCCGGGAATGCCCAGCTCCTATCAAAAATGGTCACAGAGCAACACCAGGAACTCAGAGCAGATATTGGCACACTCCATGATGGAAGGCACCTGCTGGTTGCTATGGATGCATACATCAGATTTTACATTATGAAAGTTATACCCTCAATGGCATTCAAACATATTCACTCAAAACTAGAAAAGATATTGGGCTATTTCGGACTCCCAAAGATCATCAAGACAGTGGCTCATTTCATTTCAACAGAATATCCTGTCTCTCGGAATATGCCACAGTAACACAACCCATACATGGCCCCAGGTCAATGAGAAAGTACAACCGATGATGCAAACTCTGAACAAAACCATTAGCAAAAGAATACGCATAGAACAGAATGGGGATGTTGAAAATGCAATCCACCAACTCTTGAAACTGTATCACTATAATCCCACACTGCACAACCCACCACACTCCAGCCGCTACAATGTCTGGGCGGCCTCTGAATGACATTATACACATAGTCAACAGTGTCACCTGAACTGATCTCTGCCAATAGAAATGACAAGGAACTAATGAGGCAACCAGTAAAGCATGGAAAGCCAGACACACTAACATGCAACCTGTGATTGCCACCCTGAAGGAAAATATAAAAAGCATTTTCGACCTCAACCGTTGACTGTGATAGACAGAAATGTCATAATGATCATGCCTCAGGGATTCAATGAGACTGTAACCCAGAATGTGTCTTTCTTCGAGAAATGGAGGCAGCCAGACAGTCAATGGGCCAGGTGCAGGCCAACATGTCTGAACCAGAATCTGATGAGTGGGAAGAGGGGCCCGAATTCTCACAACCAAGTTGTGCTGTTATTCCAAATGAGGCACGGGTAGCTGAACCATTGCAGACCCAACCAAATATGTCTTTTGTTGAGGCAATACTCGATATACCATCTCAAGTTAAACCCACACCCGTCACAAAGTCTGTGCCTGCGGTTGGTAACATGAACTGTGGACTGAAGGGATGGAACCTTGTTCATGATATAAATGTATTCATAACCCATGTTGAAGTGGAATGTAGTGTGTCACACGGCACCACATGACACTCTATATGCATTTATTCACTGTGATTATGGGCACAGCACCAGGATGTAAATAAAGGGTCACCTCAGCTCAAAGATTCAAACAACGTGTGATGCACACAGTACTGTGCCAGCACCTTCATTTAGTACTCACATCACATCGCCTCAATCACAGAGAAAGACTGGCCACTGGATAAATCATATACATATTTTTCTCTAAAGATATAGGTTTGAGTGACCAAAGTCCTCGTTGTACTGTATTCAGATTGGAAACGGCTTGCTTTTATCTGGAGCAAGCTGAGACACAGCTAGTTGACATTACTTATCCTACTTGATTCTCTTGCCATCTTCCTCAGAAAAAAATACCAGCTATTTGTTTATATTTCGCTACACTGGCAGTGCTGGGAGGTGAAAAAAATTTGTAAAATGTTCAGTATTCTTTTGTAACATGGCAATTGTTCCCCTGATTGATTTAATTTATTTCAAAAGGTCTCAAACACTTTTAAGTGATTTAGGGCCAGATGTAGCAAAGGTTTTTACCCATTCTGTGTCTATGGGAAAAAGTGTTCCTACATATGGCCCTTATATCTTTAATTGTTGCTTTAGCTTTAGAATTCCAAAGTATAAAATACCAGATTTTACTGGCTTTTCAATTTTTTTACTGGTCAGAACAACAAATAAAGGCCAGGCCGGTAAAAAATTGCCAGGTGGCAACCCTACCTGCTACGCTGCAGAGACATTTGCGGGACATACCCAAGAAACCATGCCTGTTCTCTCAGCACCCGTGCTGAAATTATGGAGACGGACCTGTCTTCGAGACTACTCTGCACAGAACAGTAAAATACTTGTTGGTGAGCTTATGTCTTAAACACAGGAATGCCCCGAGTCTGCCCAAGGACTATTTAAAAGTGAAGGCAGGGACTCAAGTTTTTTCCACGGTATTGAATAAAAACAGACCTTGTTCGAAGGAGCAGCAGGGCGCTTATCAATGACACCTTTATTGTAGAAGGGGCGTCGCGTGGATTCCAGTTCTAACCGGTTTACAGGTAACTGAAATTGACGTTGAAAGAGGACGGAAACACGTAATTATGAAAGTTCTGCACAGCGCACTGTACAGCTTTTATTATTACATATTTTCATTACGCATATTTACACACTGGGGCACAGGGAAAATGGAATGACCATTGAATACACACTTTACTGATCAAATTCTGCAGCTGGGACTGGAGCATGCGTTTTCATGTTAAAAGAGCAGCAATGTAGGAACTAGGCTACATGTATCACTGCGTCATCTTCTGAGACTCAGCCAAGACGAGGAAAGGTAAGACATTTTCTTAAAAGCTAGGGTATAGGTAGAACACGATGAGCAACGAGGCGGCAAACTTTGTAGCGCCTTGTAAGAGGTGCGTTTTACAATTTATTGACTGGTGGCATGATTTGTCCAATTGGGTACAGTGCCCTGAGTAAGTTTGCACTGCAGAGGCACCAATGTATACATATGGCCGAATCTATCTCATTGACCCTGGACTAGTGTAATCTGCACTTGCTGCACTAGCACTCATTAGTCCTCATGGACTGTAAACCAATCCCTGAAAAGTGAAGGGAGGCCATATTATGCCTTTGCTAGTCCGTCTACTCTTTTGGCAGACTGTTCACAAAGGATTCAGTACAATGGATGGTGTATCCTTTTTTCACAATAACTGATATTATGAGACCTGACTTTGGGGACTATTCACGAAGTAATTTTTGAGTATGTGATGCAGATTTGTGAATTCTGTACCCAAGTGGCACCTCTTGACGTAGTCACAAGTATTATTCACTATGGCCTGAGCAGCGACGCTATCTTTTATGAGAGTTCTCTGTCTGAGTGGAGCCGCATGCAGAACTTTATGTTTTTGGTGTAAATGTGGAAGGGGCAAGGTGGGGTGACTAGAAAATGGTGCATGTCTACAGCAAAGTAAGAGGAGTAAAGCGAAAAATAAGAAGACATACAAGGGGGTCCGTGCAAAGACATGAACGCATCTACAGAATAATATGTCAGTTGTTATTCACCAAAGTTACTCCCTCATCTACTTCATACATGCTCAACTCTCCTCCAGCCAAGCCTCGGAGTAAGTCACATTCCACTTGTGACCATGAAAGGGAATTCTCTGCAGAGTGTCGAACTACTGCTGTGTGAGTAGGGCTAGCATATGCCTGACAGCTAGTGTCCCACAGGTGAGGTATCATCACATGAAGTTTGCACTTTCTGTTTGAAGAACTGATGTTCTGCCTAGGCACCTAGAAACCTGCCTGAAGCCAGGAGAGGGAGAGGGTCTCTTTGGCCCTACAGGAAGAGAGACTGCCCAGGAGGTGAGTCCCAGCATGTCCGAGAGACTGAGGGACATCTCAGGGACGTCCGTCAGGGACGTCTGACTGCCTGAAAATGAGCTCAGAGTAACCCATGCTGGAGAGAGAACACCAGGTCTATGAAGACTGATTCCTGGCAGGAAAAGTTTTAAACACTGTGCAGTGCCAGCCTGGCAGGAGCTGTATCTACTGTGTTGACGACATTGGCCAAGTCAGTGTTGCTACTGCCGGAATCGGCTGATCGGGCTGCTTCTATCAAGTTAATGAAATGGGCATGGGAAGAACTGCAACTACATGTATCGGTCAAATATGATCTGCACCTGCAATGTTGATGATGCGGTCTCCACTGAAGCTGCCACTGCGTGTATTTGCCCGGTCAGGGCCTGTTCCTGCTTCAGCCTACTAGCCTGGTCTAGGTTAACATCCTCAGGAGGTCCAACAGATACACCATGGAGTGAATCTGGGCAGCTGCACATCCAAAGATACGGGTTGTCATGGCCTACATGGTCGCCTCTGAAACTGTCTTTACTATCCTTGGGCACTGCCCATGGCTGATTAAAAGGCTGCTGTATCTGCTCCTGGGGGAGTATTGATGACTAACATATTACTCACTACACCAAGGGTAAGAACCTCAAGGAAAGGTAAACTGAGTGTGCATTTGACTTTTGTGGATTATTGAGACTGTGCCTGAGACTGATTCATGCTTCTGCCCTAATTACTGTACTGTGGGGGTTTGATGGGACACCTAGGTTTCTCACGGGGTGGGATTAACATAACAGAATTTAGCAGGTGTAGTGCCACAAGAGAGAATCCTAACGAGGATCACTGGCTTATATAACAAGTTTAATTGTATATTATTCAATACTGCTGTGTGACTGAAAAGTAATGTCCTGGAAATTGAAGTTCTTGTGTATGTTGTTTGATCATTGAGTTCTAAGCTTGCACACCCCACACTACCTCCTTGAGAAGCCTGTGACTGCTTGACTTCTCTACCCAGAGTGAAATGCAGAAAGGGTTGTACTTGGCCCAGTATTCAGGGTAATTGCAGAATAGACCTGATGATATAAGTAGGAAACAACCTCAACCGCCATGGCTTTGCCCAGGTAGCCACATCTGCCCTGGTGCCTTCCAAATAGGCTCTGATTCGTGCCCTGTAACACCCACTTTCCATTCTCTGCATTGGGTATACTACTACGGAGTTCTCACACTCGTGGCAGGAAAATCCACAGTAATAAAGCCATTTAAGCCACTCCGGTATCGTTTTGTGAATCCGCCAGGTGTAAATGAGAGCATTTCAGACTATTAACATATGTTTACAGCCAAACAGGGGTGTATGACATTCGCACAATTTCTTTTTGTGTAATAATACGAAATTCCAGAAGAATTATGTAAAGCTAAGCAAATGCACATCTGTATTCAGCCATATCATTGGATGCGCAGTCACATCTTGCACTGAACATTAGCACTAAAAACACAAGTGCCATGAACAACAGCCACTCACGTCCTTGTTTTCATCCTCCTGTGATAGGATTTTTTACCTGAACAGACTTAAAATTACACGACATGGCAAAGTGACATACTTTTGAGAATTTCATAAAACAAGAAAAGTGTGAAATACCAGAAAATATGTGAGAACACAACATAAAGAAAATTTTGCCTAGGGACCAAAAATGCCTTTGTGAATAAAGTCAGGTAACATTTTTTTTAAAAATGTTATATCACTGGAAACTGTTTTGTAATACTAGTAACCAAGCCCAGGCATGTTATCCCCTTCAATGTTTCTCTTTTCTCTTGTATATATGTTTACATGGTGAATTGTTCCGCTACTGCTACGTAGGCAGAGGGCTGAAAACAGAAGTAAGGCTATTTCTCGGCCATCTAGAGCATATAGGCACCCCTGAGCCTTTTCTTTCCTTTCTTGCAGGTAGCCAACAATGTAGTGGGGAACAATGGGACCAAGGACGAGGAAGAAGGGCCTGGGCATCTGGACTGGCACTTAAAGAGGTCAGCTCAACTATGGAGGAGGGTGTGAGTAGCAGCAGAGAAAGTGTGCTTGCCCGGCGAATGAAAAGGTAATGAACCAAGAGAATCTAGGCATAAGCTTGGGGACAACACCACTGACGGGATGGTAGAGTTGGGCCCCACTTGCCAGGCGGAGTCTCACAATGAGGCTCCACCTGACCCAGAAGAACTAACTTGTGTAGTTGTACTTGTGTTATATGGTTGCCTTATGTTATAGGTTACTGTTCAGTCTGCTTGATTGGTGATGCTTGACAGGAATGCTGTGAGTGATGATTGTGGAATATGGGCTGGGAAAGTCAGATGGGTCTGGAGGCTAAGAGACACGCACTTGCTCTCATTTTAGTAACCTTCATGACCTACGTACACCAAACATACTTCTTTTTTTGACTGGACTGGAGCATAAGTGGAATGTGGCATAGTAAGAAAGTGGTAGTGTGAGTCCTGCCTTGTTACTACAAAGAAACCTGTATTACGACACTGGTGACTGTAGGAGGCTGGCCTGGTTTGTAGTGGGTACATTGGGTACTTACAGCAGGTCCAGTTATCCCTTTTTAGTGAATGTAGTAGTGTTCTAGCAGCTTAGGCTGGTAGAGGTAGCTATAGCAGAGCAGCTTAGGCTGAACTGGGAGACATGCAAAGCTCATGCAATATCACTTATAGTTACACAGTACTTACACACAAGTAAAGACAATACTCAGTGTTACAAAATAAAGGTATTTATTTGGGGTGAGACAGTACCAAAAATATCTTAGAGGCAATACTCCTTCTGGAGGTAAGTATTATACACAGTATATATACTAGACATATATATACTAGACACCAAAATTAGACAACTAAATAGTCATAAAACAATGCAAACAATAGGAAATGCTATAGAATGCAATGGGGGAAAATGGGTTTAGGGGCAACACAAACCATATACTAAGAAAGTGGAATGTGAATCACAAATTCCCCCCTAGACAAGTGTAGTGTGTGCAGAATCGCTGGGAGAGTAAGAATACAGTAAAGGTAAGTAAATTACCCCACCCCAGATCCCAGAAAAGCAGGAGTAAAGTACTGGAAGTTTTCTTAGGACACACTACACCTCGTTTTTGGGATTTTTCAGCAGCCAACCAAGTCTGCAAAGAACAGCTGCTGGATTATTGGACCTGAAGACCTGCAAAGTAAGGGGACCAAGTCCAGAAGTCGAAAGAAGTTCCAGGATGGACAGGAGCCCCTGCCAACCCAGAAGAGGGTGCAAAAGAAGAGTCCCTGGTAAGTCGAGGACTGCAGAAATGCACCCTAGGAAGATGCCAGCCAGTTCCTGTGTGATGCAAAAGATGTCCCACGGCATGAAGATCGTTGCAGATGAGATTTCATGTTGGAAGGCGCTGACAAACCTTGGCTATGACAAAAGTGTGTTTTGTGTCAAAATGGTGCTGGATGGACCCAGGAGGGACCTGGGGGTCTCAACCCTATGTGAGGAGGAAGAGGGGGCACTCAGCACTTTAGAGATTCCTCAGGATACCAGCCAACACCCCCAGGAGTCACAGGATCCAGGATCAAATGAGGTGCAAAACACAGGTAATGCAGCACAACAAAAGAAGGTCCCACGTCACCGGAGAACAACTCAGCGTGTTGTGTATCACAGGATGGATTGCTGGGGATCTCGGCCATGCTGCGCATGAAGGAATTTTGCGAAGAGTGCACAGAGGCATCAGGAGGTGAAGAAGACGCAGTACACAGGGGTACCATCGCTCTCGGGGAAGGCAAGGTCTTACCTCCTCCAAATTGCATCAGCAGGACCTCAGGGCAGTCTATGTTAATGATGTCCGCCCTCTGTGTCCTTAGGAGCACGCTCGTCGCTGTGAGAGGAGTCCCTGGGTACCGGTCGTTGCCTTGGAAGGTGCCTGCTTGGATCAGGGGAGTGACTCTGTCACTCCACGGGAGATTCCTTCGGTTCTTCTGGTGCAGGATGAAGACAGGGAGTCCCCAGAGTGTGCACACCATGGAAACTGTTGCAGTTGCTGACTTTGAGCTGAGGTTGCTGAAGAAAAGTGTCTCTTGTAGACATTTTGTTGCAGTTACAGCGTTTCTTGCAACAGGCTGCGGTTGATCCGAGGTCAGAAGAGTCTGAAGTTGTTGCAGAGGATTCCTGAAGGAAACTTGCAAGCAGAATCTGAAGAGAACCCACAGGAGAGACCGTATATAGCCCTGAGAGGGGGATTGGCTACCTTATCAGGTAAGGACCTATCAGGAGGGGTCTCTGACATCACCTGCTGTCACTGGCCACCCAGAGCCCTCCAGAGTACCCCCACACCTTGCAAAGCAAGATGGATGAAGTCTGGGACACACTGGAGGAGCTCTGGGCACCACCCCTGGGGTGGTGATGGACAGGGGAGTGGTAACTCCCCTTTCCTTTGTCCATTTTCCCACCAGAGCAGGGGAGAAGGGGTCCCTGAGCCGGTGTAGACTGGTTTCTGCAAGGAGGGCACTATCTGTGCCCTTCAAAGCATTCCCAGAGGCTGGGGGAGGCTACCCCTCCCCAGCCTGTAACACCTATTTCCAAAGGGAGATGGTGTAACACCCTGCTCTCAGAGGAAATGCTTTGTCCTGCCTTCCTGGGACTGGGCTGCCCAGACCCCAGGAGGGCAGAAACCTGTCTGTGAGGTGGCAGCAGTTGTAGCTGCAGTGCAAGCCTCAGATAGCTGGTTTGGCAATACCGGGGGTCCATGGTGGAGCCCCCAGGATGCATGGAATTTGATCCCCAATACCAGATTTGGAATGGGTGGACAATTCCATGATCTTAGACAGGTTACATGTCCATATTCTGAGTTACCATTGTGAAGCTACATATAAGTACTGACCTATATGTAGTGCATGCGTGTAATGGTGTCCCCGCACTCACAAAGTCCGGGGAAATGGCCCTGAACTATGTGGGGGAATCTTTGCTAGTGCGAGGGTGCCCTCACACTTAGTAACTTTGCACCTAACCTTCAGCAAGTGAAGGTTAGACATATAGGTGACTTATAAGTTACTTAAGTGCAGTGAAAATGGCTGTGAAATAACGTGTGCATTATTTCACGCAGGCTGCAATGGCAGTCCTGTGTAAGGGTTTGTCTGAGCTCCCTATGGGTGGCAGAAGAAATGCTGCAGCCCATATGGATCTCCTGGAACCCCAATGCCCTGGGTACCTAGGTACCATATACTAGGGACTTATAAAGGGGGGTCCAGTATGCCAATTGAAATTGGTAAATGTAGTCACTGGCCTACAGTGACAAATGTAAAAGCAGAGAGAGCATAAGCATTGAGGTTCTGGTTAGCAGAGCCTCAGTGACACAGTTAGGCACTACACAGGCATACACATCAGGCCACAAACTATGAACACTGGGGTCCTGGCTAGCAGGATCCAGTGAGACAGGCAAAACACACTGAAATATAGGTGTTTATCTATGAACAGTGGGGTCCTGGCTAGCAGGATCACCGAAACACACTCAGAAACAGGCCAAAAGTGGGGACAACCATGCTAGAAAGAAGCTATTTTCCTGCAGTACGAAAATGGGATTTGAACCAAGGCACCCAAGATACAATGGATTAGCTCTTATGCTAGTGTGTCTGTGCTGAAGCATGTTTGCAAAAGTACATTGTGCAATGGTTCTTAAGCTGTTTTATTGTTATATGCTAGATTGATGTTGTTAGGGTTGAGGAAATAAAATAATTAACAGTAGTGGAGATTCGCATGTAAGTTGGCGGCTGCATACTTGCAGAGTGTGTCAAATGGATGTGGATAGTGAGCATTGTAATTTCAGTGTACTTTCCAATGCTACTTTTATTTTTGAATGGTACACTAGTGTACAGGCTGCTGTGGATATTTATTTTCGTTATTTGTCTTTATTGTCTGAATGATGATGCCTGAGAAGAATGTTGTGATCAGTGATTGTATGATGTGGGCTGTGATACACTGTTGGATCTGGAAGATGAGCAGATAAGTACTTGCACCTGGTGCCATAATGTTGTGGTCTGAAGCCTCTCCTTCCAGAAGTGAAGAAGCCCCCACAACACCAGGGCCTGCTGCTGTACCAACAGTCACTAATCCTCCTCCAAAAAGTGCACATTGTCCGCCCCTCCATAGTTAGTAACCACCTCCATTGCTGCTGAACTTACTGTGCCAGTGTGTGAAGTGACTTCAGGCACCCTATGGACGGCATAACCTGGTAAGTCTACCTCCAAATCAATTGGGAATTGTCTAAGCACATCTCACTTTGCATAAGCGATACTGAAAATATGTTTCTGTAACACAGTAAGGACCCTCTGTTCAGCAAGTCTCACCAACATGTCTAATGCCCTGCTTTTATGTCACAAGTAACACTCTTCGGTTGTGCTACTTCATTGGTAAGTACATGCAACATGTCTCCTTTCCCTCACTCAATTCACCCAAGTTCCTATTGTAGCCAACCACAGATATCTATATCCTTTGTCACAGTGTCTAGCATGCTCAGGTTACCCCATTGTCTACCTATACCTCTCATCATTCTCCCAGTAGATGTCACACAGAACACTCTGTGGATGTTTGCTTACTACATATCATTAAAATCTTCCCATATCCTCATAAAATTAGTATTTGGGTATTTCAAAAGTATGTATGCGTTTCTCTAAAGGCACAGTGATACATTTGCACCTGGTACCTCCAATGTACCCCACCCATGAAGTATATAGGGAAACATCCTGCAAGCAGGAATTAAGCCTTCTACCTTTAATCAGTCTGGTAAGTTTGCAACAGTAAACCAGGTACTAATATCTATAAACATTTACAACTCGTTTTCCACTTTTTAAAACTTCTAACTGGTTGCCCATTTACCATTTTCTACATGTGACAGGGTATAAGAAATATCTGTTTTAAAATTCATCACCACTTACATCATTTGCCTCACTTATCAGAGTTGTCTTTACTCACACTGTTCAAATTCTAAAGTTTTTAATTTCTCTTTTCTGCAGCTTCTGCATCAAGGGACACGTCCTCTGCAATCTTCTGTGACAGACGTTCAGTAACTTATGCCAGAGGGCATGTCCACATCCATGTCAGTCACAGGTAATCCGCTATTCTGGCTAAAATGTATGGATATTTATTAAGTAACAGGTACTCTTATATAATACATGGGATTCTGTAATTCCTGTATAAAAGGCAATCACGAATTTCTTTATAATCAGTGACTTGTGACGCACTAAGTCCTCGATTTTGTGAAGTCACAGATTATAAAGAAAAGACATCAGAACTCGACTATGATAAGGGTATAACAGTTGAATTTTAATGTCACAATGCCAGCTGCCAGAGCCAGCAGCCGAGGTGAAAGGCAGACCAGGTCATGGAGCATAATTAAGGCAGCTGTTTAAAGCAACAAACAGAACAGTTGCTTTTCTTTGCTCTGCTTTATTTTATTAGTTTACAGTGGCAAACATAAAGAATATGTTTACTTTTTGCACTCCTTTGATAGAAAAAAGTTAGAACCTTTCTTTATGTTTCTACACATTCCGAGCTATTAGAGTTTTCTTTTATTCTGACTTGTATTGGACTGTTTCTAATATCTGTTTGCAACAAACATCTAACATATTTTTGATGTGAATAATTTTGCACTAGAGGTTTTATTTTTTTATTCTTCATGTTTGCTAACATACTGGCTCTTTCATATGAAAAAGCTTACACCAAGGTTTTAAGTGGGTTGTGAGAAAGGTGATGGTGTGACCATGTATTGTATGGTGTAAAGTACCCCCTGGTGTTGGAGTGAAATTTTAAAAATGCTTTAGTGGCACAGAAGGCAGCACTAGGTGACCCTATATTCACATTTAAATGCTCATCTTAGATAGCAGCACTGCTATGTATTTTAAAAGTGTACACGTTTTGAAATATGGTGGACTTTGTGCCTACTATTGGTGGACATTTTGCCTGCCATGGCATAAGTCGTGCCCATCTGTGTTTGATATAATGTTAACTTGATTTAATAATGTTGCAAAATATTAATCATGGAAATGAATTATGATGATCAGAAAATGATTGTGAGTTATGTTGATTTATATGGCTTATTAGTTTAAAGTTACATGTGTGCAGAAAAATAAATGCACATCTCATTCATATTTAATGTAATGTGTTAACAAAGTTTGCAATTAATATTGAATTGCCTTGCATGTTTTATTAAGTATTATTAATTAAATCAATTCATAAGTTTGCATAATTATGTGTGCTTTAAAGACAATATTAATGCATTGAAATTCTTGTGTTAGCGTAACTAGACCTGAAGTTTCATATTCGCAGCAGCAGTGAAATGATGAATCATTTCTTTCTCTTAAACCTGAATTTTTTCATTAGGTTGTTTTAGGTGAATAGTGAAGAGCCCTATTGTATTATGTGAAAAGTGTTTTTTCATTGAACTTGAGTGTGGTACATCAAGAACTGGAGTGTTGGACATTAAGAAAGACCCCCTTGTTCAAACATTTGGTCTCATGTGAACCACTGGAACTGTTGTGTACCATGGGAAGATGTTGCAGTGTATCAAGTAATGTACAGAGTTGGTAGTTATTGCCGATGTCACATGGAAGGAGAGATGACTTCACACCCTTACCCTGAGAGAATTTGGAGAGATTGCAAACCTAAAAGGGCATTTCATTTTTCAGGAGATATTATCCCTCTTACATGATGTGGACCCATCTAGCCAATCAATCGAAATGCTTTGGGCATTCTTATTTAGACAGAGACTTTTGCAATTTGTAGTCAGTTCTTACCTGATTTTTGTGCCGTTAAGTTGCTCCTCCTGCTGTTAATTCCCCACTTGATGTTCTTTCTGTTAAGTCTCTTCTTGATTCCTGAATTTAACTTGTCCCCTGGATGGTCCTGATGTGGAGCGCATGTCCTGCACCTTCCCCTGATGATGCTTATAATGAACTTTACTGATGATGCGAACCTCTGCTGACGAACCTGAATTGTATGCTGATCCTAGGAGAGGTATAATCAAGGACAATATTAATTGTCCTTTTGTTCTGTTTTAATTAGTTTAGCTTGATGAAACCTGTTTATTTTATTTTGTAGTTAGCTTAACCTAACCAAAGATAGATGAGTTTTCCAAATAATTTTTGTCTTCTTTTTCCGTTTTGCTTTTGGTCACATGTGTTAGTCCATTGCTATACATGCTCATCCTAATTTGCAATAATAGTAGGGATAACCTTTCCCATGAAAGTAATATATTGATCTGTGAATCTGAATTGGACTAATGTCACCATCAAATGATTTGAAAACTGTTTCCTTTGTGCAAAATATATGTTTGCTAGTGTGTGTAATTCTCTTGGAATGTTTAATGGTATTGATATTGAGTAGATTAAGCTTGTTTTGCAGATTTGGTCAGCCTATGGTTTTCATTTATTTGTACAACCTAATCCTGTGCACAATTTATGTGACTTAGGATCTGTGGTTATAATAAAGCTTTGAAACTTATCACTGATTGGGGTTTAGTTTCCGTGGCCAATGATGATGCCTGAGGAGAATGTTGTGATCAGTGATTGTATGATGTGGGCTGTGATACACTGTTGGATCTGGAAGATGAGCAGATAAGTACTTGCACCTGGTGCCATAATGTTGTGGTCTGAAGCCTCTCCTTCCAGAAGTGAAGAAGCCCCCACAACACCAGGGCCTGCTGCTGTACCAACAGTCACTAATCCTCCTCCAAAAAGTGCACATTGTCCGCCCCTCCATAGTTAGTAACCACCTCCATTGCTGCTGAACTTACTGTGCCAGTGTGTGAAGTGACTTCAGGCACCCTATGGACGGCATAACCTGGTAAGTCTACCTCCAAATCAATTGGGAATTGTCTAAGCACATCTCACTTTGTATAAGCGATACTGAAAATATGTTTCTGTAACACAGTAAGGACCCTCTGTTCAGCAAGTCTCACCAACATGTCTAATGCCCTGCTTTTATGTCACAAGTAACACTCTTCAGTTGTGCTACTTCATTGGTAAGTACATGCAACATGTCTCCTTTCCCTCACTCAATTCACCCAAGTTCCTATTGTAGCCAACCACAGATATCTATATCCTTTGTCACAGTGTCTAGCATGCTCAGGTTACCCCATTGTCTACCTATACCTCTCATCATTCTCCCAGTAGATGTCACACAGAACACTCTGTGGATGTTTGCTTACTACATATCATTAAAATCTTCCCATATCCTCATAAAATTAGTATTTGGGTATTTCCAAAGTATGTATGCGTTTCTCTAAAGGCACAGTGATACATTTGCACCTGGTACCTCCAATGTACCCCACCCATGAAGTATATAAGGAAACATCCTGCAAGCAGGAATTAAGCCTTCTACCTTTAATCAGTCTGGTAAGTTTGCAACAGTAAACCAGGTACTAATATCTATAAACATTTACAACTCGTTTTCGACTTTTTAAAACTTCTAACTGGTTGCCCATTTACCATTTTCTACATGTGACAGGGTATAAGAAATATCTGTTTTAAAATTCATCACCACTTACATCATTTGCCTCACTTATCAGAGTTGTCTTTACTCACACTGTTCCAATTCTAAAGTTTTTAATTTCTCTTTTCTGCAGCTTCTGCATCAAGGGACACGTCCTCTGCAATCTTCTGTGACAGACGTTCAGTAACTTATGCCAGAGGGCACGTCCACATCCCTGTCAGTCACAGGTAATCCGCTATTCTGGCTAAAATGTATGGATATTTATTAAGTAACAGGTACTCCTATATAATACATGGGATTCTGTAATTCCTGTATAAAAGGCAATCACGAATTTCTTTATAATCAGTGACTTGTGACGCACTAAGTCCTCGATTTTGTGAAGTCACAGATTATAAAGAAAAGACATCAGAACTCGACTATGATAAGGGTATAACAGTTGAATTTTAATGTCACAATGCCAGCTGCCAGAGCCAGCAGCCGAGGTGGAAGGCAGATCAGGTCATGGAGCATAATTAAGGCAGCTGTTTAAAGCAACAAACAGAACAGTTGCTTTTCTTTGCTCTGCTTTATTTTATTAGTTTACAGTGGCAAACATAAAGAATATGTTTACTTTTTGCACTCCTTTGATAGAAAAAAGTTAGAACCTTTCTTTATGTTTCTACACATTCCGAGCTATTAGAGTTTTCTTTTATTCTGACTTGTATTGGACTGTTTCTAATATCTGTTTGCAACAAACATCTAACATATTTTTGATGTGAATAATTTTGCACTAGAGGTTTTATTTTTTTATTCTTCATGTTTGCTAACATACTGGCTCTTTCATATGAAAAAGCTTACACCAAGGTTTTAAGTGGGTTGTGAGAAAGGTGATGGTGTGACCATGTATTGTATGGTGTAAAGTACCCCCTGGTGTTGGAGTGAAATTTTAAAAATGCTTTAGTGGCACAGAAGGCAGCACTAGGTGACCCTATATTCACATTTAAATGCTCATCTTAGATAGCAGCACTGCTATGTATTTTAAAAGTGTACACGTTTTGAAATATGGTGGACTTTGTGCCTACTATTGGTGGACATTTTGCCTGCCATGGCATAAGTCGTGCCCATCTGTGTTTGATATAATGTTAACTTGATTTAATAATGTTGCAAAATATTAATCATGGAAATGAATTATGATGATCAGAAAATGATTGTGAGTTATGTTGATTTATATGGCTTATTAGTTTAAAGTTACATGTGTGCAGAAAAATAAATGCACATCTCATTCATATTTAATGTAATGTGTTAACAAAGTTTGCAATTAATATTGAATTGCCTTGCATGTTTTATTAAGTATTATGAATTAAATCAATTCATAAGTTTGCATAATTATGTGTGCTTTAAAGACAATATTAATGCATTGAAATTCTTGTGTTAGCGTAACTAGACCTGAAGTTTCATATTCGCAGCAGCAGTGAAATGATGAATCATTTCTTTCTCTTAAACCTGAATTTTTTCATTAGGTTGTTTTAGGTGAATAGTGAAGAGCCCTATTGTATTATGTGAAAAGTGTTTTTTCATTGAACTTGAGTGTGGTACATCAAGAACTGGAGTGTTGGACATTAAGAAAGACCCCCTTGTTCAAACATTTGGTCTCATGTGAACCACTGGAACTGTTGTGTACCATGGGAAGATGTTGCAGTGTATCAAGTAATGTACAGAGTTGCTAGTTATTGCCAATGTCACATGGAAGGAGAGATGACTTCACACCCTTACCCTGAGAGAATTTGGAGAGATTGCAAACCTAAAAGGGCATTTCATTTTTCAGGAGATATTATCCCTCTTACATGATGTGGACCCATCTAGCCAATCAATCGAAATGCTTTGGACATTCTTATTTAGGCAGAGACTTTTGCAATTTTTAGTCAGTTCTTACCTGATTTTTGTGCCGTTAAGTTGCTCCTCCTGCTGTTAATTCCCCACTTGATGTTCTTTCTGTTAAGTCTCTTCTTGATTCCTGAATTTAACTTGTCCCCTGGATGGTCCTGATGTGGAGCGCATGTCCTGCACCTTCCCCTGATGATGCTTATAATGAACTTTACTGATGATGCGAACCTCTGCTGACGAACCTGAATTGTATGCTGATCCTAGGAGAGGTATAATCAAGGACAATATTAATTGTCCTTTTGTTCTGTTTTAATTAGTTTAGCTTGATGAAACCTGTTTATTTTATTTTGTAGTTAGCTTAACCTAACCAAAGATAGATGAGTTTTCCAAATAATTTTTGTCTTCTTTTTCCGTTTTGCTTTTGGTCACATGTGTTAGTCCATTGCTACACATGCTCATCCTAATTTGCAATAATAGTAGGGATAACCTTTCCCATGAAAGTAATATATTGATCTGTGAATCTGAATTGGACTAATGTCACCATCAAATGATTTGAAAACTGTTTCCTTTGTGCAAAATATATGTTTGCTAGTTTGTGTAATTCTCTTGGAATGTTTAATGGTATTGAGATTGAGTAGATTAAGCTTGTTTTGCAGATTTGGTCAGCCTATGGTTTTCATTTATTTGTACAACCTAATCCTGTGCACAATTTATGTGACTTAGGATCTGTGGTTATAATAAAGCTTTGAAACTTATCCTGATTTGTGTTTAGTTTCCGTGGCCACATTGGTCATGGTGTTTTAATTGTTGTGGTATTGATTGATTTTGAAAAGTTTGTATGTGGTTATCCACACTCTCAAGGGGGTCCAAAGGTCCCATTGACCTCGGAGTGAAAGCATTTTTGAATCCTGATCCGATAGGAGAAATCACATTAGGAAAAGTTAGTAGCAGAGTTATGGTTTTGTCCCATGAGGAGGAAAAATTATATCCACATTGAGAGTTATTCCATGGTTAATTTGAGAGCTTTATGAAATTCCAGTGTTGTGTCACAAGTCTACGGTATTTATATGAATAGGGGTTTGGACTCGTGGTGCTCTAGTTAAAAATGCAGTGAAGTGTGACGTTGCAAGGTGTTTGTGGAGTCATCGTACTCAAAGTGATTGTGGCACTTTGTGCTCAAATATTGCCCTCGATTGTTGTTGTTGACGGGTCCATTGTCACCTAAGACTCCGGAGTAATGCACAAGTGTATGGAGACACTTAGTTAATTTATTGTCGGCAGTGAGGTGTGGCCATGAGGCACCATTGACAACACCAGTGGTTTTACTTGAGTGAATGTGAGTTGTTGGTTGGTATATAAGGTGATTCCTGAGTGCACCTGGAGGATCTGTATCAACCAGGGTGAGATTTGCTGGTTAAGTTTCACTTGTACAAGTGTGAAAGCCACAGTCGGAAGTGTAGCCTGTACAGCTTTTAAAGCGATTGAGTCCTACCCATAGTGAAGAGACAGGTTTTTGGTTTTTGTGCTCACTTTATTTTGCATTTAGAGTGGGTGTACATAGTATTGTAAGAGACAGTTGCAAAGCTACTTGCAGCTGCTGAGTGAAGTGAGTGTGACGTCATTTTGTCCATGCTGGGATCGTTCAATTGGTGAAAACCTGCGCATGTATTGGTGGACAGTACTGCATTGTTATTGGTTGAGGACAGCAAGTGAAAAGGATTGTGGGATTGAAAATTACTTTCTGGTTTCTTTAGAATTTGTATTTGTGGATTGAAATTGTGTAAATATGAAATTTTACAAAGCTTTAAGAAGTGCGCTGAGAGGAGATGTGTTTATTCCAGTTGGGGAGGGTGAGCCAACACTGCCTGAGGGAACACCAGCAAATGAGGCAATAGAAGCAGGAGGAGTTTCGGCATTCATTTGGATTAAGCAATGGCATAAAATTACAGAGAAAGATGGTTCATTAGCTTTCCCAAGTTACAGAACTTTTAATTTGAGGGTTCTAGAAAATGTGAGGAGAATATTGTGTGAATTAAAGCTTCCCCCGAGACCCGCACAATTTGAAGCTCTTGCTATTTAGAAACTAGTTGTGTGACAAGAAGAAACATGGAGATTTGAGAATAGAATGAGGAGAGCAGAAAAGACATTGGCAGAAGCTAGATGTGATGAGGAACAGGAAATTTAGAGACTAGTTATGCTAGCGGGAGTAAAAATGTTTCCAGTTTTAACAGAAGAAGGTGACGGGAATACAAAATCTAAAACCTAAAATACAAAAGAAGCAGACAGATATAACAGAGCAGAAAGCAGATGAGAGTAAAAAGATAGCTGCACAAGAGAGTGACTTAGAAGACGAGTTTATAAGTGAGCTTTTACTGAATCGCCCCTTTTCATATCATGCAGTTGAAAGAACAGCACAAAATGTAGTCCCAAGTATACCTGTAGCACCAGTTTCACAGAGTCTGATTCAGGAACCCAAGTATACATGCTAGTTCAGTGATACAAGTGCATGCGATTTATCCAGCAGTTCCAGTTGTTAGCACAGCACAGCATATTACAGCCCCATTTGTGAATTAGACAGTGCAAAATACAGGGATGATGCAAAAGGAATCTACATCTAATGTGACAGCATCTGCACAGAATCTTAATCAGAGACAGACAATGCCCATGTATTCTCCAGTATCGACAACCCCAAATATGAGCCTGAATCAATCAGGACAGACTTGGTACAGTACTGACAGGTCAAAGTGCAAGGATGATGGTTATGCAAAATCAGACAAATCTGACAGGACCAGAAGCATTGACAGCCCATGTAACAATAGATCCAGTTGTCCCGTTGTATGCTTCAGGAAATAATGAGAGTAGCCTCCAGATTCCCAAATCCCATATCTGCAGTAGTTTCACCATACTCAACTAATTCAGAAATGGAAAAATTAGCTACATCGGTTCCAGCTATGACACCCATGCAAATTACAGTACAGGTCCCAATCAGATGTTTGATGAGGTAGGTCTAATAATAGATGTGAGATGTCCTCCAGGAACCCCAGTCTCACACATGCCCTCACCAGAACAGATTATGAGAGTACCATGTAATACCCCACAGAACATGACACAGGGAAGCAACATCAGTCTGCAGGGATTTTCAGCACAGCAATTGACTGAGAGGTTAGACAGTCTGAGTGGAGCAATAGGCATAACAAATAACAGTGTCAGAACAGAAGAGACCTCAGAGATAGACAGAACACTGAATGTGCCCAGATTAAAGATAGAATTAAATGAATTGTTTGAAGGAATACTCGAGCTGGAAAGATTAGGGGGTCATTCTGACCTTGGCGGTAAAAGGCACTTACCGCCGGTCAGAAGACCGCCATAACACCGCCGCGGCCGCGGTAAACCGCCACGGTCATTCTGACCCGCAACTGGCAAACCACCAAAAACCCGACATCCACAAAAGTCCGCCACACCAAAGGTCAGCGAAAAACTGGCGATGACCAAACCTCCACCGTCACGGCAACAGAAAAACGCCCCTGCCATTCCGACCCACGAATCCACGCGGCGGTCTTCCAACCGCGGTATTCCATTGGCGGTACACACCGCCGCGGTCAAAATACACACACCCTTACAAAACACAACCACATTGGACAATTTGAAACACACACACCTGATACACATACAAACAACACACCCACACACCCAATTAAATATAAAACACACACCCACATCACCCCCAAACCCTTACGACCACAATAGCGACTGAAGGACAGAGAGAGACAGCACTGCTTAGAGTAGACCATCACACAGAGGCAAATCACAACATCATCCACACAATTACCACGCACAAAACACCATACACCACCACACACACCACACTCTACAACACATACACCACCCCTCACCTCATTCACACCACCCCATGGCACCCCAAAGACACCCCAGGTTCTCTGACGCAGAACTCAGGGTCATGGTGGAGGAAATAGTTTGTGTAGAGCCCCAGCTCTTCGGGGCACAGGTGCAGCACACCACAATTGCCAGGAAGATGGAGCTATGGCAAAGGAGAGTCGACAGGGTCAATGCTGTGGGACAGCATCCACGCAATCGGGATGACATCAGGAAGCGCTGGAACGACCTACGGGGGAAGGTGCGTTCCATGGTATCAAGGCACAACATTGCGGTGCAGAAGACTGGCGGCGGACCCCCACCTACTCCCCCAGAATTTACTGCATGGGAGGAGGAAGTCTTGCACATCCTGCATCCTGAGGGTCTCGCAGGAGTAGGCGGAGGAATGGACTCTGGTAAGTCAAATCTCCACTACTTCATTCCCCCCACCCCACCTGCATGCCAAATCATACCCCCACCCTCACCCCCACCCCCATCACACCAACTCCTTGCAAATGGCTCACCATCACAACCCACCCATCCCAAAACCTAGCCCTGCATGCGTCCCCAAAGCATGGACACCCATCACCAAAGCATGCCCACTGCACACACACATCACCCCCACAAGCCACCGTCACAAAAGCCCCCACAAGGGAATGCCTGCACTTGGGCACACGGCCACCCACCCATTACACGAAATGCCACACACAGAAGCAATAACCATACCCTTATACCCCTGCAGGACCCGAACGCCACCACACCGCCACGGAGGGTCCAGAGATGTCCATCCCACCCCCAGAAGAGGCCCCCAGTGATGACAGCAGCTCTGTCTCCCTGGACCCAGATGACCAGCCCGGCCCATCGGGGACCTCGGGACAGTCGGTTCCCCACAGACAGCCACAGGCTACAGCAGACCTAACCCCCTCTGGGAACACCAGCACAGCTCCCACCCAGCGGGCCCATGCCTCTGTCTCCAGGACACGTCAATCAGCGGTGTGTCCGCCACTACAGGGCACCCAGGTTGACCCACCACCCCAACAACAACAGGGACCTGGGGGCAGTGGTAGTGGGCACACCGTCCAGGGGACAGAGGCCCAGGAACACAGGGGAACTGGGAGGGCTGCTGTGCGACAGTGGGGGGACAGGCCCAGGGAACCCACTCTCCAAGAGGCCCTCTCCTCCATCATGGGAGCATACCACCACTCCCAGGAGACGATGGCTACGGTACTGGGCAGGTTCCAGGAGATCTAGGTACTGCAGGAGAAACAGTACATGGGGTTCAGAGAGGAACTGAGGAGCATTAGTTCCGCAATGGGGACCATCGTCGTGGCCCTTAACCAGATAGTCACCACATTGCGGGACCATGTGGCACCCCAAAGGGCCCCTGTCACTAGCCTAGACCAGGAACAGCCTACCTCCTCCGCCGGCGCTAGTGGACAGGAGGCCCCCACACAACGACAGGCCACCAGAACCCCACCTCCTGCAGAAGAAGAACCACCCCGCAAGCAGAAAATGAGATCTCACAAGAAGACAGAGTAGGATGCCAAGACCCCCGCCAGCAAACGATACCCCCTGATGTCATCCCACTGTCCCACATTGTCACCCTGTCCAACCTTAAACTGCCCCTGCTCCATCCTTCCACAGGCATATGGACAATGCACCTGTGAGACTGAGAACTGGACTCTGCCATGGACATTACTCCACCATCACCCATCACCGGTTTACTATCATGTACCTAAATGTAGCACTTTAAATAAATCACTTATTGCACTTAAAAAATCAGGAGTCTGCTTGTATTCTTAACAAATGTATTAGACATAACGGTTCAAATATGTTCAGTTACATTGTGATGACAACATACCACTGTCACACAGCTGTAGTCCAAGGGCAAACAAAGCAGAGGTCGCGCAGTGGGGCCTACAGCTCTGAAAAGGGAAGGGAAAGTCACAAATCAGTTAACAGGAACTGGGGGGAAACACAGACAGTAGAGAGGCAGGAGGCTTTAAGTAAATGTAAAATGGCGTGGTTGATTCTTACCTGTGTGCTACTGAAAATCCTGTTGTATCACTGTGTCCCTGTTGTCTGTGTCGTCCCCGTCGTCTTCCTCCTCTTCAGTCTCCACAGGCTCCACAGCTGCTACAACACCACCATCTGGACCATCCTCCTGCAGGAAAGGCACCTGGCGTCGCAAAGCCAGGTTGTGAAGCATACAGCAGGCCACGATGATATGGCACACCTTCTTTGGTGAGTACATTAGGGATCCAACTGTCATATGCAGGCACCTAAACCTGGCCTTCAGGAGCCCGAAGGTTCTTTCTATGATCCTCCTAGTTCGCCCATGGGCTTCATTGTAGCGTTCCTCTGCCCTGGTCCTGGGATTCCTCACTGGGGTAAGTAGCCACGACAGGTTGGGGTAACCAGAGTCCCCCAATAGCCACACACGGTGTCTCTGTAGCTGTTCCATTACATAAGGGATGCTGCTATTTCGCATGATATACGCGTCATGCACTGACCCAGGGAACTTGGCATTTACATGGCAGATGTACTGGTCTGCCAAACAGACCACCTGGACATTCATCGAATGATAACTTTTTCTGTTCCTGTACACCTGCTCACTTCCACTGGGGGGGACCAAAGCCACATGGGTCCCATCAATGGCACCAATGATGTTGGGGATATGTCCAAGGGCATAGAAATCACCCTTCACTGTAGCCAGATCGCCCACCTCAGGGAACACAATGTAGCTTTGCATGTATTTCATCAGGGCAGACAACACTCTGGACAAAACCTTAGAAAACATAGGCTGAGACATCCCAGATGATATGGCCACTGTTGTTTGGAATGATCCACTTGCCAAAAAATGGAGTACTGACAGAACCTGCACTAGAGGGGGAATCCCTGTGGGTTGGCGAATGGGGGACATCAGGTCTGGCTCCAGCTGGGCACACAGTTCATGTATAGTGGCTCTGTCAAGCCGGTATGTCAGTATGATATGTCGTTCTTCCATTGTCGACAGGTCCACCAGCGGTCTGTACACGGGAGGATTCCTCCATCTTCTCGCAAGTCCCAGCGGACGGTGCCTAGGAAGGACAACATGGAGCACAGAGTCAATCAACCCACAGGTACGTTCCCACAGCTTGCACAGTACATGATTCGCTATGCATTGAATGGCTTGTATGAGTGGCAATGCAAGGCTAGGCCTGTGTGACGCAGTAGAAATTAAGCCATGTGGGCCCTTGAAATGGTAGCTGCCTGACCTGTGAAGTGTGACAATGGGATGTGAGGTCAATGCGCTGGCGTGGCACACCGTGGCGGTAGGCGGTCGAAGACCGCGGTGCTAAGCCGCATTGGTTAACATTGAACCCTATGGGTTTCAGGAGCCAATGACGATGTGCGCCGGCGGTCGCGGTACGCACCGCCGCGGTACGCACCGCCGCGGCCGTGACCGCCATTTTCTAACTGCTTAATCACTCGAGACCTGATCCTCCACAGGAGAGGACCTATACTGCAAGTGCTGCTGTGACCTCGGTCTGGGAGATACAATGGCTGCTGCGACTGGGGAAAGGGCCCCTGCCTTCACTTCCGAAGATTTGGAGAAACTTGTTGATGAGGTCCTCCCCCAGTATGCGCTACTCTACGGTCCTCCAGACCAACAGGTAAGTACACAGGGAGCACGTAGTATGGGCTATGCCTGTGTTGAGTGGGGTGGATGTAAGATGGTGGGGAGGTGAGCGAATGAGGAGTGCAACGCACGACAGATGAGAGCATGTGCCACATGGCAAGGTTGGGGAGGGGGGGCCACGCACATCGACCATGCAGAAAAGTGATGATATTTTTTTTTTCCCACCCTGTACATGTCACATAGGTCAGCGCCCATCAGAAGATCGAAATTTGGCGTGCCATGGCCAAGGACGTCCGGGCCCTGGGGGTCCACAACAGACGGGGCACCCACTGCCGCAAGAGGTGGGAGGACATCCGCCCCTGGAGCAGAAAGACCGCGGAGGCTCTGCTGGGGATGGCCTCCCAACGTAGGAGGGGTGCCAGTCATACCTTGACCCCCCTGATGTCCCGGATCCTGGCGGTGGCCTACCCCGATTTGGATGGGCGCGTGAGGACATCACAGCAGACACAAGGGGGTGAGTATCAGCACATTCTGCTATATTAGCGCACAGTGGAGGTGTCTGGGTGGGGGAGGAGGGCTGTGGCTATCTCTAGGCCAGGGCGCTTTCTGTAGGCTAGGCCCCTCCGTTAGGCATGGCCCTGTGCCCCCGCCCCCCACCTCTGTAGGGTGCTAAGTACAGCTATCCATGGTCCGGCCTCACCTATGTGTTCATTTGTCGTCCATAGACCTGTAGGCCAAGTCACAATAATTGAGTAGTGTACCCCGAGTGCGCGGCGTAGTGCTGGGGGCTTCTGTGTCTGTCCTCTCCGCCAACGGTGTCGCCAATGCATGCACTCAACATGTCTTTCTTTCTTCTCCCCCCCTTTTTCTTGGTTTTCCTGTTCATGTGTGCATTAGCATCATCAGGCGGAGGAGAAGTGGCATGGGTGCACGAGGGAGCTGCATCTCACATGGGCCCGGAGGGCCATACAACCGACTCCGAGTACACCAGTGAGACGGAGGGCGAGTGGAGCTCCACAACGGGGACCCGTAGAGACGTCAGCGACACCGACACGTCCTCGGAAGGTAGCTCCCTTGTGGTGGCGGCAACATCCGTGCCCACCGCAACAACAGGTACAGCCGCCACCCAGCGCACCAGCCCCGCCCTCCCAGCAGCCCCTCAGCCTTCGCCCCGTGCCCGCTCGGCCAGGAAGCCGGCCATCTCCTTCGCCCCTGGCACCTCAGGTCCTGCCCCAGTTACCCCTGCTGCCCTCAGTGCGGAGATCATTGACCTCCTGAGGACCATCATTGTTGGGCAGTCTACCCTTTTGAATGCCATCCAGGGTGTAGAGAGGGAGGTGCATCGGAGCAATGCATACCTGGAGGGCATTCATTCGGGTCAGGCTGCCCATCAGCGATCGTTCAACGCTCTGGCCTCAGCACTGACGGCAACAATTGTCCCTGTGTCTAGCCTCCCCCCTCCAACTTCCTCAACCCAGTCCCACTCCCCTGTTCCTCTGCCTATCCCAGACAAACCTACAGACCAGCCTGCACACACATCAACACCCAAGGGCAGCTCATCCAGACATAAGCACCACAGATCACACAAGCATTCACCCAAGCAACATCCACATGCAGACATGCCAACAGCCACTGCCTCCACTGTGTCCCCCTCCTCCTCGTCTCCCTCCTCCCTCCCTGTCACGTCTCCACTCACACTTGCATGCACAACATCTTCAGCCACTACGTCCATCACCAGCACACCCACCAGAACACTCCGCACACGTGCAGTCACCACCCCCACTACCATTTACACGTCCCTTGTGTCCTCTCCCTGTGTGTCTGTCACCCCCTCTTCCAAACCACACAAACGCAAGGAGCCACCCACCCAACAGCCATCCACCTCACAACAGCCTCCAGCCCAAGCACCTGCACCCAAAGACACCAGACTTCACACTCCTACAACCACATCCTCTTCCTCCACTCCCATACCCACTACACCTAACCGTCCCTCTCTTTCCAAATTGCTTTTCTTTTCAAAACTTGACCTCTTTCCTACAACTCCCTCACCCCGTCCAAGACTGCAATCTGCACCTCAGCCACCACCAAACCAGGACCTATCAGGACTGTTGTCCAAGGACATTGGAGTCCCCACCCTCAAGGGCAACTACTCCGGCTAGGAGCCAAGGCACGGCCAGCCCACCCCCGGAAAAGCAGCCGAAAATTAGCAGTGCCCGGCGCGAGGGGCCACGGACACCAGGGCCCAAAATCCCTACCCTGGCTCCGTCTGGAAGTGGGGTGCCACCTGGCACACCGCCAAAGGTGTCAAAGGGCCACAGACGACCAGGGAAGGGTGGGAAGGGCAACACACCCGACAAGTCCGGCAGCAGGCCAGCTGCCTAGGAGTGCCCCACCAGCCCCCTCCCAGGTGTGCAGGAGGACACCCAGAGGCCCGGTACGGCAGCCCAGGAGGGCCCCGCAAGCAAACGGACAGATGGGCAGGAAGGCCCCGCCAGCCACATGTCAGGTGGCGAGTGACACCCATGCCTGGGCCGGAACCGCTGAACTGGGCCCTTTCAAACAAGCACCGCTGAACTGGGCCCGCCGTGTCAAGCACCGCTGAACTGGGCACCGCCGTCTCAAGCACCGCTGAACTGGGCCCTTTCAAACAAGCACCGCTGAACTGGGCCCGCCGTGTCAAGCACCGCTGAACTGGGCCCTTTCAAACAAGCACCGCTGAACAGGGCACCGCCGTCTCAAGCACCGCTGAACTGGGCACCGCCGTCTCAAGCACCGCTGAACAGGGCACCGCCGTCTCAAGCACCGCTGAACTGGGCCCTTTCAAACAAGCACCGCTGAACTGGGCACCGCCGTCTCAAGCACCGCTGAACTGGGCCCCGCCGTGTCAAGCACCGCTGAACTGGGCCCTTTCAAACAAGCACCGCTGAACTGGGCCCCGCCGTGTCAAGCACCGCTGAACTGGGCACCGCCGTCTCAAGCACCGCTGAACAGGGCACCGCCGTCTCAAGCACCGCTGAACTGGGCCCTTTCAAACAAGCACCGCTGAACTGGGCACCGCCGTCTCAAGCACCGCTGAACTGGGCACCGCCGTCTCAAGCACCGCTGAACTGGGCCCTTTCAAACAAGCACCGCTCCGCTGGGCACCGCCGTCTCTGAACTGCTCTGCTGGGCCCTTCCTGTCAAGCACCGCTCCGCTGGGCACTTCATCTCAAGCACCGCTCCGCTGGGCACCGCCGTCTCTGAACTGCTCTGCTGGGCCCTTCCTGTCAAGCACCGCTCTGCTGGGCCCTTCATCTCAAGCACCGCTCCGCTGGGCACCGCCGTCTCTGAACTGCTCTGCTGGGCCCTTCATCTCATGCACCGCTGGCCCATTGGCAGGGCCGGATCTGTGTCGGGCAGGGCTTCACGAGGCACTCTGGCCACCATGCCTCCTCCATGACCAGTGGAGTCTGTCATCCACCTGATGGACTGTGGCTTTGCACTTCCCAGGATGCAACAGTGGGCAATCCACCAACTGTAGAGACTTGTGAGACTGTGGCTTTGCACTCCCCAGGATGGTACAGTGGGCAAGCCACCCACTGTAGAGACTTGAGAGACTGTGGCTTTGCACTCCCCAGGATATGGCAGTGGGCAACCCACCCACTGTAGAGACTTGAGAGACTGTGGCTTTGCACTCCCCAGGATGGTACAGTGGGCAATCCACCCACTGTATAGACTTGTGAGACTGTGGCTTTGCACTCCCCAGGATGGTACATTGGGCAATCCACCCACTGTAGAGACTTGAGAGACTGTGGCTTTGCACTCCCCAGGATGGTACAGTGGGCATGGAGGCCCCTCGTGGACCTGGCATCGTGGACTCATGTGGCTGAGGTGCCCCCCTTCCCTTCCCCCTGAGGTGCCTGTAGTTTTATCATCTGATGCCCCAGCAGTGTTCTCTCCAATGGAATCTGGTCTCGTGTGTGGGCTTTGCCCATGTGTTCGTGCACATTGGCCCACGAACGATGGAACTTTGCCAAAATGTGCCGGACTTTTGGCCTATGTATATATTTTTAAATATGTTATTTATTTGATATATATATTTCATATTTCATATTTCACATTACTTCAAATGTCCAATAATATACTTCGATTTTAATGATCATTTAATTTTGTTTTTGCATTCTTCCGTGGGGTTTGGGGGGTGTCACTCTGACTTGTTGCTCTGCATTGGTGTGTAGGGATTTGGGGGGGATGAGGGGGGGGGGGTATCGCGTATGTGTGTGCCGTAACCTTTTCTCCTCCCCCTCCCCTGTGTCGTAGGTGCAGTACTCACCGTTGTCGTCTGCGCCGGCGTTCGTGCTCCTGGTAGAGGAGCAGGTACACAATAGCTGGTAGGATGTTTAATTCGGGTTCCATGCTGTCCAGATTCCTCGTGGAGTGTGTAGAGGTGAGCGTTTTCCCGTTCGTAGTCTGTTTCCGCCGTGTTTTTATCGGTGGGGCTCCCGCCCCGGAAAAGGTGGCGGATTGGTGAGTTGTGATAGGGTGGGCGGTACATTGTCTTCCGCCTGCCTGTTGGCGGTGACCGCTGCGCTGTTTGTTTGTCCCGCCGTGGCGGTCGGAGTGTTAAAGTGGCGGGCTGTGTTGGAGGTTCCCGCCAGGGTCAGAATTCCATTTTTTTGGCGGGTTGGACGCCGCTTTATCACCGACCGCCAGGGTTGGAATGACCCCCTAGATACTTATAATGAAGATAAATTGGGCTTCATGTGCAAGGATATCACATACCGAGCAGGACAGACATGAGAAATTAGCAGAGTTAGCAGAGAAATACCAGATTGAATTAGACAAGTCAAAACCATTAAAGAGAAGTTACAGACTAGAATTCAGTTCGGACATGTTAGAAATGGGGTTTTTGGTTGGCAGTCAGGTTACCCTCTGTCCAAGCAAAAGCCCTCACTCTAGTCAGGGTAAGTCACACACTATCCAAGATTATCCTGTGCCCACCCTCTGGTAGCTTGGCACGAGCAGTCAGGCTTAACTTAGAAGGCAATGTGTAAAGTATTTGTGCAATAAATCATACAATACCACCATATAGCACCACAAAAATACACCACACAGGGTTTAGAAAAATATAGAATATTTATCTGGGTAATTGTAGGTCAAAACGATCAAAGTTGCAATACGAATTTGTAAAGATATCACTGAAGAGTGATATTAAGTGTCTTTAAGTCTTTAAAAAGCTATAAAGTGTCTTTCAAGCACAGAGTACCTGGTTTCTGGTGGGAAATCTCCTCAGAGGGCCACAGGAGAAGAGATGCGCGGAAAAAGGGGTGTGTGCGTCGATTTCTTCTCAGCACACACAGACTTGCGTCGTTCTTTTCCACGCGGGGAAGTCGGGCGTCGTTTTCCGGCGCGCAGACAGTCTCTTTTTGTGGGTCGCGGGGATTACCAGATGTCCCGGGTCTGTGCGTGGATTCTCCTGCTTGTTTTCCGGCTGCGCGTCGTTCTGCGGGGCTGCGTGTCGAAGTTTCGATCTCACGGTAGGCGTCGCGTCGATTTCTCCTTGGAAGTCGGGCGGCGTTGTCCTTGCGAGGCTGTGCGTCGAAATTTTGGTCTCACGGCAGGCGTCGCGTCGATTTCTCCTTGGAAGTCGG
Organism: Pleurodeles waltl; assembly: GCF_031143425.1. Lineage (NCBI taxonomy): Eukaryota > Metazoa > Chordata > Amphibia > Caudata > Salamandridae > Pleurodeles > Pleurodeles waltl. Next base: position 449,916,157 of record NC_090443.1, read on the forward strand.
GCGGCGTTGTCCTTGCGAGGCAGTGCGTCAAAGTTTCGCGCTCACGGTAGGCGTCCCGTCGATTTCTCCTGGAAAGTCGGGCGGCTTTGTCCTTGCGAGGTTGTGCGTCGAAGTCTCGATCGTCCCGAGGGCGTCGCTTCAATCAGCGTCGGTGTGCGGCGTTTTTTCTCGCCGCAAAACAAGCTGTGCGTCGAAATTTTTCGGCGCACGGAGCGTCCAAGTGAAAGGAAGAAGTCTTTTTGGTCCTGAGACTTCAAGGAACAGGAGGCAAGCTCTATCCAAGCCCTTGGAGAGCACTTTCACAGCCAGACAAGAGTTCAGCAAGGCAGCAGGGCAACAGCAAGGCAGCAGTCCTTTGTAGAAAGCAGACAGGTGAGTCCTTTGAGCAGCCAGGCAGTTCTTCTTGGCAGGGTGTAGTTTCTGGTTCAGGTTTCTTCTCCAGCAAGTGTCTCATGAGGTAGGGCAGAGGCCCTGTTTTATACCCAAATGTGCCTTTGAAGTGGGGGAGACTTCAAAGAGTGGCTAAGAAGTGCACCAGGTCCCCTTTCAGTTCAATCCTGTCTGCCAGGGTCCCAGTAGGGGGTGTGGCAGTCCTTTGTGTGAGAGCAGGCCCTCCACCCTCCCAGCCCAGGAAGACCCATTCAAAATGCAGATGTATGCAAGTGAGGCTGAGTACCCTGTGTTTGGGGTGTGTCTGAGTGAATGCACAAGGAGCTGTCAACCAAGCCCAGCCAGACGTGGATTGTAAGGCACAGAAAGATTTAAGTGCAAAGAAATGCTCACTTTCTAAAAGTGGCATTTCTAGAATAGTAATATTAAATCCGACTTCACCAGTCAGCAGGATTTTGTATTACCATTCTGGCCATACTAAATATGACCTTCCTGCTCCTTTCAGATCAGCAGCTGCCACTTCAACAGTGTATGAGGGCAGCCCCAATGTTAGCCTATGAAGGAAGCAGGCCCCACAGTAGTGTAAAAACTAATTTAGGAGTTTTACACTACCAGGACATATAACTACACAGGTATATGTCCTGCCTTTTATCTACACAGCACCCTGCTCTAGGGGTTACCTAGGGCACACATTAAGGGTGACTTATATGGAGAAAAAGGGGAGTTCTAGGCTTGGCAAGTACTTTTAAATGCCAAGTCGAGGTGGCAGTGAAACTGCACACACAGGCCTTGCAATGACAGGCCTGAGACAAGGAAAAAGGGCTACTTAAGTGGGTGGCACAACCAGTGCTGCAGGCCCACTAGTAGCATTTAATTTACCAGCCCTATGCACATAAAGTGCACCTTACTAGGGACTTATAAGTAAATTAATAGTCCAATCAGGTATGATTCAAGGTTACCATGTTTTAAGGGAGAGAGCATATGCACTTTAGCACTGGTTAGCAGTGGTAAAGTGCGCAGAGTCTAAAAACCAGCAAAAATGAGGTCAGAAAAAGAGAAGGAGGAAGGCAAAAAGTTTGGGGATGACCCTGTCAAAAAGCCAGGTCCAACATGACCCCCTCCCAGCCTAAAGCCAGTGTAGACTAATCAACACTCTGATGGACTTCCCTGCTTAAGGCGATAGAACATGGACAATGGCCCACTACTGCAGGGGCACTCGCCAGTTCTCCGCCTTTCCGAACTCAGTGAGGCTTCTTTGTCTATACTCTCTGGGGCCACTGATCTGGCCCATGGGGAACCCTTCTCATCACCTGAGGACCCCATCTGTACAGCTCCTAACTTTAATTTGCTTACAGATGTATCCCAGTATGCAGACAGTATCACCATGGCCAACAAAGTGATGTGGCCCATTCCATTCCTTGGGTCTGACTTCTGTCCCCAACCCAGGGAAAACTCTGCCCACAAGGACAGAAACCAATAGATGCCACTGACAGCTGTCAGTGTTATGAGCCAGGCCCCTGACCATCCACTGCTAGGTGGAGACCCGGAGGGGGGCCGTTGGCTGAGCTTCTCCTCCAGCTGGGGGGCTGGTAGGGAGCTCCCAAGGGATTCCTGTAGCATCCCAGAATGGGGGGTAGTAACCCCAGGGGTCTGGCACCCCTTCTCCACTCTCACCAGGTCAGGGGTGGGTCCCTGATACTGGTCCCTCAGCCCAGGGTCTGTACTCTGAGGCTGAACAGAGGACAGGGGTGAGTCCTTTTTCCCCGTGCCTCCCCATCTGGGCTTCCATACCCTCCTCTGGGGAGTGGTACCGCCAGACATCTGAACTGTTAGGGCACCCTTGAGGGTCGGCCCTCTCAGCTCTCCTGACACTAAGGGAAACTCATTCCCCAGAATGCAGTCAATGGGCAGCTGGGGACTAACTATGACCCGCCTCTGGGTCACATCCCCACCCCACTCTAGGGACACCCGGGCCATGGGGCGGAAGAAATCTTCCCCAATGGCTGGAGTCACTCTACACACCTGTCCGGTGTACTGCTCTGGTGACACTAGTCTCTCCACAATCATGGTAAGACTAGCCCCCGTGTCTCTCAGAGTGGTGACTGGGATCCCATTCACTCCCACCTGGTGGAAGTGACGACTCCCACCCTCAGGGATCACCAGTTTACCCTCTGAGTCCACCTCCCAACTGAAGGAGATGAAGGCATGGTCTACGACCTGCCCCTGGGGACGACATTCCCCTAAGGCCACATTGGCCACCCCTGTAGAGGTCCCAATATTGGGTGAGTTCTTTGGACAGACAGAGTCCCCCTTCCTGTGTCCTATCTGGGAACACTCAAAGCAGCGGGGTTGGGAATGGGATGCTTTGGGCCACTGCCCACCAGAACCCCCACCCTGTTTCTCAGAGGGGGTATGGGAACCCTTTCTTCCCCCCTTACTCTGGAACTCGTCTGGGTCCTCTCTAACCTCCCCCTCACTTTGTTGGGGGGAACCGGAACTACCCTTCTCGGGGTCACTCCCAGATACCTTTTTGGACACTCTGGTGCTTGCCCAGAGGTCCGCCTCCTCAGCAAGCTTCCTGGGATCAGTCAGCTTACTATCCACTAAGTGCTGGCGCAACTCTGTAAAAGTAGTATTAAGCATATGCTCTCTCAGAATCAAGTCATATAAACCTTTATAATCAGTTACTTTGTTGCCCCGCACCCATCCATTCAGTGCCTTACTGGAGAAGTCAAAGAAATCTACCCATGTTTGTGTGGTTTGTTTGGTGCTGTCCCTGAACCTCTGACGGTATCCCTCAGGGGTCAGCCCAAACTTGGCAAGTAAAATGGCTCTCTGAAGTGGGTATGTGTTTTGATCAGGTTGATCCAATGTGAGGAGTGTATCCCTCCCCAATGGCGGTACATAACCCCACATAGCTACCCCCCATTGCCCTTCAGGAACCTCATGAGCCCTTAGTGCAACTTCATAAGCAGCTAACCATTTATCTATGTCATCTCCCACCACAAAACTGGGCACCACATTTTTGGGTATACGAACCTTCTTTTCTCCAGCAGGTCCTGTCAGTATGCTGCCACCATTATTGCTGGATTCAGACTGTCTTGCCTTGATCTCCAGCTCCTTGAGACTCAGTTCATGAGCCAACAATAGTTTATTTTCAGCCAGAGCTCTTTCAGCTTCCGCTTGTTTGGCTGCCCTTTCAGCTTCTGCTTGAATCTGTTTGGCTGTTCTTTCAGCTTCAATCTGTTTGGCTGCTCTTTCAGCCTCAGCTTGTTTGGCTTCTCTTTCTGCCCTTCTCTCCTCCTGTTGAGCCTCAATTTTCAATTTTGCCATTTGCAATTGGAACTCCCTTTCTTCTCTCCTTTCCTCTGCGGTCAGGCTTTGCACAGAGACACTGCTCCCTGGTCTGGAAGGGTGCACAATTGCAGTGGTAACACCATCCACAGATAGTGAAAATTCCTCTGAGGGGCCATTTTCTGGCTCCTCTTCCTCATCATCCTCTAAATGGGCTTCTGCCCAGGCCCTCAGCGCCACTTGAAAGTCCTCCTTTCTGGAGGCCCCTTGGGTGGGTACCCTCAATGCCCTGCAGAATCCTCTTAGTTGTTTGACCGTATATGTATCCAACTGGACTAGGTCAAAGTCCCCTGTCTGAGACCCAGTCAGAGACATGTTGAGTGAGGATTTAGTTTTTGAAAATTGTCAGGAAAAAAAAAACGGATTTGCAAAAAGAGATAAAAACCAAGTTGACCTTCAACTGTGGGTAGGTAGTGAAATACTTAGCTACTGTATGTCACTGCACAAATACAAGTCCTATCCTCACCGCTGATCACCAATGTTAGAAATGGGGTTTTTGGTTGGCAGTCAGGTTACCCTCTGTCCAAGCAAAAGCCCTCACTCTAGTCAGGGTAAGTCACACACTATCCAAGATTATCCTGTGCCCACCCTCTGGTAGCTTGGCACGAGCAGTCAGGCTTAACTTAGAAGGCAATGTGTAAAGTATTTGTGCAATAAATCATACAATACCACCATATAGCACCACAAAAATACACCACACAGGGTTTAGAAAAATATAGAATATTTATCTGGGTAATTGTAGGTCAAAACGATCAAAGTTGCAATACGAATTTGTAAAGATATCACTGAAGAGTGATATTAAGTGTCTTTAAGTCTTTAAAAAGCTATAAAGTGTCTTTCAAGCACAGAGTACCTGGTTTATGGTGGGAAATCTCCTCAGAGGGCCACAGGAGAAGAGATGCGCGGAAAAAGGGGTGTGTGCGTCGATTTCTCCTCAGCACACACAGACTTGCGTCGTTCTTTTCCACGCGGGGAAGTCGGCCGTCGTTTTCCGGCGCGCAGACAGTCTCTTTTTGTGGGTCGCGGGGATTACCAGATGTCCCGGGTCTGTGCGTGGATTCTCCTGCTTGTTGTCCGGCTGCGCGTCGTTCTGCGGGGCTGCGCGTCGAAGTTTCGATCTCACGGTAGGCGTCGCGTCGATTTCTCCTTGGAAGTCGGGCGGCGTTGTCCTTGCGAGGCTGTGCGTCGAAATTTTGGTCTCACGGCAGGCGTCGTGTCGATTTCTCCTTGGAAGTCGGGCGGCGTTGTCCTTGCGAGGCCGTGCGTCAAAGTTTCGCGCTCACGGTAGGCGTCACGTCGATTTCTCCTGGAAAGTCGGGCGGCTTTGTCCTTGCGAGGTTGTGCGTCGAAGTCTCGATCGTCCCGAGGGCGTCGCGTCAATCAGCGTCGGTGTGCGGCGTTTTTCTCGCCGCGAAACAAGCTGTGCGTCGAAATTTTTCGGCGCACGGAGCGTCCAAGTGAAAGGAAGAAGTCTTTTTGGTCCTGAGACTTCAAGGAACAGGAGGCAAGCTCTATCCAAGCCCTTGGAGAGCACTTTCACAGCCAGACAAGAGTTCAGCAAGGCAGCAGGGCAACAGCAAGGCAGCAGTCCTTTGTAGAAAGCAGACAGGTGAGTCCTTTGAGCAGCCAGGCAGTTCTTCTTGGCAGGGTGTAGTTTCTGGTTCAGGTTTCTTCTCCAGCAAGTGTCTCATGAGGTAGGGCAGAGGCCCTGTTTTATACCCAAATGTGCCTTTGAAGTGGGGGAGACTTCAAAGAGTGGCTAAGAAGTGCACCAGGTCCCCTTTCAGTTCAATCCTGTCTGCCAGGGTCCCAGTAGGGGGTGTGGCAGTCCTTTGTGTGAGAGCAGGCCCTCCACCCTCCCAGCCCAGGAAGACCCATTCAAAATGCAGATGTATGCAAGTGAGGCTGAGTACCCTGTGTTTGGGGTGTGTCTGAGTGAATGCACAAGGAGCTGTCAACCAAGCCCAGCCAGACGTGGATTGTAAGGCACAGAAAGATTTAAGTGCAAAGAAATGCTCACTTTCTAAAAGTGGCATTTCTAGAATAGTAATATTAAATCCGACTTCACCAGTCAGCAGGATTTTGTATTACCATTCTGGCCATACTAAATATGACCTTCCTGCTCCTTTCAGATCAGCAGCTGCCACTTCAACAGTGTATGAGGGCAGCCCCAATGTTAGCCTATGAAGGAAGCAGGCCCCACAGTAGTGTAAAAACTAATTTAGGAGTTTTACACTACCAGGACATATAACTACACAGGTATATGTCCTGCCTTTTATCTACACAGCACCCTGCTCTAGGGGTTACCTAGGGCACACATTAAGGGTGACTTATATGGAGAAAAAGGGGAGTTCTAGGCTTGGCAAGTACTTTTAAATGCCAAGTCGAGGTGGCAGTGAAACTGCACACACAGGCCTTGCAATGGCAGGCCTGAGACAAGGAAAAGGGGCTACTTAAGTGGGTGGCACAACCAGTGCTGCAGGCCCACTAGTAGCATTTAATTTACCAGCCCTATGCACATAAAGTGCACCTTACTAGGGACTTATAAGTAAATTAATAGTCCAATCAGGTATTATTCAAGGTTACCATGTTTTAAGGGAGAGAGCATATGCACTTTAGCACTGGTTAGCAGTGGTAAAGTGCGCAGAGTCTAAAAACCAGCAAAAATGAGGTCAGAAAAAGAGAAGGAGGAAGGCAAAAAGTTTGGGGATGACCCTGTCAAAAAGCCAGGTCCAACAGGACATTGCAAACATGAGGCCACTCAGCCTGAGAATGCACATTAAATAACTAATTATGAATATTCAAACATGGGAGCATTAGATAAATGGGAAGGCAGATGGGCAAAGAAAAGAGAGCAGAAGAAAGCAAAGCCGAACTTGCCTCAGGTTGGAGAAAATCGAGCAGAGGGAAGCGTAAAAATGCTACCTATGAGAGAGATACCAGGTGGAGGTTATGTACCTGTCCCGTCGAGCAGACGTGACATACTGTCTTTCACAAATGATTACCCTAAATTGAGGGAGAAATCCATAGAGTGGTACAAGCAAACAGAGAGGTTTGTGAAACTTTCAAAATGCCTGTAGGAAGATTTCAAAACCTTATTTGACTTTGTGGTTCCAGTTGATTTGTGAGTTGAGCGGAGTTTGAGTGTTGATTGGCCCACTTGTGAACCGCAGGGAGATCCAGAAATAGGTGCACCAACTGAAGAGGTAGTTTAAAGTGATTGAGTTTCTGAAAAAACGAGTTTCCCCAAAGGATGCTGATTGGCTAAGGATTAACAGGACAGCACAGGAAACAAATGAATCAATTCACGATTACTATAAGAGACTGTTGCAAGCATTTAAACAGCATAGTGGTTCTGAGGTTATTGAGCCTAAAGACATGAGGCATTTTGTGTTCAGATTTGTGCAAGGATTGAAACCTGAAATTAATGGTATGATCCAGAAGCATTTGATTTGCTGGCAGAATAAACCGATTGATGAAGTGTTGCAGTATGCTAGGAACTACAGTGATGAAATTGAATTGAAACAGACAAAGTTAAAGGAGAAAGCGATGGTAATGCAAATTAAATCTGCCCAAGTAGGAACACAGATTCTCAAGAAATGGGGAACACTAGTGAGATGTCCCGTATGCAACAGCAGGGTAACAATGTGCCTCAGTTCAGAGGTAGAAGATGTGGTGTTCAAATAGATTAGAACGGTATGGTTGACTTGCAGAAATTGTGGACATTGGAAATGGGAGTGTCCTTACAATAATGTGAATAATTTGGTGCAGAATGGTGGTGTTGTACAAACTGTGGACAGTGGTCAAATTCAGATTCAGAGAGTCCGAAGACCCTGAATCCAAAATGTGTCTGTTACTACTGGATTTACACAATTGCAGGTCCTGCAACAGGTGCAGGTCCCCCAGCAAATGCAAGTCCCTCAGCAAATGCAGGTTCCACAAGCCCTGATGCAATAGCAACAAGTGATGGTTCCTTAGAAAAATATGAATCAGTGAGCAAATGCAAATGTGAATCAGTTAATCACACAATATCCATTAATAGATTTCAGTGAAGATGATGTCTCTGAAAAATATAGGTGAGGAAGAATTTGTACTGGTTGCATCTTTAGAGGTGGATCAGCGTGGTCCCTACGTGAATGTATATGTTATGGAACATGATGTTTCATTCCTGGTTGACTGTGGAGCAGCACATTCCACTGTCAGAACTGCAGAAGTTCCAAATGTGCCCTTGTCATTAAGAAAAGTACAGGTGGCAGGAGTAGCAAATCAGCATTTGACAACTCTGATTACAGAACATAGTCCAGTAAAATAGGGTCGTGGGAGGATTTGCACCAATTTGTGGTTTGCGATTCAAGTCCTGTGAGTTTATTAGGACATGACCTACTGTGCAAATGAAACTGTTCCATTAGTTGTAGCCACAACGGAATAACAATCCAGACAAACATTGATGATGAGATGCCCAGCAAAACTGATGAGCTGTACCCACTCATTTCATTACTTCCATTGATGACAGTAAAGGATTTACCCAAAGAGTAGCAGGGAACAGTGATTGTGAAGGTTTGGGATTTTTCAGGAAACAATATTGGGCTCATCAGAGGTGATAAGGCAGTAAAAAAAACAGTAAAACCAAATGCACTGTTTCCCAAGATCCCCCAGTATAACATGGCCCCAGAAGGGATTACTCTTGTAATTGAAAATTTTGTTGAGGAGGGAGTTTTGAAGGAAGTCATGGAAAGTCCATGTAATTCTTTTTTATGGGACAGTGGAAGCCTAATGGAAAATACCGCACAGTCCAAGATTTGAGAAAGGTGAATGAAATTGTCATTCCATGTTGTCCTGTGGTACAGAATCCTGCTGTGATTTTGTTTCAGATCCCCTGTGAATTGGAATGATTTTCTGTTATGACTTGTGTCATGCATTCTTTTCCATTCCACTCCACGAGGAAAGTCAATTTCTATTTCAATTTTAATTTGGAAGCTGAGTATATTTCTGGTGTTGTACACCTCAGGGGTAAACTGAGTCCCCATCCATTTTCAGTCAGATCTTGAAAAATAATTTAGTCACTTAAAATTCCATTTCATTCAGTGCTAGTTCAATACATTGATGACTTGAAGGGTAAATCAAACACATGTGAAGCCTGTAGGAGAGATGCCATTGTCCTGTTGAACCATTTGGGTGATAATGGGCATACAGTTTCCCCCACAAAATTATAGTATTGTCAGAAAGAAGTGAAATATTTGGGTCATCACGTAAAGAAGGGAACCAAGGAAGGTGTCCCAAAGAGAGTTACAGCAACCATGCAAATGAATCTACCCGTGATGCAGAGAGATGTCAGAATGTTTGTGGGAATGGTCGGCTACTGCGGCCAGTGGATCCCAAGTTTCTCAATGATTACCAGGTCCTTCCAAAAATTGGCACACAAAGAGGTGTCAGAACTGGTACCATTTGATGACAGATGCATGGAAGCCTTGACTGAGATGAGCCCAAGCTATGGGAATGCCAGATTATAATAAATGTGTTTCATTGTTTTGTCATGAATGTGATGGTTGTGCACTTTCTGTTTTGATGCAGTAACAGGGGGATCAACTGATCAGTGGCTTTTTTTCTGCCACATTGGACCCTGTAGCTGCTGCTCTGCCCGGCTGCTTGAAATCAGTTGCAGCTGCGGATGTTAGCATTGGACAGTGTGAAGACATTGTCATGGGTCACCCTTTGAATGTTTTTGTTCCCTCTCCGTTGAGCTCCTTTTGACTCGAACCAAAATCCAACATCTGTCTAATGTGAGTTTAACCCGTTATGAGCGGGCAATTCTGGGTTTTCCAAACATCAATCAATGTACTGTCCTAAATCCTACAACACTTTAACCTGTGACTGCTGAAAACGTTCATGATGAAAATGAAGTGGAACATGACTTTCTCGATGTGTTTGAACTATGCACCAAAGGTGGACCTGATAATCAAGATATCCCATTAGACAAAAATGACTGTCATGTTTGTTGATGGCTCCTGTTTGAGAGATGCTGAAGGAACTCTGAGAACTGGGTTTGCAGTTTGCACTGTCTCAGGAGTAACATAAGCTTCATGGCTTCAATGAGTCATTTCAGCCCAAGTAGCTGAATTGGTGGTTCTTACTAGAGCATGCTGTGCCTCTGAACAGCTCAAAGTGACCATTTTCACTGATAGTCAATATGGATTTGGTGCGGTTTACAACTTCGGGCAATTGTGGTCTCAGAGAGGTTTTATGACCTCTTCAAGATAACTAATTCAGAATGGTTAAATAATATATTAGTTATTTAAAGCATTAAAATTACCAGTAAGAATTGCAGTTGTGAAATGTGCAGCACATCGGAAGTCAAGTGATTATGGGGGTCATTACGACCTCGGCGGTCTTTTCAAAAGACCGCTGAGGCCGCGGGAGACAGAATACCGCCATTGCCGGCGGTATTTCTGTCTCCCTATTATGACATTTCTGCTGGGCCAGCGGAAATGTCACATCAACATTGCAGCCGGATCGTAATAGAGCCGGCGGCAATGCTGATGTGCAGCACCCGTCGCACATTTCACTGCTCGAAATTCGGGCAGTGAAAGGCGCGACGGGGCTATCCCTGGGGGCCCCTGCACTGCCCATGCCAAGTGCATGGGCAGTGCAGGGGCCCCCAGGGGCACCCCCAGTCCCCTTACCGCCGGCCTTTCCATGGCGGTGTGTACCGCGATGGACAGGCCGGCGGTCGGGGACTCATAATCCCCAGGGCAGCGGTGCTTGCACCGCTGCCCCGGGGATTAAGACTGCCAGGCAGATGCCTGGCGGGAAAGTGGAGGGGCCGGCGGTATGGCCGTGGCAATTCCGCCACGGTCATAATTGCTGGTGGAACACCGCCAGCCTGTTGGCGGTGTTACCGCCAACATACCACCGGCCGCCAGGGTCGTAATGACCCCCTATATCTCTCTGGGCAATGCCTATGCTGATCAAGTAGCCAAATAATGTGTGCTCCATTGCACATTCTTTAATGAGGAATGGATTGATGAAAGTAACACCAATGAGACAAACCAAAGTTTCTAGATGACAGCCATTGATACCTGGGAAGAGGTTAAGAGATTACAGGAAGAAATTACTGAAGAGGAACGCAGAAGTTGGAGTAGAGCAGGTTGTGTTCAAAGAGATGAAATTATGTTTGGGTTTCAAATGAAGGAAAACAGTGTTGCCAAACAGTTGCCTTCAATTGGGAGCTACTACAATGGACAGGTGCACCTTGGCAGGGATGCAATGATCCGAACATTCAAATAGCCATGGTATAACCCCAGATTCAAATTAGTTGCAGAAGCAGTGGGTCACAGCAAATGTATGTTGGGAAATCACTGTGGTTATCCTGAGCCACATAGGAAGATCGGGAGGTTCTTTCAACAGAATGCAACTAGATTTCATTGAGATGCCTGCTTGAAATGGACTGAAGTATGTATTGGTGATAGTGATTGTCTTTTCACTTTTGGACTGAGACTTACCCAACGTGCAGAAATGATAGTCTCACTGTTGCAAAACTGTTGTTGAGAGAGTTGATCCCAAGGCTGGATTTCTGACTTCTTTGAAATCAGACCAAGGATCTCATTTTAACAATGCGATTATCAAATTGTTCTGTGCAGCATTACAGATTGAGAAAAGTTTGCACTGCAGTTACAGACCAGAGGCATCTGGATTGGCTGAGTAGATGAATTGAACTCTAAAGTCTCGACTGGCAAAGGTGTGTGCTTATACAACATTGAAATGGCCTGATGGATTGCCACTTGTTCTGATGAGCATGCTTAGTAGTCCTGACAGGAAGATATGACTGTTGCCACATGAGATTCTCAGAGGATGCACTATGAGACTGCCAGCTGTGCATGCAAATGCACTTGTGAGCATTACAGATGACTTAGTGCTGGATTATTGCAAAGGAATAGCTGATCTGGTTTGCTCTTTGCTTTATTAGGTCAAAGAAGCAACAGTTCAACCGTCACAGGAACAGTGTCATAACTTGAGTCAAGGCGAATGGATCCAAGTGAAAAAACATGTTAGAAAGACATTGTTGCACCTGGCCCTTTCCACAGGGTCATCCCCAGTCTTTTTGCCTCCTTCCTCTTAATTTTTCGGACCAGTTATTGTTGGCAATAGGACTCTGGGTACTTTACGAGTGCTAAACAGCGCTAAAGTGCGCATGCTCTCTGTGCAAATTGTACTGTTGATTGGTTTATCCATAGTTGGCATATTTGATTTACTGGTACGTCCCTGGTAAAATGCACCAGAGATGCCAAGGGCCTGTAAATCAAATGCTACTAGTGGGCCTGCAGTACTGGTTGTGCCACCCACATTAGTAGCCCTGTAAACATGGCTCAGACCTGCCACTACAGTGTCTGTGTGTGCAGTTTTAAACTGCCAATTCGACTTGGCAAGTGTAACCACTTGCCAGGCCTAAACCTTCCCTTTTACTACATGTTAGGCACCCCTAAAGTAGGCCTTAGGTAGCACCATGGGCAGGGTGCAGTGTATTTAAAAGGTAGGACATGTACTGGTGTGTTGTGCATGTCCTAACAGTGAAATACTGCCAAATTCGTTTTTCACTGTTGCAACGCCTATCTCCCTCATAGGTTAACAGGGGGGCTGCCTTTAAATAACTTTAAAGCACACATTCCTTTTGAGGGGAGATAGAAATATGAAGTTTGGGGTCTCTGAACTCACAATTTAAAAATACATGTTTTAGTGAAGTTGGTTTTTAGATTGTGAGTTTGAAAATGCCACTTTTAGAAAGCCGGGAGGAAGAAAGAGGAACAACACCCTGGCAATAAGTATCGTCAGCTCCTCCAGCGCTACTAGAGGTGAGGAGGCTGCCTTACCCGGACCCGGGCGCGCTGGACTTCACCGACAGCCGTGACGGAGCCAGGTCTCGTTGGCCTCTGCTCTCTTCGGCGCCGGCGTGAGGACTCGGCAACATGTAGTTTGGATCTCGTTTTTTTCCATTCGTGTTCCTTCCGGTGCTCTGGTCCTCTGTGAACGTGCAGGCAGCGGTGTATTCGACTCTCCACTTTACGGGAAACAGATTGCAAAAAATCTGTCACTTCGTGGCGGCCATATTGTAATTTCAATTATTTCACTTCATACAATTTACCGGAGATAGTACTGAGGGGGACATAAAATTAACATTAATATTTTTGGTATATAACCTTGATCGGTAAACCTTACCTTCAACTTTTAAACTTGGGGGTAATTGGGAGCCGCCCCTTTTAAATAGTTCTCTGTTAATGTGACTGCGAGAAAGCAATCGTCAGGACTATAATTTCTCTAATCAAAAACCCTAGACCGTGTGTATTTGTTGAAAATTGCCACATATGTAAGTAAGACATTTACTGTCCTATAGGAGGAGCGATTACCACGTCTGCCAAAGGCGCAGTCTGGTTGAAACTACAGCCTATCAGCTTGTCATTCTTACTCATTTGGAACTGTCTCCATCCTCATTTTTGGTTACCTAAAACCCCACGTCTCCTTTCCTGCCTCTCCTTTTTGTAAGCAATGGAACTGGAAACGTCTTGGTTGGTCATTTACGTCACGAGGCCAAGTCAGAGATTACAGCGAATTTACCTACGCCCGCATCGTGTTGCATACCTGTGTGCCCCTGTGGTCCTCGGGGCTGCTGTTCCTTTTGCTGGCTTCCACATCTCCCCCCCGCCGTCGCCTGACATCGCGACCGCTGTGTGGGGGGAGTATTTGCGGGACAGGTTGGGACTACATTACTCAGGTCCCCTTGCACCCCGGAAGCGGAGCCAACGCATTTTGTGTGCCCGGAGGCGCTATTAAACTGATCTTGTCTCTGACTGAGCGGGACCACGCCAGGCTAAGCCCGGGCAAAGGACGGGCCGTTGTGTGGCCGTTAGGGGGCCGGAAGGGGTCGGGTTGGGCCATCTCGCTAAGCTGTTAATTGCTGTTAATTGCTTTTATTTAATCCGATAACGTTTTAGTAAGCTGTATATTTGGGCTCCATTTAATTGAGTTATTGTGTCTTCTGGGTCATATGCACTTGTTGTTCTGTGTTATTGCTGATATATGTAGGTGCCCTTTACTTTGTTATGATATAAAAGCTCCGTGTAGGGCAGGGCTATAAAATTTAGACACGCTATCGAGTATTTTATCAACACTAGTAGTGGTTGTTCTATACGTGAGGGTGCTGTAGAATGGCTAAAAATATTTCCACCCTGGATAATTACTTGGTTAAAATGGTGAGCAAGATAAACATTGATAGAAGGAAATCCTTAGGGAAGGAGTCCTCTTCAGAATTTTGTTTTTCTTCTGTAGACGATTGTAGCGGTTCTATCATGGTGGATCCCCTCAATATTGAAGCTTTCCCTTTGGAAAATTCAGCCATTTTACCCTTAGTTTTAGAACCACCAATTCAAGACCCATTGGAGTCCCTGAGTGAGTCTGTATTGTCTCACTCTCCTCCTAAGAGAGCTCTTAGAAAATGCAGAAAAACGCAAATTAAGCGGGGGAACATACATCTTAAACCAACGATAGAATATGGTCATAGAAGTAATTTAGCTAATAACGAGATTACAATTAATAAGGACGATGTGAATTGTGATCTCTTGGATCACATCGCTAAGCTATTTGAGGAAAAATTAGACCATATGACTAAACCTCTTATGGAAAAAATTGAATTGTTATCTACGGAGGTATCTAGGTTGGGTGGTCTTTTAGATAAGATGTGTAGGGAACAGACTATGAAACAGTCTGAGTTACCCGTTCAATTCGGTAACTCTGCACAACTGGTTGTAGCACAGAGGTCATGTTTACCAGAACCTAGGGAGCCACCATGTATGGTGGATAGTACCTCTCATATGAAGGCAGCTGCATCTAATATTGCGAGGTACACTACTCCCGTGAACAGATCAAATCATATTAATCTTCCGCCTGAGTGTGAACCATATGTCATAGTCCTTTCGAATGTTCCTCCCTTAGACCCAACAGCAATGAATTTCCGTGAGGAATCACATGATTCTCTCAAACGGAAATCAGTTGCTTGGTTAAACAAAAATTGTGGTTTCCCCCCACATCTATCCGATCATATACTGTCTACTAGACGGGTACCATGGATCGGAAACGCGAGGAAAAAATGTAAGGAGGATTGTGTAATTGTTAATTTTAGACACCCTCAACATGTTGCGACTGTTCTTCTTAGAGCAGCTTCTTTGGATGTAGAGGAGTCTGACGTGGGTGTGCACCCTCTGGGTTATTTTTATAGACATTTAGCCAGTACATCAGAATTTTCTAAAAAACACAGACTCTTGACTAATAGAAGAAACACAAATTTTTATACTCCAATTGAAAATAGATTTTCGGTACTGAGCACTTTGGATGAAAACGATTGACTCCCACGAGCAGGGGAATTTATCACAGAAATGTTAGTATATACCCAGACGTGGGAACAAAAACAGAGTATAGAATATTTAGAACCGAAACTTATAGTACCTTCGAGCCCCAGAAATTCATGGACAGTTAATTTGGTAAACAGCGTTAAATCCCCTAATTCTAATTTGAGTAAGGTAATCAGTTTGGGCGTACCTGATAAGTGCCCCACAGGGACTAGGGAGGGTAATGACGTTAGTAAAGACTATAATCAAGACAAAGAGTTAAATCCTTTAGTTGAACTAGAGGATGTCACAGAAAAAGACAACTTATCTATAGTATTAGATTCACCCTGTGTAAAAGGGATAACACATATTAGACTAATATCTTGGAATATAGCTGGCTTAGCCAGGAACCTTGAGGATGTGGTATGGTGTTCCTATATTGAGAATTACAATATCATATTCCTACAGGAAACTTGGATGGTAGAAACCCCCCATAGGTTGGGGTATAAAACATACTGTTCTTATGCTATTCCATCAACTAGAGGTAGAGCCTCAGGGGGACTGGTTATCTGGGTTAAAGTGACTCTAGAAATAGATGTCACCCAGTTATCCATCCCCTCTCCGGACCTACTAGGCCTTTAAATTGATACAAGAGGGAAAGAAACTATACATCTAATAAATATATATAATAGACCGTCCCCATCTAACAAGGAATCAGAGGTGGTAGAACTCCTGGATTCCTTTTTAGATTCATTAGGAGATAATGTAAAGGTGTTAGTTGGTGGGGATTTTAACTGTAAATATGAGCCTGTCTTGGGGTTGGAAAAATTACTTGATGAACAAGATGCTGCTAATGATATCCTGCCCTTAGAATCTGTAAATTCAGCTAAAAGCACAAAAGCCGCCTTACAGATTTTACAGTTGACTGTGGTACATGATCTAAGGGCTTGTAATGGTCGATTTCGATCAGACAGACCAGCAGCTCCAACCTATTTTAAGGGAAATTCCAGGTCACATATAGATTTTGTAATGGCTACCCGGAATATATGGGACCAAATAACCGATTTCAAGATAGACCATAGGACGGAGAGTGATCATTTCCCCCTCCAACTATGGCTAGACTCTCAATCATTTATTATTAGATCCGAAGTAGAGACCCCATTAAATACCATGGTCGTGGAGCTAGAGGTAACCAATAACAGGCGTGCTCTAAGATGGCCATATATCTTGGGAACAGAAAAGACGCTGATAAGTATTTACAATGTATTTACCGAAACGGTAGGAGACTTACAGTCAGCATTAGTGGGAACACAAGGTGTTCTTGATTTACATCTCAAGCTGGTAGATGCACTAACTCCACTATTGAGTAAAATCTATAAAAAAGATGGTAATAGGATAAGGAACCATCTTGAGACAGTGAACCCATGGTATAATAAAGATTGTCGAATAGCAAAATCAAGACTGATCCAGGCAGTAAAATCTGGGAATTGTTTGGATATAAAAAGAGGTAGACTAGCCTACAAAAACACTATGGCCCAAGCTAAAAAAGCATGGGATGAAAGTTTTTGGGAGGATCTCTTAAATGCAGCTAAGTTACGGGATCAGAGCATGTTCTGGAATTTAATCGCTAAGGGAAATAAGCAGGGTAGATCAACAAAGGATATTATCCTAGATGAAAATACTTGGTGTGATCACTTCACTAAGCTCTATGCTAACAAAAAGGAGAGTTGGCCCATCGGGGACTATGAGACAAACTTAGAAATGAGTATTGCCCCATTAACTTTTAGTTTAGAAGAAACTAATAAGGCTATATTAGCTGTGAAAATGGGCAAAGCCCCAGGCCCTGATAAAATTCCCGGCGATCTACTAAAATATGATGTGGATGTGTGGGGGCCTTATATAAATTACCTGAGTAATTCCATTGTGGCAGGCACACCGATCCCCAATTCATGGGAAGGGGCAGAAATCATAACAATTTTTAAAAAAGGTGATCGCTATGATCCAAGTAATTACCGCCAATAAATTTAATAGACATTTTTCAAAAGATACATGCCAGACACATTTTAAATAGGCTTTTCGATTGGATTGAAGAGACTAAAATATTAACCAAATATCAGGCTGGTTTTAGAATAAAAATCAGTACGGTTGACCAGGTGTTTAGGTTTATGTGCATCTGTTGGAAGTATATAAACATAAGGAAGGGTAGTCTCTCTGTGGCATTCATGGATCTAAGGGCCGCCATTGATCTTGTTCCGCGCAATCTGTTGTGGATTACATTAAGGAACATGGCGGTCCCTGGGGAACTACTTAAAGAACTTATCAAGCTTCACACAGGGAACTATGCAAAAATTAGATGGGGAAAAGAAGGTGAAACCTCAAGGGCCATACCTGTAGACCGTGGTGTGCGCCAAGGTTGCGTGTTAGCACCTACACTCTTCTCATTATATGTTAATGATATTCCGAGTTATTTAAGGAATTGTGTACATGACTCCCCGAAGCTAGGTGGTGAGCCGGTTATGGCATTATTATTTGTCGATGATACCATCCTTATTTCTCAAACTCCGAGAGGTTTGCAAAATTTGGTGGATTCTTTCCAGAAGTATTGTGTGGGGAAGGGGCTAGAAATAAATCCTACCAAAACCAAGTATATGTCCATAAACCCCAAGAAACCCTTCAGGAATAATCTGTCTTTGGAGAATCAAAAACTGGAACAGGTAGGGAGTTTTAAATATTTGGGGTTAATGCTGGATAGTAACCTGTCCTGGAAAGGACAGATGGATAAAAGCATCTTATCCCTTAAACAAAACTCAATGCCTATTTTAAAAGTACACGGAGCTAGTTATTCTAAAGCAATCTCACGGCACTTGAAGTATATAAAGCGAAGGCCCAATCAGCCGCCCTTTATGGTGCTGAACTCTGGGGCCACTATTGTAACAACAACTTTGGAAAAACGGAAAACCACTTTGTACGAAGGCTACTTAAAATACCGACAAGAACTCCTCTAGTCCCTGTCTTCCTTGATATTAATCTTAAAAGAGCAGACTATCAAGCGTTACTAAGACCACTGCTGTATTGGGTCAGGTTATGGGTAACCCCGGAGTTGAGTGATTACAAGAGAGGATTGACTGAATTAATTCAGATAGATGGTCATATGAATACCCCTTGGCTAAAATATGTATCTAAGTGGTATGAGAGATTAGGTTTATCACACCTATGGGAAGTTCCTCAGAATATGACAACATGTACCAGGAAATATGTAAAGGACACTTTTTGGTCTTATGTCAACGGAGAGCTATTGCATAGTTCATCGATTGGTATTCTGACTTTGAATTTTTTGAACATAAAAGATACATCTAAATTAGAATTTTTTTTGGATGAGGTCGGTCCTCCACTGGCAAAAACACTATTATGGGGGTGATTCTAACCCTGGCGGTCGGTGATAAAGCGGCGGCCAACCCGCCAACAGGCCGGCGGTCCAAAAAATGGAATTCTGACCCTGGCGGGAACCGCCAACACAGCCCGCCACATTAACACTCCGACCGCCACGGCGGGACCGACAAACAGCGTGGCGGTCACCGCCAACAGCCAGGCGGCAGACAATGTACCGCCCACACTATCATGACCGGCCAATCCGCCACCTTTTCCGGGGCGGGAGCACAGCCGATAAAAACACGGCGGAAACAGACTACGAATGGGAAAACGCGCACCTCTACGCACTCCACGAGGAAGGATGACAGCATGGAACCCGAATTAAACATCCTACCTGCTCTCGTCTACCTGCTCATCTACCACGAGTACGAACGCCGGCGCAGACGACAACGGTGAGTACTGCACCTACGACACAGGGGGGGGAGGACGAAAGGTTACGTGCACACACATACGCGATACACCCACCCCCCCAAACCATGTACACACCAATGCAGAGCAACAAGTCACAGTGAAACCACCCAAACCCCCGTAAAGAAAACAAGGACATAATTAAATAGTGACTCGAAATTTATGGGAAATAAAAACCACTGATAAGTCACGGTCAAATAGCAATAACAAATCAAAAATCCAAATTCAATATCCAGTGCATACGAAAAACCGAGGCAATAAGTCCTGCACATCTAACGAGATTCCAAGTGTCCGTGGGCCAAAGTGTAGCAACACAAGGGCAAAGCCCACACGGGAGACCTGAGTCCTTTGGAGAGAACACTGCAGGGGCATCTGATGAAAAAACCACAGGCACCTCAGGGCGAAGGGAAGGGGGGGGGGGCACCACAGCCACATGATTCCACGACGCCAGATCCACAAAGGGGCCACCATGCCCACTCGGCCATCCTGGGGAATGCAAAGCCACAGTCCCTCAAGTCTCTACAGTGGGTGGCTTGGCCACTCGGCCATCCTGGGGAGTGCAAAGCCACAGTCTCTCAAGTCTCTACAGTGGGTGGGTTGGCCACTAGGCCATCCTGGGGATTGCAAAGCCACAGTCCATCAGGTGGATGACAGTCTCCACCGGTCAAGGAGGAGGCATGGTGGGCACAGTGAACCGTGAACAGTAGCTCGAGACAGATCAGGCACTGTCATTGTGCCAGTGGTGCTTGAGACGGCGGGGCCCAGCGGAGCGGTGCTTGAGACGGCGGGGCCCAGCGGAGCGGTGCTTGAGACGGCGGGGCCCAGCGGAGCGGTGCTTGAGATGAAGGGCCCAGCGGAGCGGTGCTTGAGACGGCGGGGCCCAGCGGAGCGGTGCTTGAGATGAAGGGCCCAGCAGAGCGGTGCTTGAGATGAAGGGCCCAGCGGAGCGGTGCTTGAGACGGCGGGGCCCAGCGGAGCGGTGCTTGAGACGGCGGGGCCCAGCGGAGCGGTGCTTGAGATGAAGGGCCCAGCGGAGCGGTGCTTGAGATGAAGGGCCCAGCGGAGCGGTGCTTGAGACGGCGGGGCCCAGCGGTGCATGAGACGGCGGGGCCCAGCGGAGCGGTGCTTGAGACGGCGGGGCCCAGCGGAGCGGTGCTTGAGACGGCGGGGCCCAGCGGAGCGGTGCTTGAGACGGCGGGGCCCAGTGGAGCGGTGCTTGAGATGAAGGGCCCAGCGGAGCGGTGCTTGAGACGGCGGGGCCCAGCGGAGCGGTGCTTGAGATGAAGGGCCCAGCGGAGCGGTGCTTGAGACGGCGGGGCCCAGCGGAGCGGTGCTTGAGATGAAGGGCCCAGCGGAGCGGTGCTTGAGATGAAGGGCGCAGCGGAGCGGTGCTTGAGACGGCGGGGCCCAGCGGAGCGGTGCTTGAGACGGCGGGGCCCAGCGGAGCGGTGCTTGAGATGAAGGGCCCAGCGGAGCGGTGCTTGAGATGAAGGGCCCAGCGGAGCGGTGCTTGAGACGAAGGGCCCAGCGGAGCGGTGCTTGAGACGGCGGGGCCCAGCGGAGCGGTGCTTGAGACGGCGGGGCCCAGCGGAGCGGTGCTTGAGATGAAGGGCCCAGCGGAGCGGTGCTTGAGATGAAGGGCCCAGCGGAGTGGTGCTTGAGACGGCGGGGCCCAGCGGAGCGGTGCTTGAGACGGCGGGGCCCAGCGGAGCGGTGCTTGAGATGAAGGGCCCAGCGGAGCGGTGCTTGAGATGAAGGGCCCAGCGGAGCGGTGCTTGAGACGGCGGGGCCCAGCGGAGCGGTGCATGAGACGCCGGGGCCCAGCGGAGCGGTGCTTGAGACGGCGGGGCCCAGCGGAGCGGTGCTTGAGACGGCGGGGCCCAGCGGAGCGGTGCTTGAGATGAAGGGCCCAGCGGAGCGGTGCTTGAGACGGCGGGGCCCAGCGGAGCGGTGCTTGAGATGAAGGGCCCAGCGGAGCGGTGCTTGAGATGAAGGGCCCAGCGGAGCGGTGCTTGAGACGGCGGGGCCCAGCGGAGCGGTGCTTGAGATGAAGGGCCCAGCGGAGCGGTGCTTGAGATGAAGGGCCCAGCGGAGCAGTACTTGAGATGAAGGGCCCAGCGGAGCAGTGCTTGAGACGGCGGGGCCCAGCGGAGCGGTGCTTGAGATGAGGGGCCCAGCGGAGCGGTGCTTGAAATGAAGGGCCCAGCGGAGGGGTGCTTGAGACGGCGGGGCCCAGCGGAGCGGTGCATGAGACGGCGGGGCCCAGCGGAGCGGTGCTTGAGACGGCGGGGCCCAGCGGAGCGGTGCTTGAGACGGCGGGGCCCAGCGGAGCAGTGCTTGAGACGGCGGGGCCCAGCGGAGCGGTGCTTGCGATGAAGGGCCCAGCGGAGCGGTGCTTGAGACGGCGGGGCCCAGCGAAGCGGTGCTTGAGATGAAGGGCCCAGCGGAGCGGTGCTTGAGATGAAGGGCCCAGCGGAGCGGTGCTTGAGATGAAGGGCCCAGCGGAGCGCTGCATGAGACGGCGGGGCCCAGCGGAGCGGTGCTTGAGACGGCGGGGCCCAGCGGAGCGGTGCTTGAGATGAAGGGCCCAGCGGAGCGGTGCTTGAGATGAAGGGCCCAGCGGAGCGGTGCTTGAGACGGCGGGGCCCAGCGGAGCGGTGCTTGAGATGAAGGGCCCAGCGGAGCGGTGCTTGAGATGAAGGGCCCAGCGGAGCGGTGCTTGAGACGGCGGGGCCCAGCGGAGCGGTGCATGAGACGGCGGGGCCCAGCGGAGCGGTGCTTGAGACGGCGGGGCCCAGCGGAGCGGTGCTTGAGACGGCGGGGCCCAGCGGAGCGATGCTTGAGACGGCGGGGCCCAGCGGAGCGGTGCTTGAGACGGCGGGGCCCAGCGGAGCGGTGCTTGAGATGAAGGGCCCAGCGGAGCGGTGCTTGAGACGGCGGGGCCCAGCGGAGCGGTGCTTGAGATGAAGGGCCCAGCGGAGCGGTGCTTGAGATGAAGGGCCCAGCGGAGCGGTGCTTGAGACGGCGGGGCCCAGCGGAGCGGTGCTTGAGACGGCGGGGCCCAGCGGAGCGGTGCTTGAGACGGCGGGGCCCAGCGGAGCGGTGCTTGAGACGGCGGGCCCAGCGGAGCGGTTCTTGAGATGAAGGGCCCAGCGGAGCGGTGCTTGAGACGGCGGGGCCCAGCGGAGCGGTGCTTGAGATGAAGGGCCCAGCGGAGCGGTGCTTGAGATGAAGGGCCCAGCGGAGCGGTGCTTGAGACGGCGGGGCCCAGCGGAGCGGTGCTTGAGATGAAGGGCCCAGCGGAGCGGTGCTTGAGATGAAGGGCCCAGCGGAGCGGTGCTTGAGACGGTGGGGCCCAGCGGAGCGGTGGTTGAGATGAAGGGCCCAGCGGAGCGGTGCTTGAGATGAAGGGCCCAGCGGAGCTATGCTTGAGACGGCGGGGCTCAGCGGAGCGGTGCATGAGACGGCGGGGCCCAGCGGAGCGGTGCTTGAGACGGCGGGGCCCAGCGGAGCGGTGCTTGAGACGGCGGGGCCCAGCGGAGCAGTGCTTGAGATGAAGGGCCCAGCGGAGCGGTGCTTGAGACGGCGGGGCCCTGTTCAGCGGTGCTCTTCTGCACGGCGGGGCCCTGTTCAGCGGTGCTCTTCTGCACGGCGGGGCCCTGTTCAGCAGTGCTCTTCTGCACGGCGGGGCCCTGTTCAGCTGTGCTCTTCTGCACGGCGGGGCCCTGTTCAGCGGTGCTCTTCTGCACGGCGGGGCCCTGTTCAGCGGTGCTCTTCTGCACGGCGGGGCCCTGTTCAGCGGTGCTCTTCTGCACGGCGGGGCCCTGTTCAGCGGTGCTCTTCTGCACGGCGGGGCCCTGTTCAGCGGTGCTCTTCTGCACGGCGGGTGCCCTGTTCAGCTGTGCTTTTCTGCACGGCGGGGCCCTGTTCAGCGGTGCTCTTCTGTACGGCGGGGCCCTGTTCAGCGGTGCTCTTCTGCACGGCGGGGCCCTGTTCAGCGGTGCTCCTCTGCACGGCGGGGCCCTGTTCAGCGGTGCTCCTCGCCACGGCGGGGCCCTGTTCAGCGGTGCTCGTCCAGTAGGTCAAGGGAGCCTGACCTGGCCTGGACTCCCTGCTTAGTCGCCCTCCGACCGTGCTGTTGCTGGACCCTTCGGTGACGGAGTCCTGGGCCCTTTGGTGTCCTTCCTAACACCCGGGATGGGGCTTGTGGGCCCCTCCTGCTCCGCGCTCCTGCTGGCTGACTTTTCCGCCCTGCTGCCCTTTCGCTCCTAAGATGGGGCTCTCGGGCCCTTGCCTCCCCTAGATGTTGTGGCTGGTGAAGTGGGCGAACTTTGCTCCTTGGGGGCAGCCGTGTCAGTCCTCTCACGGCGGCCCTTTAGCTTCCTGGTCTTCTTGCCTGGTGGGGGGCTGGCTGTCCCCTTGCTGCTGATTGAAGTGTCACTGCTGGCAAAGGGTGGGCTCCAGAACCCATGCACCACAGTGACACTCGAAGCTGGGCTGGTGGTGGCTGAGGTGCTCTTGGGACTCTTTGCAGATGGAGGGGGTGGGTCAGTGGAGGGAAAGAGGTCAAGATTAGCAAGGAAAACTTTCTTAGGACCAAGGTAAAAGGTAGGAGAAGTGGTGATGGAAGTGGAGGAAGAGGATGTGGTTGTAGGAGAGTCAGGTGTGCTGTCTTTGGGTGCAGGTGCATGTGCTGGAGGCTGTCGTGAGGTGGATGGCTGTTGGGTGGGTGTCTGCCTGCGTTTGTGTGTCTTGGAAGAGGGGGTGACAGACACAGTGGGAGAGGACACAGGGGACGTGTAAATGGTAGTGGGGGTGGTGACTGCACGTGTGCGGACTGGACTGGAGGGTGTGCTGGTGATGGAAGCACTGGCTGATGGTGGTGTGCATGCAGGTGTGAGTGTAGATGTCACAGGGAGGGAGGAGGGAGACGAGGAGGAGGGGGACACAGAGGTGGTAGTGACTGTTGGAATGTCTGCATCTGGGTGTTGCTTGCGTGAATGCTTGTTGGTTCTGTGGTGCTTGTGTCTGGATGAGCTGCCCTTGGGTGTTGAGGTGTGTACAGGCTGGTCTGATGGTGTGGACGGGATAGGCTGAGGAACAGGAGACAGAGACAGGCTGGAGGCAGTCAGAAGAGGGAGGCTGGAGACAGGGACAATGGCTGCCGTCAGTGCTGAGGCCAGAGCATTGAACGATCGTTGATGGGCGGCCTGACCCGAATGAATGCCCTCCAGGTAGGCATTGCTCCGATGCACCTCCCTTTCTACCCCCTGGATGGCATTCAAAAGGGTAGTCTGCCCAACAATGATGGTCCGCAGGAGGTCAATGACCTCCTCACTGAGGGCAGCAGAGGTAACAGGGGCAGGGGCTGAGGTGCCTGGGGCGAAGGAGACGCCCGCCTTCCTGGGCGAGCGGGCACGGAGCGTAGGCTGAGGGGCTGCTGGGAGGGCGGGGCTGGTGCGCTGGGTGGCGGCTGTACCTGTAGAGGTGGGGGGCCCGGATGTTGCCGCCACCGCTAGGGAGCTCCCATCCGAGGACGTGTCGCTGTCGCTGGTGTCACCACCGGTCCCCGTTGTGGTGCTCCCCTCGCCCTCCGGATCACTGGTGCCCTCGGTTTTCTGTTCCTGGTCCCACCGGGGCCTTGTGACTTGCAGCTCCCTCGTGCTACGATGCCAATTCTCCTCCGCCTGATGATGCTAATGCACAGATGCACAAGAAGACGAAGAAGAAGGGTGGGGGGAGAAAAACGAACACCAAGTTGAGTGCATGCAATGTCAACACCGTTGGCGGAGAGGACAGACACAGGAGCCTCATGCACTAAGCCACGCATTCGGGGTACACTACTCAGTACTTCTGACTAGGACAACAGGTCTAGAGACGACAAAGGCGCACATGTGTGATGCTGGACCATCGATAGCTGTACTTGTCACCCTACAGAGGTGGGGGCCGGGAGCACAGGGCCATGCCTAAAGGAGAGGACTACACTACAGAAAGCGCCCTGGCCTAATGTCACCCCCAACCCTCCTCTCCCACCCAGACGCCTCCACTGCGCAGAGAGATAGCAGAATGTGCTGATACTCACCCCCTTGTGTCTGCTGTGATGTCCTCAAGCGCCCATCCAAATCAGGGTAGGCCACCGCCAGGATCCGGGACATCAGGGGGGTCAGGGTACGACTGGCACCCCTCCTAGGTTGGGAGGCCATCCCCAGCAGTGACTCGGCGGTCTTCCTGGTCCCGCGGCGGATGTCCTCCCACCTCTTGCGGCAGTGGGTGCCCCGTCTGACGTGGACCCCCAGGGCCCGGACTTCCTTGGCGATGGCACGCCATATGTCCACTTTCTGATGGGCGCTGACCTATTTCACATGTACAGGGTGGGAAGGAAAAATCATCATATTTCTGCATGTTAGATGCAATTGGCCCTCCCTCCCCAACCTTGCCATATGGCACATGCTCTCATCTGTCGTGCGTTGCACTCCTCATTCGCCCCCCACCCCACCAACTTAGCATCCACCCCACTCCACACAGGCATAGCCCATTCAATGTGCACCCAGTGTACTTACCTGTTGGTCTGGAGGACCGTAGAGTAACGCATACTGGGGGAGGAACCCATCCACAAGTTCGTCCAACTCCTCAGACGTGAAGGCAGGGGCCCTTTCCCCAGTCGCAGCAGCCATTGTCACTTCCAGACCGAGGTCACAGCAGCACTTGCAGTATAGGTCCTCTCCTGTGGATGATCAGGTCTCGAGTGATTAAGCAGATAGAAAATGGCGGTCACGCCCGCGGCGGTGCGTACCGCGACCGCCAGCGCACCTCGTCATTGGCTCCTGAAACCCATAGGCCTCAATGTTAGCCAATGCGACTTCGTATAGCGGTCTTCGACCGCCTACCGCCACGGTGTGCCACGCCAGCGCATTGACCTCACATCCCATTGTCCCACTTCACAGGTCAGGCAGCCGCCATTTCAAGGGCCCACATGGCATTATTTGTACTGCGTCACACAGGCCTAGGCCTTGCATTGCCACACATACACGCCTTTCAATACATAGATAATCGTGTCCTAATCATGCAGTGGTGAACGTACCTGTGACTTGCTTGACTCTGTGCTCCATGTTGTCCTTCCTAGGCACCGTCCGCTGGGACTTGCGAGGAGAAGGATGAATCCTCGCGTGTACCGACCGCTGGTGGACCTGTCGACAATGGAAGAACGCCACATCATACTACGATACCGACTTGACCGAGCCACTATACATGAACTGTGTGCCCAGCTGGAGCCAGCCCTGATGTCCCCCATCCGCCAACCCACAGGAATTCCCCCTCTAGTGCAGGTTCTGTCAGTCCTCCATTTTTTGGCAAGTGGCTCATTCCAGACAACAGTGGCCATGTCATCTGGAATGTCTCAGCCTATGTTTTCAAAAATCTTGTCTAGAGTGTTGTCTGCCCTGACGAAACACATGCGGCGCTACATTGTATTCCCTGAGGAGGTTGATTTGGCCACTGTGAAGGGTGATTTTTATGCCCTTGGACATATCCCCAACATAGTTGGTGCCATTGATGGGACCCATGTGGCTTTAGTACCCCCAAAAGACGATGAGCAGGTGTACAGAAACAGGAAAAGTTACCATTCGATGAACGTTCAGGTGGTCTGTTTGGCTGACCAGTACATCTCCCATGTGAATGCCATGTTCCCTGGGTCAGTGCATGACGTGTATGTGATGCGAAATAGCAGCATCCCTTATGTGATGGAACAGCTACAGAGACAACGTGTGTGGCTAATTGGTGACTCTGGTTACCCCAACCTGCCTTGGCTATTGACCCCAGTGAGGAATCCCCGGACCAGGGCAGAGGAACGGTACAATGAGGCCCATGGGCGAACTAGGAGGATCATAGAAAGAACCTTTGGCCTCCTGAAGGCCAGGTTTAGGTGCCTACATATGACAGGGGGATCCCTGATGTACTCACCAAAGAAGGTGTGCCAGATCATCGTGGCCTGCTGTATGCTTCACAATCTGGCATTGCGACGTCAGGTGCCCTTCCTGCAGGAGGATGGTCCAGATGGTGGTGTTGAAGCAGCTGTGGAGCCTGCGGAGAGTGAAGACGAGGAAGACGTAGAGGACGACCCAGACAACAGGGACAGAGTTATCCAACAGTATTTTCAGTAGCACACAGGTAGGAATCACCCACGCCATTTAACATTTACTGAATGCCCCCTGCATCTTTACTTTGTGTATTTCCCCCCAGTTCTTTTAAACTGAAGTTTACTTTTCCCTTCCCTTTTCAGTGCTGTATGACCCACTGCGTGACTTCTGCTTGGTTAGCCCATGGACTAATGCTTATTGACATCGGTATGTTGTCCACACATAAATAACAGAACAATATTGATAAGTAATGTGTTATGCATTTGTAATTAATACAGGCTGACTCCAGAATGATTTATGTGCAATGAGTGATTTATTTTTAGTGCTATATATTGGTACATGATATTAAAACGGTGATGGGTGAGGGTGGAGTTATGTCCATGGCAGAGTCTAGTTCTCGGTCGCACAGGTGCATTGTTCATATGGCTGTGGAAGGATGGAGCAGGGGCAGTTCAAGGTTGGACAGGGTGACACTGTGGGACAGTGGAATGACATCCGGGGGGATATTAGGCTGGCGGGGGTCTTGGCATCCTACTCTGTCTTCCTTTAAGATCTCAGGTTCCTCTTGCGGGGTGGTTGTTCTTCAGCAGGAGGTGGGGTTCTGGTGGCCCGTCGTTCTGTGGGGGCCTCCTGACCACTAGCGCCGGCGGAGGTGGTAGGCTGTTCCTGGCTAGTGACAGGGGCCCTTTGCGGTGCCACATGGTCCCGCAATGGGGTTTCTATCCGGTTGAGGGCCTGGACTATGGTCCCCATAGCGGTAGCGATGTCCCGGAGTTCATTGCTGAACCCCATGTACCGTTCCTCCTGCTGTGCCTGGATCTCGGTGAACCTGGCCAGTACCGTCGCCATCGTCTCCTGGGAGTGATGATATGCTCCCATGATGGTGGTGAGGGCCTCTTGGAGAGTCGGTTCCCTGGGCCTGTCCTCCCCCCCCTGTCGCACAGCAGCCCTCCCAGTTGCCCTGTTTCCCCGGGCCTCTGTCCCCTGGACGGTGTGCCCACTACCACTGCCCCCAGGTCCCTGTTGTTGTTGGGGTGTTGGGTCAGCCTGGGTGCCCTGTAGTGGCGGACACACCGCTGATTGACGCGTCCGCGAGACAGAGGCATGGGCCCGCTGGGTGGGAGCTGTGCTGGTGTTCCCAGAGGGGTTTGGGTCTGCTGTGGCCTGTGTCTGTGTGTGGGGAACCGACTGTCCAGAGGTCCCCGATGGTCCGGGCTGGTCGTCAGGTTCTAGGTCGACAGAGCTGCTGTCCTCGCTGGGGGGCCTGTTCTGGGGGTGGGATGGACAAATCTGGACCCTCTGTGGCGGTGTGTTGGCGTTCGGGCCCTGCAGGGGTAAAGGAGTATGGTTATTGTTTCTGTGTGTGCCATGGCGTGCATTTTGAGTGCCCTTGTCCCCCAGTGCTGGGATTCCCTTGTGGGAGGTGTTGTGAGGGTTTGGGGGGGGGGGGGTGTATGGGTATGTGCAATGGTCATGCTTTGGTGGTGGCTGTCTATGGTTTGTGTTGGCATTCAGGGGTTGGTGTTGTTTAGGGTGGGTTGTGCTGGTGAGACATTGGCAGGGAGGTTATGTGCTGGGGGGTGATATTGGGGGTGAGGGGGGGGGGTTGGCATGCTGGTGGTTGGGGGGGGTGAAGTAGTTGAGATTCGACTTACCAGAGTCCATTCCTCCGTGTACTCCAGCGAGGCCATCAGGATGCAGGATGTTTACCACCTCTTGCTCCCATGCTGTGAATTGGGGTGGAGTGGGTGGGGGTCCGCCGCCAGTCTTCTGCACAGCGATGTTGTGCCTGGAGATCATCGAGCGCACCTTCCCCCGTAGGTCGTTCCATCGCTTTCTGATATCTTCCCGATTTCTGGGATGCTGTCCCACAGCGTTGACCCTGTCTACGATCCTTTGCCATAGCTCAGCCTTCCTTGCTATGGTGGTGTGCTGCACCTGTGTGCAGAAGAGCTGGGGCTCAACCCTCATGATTTCCTCCACCATGACCCGGAGTTCTTGGTCCGAAAACCTTGGGTGTCTTTGGGGTGCCATGGGGTGGTGTGGATGAGGTGTGGGGTGGTGTTTGTGGTGATGTGCGTGGTGATATGTGGTGATGTGTGCGTAGATGTGGTGTGGGTGATGAAGTTGGGTTCCTGTGTGTGTTGGGGTTTTCTATTGCTGTGCTCGCTCTCTCTATCTCTATCTCTCTCGCTCTCGCCTTCGCTCCGATTTCCAACTAGTGGGGGTTTGTGGGTGATGTGGGTGTGTGTTTTATAGTTGATTGGATGAATGGGAGTGTTGTTTGTATGTGTCTCAGGTGTGCGTATTTCAAAATGTCCAATGTGGCAGTGTTTTGGAGCTGTGTGTGTATTTTGAGGGCGGCGGTGTGTACCGCCAATGGAATACCGCGGTTGAAAGACCGCCGCGTGGATTCGTGGGTCAGAATGGCATGGGCGTGTTTGTGTTGGCGTGACGGTGGAGGTTTGGTCATCTCCAGTTTTCCGCTGCCCGCTGATGTGGCGGCCTTCCTTGGATGTCGGATTTTTGGCGGTTTCACAGTTGGTGGTCAGAATGACCGTGGCGGTTTACCGCGGCCGCGGCGGTAGAATGGCGGACTTCTGACCGGCGGTAAGGGCCTTTTACCGCCGAGGTCAGAATGACCCCCTATATCTACAGTTTAGGTATGGGGTCTTACAGATTAATGCTTACACATGCAATTGGGGAGGGGTAAAAGGTTGTGAATTGTGCACCCTCTGTACTTTAGGGGCTAAAGAAGATGTTGTTCATCTACTCTTCTTTTGCCCAGTATACAAGAAACCAAGGGATTGTTGGATCAAACCCGTTTGTAAATATGTGGGGGTCAGATCCTACAAAGAAGCAGAGCGCATATTTCAGTCTAATACTTCACAATTAGTGGTGTTTGGCACGAGTAGATTTTTATTTAATGTGTACCTTATCAGAAAACGACTTGGCCACAAACTGTAATATTTTGTTAGGTGGCCCGCTCTTCCCTTTCTTGTAAAGGTATATGATGCACTGTTTCTTCGATCCAAGTTAATTAATTTTCTAGTTCTGGCTTTTAACTAATTTATAAACTGTTATTTATATTTTTATACGCGGTACTGCTTAATCATGGAGACATCCATATATTTCTTGCCAACTGTATGTACTGTATCTTATATTTAATTGTGAAATGTATATATGTATGTTGTATTTATCTCTTGTCTTGACTTTTATGGCAATATTTGCCGAAATAAAGTTTAACGAAACGAAACGAAAGCCGGTATTTTCTTGCCTAAACCATTCTGTGACTCTGCCTGTTTGTAGATTCCCCATGTGGGTCAGTTTGACAGTTGGGCTGTTCACACCTCTTCTCTAGACAGTGACACAAAGGGAGCTGGGGTGTAGCCTGCATATCTTTATGAGCCACCTGAGCTAGAGTGGAGGGAGGAGTGGTTGCTTGCACCTGAAAGGACTGTGCCTGCCCTCACACAATGCAGTCTCCAACCACCTGGTGTGTGTCTGGGGCCGCCTGGCCTGGACAAGGAAGGATCTTGCAAACACTTGAGACTTTGCTTTGAAGTTTGCCAACTTCAAAGGCAGAACGGTGTATAAGAAGAAGACCCAAAACCCCAGACTTTTAGAATCTTTCTGGAATCAAGAGGAACCTCTGCAAGGAGAAGAACTGAAGAGCTTGGGGAGGAGTACTGTCCCATTGCTGTGTTGCTTTGCTAGACTGGCCTGCAGTTGCTGCTTCTGCCTGAAAAGAGTGCAAAGGGTGAACTTTGGTGTGTATTCTGCTTGAGAAAGTTCTCCAAGGGCTTGGAGTAGAGCTTGCCTCCTGTTGGAAGTCGCAGGGACACCAAATACTTCAGCTTCCTCGACCTGCAGCACTGGGAACTGTGTGTTCTGTGCTGTAGAAGAAGAAAAAGCACCGCAACTGCGCCAACAAAGCTGCTGGCCTGCATAGTGACCTGCCGATACCGCATGGCCCCGCTCAGCACCGTGACCCTGGTCTCACCGACGCTGTCATCAGATGACTTCACTGAGCTGCTACTCGGACCGCAACCTGTGGGCCCTGCACTCTGGCATTGCCTGCTCACACCGCAGCCTGGGCCTCCCCAACGGCACTGCTCCTGCTCACACCGGCACCGCTGCCTACACTGTGTCCTGTGGACACTGCGCGGCACCGCCCCACTTCACACCGCAGCCCTGGTCTCACCGAGACCGCTGGACTCCGTCACTGAACCACTGCCTGCACTGTGACCTGTGTGCACCGCACGTCACATCTTCCCGCTTCACATCGCAGCCCTGACGCCATTAACACAGACGCACCTGACCTCATCAGCCCGGAGTTCGATCCACAAGACATGTGACTTCAAGGGCCCAACGACTCCCGCACCGGATCCAGAACCGACACCGTGACGCCAGCGACACCACTCTTCGGAGCTCACCACGAGGATCACAAAGACCTGCAATTTCAAAGATACTGTTTGCAGGTCTTCCTGACACCGTAGCTAGCCTGAACTGTTGGTTTTGTTGATCACAACACCATGAGAGCCCCAGGTGGAGCTATCGACTTCAAGGAACGGTATTTTTAAGATAAATCTTACAAAAGTCACATCTTTAGCACTGTATGTTGGATTTTTATCGTTTGGTCTTGTTTTGCACAGATAAATATTGGCTATTTTTCTAAAACTGGTGTGGTGTCCTTTTGTAGTGCTTTCACTTATTATTGTGTGTTATGTGCAAATGCTTTACACATTGCTTCTGAGATAAGCCTGACTGCTCGTGCCAAGCTACCAAAGGGGTGAGCACGGGTTATCTGAGCGAGTATCTCCCTAGAGAGAGGGTCCCTACTTGGACAGGGTGCAAACGGACTGCCAACTAGAGACCTCATTTCTAACAGACATGCTTTGAGCCAGGTTGGAAAAGGCACTATCAGATTGTTCTGGTGACTACAACAGCTGTAAAAATTGCTGATCTTCAGAACTAGGTTCATGCGAGCTACACACACAAAGTCTCATGTCCTCTTGAAGATACAGTGCCTGTTCCTCTAGGGTCGGAACTGGTGAGTGAAGGGGTCCAGGCTAGCCAAACTGTGAGGACTGGACAAGTGGCTGCCATGGAGTCTGTAAAAACTGGTGAGAGTCTGAGCTCATCAAAGACTGTTGGCGGTGAGGGAGAGTCAAGTCAAAGTAAACTGACTCCTGCTAGCTCAGCCAACATTGCAGCACCCATTGTGCCTGAAACACAAACTGTGAGAGGAGATTAGTGGCCCTCAAAAAGTCCAGATCCAGTGACAGATGTGGTTCCAGCAATTGCTGAAGTGACAGAAGGTTCTGATCAAAGTGATGGTGAAAACAATGCAGCAAGGAGATCACAGAGAAAAAGGGTGCCAAGCCGCAGATACTCTGCACCCAAATAGACTTATTTTGCTGCAAATGAATGGGAGAAGGTATTTATTGCCTTTTGTTTTGACCATGAGGATTCAGCAGAACAATCTGGAACTTGAAATCGCACTAGAGCTGAATTCTGCGATAACCTTGCCATTTGATGAACAGAGACACTATTTGCTGGAAGTGCTAATCAGTGATTACCAAACACTAATTTGTTAAAGACATTACCCTTTCTTAGGTCTTTGAGAACTTGTTAGTACAAACTTGATTAACTTTCTAAAACATCAAGAACTGTTGTAAATAAGTGCAAAAAGACTGTGAAGTATTTTTATTTTTCCTTTGCTCAAGTTAAGAAAAAAACTGATTTTAAAAGCTGCTTTACATTTTTTATTTTGTTTTTGTTTTTGATTTTTTAATTTGGAATTCTAGTCTGAGTCTAGATCAGTCATGACTCCAGATCAAGGCAAATGGAGTAAATGTAAATATGTATGTATTGGTTTAGCATTAATGTGTGTGTGATTGTGAGCATATTGGTGATTGCTGGATGAGTGTGTCAGCAAAAGACAATTTCGGGAGCACAGCTACACCAGTGCATGGAGAGACACATACAAATCAAGACCTATGGTATGAGAATGAAAAATTGCTTTATCTTGACAACTCAAAGAGAGATGTATACTACAGGTTACTGTATGACTACATTGAAACTATGGTTGCGCATGATTGTTATGTGTGTGCACAGATTCCTCCCTTTGTACAAGAGGGAATCACATACTATAGCCTCCCTTTGACTTATGGTATTAGTTGCTGCTTTATGTAATCAAGAGTATATTCAGTATTTGTACTCAAATTTTGACCTCAGAATCTGAGTAGTATTACTAAGGCAAAGAATATTGACATAGTGGGAGGTTTCTTTGAACCAACACTAACCTTTGACGTTGCTTACTCTCACAAGAATAACTTAACATGTATTCTTACACAAGTAGAGAAGGATTTCATTAATCGAGTGGATGACAAGAGAACAGCACTGAAAACCAAAATAGATAAGGGAATAGTTTTACAGGATTGACAGAAAGATGTTACAAATCTTCCAAGTGGCGATACATAAGGATGCTTAGCTTTAGACTGGGAACATGTAGAGAAGCTTTGCATATATAGGCCGCAATTAAAGACTGATAATGAGTTAGTAGGGACTAGTGAATGCAGACATGTGTTTTTGTTTAAGACTCTTTGGAATTTCATGTTGAAAGGACAAGACCCAGCCATACCAGTTTTTTATTTCATTTGTGGAAAAAATACCTATTACAAACTGCCAAAAGGCTTGTTTTCATCATGCGATTTAGGGGAAGTTTTTCTGAAAATCTACCATGTAGAAAATTTTGATAATCCAGTATGGAAAGGGAAATCTAATTCCAGGACAAAGAGAGGAGCTAGTGCAGCAGAGATCACAGGTGACATCGTTGGTACAGAGATTCCATCAGTTGGGGTGATTCTGAAAGACATCAATATATGAAAGTTGTTGACTATTGTAGACAAGATGTCAACTGATTATGCAGGTGCTATTCTTTTGGTGGACACAGAAATGGCTGCTATGAGATCAATGGTTTTGCAAAATCGTCTTACGTTAGACATCTTATTGGCAAAGGAAGGTGGAGTCTGCAAAGTTTTACATGTGCAACATTGTTGCACGTTTGTTCTTGATAACAGTAAGGAGATAAGGAGATTCATATCACACATGGTATACTTGAAAAATGACCTGAATGATCTGAAAGAGACAAATATCTGGAAATTAATAGGTAAAATATTTTTGAATGTCTGATCATGGTTTGGAGATCTTGGAAAGGGGAATTGTGAGAATGATCCTGAGACCTTTATTGATTGTGATTGTGTGCTGTGTGCATTATTGTTGCACTTGGATTTTACAAATCTTATAATTTCTGGAAGAAGCAAAGAGCTAAGAGTAAACAGAGAAGGGAAAATTGAAATGGAGAAGATGAGGAGCAGTTATTACAAAAAACTGAAGGGAATTGGGAATTTCAGTAGATCAATGCCCTTACATCATCAAATAACTAGGCTATGAGTTGTCTCAGAGTACATAAGAGTATCCTTTTGCGATGGCATAATTTGCCGTCAGAGGAGGGATTGTTGGACCAAAATTTAGTAATGCTTTAGTTGCACAGAAGTCAGCGCTATGTGACTCTATATTCACATTTAAAAGCCCAACTTAGTTAGCTGTACTAATATGTGTTTGAAAAGTGAACAAGTTTTGATTTATGATTGACATTGTGCCTACCATTGGTGGACATTGTGCCTGCCATGTCAGACGTTGTGCCCATCTATGTTTGATATAATGTTAACTTGCTTTAATAATGTTGGAAAATATTAATCATTAGAATTAATTATTATGAGTAGAAAATGATTATGATTTATATGACTTATTACTTTAAAGTTACATATGTGCAGAAAAATAAATGCACATCACAGTCATTTTTAATTTAATGCATTAACAAAGTTTGCAATTAATATTGAAATGGTTTGCATGTTTTATGATGTATTATTAATGAGATAAATTCATACCTCTGCATAATTATGTGTGTTTTATTAAAGGCAATATTAGTGCAATGAATTTTTTGTGTTAGCATAACTAGGCCTCAAGTTTCATATTTGCAGCAGTAGTGAAATGCAGAATCCTTATTTTCCCTTTAACCTGACTTTTTTCATTAGGTTGTTTCATGTAATTAGTGAGGAGTCCTACTGTATTATGTGTAAAGAAGAAAGTTGAATTTTGACTTATGCACATTTTGAATGGAAGTCCCCACTCAAAATGTGACTTTGTCCCTTTTTTGAAGAAAAAAGTTGAATTTAGACTTTGACACTTTTTGGATGAAAAAAGTTGAACAAATTTGTAAGCCCCCATTCAAAATGGGACTTTGTCAATTTTTTTAAGAAAAAGTTAGAATTTTGACTTTTTCTATCTTTGAATGAAATAAGTTGATCTTTTCATCCAAAAAGTGACTATGTCCCATTCTGACTTAGGACTCGGCAAACATGTAAACTTTTATAAAAGTTAAAAAAAATTCTAAGCCTATCTCAGAATGGGACCTTGCCACTTTTAGGAAGAAAGAAGATGAATTTGTACTTTGTCACTCTCTGGATGGAAAACGTTGAAATAATTTCCAAGTCCCCACTCAGAATGGGACTTTATCACTTTTTTGAGGAAAAAAGTTGAATTTGGACTTTGTCACTTTTTGGATGGAAAACGTTGAAATAATTTCCAAGTTCCCACTCATAATAGGACTTTGTTACTTATTTGAACAAAAAAGTTGAATAGTGCATCTACAGTGAGTTTAGTGTTTTAAAACTACTCCCAGCACAATTTGTTTACTTACCAAAATCAACTTAAACTGTAATTACCAAGTTCCACATCTGTTTAGAAATATTGTCCCATTCAGCCATTTCAGAGCTTCATTACAAATTGACACGAAAAACATACATTTATGAAAAAATAAAAACAAAATGTTCTTTTCATTTTACTTTTTGATTATGTTAATTTGTTGATTCTGTAAAACAGGCTCTTGGACTTTTAAATGGGGATTGTTATATATAATTTCTTGATTCTTGTGATGTCACTGTGAATTGCATAAAATAACTAGTACCCTCATTATTTCGCTGGGAAGTGTGCCTTGATGAAGTCCCTATTTGCAGCCATCATTTGGGGGCACTCAGCCTCTACTTCAAGGGCTGAGGGGTAGAGGTACAACAGCATATCAACATACCAGCACATCCCTGGCTGTGCAAGGTTTCCCTGGCCATTGTATGGTAGGTGTGGTTGGGATTGCCTACTCTTGATGGGTGGGTGCCCCATGGGGCAAGACAAGTTGCAAACAGATCTGATTGAATGTTGCCTATAGTGCCATCTGCTGGTGTGCATCACTCATATAACATGGAATAAAAACGAGGGGGTTTGCATTGGTCCTACACAAAAAGATTAGGGTGTGTGAAAATATGCCATGCCAATGCAGTAAAAGAATTGCGGGGCTGCTGGAGTTGCATGCTGTAGATTAACCCCCTAGAAATGCTGTTGCTGAGAAAAGAGGTAGCCCTGCCTTATGTTATGCTGTGAGGCAGACACTAGAGTGGCAAGTGAACCTGTAGCGTATGATAGGTTGGAAAATTTAGTTGAATTTGGATTTTCTAATTTCTTATTTTACTCAAGTGTTTGTTTTTTTGTGTTTTTTAAAACAGTCTCTAGAGTCCGTGTGCAGAGCACTTTTTAATATTTTTAGGTCTTGCCTATCAGACAGTGCAAGCTCTCTGTTTGTGAAAAGCATAGTGGGCTTAGAGCCTGCTCATTTCTTACATTGGTTGGAGTTATTGTCACTCTCATTTGCTTGTTTTTTTTATTATTTGCCTTGTGTGGGCTTTCATTCATCTTCTTAAGCTTGTTCCTCAACGGAGCATGCACTCGTTTCTCTCTTAAGTTTAGCACTCCATGGGAGTATAAGTATTTTCCAGGTGTCTCCCTTGTGTTCTTCTCTCCTCATTCCATTTGGCTCTCTATTGCCCATGTGCTTTTTCCCCCACAACTCCCCTGTGTTGCACTCTCCTTTGTGTGCATCTCCCTTCCTTGCCCATGAGCCTTCCCCCACGCGCTTCAAGTAGCTCTCTGTAGCCCACGGCTTCTTTCACCTACCTGTTCCATGTTGCTCTCTCTCACTTGTTGCTTCTCTCTCTTGTACCTGAGGACTCTGTGTTATTTTCCCCACACCCAGACCCTCTGGGATGCTTCCTTCCACCTGTGGTCTCCCTGTTTCTTCCCCACACTCTGACCTTCCATGTTTCTTCCCCCCACCCACCTACACTTAAAAAAATACTTTTGCTCTACTTTTGAAAAATGTATCATCTAACTCAGTTCCGTAATTTTTAAAAAAAGGGCCTGCATCATTTAATAGGCATGTAAATGCATCAATGATGGCAACAATTGTTGTATAAAATGTTAAGGTAATCCATGTCAGCGATTTATGGCCAGATGTACCAAGCATTTTTGTGGTTGCCTATGACAGATTTGCAGAATCAGGCTGTTTGCGACAGCAAAGATGCTTTTTTAGATGTACAGAAGGCAGAATACAATTCATGACTTAATTGCAATTTGCTTTTGCAATGTGGTTTTTAAGAAGGGGCATGTTTAGGGTGTCCAATGCAAACACCAAATCAGAATGGTATGTATTAAAATTTTGCAACTGAATTCCAGAAAAAAAATAGTATAACGTTACAACTAGTTTAAAATGGTGGTAACCGTTTCGCAAATCAGAAGGGGTCCCCTCGGGACCTCTTTTCCTTTGCGAATGTTAAAAATATATATTTTAGAAGGACAGACAGTGGTCCGAGGCACCACTGCCTGCTGTTAAAATCTTTATCTTAAATTTTTCATTTTCTTTTTCTAAATGCGTCCCGTATTCTTTAAGGAAAATGGGCTGATTAAAAAACAAGAGATTGCTTTATTATCTATTTGATGGCTGATGTTCCTAATAGGTGCAAATTGCGACCTGCCTCATTAATAGTCATGAAGTATGTCGATTTGCGACCCACTAGGGATTTCTAATTTAAAATAAAATAATTCATACATCAGGAATTGCAATTTCTTAAATGCGATTTGGTAAGAATCTCACTTTCTAATGTTAGTACATCTGGCCCATAATTCCTGTTTATATTTCACATATTTTGCGAGCATTGCACAAGAGTGTTAGCAAGTTCCAGAATATTGTGCTTTTTTATTTTTACATGTGGCATATTACTCTCGCATAGTTCATACTTTGAACTGAGCCACCTCCAGATGTTTATAACAGGCCAATATTTAGAGCTCTATAGTTGAGGCTGTAGGCAGTGTGAGGTACTCATAGTACCTTTTAGTGGGTCAGAAAGGTGTTCAGAATGCATGATCATTTCATTATTGGCTTCTCTGCAGAGCAAAGAGAGCAATGGTCATGTATTCCAGTTGCGATTGTGATTCTGAGCAAATGTGTGTAAAGGAGGTACACAGATATCAAAATATTGACAAGACAAAAGTAAAAGAAAATACAGTGCTTACAGGTGAGAGGGTGCATTGCGTTTTTGGGGGTGGTGATGTGAGAGACCTGTGTGGAAGTGCACTCAGGAGAGAGTGAAAATACGGTGTCGAAGAAG
This sequence comes from Pleurodeles waltl, assembly GCF_031143425.1. Classification (NCBI taxonomy): domain Eukaryota; kingdom Metazoa; phylum Chordata; class Amphibia; order Caudata; family Salamandridae; genus Pleurodeles; species Pleurodeles waltl. Next base: position 449,954,806 of record NC_090443.1, read on the forward strand.
AAAGAGATGAGGTGTACAATATGGAGGAGATGTGGAGAGAAACAGGGCTTATGTGTCTAACAGAGAATGAACATAACAGGAGGGATAGAGACATACTGAAGACCATTAACCTTTCCACAGTACTCAGTAATGATTAACTGACAGAATCACAATTTCAGAATGTAAACATTTTCAATATTAATTACTTAAAACATAATCATTGTTGTTACTCATTTATTTTAAACAACTAAGAACTATTGGCAAAGCTAAGAGCACTGACTGGTTTTAGGTGTATGTCAATGGTTGTGTAATAACACAAAGCTCAGAGAGGTAACAAAATACTGTTCGGTGGCACACTATGGGAATCATAAAATTTTGTTTAACATGTTTAAGCCACACCCCTTTGAAGACACCCTACTATTGTTATCCCAATTAAAGCCATGGACATATTAACACATTTAATAAAATTAAATGGTATCAAACTCAACTATAGTTGAATTTGTATATTTCAAATTTGAACCTGAGTCCTCTGATTTGATAAACTAGTCGCAGTCCAACCATTAATGATAAAAAGTACTTATTTTCCAAAATCCTACCACTTATTAATTTCTGTAAAGTAAGCTTCAGACAGCATATGAAATGTATGGAGCATATTTCGGTGTCACTGCAAGGTGTTAAATTGATAACAATATTAATGCTACTGGATGCCATTTGTAGGCCCAGCTTCTCTGTGCCCTAAACAGCCCAGTGAGCAAAAAGACAAAGAAGGTGGTAAGAGCGCAGACTTGCACTGTACATTCCTAAAACCTTAAAACTGCTTTTCCTCTACCCGTGATTGTTCAAATTGAACTCCTGGTTTTCATGAAATATGTACTTTTACAACTGCTGATTGTTTTCTACCCACACTGTTTAAATTTCTCTCCTTGTTTTCTCCTGCACTGTGCCGTGGTCCGTAATGTGTAATCCACCCCCTCCTCCTCAACAACCCTCTGCTTTTAAAGGATAAAAAGGCAAACTACATCTCAGAGGCTAAGCAGAATGTGTTTAACTTCATGGTCTCAACTGTATTTAACCCCTTCGCTGCCAGGCCTTTTCCCCCTCCTGTGCCGAGCCTTTTTTTGCCTATTTGGAAAAGTTCTCACTTAGGCCCTCATAACTTTTTGTCCACATAAGCTACCCACGCCAAATTTGCGTCCTTTTTTTACAACATCCTAGGGATTCTAGAGGTACCCAGACTTTGTCAGTTCCCCTGAAGGAGACCAAGAAATTAGTCAAAATACAGTAACAATTTCGTTTTGTTTAAAAAACAAAGGGGAAAAAATGGGTACAGAAGAAGGCTTGTGGTTTTTCCCTGAAAATGGCATCAACAAAGGGTTTGCTAAAATCACCAGCTTCCCAGCTTTCAGGAACAGGCAGACTTGAATCAGAAAACCCAATTTTTCAACACAATTTTGGCATTTTACTGGGACATACCCCATTTTTACAATTTTATGTGCTTTCAGCCTCCTTCCAGTCAGTGACAGAAATGGGTATGAAACCAATGCTGGATCCCAGAAACCTAAACATTTCTAAAAAATAGACAAAATTCTGAATTCAGCAATGGGTAATTTGTGTAGATCCTACAAGGGTTTCCTGCAGAAAATAACAACTGAAATAAACAAATATTGAAATTGAGGTGAAAAAAACAGCCATTTTTCTCTACGTTTTACTCTGTAACTTTGTCCTGCAATGTCAGATTTTTGAAAGCAATATACTGTTACGCCCGCTAAGCTCTTCTGGTTGCGGGATATATAGGGCTTGTAGGTTCATCAAGAACCCTAGGTACCCGGAGCCAATAAATGAGCTGCACCTTGCAGTGGGTTTTCATTCTATACCGGGTATACAGCAATTCATTTGCTGAAATATAAAAAGTCAAAAATAGGTATCAAGAAAACCTTTGTATTTCCAAAATGGGCACAAGATAAGGTGTTGAGTTGCAGTGGTTATTTGCACATCTCTGAATTCTGGGGTGCCCATACTAGCATGTGAATTACAGGGCATTTCTCAAGTAGACGTCTTTTTTACACACTGTCTTATGTTTGGAAGGAAAAAATGTAGAGAAAGACAAGGGGCAATAACACTTGTTTTGCTATGCTATGTTCTCCTAAGTCTCCCGATACAAATGGTACCTCACTTGTGTAGGTAGGCCTAGTGCCCGCGACAGGAAATGCCCCAAAACACATTGTGGACACATCACATTTTTCCACCGAAAAACAGAGATGTTTTTTGCAAAGTGCCTACCTGTGGATTGTGGCCTCTAGCTCAGCCGACACCTAGGGAAACCTACCAAACCTGTGCATTTTTTAAAACTTGAGACCTAGGGGAATCCAGGACGGGGTGACTTGTGGGGCTCTCACCAAGTTCTATTACCCAGAATCCTTTGCAAACCTCAAAATTTGGCTAAAAAACACTTTTTCCTCACATTTCGGTGACAGAGAGTTCTGGAATCTGAGAGGGGCCACACATTTCCTTCTACCCAGCGTTCCCCCAAGTCTCCCGATAAAAATGGTACCTCACTTGTGTGGGTAGGCATAGTGCCCACGACAGGAAATGCTCCAAAACACAACGTGGACACATAAAAGTTTTCTACATAAAACAGAGGTGTTTTTTGCAAAGTGCCTACTTGTGGATTTTGGCCTCTAGCTCAGCCGGCACCTAGGGAAACCTATCAAACCTGTGCATTTTTGTAAACTAGAAACCTAGGGGAATCCAAGACGGGGTGACTTGTGGGGCTCTCACCAGGTTGGGTTACCCAGAATCCTTTGCAAACCTCAAAATTTGGCTAAAAAAACACTTTTTTCTCACATTTTGGCGACGGAGAGTTCTGGAATCTGAGAATCTGAGTGTTCCCCCAAGTCTTCCAATAAGAATGGTACCTCACTTGTGTGGGTAGGCCCAGTGCCCGTGAAAAAAAATGCCCCAAAACACTATCTGGGCACATCAAAAATATCAAATACAAAACTACCTGTTTTTGCGGGGGAAGGGCACCTGCGTTTTTGGTCCTGGGCTCAGCAGCCACACAGGGAAACCTACCAAACCCAGAAATTTCTGAAAACTAGACACCCGAGGGAGTCCAGGGAGGTGTGACTTGCGTGGATACCCCAGTGTTTTCTTACCCAGAATCCTCAACCATACTCAAATTTAGATAAAAAAATCAAATTTTCCCACATTTCTGTGTGGGATCACCGCACCGGGACAAACTACCTACCACCCAATGTTCCCCTGAGTCTCCCGGTAACAATGATACCTCACTTGTGTAGGTGGGCCAAGTGCCTGTGACAGGGAAGAGGCAAAAACATGTCAAAATTGAGGGGGAACCAAAGCGGGTCTAAATGGGCAGTTTGGAAAAAAACATTTTTAGACTGACAAGTGGGGCAGAATTTTTATCGGTATAGATGAGACAATGTTGGGTGGTAGGAATTTTGTGGATTCCTGCAGATTCCGGTAGGTTCCATCACAAAAATGTGGGAAAAATGTGTGATTTCCAGCAAAGTTGGGGGTCTTCAGGGCATTGTGGGTAAGAAACTGGTGCGGGGTGCATGTGAAGCACACCACCCTGGACTCACCCAGATGTTTAGTTTTCAGATGTGACTAGGTCTTGTGGATTTTTCCACATTTATTTGTCGGTGGGGGTATGGCCATACCCCCACACTCTTATTTTGAAAAGAAATCTTCCCTGGTCTCTGATGGGCCTTCCAAAAATAAGCCGATCTGCCCCCAAGGGGGTAGATATGGCCAACAGTAATGTGCCCCCATGGGGCGCGACCCTTGCCCAAGGGGCTGCCCCCCCAAACAAAACACACACACCAATCCCTGGTGCCTAAGTGGTTTCTGTCCCCCGGGGGCAGATCGGCCTAATAGAAATGACCTAAAATAAATTTTCCCCCCAAGGGGGGCGACCCTTGCCTTAGGGGTCGCTCCCCTTGCGTGAAATTGTCGCAAAAAAAATCCCTGGTGCCCAGTGGATTCTGCCCCCCTTGGAGGCAGATCGGCCTAATAAAAATAGGCAGCTCTGCCCCCAAGTGGGGCAGAAATAGCCTAACACAAATTTGCCCCCCCCAGGAGAGCGACCCTTGCCTAAGGGGTCGCTCCCCTCAAGTGAAACTGACAAAAAATAATTCCTGGTGTCTAGTGGTTTCTGTCCCCCTTGGGGGCAGATTAGCCTAATAGAAATAGGCTGATCTGCCCCCAATGGGGGCAGAAACGGCCTAGAATTAATTTTGCCCCCAGGGGAGCGACCCTTGTCTAAGGGGTCGCTCCCCACATATAACAAAAAAAAGAAGAAAAAAATCCTGGTGTCTAGGGGGCTTCTGTCCCCCCGGGGGCAGAAACAGCCGTAAAATGATTTGCCCTCCTGGGGATCGTCCCTTGCCCTAGGGGCCGCTCCCCTTATGTGTACATATAAAAATTAAAAAAAATCCCTGGTGTCTAGTGGTTTCTGCCCCCTTTGGGGGCAGATTGGCCTAATAAAAATAGGCCGATCCGCCCCCAAGGGGGGCAGAAATGGCCTAGAAAAGTTTTTGCCCACAGGGGAGCGACCCTTGCCTAAGGGGTCGCTCCCACAAATAAAAAAAACACAAAAAAAAACAAAAAAACAATCCCTGGTGTCTCCAGCGGTGGCAGAATCAGCCCAAAACAAAAATTGCCCCCCTGGAGAGCGGCCCTTGCCCAAGGGGCAGCTCTCCTTATGAAATAAACACAAAACAAACTGTCCCTGGTGTCTTGTGGCATTTCTGCTGCCCGATTGCATCGCGATCAGGCAGATGAAATGCTCAGAGAAGCCTGAAAGGAGAGGAAAGGCCTTTCCTCTCCTTTCAGGCTTCTCTGCCCCTCCACGTGATCGGAGGAGAAATGCTTTGCATTTGTCCTCCGATTGGGCGCTGGAAGCTGGAGGGAAGGCCTCTGATGAGGTCAGCGCATGAAAGCACGCTGATGTCATCAGACGCCACGGGGGCACGGGGGGTAGGGGTGGAAAGGGAAGCGATTCCCCTTCCATCCCTGCCTAGGGGAGGGGTGTGACTGGCCATCGGGGGAGCACTAGCGTTCCCCCTGGGGGCCCATAGCAGGACGAGGTGATCTCATCCAAGGCACCAGGGAACCATCGCCTTGGACGAGATCACCTCGTCCTGGACACACAACAGGTTAAAAAGTGTATGTAGCAGTTGTTTTTGGCTAGATATATTTAAGTGTGCAAAAAGCACTATTTATAATTGCTTTAGATTTGGGCCTTACCTGCAGGGTTGAGCTGAACCTGCAAAGTGTGGATTGAGTATCTCTGTATCCAAGGAGATTTTGACCTGCAGAATATCTCCCTGCCCCTACCTACCACACTGTACTTAAAGTCACATGCCCTTTAAGTAAGTTTCTTACTGGTTGATGCATTTGTGCTCTGATTGGTTCCTAGGGCTAGTATTTCTATTGGACTTAGGGCGAAGGGTTAGAGTTCTGCTTGGCCGATAGATCTGGGGTTCTGATTGATTCCTAGGGGTAGAGTTTCTATTGAACTAAGGGCTTAGGGTTTAGCTTTAGATTGGTTAATAGGGCCAGGTCTCCTATCGGTCCTAAGGTGAGGGGTTAGGATTCTGATTGGTTAAGGTTAGGGCTAGGGTTCCTATTGGCCAATAGGGCTATTTAAACTTAGGACTCAGGGCATCTCAGCACAGGCATTGTAGATAAGGGCAGAGAGGACAAGGGCAGTTGCCTGTTTGGGCCAGGTTAGGTCTAAAGCCAGAAAGCGGCACCTTTTGCCATTCATCAGCCACCACTCTAACTCATCCACATCCACAAACAGATTAACACAATCTCAGCAAATGCACTCTACTCATTTACGTCAAACAAACCCTATCCCCATTTCAGTGGCTCACCAACCACTACAGAACCCCACAAACCACACATATACACCCTTCTACCCCATCTACCACACAATGGCACCTTCTCTCTCACAAAAGCACCACTCTGTCCTTTTCCACTAACAAATCCAAACATCACCAACACAACACAAAGCCACATTATACATAACTTTAATCCATCCAGACCCAGACTCCCTGTTTATACAAAACACCAGCTCTACCCTGTACTTGTTCCTACAGAACCCTTTCTGTCACCACCAAACCTATACTTAGTCCTATATCATATCATCCACCAACAACCAGCTCATCTTTTTACAAACATCACAAAACCAAACAATCCTTACACTCCAATCCACCACACACATTACCTCTTCCAGCTATCAAATCTAACACAAACACTCATAATTCTTGTCCTTTCTCTCTTACACACCACATACACACTTTTCCAGAACACATCACCGCCCTATACCATTTAACATCTACTGACCAACAGTACTTTACATACAAATCCTTCTCAGAAAACCATTAAATCAATATCTCATCTCATTAACCCACAAAAACAAAACATAGCACCCACACCAGCACATCAAATGCCCCCCGCACACAACTTCATTATAAATTCCATCACAAATTAGAAACATGCACCCAATCCCACCCTCATACAAAAACAACACAGCTCACCAACTCACTCTCACCCACCAGTTCCACCACCTACACATGTAGATCCATCAAAATACCTTTGAAGCATGCTTGACAAAGAATAAAATATAAAAACAACACTATTGCTATCCTCATACAGCTAATACAAGCACTAATGATACACCTTTTACAAGTTAAACAAATAATGGACACTCTTCTAAAAAATAAAGTCGCACCACCACCAAACCACAATCTCTAAACTACCTACTAATACATGTTTGATCACTCTCTAAAAACAAGCACCACATCTACGACCTACTCACTGACATACAACCTGGCTTACTCTTCATAACTGAATCTTGGTTAGGAGATTACATGGTCCCAGAATTGCATGAGGCTGTTCCTTCAGGCTATCAAACTATGACACAAAATCATACAAGCAAAAGAGGAGGAGGACCAGCTGTTATATTCAAGCAAACAATAAATGTCACCAAACCTGACTACATTATCATCCCAAGTTGTGAGGCATTCATTACCAGATGCAACCATACACCAACTTCCTCCTGTAACTTCCTTATCCTTTACAGACCACCACATTGCAATGCAACATTCTCAGACCCATTTTTAGACACAATTTCAACCCTTACAACACTAAACTCCAACCTGTACATTCTTGGTGACCTAAACATTTGGTTTGACAAACTCAAAATGCCTCATCCAAAAACTATCATCATTGGCCTAGACACACTGAACCTACATCAGATTGTCCACAAAATCACACATTGGTAGACGTATCCTAGGTGTCATGTTTGCAAATCCAAAACTAGTTACCTTTCTAAGAATTACTCCAGCCACATGGTAAGATCAACATTTGCTAGCTTTCCAACCTATAACACCACAAAGTACCACACCTAAGACCACCTTACATGCATATTCCGATCAACTATGGAGCAAACACAATTTTGATTAGTTAGAAACACAGCTAACATCCAACACAGACCTAGCCACATCAAATTCCGTTCAAAAACTGAGTGGCTACAGAAAGCTTCTGATATCCTAATCATTACACAATCAAATCAGACATGTTGGACTCCTATATTAAACAAAGAAAAACCACCAGCACCAACCCTTTTACAAACTTCCCTCCCACAGTAGGCTAACCCAGTCTCTGCATTTCCTCAAACAATTATCACAAAGTGATTTTATGGATCTAGTCAAGGCAAGCAGTCCAGCCAGCTCCCCTTCTGACCCTTGTTCACCACAAATCTTCAAAAACATTCTTTTAACTACCTAGGCTGCCACACCAGTGAGAAGAATCATCAATAATTCTTTAACTATGGGAATCTTTCCTGAAGACCTAAAAAAGGCACACCTACACCCATTATTAAAGAAAACAAATCCAGACCACATGCCTCCAACAACTACAGACCAATTACACATGGGCCTTTCCTGGGCAAACTGATAGAAAGAGCAGCATTCACCCAGATGTCACAATTCATTGAAGATAACTCCATACTTTCAGACTACCAAACAGGATTCCACACAGGGAAATGCACAGAATCTGCCCTTGTTGCCATCGGGGATGACTTTAAAAACACAGTAGACATGAACAGGGACACTGCACTACTTCGTTTGGACCTCTGCTTTAACATAGTTGATTATGACACTCTAATACAAAGACTCTATGAATCTGGCATAGAGGGGACTTCTCTCAACTGGATCATCTAACAAATATCACCTGTACTCCCCCTTTCTGATCCAAACCGTACTTCACAAAAGCAGGGGTCCCCTAATGCTGTATCATCTCACCCATGCTTTTCAACATCTACGTGAACCGACAATGATTAATGCATTTCAGATCACATGCTGTAACTATACAGATGACACACAAATACTCCTTAAACTGGTAAGCCCCAAAGACATTGGGTACTCAAAAATCTTCAGTTGCTCCAGAGCCATTGATTACTGAATGACATGGAGCCATCTCAAACTGAATGTTCCAAAAGTGAAATACTCACATGTGGTGATTGGAAAGATTATCCAACAATTATCTGCACCTGGCCTGATTATCTGGGACCACGTCCTCAAGTATCTAAGGAAGAAAGAAACCTTTGAATTACCCTGGACTCCAAGTTGTCTATGAATGCCCAGGTGAACAAATTTGCAAGATCTATCTTTATTACTATGAAAGCTGTGCACCACACCTTCCCCACATAGGATTTTCACACAAGATCCAGACAGCTATCGCTCTTGTACTGTTTAAACTAGAGTATGCCAATGGCCTCTACTGTGGATCGTCTGTATCAACTATGAAAAGACTACAATGGATTAAGAACTTTGCTGCTGGACTACTCCTACATGTAAAGCCACATACCCACATCTCCACTGCCTTGAGGGTCCTACATTGGTAGCCATTTTCCAGAAGGTCCACCTTCAAGCTGCTTTGTATCACTCACAAAGCAATACATTGAACAGAACCACTTTTCATGAGGACTAAAATCACATTAAAAAAAGGAACGTCTGCTCCAGATGGCACCTCGCCTCAAAATCCCACCATGCAAGACAAATACCATAGGTGGTACATCTTTCTCTGTTCAGGCAGCCAAACTATGGAATTCATTCCCCTAAACATAAGATCCATGGATAACTATCTTATCTTCCGAAGACTACTCAAGAGTTGGCTCTTTCCTACATAACCACCATACTGAAACACTTATGTACAGCATCTCCCTGCGTATATAAACATTTATAATTTGATATGTATGTATCTAGATATGTGTATTTTTTTGTTTTTCTAAATATATAGATGTTCTTTAGGTCTGCTTATTAAATGTATATATTACTTATGGTTATATATATATAGGACATCTGATGATGTGTCAGGTGAGACAGAAGCTGTGACTGGCAGCTCCTTTATAATGATTAATTTATTTTCAGTTTGGTTAAATTCAGAATCCGATTTAGAAACAGTCACATTAACTTGGTATATGTTATCAATACATGTTCTCTTGTGTTGTGCCAAGTAGGCCCGAGTCCTGCTCTTCTAGATGTGTGATGATCACTGTGAAAATGACCCCTAAGGTCTGAACTTTTTAGACAGTCAATCGTCAGATGTCTTGCTTCTACAAGAGCTGTGATAGAATACTATTGGCTAGGGGTGCTCTGACTCTCATTCGAGTGGACTCTACCTTCTCCTTCAATACTTTTCCTTGAACTCTGTACTCTTCCTCTCTGTAGAAGTGGTCTCAAGGAGACTTATTTGGTGCTTTAGAAAATTCCCAATTTAATAAATACATAACTAAATAAATAAATAAATACATTTTACATAAATAAAGTGCTTCTTTAGCATTTTAACACGTATGGTGTCCACGGTATGTCATGGTACTTTGCTTGACTCAGTTCTCCATAAAGCTTATGTTCAAAGAGTTGCACATTTCTGATTGAATGGAAAGATGTGAATTGTGTACATGACAATTGCTAGTGAGAGAATATGTTCTTTGTCAATAGTTGCATTGAGAATGATATAGCAAAGGCACAGACTGCTTTGATGCAGTCAATTGGAGAGCAGATACAGACAAACAGGTGTTTTCATGAACGTGCGATTGAGGCCTGTTAACCTCTGACGTATTAATAGAAGTACATCACTGTGGCTCTTCTTTCACTCCCATGTCAGGAAGAGTGATGCTTGGCCAAAATTCCAAACTGTTTGGTCTCTAAAACAAATTGGAGGGTGCCTTTATTTTACATAAAACAGATGATTTCCAGGGCGCCACAATATTTCAGAATGACTGGACAATGGCCGAACTGAACGAGGAAGGTGTTGAGATCAAGAAGAATTTGTAAAATTTGCAATCAGTAAAACTGCTTTGCTATTCCTCCTCAAATGTGAGGGAATGTAGGCATTTTGCTGCACCCTTTTAACTTGGACAAACTCAGTCTAACTTTACCACGAGATTGGGAACATGATCTCTATGTAATCTGCTATGTCCTATGTTAAAATATAGGATGTTAGTAGTGTGCTCACTGTTTATTCTATGACTGCTCTTGGTTCTGGAATCTGATATCTGAGAGAGTGGCAGTTGGAGCTCATGGGACGGCGGGCAGAAGCCTTCGTTTCAATTATGATATAAAATTGCTCTTTTTATCTGGATGGCTGTCTTATTGTTATTTCTGCATCGCAACTATAACAACTTTGGTGATGAGCTACAACTCACCTCATATGGAATTCACCAAGTGAAGTTGATTGTTTGAAGCATCACACAGCAGTGATTCCTTGCAAATGACTCATTCCATCAACGCCATGATTATGAAAGCACGTTTCAGATTTTCTCTCTACTTCTACTTTCACTGGTTTCACATGGCTAGTGGAAGTAGCGTTCAGACACAGTCATGGCACGCGGCGTGCAGAAGGGGCGGGGTGGCACGGTGGGGTGGAATAAATATTAAAATAATATAAAAAATGAAAAGAAAACCTTACCTGCATGGCACCGCTCAGCTCTGCTCCTCTGTTGCAGGAAGGCACAGGCACCCAGCATGCCCTGAAGCCAATCCTGACGCTGCTCGGAGCAGCGTTAGGATGGACTGGGAGCACCCAGCCAGGGCAACCGAGGCAGACTCGGAGCCTGTGCCGGCTCCCTCCAGCCTGGCAACACCATGCTGGGATGGAGAGAGCACACTGCGCATGTGTGTTTGGCCAGCTTGAGGTGGCTGGCCGAACATACATGCGGATGAAAAGGAGTGCTGTGCACTCCCCCTCACTGCTCGTCACCCTGTGGCCCGCCCCTTTACAAGTAAACAATAGTAAACACAGTTTATTATCATTTTCTTGCAAAGGTTTTGCAGCTTCCGCTGCTGGCAGGCGTGCGACGCTCCTCCGCCCTTACAGAGGAGCCGCCACTGTTCAGACACAACATTTTCTTCCGAACCTGGGAAAACCTGCACAAAACTGGAAACATTAGTTGTGTGCATTTCATAATTACCTGGCTGCTATTGATTTAACAAATTATGCCCCAGTTAGGAATATTACCTTACTATTTGATTGTGTTGGAGCAGTGGGCCAAAAGACTTTTGATAAGTTATCTGTTGTCCAACCACCCGCTGGTGATTATGCAAGAGATTCTGATGGATGAAATGTGAATATGAAAGATGAGAAATGTCTCTGCACTTTTTGAAGGATTCAAGCATTGTTTTGTAACAATTTAATTTTTATTCAAGAAAACAGGCCATGTCTGAAACAATTGACCAATATGTGTTACCTTTCAGGATTATGGCCGGCTCATGTTATCTTGAGACGAGTATATTATGGATCAAATAATTGTATTGAACTGTGCCTCAAAGAAAGTGCAGGAGCATTTAAGTCCTACGAACTCTACACTGTAGAAAACGATTAAGATTACCAAGGAAATTGAGCGTTCTGTGGAGTCAGTGGAAGCGGTTTCTGAAGAGGACGAGGGTGAGTGGTTGTGTGTTGAAAAAGGTGTCTGAGAGTGGTAAAAGTGGGATGTATGGATGTTACACACTTTGCTACAGGTGTGGTTCTAGTACTCATAATGGAAATTGTGTGACCTGTTCTGCACTAGGTAAGGAATGTAGCAAGTGTAAGAGAGTGCACCATTTTATGTACCTATGTAAGGCTAGTGGGATTTTACCAAACAAGATTAATAGTGTTCAGGAATTTGAAGAACCAGAGTTGGGTGACAGGGTATTTAAAGTGGTTCTGGCTGTTGATGTGGTAGATGAGAGAGGTATGATGGCATGTAATAGTGGACCTTATTGTGGTGTGTGTATTGGGGAGGGGGAAGCTCCGAATTATTGTGGATTAAGGTTTACCTGTTACCATGCTTTCTGAAGTACTTTTTCGAGCTGTGTGGTCAAATGGCACATTACAAAAATATGACATAAAGGCAGTGGTATTTGGGGATTCAGAAAATGAGATTTGGGGGACTCCTGAGTTTTTTCTGGAATGGTTGTTGTCACAAAGAACTGTGTAGCTGTTAATGAGAGAGATATTACAGCCTGGGTGGGCCAGGGCAAATTGGGAATGACTTTAAGACCTGGAACTGACACACCAGTGATGTTAGTTGAATGTGAGTTTGATAATTTGGATTTTATTCTGAGGAAGCAAACTGAGGGTTTTGTCGTCAAATTGGTACATTGCGTGGGTTCCTATTTCTCTCAAAGTCAGAGATGTGCCCTTGAGTATTACAAGTGATTTGGAAAAACACCTTCAAGAGCTGTATGAATGTAAGGATATTGAACTGGTGAATGCTTATGAGTGGGTGGAAAAGGGTAGACATATTAGGTTATGTGCCGAGTTATGTTCTCTAAACAAAAATATTGTTGTAGAATGCCAGCCTTTACCTAAAATTCAAGAATTGTTAAGAACTATAGGTGTTGCTAAATATTTCAGTAACACCGATTTGAAAGCTGCCTCCCATCAGGTACCTTTGGGGCAGACGTCTCAATTGCTCACCACCTACCTAACTCCTTTTGCTGCTTTAAATATTTACGGCTGCCTTATGAGTTAGCCTCAGCGGAAAGTGTATTTTGGAAATGTATTCATCATTTGTTCATACATTTTACTGTAGTTTTAGCCTACAAAGAAGATTTGCTCATTTTTGATAGAACGATTAAGGAGCATATTAGGATTTTAAAGAAAGTGTTGTGTATCCTTAAGGGTCGTGGTATCACTGTGTCACGTGATAAATGTAAACTCTTGACTGGTTTGGTTGATTATCTAGGTCACAGGATGATTTCAGAATGTATTAAAGCCAAAGGTTGTCTGCTAAAGGATTTAAGAAATGCTCCTTATCCTTTAAATAAGGAGACGTTATAGGCATTTATCGGTCTCAGTGATTATTACTCCAGGTTTGTGGTGGGTTATGCTACAGTCATAGAACCCCTTAAAAATTCTCAGAAACAAAGAACATTTTGTTTGGTGTGAGGAAGAACAACAAGTCTTTATTAATATCTAGTCTATTCTGCTTAATTTTCCAGTATTGAAGACCTTCGTAAGTGGGTTAAAATGTATCATAATGATGGACCCTAGTGTTGTGGGACTGGGGGCAGTTTTCTGCAACAAAACTGACAGTCGTAAACATATTATCTGTCGCCTTTGCATCCAGAACTCATATAGAGACAGAAAGGAGAAACAGTAGGATCAAGAGAGAGACGTCATCTTGCGCTTGTGTAATTGAGAAATGTAAAACATATGTCTGAGGTACACACTTTATCCTACACACTGACCATAAGCCTTTGACCTGTTTGTTAGGTGAATAGGCTATGGCAACGCACTCATCAAGGGGGATTAGAATTTTATCTAAGTTGCAGGAGTAACCTTTTGATGTGCAATACATTCCTTGAAGGATTAATCATTGTGCTGTCTATCCAGATTACCCCTCAATTTTAATTTAGATGCAGCAGATTTGTTCGATGATGAATGTGTTGTGTTGGGAGGCAATGTTGTTAAACAATGCCAAGGTGTTACAATATAGATTGGATTGCTGCCTTTAATCATGATACTGTTATGAAGAATATTATGGAGTATTTTCAAAAGCATTGCCCCCATCCTAAGCATTTTAGAGATGATTTGTTGAATTTTCTTCATGTTTCTGATGAGCTATTCATAGAATCTGATATTTTTTAAAGAGGTGATAACTTTATTATACCTGCTAGTGTGGGATCTAGGATTGTTTTATTTGCGCATTCAGATTATTTGCGATCTTCATCCACTAAAAAGAATTCAATGCATTACTTTAGGTGGCCTCCAATAATAAGGATGTTAATGTTATAATTAGTAAATGTAAGAGGTGTTTATTATCTAATAAGCATTGGAAATTGAAGGAAACCCTGTTAATACAGTACCATTTCCCCAGAAACCGTGAAAAATATGGCTCTGGATTTTGTTGGGCCTGTGCATGCTTTGCAACACAACGTGCGTTATTTGATTGTGGCAGTTAATTATTTATATAAATGTATTTCTTAAGATTTCATTGAGGAAATTAGCACAAAGATTGCTATTGATGTTTTATCTAAAATATTTGCTATGGAAGATTTACCTCTGGAACTTATCACAGTTAATGGTGTATAGCTGGTGCAGGATAAGACTGAGAATGTTTTGAAAGATAAGGGTGTGAAGCACTTACCTGTGGCTCCCTATAATCTCCACTCTAATATTGCTGTTGAGATGGTGATTTAGTTGATCAAAGAGGGTATTCAGGCGACTCTCACATGTGGTCTTGATGTGTCTGAATTTGTCCGAGAAAAAGTGAGGGCCTATCATACTATCCCTCATTCAGTCGCAGCTGTGACCCCATTTATTTTATTAAGCAAGAGAATGGCACATTCTAATTTGGTTCCTAGGAAGGAGTCACAAAGTTGATGATGTGGAGATTGATGTTGAGAAGTTAGGATGCAGGGTGAAAGTGGCACCATAAAAGATGAAAATCCAGCATGATAGACCTCACAAATGTTTTAATTAGAGATTGTCTGTGGCGTCATGAGTTATGTTGAGAACATGAAAAACAAAAGGTTTAAGGTGGATTTTAAATTGAATGGCCTCTATAACATTGTACAAGCTTCCATTACAGCTGTTAAAATGGCTGATGGTCATTGGTGGGCAAAAAAAATTTATTGCCTTTAAATTAGTTTTAAACAAATGTACTTTATATGAAGTTAGGTCCTCGAGGTAATTTAATTTTTTAATCATTTTTCCATATCTGGTGTTGAAGAGAAAATAGATTTGAAGAGTGTTTCAAACTAACCTATGAGTAAGTTCAATGATTCGTACAGAGAACATCAGTTTTCTAGTCTTGACGGAATAATCATGAGCAAGAGGGGTTGTTTCATTTTTGTATGAATAATGATGTGTCTAGTGATCTTACTACCTTGAAGCAAGCAACCTTGTGTTATCACTAAACTTGGTTATCTTAATGATTTAGTTGTATTTTTTCTGGGCTTGGTTTTGTTTTGTTTATTGAGAAGGATCCATGTAGTAATCTGGTATCTCTTACATTACAATGTAGAATGTTGTTATCATGCTCACTGTTTGTTCTATGACTGTTTCTGCTTCTGGAATCTGATCTGTGGTGCTATGAACTTGGTAAGTGCACCTGTTTTATTTCTGTGATTTGGGAACTTTTTGTGACTAGTATAACTTGCGCCCTCGCCATGCACAGTTTTCTCATCAATAATTTTCCTGCAAATGTTTCAGTGATATTATCAATGATGTCATAGAAAATATCATGAGTGATGTAATATCTGGGGTAATTAGCAGTGCATGGCAAGGGTGTGAGTTATAGTTACCGTAGTGCACGAGTTTTAGTTACTTGAAATAACACAACTTATATTTACTTGAAATAACTCTATCACAGCTGAATTTCTATGATTTTGTATTTGTAAAATCTGAACCTAACTATAATGTCCCAGTAACCTTTTCACTTTAGTTTTTTTAGTGAATATCTACTTTTTCGTTCTATTTCCTAACTATAACGTCCCTGTAACATTAGGTTTTTTTTTCAGTGAATTTCTAGTTTTATTTTTAATGTTACGTAAAATGCCCATTGCAATGCAAGTCGGGGGGGTTGGATGCAGGGCCTGGCATGGCATTATGCTGCCACTAACCATGTTTCCTGCTCCTGCCCCCTCTCCTCCTTGCAATCCGTTGTCCAAGTCCATGCCCCTGCTCCTTAATTACAGCCCTGTGTGGCCATTGTTCCACCACTGTCCTTGCCGTCTGTCCTAAACAGTTAGCTTGCTGCCCCATCTACCTCCTTCCTACCCTCTGTTGTTGGAGTCCATGCATCATCCCCCCCCCTCCTGCGCTGCATGGTCTGATGTGCTGCCACTGCCCTCCATTTAGCTTGATTTCCCTGCCCACTTTTCCTGATTTTCATTGCCTAATTCTATGCCTCATAATTGCCCTCCTGCTTGACATCTGTGCTTAGCTTGGTGCCCCTACCCTCCTTCCCCCTGCCCTCTGATATCTGTGTGCTTGCCTCTTCCTTTTTCTCACTGTGTTCCATGGACCTGCCACTGCCCATCTTGTCTACTCTGAGGGTTTTGTTGAGCTATCACTGCCCCTCCCACATGCAAAGCCTGCTCAAATGACTGCTGCCTGTCCCTGCCACCTTCACCCTGCCTGTCTGAATTCCATAACCCTATCCCCTCCTTCCTTCCTCCATGGTCCGTTTTGCTGCTGCTCCTTTCTGCCCTCTTGTTGTGCTGCAACTGCTACTCCTGCCTACCACACGTGGTCTGTTGTGAAGCTCTTTCCCTGCCCTGTCTTGCCTATGTCCAGCCTCTACCTATCCCTTCTGTCCTCCATTGTCCTTTGTGCAAGCCTGTACCCCCTCTCTCTTGCCCACCATGGCCATTACGCTGCCACTAACCCTCCTGCTTCCCATGCATGGCCTTCTGTGCTGCTAAACCTACTCCCACCTACCATGTGTGGTCAGCTTGCTGCCCCTTACCCCCCAGATTCCCCCTGTTGCCTGTGTGAATGTCATTGTAGTCTCACTGTTGCCCTCCATGGTGTGTTGTGCTACCAGTGCCTATCCTGTTTGCCCTCCATAGCCAGCTTGCTGCTCCAGTCCTGCCCTTCCTTTTCCATGTGCAGGCCCCTATCCACTCCCTCCTGCCTCGTCTGTTGCCATGCCCCTGCCCCCTCGCTCCTCCCATTCATGATTTGTTATGCTTCAACTGTCCCACCTGTATGTCCGACATGGTCAGCTTGCTGCCCTTTCCCCTCGGATCTCTGTTGTCCATGTTCATGGCCCTTTCCCCTCCCTATTGCTTTCCATGATCCATTGTGCTGCACTGCGGTCCTGCTTGCTTTGTGTGGGTTATTATACTGCTGCAATCTCTGACGCCTGCTCTTTCGGGTCAGTTTGGTGCCCCTGCTCATCTCTTGCCTGCCCTCTGTTATCTGGGTCCATGTCCCTACCCCTTTCCTCCTGACCTCAGCGATCTAATGTGTCATACTTGCCAACATGTTGAAATTAGTAAGAGGGAGGTTCTGAAAAACAAACTGGGTAATTGGTTCTCACCACCTACTTACTTTGAAAAAGAGGAGATTTTAGGCAGGAGGCAGATAAAATAAAGCTCTCTTGGGCTTAAAAACATCGAGAGTCTCCTGCCTGAATTGGGTCGGTTGGTATGCATGGTTGTTCTGCCACTGCCTCTTCCTTCTGCCGTCAATGGTCTGTTATATTGCCACAGTATCTCTTGCTAGTCCTGCATGGTTGGTTTGTTGCCCCTGTCCCCTTTCCCATGCCCTCCATGGTCTGTTGTGCTGTCACTGCCCCTCCCGTCTGCCCATCATGGTCAACTTGTTGCCTCTGCACTCTCCTACCTGTCCTCAATTATCTGAATCCATGCCCCTGACAGCTGCCTCCCCACAGTATTCTAATAAACAACTAGATTGCTAACACTCTGTATTTATTACAAAAGTGTGACACTCCTGATGTCATGTTGAAGTAATCAAAATTGTAATACCTAAAGCATTTCCTTTAGAAATTATAAAAATGAGAGGGTGTTAGTCCCACAGAAATTATGGTTATTGTTCTAAAAAACTAAAATATGGAAATATTTTCTGAGTTCTCAAATAGGGACAAATCACTTTTAAATTATTTGCTATCTTGATTTTTTAAAATCTATTTGATCACTTGATTACATGTTGCACTTAGGGGGGAGAATGTGGTGTTACTGTCAGAGCTGCAGACTTTGCAACTGGGAAACCAGGTTTGAGTTTCAGCATCAGCTCGACATTCTGTGATTTTGGGCAAATCACCACGCCGGCGGTGTTGGCCAGACCGCTGATAGCATTGTGGTGCAGGACCGCCAAATTCTGACCACTGTAGTGAACTGGATGCATCGCAGCCAGTTCAATGCCTGTACCGTCAGGGGGTGGGACCGCCTGGGCGAAGGTTAACCACCTTCGGCTCAGCAGTCCACCTAACTCCGCCTGTGGTATAATGAGTATCCTTACCACCAGGAATTCCGTGGCGGCAGCCCACCACGAAATCCCTGGTGGTAAGGATACTGGCGAAAGGAATACTAATTCCTGTCGCCACAACAGGAATCTCCAACACCCTTCCATGTAGGAGCCCCCCCCACACTCTACCCCATCAGGAGCCCCCCAAGCAGTGATGCCTCCCTCCCCTGACCCCCTCTGGAGGTAGCTGTTTGCTTTTGCTTGGTGGGAGCTGACAGCTCCCACCAAGCAAAAGTAAACACATCTCCCCTTTCTGCAAGTGGTGGTCAAACAGCTCCAGCTTGAAGTAAGCAAGGGTTTCATCTGTTTCCCTGCACACAAAAATGCATGCAGGGAAACAGATGAAAACATTGCTCCGCAAGCAGGGAGCTGTTATTTAAAGCAGCTCCCTGCTTGTGGGAGCAATGGCAGCTCCTGCAGGAGTCGTGAACCAGCTGGGATCGTGGGGGTCTTGAGGCTCCCCCACCACAGCATCCAAAAATTTAAAGAAAAACAAAACATAATTTTCAAGATGTAACTGCACAGTCTATGACGAAGACGTTTGAGGAACAAACACATTGTCAAAGTTATAGACAACCCAGGTCACTAGAGACATTTTCTTAATGTCCTTTACACAGCTGTAGTGTAGGAGCTGCACTATACATTTACCCAATGAGGTAGAACTTACTAATTAGCCAGCAGAAAGTACTCAAGTTGGGTAGACACTTTGCACAAAACGGTGGCATCTTCTTTGATAAATACACATGGCAGGATTAATTCGGACACAATGCTCATCTTACAAAAATTAAACCTAAGATGTAAGTACTTACACATACAAACAAAGCAGGGGCCCATGTTGAAGCTTCACTTCTGTAAAGTACTAATTATCCTAACTTTCTTGTGCATGTTCAAGGCATAATCATTTATGGAGGTCTTTGCATCCTTGCCTTTTTCAAGTGTAATATCTCATGCCGCTATAGCAAGTTGAGTGCAGGGCATGGCTGCAAGCCCCTCCCTGTGGCCACCCCCGCCATGCACGACCAAAGGCTGTGCTTGGTGGAGGGTTGGGTGGTTCATACGTGGTTTGTCGCATGCCAGGCCCTGCAGCCAACCCCTGGCGTTTACGGCCAAAGGCCTTGTGCGGCGGTGGTTGAATTCATGTATAGTAAATAAAATCACTTTACGTTAAACAAAACCCATAGAAATTCACTGAAAAAAAACAAAAGTTACAGGGACATTATAGTTAGGAAATAGAATTTAAAAATGAATAGAAATTTACTTTAAAAAAAGGTTACAGGAATGTTATAGTTAGGCTCACATTTTAAATATAGAAAACCATAGAAATTAAAAAGTTATAGTTATCTCACTATAACTCGTGCTCTAGGGTAACTATAACTCACACCCTCACCATGCCCTGATAATTACACCACAAATGACAGCGCTTATGACATCTTTAATAACTTCATTCATAATATTTGCAGTAACATGTTTCACACAAAAACTGTGCATGGCGGTTGCACAAGTTATAGTTACCTTAGGGCAAGAGTTATAGTTACTAGATAACTATAACTATAACAGATTAATTTCTATGGTTTTGTACATTTAAAATGTGTGCCTAACTATAACATCCCTGTAACCTTTGTTTTTTAAGTGAATATATATATATATTCACTTAAAAAACAAAGGTTACAGGTTATATTCACTTTAAAAACCAAAGGTTACAGGAATGGTATAGTTAGGTTCTAAATGTACACACACGCAGTTATAGTTATGGTTATCTCAAGTAACTAAAACTCATGCCCTAAGGTAACTATAACTCACGCCCTCTGTTTTTTTTTAAAGTGAATTTCTATTTTTTTTAAATTTGATTTCCTAACTATAATGCCCAGGTACCCTTTGGTTTTTTTCAGTGAATTTGTATGTTTTTTTAATGTAAAGTAATTTTAATTACTTTATGGTAATCCAAATCACTGCTACACACGGTGTTGGCCACAGGGCCTGAGGCACTGCAGCCATCCCCCTATAAGCACCAAACCCTGCACCACACAAGTACTTTGGCCGTGTGTGCCAGGTGTTTGCCTAAATCCCGTGCCATGCAAGTCCTTTGGCCATTGGTGCTAGGGGTTGGAGGCAGGGCTCGCTCCCTGTATGCACCCAAACCCACACTGTGCACAGCCTTCGGACGTGCATGCCAGGGGGTGGCCACAATGTTCATCTCCCTATATGCACCTAACCTCATACCACGCATGACCTTTGCCCATGCACACCAGAGGTTGGTCACAGGGCCTGGCCTGCAGCCAGGTACTGCACTCAAAACCCAATTAAGCAGTCAACCATGGCCTTCGGAAACAAAAGGAAAGGGGCAGAGTAGGAATACCCTAACCCCCTAGCCGTAGTGCTGAGGTCCCTTTGGGATCATGCGAAGGCAAGAAAGCAAAAAATGCTGCTGCGAAATTGCGGTGGATTTGCAAACCTGCAGAAATTCTTTTTTTTAAAAAAAACAAGCGCGGTCTCCCACGCTTGATTTCAACAAAGCCCTGGGGTAGTTTCCAGACATCTCTATGACATTCAATCCAAAGACTTTGTTGAGAAAAAGACAAAAATGTTCTATCATTAGGAATGTTTAACATTCAAAACACTAGAAAATAAACAGACACACTACCATGAAACACCAGGATTTAAACCTTCAATCTACTGAGTGCTGATGCTTTGAAGTCATTTTATGGAGACTCCATTACGGGATGGAAGAGAGAGAGAGATTTTTTAGGATTTGATAAATTATATACTTAGAATGAGATATTTGCTGACAACTTGAAAATAAAAATTTATTTGTAAAGTAAAAAGAGTGAGATCACCTTTCGGTATGTTCCTTAAATATTTGAAGTTGAAAAGAAATTAAAGCAGGGAAATTAACACTGATGCATTTAGACTGGAACTGGGGGGGGGCACCTGAAGGATCCCGCAATCCCAGCCTGGTCCCCGCCTCTTGCGAAAGCCAGCATTGCTCTCACATACAGGGAGCTGCTAGAAGCTTCCTGTGTGCAGGAGTTTTCCTGCCCACATAACAGGAGCATTTTGACATCTCCCGCTTGCCAGAAGCAGTGTTAGTGTTTGCACTTGCATGATGGGAGCTGTCACAGCTCCCACCAAGCAAAAGCAAACAGCTATCTCCCAAGAGTGAGTACCTCAGGAAATAGCAGGAGCCAGCCCTGGGAGGTGGTGGTCCCCAGGGCCATTAATGGCTCTAGGAGAGGGACCGTGCGGTCTACCTCCTTTCTTTGCATGGGCCAGCCTCAGGGAGGTGGTGGTTCCCGGGGCTGTATATGGGCTGGGAGGGGGCTGCCTTGCCCCCTCCCTATTTTAAAAAAGGTATTTGGCCCTGTGGAGATGGTTGTCCCCGGGGCCAGGGTTCTGCGCGGACCCCTTTATTAATCTATGATTTAGCTAATAGGAGGTGGTGGTCCCTCCTTTAAAAAAAAAAAAAAAAACCCTGGAGGTGGTGGTCACCCTGGAAGTCTGTGTGGCCTGCCTGTATATTGTTTTATGTAGCACCGGGATGGTGGTCTCCAGGCCATTTCAAAGCCCTTAGATGGGAGTCCTATGCACCCCCCTCCTATTTTTATAAAATGCTGATGCCCCCGGGATCATGCCCATCCGGGGGCTAACTTGAGAACAAGGCGGGAGATTGCACTTGTTTTTTTCTTCTTAAATTTCTGTTGGGTTTGCGGATCCTCTGCGAATTTTGCAGCAAATTATAAAAAAATGCTTTTTGGGCCTGGAAGGTCCTAGAAGGACCCCAGCACCAAGGCTAGGTGGCCAGGGTAATCTTAGCCTGACCCTTTTCCTTTCTGTAATGGTTTCTTGGAACTCCTCTGCCAACATTTCTTGGTTGAGGTGTTGGCAGCTAATCAGATATCAGTAGGGGGACTTTTGGATCCACAGAGGATCTGCATCCCTAGATATCTACATTTCTTTTTCCTTTAATATCTCTAAAACTGCTGAAGGGATTTACATGAAACCACTAAAAAGCATGCTTTCTGGACCAAACCTAGCTTTCTGCCAAATTTTGTGTATTTCCATCCTGCGGTTTGGGGTGTAGTCATATTCATAATCCCCATGGAAAAATGCATAGGGAAAATGTGTTTTGGGACCACCCCTTTTCTCAGCCCCTACTTGACTGATCACCCCGAAACATTTAGGACAGGAGCTGCACTGACTGTTGTATTAGTTTTGAAAAGTTTGTGAAGATTTGTAAAACAGAGTCTAAGTTATGGGCAAAAGAAAAAGTGCTTTTCCTATGGAAACTAGGCCCTAACTACAACTACCTACTGGTGACCGCCAGTAGGTTTTATCTAATATATATATTAGATATTTTTATCTAATATATATAGCTAATATAATATAATATAGACCGCCTGCCCTCGTTCAATTTTAGTAGTACTGGAAGTTTTGCAGCAGCCTGCCCAGGGGGGTGGAAAGAAAAAGGAGGGGTCCAAATTGGACTTCAAATCCAATGCATTTTCCATGGACTTTTGTATTTCCCATAGCGCAAAAGACGTTGGCTAGATTTTTATGAAACTTAGCAGTATTTCATAGTAGGTGATGCAGATTATTGTTTTTTTTAGTACTCCAAGCCAATAAATCAAGTAGATCTTACGTTATAAGGTTTTATTTAGTTATGTCTGTGACAGCATACATATTAAAACTTAATGTTAATAAATGGTTTAACCTTGTAATTGCAATCGCACAGAAGATTGCTATAGTTGTGATATGTACAGTTAAAAGTTTGGAGATGTATTAATGCATGTTTTAAAATTTACGAAGTACTGCGGTACAGCTGCGTTGTACTCTAAAGGGTACTGCGGTGCGGTAAAAGTGTTTCTGAAAAAAATAACCAATAACTTACTTACACCGTGTTGTTTATATACCTGATTTTATTTAATACTTTGCATCATTTTTCACAGTGTACTTCCATTGAATGTTTTGGAAAATATTTGAATGCACTAAATGGGTGTAAGGAAATAAACTCATTAAAGTTATAAAAGTTGCTTTCATCTCAATTTTGTTTTTGACACCTCTGAGGTGAACAGTACTATTGCCTGCACAACGTATAATCATAACACGGGAACGCTCACAATTACTAAGCAATGAAATTAGAGGTACAATATTATTCCCACCTTAAAACTCTTTTCCCCACGCATGTGATATCAACATTTGGTACACCTGATTTATGCTCTATTTCTCTTCTTTTGGCATACTCTCTAGCCCAAAAAATATATCTGTGTTCAATTTTCCACACCCAAACCATTTTCTTTTACCGCAACCAAATAGCTTTAAGAAGCAGTTAGTCTATGCAGTAAAGTGAAAGCTCTATGTAATAGCCTATAATGTGCCAAACGATCTTGTTTGTAACATATTATACTTCTTAAAGAAGCATGCTGATTAATTTAATATAAAATTGGGTGGCAAACATAACCCAAACAGTACAACCGAAGCCTATTAATTCTTAAAATGTCTAAACTGTTAACTTTTAACATACTAAAGAGTACATACTGCTATTATGGTAGAAATGAAGGTCATATGACCATATTCACCAATGAGTACAGTATTACAAATATACCACACTAATTATTTGTGATGTATTTTGTAGTTGGTTCAAAATTATTCTACAACTCTAATTAACTTTAGTCACATGGGAAAAGTATCCAAGTATATGGTTTGTTCTAAATAACGTTTGAACATAACACTAATACCTATTGCATTTTATGTATCAGTAGCATATCAACATACCCAATAGTATTAAGGTGCTAGTTAGCTGTATTACAGATGTACTTGAACAGAAGCTTGAAGATACACTTCTGTACTTCTGTTTTTAAAGGGTTTCATTGTTAGGTGATTAACAGCACTGTTTATTTGCATTTGAGGTAAATTACAGGAAACTGACATTTCATTTATTATTAAAACAATTTTGCATGTACATTAAATCTTTATATTATACTTAATTGAAGTTATTAGTAATAGTACTCTTTTCTTATATTTTGGTACAGGTACACTCAAAGTTACCATGGTGCCTTTAACACATTACCTAAAAAAATTTAAAATGAAAATGTACTCCAAATTTATGAGCCAAAATGTAGCCACAACGTCCACAGGACAAAGTGGACAATGTGAAAAGAAGAATGGTAAGAGTAACATGAAGGTGGTCATTTCGATATTGGCAGTAAAAACCACCTACCGCCGTGGTGATGGGTGCCAAAATACAGCCACTGCGGCTACAATCCATCCACCATATTATGAGCACTGCCGGACTTCTGCCACAAGAAGAGCGGAAATCGGACGGTGGTAAGGTGGCGCTGCTACCACCAGCACCGCCATGCCAGTAGAACGCCACCAGGCGTATTATGACAAGCAATACCGCCTGGTGGTGTCCTGCTGGCGGGGCGCTACTGGCGGTAGCAGCGCCCCTTCCCGTTTCCCTGCCGGAAGACCTCCTTGCACAAGAGAAGTCTGGCTTCCGACAGGGGGGGGGGGGTGTTTGTGTGTGTGTCTGAGTGTGTACATGAATGTGTGAGTGAGTGTGTGAATGCGTCTGTGTGTGTTGTGTTGTTTGCGTGGTTGTATGCATCTGAGTGATTGTGTGTAAGAATGTGTGTGAGCATGTCTGGAAGTATGTGTGTATGAATGCGTGTATGCCAGTGTGAGTGATTGGTTGTAAGCGTGGTGCATGTCTGCTGGTGTGTGCGTGTATGGGGGGTGAGTGAGACGATCCAAGGGGTGGGGGGGTGTTTGGATTGGGGTGGGTGAGTGTGTTCGGATTGGGTGCCCGGCACCCCACTGAGCCCTGCCGCGGCCTGAACGGTGCGTGGCAACCACACAAAAGAAGTAAAGCCCCGGCGCCCCACAGAGCCTTGCCGCGGCCTGTACGGTGCGCGGCAACCACACAAAAGAAGGAAAGCCCCGTCGCCCCACAGAGCCTTGCCGCGGCCTGTACGCCGCACGGCGACCGCAGTGAAAAGGGAAAGCCCTGCCGCGGCCTGAACGGCATGCGGAAATTAAGAGATAGGAGGCAGCTTACCTCTGGCGCTTGCTGTGAAGCAGCGCTTTCGTCGAGGCCAGCAACACTGAGTGGGGGCTGTGCGCATTTGCACACACGCGTGCGCCCCGTTGCTTAGCAATGCGACGCTCAGGCTGTGTTCCCCTGGGAGGGGAACGCAGCTGAAGAGCCAGAGGGGCGGGAGCCCCGTAGATGCAAGGAGAAAGGGCAGGGAGCCCTGATAGAAAAAAAATAGAAAAAACGAACAGAACAAAGGAATTATTATTTTTTTTTTCTTGTTTTGCAAAAAAAAAAAAAAAAAACGACACAACATAAAGAAATGGCCAGAAGAAGGGCGGA
The DNA here is from genome assembly GCF_031143425.1 of Pleurodeles waltl. NCBI lineage: Eukaryota > Metazoa > Chordata > Amphibia > Caudata > Salamandridae > Pleurodeles > Pleurodeles waltl. The sequence goes on from NC_090443.1 coordinate 449,980,676, forward strand.
GACCCCAAGAAAAAAAAAAGGGGAAAGGGAAAAGAAGGCAAAAGTGAACCCAAGGAAAAACAAAGAGGGAGGGCAGAAGTAGGAACACAAAAGAAAAAAAAAAGACACTCCCTGAAAAAAAAAGAAGATAACACTTAACAGTAATCATAACAGCAAAAGCGCCTACATAACTAGGGGCATCATGAGTGCCCCACCACAAGAAAACCCCCAACTGCCCATGCAAGCAGGAGCAAGTGCCCACTCCTCAGTCACCGCGCTACCCCCGTTCAGCCAACTGGTTGATCCGGCCACAGCATCCCCAAGATGGCGCCTGTGGCTAAACCGATTAGAAAATTACTTTTGCGCCACTCGTGAGACAGATGGGGCCGTGCGCAGATCTCTCATGTTGCTCATGGGGGGAGACAAACTGCAAGGGCTGTTTGATGCTCTCCCAAACACAGGTGATAAGGCGGATTTCAATGCAGCAGTGGAAGCCCTGAACAAGCATTTCGACCCACAGCTAAACTCAGACTTTGAATACTTCAAACTTCGGCAGGCTCAGCAAACGGATGCTGAGTCAATGGATATGTTCTATGCATGACTGAGAAAGCTAGCAAGCTCGTGTGTAGGCCTTAATCAACAGGAAGAGATTAGGGCACAGATCATTCAAGGATGCTGGTCGAACGCACTAAGGAAAATAATTCTATGCCAGCAAGGCATGCCCCTTGACGACATCCTGGTTTTGGCACGGTCACATGAACTATCAGCAGTGCACGCAGATGCCGTGGCGGCAGTAAGAGGACAATCAGTGGCCGCTGCGTCAAGTACGCGTCCAGTCCAGGTGAAGGAAGAGCAGGTAGAGGCCATCCAAACTCGTCAACCACCAGGATGAAAGGTGAACTCCGGCAGACAAAACGCACGCACCTGCCGAAGTTGTGGGTATGATCACAAACCATCAATGGTATGCCCAGCGAAAGGGAAAACATGTATCAAATGCGGCAAAGATAACCACTTTGCAAAAGAATGCCGGTCTGGCCAAGGATGGCAAAGGGACCAGAAAGCAAGGGACACAAAAATCAGAAGTGTGACTAAAGAAGCTGATGATTCTGGTGACACCACCACTCAGAAGACCCCAGTCTTTGAAGAGGACGAAGATGAAGACATCTTTGTGATCTCGTTCATCGGTGGGAGGCAACAAAATAAACAACCTCCACCCATGAGCAATGTCCAGATCAACGGCAGGTCGGCAACAGTACTCATAGATACTGGAGTGTCAGTGAATGTGATGGACGAGACTCTGTTCAGGCAGCTGACCCCAGCACCATCGCTTACCCCAACTACCACTAGAATTTACAACTATGGGGGCAGGAAACCATTGCCTCTGAGGGGCACTGTGGAGGTGTCGGTGTCCATCGGGCAGGCATCAACGCTGGCAAAATTCTACGTGGTGGCTGGAGATCGAGGTACGCTGTTGGGCTGTCACACCGAGGAAGAGCTCGAATTGGTATTCTTTGCTAGGCAAGTGTATGACTCCCATGCTGAACGTTTGATTAACGAGTTTCCGCAGCTCTTTGAAGGCCTGGGGCGGCTCAAATGCAAAAGGGTCAAGCTACATATAGATCATAGAGTTATGCCCGTGGCCCTCAGACACAGACGCGTTCCATTTCACCTACGACCAGCTGTGGAGAAGGAACTACAGTTGCTGGAAGATCAGGGAGTGATTGAGAAGGTAGACGGGCCAACACCGTGGGTGTCGCCGTTGTGATAGCACCGAAACCTAAGCAACCTGGCGCTATCCGTTTGTGTGTCGATATGCACTTACCCAATAAGGCTATTAAAAGAGAGCGGCACATAACGCCTACGATGGATGATATCATAGCGGATCTGAATGGTGCCCAGTGGTTCTCGAAATTAGATCTCAATGCTGGGTATCATCAGCTGGAGCTGGAGCCTGACAGTAGAAACATCACTACTTTTTCAACGCATGTGGGACTTAGGCGATACAAGAGTCTAAGCTTAGGGGTATCCTCGGCCGCTGAAGTATTCCAAAATGTGATTAGGGAGACGCTCTCAGAACTGCAGGGGGTAATCAGTTTGAGTGACGACATTCTCATCTACTCCAAAACCCGAGAAGAACACCATCGACACCTAAGGGCTACACTGCAGAGGTTATCGGAGGCTGGACTAACACTCCACAAGAAAAAATGTGCGTTTTATCATACGTCAGTAGAGTTTTTTGGCTATGTGTTTTCAAAGGATAGTCTACAAGTGGACCCTCGAAAAGCGGATGCTATCCGTCAAGCCCCAATTCCGAAAAACACCACAGAAGTTAAAAGCTTCCTGGGTATGGCAACCTATTGTGGAAGGTTTATCCCACAGCTGGCAACCATGGCAGAACCTCTCAGACAGCTCACGAAAACTGGGCATCGGTGGGAGTGGAGCCCGATGGCAGGCAAGGCGTTTGCTGACATCAAGACTGCTTTACTGGACAAGTCAACAATGGCGTATTTTAACCCTCGCCGACGAACGGAGGTGGTGGTAGATGCAAGTCCAGTGGGGCTGGGTGATGTTCTTCTCCAGGAGCAGAACCCGCATGAGTGGGTTCCGGTTGCGTATGCCAGTAGGGCATTGTCGTCGGTCGAAACACGATACGTCCAAATAGAACGAGAGGCTTTGGCGATTCGGTGGGTGTGCAAGCATTTTCACCTGTATCTCTATGGCCAAGAATTTCAGGTGGTGACCGATCACAAGCCTTTAGTTGCACTGTTTGCAGGTTGTCCTTGCCTGGCACCTCCGCGGATAGAACGATGGACTGTTCTGCTGCAACCATACCAGTTTACTGTTGTCTACCGCCCGGGAGTGAACAACCCGGCACATTATTTGTCTCGTCACCCGTCGCTAACCACGCCCGATGACTCTCAAGAGAAAGATGAAGAGAACACGGAAATATTTGTCAACTTGGTGGTGAAGTCGGCATGCCCTAATGCCCTGAGTGTAGGAGACATTGTGGACGCCACCAAAGGGGATTCAACGCTCACCCAGGTCAAAGAAGCACTTGATCACAGGAAATGGAAGCTCTTCCTGGAAAAGACTGACATGGCTAATCATGAATGTAAAGCAGCAATGCAAGGGATGTGGAGGGTGCAAGATGAATTGTCTACAGATGGGCAAGGACTGATCCTGCGAGGAAGGAGAATTGTGCTGCCTCAGAGTTTATGGGCAAAAGTAGTGGAGCTAGCACATCAAGGCCATCAAGGCGCTGCAAAGACTAAAGCAAGATTACGGGCCAAGGTGTGGGTCCCTGGCATGGACAGTCAAGTGGACAAATTGGTGGGAAAATGCCATTCCTGTGTAATCACCTCAGGGGAACCACCCTGCTGTCCCGTGGTCACTGAGCCAGCTAGTGTGAAGCCATGGACAAAAGTGAGCATGGACTTTGGGAGCTTTCCGGATGGGCGGCTGTCTGTTGTCCTCATTGACTCTTGCAGCAAGTTTCCCGTTGTTGACGTCGTATCTTCCACGGCATTTGAGAATGTGAGGCCGGTGCTTCAGAAAACTTTCGCCATGTTTGGCCTTCCGGATGTAGTTAGAACAGACAATGGCCCTCCCTTCCAGGGACAGGAGTTTTGGTCGTACCTTGATAGTTTAGATATACGTCATTGCAGGGTCATGCCCTATTGGCCACAGGCTAATGGGGATGTAGAAGGGTTTATGCAAACTCTAAACCGTGCCCTCAGAATAGAAGTTGATCAAAGAGAAGACAGTGAGAAATGTCTACAAGATTTTTTGAGTGCTTATCGCCAGACCCCTCATAGCACTACAGGATGTGCCCTGGCTGCCCTGATGTTTAAAGTTCCACAGCGGGATTACATCCCGTCTGGTCCTCAGTGGACACCACCAGAGCTGGATGTTGAAGCCACTCAGCAGCGCAGAGCACGCACTAATCGGAAAGCCACTGAACGGACACGATGTCGATACAGGGGTTTGCAAGAAGGAGATGTGGTTGTAGTGAAGAATCGCCGGCCAGGTGGGAAATTCCAAATTCCATTTGAGACTGAACTGTGGCAGGTTGTCAGTGTCCGGGGTACCATGATAACAGCTGCTCGAGGCCGGCAGAGGGTAACCAGGAATGTATCACACTTCAGAAAGGCAGGGGTTGCGATCACATCCGAGGAGGAGGCAGAGAGTGATGACTTGTTGCTTGGGTCACCGGCTGAGGAGGTGCAGGCCGAGGGGGCTCAGGTAGCGGTGCCCTGTGTACAACACTCTCCGGTTGAAAGCGTCAGTCAGGGACAGTCGCTTCCCCGAGGTGGACACTATCATCTACGCCCCAACCCAGTGCCGAACAGTCAGCTTCGAGACTTTGTTTGTACCCTGGATCCCTAAGGAGCGACGTCAGATCATAGCTGCCTGTTTGACAGAGGGGTGTTGCCCCTGAGACTTTGGTTCCTTGCATCTGTTCTGTTACTAGTCCGTTCTGTTTCATTTTTTTGTTTCTAGTTTTCTTGCATTCTTTCTTTCCCTTCTGTGCGAAGTAAAACATGGGAGGGATGTAGAGAGCCACCCGGGCTCTCCTTTTGTTGGGACCAGGCTCCGCACGTCCTGACGTAGGGCGGAACCAAGGTCTAGTAATAAAGTCGGGGCTGTGCTGACGCAGTTCCCCTTGAGACCCCAACCAGGCTGCACGTGTGTGTTATTTCAATCCGCTTTGATTGCACTGCTCGTGCAATCTTACAGGCGGTACTACTGCAACATTAACACTCAATGACCCCCTAAATGTTTGCAAATTAAAAAATGAGTTTCCTCTCAGAATATGCTTGTGGATGTAAAATACATGCATCTATGTATAAACAACATACATTCAAAAGGAAACAGGTGAATTCCTCCTTCTTGCATACTCGTACACGGAGGGAGACTACTAGAAATATTATCTCTAAACAGCTTAAAAACAAAGTACTTGGAAATTTGCTGCAATAAATACTTCTTTTCAACACCATACTGTTAAACTGAAACATAAACTATATGTTCAGTTAATTATGGAGAAAGACTTTGCAGTGAAAAGGAAATTATTTATTTGGGCAATTAATCACATGAAAACACGAACATGCTTATTTTTAAGTTTTAAAATATGTCAAGCAAAAGGAAATTAAATCTCTACACTTCATGAAGCATATTTGGAGCATGGAGGAGACATATGTCCAGCAGTAAACCATACTTTCACGAAGAAGGTTATCATACATATACTAATTAGCTTTTAGCTGTAAACGATCTGGACATTGCTATGACTTATGCATGGATCTGTAGTTGGCTTAGAGAAAAATGTGACCCATGTTATGAAGCACTCCTAACAGGATTTTCAGGAGAAAAAAAGTAAACATCCTGCTTACCAATGGAATTGCCCCTCTATATGCAAAGTGACACCTAATTGTATGGAAATACTACTAAAATGCATTACCCATTTTAAGAAAAAACATTTACGAGGCAAAATTAACACTTTGCAAAGTTTGGACAACTGCCACTTTTCATTACATTAAAATGATTTCTATACATGAGTGCACTATCTGAAAGCTGAGAAGGTCCTATTGATTACAAACTATATAATCAAAATACTTTGGTGGTGACTGTGAGGATCACATCTCCACGGATATGTTACACACAGAACCTAAAGATGGTGGTATGATACAGTTTTGGACTTCACACAGTTTAATTGGGATATTTTGCAATGTCATAAAACCATTTCTGAAATTCCAAATAAAGTGTGCATTTGTTGTAGATGCATACATTATAGAAAACAAATAAACTATGTCAACAGAAAAAGAAGAAAGCGTAGCTTGGGGAAAACTTACTATGTATCTGATTGTGAAAAACAGAAAACAGATATGATGTCTGTTCTTATCCAATGGAATATTATTATTGCCTTTGAAATCTTGACCATAACTTTATGTCTTTGCCGTCAATTTGGGATAATTTGAAAATATACCTTATGCCTCCTAAATTACAAAATTTGAATTCATATGAACGTATCTGTATTCAAACCTTACATCCTTTTCAAACTATTGTTAGAATACAACCAAAATCAACAGGCTTTCAAGCACAGGAATTAGTGTGTGCACTAAAAGGAAATGTTGTTTTCCTACCATTAGATTTTAAGAAAAATATTGACACTGTGGAAGCACAGCACAAATTAGAAGAACCTTTGGTTGTGTTACTTAATGGACCTCCTCCAAAATATAAAAAATGTTGGCAAGAATTGATAAGCATTTCAAAATATAAGATGCAACAAAGATTTAATATTTGTTACAAAATTATATACACTACAACTTCTTTCAAGTCAAGGACTTCTTTCACACCAATGACCTACAACTTCCAGAGAACAACAATGAAGGGCAGTTTTTAAAAATGAATAAAGAACAATTCAAAGCACTACAGTATACACCCACGGCAGTCTAAATATTTAATGGGAGATGCCTTAGAACTCTATCAAATTAGAGAAGGTACAGGAATTCCTGTTAGTATTAGGGAAAAACTTTAGAAGCTCAATGTTATTCAGTTTTGTTTCCAACTGGAAAAGGAGGGCACTATGATGATGGTCTAATTCCAATTTCTGTATCAGAATATCGTTCTACAAGACTTCATTGTGAAGACCCATGTTTGAGGCAAAACATACCTTATACTTTCACTTTTGTAAATGAAAGTGAGTTATCTGTTACCTCTTATGCTGTTGCCTATGTCATGAGAATTGGAATAGGGTTTAATCACATAACAGTTAAATATTGACTACATAAAGTTGAAAATAATGATGATAACCTGGAATATAACTTAATTAATATTATCGCATGTCAAAGCAGTACAAATAAATACTAGTTCAGAAGACACAAAGAACTCGAATGTTTGTTAAGGAATTTGGGACCACCTCATTGGTTTCTCATATTAAGCTGTTCGGAATACCTATTGGATGATCTATACACTTTCCTTCTAGAGGCTAACAATAATTCACCAGATGTGTCTATGAAAACACCAGGGGAATTATATTCTTTAGATCCAGCAAATGTAAGTAGAGTTTTTTAATCACAGGTTCCAAGCTATACTTCAGTTCCTAACAAATAAAAAGAAAAGTTCGGTAGGACACTTTGTGACTCACATTTTAGTACCTGGTGAAAACAATTATTTGTTTTTTTCTCAATTTGGGATTTCACAAGAAATGTATTGTCCTATAAACTGAATAATCAGAGTCATATCCAAATTTTGGTGCATTCCTTATCCATAGTAGGATATGACTATGAGGTGCGCCTCTTGCTTGGTACTCTTTTCTCCAGAAAAAATCAACCCCCTCACCACTCAATCTCACTCATACTTGTGTAGTCTCACTCATTTAGTACCACTCATTGCAACTCACTCAAACTGAGTCTCACTCTGACTCGTTCACTCAGTAAGCTGTACTGATTCTTGCTCCCACTTAGTCTCACTCATTCTCTGGTTCACTGAGACTAACTCACTGAGCTTCATTCTGACTCATGCAGTCTCATACACATTATCACTCAGTTGCACTCACTGTCAGTACTTAATTTAAATAAAAGTGAGTGCTGATACCTAGGGCAGTGCTCAAAAGCCCACTTCCACTGCAATTAAATGTTGGCATGTTGAAAACCAAGCTGTATAGCCTCAACCAACATTGTGTCTCTTTAACCCACCACCAGACATTCCCTGTCCCTTTATTTCACTCCTGCAGGTTCCCTTTGTGATGTTTTTTTCAGTCTTTCTCTTCCTTGTTCGTTCCCTTGTGTTTTTTTTCCTCCTCTCTTGCTCTCGGTAAATGTCTGATGATGAAAAATAAGTGCCAGTTCCCCAAAAAAGGTGTTGGCGACCCCCACCCTCAACCACTGGCTCAAATTAAGCTCTGCTCACTGTCATTCTTCCCCCGGAATCTTTTTGTCACTCTGATTCATTCTCATTCATACTCACTCTTCCTATCACTCACTCACTCTCTCTGACTGGCTCCATCTCACTTTCACTCACAAATAGACAAAGAATTGCTGATACATAGACATACTCTCTCATAGACACATACTCTCACCCATATGCACACAAGATTTAAAATCTTTTCTACTTACCTTGTTGCCTGTGCAGGTGCTGTTTCAACTCACACTGTTCCATTTACCTGCAGGCCACCACACAGCTCCTTTCTGCTTCCTGAGCTGAAGCATGAAACTGAAACCATGACCCTGTACTAATTCAGATTAGAGGTTTCAGTCTCTGCTTTTTCACCCAACCCTTCCCAAGCATATGATGAGCTGGGAAGGAGTGGGGTGACAGCCTGCAGTTCCAACGGATACCTTTAGTGATTCTTTAGCACCTCACATATGGGGGAGTCACTGAGGCATGCCAGTGCCCTGAGGCGAGGGCTGGGATTTCAACAACCATGGACAGTCTTTTTAATCGCTCATGCAGAAGCATTCATGCAACTGCATCAGCCATCATACAGGGTCACTATCTGCCTCAGACTCTTCCTAGACCTGTAGTAGGTCAGCATTTTTTATTCTACCAAAAGTGAATAATAGATTAATATTCATTCTTGATATGATAAATATGGTTCTGGAAATAAAGAAAGGAGGGCTGTAGTGGGGCGTCCTCCGTGGACACAACTCGAAAATGCCCTGGGGGTACGTCCACGGACGACCTTGGTCCCCGGGGTACTTCTGGTGAATTTTTTTTTTACCCAGAAGCATTAGGCTCAGAGCCGAGGATCGCCGAGACGCCAGTGGATGCGGGGCTTATTAAAGCCGGGGAAGACGAGAAACGGAGGACACCGCCACCGCCGCAGGAACAAACAAAGATGGACGAGCCGAACCACGGACCGGGCAGTCAGGAGGCAGCAGAACGCTGAAGCCGACCACGCTCTAGGAAGAGCGTGGCTTAACCAGGTACGGGAAGGTGGGTGGGCGAGGACTTTTACTTTTATGTTAGTTTCTCCCCTGGTATATAAACAGGCATAAAAAATGCCTAAACCTAGTGTGAGATTTCTTTTCCCCATACACACAAAAGGTTGTTGGTGTTTTCTTTAGTTAGTTATGTTGGTAGATGGGGTGTAGATTTAACCGCTTGGGTACCCCGGACGAGCTGGTCTCTCCCTCGGCACTGGTTGCGCGGGGCCACTCTCCAGGGGGGGCAAAATATTTTTAGGCCTTTTCTGCCCCCCCCCCCCGGAGGCAGATCAGCCTAATATAATTAGGCGGATCTGCCCGCGGGGGGGCAGAAGCATCTAGACATCAGGGATACATATATTTTTATGTTTTTATGTATGAGGAGCGACCCCTTAGGCAAGGGTCACTCCCCTGGGGGCCAGATTGTATTTAGGCTATTTCTGCCCACCTTGGGGTAGATTGGCCTATTTGTGTTAGGGGGCAGAAACCTCTAGACACCATGGATTGGTGTGTGTGTATGTGTGTGTTTTGTTTGGGGGGCAGCCCCTTGGGCAAGGGTCGCTCCCCATGGGGGCACATTACTGTTGGCCATAACTGCCTTCCTTGGGGCAGATTGGCCTATTTTTGGAAGGCCCGTCTGCCCCAAAGGGGGGCAGAAAGCCCACCAAAGACCAGGAAAGATTTTTTTTCAAAATAAGAGGTTGAGGGTATGGCCATACCCCCACCCCAAATAAATGGGGCCAATGTTGTTCTGCCCACCCCCCGATCTACACCCCGGGGGACAGAAAATCTACTAGATGCCAGGGAATAAAGAAAAAGGTGGGGTGGTGGCTACCAACCAGTATGGGCCTGGTTATGCCCCCACCCGAACTGAAGGGGCTAACAGTCTTTCAGCTCTCCCCCGCACACTAAAAAATATTATCCCATGGCAAGCAAGAGGACATTTGATTATTTTTGTTTATTGTTTTACATTTGGGCCATGAGAGCTTGGTAACTCTCAAAATCGTCCCACTTGGAATGGTGAGGGCTGCACTTTTTTTAACTTTGGGACGCTGCCATGTAGAAAAATCCACAAGACCTAGACACATCTGAAAACTAAACATTTAGTTAATTCCAAGGTGGTGGGCTTCACATGCACCCTGCATCATTTCCTTACCCACAATGCCCTGCAAATCTGCAACTTTGCTGGAAAGCACACATTTTTCCCACAATTTTGTGATGGAACCTTCTGGAATCTGCAGGAATCCACAAAATTCCTACACCCAGCATTGTCTCATCTATACCGATAAAATTTCTGCTGCACTTGTCAGCATAAAAAATGTTTTTTTTTCAAACTGCCCTTTTGGACCCACTTTGGTTCCCCCTCTATTTCGACGTGTTTTGCCTCTTCCCTGTCACAAACACTTGGCCCACCTACACAAGTGAGGTATCATTTTTACCGGGAGACTGAGGGGAACGTTGGGTGGTTGGAAATTTGACCCGGTACGGTCATCCCACACAGCAATGTGGGAAAAATTTGTTTTTTTAGCTAAATTTGAGGTTTGCTGAGGATTCTGGGTAAAAAAACATTGGGGGATCCACGCAAGTCACACCTCCCTTGACTCCCTTGGGTGTCTAGTTTTTAGAAATGTCTGGGTTTCGTAGCTTTCCCAGATGGCTGCTGAGCCCCGGACCAAAAAAGCAGGTGCCTCCCCTGCAAAAACAGGTAGTTTTCAATTTGATAATTTTTATGTGTCCAGATAGTGTTTTGGGGCATTTTCTGTTGCGAGCACAAGGTCTACCCAAACAAGTGAGGTACTATTTTTATCAGGAGACTTGGGGTAACGCTGGGTGGAAGGACATTCGTGGCTCCTCTCAGATTACAGAAGTTTCTGTCACCAAAATGTGAGGAAAAAGTGTTTTTTAGCCAAATGTTGAGGTTTGCAAAGGATTCTGGGTAACAGAACCTTGTGAGAGCCCCACAAGTCACCCCGTCTTGGATTCCTTAGGTCTCTAGTTTTAAAAAATGCACAGGTTTGGTAGGTTTCCCTAGGTGCCGGCTGAGCTAGAGGCCAAAATCCACAGCTAGGCACTTTGCAAAAAACACCTCTGTTTTCTTTAGGAAAATGTGATGTGTCCTCGTTGTGTTTTGGGGCATTTCCTGTTGCGTGCGCTAGGCATACCCACACAAGTGAGGTACCATTTTTATCGGGAGACTTGGGGGAACATAGAATAGCAAAACAAGTGTTATTGCCCCTTGTCGTTCTCTACATTTTTTCCTTCCTAATATAAGACAGTGTGTAAAAAAGACGTCTATCTGAGAAATGCCTTTAATTCACATGCTAGTATGGGCACCCCAGAATTCAGAGATGTGCAAATAACCACTGTTTCTCAACACCTTATCTTGTGCCCATTTTGGAAATAAAAGGTTTTCCTGATACCTATTTTTCACTCTTTATATTTCAGCAAATGAACTGCTGTATACCCGGTGTAGAATGAAAACCCACTGCAAGATGCAGCTCATTTTTTGACTCTGGGTACCTAGGGTTCTTGATGAACCTGCGAGCCCTATATACCTACCAGAAGAGTCCAGCAGACGTAACGGTATATTGCTTTAAAAAATCTGACATTGCAGGAAAAAGTTACAGAGTAAAACGTAGAGAAAAATGGCTGTTTTATTTTCACCTCAATTTCAATATTTTTTTATTTCAGTTGTTATTTTCTGTAGGAAACCCTTGTAGGATCTACACAAATTACCCATTGCTGAATTCAGAATTGTGTCTACTGTTCAGAAATGTTTAGGTTTCTGGGATCCAGCATTGGTTTCACACCCATTTCTGTCACTGACTGGAAGGAGGCTGAAAGCACAAAAAATCTTAAAAATGGGGTATGTCCCAGTAAATTGACAAAATTGTGTTGAAAAATTGTTTTTTTTATTCAAGTCTGCCTGTTCCCGAAAGCTGGGATGCTGGTGATTTTCTCACTGCAAACCCTTTGTTGATGCCAATTTCAGGGAAAAAACCACAAGCCTTCTTCAGCAGCTCTTTTTTCCCATTTAAAAAAACAAACAATATTTTCACTGTATTTTGGCTAATTTCTTGGTCTCCTTCAGGGGAACCCACAAGGTCTGGGTACCTCTAGAATCCCTAGGATGTTGGAAAAAAAAGGACGCAAATCTGGCGTGGGTAGCTTATGTGGACAAAAAGTTATGAGGGCCTAAGCGCGCCCTGCCCCAAATAGCCAAAATAAGGCCTGTCACCTGAGGGGGAAAAGGCCTGGCATCGAAAGGGTTAAAGAAAAACAAAACAGACCCAAAAGAAGAAAGAGAAGAGAACAAAAACAGAAACAGCAGACTATGGCCCTCATTCTGACCTTGGCGGTCTTTTCGCAAGACCGCTGAGTTACCGCCGCGGTGAAGACCGCCGACCGCGGCGGTGTGCCGCTGTGCGCATTCTGACCGCTGGGAGCGTTCCGCCGGAAAACCGCCAGCAGCCACACTGGCGGTCGGCGGGAAAGTGGAGACTGGTCAACCTCCACCGCCACGCCAGCAGAACACCGCCCACAGAATTACGACCCACATTTCTGTGTGGCGGTCTTCTGTTGGCGGTCTTCTGTTGGCGGTCACGTCCCTATGGCTCCCGTCGCCTCCCGGAGGACCAACGCACAAGGTAAGTTGATCGTCCGTGAGGGGAGGGGGTGGGGGGGTGTTGTGTGATGTGGGCGTGCATGGGGGTGTGCGTGTGAGTGTGTAGAGGGGGTGTGTGAGTGCGTGTATGCGGGCGGGGGGTGCTGCTGTGTCTATGGGTAATGTGTGCTGTTCGGCAGGTGCGCATGTCGGCATGTATGTGTGCGGGTATGTGTCCCCGTTGTGTATGTGTGTGTAGGGGGTGTGTATATGTGCATGTTGGGGGTGTGTGCATGTCGGGGTACATGTATGTGCATGTCGGGGTGGGGGTGGGGAGGGGGTTCGTACCACCTCTGGAGGGTGGCAGGGGGGTGGAGGGTGTGGGGGGAGGACTCGGGTGGGTAGTGGGGGGTGGGGGAGACCCCTATCAGTGCCAGGGAAGGAATTCCCTGGCCCCGATAGTGCTTACCGCCATGGTTCGCACGGCGGTTCCCGCCCGCAAGAAACCGCGGCAGTAGGCAGGGTCATAATACCCTTGGCGGTCTTGGGACGACCGCCGGGCCGGAGTGCGCAAACTCCAGCCCCGCGGTCATGACCGCCGTGGCGGTCGGAGTGGAGAAGTAGCGGTCGGTCGCGGCGGGGACCGCCGCGGTCAGAATGCCATTTTTAATACCGCCGGTCTGTTCGCGGTCCGACCGCCGTCTCTCCGCCGACCGCCAGGGTCAGAATGAGGGCCTATGTTTTTTTGACATCTTTATTTATATATATATATATATATATATATATAAATATACATATATTTGTCATTGTTTTGTTTACATTTTGTTTACATTTTGAGAACAGTAAGAAAACAAATATAAAATATAGAGCAGACCAGAAAGAAATACAGCTAAAGACAGGAAAGTGAAACCAAGACAGAAAGAAAAACGAAAAGAGAAGAGAAAAGAGAAAGAAGCAACACATAAAGTTAAGGAGGTTACAAAATAAAAGTGTAACAGAGAGGAAAGCAAAGGAATACCAGCACATGAAACGAAGGGAGTAGAAAGAAAAGGAAGGCGGTAGAAAGAAAGAAAGAATCAGAAACAGTAAGGGGAAGGAAGGAACGTAAAACAAAGGAGAACATACTTACCAACCACCTGTGTTCTTCTTTTCTTTACATGCTCCTCCTGAGTTGGCTCCTGGGTAAAAGAAGAACAAAAGAGAGGAAACCGTGAAGATCAAAGGAGAAGACCAAGATGAAGAGCCAAGACAGACCAAGGTTAAAAAGATTAAAAGACTGTCATACTCTGATTTACTTTAATAAACTACTATAACAAAGACACACGTGCACCTCCTTTACTGACATCTCTCTTACAAGGGCATAGCCCTGGAGTCCTTTAAGGGTGGGGCACCTCTGGTGTTATAACTTGATGAATCTTTCGTACAACAATGAAGAGGTGCCTAAAACAAGCCAGACACATTGGCTTTGCCAGTGCTTGTTAGCAGTATCAGACATATTAGTGAGAACAACGATTTTACCATGAATGAGAATAAATGTAAACATTTTAGTTCTGAAAATATGAGACAGTTAATTAAATATTGCTAAGGTCTGTCGAGCATTAGTGTTCTTTAGCAACCTCAATCAATCCCGTTCTTCAATATACATTACTTTCCTCTCTCTCTTTTGGATACTTAGGGCTACATGTACAATTATTTTTTTTCTGTCACAAATGGCCCGATTTCCAAAATCGGGCCGTTTGCGATGGTACAATTGTCTTTTTAAATGTATTCAAACTCCAGAATCACAGTTTGGGTGTTGAAATCATTACTTGGAAGAGGAGTGTTCAGGGCGTCCCTTCCAAATAGTGATTTCCAGTGTTATGTATCAAGCTTTTACGACCAAAATGCAGTTGCAAAACCTGGATATTTTACCATCAACTCAAAGTTGTAATGCCATCGCAAATTGGAAGAAGTCCCTATGAGACCCCTTTCCCTTTGTGAATATTGGAAAACAACTTTTTTTCAGAACAGGCAGTGGCCCCAAAAATGAAAACAAAATGTTTCATTTTTTTATTGTTGAAATGCATCATGTTTTCCTTCTAGGGAAAAAAGGTTGCATTTCAACAAAAAAGAAAAACCTTTATGGAAAGTCAATCACAGACATGGTGGTCTGCTGACCTCAGCAGGCCCCCATCCCTGTGATGGCAGGCATTCTTAATAGGTCGCAAACTGCAACCTACCTCATTAATATTCATAAGGTAGATCGATATGCAACTCACTAGAAATCGCAAGTATGAAACAAAAAGTTTCATATATAAGTAACAACAATTTCCAAATAGCAATTAGGACAAATTCGCTATTTGGAAATGTTATTTCTAACCTTTGTACATCTGGCCCAGAGCCATTTCTCTCCATACACCTTTCTGAAATGCTCTATATGCATTCCTCACATGCCATCTTCTACTTCTTCACTCTCTTTTCATTCTGTCCTTTCTGCTTGTACACATTTTTTCACCTCCCATGCCCATTCTTTCTCTCTCTCTCTCTCTCCCTCTCTCGCAGACACATCCTCTCTCCTTCTCTCCTTGCCTGTAAACACAACATTTTCTTTCAGTTTAGTGCTACCAAGATTTTGATAGCTGTGTACCTACATCACTCACCCACATAAAATGGTAATTACATTTGGCACACACAAGGTCATTGCTGTGTGCACTTGGCAGAGGATTGGATGAATGTGACATCTGAACACATTTATGACCCACTGACTGGCACCAAGGGAAACTCACACTACCATCAGCCTCTGTGGCGTGGCTTGCATGTAGTCTCCATTTTAGATTTAACTCCTTAAATTGACATCTGCTTTTGGTGGTAACCTTTCCCACACTTTAACTCATGAATGTGATGCATGTGCATTTCTGATCACTGATGCCCCGTAGCCTGTACAGCTTGTTCCGGGGTCCTACATTTCAGAACACTTCATTTGTTTTGCTTTCTTGCTGTGCTTATTAGGAGACACCTCATTTCATTGCTCTGCCTCTGTCTCACAGTGTGATTAGAATGCTACTTTATTATATAAACAGCTTCCAGGCTATGGCTCAGCGAGAGGAGAAGTTTTATGCTGGGATGATCATGGAACCTCTGCAGGCTGTGACTGAGATGCAGACCTGCTAACTCTGACTTCCGCCCTGCCAAGGTGGATAATCTTTACTGGCATCCTGACACCTAACACAAAGTAAGGGGTTAGACACTCACAACTAATCTAGAAGAGGGTACTTCACTTATGCTCTCTTTATTATAGTATTAGATACAAATAGGAGTACACAGACATTAGCAAAAATTACCATTTATTTAAAATTTTCATATTGTTAACCATTCTAACAATGCTTATTACAGTTGTATATATCATCTCTCTAATAATCACAGCATATACTATTTATACAAGAATATGATCAGTTCAATACATGTTTGAAAATGCTTTCCATGTCTTTCTTGTGCTTACCTTGGGCATGCAAGAGTGTCTAACGAAATGGTTAGATCTGTTTCCATGGATTCCTTGGGAATCAGAGTGTCATGTTCGAGGTTGCCAACAACATCTTTCACTGGTCTGTTTGGCGGATGGATATTGTATGTGAGTTAGCCGAGATACACCAACACTTACTGATGGTATATGTAGACTGAGTCCCTATATTGTGAAGTTTGTGTTGATTTAATACACAGTCCTGTCATATTTGTAGGAACTTTATAAAATAGGGTCACACTAGGAGGTTATTTAACGGTTCTCCTGAGTTGTTTTCTCGTGTGTGTCCAAGGCTCCTTTTCATCTCTACACAGAGACATCTGTGGTGAAAGTATTCATCCTGCTCAGCTTAATAGGAAGCTCCTATTTATATCCGTAGGATAAAAGGATTACCCCACCATAGTTTGCCTTTCTTTAGTTGCCATTCATTAAACATGGCACAAGTAATTGTTATTCCTGCAACTGCAGACAGGCAGTACCTGCACATTTAACTACACATGGGCTCATCCCTGGCGAGGGAGATGTTCTATTCGTGATTGAGGCACACAAAGCTTATAAATATGAAACCTTTTATTCCTTAATCCATTTTCCTGCAGCCAGTGCTAATACACAAACATTTCATACAGTCACTGACGTAGCACTACAAACTCAATATAGAGCTTCTGAATCCCAGCCCTGGACTTTGGGACAAAACTAACTGGCAATTTTGACACCATATTCTCAATGATTTTAGGTAATATTGAAGGGGAGGTGGCACCTTTGGCAACACACTGACATTTTGCAGCAGTCTCTCCTGTATATTAGAAATGCGAGCACTTATTTATTTATATAATATTTAAGTCTCTAATTGTTTATTAGAAAGAATGCATCTGAAATGCTGGGAAACTATTCGTGAAAGCAGTAGAGCAGTGCTATAAGTGAACCAGGATCAAAACAGAAAAATGAATGTTGAACCATGGTCATGTAGGCCACACATTTCTGTCTTTCACAACTTGAAAATAACAATATACCTGCATCTCATGGGGGAGAGCTGCAACATCACTGCAAATCCACTTTTTGACATGGTCATAAGTGACAGAGGAGTTCACCATTAATGTACCAAGCTGTGCTTAATTTGAGCCTGTGGTTGCCAGTGGGGGGCACCAGCAATTATTTTTTAGGGCCAGCAATTATTTTCTTCCTCAGATATTTTCAGAGTGCACAAGAGGGAAAACACACAGATCAGAAAGAGAAATACAGTAAATCTGTCTTAAAGGGCGAAAGAAGGAACCTACCAATCGAGAAAAAGTGTCAGGGAGCATGTGGTAGTGTATTAAAAACTACCATCCTTGATATTTGGCAGGGGCGTGGCTAAGATGGCGGCTGCAGTGGATGCCTAAAACGTAGGCTCTGTCCCGGGCCCAGCAAAGTATCCTGATCGGCGCTCCCGGCGAGGCAGAAACCCACTGCGCCGACCAACGAAATCCCTCAGGAACCGGCTGGCACATAAAAAAAGCAACGCGGGGAGGCTGCCTCGTCCCTGCGGACCTCTGACGCGGATGAGGCTTTGCCGGCCGACGGAGCCCGGGGCTCGCAAGCGAAGGAGACGCGGCGGGGCAGGGCCCTGAGGCGAACCCCGAGCGAAGCGACCGGCCGCAGGAGGGAGCGGTGAGTGGCTGGGGGAGGGTCGCAAGCGAGGGGGGCTGATACCAGCCGGGAGGCCCTTCTTCCTTCTGACCCCCTACCCCCTCCAGCACCCCGCGATGCCTAATTGACTGGAGATACGGCACGTGGAAACAAGGCACCACTGCAGGTAATGGGACAATTTAAAGCAATACAACGGGGATTTCCTCCCCCCCCTCCTCGATACTCCGCAGTTGAAAGGAGTGCACCTGGGAGACCAAAGGCCTATTTGTGGTGAGCCACACCACCATGAATAATCGAATAGAGTCCAGATACTGGGCCATAGAAGGAGCAGAGAGGTCCACATGACTACCTGTTTTGGGCATTGGGATGCCCCAAACGTTATAAAAATATTAAGAAAGACTAGGCCGCTTTAGCAGGTCCTCCTGGACTCCATGCTGCCATACTTGTGGTGACTGTTGATGGTTCGGGGTGGCCTGGCCCGCACTGTATGGTCTCCCACTGGGTTGTGGGTGTTGATCCCCAGAGAAGCTTGACGCGCAGATCAGGCACTGGAGTGGCAACTTAGAACACAGAGGAAAGATCCTGTCCGGCTGACATGGTGGGGAAATCCAAGGCAGCTAAGACCCAAGAGCGTCCTGTCCCCGCAGGGTTCCTGGGTGAGCAGCAGACGGTGCCTGGTCTGCAATCACTGGAAACCACGCTACAATCCCACTTGGCCCAATTTGAGAAAATCCTACAAGCGATCATAGACAATAAGGGCCTGATTCTGACTTTGCCGCCCGCCAAAGTCCCGCCGACAAATGACCGCACCGCGGTCAAAAGACCGCGGCGGCCATTCTTACATTTCCGCTGGGCCAGCGGGCGCTCTCCAAAAGAGCACCCGCCGGCCCAGCGGAAATGCCCCTGCAACGAGGATGCCGGCTCCGAATGGAGCCGGCGGAGTTGCAGGGGTGCGACGGGTGCAGTGGCACCCGTCGCGATTTTCACTGTCTGCTCAGCAGACAGTGAAAATCATGGTGGGGCCCTGTTAGGGGGCCCCTGCACTGCCCATGCCTGTGGCATGGGCAGTGCAGGGGCCCCCAGGGGCCCCGCGGCACCCCCTACCGCCATCCTGTTCCTGGCGGGAGACCCGCCAGGAACAGGATGGCGGTAGGGGGTGTCAGAATCCCCATGGCGGCGGAGCGCGCTCCGCCGCCATGGAGGATTCTGCAGGGCAGCGGGAAACCGGCGGGAGACCGCCGGTTTCCCGCATCTGACCGCGGCGGAACCGCCACAGTCAGAATGCCCTGCGGGGCACCGCCGGTCTGTCGGCGGTGCTCCCGCCGACCCTGGCCCCGGCGGTCTCGGACCGCCGGGGTCAGAATGACCCCTAAATCTTCACTAGAAAATAGAATCGACACAGTATCTCAAGATCTCAACTTGCAAAGGGTGGATCATCGTAATCTGGCGGAGCGAGTCAGAACAGTGGATGTTACGCTGGGTGGGATGGACCCACTGGTCTCAGAGAACCAGAATCAAATTCAACGCTTGGACTCTGAGGTGAAAGCCCTTTGGAGACGTGCAGAGGAAGCTGAGGGCAGGTCGCGCCGCAATAATGTTCGCTTTTTGGGATTTCCTGAAAGATAGGAAGGGCAAAACTCAGAGTTATTCCTGGAGCAATGGCTGATCAAGGAGGTACTACATGGTGCCCCATCAAAGTTCTTCTCAGTGGAAAGGGCACACAGAGTTCCGGGGAGACAACCGGCTCCAGGACTGCCGCCTAGACCGATGATTGCACGATTCCTTACAGAGATCGTGATGCGATACTTCAACACTTTCGCAGTAAAGGACCAATCCAATATGAGGGGACCACTATCACTGCCTACCCGGATTTCACCCAGGAAGTACAGCGGCAATGCCACTCTTACATGAAAATTAAACAGCGCCTCCGTGAGCACAATATTAAGTATGCCCTTATGTTTCCTGCTAAACTGAGAGTGATCTCGGATGATCAAACCCACGTGTTCACCACCCCGGCAGACGCTTGGACATGGATGCACACCAAGGGCATAGCACAGACCCAGGACGGGGCAGGAGATGGGGATGTATGGCTCACATCGCCGGCACGGAGGAGACCAAGGAAGCGCTCAAAGGCGCAACCCATGGAAACATAAGCTGCGGCCGAGAGAGCAAAAGTGTTGAAGGAGACGACTTTGCACACGCAAAACTCCTTCGGAATGCTACACGCTAATCTAAGTGAACACACGGACTCGGACTCTGGTAGCTCTGACTTGACGGTTCTGGAGGCGCTGAGGGGCCCCACATTCACGCCCAGATCTGCAGATGTACTGTGATTGCCCTGGGGTGGGTCATGGGGGTTACCTCATTTTTTCTTGTGCTCCACGTCCCTGCAGTGGAGCCTCGAGGCCATAGGGTTAAGTAGGATAGGAATGACATTGCTTTTACATATAAGTATCAGACGGTTAGTCTTTTCCTTTACACCCGTAGCACATTGCCTCGAGCCGTGGGGGATTAGGTGGCTATGAACCCTGGGAGCGCTGATACGCTCACTCTTTACTTCAATGCTGGGGGCCCCTTACAAGGGCCACCTCCAATTGCTACCATGGCTCCCCAGATGGTATCCACATGGATACAGTTTCTCGATGTTAGAAGTGTGCTGTGTTTTTTGCTATCATGGATGGCAGTTAGAAAAGTGCAATTATGCCACAGTTTTCGGGGGTTTGAGGGGGTGGGTGGGGGTTGGGAATGGTTTTGTTTATGTTTACTAGGTCTATCTAGATTGCAAAGTATATCCTCACAGCTGTTAGTTCACAGTAACTCTCAGAAATGGAGTAGTACAACACGTAGTGGAGCTAGAACCCAGAACACAACACACACACAAATATTTTACAACAGGACACGGTTCAGTGTGCATTCCGTGTTATGCATGAATATAATATAATTACGTTGAACGTGCGAGGCATGGCTGTGCAGGGCAAGAGGCACCGAATTTACACTTATCTCAAATGTCAAAGAATACACATTGCTATCCTGCAGGAGACACACCTGCTGGAGGCTGATTTGGGGGCGCTAAGGGGGTGCTGGGGGGGCCAGATTGTAGGCACATAATTTTCGGCCAATGCGAGGGGGCTATTGGTGTTGATAGCACAAGGGGTGCCGTACGTCCAACATGCACATAGGATAGACCAGGGGGGCAGATATGTGGTGACAGAGGGACAGTTAGACGGCAAACAACTCACAATAATAGGGATTTACGCCCCTAACAAAGCGCTGACTGAATTTCTACGCACACTGTCTCCAGCACTGCTGATGAACCCCGCAGCGCCTGCCGCGGGGGGGGGGTGATTTTAATAGCACACCAGATATTTTGCCGGATTGATCGGCACCACCCTCAGGGAGGTTGACACATAGGCGTGACACTAGTCCACTGTTGACCTGGGCAGGCGACATGAGACTGCACGACATTTGGCGCATTGGACACCCGACGCATAGGGAATACTCATTCTACTCCACACCCCACAAGATACACACCAGAATAGATATTTTATGGGGGACCCCAGATATATAGTCTCTAATTAAGGATTCTGGCTACTTGGCCAAGACACTTTCTGATCACTCCCCGCTAATGATGCCAATGCGATGGGGTAAGAGACGCCCCGTGGTCCCTACTTGGCGCCTGCAGGTGGAAGCCCTCCAGGATCAGGCATTTAAGGAAGAATTGAACATAACAATAAGACAGTACTGGGAAACAAACAGTGGTTCTACAGAAACAAGAGCGATGGAATGGGATGCACATAAGGTTATCGTGCAGGGTCACAGCCTGTCGGCCACTTGGGGAGTGCGGCACACCCTCCATGTGGAGGTCGCCAAGCTGGAGAAGGAAATGAGAGCTTTGAAGGTTGCGGTGGCTCAAAATGAGATACCATTCACAGAGCTCAGGGCTCAGCGGATGAAGTACGAGGAGGAGGACCTACGGCTCCGCCGGCATGATTATATTTACCACCTGGTGCGCTTACAAACAGAAGGTGACAGATCTGGGATACTGCTGGCATGGCTCCTTCGCGAGGACCACCAGCAGACTCCCTAGGGGCTATACGCTTGGCTGATGGAACTATGGCCACCAACCGGGAAGCAATTAATAAAGCGTTTAAGGACTACTACACAGGCTTGTACAAGGGGCAAACCACATGCAACACTCAACAATTGGGGACCTTTCTTGTGTGGACTCCCCTAGCACGGTTGTCACTGCTAGACAAGGTGACATTAGAGACTCCTCTTACAGTGGAGGAGCTGGAGGTGGCCGTGGCACAGATGTCCCGTAATAAAGCACCAGGGATGGATGGCTTGCCAATAGAGTAAAACATCACTTATTCGAAACATTTGAAACAATACTTATTGGCAGTGTTCGAGGAGGCGTGGTCCCGCATTCTGCTCCCACCATTGCAAAGAGAGGCGCTGATAGTGGTCCTTCCTAAACAAGGCCGAGATCTTACAGACGTTAGGTCGTACAGACCGCTCTCTCTCCTCAACCTAGATTGCAAAATCTTGGGTAAAGTATTGGCAAATAGACTTGCCCCCATAATACACACTTTAATACATGAAGACCAGAATGGCTTTATCCCAAAACGCAATACATTCCTAAATATCCACAGATTGCTCAGCGTCATTGGGGACACTCCGCGGGAGGCATATGATAACGTGGCGATGTCATTCGACATCGAGAAGGCATGTGATAAGCTAGGTTGGGACTTTTTGTTTGCCACCATGCACGATATGGGGTTTGGCCCCGGCTTCATACGCTGGGTACAGACACTATGAGGGTCATTCTGACGCCAAATGGCCGCTCCGCGGTCAGAAGACCGCGGAGGCCATTCTGGCTTTCCCGCTGGGCCGGCGGGCGACCGCCAAAAGGCCGCCCGCCGGCCCAGCGGGAAAGACCCTGCAACTAGGAAGCCGGCTCCGAATGGAGCCGGCGGAGTTGCAGGGGTGCAGTGGCACCCGTCGCGATTTTCACTGTCTGCAACGCAGACAGTGAAACTCTTTATGGGGCTCTGTTAGGGGGCCCCTGCACTGCCCATGCCAGTGGCATGGGCAGTGCAGGGGTCCCCAGGGGCCCCACGACACCCGTTCCCGCCAGCCTGGTTCTGGCGGTGAAAACCGCCAGAAACAGGCTGGCGGGAAGGGGGTCGGAATCCCCATGGTGGCGCTGTAAGCAGCACCGCCATGGAGGATTCCCTGGGCCAGGGGAAAACCGGCGGGAAACCGCCGGTTCCCCTTTTCTGACCGCGGCGGTAAGAATGGCCCTGGAAGCACTGCCAGCCTGTTGGCGGTGCTTCCGTGGTCCCCGGCCCTGGCGGTCATGGACCGCCAGGGTCGGAATGACCCCCTATATGCTGAACCCAGGGCTAGGGTGAAAACGGGAGGCATCATATCCGATAGTTTCCCCATTAGCAGAGAAACTAGGCAGGGATGCCCACTATCTCCCCTGCTGTTCGCCATTGCGATGGAAACATTGGCGGCTAGGTTCCACGCGGTGGAGAGGCAGTGGGGGGGGTGCAGATCTGGAATGCATCACATTATTTTGCTTTATGCGGACAATGCATTGATATATCTGGAAAGAGGGAGCGAGACGATGCCGTCGGTGATATCCCTGTTAGATGATTATGGGAGTATATCGGGATTGGTGGTCAACTCTTGCATATTTCCCTTGACTGCTTGGCCTCTGGGCATGAGGGAGGATGCTCCAGCGGGGCATTTGAGATGGTGTTTTGACATATTTAAATACTTGGGAGTCCATATTTATCATAAACCTGGGGATCTGAGGGATGGCAACTTGGGCCGAGCGCTGAACTCCATGAAAGGATCTCCGCGTTTTTGGTGCTCGCTCTCCTTGTCACGTTGGGCAGAGTAGCGGTCGCAGTACCCAAAAGCTTTTTTCTCAAACTGAATAAACTACTACTGAGACTCATATGGGGAAAGGGCAGGACTCGAGTTGCACTTACCACCCTACACCGGCCATTAAATGATGGCAGACTCGGCGCCCCCAACTTCGAACTTTATTTTGCTTCCGCGCAACTGCAATTGGTACTGAACTGGATACACAGGCTGGAATCAGCAGAATCTGCGTGGGTTAACACGCAGCTACACAGTGTGCCGTTGCAGACATGGCTGTCGAATAACTTGGTGAAGGATGCCACTGGTAACCCCTTCATTATAGCTGCACACGGATGCTGGAAACGGTATATACAAAAAAGCCGCACAAAGTCTCCATACTCTCCCCTCATCCCCTTGGGACAACTGCCGTGAAGGGCCAACACGACCAGAACGTACTCCGCTGCCGCTTGGGCAGAGGCAGGAATGTTAACAGTAGGAGACTGCTTTGAGGACGGTGTCTGGATGTCATTTGAGGCTGTAAAAGACCTTACGTGGGTGGGGTCAGGTCAATTCATAGCATACTACTCCATATGCCATCTAGTCAAGAGGGCGTGGACGTCAGGCGACCAGGAACCAGCCATTTCCCCTGCACTACACCACATGTTGCTGTATGACAATCAAACTAAAGTCATAACAAATGTCTATAAAGTCTTAAACAGATCTCCCGAAACTGGTTTGGAAAATGTAAGAGGGCGATGGAGCGCTGTTCTCCTGAACCAGTTATCCCCTGAGGATTGGTCACAGGCCCTTGGTCACACCCGACAGGTGTTGAGGAACCCAGGTTTCGCCACACCCAATTCAATTATATACATCAGACGTATCTATCACCGTCTCGTTTGAGGGGCATGTTTCCTGCGTCCAATCCTCTATGCCCCCGCTGTGGCTCCCGTCAGCCCACTTCTATCATATGGTATGGGATTGCGGTCCCCTAGAAGAATTGTGGCTGGAAGTAGTAGCTGACATCTCAGGCATAACGGATCATTTATTCCTGCTAGAACCTAGATCTTGCTTACTGGGTGTTAGAATTAGGAACAAAGACCACATATACATTCATAGATTTTCAGACCTAGCACTCATAATGTACAAAAGATTGATTGCAATGAACTGGAAGGCCCCCAAAGCACCAGAACTAAAGTTGTGGCGTGCCCTGACACTACGCTGGGCGCGCACGGAGCATCAAGTACTACGCAGGCTGCCAGACAGAGGGCAGACCCACACTGGAAGTGACGCTTGGGAAACATTTGTCGCTAGGCTAGAGGTTAAGAATGATGAGCGCCCCCCTTGAATCTGATAGCACGGAGCACGCATATTGGGGAGGGTATTTTGATTACGCGACATGCACTTACCTCCTACATTATTTGATCCCTCCCCTTAAAGCTCGATAATTGCATAAAAGACCAGGAGTGGGGGGATTCCCGGTCACCGCTCCATGTACATATAGAGGTAACCACACAAAACACACCCAGTGAGAGTGCACAGGGAAACCGATGTTGGATCAGTTCAAAGTAAGGACTAAATGATAAAGTTGCGATAGGAATGCCGACACACCCAAAAATATCACAGGGTCACGTATTCATAATAACGGACTTGATAGATGACAAGTCAAAACGTGCACACTCCACGACAAACAAACATCCGGAATACACGCTATAACACCGACACTACAACACAACCCACCAGTACATGATGGTTGGAGAGAAGGGTAGTGGACTCTATTATGAGTTTAAGTTTGTTTTTATGCTACTATGTTATTACAGATGAGTTGGTATTCTGATGCTTCATTAGCTGCATTTATTGCTGTGTACCTGTGCTGAAAACAATAAAACAGATGTTTAAAAAACAAATCCTTGATATTTGGCGTGCCAATCCTTAACAGCACCGGACCCCGACTTCTGAGCACAGCTTCAGGCACCAGCACTATTTTATTCACAAACTAAGCACTGGTATCAAGACCTAAGATACTGTTTTATTTCAAGTGAATACACACTCAATTCTGTTTGTGTTCATGGCTCTCACAGGTAGCATGTAGTTAAGGTTTAAAAAAAAAACTTTTTTTGCAGTTTTATACATCGTGAACTTGGCATGGGGCAGTGTAGCACTTTGTAGGAGAACTAGATTAGTAGGCCACTGGGACTTTAAGTGATTTGCACAAGAATCACATGATATGGAGGGAAATCCATGGTTTGAACCTGGTTTCCCAGTTTCTGAGATTGTAGCTGTAGCTGTTGAGACACTTTTCTTTCTGCTTTTAGGTTTGCAGTGTGAAATGTTCTATGGCTTATTGGTCAATGGTGCTGTACACTGTTAAATATTTATCATGTTTCCTGCTGATTTCGATTATTCTATCTACAGGGCAAGATGTTATTTCAAATGTATTAGACTGTATCATTCGTTAACAGGCCGCAGATCTTTAGGAAGTTCCTTGGGCATGCGTTTTCGTACATACCCCATTAGAACCATAATCATTTTGATGCCACTTAGAGCACTGAGGAGGAGAACACAACAGCATTATCAAATCAAATTCAAGTTGAAATAAAGTAATGAAAGAGGATTTGAGAGATACTTAGACGCATGCGAGGAATATGAAATGGAGATCGAGAACACTGGTTGAAGTATCTAAAACAAAGTAGAAATGAGCGAGAGAGCAAGTGCAAAGTAAAATAACAAATGCATTTTAGAGAAGGAGACATACAATATAATATGGGAAACAAAAGCAGAAAGACAAACAAAGTGACAGACAAAAGGACAAGTAGACAATAAGAGATAGAAACAAAAAATGAAGGGGTAAGTGAGGTAAAAACACTGAGTGTGAGTCAGAAAGTAAGAGAAAATATAAAAAAAATGTGGCAACAGTAAAAAAAAAGGAAAGCAACTATACTACCTTGAGAGAGGAATCCATTCTCTTATGAATCATGTACTGCCTGGACGATATTGACTTGGCTGCCCTCTTGGCGCTTCGCACCTTTCATGCTCAGACACCTCACACTTCGTCTTCACACACATAAATACTCATAAACAGTCAGGGGCAGATTTATACTTTTTGACGCAAACCTGCATTAACGCAGGATTGCGTCAAAAACTATAGCGTTGGATAGCGCCATTCCATGACACCGGCCGGGTGCCATATTTATGGAATGGCACTAGCCGGCGCTAATGCCCTGTTAGCGTCCTTGGAAAGGGCGCTAAGAGGTCCGGGGAGGCATAGTGGGAACCGGGGCTTGTGCGCCAAAATTATGGCGCTACACTGTTTAGAGGTAAAAAAAATTGCCTCAAAGCAGTGTAGCACCATTTTCTGGCACACAACCCTCATGGATATGGCTCCTGTCTTCGTAAAGAAAGGAGTCATGCCCACCCCCCCAATGGTCATGCCCAGGGGATGAATGTCCCCTGGGCATGGCCATTGGGGCCAGTGCCGTGCAGGGGGCCCCAAGTCAGGGCCCCGAGCGGTGTCTGGAAAAAAACAAATACTCACCCGGACTTACCTGGCATGGGTCCCCCATCCTTAGGTGACCTCCTGGTGTGGGTGCGGTGGGTGGGGGTGTCCCTGGGGCCAGGGAAAGGCACCTGTGGGCAATCTCCGTGGTCTCCGACCATGGAAATATGCCTACAGGTCCCCTTACGCCTGCTCAGACCCAGGCGTTAAATAATGGCAGTAAGCAAGCCTATCGCCATTATTTAAGGTCCCAATCCCCCCGTGCTGGATTTTAGCATGGGGGGATAAATATACCACAAAGGCCATATCGTCCTTTTCTGGACAGGAATGCCTACCTTGCATCTAATTGATCCAAGCACAAACCAAGTATAAATATGGGCCTCAGTCTGTAAATCAGACTGAAGATGTTCACTTAATAAAAGCAGCGGGGACAAAACTCTGGCTAATCTCCCCAAAACTTCAGGCTGCTGAACATCAGATTTAAGCATACATTCAAACAACTTTCCCCTTAGTAATACGCTTAAGTAGCAAGATTGGCGGGGCAAAAGGGGGTGCCCTTGTCCCTTGCATCCTGTACTTTCCTGGGTTACTTTATGTGCTGTAAATTACATTGCAGCTTTGCGATTCTTTTTGAGTTTCAGTCTTGCTCTATTAGTTTTTTGTTGACTACAGATTTTTTCATAAATGCACACAACTATCACAGTCCTTAATGCCATGGCGGCACCGCCGCTAGGATATCATCATTCATGCAACTTTTTGACCCAATTTGCAACTCATAAACAGACCCGTAATCGGGACAGAGACTACGACACCCTTCTTTAGTGTAAAACTGCCATTTATTAGGATAGGCTTGCTCAAATCTCGTAACATGTAGAATACAAAACAACTTTATCATAACTTTATACCTTTATTTTAACATTGTAATTCCTTTCCGTCCATTCGCGTTTCAAACCCCCCACTTATCCTTCGCATCTCACCCAAACCACTCCTATTTCCACGCATCTCCCTTTCCCCTTCTGCCCCTTGCCTGACTCTGACATCCCCACCGACTGTCATCCTTCCTCTGCTTCTTTCTCCCCCCCCCCCCCCGGAAGGGTGGACAAGCCCGCATCTGACTCTCCACCCTCCCCCATCCACTGCCACCCAGCAAAACCCACTTGGTGTTTTGCTGCCCCACCAGCGAACCCACTGCAACTCGTGCCACACCCCTTACGATTGCTTCCAGAAACTTTCACCCCAGAAGTTTGTGTGTAGAAAACGTAATTCCATCACATAGTGTGCGGTCCCCATCTCAGAAAGGTGCACCCCGTCGTTCCTGAAAAGTACCTGCTCTTCTTCCTTCAGGCCCTCATGCCTCAGGACCTTAATGTTGTGTTCTCCGCAAAAAACTCGCATTGCCCTATTTAGCTTCCTCCTAGCCCTTTCAATTGCCCCGTGATTCTGCGCCCCTTGCCATATCCTTCTCGGAACAAATTCTGTCCACACTAAACAGGTTCCGTGCATGTTGCGCTTCATCATTACCAAATCTCGCTGCATGTGTTGCAGTAGGGTGAGCCCTGAAAGACGTACCAAATAATTTTCCCCAAAGTGTATGACCATCATATCTGTGAATCCCCAAGCCGGCAACAAAGATGTGACAAAAGGAAGCAGATTACCCCACCTCATGCCGCTCTTCCCCCACCACAGCACTTCGTGACGGCTACTTGGTAGTCCCAATGACCGTCCGTAGATCTGTCTTTCCGCATATTTGGCCGCCCAGTGTAGGAAAGAATGCCCCACTAGCCACATGATTGACTTCATGATCTCCCGGGCCCTTCACACAACCTGAAACGAGAAAATGTATTAGCTTCTTGTCCATCAATCCCCATTACCCATTTTCCTCCCCTTCCCTCAAATCCAAATTGCGACAGGAAAACTCTTCCCTGACGAACTATGTCCTGACATAACGTTCGCAACACCTTGATCTCCATCGCCCAATGCGCCTGATCTTATCCCAGTCACAGCCCAGCCTGGCTGCCTCCGTCGCCGCCCCTATTCTAAGAGTGTGTACCGAAATTCCCCTCCTGCCTGCCCAGTCGCCTCAATGCCATCCTCAAGACACACAATAACTGAAAAGCTGTAACTTTACTGCCATTCTGGTTCTGAAAAACCCACTCGCCTTGTAGCTCGCAGCCCGCAACGAAGTTATCCCATTCTCGCACCGGGCAGGCTTCGACCATTCCACCTGGTTACAGCCAAATCCACTTACCCCTCCCCAGTTGGTCCGTTTTTGACCTCCTCAGCCAGATTCCCAATCTGTCCCCCGTGCGCTGCACTTCTCTTTTCATCAGACCCCAATGTGTGCCCACCCCCAACAATTCAGACACTCGGAAGGCCCCAAAAAACATCCAAATCATACATAACCTAAATAACGACACTTCATGTTTGTTGAAGCAACATACCGGTAAGAGGTGTAGAATGTCTATCAGCAATTCAAAAGTAATAGCTTCCCGAACTGTAACCAAACTAGCTCGAACTCTCCCCCATCCCTTTTGCATTTTTCCCAAAATATCGTTCTTAGCTGGACCAACCAAAAAACAACCTCCCGTAAAAAAACACCCC
The DNA here is from genome assembly GCF_031143425.1 of Pleurodeles waltl. Classification (NCBI taxonomy): domain Eukaryota; kingdom Metazoa; phylum Chordata; class Amphibia; order Caudata; family Salamandridae; genus Pleurodeles; species Pleurodeles waltl. The sequence continues at coordinate 450,010,270 of NC_090443.1, forward strand.
TGCCAACTTGCCCCCAATCGTAGTGGGCGACAAGCCTTTGTTAATAAAAAACAGTACAAAACGCATAACTCGCGCCTCCAGCGCCCCCCGACCCATGCTCCAAAATTGTCCCTTATACACTACAAAGTCCTGAAACTCCAACCACGCCAGGTGGTAACTCCTAAGGGTGGATTCTGCCAGTGACCTTTCCACCAGTCTCCTGACCATCACGCCCCCCACTCCCAAATGTCCTTCGGGACCGCTGTCTTGTGTTCGTCCGCGCCGGGTGCCAACTGTCGGAAACGTTGCCACTGCAAACGATACAAAGAATCTGCAATGGAGTTGTTAGCCCCAGGGATATGTGCTGCCTTAAAAATTATGTTCAAAGTCAAACAACGCAACATAAAAAGTCTCAATAGCTTCAAAACCCTAACGTTTATAGCTTTTTGGTTGTTAACCAATTCCACCACTGTCAAATTATCCACATGAAAGATCACCGTTCTGTTTGTCAATTCCTTTCCCCAGACTGCCAGTGCTACTAACAACGGAAAGAATTCCAGGAAAGCAATGCTCCTACCCTGACCGATCCAATCAGTGGTCCATGCCTCCGCACACCAGCGCCCATCCCAAAAAATTCCAAAGCCAACAGCCGCTGCAGCATCCGAAAAGATCTTCACCTGCCACACGGTCTCTTTCTCTCGGAAAGCCATGGACACCCCATTGAACTGTGTCAGGAAGAGGTTCCAAATTCTGATGTCTTCCCGTAGGCCAATTGTCAACCGTATCCTGTGATGCGGGAGCGATGCCCCTGACATTGCTAAACCCATGCGCCTACAAAAGGTCCTTCTGCCCCGCACCACGCTGCATGCAAAATTCACGTATCCCAGCAGTTATTGTGCCACTCTGAGTTCGATTTTGCGCCTCAGCCTGACCTCCCTTAAGAAAGCCAGCATCTCCCCAACTTTTTCCGCAGGGAGCCGCGCCATGAAGGCTGTCGTGTCTAATTCGATCCCCAAGAATGTCAACATACAACTGGGTCCCTCTGTTTTCTCTGGGGCCAGAGGTACTCCGAACTCCTGGGCCAGCTGCTCAAACATCCTAAGAGCCCTGCCACACGACCCTGACTGTGTTGTCCCTACAAAAAGAAAGTCATCCAGGTAGTGTGACACCATCCGGTGTCCACTCCATTGCACAAAAACCCACTGCAAAAAAGTGCTGAAAGCTTCAAAGAGGGCACACGAGATCGCACACCCCATCAGGAGGACTCTATCTTCATATATCGCCCCCCCCATTTGCATTCCTAACAAAGCGAAATCCTCCGGATGGATCGGGACTAAACGAAAAGCTGCTTTGATGTCGCATTTGGCCAATTCTGCTTGTTTTCCGCACCCCCTGATGATCCGTATGGCATCATCCACCGACGCGTACACCACCTTGGTGTCTTCTGGTGCAATGAAATCATTCACTGATTCCCCTTCGGGCCAAGACAAATGGTGTATAAGCCTAAATTCTCCTTTGTTCTTTTTTGGCACCACACCCAAAGGCGAAATTATGAAGTTTTACAATGGCCACCCGTAAAAGGGGCCCGCAATCCTCCCTTCCTCTACCTCTTTCTGCACTTTTTCCCACACTACCTCTGGCATGACCTTGGCTGACTGAAGGTTCTCCGCCCATCTCCTTCGCCTCAGTCCCTGATAACCTACTCGAAACCCTTCTCTAAATCCCCACTCCAATTTGAGCTCTGTGTCCGTGTCAGGGCAGCCAGTTCAATAACGCCTCAAGTCTAATTGGAGTAGGTGCCCTTTGGTGCAGTAGCACCTTGGCTCCCTCTACCCCTTGCCGCTCTCCACTGTTCTGCAGGACTATTGAGCGCAAAACACTGCATGACCGGATGTTTTCCTCAACATTTGGAATACTCATGCTTGAACCTGCAAGGGTATTGTGAGCAAAATCCCTTATTGAAGTTCCAGCAAGCCCCCGATGTGACTCCCTGCGTTTTCTGAGGTACTCCCGCCCCTCCCTGAACGGGACGCTGCTGAAAAGGCTTGTACACTACAGGGAGACCACTTGCCGTATGTGTCGATGCTGCCGAGTGTGACGATGCCATCCATTGCATCCACAACTCGGAGTCCACATCTCCCCATGGTTTCTCTGGATTGATGCTAACTCTGGCTCGGAACTCCTCGTCATAATTTAACCAGGTGAAACCCCCAAAGTGGAGCTGAGCTTTCCTGATTATATCCATGTATTTAAACATGGCAATTGCCCTATCCAGGAATCTCTCACAATATATGCTGGCATATATGAGAAAAGCCAAAGTCCAGTTATCCATCGTAATCGGAACCCTGGGCCTCCGTGCCAGTTCCCATTCTTCATCTTTGGAGCCCTCTTTAGCCTGTATATGCCTGTGCAAGAGTTTGAAACCATCGACATATTTGTGTCTCCAAATTCTCGCCTTCGTTTCTTCGGCCACGTGAGACCCTAACGGCATCGCGAGCCCCATGCAAGGCAACCTCTTCTTGTGTCCCGCTAACTCTTTGTCCTCCCCTTCTTTGCTAATCTCCCCCCCACTCCCCTCCCCTCCTTTCTTTAATGCTTCCCCTGTATCGGTCCCTTTACCTGCTCCGGTCTCCACGTTGTTACCTGTTTCCAAACCAGTGTGCACAGAATCTTCCCCAACACCCACTGACTTATATCGGGTTGTGCCTCCTGCCCCTTTCTTTTCCTCCCACGGCACCCACCATTCTCCTTTACCTTGGATCGCCCGAGCCGCCGTTCCAACGTCCGTTGAGGTCCTGCTTCTGCCACCTCCTTTACGTGACTCCGTGTGTCCTTGCCCCGCCGAAGGCACCTGTAATACAGAAACTGCAGAGGGGGTTGCGTCGCTCTTGCGCCCTTTTCCCTTCCCTTGCACTCCGCTCACCTCCTTTTCTTGAATCTTACCTTCCTCCAACTCATCAAATTCGTCTTCATAATCCAGCTCGAGCTCAACTTCTTTCTCCATTCCCATCCCTTCATTTATACCACACACCTCCTCCATGCTGCGTTCAGCCCCCGCATTAGGCCCCCTCTGGCGCAAGCAAGGCATATCCTTCCTGCGTTCCCACGGGGTAGAGAAAGCCATTGGGGACTCCTCTATCGCTTCTGACCAACGTCCCAGGGCTGTTGTGCGCCCCGTTGGCTTCGCCACTTTTCTGCCCACCTCTGCTGCAGGCATCGCCTCTCTCTGCTGCGACTGGCCATGTGTGCCAGGCGCCACCGGCTTGCTGCCAGACCCCCCGGCCGCACAGGCCTCCTGCTCTAATACCTGTTCCTCCTCTGGTGCCCATACCCAGCTGCCTTTCTCTGGCCAAGGGCCTTCATCTGGGCAACCTCCTGCCACACCCACCTTCTCTTACCCTTCTTGGACCTACCTTCTGCCTCACCTCTTGCCATACATAACTGTTCCCACCTGCGCTCTGTCTCTTCCACTAACTGTCCTTGCTCTAATATGCGCGCCTCAATGTCTACCGCCGCCCAGTCCGCAAATATCTGGTGGCCAGGCCCCTTCTTATGTTGTACTGGCCCATAATCCCCTCCCTGCCCTCTGTTCCAGGTTTGCTTGATGTGCCCGCTGTGCCAGCTGCACCTCCTGAGGCTGCTCCTGCCTTGTCTGTCCTCTGTGCCTGGGCTGCCCTGTTCACCTCACTGTCTGGCATGTCCTGGGTGGCCCCCTCTGTTGCACCCCCCCTGGTCTAATCAAGGGGCTGTTGGTGCCCTGCTGTGTCCCCTAGTGCCTGTCTCGCCGTGTCCTTTGTGCCCTATGCGCTCCTGCCTTGCCCTGAGGGGCCTGGTGCCCCTCCCTGGCTGCCTTCCTTACTCTTGGCCTTTCCCTCCACCTAAGCCCATTGCTGGGGCTCTCCCTCAACCCCCTGCTCTTGTGGTGCAGGCCTGGGGGCGGCAGCACCGTGCCCCTGGCCTTTTTTCTCCTTTCTCCGCCTTTGCATAGTGGCTGAAAGGCATGCGGCCGTTGCCGCTGCCACACTGTGCGCCGCGGCGCGCGCTTCAAGCCCACCCAGGCTTCGTCCAGGACGCCGGGCCTCAAAAGGTCCGCGCGTCCTTCCTCGCCAAGAATCTTCAAAGCGGCTTTTACCGCTTCAATATCGGGCCCTCCTGCCATGCTCTTGCAAGCAGGGCGGCCGGTGTGCCGAACAGCGCGCGCCCCGCCCTCGCGCCTGCTTCCGCCCCTGGGCGGTAAAATACCCAACGCGCTGGGTTGAAATTGCTGTAAAAATGCACCCGCTGGTTGGTGTACCAGCGGGTGGCCTACACTCGCCTGCCTTCCCTTGAAAATGGCAAACTCCGACTCTGCCACACTCTGCCCCAAACTCTGCGCAGCTTGCCGGATGCTGGCGCCGAGAGAGGCCTGCCCCTCCCCACCCTCCCCTTTCAAACCTAACCTACGTCCCTCCCCGGCCCAGAAAGCCCACCTATCTCCTCCCAGGCCTCTACATCCGGCCCGAGAGCTCCCGTAGATGGACTGGACTGCGTCCAGCTATCAATGGGGCCCTATTGTCTCCACACCCTCAGTGGTGCAGCTGCAGCACCTCTCCGCAACGCTCTAAACAATGCTCTTTCCTCCATGTACATTTAACCAAACAACACCCTGCTCACCTACACATGCACGGTCCTGAGTGACTCTGAGCAGTGCTTTATTGGTAAATTAAAACGTGCCGGTGCCCGGAGCTCTCCTCTGAAACACGCGGCTGCTGCAATTAAATGTGCGAGCAGGGGGATGTGAGGCAGCTTAAACCTGAAGCCACCTCGGGCCTCTTCAATCCATTTATGGACACTCCCTGCCCCTTCAGCCCACTCTTGCAGCTTTCTGTTTTCTCCCTTAGTGAAGCTTTTCCGTTTTTCTTTTCTTTCGTCTTTCACATATGAGGCTTTTGCTCACAGTAAATGCTTGAGGCAACAAAAAAGGTGTTGGTGCCCTGAGTCGGAAACCACTGGCTCAAATTAAGCACTTCCTTGGAGGCTGAAGTAACAGCGCTTCAACGTTATGGCATAGACAGCAACGTGATGTGTAATGCACAGAGAGCGCCAATGACAAAGTCCTTATCTGCTCTCATCATTGTGGGTTCGCTCAGCCCCCCACCTTCCTTCAAAAGCTGAGGGGAACGGCTGCCTGCTGCCTGGAGATATCAACACGCAGCCCTGGCTGTCCAGGGTTAGTTACCATGGCTGGCCAGCAGGGCCGGCTTTAGACATAGGCAAACAGGGACCAGGTCTAGGCCAGCAAGTTTCATGGGGGAGCACTGGAGTTACCTGTAAAATTGCTTTAATTCTATTATTTTTATTACAGTCCTCTGGCACTTCTTCTTTCTTTTCATGAGCTGCACAAATGTTCCTTCCTCTCAATGCCCCCCTGTGTGCATCATTCATGTTTGCTTACTGCACTTACTTCATCTTCGCTCCTTCTCCCCCACCTGGGGCATCTCACCTCTAACTTAACATCTGAACAGGTGATTCAGAGAGGAGGGAGGGGACCAGATGTGTGAGCACAGAAGATGCCCACTGCCACTTCCCAATAACAAACATCACAAGCAGCAAAAGGAGACGAATTAGGTCAGTGGCAGACAGCGGCGGCTCCTCCTCTGTGGCGGAGGAGCATCACCCCATGCCAGCAGCAACCACTGCAAACCGTTAACAACGAAACAATAATAAACTTTGTTTATAATTGTTTCATTAGTAAAGGGGCAGGGCCATGGAGGATGACGGGAAAGAGAGGGAGTGCACAGTGCACTCCACTCAGTGCACATGTGTGTTTGGGCGGCTGTCTCGGGCCTGCCAAACACACATACGCACTGTGCTCTCTCCAACCTAGCACTGTTTTGCTGGGCTTGACAGAGCAGGCACAGGCTCCCAGTCTGCCTGGGAGCACCCTGGCTGGGCGCTCCAGCTAATCCTAATGCTGCTTTCATGCAGCTTTAGGGTTGGCCGCATGACAGGCTGGGTGCCTGTGCCTGCTGTGGGGATGGCGGAGCGGCGCAGCAAGTAAATTGTTTTGTTTTGTTATTATTTATATGTTTTTTTATTATTATTATCACCCCCTGTCTGCCGCTTTTAACCCCCGTGAGCTGTGACTGGTGGCAGACTTTCCAGAACTCTCACCCACAAATTTCATGTGAGATTGCATGGTGCATGCTTATTTTCCTCATGCAAACATAGTGGGTACAATAGTGTCACACAGCAGAACAAGCTTCTCTCATTCACACGTAAAAGGTGTAGCATAACTGAATCAGTTGTATTAGGAACTCCTCTCATATACATCACTTAGAATTGATTACGTTTAAAAGACAGGGGAGATAGAGAAGAGCAAGGGCATGGGGATCAGAATGTTTGCTAATTTGACTTTGCCAAGGGCGCTATTGTGGGTATGGCTGGCTCTGCTGGCCAGCTTAGGATAGGTGGGGTCAGGTTTACCTCTAGATGTGGGAGAACCGCAGTGCTGAGCCAAAGCTCTGGCTTGGTCATAAGAGCCCACGGACGAGCTCAGCCCTAAAAATGTTCATCATGTAAAGGAAACGCCATATAAACTCTGACAAGGTGTGTTCAATTTCTTTTTAAAAAGTGTATTTCTTTAACATGCAGAAGCGTTTCACCTCAGCACAGCGGAAGCGTTTAACCTCAGCACATCAGCTTATATGAAGGCACTGAATGCATTAAATAGTGAAAAATTTAACATGAATTTAGAGCATACACTTGGATCCCCTGCCTTGACAATGCAATGAGTGAAGTAAAAGGCGAGTCTGTTTTCACCTACGCCTTATGTGTCCTAGATTCTTATTGTACATGGAAAAACACCATAATCTATTAAATCAAACACACAAGTTTTTTTTTTCACACATCCTAAACTCACATATTTGACACTGCACTCTTGTGACCATGATTTAAAAGAGTTCTCGATGAAAGAATATATTCATACAGTTTGAATCTAGATTCGCACTGTGTAATTGAGCAGATGGGCATCTCTTTCTCTGGGCCTTGATATTATGCCAGAAGTGGCAGGCAGAAAGAAACCACATGCCTCATTTTTGCTCCGTGAATTCAAAAGGACCTCGAGCTGGGCTGGGCTAGGCATCAGGATTAGGCCTCGGCGTAGAACTCCGCTCCACTGGTGGAGTTTGCAGAAACTGGGCACTTTATACTACGCAGCGAAATGCTCATGTGGCTGGCAGCCATTGGGTTTTGATGCTCTCTTGTGAGCACGACAATACTTCTGGGCTGCTAGTTCGCACACACAAGACTTTGCGTTCACTCACATTGCTTCCAGACACGCTGGTGGCCAAAACAGGGCTGCTAGCGAGCGTGAACTCACTTCTGATGTAGATTTTCTACTCCAGAGCCACAAAATCTAGTCCAAAAGAGATTTTGACTAGATTTTTTTTCTTCAATGGACACTGCAATTTGTTTTTCAGATTGGGAAGCCTTTTTTTTAAACAAGAAGGAAGTGTGTCAGAGACTCCAACTCCCTGATCCTGTCTAGCATGCTCCGCCCAGTGCTTTGTCTGATCCTTGATATTATGCCAGAAGTGGCAGGCAGAAAGAAACCACATGCCTCATTTTTGCTCCGTGGATTCAAAAGGACCTCGAGCTGGGCTGGGCTAGGCATCAGGATTAGGCCTCGGCGTAGAACTCCGCTCCACTGGTGGAGTTTGCAGAAACTGGGCACTTTATACTACGCAGCGAAATGCTCATGTGGCTGGCAGCCATTGGGTTTTGATGCTCTCTTGTGAGCACGACAATACTTCTGGGCTGCTAGTTCGCACACACAAGACTTTGCGTTCACTCACATTGCTTCCAGACACGCCGGTGGCCAAAACAGGGCTGCTAGCGAGCGTGAACTCTCTTCTGATGTAGATTTTCTACTCCAGAGCCACAAAATCTAGTCCAAAAGAGATTTTGACTAGATTTTTTTTCTCCAATGGACCCTGCAATTTGTTTTTCAGATTGGGAAGCCTTTTTTTTAAACAAGAAGGAAGTGTGTCAGAGACTCCAACTCCCTGATCCTGTCTAGCATGCTCCGCCCAGTGCTTTGTCCATCTCCTGTTTACTTTTCACTTGGATTTCAAGGTTGAAGGATCACCCTCTTTGTCTCCTGAATATGCATTTGGATAAAGACTTTGTTTTTGTTGAATCACACAAGTAGTTCACAAATATTGTATAAGGGTGTTGTGTTTGGTTGCATGGGCATGCACCAGTATTTCTTTGTACTTTAATTTGATATTTGATTTAAAAATTGTATATAGTTTTGGGTGGGCTGGAGTTTAATTATGGGCCTAGTTATTATTCATTTTTCATTTAATTGATTTTTCACCTTTTGTAGAGGAAAATTGTTGCATAACTTAGTACCTTTTTTGCATGTTTGTAACATTTGCAATATTATTTTAGTATGTGGGCTAGATTTCCAAAGGGCCATTTAGCCAGACGGCCCAGTACTAGAAGTGATCAGTGCATGAAATAAATGTTTCAGTGATATTGGTTTTTAAGATTTCAGTTAGGGCAGGGATGGCATTGGATTCAATTTTATTTGTTGGCTATTTTTTGCATTTCATTTTTTTGTAAACATTGTGACCATGCAGCTGACTGGCAGCCATTTTGTTCATTTAGCCAGTGTCCCTTGCCATAGGCGTGCAAATGGTCTTTGTTTGCCATGCTTCCTTGCTCCTTGTTGTTGTTTTTTACCATGTGGCTAGCGGCCATTTTGAGCATGCAGCAAGTGTCCTTTTGCCATAGGCTTGCATGTATTCTTTGTTTGCCATGCCTCCTTGCTCCTTGTTGTTGTTTGACCATGTGGCTGGCTGGCAGCCATTTTGTCCATCCAGCTAGTGTCCCTTGCCATAGGCGTGCGTGTATTCTTTTTTTACCGTGCCTCCTTGCTCCTTGTTGTTGTCATTTGACCGTGCTGCCGGTTGGCAGCCATTATGTCCATCCAGCCAGTGTCTCTTGCCAGAGGCTTGCATGCGGTCTTTGTTTGCCATGGTTCCTTGCTCCTTGTTGTTGTTTTTTGACCATGTGGCTGGCTGGTAGCCATTTTGTCCATCCAGCCAGTGTCTGTTGCCATAGGCTTGCATGTGTTCTTTGTTCTCCATGCCTCTTCCTTTCTCCTTGTTGTTGTTTGACCATGTGGCTGGCTGGCAGCCATTTTGTTTGTGTAGCCAGTGCGTCTTTGGCATAGGCTTATGTGTGAGAGGATGGTTCTGACTATCTGGTCTGCCCTGATTTTTTTCGTTTTTTGACCAGCTGGTTTTTTACCTTTTACTGTGAGGGAGCCTCCTAGTCAGGGACTCCCCCACAGTAAACTAATAGTAATATGGACTGCGTGTGTGACCACCAGTACCACCTTGCTAAGGAAAGGCTGCTGAATAGGAGGCCCTAGGCTCATTAAACGTGATCATGTGTGCACACGCGTGTGAACCCATGTAAGGGCTGTGCGGGGAGGGTTCCTGGCGTGCACAGATCAAGAACTGTGCTTAGGGAGTCTGGCGCAGTAGGAACTATGCAGAGTTGGTGGTGACCTGGAGTAGACCTCATGAGATGGGTGTACAGAAAGTAGGGATAGTCAGTGTGCTTACTGTATTTTTACCATAGGAATCCTCCAGAACATGTAAACATTAGTGTGCTTACTGTCTTTTCACTGTATGGACACTCCATTCACTGTCAATAGGAAAGAGTGGCCTAGGACATAACTCAGGTCCCTAGGGCCCACATAGACCGGAGTCTCACCGTTGTACACTGTAACCTGTGTGAAAAGCATGATGCAATAGATTGCAAAAGCATAGTAGTACCACTTATGGGTCATCCAGGAATGTCATCTTTTTCTGGCTCAGCTCAGGATTAGGATCAATTATTGCTCTATCCAGCTGCCTGAGCAGGGCCTTGCATCAATCAGCCAGCTGTTAGCCCCTGCCAGGAAATGGGCTGGGAAGCCCTGAAAGGAATGTTAGGAAGGAGGGGCTGAGTTTCAGATACATGTAGCCCAATCTCCTGGACGATTCCATTTTTTTGAGCTAATCCAGAAGCCTGTGAAGGAAGAAGGGGACAGGGGCAAGGAAGTGATGTGGCACATCTGGATTGGCCAGAGTTGCAGGTCTGCTGGACACTTCCACCCCCACTTAAAAGGTCCTGCACAGGGGGAGCTCTCTCTCTTGACTGTGCTTCACTGTTGGACACTGAGACTGTAGACAGGTGTCATGGGCAACAGGAAAGAAGAGCCCCTGACTGCCCCCTGGGTCAGGGACTCTGTTCCTGAAGGACTTCAGGCCCAGCAAGGTGTAGGCCAGGGCCAGGCATGCTGGCCCCCTTACTTGCCCTGAGGACTAGTTGGGGGAAAGACTGGGCTGGCGCAAGGAGAGCGCACTGCCCAGAGGGAAAGAAGAGCACCCAGAGGAAAAGCTGGCACAGGGAGTCAGTGGGACTGGCCCCCTATCATTTGGGACCCTTCTAGGCCAGTAGGCTTAAGGAGAGTGCTCCTGGGTGGCAAGGGATCGTCTCCAAGAGCAAAACGACACCACAACCATCTGAATCGGCCCTTGGGGGCCTGACATATCTAAAAGAGAAAGTGTGTGACCTTTGACTTACTGCTGAGTGATCAGCGAAGCGTGAGGGTCTCCGCCGCTGCTCTGGTCGATGATCTCGGGTGGGCCTGGGCCCTGCCCTCAAAACAGAAGCAAAGCCAGGGTAGCTGTCGCGACCCCCGTGAAGACAAAGAAAGGGCCCCGGATCCCATCCCGGGTCCCCACGGAGAAGGAAGGTGGGGAGCACTGTCGCGCTCCCCGCAAAAATGATGAAAGGGGCCCTGGACCCCATCCCGGGGCCCCACCAGGAAGAGATATCGGGGGAAGCCTTTGGATCCCCCACGAATATAGCTGCTGGCTGAGGGAGAGCCGGCAGCCGAAGACTAAGCCGGGGAGCACCGCCGTTAATTTCTCATTAATTCTGCATTTTGCCTCGATACGTCTATCCACATCCATCCGATCCATTCCATTCCTCCATCCATCCAGTAAAGATGCACAGCTGCAGTACAGCATTCAGTTTCTTAGGTATAGTTCCATTTCCTCCAGGACACCCTGGCTGCAGGGCAGAACAGACAAAATCAACAGCATAATTCATTTTGTTAATGATTATTCCATTTCCCCTAGACCACCGTGCCGCCATAGGTTATTTAAGGATTATTGCATTTACCTATGCACCTCTCTCTGACTGCCTCAGGTGTCTTCTTAAAAACAGATGGAGATAAAGAAAAGAGCTAGATCTCCCTGTTGTACTATCTGATTGGCAGAGTCTGGAAGATGCCAGGAGAGGCAAGGGAAAATAAAAGTTCCAGAAAACCTTAGAATCATTAAATGAGACGATGATGAGAAGTATGATAACTTTGAGCCAGTCATTGTAGAAGCAGGTACAGAGGAGTCCGACATTACTATCCAACCTGCTCTGAGGGATGTGGCACACACAGCAGTACCAGCTCCCATATTTGTAGGGCCCCAGCAGAGACCAGCACCAACCAGTACCTCAGTAGAAGTATGCACTACAAAGAGGCAATTGACACACCCACCTCCATCAAGTTCTTCGGGCATTGGCAGTGGTCCAAAAAGAAAGTACTCCTCCCCAGTTTGGGACTTTTTTACGATTAGCAAACATTTGCCACGCGAGTGTTCATAGAGGTAAGCCTGGTTCACATTATGGTACTAGATGCCAAAAGACCCATATAAAAAATCATCATGCAATCTGGTAGGAGGTGCACCTTAAAAAAACGGCTCAACGTGGTCGCAGTGTTGAAGGTAAGGAGAGCCTGGAAACATCAGCTACGGTGGAAGGTGAGGAAGAAGAAGGTGACATCTTCATGCAAAGCAGCCCTGTCCCCAAAAGTGCGCCAGAATCACCCGACTGAGCGACCTCGCAATGGTACAAGAAGACTCAGGGGGTCATTCCGACCCTGGCGGTCGGTGTTAAAGCGGCGGCCAACCCGCCAACAGGCAGGCGGTAAACAAAATGGAATTCTGACCCTGGCGGGAACCGCCAACACAGCCCGCCACTTTAACACTCCGACCGCCACGGCGGGGCAAACAAACAGCGCGGCGGTCACCGCCAACAGACAGGCGGCAGACAATGTACCGCTCGGCGGAAACAGACCACGAACGGGAAAACGCTCACCTTTATACACTCCACGACAATCTGGACAGCATGGAACCAGAATTAAACATCCTACCAGCGATTGTCTACCTGCTCCTCTACCAGGAGCACGAACGCCGCCGCAGGAGACAACAGTGAGTACTGCACCTACGACACAGGGGAGGGGGGAGGAGAAAAGGTAATGGGCACACACATACACGACACACCCACCCCACCCCCCAAATCCCCACACACCAAAGCAGAGCAACAACTCAGATTTACACCCCCCAAACCCCCCGGAATAATTCAAAGACACAATAAAATGATCATTAAAATAGAAGTATATTAAAGCATATTTGAACTGAAGTGAAATATGAGATATTTAAAATAAATAAATCACAACATGAACAATGTATACATAGTCCAAAAGTCCGGCACACATTGGGTACATGCCATTGTTCGTGGGCCAATGTGCATTAATACATGGGCAAAGCCCACACACGAGACCCGATTCCATTGGAGAGAACACTGCTGGGGCATCAGATAATAAAACCACAGGCATCTCAGAGGAAAGGGAAGGGGGGGCACCTCAGCCACATGAGTCCACGACGCCAGATCCACGAGGGGCCTCCATGCCCACTGTACCATCCTGGGGAGTGCAAAGCCACAGTCTCTCAAGTCTCTACAGTGGGTGGCTTGCCCACTGTACCATCCTGGGGAGTGCAAAGCCACAGTCTGTCAAGTCTCTACAGTGGGTTGCTTGCCCACTGTACCATCCTGGGGAGTGCAAAGCCACAGTCCATCTGGTGGATTACAGACTCCACTGGTTATGGAGGAGGCATGGTGCCCAGAGTGCTTCGTGAAGCCCTGCCCGACACAGATCCGGCCCTGCCAATGGGCGAGCGGTGCTTGAGATGAAGGGCTCAGCGGAGCGGTGCTTGACAGGAAGGGCCCAGCGGAGCGGTGCTTGAGATGAAGGGCCCAGCGGAGCGGTGCAGAGACGGCGGGGCCCAGCGGAGCGGTGCTTGAGATGAAGGGCCCAGCGGAGCGGTGCTCGAGATGAAGGGACCAGCGGAGCGGTGCTTGAGATGAAGGGGCCCAGCGGAGCGGTGCTTGAGATGAAGGGCCCAGCGGAGCGGTGCTTGAGATGAAGGGCCCAGCGGAGCGGTGCTTGAGATGAAGGGCCCAGCGGAGCGGTGCTTGAGATGAAGGGCCCAGCGGAGCGGTGCTTGAGATGAAGGGCCCAGCGGAGCGGTGCTTGACAGGAAGGGCCCAGCGGAGCGGTGCTTGACAGGAAGGGCCCAGCGGAGCGGTGCAGAGACGGCGGGGCCCAGCGGAGCGGTGCTTGACAGGAAGGGCCCAGCGGAGCGGTGCAGAGACGGCGGGGCCCAGCAGAGCGGTGCTTGACAGGAAGGGCCCAGCGGAGCGGTGCTTGACAGGAAGGGCCCAGCGGAGCGGTGCAGAGACGGCGGGGCCCAGCGGAGCGGTGCTTGAGATGAAGGGCCCAGCGGAGCGGTGCTTGAGATGAAGGGCCCAGCAGAGCGGTGCTTGAGATGAAGGGCCCAGCAGAGCGGTGCTTGACAGGAAGGGCCCAGCGGAGCGGTGCTTGACAGGAAGGGCCCAGCGGAGCGGTGCTTGACAGGAAGGGCCCAGCGGAGCGGTGCTTGACAGGAAGGGCCCAGCGGAGCGGTGCTTGACAGGAAGGGCCCAGCGGAGCGGTGCTTGACAGGAAGGGCCCAGCGGAGCGGTGCAGAGACGGCGGGGCCCAGCGGAGCGGTGCTTGACAGGAAGGGCCCAGCGGAGCGGTGCTTGAGATGAAGGGCCCAGCGGAGCGGTGCAGAGACGGCGGGGCCCAGCAGAGCGGTGCTTGAGATGAAGGGCCCAGCGGAGCGGTGCTTGACAGGAAGGGCCCAGCGGAGCGGTGCAGAGACGGCGGGGCCCAGCGGAGCGGTGCTTGAGATGAAGGGCCCAGCGGAGCGGTGCTTGACAGGAAGGGCCCAGCGGAGCGGTGCAGAGACGGCGGGGCCCAGCGGAGCGGTGCTTGAGATGAAGGGCCCAGTGGAGCGGTGCAGAGACGGCGGGGCCCAGCGGAGCGGTGCTTGAGATGAAGGGCCCAGCGGAGCGGTGCTTGACAGGAAGGGCCCAGCGGAGCGGTGCTTGACAGGAAGGGCCCAGCGGAGCGGTGCAGAGATGGCGGGGCCCAGCGGAGCGGTGCTTGACAGGAAGGGCCCAGCGGAGCGGTGCTTGACAGGAACGGCCCAGCGGAGCTGTGCAGAGACGGTGGGGCCCAGCGGAGCGGTGCTTGACAGGAAGGGCCCAGCAGAGCGGTGCTTGACAGGAACGGCCCAGCGGAGCTGTGCAGAGACGGCGGGGCCCAGCGGAGCGGTGCTTGACAGGAAGGGCCCAGCGGAGCGGTGCTTGACAGGAAGGGCCCAGCGGAGCGGTGCGGAGACGGCGGGGCCCAGCGGAGCGGTGCTTGACAGGAAGGGCCAAGCGGAGCGATGCAGAGACGGCGGGGCCCAGCGGAGCGGTGCTTGAGATGAAGGGCCCAGCGGAGCGGTGCAGAGACGGCAGGGCCCTGTTCAGCGGTGCTTCTCTTGGCCGGGCCCTGTTCAGCGGTTCTTCTCACGGCGGGGCCCTGTTCAGCGGTTCTTCTCACGGCGGGGCCCTGTTCAGCGGTGCTTCTCACGGCGGGGCCCTGTTCAGCGGTGCTTCTCACGGCGGGGCCCTGTTCAGCGGTGCTTCTCACGGCGGGGCCCTGTCCAGCGGTGCTTCTCACGGCGGGGCCCTGTCCAGCGTTGCTTCTCACGGCGGGGCCCTGTTCAGCGGTGCTTGTCTTGTGTTCCTAGGGAACCAGATCTGGGCAATCATTCCCGCTCAGTCGCCATCCGACCTATCGCTTGCGGGGCCCTCCTGTGCAGGACTCCTGGGCCCGTGGGTGTCCTCCGTCATACCCCAAATGGGGCTGGTGGGGCCCTCCTGGGCAGCTCGCCTGCTGCCGGACTTGTCCGCCCTGCTGCCCTTGCCCCCCTTGGCGGAATCTCTGGGGCCCTTGCCTCCCTTTGTGGATGGGCCAGGTGACGGTGCAAGGGTGGTGTCCTTGGGGCAGCCGTCTCAGGCCTGTCGCGCCGGCCCTTCCCTTTTTTGTTTTTTTTCCCAGGGGGTGGGCTGGCTGTCCCCTTGCTGCTGGCCGATGTTCCTGCTCTAGGAGCTGGTGGACTCCAATAGCCCTGAACGATGGTCCTAGTAGGTGCAGGGCTTGTGGTGGCTGAGGTGCTGTTTGGACTGTTACGAGATGGAGGGGGTGGGTCAGGTGATGCAAAGAGGTTAATTTTGGAGAGGAACAACTTTTTAGGAGCAATGGGAAGGGTAGGTGCAGTGGGTATGGGAGTGGAGGGAGAGGATGTGGTTGTAGGAGAGTCAAGTGTGCTGTCTTTGGGTGCAGGTGCTTGTGCTGGAGGCTGTCGTGAGGTGGATGGCTGTTGGGTGGGTGACTGCCTGTGTTTGTGTGGTTTGGAAGAGGGGGTGACAGACACAGTGGGAGAGGACACAGGGGACGTGTAAATGGCAGTGGGGGTGGTGACTGCACGTGTGCGGACTGTTCTTGTGGGTGTGGTGGTGATGGACGTACTGGCTGATGGTGGTGTGCATGCAGGTGTGAGTGGAGACGTCACAGGGAGGGAGGAGGGAGACGAGGAGGAGGGGGACACAGAGGAGGCAGTGGCTGTTGGCATGTCTGCATGTGGATGTTGCTTGTGTGAATGCTTGTGTGATCTGTGGTGCTTATGTCTGGATGAGCTGCCCTTGGGTGTTGAGGTGTGTGCAGGCTGGTCTGTAGGTGTGTCTGGGATAGGCAGAGGAACAGGGGAGTGGGACTGGGTTGAGGAAGTTGGAGGGGGGAGGCTAGACACAGGGACAATTGCTGCCGTCAGTGCTGAGGCCAGAGCGTTGAACGATCGCTGATGGGCAGCCTGACCCGAATGAATGCCCTCCAGGTATGCATTGCTCCGATGCACCTCCCTCTCTACACCCTGGATGGCATTCAAAAGGGTAGACTGCCCAACAATGAGCGTCTGGAGGAGGTCAATGATCTCCGCACTGAGGGCAGCAGGGGTAACTGGGGCAGGACCTGAGGTGCCAGGGGCGAAGGAGATGCCCGGCTTCCTGGCCGAGCGGGCACGGGGCGAACGCTGAGGGGCTGCTGGGAGGGCGGGCTGGTGCGCTGGGTGGCGGCTGTACCTGTTGTTGCGGTGGGCACGGGTGGTGCCGCCACCACAAGGAAGCTCCCTTCCGAGGACGTGTCGGTGTCGCTGACTTCTCCACGGGTCCCCGTTGTGGAGCCCCCCTCGCCCTCCGTCTCACTGGTGTACTCTGAGTCGGTTGCATGGCCCTCCGGGGCCATGTGAGATGCAGCTCCCTCGTGCGCCGATGCCACTTCTCCTCCGCCTGATGATGCTAATGCAAACATGAACAGGAAAACCAAAAAAAGGGGGGAGAGAAGAAAGAAAGACATGTTGAGTGCATGCATTGGCGGCACCGTTGGCGGAGAGGACAGACACAGAAGCCCCCTGCACTACGCCGCGCACTCGGGGTACACTACTCAATTATTGTGACTTGGCCTACAAGTCAATGGACGACAAATGCACACATAGGTGACGCCCAACCATGGATATCTGTACTTAGCACCCTACAGAGGTGGGGGGCGGGGGCACAGGGCCATGCCTAACGGAGGGGCCTAGCCTACAGAAACCGCCCTGGCCTAGAGATAGCCACAGCCCTCCTCCCCCACCCAGACACCTCCACTGTGCGCTAATATAGCAGAATGTGCTGATACTCACCCCCTTGTGTCTGCTGTGATGTCCTCACGCGCCCATCCAAATCGGGGTAGGCCACCGCCAGGATCCGGGACATCAGGGGGGTCAATTGCCGTGTGGCACACCTCCTAGGTTGGGAGGCCATCCCCAGCAGAGCCTCGGCGGTCTTTCTGCTCCCGCGGCGGATGTCCTCCCACCTCTTGTGGCAGTGGGTGCCCCGTCTGTTGTGGACCCCCAGGGCCCGGACATCCTTGGCGATGGCACGCCAAATGTCGATCTTCTGATGGGCGCTGACCTATGTGACATGGACAGGATGGAACAAGAAATATCATCACTTTCCTGCATGGTCGATGTGAGTGGCCCCAACCTTGCCATGTGGCACATGCTCTTATCTGTCGTGCGTTGCACTCCCCATTCACACCCCTCCCCACCATCTTACACCCACCCCACTCAACACAGGCATAGCCCATACTACGTGCTCCCTGTGTACTTACCTGTTGGTCTTGAGGACCGTAGAGTAGCGCATACTGGGGGAGGACCCCATCCACAAGTTTCTCCAATTCCTCAGATGTGAAGGCAGGGGCCCTTTCCCCGGTCGCAGCAGCCATTGTATCTCCCAGACCGAGGTCACAGCAGCACTTGCAGTATAGGTCCTCTCCTGTGGATGATCAGGTCTCGAGTGATTAAGCAGTTAGAAAATGGCGGTCACGCCCACGGCAGTGCGTACCGCGGCGGTGCGTACCGCGCCCGCCGGCGCCCGCCGGCGCCCATCGTCATTGGCTCCTGAGACCCATAGGGTTCAATGTTTACCAATGCTGCTTTGCGCCGCGGTCTTCGACCGCCTACCGCCACGGTGTGCCACGCCAGCGCATTGACCTCACATCCCATTGTCACACTTCACAGGTCAGGCAGCCGCCATTTCAAGGGCCCACATGGCTTAATTTCTACTGCGTCACACAGGCCTAGGCCTTGCATTGCCACTCATACAAGCCATTCAATGCATAGCGAATCGTGTTTTGTGCAAGCTGTGGTTACGTACCTGTGGGTTGCTTGACTCTGTGCTCCATGTTGTCCTTCCTAGGCACCGTCCGCTGGGACTTGCGAGGAGATGGAGGAATCCTCCTGTGTACAGACCGCTGGTGGACCTGTCGACAATGGAAGAACGACATGTCATACTTACATACAGACTTGACCGAGCCACTATACAGGAACTGTGTGCCCAGCTGGAGCCAGACCTGATGTCCCCCATTCGCCAACCCACAGGGATTCCCCCTCTGGTGCAGGTTCTGTCAGTACTCCATTTTTTGGCAAGTGGCTCATTCCAAACAACAGTGGCCATATCATCAGGGATGTCTCAGCCTATGTTTTCTAAGGTTTTGTCCAGAGTGTTGTCTGCCCTGATGAAATACATGCGGAGCTACATTGTTTTCCCTGAGGTGGGCGATTTGGCTACAGTGAAGGGTGATTTCTATGCCCTTGGACATATCCCCAACATCATTGGTGCCATTGATGGGACCCATGTGGCTTTGGTTCCCCCCAGTGGAAGTGAGCAGGTGTACAGGAACAGAAAAAGTTATCATTCGATGAATGTCCAGGTGGTCTGTTTGGCTGACCAGTACATCTCCCATGTAAATGCCAAGTTCCCTGGGTCAGTGCATGACGCGTACATCATGCGAAATAGCAGCATCCCTTATGTGATGGAACAGCTACAGAGACACCGTGTGTGGCTAATAGGTGACTCTGGTTACCCCAACCTGTCGTGGCTACTTACCCCAGTGAGGAATCCCAGGACAAGGGCAGAGGAACGCTACAATGAGGCCCATGGGCGAACTAGGAGGGTTATAGAAAGAACCTTCGGCCTCCTGAAGGCCAGGTTTAGGTGTCTGCATATGACAGGTGGATCCCTAATGTACTCACCAAAGAAGGTGTGCCATATCATCGTGGCCTGCTGTATGCTTCACAACCTGGCTTTGCGACGCCAGGTGCCTTTCCTGCAGGAGGATGGTCCAGATGGTGGTGTTGTAGCAGCTGTGGAGCCTGTGGACAGTGAAGAGGAGGAAGACGACGGGGATGACACAGACAACAGGGACACAGTGATTCAACAGTATTTTCAGTAGCACACAGGTACGAATCAACCACGCCATTTTACATTTCCTTAAAGTCTCCTGCCTCTCTACTGTCTGAGTTCCCCCCCAGTTCCTGTTAACTGAGTTGTGACTTTCCCTTCCGTTTTCAGAGCTGTGGGCCCCACTGCGTGACCTCTGCTTTGTTTGCCCATGGACTACAGCTGTGTGACAGTGGTATGTTGTCATCACAATGTAAATGAACATTTTGGCACTGTTATGTCTAATACATTTGTTCAAAATTCAAGCAGACTCCAGATTTATTTAGTGCAAGAAGTGATTTAATTCAAGTGCTAAATTTAAGGAACATGATTGTCAAACGGGGATGGGTGATGGTGGAGTAATGTCCATGGCAGAGTCCAGTTCTCAGTCGCACAGGTGCATTGTCCATATGCCTGTGGAAGGATGGAGCAGGGGCAGTTCAAGGTTGGACAGGGTGACAATGTGGGACAGTGGGATGACATCAGGGGGTATTGTTTGCTGGCGGGGGTCTTGCAATCCTACTCTGTCTTCTTGTGAGATCTCAGGTTGCGCTTGCGGGGTGGTTCTTCTTCTGCAGGAGGTGGGGTTCTGGTGGCCCGTCGTTGTGTGGGGGCCTCCTGTCCACTAGCGCCGGCGGAGGTGGTAGGCTGTTCCTGGTCCAGGCTAGTGACAGGGGCCCTTTGTGGTGCCACATGGTCCTGCAATGTGGTGACTATCTGGGTTAGGGCCACAACGATGGTCCCCATTGCTGAACTAATGTTCCTCAGTTCCTCTCTGAACCCCATGTACTGTTGCTCCTGCATGACCTGGATCTCCTGGAACCTGGCCAGTACCGTAGCCATTGTCTCCTGAGAGTGGTGGTATGCTCCCATGATGGAGGAGAGGGCCTCTTGGAGAGTCGGTTCCCTGGGCCTGTCCCCCCCCTGTCGCACAGCAGCCCTCCCAGTTCCCCTGTTTCCCTGGGCCTCTGTCCCCTGGACGGTGTGCCCACTACCACTGCCCCCAGGTCCCTGTTGTTGTTGGGGTGGTGGGTCAACCTGGGTGCCCTGTAGTGGTGGACACACCGCTGATTGACGTGTCCTGGAGACAGAGGCATGGGCCCGCTGGGTGGGAGCTGTGCTGGTGTTCCCAGAGGGGGTTAGGTCTGGTGTAGCCTGTGGCTGTCTGTGGGGAACCGACTGTCCCGAGGTCCCCGATGGGCCGGGCTGGTCATCAGGGTCCAGGGAGACAGAGCTGCTGTCATCACTGGGGGCCTCTTCTGGGGGTGGGATGGACATCTCTGGACTCTCCTGGGCGGTGTGGTGGCGTTCGGGTCCTGCAGGGGTATAAGAGTATGGTTATTGCTTCTGTGTGTGGCATTTCGTGTAATGGGTGGGTGGCCGTGTCCCCCAGTGCTGGCATTCCCTTGTGGGGGCTTTTGTGATGGTGGCTTGTGGGGGTGATGGGTGTGTGCAGTGGGCATGCTTTAGGGATGGGTGTCCATGCTTTGGGGACGCACGCAGGGCTAGGTTTTGGGATGGGTGGGATGTGATGGTGAGCCATTTGCAAGGAGTTGGTGTGATGGGGGTGGGGGTGAGGGTGGGGGTATGATTTGGCATGCAGGTGGGGTGGGGGGAATGAAGTAGTGGAGATTTGACTTACCAGAGTCCATTCCTCCGCCTACTCCTGCGAGGCCCTCTGGATGCAGGATATGCAAGACTTCCTCCGCCCACGCTGTGAATTCTGGGGGAGTAGGTGGGGGTCCGCCGCCAGTCCGCTGTACCGCGATGTTGTGCCGTGATACCATGGAACGCACCTTCCCCCGTAGGTCGTTCCACCGCTTCCTGATGTCGTCCTGATTGCGTGGATGCTGTCCCACAGCGTTGACCCTGTCCACTATTCTGCTCCATAGCTCCATCTTCCTGGCAATGGTGGTGTGCTGCACCTGTGCACCGAAGAGCTGGGGCTCTACACGAACTATTTCCTCCACCATGACCCTGAGTTCTGCGTCAGAGAACCTGGGGTGTCTTTGGGGTGCCATGGGGTGGTGTGGATGAGGTGAGGGGTGGTGTATGTGTTGTAGAGTGTGGTGAGTGTGGTGGTGTATGGTGTTTTGTGCGTGGAAATTGTGTGGGTGATGTTGTGATTTGCCTCTGTGTGATGGTGTACTCTATGCTGTGCTCTCTCTCTCTCTGTCCTTCACTCGCAATTGTGGTCGTAGGGGTTTGTGGGTGATGTGGGTGTGTGTTTTATAGTTAATTGGGTGTGTGGGAGTGGTGTGTGTATGTGTCTCAGGTGTGTGTATTTTGAATTATCCAATGTGGTAGTGTTTTGTAAAGGTGTGTGTATTTTGAGCGCAGCGGTGTGTACCGCCAATGGAATACCGCAGTTGAAAGACCGCTGCGGGGATTTGCGGGTCGGAATGGCATGGGCGTATTTCTGTTGCCGTGACTGTGGAGGTTTGGTCATCGCCAGTTTCCCGCTGACCTTTGGTGTGGCGGACTTTTGTGGATGTCGGGTTTTTGGCAGTTTGCCAGTTGTGGGTCAGAATGACCGTGGCGGTTTACCGCGACCGTGGTGGTGTTATGGTGGCCTTCTGGCCGGCGGTAAGCGACTTTTACCGCTGAGGTCGGAATGACCCCCTCAGACTCAAAAGAAGACACCACAGGATACAGTGATTGTACCACCACAATGCACATTGAGTCTTCCCTCCACCTGCATCTCAGTAGTCACGTTTGTCAGTGGCCCCACAAATGTAGAAAATTGTGCCAACAAATATGGGCATGTTTAGGCAGGAGGGGCCCTACGACTGCAACCACCCAGTGGCACGTTTGTACAATGGGAAGCTGCAAAATGTTAGCCCTGGACCTCCTCCCTTTTTTCTTTTGTGGAAGGAGTCAGAGTTTTAGAGTTTATGGCAGTCCTGTGCCCAAAATGGAAGGTTCCAACCTAGACCTATTTTGCCAGAGTTTCTGTTGCAGTTCTGCATTGTGATGAGCAGCAATTGGTTGGACAAACTTTGCAGCAAAGTGTTATTCACACTATCCACCTGACAACAAATATGTGGACCAGTTGTCAGGCAACTGATTACATGTGCGTCACTGCACACTGGATCTCTTTTTTGGGGATAAAGCAAAGGCTATCTACAGGTCATGGCCCAGGAAGACAATCTTAAGAGTGTTTTGTGGCATGCAAGAGTAAACATGTTCGCCATGGAGAAATCACACACAGCTGCAAACATCTTGGGAGGCATTTAAAAGCAAGGTGTCTGAATAGCTGCGACCCAGAGGTCTCCTAGTTGGATTTGTTGCCAAGGACAATGGCAATAACATAGTCAAGACCATGGCAAACGGTGGCTATTTCAGGGTCCTGCATTTGGTGCACTGGAGAACTGGAAGAAGAACGACTGGAACTTAGAATCCTACTCTGCAGTTCTGGGGTTGCTGCCTTCAACTTCCAGAAAGGGCAGTCTTGTCTCACATCCACAAACCCAAACAACAAGAAACCCAGTGACTGCAGAAGAATGGGACCCAACTTGTGCAATGGTTTGGTTTAAAGTGACAGGTCTTAAGTCAAGTGCAGAGGAGAAGGAAAAAGCGGTCCAGCAGGTGGCAGCACCAATGATCATTCAGAGGATGTTCAAAGAGCATCTGGATGACCTGAAAGAGGTGTATGGGGATCAAAACCCTTTGGTGTATTGGTATTGGAAGATGTGCCAATGGCAAGAGCGCACCAGGCTGGCAAGAAGGTTTCTGGCTTGTCCTGGTGAAGTGTGTTCAGTGCAGCTGGTGCATTTGTTATAGTGACAAGGACCAGTCTCTTGCCTCAAAACGTGGAGAGATTGACCATGATAGCAAATATACTAGCATTTTATACCACCTGATTGCACTGTTTGTGAAACACCACAGGAGGAGGAAGAGGACGATTGGTAAGAACAACTTCCGTGAGAACCACCAGAGTTTGAGGACAAACTCTACTTCCCAGATTAAGCATGCCAGTGCCACCATAGAACTTTTTATATTATTTCACGTTCAACTTCTTTTTCTCTTTCTTTCTTTACATAAAAAAAATTCTAGTGCAATATTGTGTTTAAGTTGGATTTATGCTGCCCAACCATTGACTTTATAGTCATATTTAAGCCCTGATTGGAGTTAGACCCGTGTACAGTAAAGAAGCCCCCACATACCCTTCAGGACACATGCCATTTCCTATCCTATTTTTACATCACCTAGCAGGGCTGCCCTAGAAGATCATTGATTGCCAGTGCCAATGCATAATTCCAATGTGTGGATACCATAACAGAGGAGATATTTTGTTCAACCACAATGCTTGGGTTGGAAGCGGTAACTAAGTAACTATTGCACCAATGAGTGGTGATATATTGATTGATTGTGAATTTGTTAGTGATGACTGATGTATGTGATAGCTGACAGTAAGGGAGGAAGTTCAACAAATTTGTATACTTTTTTCCAATGATTTTCATTGTTTGGGGGCTGTTGGGCGATCATTTTTTCCTGAGAGTGATTGGCCTTTCAGAAGTAATTAAATTTATCTGCTGGGTCTACTCCTTTTTTCTGGTTTCTCATAATAAACCAGCCACACTAGTTACCAAACTCAAATATACACTAAAAAATACTCTGATTCTGTTTCCATATTTATTCTTTAACAGCAGTGCACATCACAGGTCCAACTTGCTCGGTGTGGGCATGGGACGGAGTTAGTCTGAATCTGGAGGAGGAATATGGAAGGACTCTGTGCAGGACTATCTCAACAGCCAGAAAGGAGAAAGTTATCGACTTCAATGAGAACCCATGATGATGTCAAAGACTGTGAGGCCTAGTACTCTCTCAGCTCTGTGAGCTGGAGAGAGTTGCGTTGATTTGGAAATGCTGCTGAGAATCTGTTTGCTGCATTGCTAGCTCAAATGTGAAACTCCTCTTATGTTCTTGCTCTGCCTCTGAATCTTTTTGGTATACTCCTGACTCCTCATGAAGCTTACCTTGCTTTCTTTTTGTCCTATTCCTTTACTCTATAATACAGCTACTTTTTTTTCAACACACAGGCCTTCTCCTTGCCCTCTCTTGCACGAATAAAACTGAGAAAGCTCAAGACTCCACCCTACCTACCACACAGGTTTCAGACAGCCACCAGTGTGATGGTCATTCGAAGAAGAATGGAGCTGCATCACCCAGTTTGGCAATACAGAGCCATTTTCCTTTTAATAATCATAATTTTTAGAACTGGGTGGGTTACATTCAATCTTCCATATTTCTAAACTAGATGACATAACACTCAAGATATACAATCTGTGGTCTCTCTGGAGCAGAAGGGCTGTTTCCAATTAATTTCCTTAACTGTGCTGTACTTACTTTTCCCTTTGTTTCCTTCCACAACAGATTGATGATGTTGTGCTGCTCAGCGCCCCAACAAATATTGTCTTGTCTTTGTCACACCTTTCTCGAAATCCCCTTTTCCACCCATTCATTGCGCCTCTAACCCTTTTCCCCCAGATCTGTGATTTATTGAGGTGTGACCTAATAAATGAATCACACACTTGATGGGGTGGATGTGGTGAAAGCAACACCAACTCAGTGCATGACCTTCTACCTTCTATTACCTGAGCAATATTCCACACCGGCCCCATCAACATCTTCTTTCATGCCTTGTGTGTGTGTTCCATAAACGCTTAACCTGGTCTAAACACTCTTGAGACTGAGCCCACTTCTCCTGACTCCATGATTTCATTTCATAAGTTTAGTTTTATAGCTCCCTACCATTGCTCCGAAGAAATTGATATTGCTAGATTTTATTATCATATGGTGTTGTTTGCTGTGTGTCTATTGCTTGCTGTTTTATTTCATTCTAGTTGCCAGTGATGGGTAACCCTTTAATTAAACCTACAGTTGGAGTTCACATAGGTGGGAGAGGCACCTTCTGTCTTCCCTGTTAGTGTGCAAGCCTGCCACTGTGAGCGCTTCTGGCCTTATTTGGTCTTTTATAATTTATTTATAAGGGGACGCGTTAAAGGTTCAATGGACCTTTTAACTACGCTTAGTCCTCCCTTGGCAAAGAACACTACTAGCTAAATGGTAAGTTCCCACAATTGAGATATCATATTGTTGGTTGTAATATTTCAAATGAAGTAAAGTCTCTTAGGTCCAATTCAGTGCACTTTAATTGAAAAAGAAAAGGTATGTTCCAATATTTAGGTTTCAAAGTTCGACGAAGTTTCAGCTTCCAAATTGACACACTTTGATTTGAGAAAATTTTTTTTTGGGTAAATTCCAAAAGATTACATTTCAAAGTTCAAAGGAGTTGTTGCAAGAGTTCAGTGGAGTATCAGCCGACACGTGTTTCGCCCCACACTGCAAATACGCCAGGGCTTTCTCAAGGCATAACGAAATAGAGAACAGAATTCTTCAGGCATAAATGCCACAGTACATATGACAGAGCTATTTTGGAAAAACTGGCATAATTTAAAGGTCTGACGCGTCCATCGTCTAATCTCCCTGAACCCTGACTGCTGGTGGCGGCACCGTGAGGTACTGGCTGGGGGCTGGTGTGCTGCTGCTGCTGTGTAGGGTTCTGTGTCGGAGGTAGCATTTTCAGCCTCTTCCTCATCCAGGATCACCAGGCAGGATATTGTGCCTGAATGTTCCCCTGCATCTGTTGCTGCAGATTGGCTGCTATCTCCTGCCTGCTGGTGGTGGTCGAGCAGGAGAAGCTATATCGAGAAAAAGAAGAATAACAAAAAACAAATTGTCAACAATGCTCTGAACAAACACCTCTTCAAATGATAAATAGTGGGTGGCACAGTAGCACTACATTGCTGGTTCCCTCAGGGACATTGGAATTTGATGTGATTATGATTAGGAGAGTGACAGGCAAATATTTTATTTGTTTACCTACTCATGCCTCACATAAAAAGCACTGACTATCTGCTAGACAAGAATTATGGCAGAAGACCTGATTAAAAAAAACTGTGATTTCAGTTTTTTCTTTTAAAGTCTTTTCTAGTAACTGAACAGACACATTTAGTGGAAAAATAAAAAATGATTTATCTCTCCTTATGATGAGATGGCATTATGCACTATGGAGTACAAGTTGTTGTGCCAAATAATTGGAGACATATTAGCCAGTACTTCATGTATGTTGCTACTGTCTGCAGCTCGGGAAGCTGTTGCTGACAATTATCTGTCTTTAATTCCAATGGCCCTGCTCTTCCCCAAGAGGCTTTCACTTAGTTTAGTTTTTACTCTGACTCCAAAGAGGCAGATGAATAAATGAGATATGTCACACATGTCATGTATAAAATGCATATATATTTATCCTGTCTGCCATAAGTAGACGTGGAGGAACGATGCACTGTACTACAGGGAAAAGGAATGAGCTATATAGATTGTATTTGGCACCTTAATCACAGAGTATTCCCTATGCCAAACTTGAAATCAAATCAGGCACTTACTAGTACCACTTTACTTACTGGTCTCATCCACCATCACAAATTCTATCCAACAAATTGATTCACTGGGTAGTTAGGAAATTGGTCTACAGAGAAGGCAGATGAATTAGACAGATAGGTAGCGTTGTTGCTATAGAAGAATAAAGGGGTGTCACCGATCTCTCAACAGTAGAGCAGCTCCCTTCTTTATTCATTCAAGCAATTATTCAACCTTTTCTTTCATGCTTCCTCTATATACACCCATAGCCACTATGATTTAAGCTTTACTTTCTCCCATCCAGTCTTTCACCAAAATTCACAATCCTTTATCTATCCATTCATCAATACCCACACTAGCCACCCTTTCTTTCAATCATCCTTTCACCCATCCACCCATTTACCCAATACCAATACTCACCCACACATCCTTTTTCATCCTCCCACCAACCTTTTTTTTCACTCTATTCACCCATCCTTTCTTTTAACCTTCCGTTGGTTCACGTTTCTATCAAGCCATCATCTTTAGCATACAGTATGTGTGCTTTTGCTGAGTTGCAGATAGAAGAGGCCATATGTATCCCAACCACCTCTTTAGCTGTAATAGGGGGGTTCATGAATCTGATCATGACAACGCCCTTGTAGCTAGTGAGTAAGAGTAATTGCCAATAAGCAAGTAATATGACTTGCTATCTCATGTCCCTGATGCCATCACTCCCTATCCCCCATCTGCCCCTGCAGCGGTCGAACCTGAGCAAGCTCCACTGGTTGGTATGACTGTCAAAAAACGGTATACAGTTTTTGGATGCCAGTTAGACT
The DNA here is from genome assembly GCF_031143425.1 of Pleurodeles waltl. NCBI lineage: Eukaryota > Metazoa > Chordata > Amphibia > Caudata > Salamandridae > Pleurodeles > Pleurodeles waltl. Next base: position 450,037,557 of record NC_090443.1, read on the forward strand.
ACCCATTCTTAATTTTTTTAATCAAAAAACTGCAACCGCATTTTTTGCAGTTCGGTTAGTACTGCAGTATCTTTTGTCAAAATTATAACCCTGGGCATTTTGTTGGAATGTTAGAAAAGCCATGTAGTCAAGCCAACCAAAACCTTTATGTAATAGAGGGGCAGTACTATAGCCTATGACTGATGATTACTCACTGATATCAATAATGCATTATGGAGACAGGAGGACAGAGGAGTCTGCGTTGCAATGGCTTCTTAAGTAATGAGCAGAAGTGAGTAGATCACATAATAAAAAATATTCTTATTGTAAACTAAACATAACTTACCTCTGAGTGGAAGCTGCATGCTATTCAGAAAAAAAAGTTAGCATTGTAGAACACAAATGCAATAAAAGTATAATAGTCACTAAGCCCCGGGCAGGTTGAGCAGGTCCTGCTCGCAGTCGATTATATCCACCCAGTGGTGCATCAACTGCTGGGTGGTGCCCTGGACCGGGGTGGTGGCCATTACCAACTGGCGCACCCTAGCCCAGCACTTCTGATGCTCCCGCAGGAGGTAACCACTCCAAGACCTGCCCCCTGCTTCCAGCATGGAGTGGAGGGGGTGCTGCACATAAAAAAATAGTGATGCCACCTCCTCATCTCTGAAGATCAGCCAAAGCTACACCCCTTGACTGTGGCGCTGCTCACTAGGCAGGCAGCAGCTGTTGCCCTGCTCTGCCATGGTGCTGAGTGGGGTACTGGGGTAGGGTGAAGAATAGAAGAAAAGAAACAGGAGGAAAAGGGAGGAAGAAATAAACAAAAATACAAAAAGTAAAAAAAATCACCAAATAAATGAAAACAATGTAATAATATTGAGACTCAAAAAGACACACTAATACAATAAATAAAAAATATTGGTAGATCAATTGTATGGGTGGAGGATTACAAAGATTGGGGTTGGATTGAAAGTCGAAGGCCCAGCACCATAAACAGAGTGAAAAACAAGATGGCCACACCTATTCGAACCCCATTGTGCCGTTCAAGTGTGATTTTGAATGTAAGTACGTATTTTGATTGCGTATGACGTCAAACACAATGCGAACGGGTGCAACAGAGAACTTTGCTAGCTCACAGAACTCCTCGAAGCACAACAGAGTTTTTAGCCACTTTGTGAAGTTCTGCGTAGCCCGACTCTGTGCACTCGTCCCAGGCCTAATCAGGGTCTAGTCTAGCTTAAGCCTTCTGTGGCCTGCCTATCTCTATACTCACCTCCATGCAGGCCACCCTATAAGAGCCTGGTGGGACAAGACGCATTCCAGGCAGATCTCATTGCATGCTGCCTATAGTGCCGCCTGCTGGTGTGCATCGCTCATGAACCACGGGTGAACAGATGCAATAACTACATGGGTCCTATGAAAAAAAGTTTGGGGCGCATGAAAATATACCATGCCCAAAGCCCTAAATAAACTGAGGCCTCCTCAAGCAAGGGAAAGGGGAATGCCCTTCCGAAAAGAAGTGTAGTGTAGCCATTTTTATGTAGCTTTTGTGCGTTAGCTTCAGGCAGTAGGCCTTTGTGCACTTTGCCCTAGATGCATTTTATTCATTTGCTTAAAGCATCGGGCCTCTGTGCACTTTGCTCTAGCTGCATTTTATTCAGCCTCGTACTGTTATTTTTCAATAGCCAGTTCCACTGTCTTGTTTTATTTTCTTATATCACACTGTTTAGCCTACTTCGACACTGGAGTTCTCAAATAATACATTCTTGCTCACTCTGTGCTTCAGTCAAGGATACAGTCTATTACATTGCCGTTAGACATGGTAGGAGTTTAGTCTTTGGGTTGTAGACGATACACATTCTTGCGAAGGACATTTTGTTAGCACATCGACATGTTAGTTATAAAAACACCTCCTAGTCCTAATACAAGTAAGAGGGAGATTCCGACCAGGGAACCACAACTATACACTGACTGCCCTGTTGCAGATGCTGATCCAGATCACAGGCCTTTGCTCAGGTATGAGGGTTGATGTCTTCCCAGGGAATCTGAAAGGCAAGTTTAGAGCTTAACATGCTGTGCTCGAAATAGAACAAAATTAGAGAGAACATACTTTGTTAACACTATGATAGCGTTATTCCTATGTTTCACTCTCTTGGTTACTATTTTAATCCTACTGTGTTGTATGGTTCTGGTTATTGCGGCTCACGCCTTATTATCTAGAATGCAGTCGTTTTATTAAATCAATCTATAAAACTTAAACTGTTTCTGTCATTTGTATATGAGATCATACTGTAAATGAGAGAGCTGGTTGGGACCTGAGTGACCACGACTTCCCTGAGAAATTCTAAGTTGTCATGCGCTCGGCTGGCAAATCATCCCTTCCCCTTGGGAGAGATGAGGCACTGCTAGTTAGCCGGAGCAAAACCGGATTGAAGGTGACAGGGGTCCTTCTCCGTGGGTCAGACTTAGTCCCCCACACCAGGAACGACTCTGCCACATAGAAATCCAGTAGTCTCATTTAGAATAATGAGAGCCAATGCGACATGGCGCCACCAACAATTGGTCTGGCTCTAATTTTCGGGTCTGGCTGACTCTCTCAGTCTCATATATATATTGACTCCTCGGTTACGTTAACGGAGACGTCCGTGGCTCTGAGGAATTCCACCTCCACAATATAGCGGTTGGTTATTCAAGCTTGAACTCTGAAAGGGAAAACCCCAATATTGGTGTGCTTTCTCTGAACTATCGCTGTTTTGACAGTGGCGAATCCTCAGGTAATACAAATAAAAAACAGTGATTTCAGTTTTTTCTTTTAAAGGCTTTTCTAGTAACTGAACAGACACATTTAGTGGAAAAATAAAAAATGATTTATCTCTCCTTATGATGAGATGGCATTATGCACTATGGAGTACAAGTTGTTGTGCCAAATAATTGGAGACATATTAGCCAGTACTTCATGTATGTTGCTACTGTCTGCAGCTCGGGAAGCTGTTGCTGACAATTATCTGTCTTTAATTCCAATGGCCCTGCTCTTCCCCAAGAGGCTTTCACTTAGTTTAGTTTTTACTCTGACTCCAAAGAGGCAGATGAATAAATGAGATATGTCACACATGTCATGTATAAAATGCAGATATATTTATCCTGTCTGCCATAAGTAGACGTGGAGGAACGATGCACTGTACTACAGGGAAAAGGAATGAGCTATATAGATTGTATTTGGCACCTTAATCACAGAGTATTCCCTATGCCAAACTTGAAATCAAATCGGGCACTTACTAGTCCCACTTTACTTACTGGTCTCATCCACCATCCAAATTCTATCCAACAAATTGATTCACTGGGTAGTTAGGAAATTGGTCTACAGAGAAGGCAGATGAATTAGGCAGATAGGTAGCGTTGTTGCTATAGAAGAATAAAGGGGTGTCACCGATCTCTCAACAGTAGAGCAGCTCCCTTCTTTATTCATTCAAGCAATTATTCAACCTTTTCTTTCATGCTTCCTCTATATACACCCATAGCCACTATGATTTAAGCTTTACTTTCTCCCATCCAGTCTTTCACCAAAATTCACAATCCTTTATCTATCCATTCATCAATACCCACACTAGCCACCCTTTCTTTCAATCATCCTTTCACCCATCCACCCATTTACCCAATACCAATACTCACCCACACATCCTTTTTCATCCTCCCACGCAACCTTTTTTTTCACTCTATTCACCCATCCTTTCTTTTAACCTTCCGTTGGTTCACGTTTCTATCAAGCCATCATCTTTAGCATACAGTATGTGTGCTTTTGCTGAGTTGCAGATAGAAGAGGCCATAAGTATCCCAACCACCTCTTTAGCTGTAATAGGGGGGGTTCATGAATCTGATCATGACAACGCCCTTGTAGCTAGTGAGTAAGAGTAATTGCCAATAAGCAAGTAATATGACTTGCTATCTCATGTCCCTGATGCCATCACTCCCTATCCCCCATCTGCCCCTGCAGCGGTCGAACCTGAGCAAGCTCCACTGGTTGGTATGACTGTCAAAAAACGGTATACAGTTTTTGGATGCCAGTTAGACCACCCATTCTTAATTTTTTTAATCAAAAAACTGCAACCGCATTTTTTGCAGTTCGGTTAGTACTGCAGTATCTTTTGTCAAAATTATAACCCTGGGCATTTTGTTGGAATGTTAGAAAAGCCATGTAGTCAAGCCAACCAAAACCTTTATGTAATAGAGGGGCAGTACTATAGCCTATGACTGATGATTACTCACTGATATCAATAATGCATTATGGAGACAGGAGGACAGAGGAGTCTGCGTTGCAATGGCTTCTTAAGTAATGAGCAGAAGTGAGTAGATCACATAATAAAAAATATTCTTATTGTAAACTAAACATAACTTACCTCTGAGTGGAAGCTGCATGCTATTCAGAAAAAAAAGTTAGCATTGTAGAACACAAATGCAATAAAAGTATAATAGTCACTAAGCCCCGGGCAGGTTGAGCAGGTCCTGCTCGCAGTCGATTATATCCACCCAGTGGTGCATCAACTGCTGGGTGGTGCCCTGGACCTGGGTGGTGGCCATTACCAACTGGCGCACCCTAGCCCAGCACTTCTGACGCTCCCGCAGGAGGTAACCACTCCAAGACCTGCCCCCTGCTTCCAGCATGGAGTGGAGGGGGTGCTGCACATAAAAAAATAGTGATGCCACCTCCTCATCTCTGAAGATCAGCCAAAGCTACACCCCTTGACTGTGGCGCTGCTCACTAGGCAGGCAGCATCTGTTGCCCTGCTCTGCCATGGTGCTGAGTGGGGTACTGGGGTAGGGTGAAGAATAGAAGAAAAGAAACAGGAGGAAAAGGGAGGAAGAAATAAACAAAAATACAAAAAGTCACAAAAATCACCAAATAAATGAAAACAATGTAATAATATTGAGACTCAAAAAGACACACTAATACAATAAATACAAAATATTGGTAGATCAATTGTACGGGTGGAGGATTACAAAGATTGGGGTTGGATTGAAAGTCGAAGGCCCAGCACCATAAACAGAGTGAAAAACAAGATGGCCGCACCTATTCGAACCCCATTGTGCCGTTCAAGTGTGATTTTGAATGTAAGTACGTATTTTGATTGCCTTTGACGTCAAACACAATGCGAACGGGTGCAACAGAGAACTTTGCTAGCTCACAGAACTCCTCGTAGCACAACAGAGTTTTTAGCCACTTTGTGAAGTTCTGCGTAGCACGACTCTGTGCACTCGTCCCAGGCCTAATCAGGGTCTAGTCTAGCTTAAGCCTTCTGTGGCCTGCCTATCTCTATACTCACCTCCATGCAGGCCACCCTATAAGAGCCTGGTGGGACGAGACGCATTCCAGGCAGATCTCATTGCATGCTGCCTATAGTGCCGCCTGCTGGTGTGCATCGCTCATGAACCACGGGTGAACAGATGCAATAACTACATGGGTCCTATGAAAAAAAGTTTGGGGCGCATGAAAATATACTATGCCCAAAGCCCTAAATAAACTGAGGCCTCCTCAAGCAAGGGAAAGGGGAATGCCCTTCCGAAAAGAAGTGTGGTGTAGCCATTTTTATGTAGCTTTGGTGCGTTAGCTTCAGGCAGTAGGCCTTTGTGCACTTTGCCCTAGATGCATTTTATTCATTTGCTTAAAGCATCGGGCCTCTGTGCACTTTGCTCTAGCTGCATTTTATTCAGCCTCGTATTGTTATTTTTCAATAGCCAGTTCCACTGTCTTGTTTTATTTTCTTATATCACACTGTTTAGCCTACTTCGGCACTGGAGTTCTCAAATAATACATTCTTGCTCACTCTGTGCTTCAGTCAAGGATACAGTCTATTACATTGCCGTTAGACGTGGTAGGAGTTTAGTCTTTGGGTTGTAGACGATACACATTCTTGCGAAGGACATTTTGTTAGCACATCGACATGTTAGTTATAAAAACACCTCCTAGTCCTAATACAAGTAAGAGGGAGATTCCGACCAGGGAACCACAACTATACACTGACTGCCCTGTTGCAGATGCTGATCCAGATCACAGGCCTTTGCTCAGGTATGAGGGTTGATGTCTTCCCAGGGAATCTGAAAGGCAAGTTTAGAGCTTAACATGTTGTGCTCGAAATAGAACAAAATTAGAGAGAACATACTTTGTTAACACTATGATAGCGTTATTCCTATGTTTCACTCTCTTGGTTACTATTTTAATCCTACTGTGTTGTATGGTTCTGGTTATTGCGGCTCACGCCTTATTATCTAGAATTCAGTCGTTTTATTAAATCAATCTATAAAACTTAAACTGTTTCTGTCATTTGTATATGAGATCATACTGTAAATGAGAGAGCTGGTTGGGACCTGAGTGACCACGACTTCCCTGAGAAATTCTAAGATGTCATGCGCTCGGCTGGCAAATCATCCCTTCCCCTTGGGAGAGATGAGGCACTGCTAGTTAGCCGGAGCAAAACCGGATTGAAGGTGACAGGGGTCCTTCTCCGTGGGTCAGACTTAGTCCCCCACACCAGGAACGACTCTGCCACATAGAAATCCAGTAGTCTCATTTAGAATAATGAGAGCCAATGCGACATGGCGCCGCCAACGATTGGTCTGGCTCTAATTTTCGGGTCTGGCTGACTCTCTCAGTCTCATATATATATTGACTCCTCGGTTCCGTTAACGGAGACGTCCGTGGCTCTGAGGAATTCCACCTCCACAATATAGCGGTTGGTTATTCAAGCTTGAACTCTGAAAGGGAAAACCCCAATATTGGTGTGCTTTCTCTGAACTATCGCTGTTTTGACAGTGGCGAATCCTCAGGTAATACAAATAGCAGTTAATATGTGACAACCGCTCACAGGGCATTTACTAGCACATGGTCTAACAAACCAGGGGGGTCCAGTCACGTTTGTGGTGGACGCCCATGCAGCCTATAGAACAGAACTTTTTTATTCTTGGGTCACATTTCCAGCAGTTGATGGGAATTCAAACACATTTCATAAACTACACATTTGCTAACGCCCCTGGACAGTACAGGGCATATGCATACCTAGAGATACCTCTATCTTATCAAGAACATAATAATTGGCTTGATGGCACCCTACCCCACACCATAGCACCTGTTCGGTTAGGTCCCCTAAGTAACGATGGTCCTACATGACCTTTATTGGCTACATATACACTGCATCCTGCCGTGGCTAATTTGGCGGTGGCTGAAGTTCATCACTTATATACAGACTTAACGGCTATATATAGACGATTAGTACAATTTGTGATGCAGACAGTAAATACAAACCCAGCGCGTGCTGCCCCAGCACAACAACATGCAGTAGTTCCGGGTATTAATCCGGCAACTGTACACTCAGTTATGGGCAAAGTACCGGCTAAACGAGAGGAGACTCTGTTTTGGCTGGCACAAAAAATTAATACCTTGGAGGCAGTGTTTCCCCATACGGGCCCTCAGGATAAACATAGAATATTGACAATGTGTTTACCGTTTGGTATGGTTCCAGCAGTGGACCATTGTAATACATGGGGCACGGTATTTGCCGCGCTCTATACTACAGCTCACAGTACACCGACATTAGCCAACTTACTGGAAGTGCTCAAGCAAATTCAGGATGAATACGGGGCAGCCCCAGCCTTAGATTTGGGGATGCAACTGATGGGCAACTTTGCCGCGGTTTCTTCTATTATTTTGAGTAATCTCAAGGGAGAGGCAGTAGCACTAGCGGTGCGTATGCATCTTTGTGACGTCCCGCAACTGGACCAGGAGCGGGAGCTGCCGAGAATAATAGCGGGAACATATTCCAGTATCGGTCGTGATAGCCTTGGGGCTAGACCACAGAAACCGCAGTTGCAGGGGAAGGGTAGTAAGGATACTACTAAAAATCAACAACCTGAGGGTAATAAGAAGCATTGGGAGAAAAAACAACAAACACCTAAAAAAGACAGGGGAGAACGGAGACCCCTCAGACAAAATATAATCTTAGAAATAGAGATAATTTGAAAACGCCTGATAGATATCAATATACTGATACACGCCAATCTCGTTCCTTTCAGGACTCATCGGAAAAGAGAAATGAGAGAGGTGGGCGGTCAGAGCGGAGAACAGAGTACGTGAAACCCAGACAGGAATCACAACGTTCTTCGGAGGTTTCTGTAAAGAAGGAAGAGAAAGCGATCCAACAAAAACAACAGTTTAAAAAGAAAAAAGTGGCGGCTGTCTCGATTTGACATGCCACACAGGAAGAGAGTTCTCTTCGAGAACAAGACATGGGCACTAGCACTGTTAGACAGCGCAGCAGAGGTCACAATAGTTCGCCGGAATCTTCTAGAGCATCTGGAGGGGAGAGCAACTGATGACTTCATACAAGTCGAAACGGCAGATATGCGTGTCTCTGATCCAGATAGAGTATATACGGTGACTTTACAATTAGAAGGGGACATTGAGAGCACTTTTAACGCTATCTTTTGGGATCGTGTAGTCAAGATTTATGACATTCTGCTGGCCGAACAAGATTGGCCCCCTGACTTCGTTCGCGACTGTCCAGTTGGGGAGGAGGTTATTACACCTTCGTTCTCACCCGTTGTTCCGGGAGAACTCGCGGCGTCCTATAGCATTGAGTGGGCTCTGGCACAAGCACCTGCCTTATATAGAAATCTTGTAGGGTGGGATAGGGATTCTCTTTATCATGTAATAGCGATTAAGGGCGAACCTCAGCCACAACCGCAATATCCTATTAAATATGAAGCGAGGGCATCGGTGAGGAACAAACTTACACAATTGGAGTATCAGGGAGTAATTGAACCCTGTGTGTCGCCGATGAATAATCCCTTTTTTCCCGTGGCTAAACCGGACCATTCTTACAGAATAGTGGTGGACTACAGACATTTGAACGGACATGCACATACATATGCTATACAAAATTCACATAGCGCAGCACTCATGAATAATATAGTGCGTAAAAAATACAAAACCACTTTAGATATCTCGAATGGTTTCTTCTGCCAGAATATAGCACCCGAAAATAGGGATTTTGCGAGTTTTAGTGCGTTTGGCTCTCAGAAATTTTTTTGTCGTTTGCCTCAGGGGTATAAGAATAGCCCAGGACTGTTTTCGGCTCGTGTGACGGAGATACTGCACGAGCTGGACCCTGAAGCATTGTCATATGTTGATGATATATATCTCACAGATGACGAGTTACTGCAACATTTAAGTCGGGTAGCCCGCATTGTTGTGGGATTTGCAGATATTGGCTACAAATTCAACTTCAAAAAATCAAAAATTGCCTTCCTCAGCGTAATTTTCTTGGGATATGAGCTGTCGAATGAGGGTAAGAGTCTAGCGCCACACTCCTTAGAAAAAGGGGCACAATTGCAACCTCCTAATACGATTAAGAAACTCCAGTCGTTGTTAGGATTTCAAAATTTTGGCAAACATTCCTGATTATGCTACACGTAAACAGCCATTATACAAGTTGATTCATCCAGATTTTTCGAGTAGATTTTGGACGATTGAGCATACACATACTCTTCGAGATTTGCAACATGATCTCCTAGCTGCAAAGCATTTACACACACGGGACAATAAGACAGATCTGGTCATCAGGGTTGTAGCTGGGGCTGTTAGGTTTACGTATGTTACCTTTAATGAAGAAGACACGGTCCCGATAGGATACAAGTCTCACTTGTATTCAGCTGCGGAACAACATTTTGCACAAACAGAGAAGATTCTCACTGATGTACAGATGGCTGTTATTAAAGAGCGACCTCTTGCCCAGGGCAAACGCATCATAGTCGTTTCCCCCATTCCGTCCCTAGAGGCTGTTACAAAGGCGAGTGTTACAAATGCGAAAGCAATACATCCGCGTTGGATACAATGGGCTACGTCTCTAACAGCCACTGATGTAGATTACGTTTTTGACCCAAAGCTACAGACACAGGAATTTCTCCAATATGAAATAGAATATCCTGTTCCCACAGACACGTTGCCTATTGATCAATATCAAGTAGTCATGTACACCGATGGCTCTGCACAACCTGCGGTGGGAACAAAACACCAGTATTCTGCTGCATGTGCGGTGGTGAGCGGCCATATGGAGGGGGAGAAGTTCTGCCCCCAACATACTTATATACAGGCATTGGGGGACTGTACGGCACAGTTGGCTAAGCTGAAAGCTCTATTATTGGCCTTGGAACATACGGATCCGGCACTGTTTACGCTTCCGGTTTGTGATTCCTATTACTGTGTCCAGTCTTTTAATGAATATTTGCATTAATGGAGGTTAAATGGGTTCGGAGATTCAAAGGGTAACACCATAAAACACAGATTGCTGTGGGGGAAGGTAGCGGATCTAAAGGAGAATCTCCCTAAAGTCCATGTTGTACATACTCTTGGACGCCAGCGCGTTGGAATACACGTTGCTGGAAATACATTGGCTGATGAAGCTGCAAAATCGGAAGTTGCCACTGTGGCCACAGTTACTCATTCGAGTTCCAAACCAGACACAGAGATTTTGGCGGCCATTAAAGCTATGGCTGATGGCGAGCCTTATCGTAAGGGATTTCCATCTAAATATCATTACTCAATGGGTGGTATGCTGAACACTGAGGTTAAAATTCCAGGCGTGGGTGTATGCGAAATGCCGAATAAAATAGTGCAACCTCAAATAATTACTGCAGCACATGAGGAGGTGGCATCTGCACATGCTGGCGTGGCTGCCACAATTTCGCTATTGCAGACCCGTTACTAGTGGCCTGGTCTCTATAAAGAGACGAAGCAGTATGTCCTTTGTTGTGACATATGTCAACAAATTAAAGTTTCAACGGCTAGGCGCCCGCAGCAGACGCCACTTCTGATTTCTAATAAACCATTACAGTGTGTGTACTCGGACCATTGTGGTCCGCTGACAGCAGATAGTGCATACAAATATATTTTGGTAGCTGTAGATTCGTGCTCCAGATTTGTGTGGGTGTGGCCACAGCGCTCGGCTGACGCTCAAATTGTTATTAAAGATCTGCGCTTCTTTGTCGGTACATATGCAGTTGCGGCTTTCCATTCGGACCAGGGCCCTGCTTTTGCCTCTAAGGCATTCAGGGACGCCATGGCTTCGTTGGGGGTCCAGTTTCAGTTCTTGTCTCCATTTCATCCCGAGGGAAATTCTGTTGTGGAGCGTTTAAATCGTGATTTAAAGCAATCCTTAACGGCTAGAGTTATAGGTACGGGTCGTAGTTGGCTAACCCACCTGTATGGAGTACAGAGAGCACTCAATAACTTGCCTAGAAGGTCCCTGGGGGGTCGTACTTCATATGAGTGCCTGTTTGGACCACGAATGTATGTTCCGGACCTCAATGGTCCTGGTGTGGAGGCGGCGGAAACGCCTTTTGACATAAATGATCGTGTCACTGTTCTGCAGGAATTACAGCAGTTCCGTGAGGATAACTCTTCTGCAAGTGCTGCCTCTACGGGAATTAAGGATGAGCCAGTAACGCCTACTGGTTGGATTCCCAGGATTGGGGATCTTGTGCGTGAAAAGGTTGCAGTGAAAAAGGAATTTGGCCCTTCGTATCGAGCACCAGTCCCTGTACTGGGAATCCACGGAACAAGAACTGTGATTTTACCGTTGTTGCAAGGTGCCAAAGGAAATCGCTTTGTCTCCATCGACAATGTCAAGTTACAACATGTGGCCGATTCTGCCCAGCAGACCAAGAGGAATGCTCAGTAGTTCCAGAATCCCTCTCACTACTGGGGAAGATGTTCTGCTGCAGGTGATTTTCACCAACGCTGCTTCCTCTCCGGGCATGGGGAGGGTGGAAGATGATCTTACGATTGTTCCACTCACAACAAATAATTTGGAATCCTTTGATCAAGTCGCAGTAACTACTGATGTTACTGAGGGTGTTATTTACAGTGTACCACGGCGAGAAACACCTGCTACTACTTTGTTTACGGTGGCACCCTTTGCGAGAACTGCCTCCGGATTTTTTTCATAACAACGACGATGGTCTGTTGGACTCTTTGTCCTCTTCAACACCTGTCCCGGGTCCGCGTAAACTGATGTATTGGCTTAAAAATACATATTTTGTTTTTACTTGGAACTATCTGTGGCTTTTTATGACTCTGATGACTTTTTTTCTGTGGATGGGGTTTGTTGTTACCTTTTTTCTAGTAATACATGGTCATTTTCTTCCTGAAAGATCAGAGGTTGAACAGGTGGAGGTGGTGTTGAAGCCACATTTTTCATCACATAAGGTCCGAAGAGACTTGTCCTGTGTGAACATTTCCGCTGTACCAATTCCAGATGGGATTGTATGGGATAGAGTTATGTTTAATATATATGGTCCCACTGAGACAATTCAAATACCGTATGTTCTAAAGTTATCGATGAATGATGTTGTAATACCAGGCATTGTATCTGATGATTGGGACGTGAAGACAGTTGATTATATGTTGTCAGAGTTACAATATTACACCATCTATGAAAATGAAGATGCTTACCAATTTAGAGATAATTATGGTGACATGTTTTGTTACAATTATTATGGACACCACTTTATTCATAAAGCCAGTAGTCCTAAAACAATATTTGACTATACGCAATGGGAGCATTGCCCGACTCCTCCGCAAGGGAGTTCTAAAACATATTCGGACAAATTTTCATATTTTTCTGGGCATCATCAAACAAGTGCTAAGTCGTATTATTTTAAATTAACTCTGCATGCAAATAAGCAAATACTGTTGACTAATACGAAATTACTGTATTCAAATTCTTTTGTTTCCCAACTATCTATTGAGGGGTATGAATATTGGTCAAAAAATGTTGATTTGAAAAGTGTTTGGTGAACTAAACATTTCCCAGATGCAGGGTAAAGACACATTGTTTAGAGCATGTCTCATTCCTGTCCAAATAATTTTCTTAAATGACACTGTGCAACAGACTAGCTGTTTGGGCTTAGCAATCATTAGAAAATTTTATATGCCTGGCATACCTGTCCCTTCCAAAATGAAAGATTGGCAGCAATATATCAATGCCACGTTTAGTGAACTTACAGAATGGGTCCAGAATGGTACATTTAACACTTCATTGACACGTCCAGGCGGGTGGTTATTGTGGCCCGTAGACACAAATGGGTGTCATCAACGTTTTGTCACCTCCTCCGGGGTTTTCCGAACAAGTAGGGCAGACCCTCGCTACATATCACCTGAACATGCTGATATCATTACTACATATAGCGTGGGGAAACTATGTCAACAATGGTTAAAATCGTCTACGCTCGATGCAGTTAAAACACATCTCTCGCTTCTGTCTAATTATACTGACTTGTAAGATTTTTTGTCAGGCCTGAGAGTGCCCCGGAGGAAACGTTTTTTGTACGAAGTGTACAATGAGATATGGAAACTTTCCCAACAAGAGGCGGCGGCCCAGTTGAGGCAAATAAATTAGGAAAATTTGAAACAGGCGTTATCTGTTCTGGATAATGGAATACACACCCTGTCGGACCGTATATATACGATTCACAACATTGTCTCCTCTGCTATCGACATTATTAGATCAGATATGTCTTTTTTATATCATGGACAGAATCAAACGCGGTCCATTATGCAGTTGGGTTGAACACTTCAGACACTGAAGGCGGGTCGCGTTCCGTGGCAGCACATCAGAGCCAGGGAGATATATTTTTCCTTTAATTTGACACGTCAATAACAGCTAATGGTGAAAAAGTAAGCGACATATGTTATGGTGAATATTGAAAAATTAGAGAGGTTGCCTTTTACCGTGGCCGAGATTCCCTCAGCTGAATGGTTAATACACGGGGTTATTAATCTGCCTATTTCCACATTACAATTCACTTCTTGTTTGAAACATGTTCCAGTGGGCAGATATGAGAGATTGGGAGACAGTTATATACATGAGGTGTGGGAGCTTCCCTTTTTATACAGATGTCTTAATGGCATGAGAGAGGTTTTTCTTAGCGGTAGTCAATGCGAAACTTCTGTCAGCCATTCGATGGTTTGTAAGCAGCTGTCCTTGCATGGGGTGTGTAATGCCTCGGTTGCGAACTTGGCTTGCTATCTAAAAGGGAGTTCCAGTCCCCGTGATTAAAAACACATTCCAGGTGCTTTCAAACGGCAGCTACGTCCTCCTTAACAGTGAAGAATGTTGTGGCATGCGTGCCGGAATAGTTTACGTGGTTTTGGTCACCAAGGTCGTTACTTGCTGCGGAAATGTGTTATTTTCTCCCCACTAAATTGAGGGAGGTGGCAGATATCTGGCCTCACATTGCTACTTCCAAGATTAATTTCGACAAGTTGAGTCGACTAAAGGCTCTATTGTTTCAAAAGCATGTGGCCCTTACATCTTCAAGCGAGACCTACGCACTTCAGGTGGCGAGGTCATCAGCAGAAATACAGTCCCTATTAAGTACTAACTTTCCGAGCCACTTTGGTGAACTCGTGGGACGTGTATTTAATGCGTCCAGCACTGCTGGGCTTGCACATTTTTTCAAAGCCGTTGGTGTTGGTTTTGCTCATACCTTCTCTTCCATATTCGGTTTGATACCTTCGGCTATTCATTCTATTTTCGGAAGCATTTTTGGAGGATTTCCGATAACTTTGGCTTTATTGGCTGGTGTTTTGCTGTTGCTGTTGTTCTTCCGCAATGGCTGTCCCGTCGCAACAAGAACGAATGTGGGCGCTCCCATCGGTGCAGCTGTGTCGTGAACGCATGATGCAGCATTTTGGAGCTGAGACGTTTGGAGTGTGACTGGTCCCTGTCATTCAGACCAGTTTTGGATTGTGTGCAGCCTGTGTTTCGGTGCTTTGGTGCTCGTTTGAACATGCACTAGCTCTCTCTCTCTCACTGCAGCGCCCCCCAGTGGTTGATGCTGATCTGTTGATGTTCCCGGTCAGGGCTCATTCTCAGACATGTGCACTGTGACTGCATTTGCTTCGTGAGGCAGTTTACGAGATTCCCTTCCTGGAGGAAGATGGTATTGACTCGTTCATAGGCCGTGAACAGGATGCCGCCTTGGATGGTTCTGGGGCTTTGGATCACACCTGCTCCATGATAATGTTTGGTGTGGATTTTCCGGTCTTGTCATCTGCCGAAGTGGAGAATATCCTGCTTTCCGTGACTCCCATTTGAATTGGATTTGTTCTAAATTGACATTGTTATTTGAATTTGGCTCTCAAGTCACATGGTTATTTTTAAATTTAGGGTTTTTGTGCTTTAATGTCCTCTGAACTTGTCGAAATGTGTGTTTTGTAGATTTTTTTATTATAAGGCATTTTTTATGCTTCGATTAGAACCACTTTCTACCGACAAGGGGCGGGTGTAGTGTAGCCATTTTTATATAGCTTTTGTCCGTTAGCTTCAGGCAGTAGGCCTTTGTGCACTTTGCCCTAGATGCATTTTATTCATTTGCTTAAAGCATCGGGCCTCTGTGCACTTTGCTCTAGCTGCATTTTATTCAGCCTCGTACTGTTATTTTTCAATAGCCAGTTCCACGGTCTTGTTTTATTTTCTTATATCACACTGTTTAGCCTACTTCGGCACTGGAGTTCTCAAATAATACATTCTTGCTCACTCTGTGCTTCAGTCAAGGATACAGTCTGCTACATTGCCGTTAGACGTGGTAGGAGTTTAGTCTCTGGGTTGTAGACGATACACATTCTTGCGTAGGACGTTTTGTTTGCACATCGACATGTTAGTTATAAAAACACCTCCTAGTCCTAATACAAGTAAGAGGGAGATTCCAACCAGGGAACCACAACTATACACTGACTGCTCTGTTGCAGATGCTGATCCAGATCACAGGCCTTTGCTCAGGTATGAGGGTTGATGTCTTCCCAGGGAATCTGAAAGGCAAGTTTAGAGCTTAACATGCTGTGCTCGAAATAGAACAAAATTAGAAAGAACGTAGTTTGTTAACACTATGATAGCGTTATTCCTATGTTTCACTCTCTTGGTTACTATTTTAATCCTACTGTGTTGTATGGTTCTGGTTATTGCGGCTCACGCCTTATTATCTAGAATGCAGTCATTTTATTAAATCAATCTATAAAACTTAAACTGTTTCTGTCATTTGTATATGAGATCATACTGTAAATGAGAGAGCTGGTTGGGACCTGAGTGACCACGACTTCCCTGAGAAGTTCTAAGATGTCATGCGCTCGGCTGCCAAATCATCCCTTCCCCTTGGGAGAGATGAGGCACTGCTAGTTATCCGGAAAAAAACCGGATTGAAGGTGACAGGGGTCCTTCTCCGT
Organism: Pleurodeles waltl; assembly: GCF_031143425.1. Classification (NCBI taxonomy): domain Eukaryota; kingdom Metazoa; phylum Chordata; class Amphibia; order Caudata; family Salamandridae; genus Pleurodeles; species Pleurodeles waltl. The sequence continues at coordinate 450,053,803 of NC_090443.1, forward strand.
GGGTCAGACTTAGTCCCCCACACCAGGAACGACTCTGCCACATAGAAAGCCAATAGTCTCATTTAGAATAATGAGAGCCAACGCGACAGAAGCAGACCTGCAAACTTACATGGTGGCATTGTCTGTCACGCGATTTTGGCTCCCTTCACATGGTCACCGGGTGAGGAGCCTAAATCACACTATGGCAGGAAAAACAAGCTGAAAAGTGGGTTTCAAGCTCATTTTCGGAGGCTATAAGCAGCTGATGTCAATTAAAGGTGTGAAAACATCCCAGGACAACGGCCACCGTTTGGATGTTGGATGAGCCTTTGTTTTTATGGGAGGGGTGAAGGGCAAAGTGCCTCTCAGTTAGCTCTTGGCAACAGGCCCCACCCCCTCTTCAAACTGAAAATTGTTTGTAAGCTGGCAAGCATTCGCTCTGCATGTTCTGCATTGAGGCAATGCTGTTGGTGGCGAAGGTGCGCGGTTGTCTGGAGAGCCTCAAGTGGTGAATTGTGTTGGGAACTGCTTCCAGGAAAGATCTCCACGTGCCACAGCTGGAAAAAATTCCCCCAAAATAAACATTATGGCAAAATTGTTTAGTAGATAAAGAGCACAGTCACATCTTACCTTTTGTTTGCTGCTCGGTGCGAGATTGTGCAAGAAGCTTGTAAAGCAATACCGAGCCCCCGCATGCCTTTACACCCGATCCAAGTGAAAATAGTTCATGTTCTGGGTGGGCTGTGATAGCCCTTCAGCAAATCCCTTGAAGCCCCTTTAAAGCCCCGCTGGCTAACGGTGGCAAAATTAGATATTTTGCCATTATATATTTGTGTACCAACAAAAATTAACTGACAGATTTACCGAGACCTTAAACATCCCATCAAGCTACTTCACTGAATATTGACATCAAATAAAACATCCATTTAAAATACTTGAGGACTGGTTTATCATTGTTGTGACTTTTGTTGACCACATGACCTTTAAGACTAGCTATTTATATATTGACTTTTTTGCTAGGCTTATGTCCCTGCATGCATTTGTAGTGGTTGATTTTTGCCTATGACTTCATTACACCGCAAGAAAAGTGAATATCAGGCTATGTAAATATAGGTGCATATGTAGATGGTTATGCGTGCAACTAATAACTATAATACGTGGCATGTATCTATTTATGTATATCTAAGCTAATTACAGTTATTTTAAACCTTAAGAAATGTACCACAAGATACATGTGATTAGCAAATCATGTAAATATTGCCGCTTCAATGTACATATGGGCCTTTATACAGAGGGGTTTTCAATTCCATTCCTATCATTCTATCTCTACTCCAAACTCTACTAAACACACATGAAATCAAGAGCACAAACCTAACACAACTAATGCACAAGAAAAAAACAAAAACAAATGTACTGACCTACTAACTACTAATCTTGGGTTCCATAGTAGTGTGCTACTCGCTCAAAAAGTGCTCCAGTGCCTCGTCAGGGGTCGGAAGTGCTATATAAATACATTTACAATTGCATTGCACAAAACTGCAGAAGGTAAGCAAGAAAATATCAAAGGTTTCTGGAGCAAGAATGTTAAATTCACAAGAAAAACACCAAACCAAAGAGTAAAGTGAGAGTTTATTACTGTAAAATAATAACTGACAACAGACTCTTTCATAGGTGCTTTCAGCTTGAATTATCACAGAAGAAGGCTTGTGACAGAAGAATATCAAACACATTTATTTATACCTGACTGGACAATAACTTCCCCCTCCAATCAGTGAGCTGTAACCACTCCAAAGTAAATGATCAGGAACTCTGAGACCTTATATTTGTTTGTTCAAGTCTCACCCTGACACTTCTCTTCCTGCATTCCTGCATGAGCTAAACTTATATTCGGATGTATCTGGCTATAAACTTAATATTGACGAAACAGTGGTCTTACCACTTAATGCTCATTGCACTGGCTCTGTATTCCTTGATGCAGGAGTATCTTGGAATTCTTCTGAGATTAAATGCCTGGGGGTATGGTACTGCACTACTCTCAAGGATACATTAAAGACTAATTTAGAAATCTTATCTGCAAAGCTTGTAGATCTCACACAGAAATGGTCTCCGTAATATCTCACATGGTGGGGCTGATTGGACACCATTAAGATGATGCTTCTCCCTATCATTAACTTCTTCCTTATGATGCTTCCTATTAAGATACCTAAACTATTTTTTAGTTCAATTGATAAAATTCTATCCAAGTTCCTGTGGAATGGCAAACAATTCCGAATCTCTCTCTCGAAATTAAAACTTCCTAAAGTACAAGGTGGAGTTAATTTTCCTGACTTTTTAACTTATCACAAATCTTTTGGCATTAAGCAAATACATCCCTATTTATCTACACTCAATGATGCCCCTCAAAAGCTACGGTTCTCTTTGGAAGAAACATGTATTTCTCCCTTTTCCCATAAACACATTATATTTATGTCCACCTCCCCAAAATTCTGGTTGCCCAGCACTATCTCCCATTCAGTCAATTTACTGAAACCTTTCTTTATTTCGCATCTTACCCCCATTAATCAATTCTTTAACAGTCCTATTTTGCACAATAGTTCTCTTAGGAAACAAGATAAAACCTTGTGTTGGAAGGTTTGGATGACTAAAGGTATTCTTCTCATTGCCCAATTATATCATAAAGACTCTCTCATCCCTTTTACTGCTCTCTCAGCAATTTATAATCTCCCTATTCGCCTGAAATCCCAATATATCATTCTTTCTACTGTGGTCCAAGAGGCCCTCAATAAACTTATACATCATAATCTTTCTTCTCTTGCATCATCTCCACACCCGACCGTAACTTCTAATTATCCTAGGGCAGCTGGAATTTATAAACTTTTAAGAACATCTGTTTCACTTAGACTCAAATCACCTATTGAGAAATTGCGGGAATCAGATCTTGATGTTGTTTGGACAACTTTTTTATGGGATAGGATATGGTATAAGATACATTCCACTGCACGCACTGCAAGCCTCCCGAAGACCCTATATTTGTTTTATAATAGGCTTTTCTACACTCCTGTACGCCTTTACAAGCTCAAACTTGCACAAAATGACAATTGTTGGCGCTGCTACACTCAGCAGGGTACTGACTTTCACAGGTTTTTTTCTTGTCCATCCCTATCTACTTTTTGGTCCTCAATATGGTCTCTCATTTCAGCAATAGCTCAGATCTCCTTACCAATGTCATATGAATTACTGTTTTTGGGTGGCATACACGATATCTGGAGTTCATTCAGGCCTCTTGGAAAATTGGTGGACCTTTTGCTTTCTATTGCAATCTCTATTATTACTTCTAACTGGAAATCTTCGGAGAACATTACTCTCAGACAGTGGTGGAATTCTGTATGTTATCATCATAGACTTGACAGCCACAAGATTGATTCAACAGGAACTTTCTTCAAATGTCATCAGCTATGGTTGACATTAAGTAACTATCTCTCAAGCACTGTGAAGGAAATACATTTTTCTCCTCCTTTTTAAAAATGTCAATATATTTCCTGTTTTTCTTCTTATATATACTTATTTCATCTTACATGTCGCTGTAACTAATGTCTGTTACCTCTCTCTCCACATGGCTATCACTTGATTCCCTTTTCTATCCCTATAGCTCTTCTCCCTCTCCCTTTCTCTTTCTTCGTTCTTTATTCAAACTTGGAGTCTTTGATACTATATTGCTGTATATGCCTAATTCATTTACATGTTTAATATGCATTTATAAGTACAATATTCTTTATGCAAATATATTCACAACTGCATATCTCTGTCCTGGCAATGTTAAGTTACTGTTCTTGTATGTGACTCAATAAAAAGTTAAGACTTGGCTGCACTGGCAGTGCTATTATTACATCTGGGATGTGCAGGTTAGGAATGAGATATGCTAACAGAGCTGAGTGCAGATCAGGTTTGAGGCACATTGTTAGAGCTGTGAGTGCACAATGAACATGTCTATCAGGATTGATGTGAACAGGCAGTGCTCTGTTTTTGCAGGGAATAGGAAGGTCATCTGGTACAGCTGTGTGCACAAATGACAGGTGAAGGTGAGGTATGATGTACTCTGAACTCTGCTGGCCGTGAATGAAGAGTTTATTTGCAGTTAGGGCTGAAGTGCACTGGTGAACTGTATTTACATGTGGGATCCAGCTGTAATTGTGCCCGTACTTGACTCCTGACTGCCATGGAACCTCCACAGGTAGGGGCATCAAGGGGGCAGGCAAGCGCTCAGGGATTCTTGGGGTGGTGAGGGAGAGGGGGTTGGGTTTGCGCTTGGGTGAGGGGGTTTTAGGCTTAGATTTGGGAGTGTGTTGGACTTTTTGGGAGGGGTGGACATCTTTCTTTTTGGGAGGGACATTGGTGCTGGCAGGGGTGCTAGGGGAGGCCTTGGAGGTGGAAGGGATGGCCTTGGGGTGGGAAACAGTTATTTTTTGGGTAGGAAGAGTAGACATGAATCTTGAGACATTGCAGAGGACAGAGACCAAGGACCTACACACCTTACCATTATGACATTGGGAGGATTGACCTTTTGGTGGGAATTGACAACCAACAGAGTAGAAAAGGCAGTATATTGCTACACATATTACAAAGCCGTATGTGCACCATTATGTGCAATTGTACTGAGGGAACAACATAGTTGAGTAACACGTTTCAAAATACATTCGGATATGCATACCTGTGTACTATAGATGGCTACTGTACATCAATGTGTTCACATGATATCTGTGACACTTTGCACTTACCATATTGTCAGAGCTCACCATCTGTTCCATCACTCATTCACCTGATAAAGGGACAAACGTTTATTAGGTCTATCCTTACCCCCTTGTGGCTGCTGTGCTGCCTCCAAATGCCCATCCAACTCAGGGTAGGCTACTGCCAAAATGTAGGCCATTAGGGGGTTCATGGTCTGCGGGCACCCCGTCCTCGTTGGGATGACATCCCCAGCTGGGCCTCTGCAGTCCTCCCACCTCTTCCAACAGTGGACGCTTCACCGGCTACGGACCCCTACGGTCCGTACTTTCTTGGCGATGGTGTACCAAATCCCTTTCTTCTGGTGGGCGTTGACCAGAAGGATGACAAAGACCAAAAAGAATGCCATGTCTACATTTACCACACTAAAACAAGCAGAGCAATTAACAAGTCAGTTCAGCAAGCCAAACACAGACTGTCTTGAACATCCACTCCACTTTTAGATGAGCACATACAGGGAGGGCATATGTGAGCTGGAAATAGTCAGACAACATGCATCTCCAGCACCAGCTGTCATGTTATCACATATGACCAGACACCCAACACCTATGAAGTAGAGTTTTCTGAGGCAAAGTCTGGCATAACACCTCCACTAACCATGTGCAACAGTCACAAGGTGGCTCAGGGAACATACAAGACACACTCTCAACAATGTCTCAGGACTCTAACTCTCACCAAACATTAGTACATGCCCAAGAAATCACCCATTCTAGCACAGCTTTAGCACCCAAAGGACTTTAAGGACACAATCCAAAACATTGCTGATCAGCCTTTACTTAGCACATTAAAGAATGGTCTAGCTAATGAGACATATGTGCACATGGTACACTTGCCTGCTTTTCTGGTGCACTTTAAAGCTGTTCATATAGGAGTACGACCTCCTCCACCAGCTTCTCCAGCTCCCTGGGTGAGAAGGCAGGAGCCCTATCACCTGTAGGACATGGCATGATTGCTCTCAGAGGCAGTACACAGCAGCTCAGGTTGTGGAGGTCTTGCTGGCAGCAGTGTCAGGAGTCAAGTGAGAAATGAAGTACGAGATGAAATACGAGATGGTGGTCATGTCCGCCACATAAGAGACTGTCACTTCCGGCGGACATCGCCATTAGCCCTAGACAACCATAGACAGCAGTGTGTTCCAATGACACTGTCCACCACGGTAGTATCCGCCCACCGCAATGACTACTTCCGCCGGCAGTCGCAGGTCGTTTCCTATTGTCCAGTACAGTCGGTCAGGTAGTTTAAGGCCCTTAGATGGTCGGAAAAGTTAATTTCATGATGCATCACAATGAAACATATATACTGCATAGTCTTGAGTGCTGGCATTAACTACCCATGCATGAATGTCCAGATTGAAGTGAAATGTTGTCATGGTGATATGATAAAAGTACGTTATCTTTAGTGGCAGAGTCAGCACCCTCTTGGCAATTGGCTAGATAGTTTTTTAGCTTTTTTATGCAATGCATAGTTAGATGTCCATATGACAGAGGCTCGCTGAATCATGCATTTACATTTCCAAGTCATAATTGAGGAAAGGGCATCATTAATCTGACATCATTAGCAGTGGTCTGTGCTGTGTACCATGTTCCTACTGTATCATATGCCATGTCACATTATAATATGAAACATATGTTTAGAATCGTACAAGGGACACAATGAGTGATGGACATACCTTTTTATTTTCCCTCACATAGTTATCCCGGAATGAGAATGGTCAGACAATCACCAGTGTACTGTCCACTAGCGAACCTGCAGACCATGGAGGATCGACATCCGTCTGGATAGGCAGACAATTATGAATCTCTGCCGTCAGTTGGAGCCAGATCTGATGCCTGCCATTCGTCATCCAACTAGTATACCACTCATTGTACAAGTCATGTCAGTACTGCATTTCTTAGCTACAGGATCCTTTCAGAATACTGTGGCCCTAACTGCAGGAATGTCCCAGCCTATGTTCAGTCTGGTCTTGAAGGATGTACTCTCTGCCTTGTTAAAACACCTGGACAGCTACATCAGATTTCCACAACATGAGGATTTGGTCTATGTGAAGGCAGATTTTTATGGATTGGCACACATCCCACATGTAGTGGAAGCCACTGATGGTATCCATGTAGCCTTGATTCCCCCACATGGCAATGAACAGGTGTATCGGAACAGGAAGAACTTCCACTCCATTAATGTCCAAATAGTCTGTTTGGCGGACCTCTACATATCCCAAGTATGTGCACGTACCGGGTTCAGTACATGATGCCTTCATCATGTGGAACAGCGCCATCCCAGAGCTGATTACACAACAGTACCCAGAGAGGGCCTGCCTGGTTGGTAAGTCACATATGCCATGTGAGTTAGTATCCTATGTCTGCTGCCAAATGTAAGGATGTCCATGATTTATGTTTGCACACCTTCCTGGTCACTGTGGCTACCCAATCTGTCCCAGGTTGTTTTCACCACTGAGGTACCCAACCACACCTGGTGAAGTCCGCTTCAGGGAGGGCCATGGAAGGACACGGCATGTCATGAGCAGACTTTTGGGCTCCTGAAGGCAAGATTCCGTAGCATTGATAAGTCTGGTGGGGCCCTCCTTTACTCCCCCACCAAAGTGTGTCAGATTCTTGTGGTCTGCTGCATGCTCCACAACCTCGCTCTCAGGCGTCAGATCCCATACATCCCCAATAAAGGGGAGACAGCAGTTCCACCGGGTGACAATGCAGAAATGCTAAGTGAGGATGACAGTGATGAGGATGAAGATGGAGACATCCGGGCTGATCTTATCAATCCGTACTGCACTTGACTGAAGGTATGGGTTTTTCTGTAATTTGATTGACTCAGTAAAGTAGTGGTGGGGTTATGGATGTTTGAGAAGGGTTTTTCTATGACCATCAAACTTGTTATTCATTGCTTTGCAGTACATAGCCCGACCTTTAATGCAAAATAGTTGATAGAGTGTAAGCTATTGTGATGATTATTTCTTAGTGTTTGTCACAATTCAAAGTTTAGGTTACCATTGTATTTGGGACATGTATTTCTAGGTCATGTTGACCCTTACCTTCCTAAAACCCTTGTTTTCAATTGGTATTTTCCCAGTGCTTAATTTGTAAATAAAAACAGGCCAGTGCCCAAGGCACTCTAAAACAATATATATATGTGTGTGTGTGTGTATATATATACATATACACATATATGTGTGTGTATATTATTCTATGGTTAACATGTTCATAAGTCATTGCAATGCTCCTAGATACGTTGTTATATTAGATACTTATGAATCCCTCCTTTCATTTTTATATCACACTGATCAAATGTTTTATTATCATAGGCATTTCACTATTCAGAAATTGAGGAAAGAAAGAAATGTTAGAAAAGTACAATTATTAATTAACTTCAAATATTACATAGCTTGAAAGTCTGTGTTTATACAATACTACTTTTCTTCACAATTATTATACCCATTTTTATATTCCTTGCCCATATATTTCCCTTACTATGTATTTACATATCTATTTATGAATCTAGTCCTCCTGTACTAGAGAAATATTAAATACAAATGCATAAAATAAAATCTATAAATAAAATCCACATTATAAATAATTAAATTAAAATTAATATATATATACATTAATAATAAATAAATAATAGAACATTTTAAATTAAAATATTATTAAAAACTATATATATATATATATAAAAACAAATACATAAAAAATACATGCATATGTTTACTCTCTTGTAAGCTTTACTCTGTATCCCCATCACCCTATGTCTCTTTCAATCTATCCTCCATCCCCACTCGGACTCATCCCAAACCCTTTCTACTACTTTCATCTCCAAAATAACCCCGCCTAAGCTCTTCCCTCCTCTACCACATCTAGCTCACCACAAACCTCAGTTTACTACCACGATCTCCCAAACAACCCTACTAAATTCTCCCTTATTTATCTCACCTTTGACTCATCCAAAACCCCTCCTGCTACTATGATCTTATCAACTTTTTCCACAGACTCTTCCCTCCTCCATCTCTCCTTTACTCATCCCAAGCCTCATCCTATTACTATAAACTCCCAATTAACACTTCTGGATTTTTCCCTCCTCTATCCCTTCATGACTCTAGTCAGTCCAACTAACAAACTCACATATCCTCTGCTCAAATTAACTCAAAATAATACTAATACTGTACTCATATTTCCCTATACTAATCCACTACTAATTCCTTTTGGGTTTTGGGAGTAGTGTGCTACTCGCCGAAAAGCACTTCAATTCCTCATCACGGGTAGTAAGCGCTATATAAATACTATTACAATATAATTTTCCAGATCTCCTCACAATGCCATCCTCATGTGGACATTTCTGAATTGTGTCGCTGGCAGGTAGTATTAGCCGGATGACATGTGAATTTACCATGGATTGATCCAGGTACTGTTTGACAATATATTGGTGGTGTATGAGTTCCATGCCCAAGCTGTCAGGACAGGGGGAAGGCAGTGTTCTGTTCCACTCAATAGACCTGTTTGCCACCGTATATTGGTCACCTGGTGTCATGTGTGTGATCATAGGTCTGTGACAAATGTCTTCCTGTGCAATCCATTCAGTCAACCTTCTCATTTGTTTGATAATGGTACTAACTTACTTGTATGTAGCTGTCACTGTGTTTCCTCATTGCAGGCCACTGTGCATGTGTGTCAAGACTGACATAGGTGAGTAGCACGCCTACAGATATTTGGCCATGGTAAGTGGAAGGTTCCCTGACTGGGGACAGTTGTATTGACCTGTCTGTATTATGGGGAATGTTTATTTGGTAGGTATGGTGTAGGTGTGTGATAAGGGTTTATCTTAGGACAAATTGCATCAATCCGTTTGCCAATTTAGATAGACAAAGTCTGACATGTCCTTTACTTCAGTATTCTGTGGGATGGTAGTTACTAACACCTATGTTGATGCACTAAAGTGTGAAGATGTAATTCAATGTGTGATCATTGGCATGCGGTCAGCCCATGTGCTGAACAGTGCTATAAATGGGGAATTATGATTGTCCACGTGTATCATTCTGTATGCATTGAACCCTGAATCAACAGTACACGTGACCTGCCCCTTCCCACCTTTGCCACATTTGAGTGTATCATGTGTATTCAAGAAAATTCACAAATAGTTGAAATATAACTTTCAAACATTTATTGTGCTTTGGTTGTGTTTATTTACAAGTGCACAGGAAATCAAATGAATGGGATCAATGCACTAAAGTGCAAAAAGTGAAGGGTTCAGTTATGGCGAATGTTATCATCAGGGTAGCTGGTACAACATTTGGAGTCTCAAGTCTAGTGTCCTACTATCCGTGAAAAATGGACAGTGGTTGGAGAAGAGTCAACAGGGTGTATCATTGGCACAAAAGGGTGACTAGTCATTAAAGGATCACTTCCTGGATGTGGTTGTAGGCTTTTCATCTGCACGCGTGGTTGTTTTGGTGGACGTCCACGTTTGCGGGGGGGGGGGGGGGGAGTTCTTCAACTACAGGGGCAAAGTTGTCTGAGGCGTGTCCTACCCCGGCAGAGCCTCCATTCCACTTGCTGCCATAGAGGTAGAAGGGGCTGATGTTACATGGCCAATGGAATGGGTTGGGTGTTGTGGACAGACCCTGCTCAGGGTGGTGTTGATGTCTCCCAGCACCCCAGGTAGGGAGACCCTGTAGGCATTGAGGGCCTCCCACTGTTGAATTACTTCCTGGTGATTGTCCCTCTTCAGCTACTTGATCTTCCCCGTCATGGCAGGTATCTGGCCCATCATGCCTTGGGACTGTTGATAAACTCCCAACACTTTGGACATTTGTATCCCTAGCAGCCTCAGTCCGCTGGACCACACCGTCCCTCCCATGCACCCTACCCTGACGTGCCTGCACCCTTGGCACGGTTTGCCCACTACCACTGATGGCAGGTCCTTCATTGTCAGGGTGTTCTAGTTTTGACTCTGGTACCTGTACTAGGGGGGGGCACTTGATGGCAGAAACTGTCCTAGGGACACTGGTTTGGGGGTGAATGGTTGCTTGGGATGTAGATGCAAGAGTGCTGGGCGGAGTCGATGTGGGCAGGATGAGGCGGACAGTTGTGGACTGACCAGGTATCTGAGATGGGCCAGAGTTGTCTTCATTGTCCACACATGCAGAGATGTTTTCATCAATGATAGCTTCATCCAGGGGGGGAAGTGGCTGTCTTGGGTGTCCTCTCCATGGTCCCAATTGCAAGTAGACCTGTTGAAGAAGTGGAACTGACAGTTACAGATTGTAATGCAACATGTGGAATCAAACTTTGACAGGTAGATATACTTTGAGCCATGTACAGAAAAGCTTTGCTTGATCCCTGATATGACAGTGATACCTGCTTTCAAATCTGGAGAACAGCTATGTGGAATACATACAATGTCTATATCATACACCTTGCTACAGGATGTCAGAGTATCTTGACAATTGGATGTCTGTTCATAGACTCATATCTTGGCAGCTGTGTAGCTTTACATTTTTCATGTTACCTCCCAGTTAGTAGTAGTTCAGTATTCAAAATAGAGCTGCACACTGTAATGTGGAAACTAACTTGTCCATCAGATTAGGAGTAATCAATCTACCTGGCCATATGTGTAAGGTTATAGCAAGTACAGCACACAGCGTATATGTGTGTTCCCCCCCAGATGATTATATTTCAGTAGGTGATAGGAGGTAGAAGGTGCAGGTTAGCAGAGGACACAGCTGTAGCAGTGTGTTGGTGGTATTGTACTGGCAGATGCCCATATTATTGCTGTCACTGCTATAGACTGTACAACTGTGGAGCATGCAGGTGGGTTTAGTCGATTGTTTAGTTGACATGCAAGGCAATTTTCATTGTGGTACACTGTTCTTGTTTCCTGAATGGTAGAACAGTGTCTGCTGGGAGTTGTAGTGCTGTCAGTCCCTGTACTACCCACATCATACACAGACACTGTGCCCCCAGGTGAGTTAAGGTGACGTGTGATGCCAGACATGGGTATTCGGACAGTTAGACACAGGGGTGGTGAGTGGGTTGGCAGTTAAGGTATCAAAAGGTATTCAGTGAGGATGCAAGACAAATCTTTTGGGTGACATCATAGGTGTTGGGACTTACCCGACTCCACTCCCCCAGGTCTTCCTGACAAACCCTCAAGATGTAGGATGGTCAAGACTGTCTCCTCTCATGATATAAACGTTGGGGGAGGAGGTGGGGGACCACAGCCAGTCTTGCTGACCACCAGCTGGTGCCTGGCAGCTATGGAATGTACCTTCCCCCTAAGGTCATTCCACCTCTTCCTGATGTACTCCCTTGTGTGTAGATAGCTGCCTAAAGAATTTACCCTGCTGATTATTCTTTGCCATATCTCCATTTTCCAGGCGATAGTAGTTGGCTGGACTCGGGCTCCAAATAAGTGTGGCTCTACTCTGATGATTTCATCCACCATGACCCTCAACTCGGCAGTGAAACAGGGATTTTTTTGTGGGGACATGGTGGTGCTGGACGACACGGAAAAGTGATGAAAACGGATGATGAGGTGTGGGTGCTGTGTTGCGAGTGGGTGATGGTTAGTGCCTGATGTGTAGGGTTCTCATTTGTGTGTTGAGTATGTTGTGCAGGTGTGGGATAAATGGCATTTGAAGTGTGGAGGGATGCCTAATCTATGGTTTGTACTTTCTAGTTGCGATATTTATCTTGCTGTGTGTGGAGTTCTGGTTGCAAAGGATTGTGGTTTGTGAAGGGGTGTATTTTATAGTACAGTATGTAGGTGTGTCTGGTGTGTGGAACCTGACCATGGTGGTCTTGCCATCGTACTGTCAAACCTCATAATGAGGCCCTTAGAGACATGCCATTTTAAAGAGAAGTTGCTCAAAGTCATCAATGAAAACTTAATATTGAAAAAAGTCTCCTGACGGGTGCTTGAGACTAATACCGAAATAATGTTGGTTGTTGGCATACACCACAGTAAGCTCCCCCCGGATGGCTGTTACACATTGTTATTACATAGGATGACCACTGGTCATCCCTGAGGCTCCCGCTACCCCTCAGTGGAGATGAAGATGAGAGGTTAGTGTATTTAAAAGGCAGCATTTCAGTACCCTTGTCAGTTTTCAAGGAGTGCTGTAGTTTTGGCAAGAAAAAATTAAAAATACATTGATTTCAAGACACAGTGGCAAAACCGCTTTTTTACATTTTGGGACCTCTGAAAATCAATTAGTGATTGCAGTTGCACTAGTTTGATATTGCTGACTGTCTCCCATCCCTAAAGGGTGTTTCAGAAAAATATTTCCATAAATAAATAATTGCATTTTACTTTACAATTCTCTGACTCATTAAATACCTCACTATACAATTTTACAAATAAAATAAAATATATCTTTAATAAAATTAAAAAGTTTTATATTTATCAGAATACAATGGGGTTACATGCCTAAAGTTAATTGGATAAACTTTAAGGAGGCGTGGGCTTAAGTCAGGAATTCACATTACAAAGAAAAAAATGTGTCCAATTCTTATGAGTTACCAAAAGTTCCCAAATACTCACTTTTAGTTGTTATGATAATATATTTGAATAGATAGTTTGATTAATGTTCTTCGTTTGTATTAGATCTGACATCCTTGGTTTGTTTTTCTCCCTAATCTTTTTCCTTCAGACCTCTTGTTTTTCTGGCTTCTTTTTTTCTGGTCTTATGACTCTGCCAACTTTACCACTGCTAACTAGTGCTAAAGTGCTTGTTCTCTTCCCTAAAACATGGTAACCTTGGCTTTTACCCAATTGGCATATTATATGTACTTGCAATTCCCTAGCGAAGTGGCACTACATGTGCCCAGGGCTTGTATATTAAATACTATCAGTGACCCCCTCAGCACTGGTTGTGCAACCCACTTAAGTAGCACTTTAAATGTCTCAGGCCTGCCATTACAGAGCTGTGTGTGTAGTTTTAAACTTCTATTTCAACCTGGCAAAGTAAACCTTTTGCCAGGCCTTTAACCTTCTTTGCAATACTTTTAAGTCACCCTTGGTGTAGGCCCCGGGTCGCCCAGAGGGCAGGGTGCACTGTACTTAAAAAGCAGAACATTTACCTTTACGTTTTACATATCCTCGTAGTGAAAAACTCTTAAACTAGTTTTCACTACTGCAGCCTATTTCTTCTAATGGATAACACTGGAGGGGCCTTATTACATTTTATAAGTGTAATTTCCAAATGGGAATAGATAAGCAGGTCATGATTGGTGCATCTAGGATCACAATTTAAAATCCTAACTTATAATGAAGTTGGACTTTAAGTTGCATTTCTGAAAATGCCACTTTTAGAAATTGGGCCTTTTCTTGCCTAAGCCATTTGGTGCCTGCAGCCTGTCTCTGGGTCACATGACTAGGTGTAGCTAGACTTTGTGTATTCCTGCTAGACAGACAGACACACTTTGGAACTTAGATGTGACTGGGTTGGCTATTATTGTTAGGATGGATGGAAGGAGCTGGGCCCAGCCCTACTCACATTTGAATAGGCTCTGTCCTGTCTCCACACAAAGGGCTTCATACTAGTTGTAGTTAGTCTGGAGTGAGGGCTAGGAGGGCAGGGCATTTGTGCACTTCAAAGTCATGCCTTCTGAAGCTTCTCCCCACTTCAAAAGCCCAACTGTGTAAAAGACAAGGACCTCAGACACCAACTCTTCAGACCTGTGGATACTCTGTCAGGAAGAAGGACTGTTGTGCTACTGAGAGGACTGCCACTCTGCTGGACACTGCTCTGAAGGAACTACTGCTCTGTTGTGTTGACCTGCTGCCCTCTTGCCTGGATTAAAACTGGACCTGCAACTTTATCTTGAATCCAGGACCCCAGATGACTCCAAGGGCTTGTCTGCTGGCCTCCTAATCTGAGCCCCAGTGACATAAAAGGCTCCCGCAAATCTTGAACAAGCCATTTGACCTAGCGTCTGCAAGTACCTGACTCAAGTGGTGCCTCTTAAGTCCTGGACCCTTGTTGTGGCTCAAGGGTGCTGAAATCAAGCTTTTCTGATCTTTTTGACTACAAACTGGCCCATTTGCCTGCAACCTCTCCGCTCGCACAACAAATCAGCGCAATGCTCTGTCAACCCAACTCTTTACACTGCAGCATTGACTGACAACATGAAGCTCCAACAACTCCCTTCCACAATGTTGCCTGCTCTTCGTGCATCACCAACAGCCTCCCGCAAAGCTGTCCCTGCTCCTCGCTGCCATCTTCAATGCGAACAGGACTCTTGGCATGAACTTAAGAAGGTAAAACCTAAGTGAACACAACCTGGTGATTGTATCTGACATATGTTCTATTGTGGTCGGCCTAAAAGTGTGACTTCGACCCTGTCTAGTACGACTAGATGTCCTGAGTTGGCACCTTGTACTTTTTGGGGCTATTTTTACTAAATTCTTTACAAATACATATCTTCGGTTCTACTTATTGGATCTTTGTCATTTTGGTCTTGTTTTATTTATTACAGTTAACTCTATTTTTCTAATGTGGTGTGATATACATATTTTACATTGTGTTTTCACTGTTTTACTGTTTGAAGTGTTGGGGAAATACTTTACACATTGCCTCTAAGTTAAACCTGACTGCTCTCTGCCAAGCTATCAGGAGGATGAGCGCAGATTAGGTTGGGTTTGCTTGTGCCTTACCTTGACAATTATTGTAGTTACTTCTTGACCAGGGCTCACACTCCAGTCAAGCCACAGCCCAATTTCTCATAGTTTGGAAATGACAATGTTTCAGAGATGCAGTTTACCTATCATACTGATGCTAGTCTTTTACATATTCTTAGAAAACTTAAGAGATGCCCCATTCTGCATATGGGCTGATGAGAGATGGCAAAGCCAAAAGGAGAGTCAATGATTTTGCTTGCTGCAAGCATCACTTTAAAAGTTCAAACAAAGACAATGAAGTCAGCTTGTGAATTTAAATGGTAAAATTACATGAGTCAATTTCCACATGTTTCTGCAGTACTTATTAGATGGCAAATAAAGGCAGGCAGGAGATAACAGCAAAGCCTAATATATCTCTTGTCAGTACTAGACTCTGCTTGTGCAGCACCAGGGCATCGAAAATCCATTTTCTTAAGCATGCCCAGGAACTGATGTTTAGTATGTTTGCTCAGGAGAAGAATCCTCAGGTCTGCCTATGCATAGTGCATCTTGTTTGAGGAACCCCTTGAAGTACATGGTCTGTTGAAAACAATCCTAATTGTCTTTCCCTTGTGAAGACCAGTGCTTTATTTGTGCCAGCAGATGGAGGTGGTAGGCTCCGAGACTTTGTTTCATCATCAGACTTTGACCAAGGTGAAGCTCAATAAAGAAAAAACTAGTCTGAGGACTGGAAGGATAGGAAAACGGTGCAGGGGTGGGATAAAGAGAGTGGGACAGTGGGATTGTGGAGAAAACTGTCATGAAGGGGATTGAGGTGAGCAGCCTTAGTAATTGGCTACCTCAGCATTCGGTAGCATCAACAGCCCCTTTACAACTTTTTGTACTACAAATATGCCTTTACCACGAAAATGTAAGTATTTTACAGGTAAGCATCAACCCTTTTTTTTAAATATATTTATATATACATAATAGGTTTATATTTACCTGTAAAATAAATATATTTTCTTGGTAAAGACATATGCATGGTAAAAACTTGGCCAGGTAAGTAGAAACCATATATATCTTTATATATCTATCTATAAATATATCTATATATCTTTATATATCTGTCTATAAATATATCTATCTATCTATAAATATATCTATCTATATTTTTAGCTCTATATATATATAAAACCTAGTGGTGGTCGCCACTAGTTAGTTATAGTTAGTGCCATTTTTTCCAATGACTGAGCGTTTTTTTGTTGCGCCAATAACTTGCCGCCACTTGATAAATCTTCATGAAATTTTCAAAACTTATACTTTGGTCAGTTCTTCTGTTGTATTGAAAGTTTCGGGATGATCCCGGAAGTGGGGGCCAAAATAAAGGGGGGGTCTGAAACACTTTTTCTCCATTCTTTGTGTATGGGAATTTTGCATTCTTTAGGCACACCTACAGCCTGAACCGCCAAATGGAATTACACCAAATTTGGTACAAAGCTTAGATTATTTTCCGCAGATTATGCTTTTTGTGGTTTGGTGGAAATTCATTCAGTAGTTTCTGAGGTATTAGAGTTTAAAAAATATAGATATCTAACATCGCAGATTCAGATTCACAGATTTGGGTGAAAAGCAAGGCTCAGATTGGCTGGCCAACGTGACTGAAACGTTGCTGCCGCATTTTTGTATGGCCCATCGGCTTGGGGTTGAAGATGAGTTAAAAAACATATATGGGGTCAGGATATAGGTATGCTGATCCCATAGGACACATAGATGAGTCCCTTTGGGATTATTACTTTTTTTGTCTGATCCGCAGATCCACGGGTGGATCCGAGGATCCCGGATTCGCGATTCCGGAGAAAAAGTGGGAAGAATACAACACCCACTGCATCCAAACTCATTCTGCGCATGGCCAAGGGCTGTGTGCACCTATGGTTTGGGTGCATGCATGAGGGTTGGCCGACGGACCTATCCATAGGCCAGGCCCTGTGGCCCACCCTGTCGCGGACGGCTAAATATGCTTGTGCATGCTAAAAAACCATAGAAATTCACTGAAAAAAACAAAGGTTACAGGGACGTTCTAGTTAGGTTATGAATTTACTCACACAAAACCTTAGCAATTCAGCAGCCATAGTTAGAGTTATTTCAAGTAACTAAAACTCATGCCCTAAGATAACTCCTTGCGCCCGCGCCATGCACTGCTAATTACCCCAGATATTACAGCACTCATGACAACTTCTATATCATAATTATAAACATAAATGAAACATTAGCAGTCAAATTATTGAAGAAAAAACAGTGCATAAGGGGACCTGAGTTATGGTTACCTTAGGACGTGAGTTACAGTTACTTGAAAAAACTCTAAATATAACTGCTGAATATCTAAGGTTTTGTGCGAGTAAATTCAGAACCTAACTATAACGTCCCTGTAACCTTTGTTTTTTTCAGTGAATATATATATATATATATATATATATATATATATATATATATATATGCAAAACACCCAAAACAGTAATTCCAAAAGGATTTGGCACAGACACTCATAATGTAAAATTAAATGTTTCTTTATTTTTTTAGTTTGCCAAGTCCGCCATTACGTGTTTCGACCCCAGACAGGCTTTAATTATATATATATATATATATATATATATATATATATATACACATACAACTTGTGTCTTAAGGTAACTAAAACTCACTCCCCCGCCATGCACAGTTTCTTCATCTATAATTTTATTGCAAATGTTACAGTGATAATTTCAGTGATGCCATAGAACATGTCATGACTGCTGCAGCATATGAGGTAATTAGCAGTGCATGGCAAGGGTGCGAGTTATAGTTACCTTAGGGCATGGCACAGTGTGAATGGATGGACGAATGAGTGAAAGGGCAGATGTAAGGATGGATGAGTGAGAGAAAGGGAGAGTAGATGGACAAAAGGATAGATGGTGAGTGAAAATGAAAGGGTGGGTGGATGAGAGAAAGTATGGCTGGATGGATGAGTGAAAGATATGGATGAGTAATAGGGTCAATGAATGAATTAATGAGTGGATGAGTAAATGGATAAATGGGTGAAGAGTGGATGGATGGCTAAGCAAAAGGAAATGTAGAGTTAAAGGGAGGATGGATGAGTGAAAGTATGGATAGATCATTGATGGATGGATAGGTGGATAGAGGAGTGAAAAGAAGGATGTAAGGGTGGATAAAGTGGAAGAATGGATAGATGAGTGAAAAGAAGGGTGGAGAGATGGAAGAAATGATGGATGGATGAGTGCCAGGGTGAACAGATGGACAGAAAAGTGAATGGAAGGGTGGATGAGTAGATGGATAGATGAGAGAAAGGATGGACAGAATAAAAGGATGGATGACTGGAAGGACAACCTGGAGGTCAACCTGAAGAAAAGAAAGATAGTTACTTTTGGAAGCAAAAAGCACCAGGGATGGCTGTTTCGATTGTGGCAACGAGATTGTGATGAAACAATCGTATAAGTACTTGGGGGTACATATTGAAGTCAGGGGATCCTTTATAAGGCAATGGAAGGAAGTCAAAGCAGATGACCTGACCCTCTATGTGGCTTTATCAAAACTTTCAAAATCCCTATTGGACCCCAGCCTGTCTCCTCTGCTAGAAGTTATGAGTGCTAACATTTTCCCTCATTGTCTTAGGGTACTGAAATCCTTTTGGGGAAGGACTGTAGTCTAGTATACCAACTCATAATATAGATAAATAAATGTGTCTTCCGGCTGCCAAAATCTTCCTCTCCTGCTCAGATTAGGCTGGAACTAGGCCTCCCTGAACAGCGGGCTGTCGGCTGGTGCCTACCTCAGACTGTGTCATAAGCTGGCTGGGTGTTTGGAGGCACTACTGTAGTCTGAAATTAGTTCTTGTAGCCTAAACCAAATGCACTATCGGTCTCTTGAGGACTTCCAGCACCTCCTGAATGTGACATACTCTGAGTCAACAACCACAGTGAATCAGCTTTCAAACATGGTATTAAAAAATGTATCCGTCTCTGGTCATACCACTCTGACAGAGCCACCTTAGCAAAGCGCAAGCTTGCTTGAGCAGTCGTTAATACGCAGCAGCCAGTCTCCCCCTCATCTTGTTTGTCCTGTACATACTCAAATAATCTGAAGGTAAGATTTATGGCCCTTAGGTTGGGAGAGTGACCGTTCTTGAAGCACCTTGCCCGCTGTCGTTGTTCCACGGAGGGAACATCCTGCAAGGACTGTGGATGGTGTGAAGAATCACTCAAACAGGTTGTATGCATCTGTCCAGCATTGTTGGATGAGCAATGGAGAGTGGACCACTTTGGAGGATGACACACTTGTTGGCAGACAATTATTGCTTCTCTCAATCCAAAGAACTCTGGGCACACCCACCGTAGGCTTAGCCCAACTCCCCCTGCCTACAGGACACCTATCCAATCACTAAATTGTTGCTTATTTATTGCAGTGGCACTCTGTGAGTTACTCACTTCAATTGAAGCAATGTTGACATTGAAGACAGTGTTGTGTATTTTGAATATGTATTAGTGATCTCAGTGTGGTCTGATCCAGGTGATGATTGCTTTTATGAATAATTTGCTGCTACATTGTTTGCACCAGTGCTTGAGAGACCTATGTTTACAATGGTTGTTCACTGTGGTGTGCCCTTATAAATTGCACTAATGGCTTTTGTGCCAGGTATTTCTGAGCAGGTTTTGTCCTGTATTAGCACACTGTTTTTCTGGCAATACAGTATGGAATCGCAACATTTGTCTTCGCTCATGGTACAGGTTGCTGTACATGCCGCCTTGAGGGCTTAAAGATAGTTCCAATTTTCAATTTATCATCACATGATTTGAGCTCTGTGGAAACTGAAGTACTAAACATGGGCCTTTCTTTTATTCCCACATGCAGAAATGACCCATTTATCACCCAGGTTGAGCTATACAAGCTCTTTAGAACTTTAGGATTCTATCACATCCACTAGTGAGCATTGCGATATCACAGGTTTACACTGCCCATCCACCTTTTATGTGCAGACTAACCTTATGCTTCAGGAGCTCATAACATTTGTAAATGCTGTACTTACTAAAGTTGAACAGGTATTAAAACAAAATAGATATGTGAAGTATAATTTTTCTAAAATTCAGAATGATGCATTAACCACATTAGCAAAACAAATAGACATCATAATAAAACCAGCAGGCAAAGGGGGCAGTGTCATAGTACAGGATAAAGTGGACTTTGATACTGAGGTGTTGAAACAGTTACAAAATCCCCTGTATTACTTGAGACTACCTAGAGATCCCACTCTGGCAATTAGGAAGGATATTTTGACACTGACTTCAATGGGTGTACATGGTCTGTGGTTGAGTCACAATGAATCTGCCTATCTTAATAAAGAGGATTACACTATACCTGCCTTTTATACATGCCTGAAAATTCACAAAAATGACCAAAAAAAAACACCGGAAGACCTATTGCGGCTGGTTGTCAATCAATTTTTTAACCCATTGCAAATTTGTGGACTTCTTTATAAATCCTTTTGTTCCACTTGCAAGGTCCTACACGAGGTCCTACCTTGCAGGTATTACACAAATTGAAGGTTTAGAGTTTGATGCCCAATTGATATTCTTGTGACAATGGACATTGAAAGTCTTTATACCAACATCGCACAGTCAGAAGCATTTGAAATTATTGAAAAGACTTTAGATTTGAGACTGAGACCCTAAAATATACCTACTGATTTTATTGAGTACTGTGCTATGATTGCTTTGGAGCGCAATTATTGCATGTTTAATGGGTAGTTCTTTGTCCAGATAAAAGGAGTTGCCATGGGTGCTTTTTTGCCCCAGATATTGCGAACCTTTATGTGGCTGCATTTGAGGAAATAGTCATGTATAATTATACAAATCCTTATGGCAATAATGTGAAAAAACGGCTAAGATATATTGATGATGTCTTTTTGATTAGGCATAGGTGTATTACACAGCTTTTGGAATTCTATGAGTGGATAAATAATCAGGATAATAATCTGTTTTTCGCTGTAGAGTATAATAACCACTCAATTCATTTTCTGGGTTTGAAAATAACTAATGTTGATGGTTGTCTTTATATTGGCCCACATCAAGGAATACTCTCTTAAAATATACCTGTCGTCACCCTAGAAATTTATGGGATAATCTTCTATTCTGGCAGTATTTGCATACTAAACACAACTGCACCAGAAAGAAGGATTATTTTATAGTGGCTAAGGTCTTACTCTAGAAGTCAGTGAACAGAGCTTACCCATATTGCTTGGTTAAGCAATCATTAAAAATGGCTTGGTATTATGATCAAGATGCTTTGCTTCAAGTGAAGGAGCGACAAGCTCAGACAAGGTTTACATGTGTAACAACTTTTGGCACTTGATCTAAGATTCAAAGGATCATATTGAAAAATTGGCATTTGTTAAGAACAGCTCAAACACACTGGTAAAGACCCTTGTTTGCATTTAAGAGGGGAAAACATTTGAGGGATCGCCTTGTCCAAGCTTATAATGTCCTGCAACCAGTCTCATTGCATCTACTGTGGGATTTAGGACCTGTGACTGGACACAAACCTTGTGGGAATTGTACTGCATGTGTGACTACAACTGTGGTGAAAACATATGTGCTTAATGAGAAAAGTAGCTCTTTGAAACATCATTCAAACTGTTGTTCTGAAAATTCAATATACTGCATTGAATTTCCATGTGCCATGTCTTACATAAGAAAAATGACTCAGGAAGCAAGACAATGGATCATACAACATCAGTCACGTATTTGATGTAAAGTGTTGAATGCCCCATTGGCTGAACATTATCTGACAAGATCATATGCACCCAATGCAATGAATTGGTTGGTTCTTGAAGTGGTAAAATGCCCTAAATGCAGACATGCTGTGGATTGCTTGCTCACAATGCGAGAGAATAGGTAGATTTGGATGGCGAATACGGTTAGGAAGGGATTAAACCAACAAGTGCAATGGCAAACCCAGGCTACATTATAATTAAGTTTCCCAGTAGGTTTTGCTTTTGTGTAACCTGGGTGAAGAGGCTTTTGTTGTGTAGCATGTTGCTATATTAGTTTAGAGTACGTCGTAGTGTGTACTCAGTGTTAGGATCAGAACCTGGGGCTTGGCAGTTGGGATGTGTATTGGCAGAGGTTGGAAGTAGTGTTCTGCTCTTCCCCTTTTACGAAATAAAACCTGAACGATAAACGTGTAACTCTTCTCTACAATTTGGCGATGAGCAGACCTCTCCTACCTACTTGTGCTGCTGAACTTTGTTGAATCTTCTGTGCGGTGCTTCGCATCGGTGCCTTTTTTGCATTGCCAAGTTGCCATATGTCTCAGTGTTGCGGAGTCGATCAGATCTGGATGCTGGATCTCGATTTACAAGCCCACTAGGTACCTTTGTGCAATTTATTCTGGCTTTAATTACTCGCGAGCCTGGGTTCCCTCGCGGACACAGCCATCTGTGCGTGTGATTGTATGTGTCTCGTACGCGTGCTCTGATACGCCAACGTCATACGTGATGGCCATCTTGAGTGTAATAAACACTAGACCTTCTTAGTCAAGTGGATCTCTTCGTACCCAAATTGAAATGCAGACTTGGAGAACACCAGATAGACAGCGTGAACTCTTGGCACGAATCAACTTCTACCTTCTTGTGTGCCAGTATTCTACAGTGATATGCACACTTACATGCTAAGATATTTCTGTGTATTACATTACGTACCATTTTTAAAGTGATGCACACACTTTTTATGAACAGTGTATAATAATTGTAGTTTTAGTAACAAGTATTTATCCTTATGTGTAAAAATTATACAATTTAGTGATGTGTTAGGACCTTGTAATAGTCAGTGTGTCCAAACATTTTCACGAACTCCTCCCTTACTTTTTTTGCCGTGCCTCGGAAAACCCCAAATGAAATGGGCAGAGTGGAAATAATATTTTTTAAATGACATTTCAGCCATTGGAGAGGAAGGTTCAGATGTCAACACCAGGACAGTGCGCGCTTTACGGGTGACTAGAATGCAAAAACCCAACACTCTCAAGATAATGTAATTTATGCATTGTGCAGATATGTTATTGTTTAACCTTTTGCATTGCAGAATTCAATCCTGAAGACTCATTCTTAAGGTGCTTATAAATACTGTTCATTTGCAATGTATTGCTGCAGGCTTTCAGAGTGAGTCAGGGTGTGGTCCCTTTCCAGGGCCTTCTAGAAGCTTTCCCTGCAGCATGCCTGGGTGTGATTGTGGGCTGGGCCAAGACTATAAAAGGGAGCCAGCCCAGCTCCACGTGCTCACTATTCAGAGGTCCCGGTGCAGAGCAGCAGCAACTTCCTGAGCTCCTGTTCTGGTGGCCTACCTTGATCTTCCAGGCCTCTGCCCTTCATACTACAGTGGTGATCCGTAGTCAGGGCGGTAAGACGGAGTTGGGCTGGGCCCCCGACCCCGTAATTGAGGACGCTCGAATTATTGGGCCTAATTCTTCATGCTAAACAATTTGCCTTTGCGCGTGTGAATGTGCGTTTGGACTTTTCATGGCATTTGCATGCTGGCATTCGAATCGGCAAGACGCGCGATTCTTTCCTTGTGATTAATTCATGATACTCATAGTGCGCTACCATTCCTTGGCAGTTTCATGGTGGCGTTTGAATCGGCAGGACACGCAATTCATTTCCTAGTGATTAAACCATTGATGCTCATTGTACGCTACATTTCCTTGGCAGTTTCATGGTAACATTTGAATCAGCAAGACGCACGATTCTTTCCTTGTGCGTAATTCATGATATTCATTGTGCGCTACCATTTCCTTGGCAGTTTCACGGTGGCATTCGAATCGGCAAGACGTGTGATTCTTTCCTTGTGATTAATTCATGATACTCATTGTGCGCTACCATTCCTTGACAGTTTTTTCATGGTGGCGTTCGAATCGGCAAGACCTCGACTCGCTTCCAACCTTTGATATTCATTGTGCGCTACCATTCCTTGGCAGTTACATGGTGGCATTCGAAACGGCAAGATGCGCAATTCCTTTCTCGTGTTTTAATTCATGATATTCATTGTGTGCTACCATTCCTTGGCAGTTACATGAAGGCATTCGAATCGGCAAGACGCGCGATTCCTTCCTCGTGTTTAATTCATGTTATTCATTGTGCGCTACCATTTTTTGGCAGTTACATGGTGGCATTCGAATCGGCAAGACGCGCAATTCCTTCCTCGTGTTTAATTCATGTTATTCATTGTGTGCTACCATTTTTTGACAGTTACATGGTGGCATTCGAATCGGCAAGACGCGCGATTCTTTCCTCATGCTTAATTAATGTTATTTACTGTGCGCTACCATTCTAAGGCATTTACTTGGTAGTATTCGAGTTGACAAGTCACATGATTTATTCCTTGAATCTACGTTGTGTTATTCATGGTGCACAATTCTTCTATGGTGTTTAATACTTATATGAAAACCTGCAATGTGCGCAATCCACTTTTCAATGTTTTGAGAGAACACAATAAAGACCAGAGTTCTAGATGTAATGTTGTGTGTTCCTGGTATGTATTCTTAAAATAAGATTCATATGATGGTTCAGAAATTACTCAGATTGGTTCCTGATTCTCATGCTAAAGAAAGTACTTGAATCTGAAAGTTTTATCTAACCTCTCTTGCTTCCCCCACAGGTATTCAGTCATCTAAAAGCCTAGTCATTTTAGGACTATTTCTTAAGTTCTTCATGTTTTCAGAATGATGATGCTTAGAGTCATAGCATAGTACTGATTTCATGAGATGTAATTTTGATGTTGTGTGTTTTAACCTCTTGCTTCCAAAGGTCTCCTTCCCAGCTGTTCCCTTCCTAATCCCCTTTTCCCCACTTGGACTCTCTTAGACTCTGTGACAAATCTAATCAGAGTATTGGAGCGGTCTTGTGGAGGAAGTGTTGGGAACGTGCACAGACCCCGAGGATCTGGTGACTCTGACATCAGATGAGTTTCCTTCAGCTAGGAAGAAGAAAATTCTTCTACATAGCTTGGGTCCTGAAGGGTTGGGGTTTTTAACCAAATGGATTTTTTTTTTTTATAACTAGTGAAGGGCCAGATGTATTTAACAATGCATTAGAGGATCTAGATGGATATTATCAACCTACTGTTTAAATAGATATTGACAGATACACTTTTTTCAGAGGAAATAAGGTAAATCTGAACTAATTTAAGATTATGTATCTGCTTTGAAGAAATTAGCTATTTCTTGTAAATTTGGTACATAACATGATGAATTGTTTCAAGATCAAGTCATTATGCACACCAGTGATCCTAACTTTCAGGATGGATTATGGGTGAATGGAGATTCCTCTCTTAAGGAAATTGTTGTTGTACTAGCAAAAAACAGTGAGTTATCGAACAGATGTGCAAAAGCAGCTACTACAAATGCTTCAACCTCATCTGAGGTAAAGGGAAGTGAAACAAGTTGAAAAGTCTCTAGTATGTATAACAGTAAATCAAAAGAGAATGAGAGCACTGAAAAGAATTACAAAAGCTCTTTTACAAATAAAGATCTAATTTGTTTTAGGTGTGGTTGTAAAGATCACCTTGCGAGAGATAAAAATTGTCCTGCACATAAGGTAAAATGTTGAAATTGTAGTATTATGGGACATAATGCAAAGATATGCAGGAAAAGGACTAAGAGGGACCAGAGTGTGAAATTCATTTCTGATAAGTCAGATTCGTATTATGAGGAAGATGATTATGGGCAGGGATCTGAAGAAGTGTTGTATGTCCAGCACCCAGAATTAAATTTAAAGTCTTGTCATATGAACAAGTGTCGGATGACAATTGGTGGGGTTGGTATCAACATAGTTGTTGATTTGGGTTCACCGTACACCAACGCCAACAAGAGTATGTGGGAAGAACAGTTCCTTCAAGTAATTAATGAACACTTAATAAAGTCTGACATTCATCCTGTTACATTTACTGGAGAAAAAAATCCTATGTTGGGATTTTGTGTGCTACCGTGAGCAAGTTATATGTGGCTGAGGTTGGTCCTCCTGTTTTAGGATGGAAGGATCAGAAAGCTCTAAACATGGTATTGAATTCTAATGGGGCAGATCAGATTATTTTGTTGGATGAATCTAAACAAACCTTGAAGAAGAAAATCAAATTGGACTTTCCCCGAGTGTTTTCAGGCAAGATAGGTACTTTGAGGAAGTGTGTACGTAAGATAGTTTTAAAAGATAAAGTAACCCCAGTGATTCATAAGGTAAGAACCTTTCCTTTGAGCATAAGGGATGAAGTTGAGCTTGCACTGAACAGGTTTTTATCATTGAACCTATAGAATGTGCTTAGTGGATTGCACCCTTAATAGTGACTAGGAAATCTAATGGCAAATTGAGGTTGTGCACTGACCTTAGAGACCTGGATAAAAACATTTTAGTTGACAAATTTCCCTCACCTAATATTTCTGAATTATTGGGTAAGACTAAAGGTATTTCTTGGTTCTCTATGATTGATTTGACTTCAGTGTATCACCAAATAACTTTGCACGAAGAAAGCAGGAAAATAACAGCCCTCATTATGCCCATAGGGTGTTTTCAATTTGTTCGCATGCCATTTGATTTGGCATCTGCTGCTGCAGTATTTCAAAGACTGATGCACAAACTTTTAAAAGATATTCCAAATGTAGTGTACTTTCAGGACAATATTTTGACTATGGGAAACGATAAGGAAGAGCATGACAGTAACTTGTACAACGTATTGAAGAAAATGGAAGAATTTGGGTTGACTGCAGAATTAGACAAATGCACGTTTTGTAGAAAATCTGTGACTTACCTGGGACATGAGATTATTAATGAAGGAATTTCACCTAAAAAGAAAATTGCAGAGTCAATTAGAGATGCACCTGCTCCCACATGTAAGGATGACGTTAGATAATTTTTGGGTCTTGTGGAATTCTACTTAAAGTTTGTAAAACATTTAGTGGAAAAACTTATAATATTCAACAGTTACTTAAGAACAAGCAGAATTTTGAATGGAATTACAAACGACAAACAGAATTCTTAAAATGTTAAAAATAAATTTGTAATGCTATCTCTCTACAGGGTTTTGACCATAAAGCCAGGTCAGTAGTAACTATAGATGCTAGTGGCAAAGGTTTAGGTGCTGTTCTGTCCCAAATTTCAGAGGAAGAAAAAGAGAGTACTATATATTTTGCATCCCGATCTTTAACTTCTTCAGAAGATAAGTATTCTGTTATTGAAAGGAAATGTTAGCTTGTGTATGGGCAATGAGGAAGTTCAGACATTTTTATGGGGAATTTAATTTACTGTACACACAGATCACTGACCTTTACTTAAAGTACTGGCCATAGAAGGTTCAGTCAATGCTACTCCACGCATACCCAGAATGTCCCTGCAGCTGCTAGACTATATTTATGAGGTGAAATATGTGCCAGGTAGAAAGAACAAGGTAGCTGATTATTTGAGTAGATCACCGTTAGTAGATGAAACAGTTGATACTAATGATTGGGATGACTATAGTGGGACCATAGTAGATGGTAAAACAGGAGGATTTCCGAAGGGAAATGGAAAACAAGTTTTGAAGAAGATGAAATTCTAAGCACTGTTACACGTTATGTATTACAGGGATGGCTGGAGAAGAAAAATATTTCAGAAGAGTATAGGAAATTCTGGGAATTGAGAGATGAATTATCTGTTTCAGATTCAGGATTTCTTTTTAGAGGTAATAAGGTGGTTCCTCCATTAAAACTATGAAAGAAGATTTTAAAATTGATGCATGATGGAGATCTGGGAATAGAGAAGTCAAAGCAAAGAGTTAAGAGTTCTTAATGGTGGCTGGTTAGTGACACTAGTATGGAAAAGTTTGTGAGGAATTGCGTACAATGTGAAGAAGCTGATAAAACACTTGTAGTATTCAGAACACATTTGGGCCTTAATGAAATATCCACAGGTCCCTGGGAAGTGTTGGCTATTGACATTTTAGGTCCTATTTAAGATAAAAATGGGAATCACAAATATATTATTGTATTGTTAGATACCAATTCCAAGTGGCCTGAACTAGAAGTGTGTTCAAGAGCAGATGCATCACGCATTGTTGCATTCTTAGAAAGAATGTTCCGGAGAGAAGGGATACCTAAATCATTGTTAAGTGATAATGGTCCACAATTCGTGGCAGAAAAGTTTACAAAATTTCTTAAATCGAGAGGTGTTAAGGAAAAAAAAACACTGGTGTATCATCCTGCAGGTAATGAAGCTGTGGAGAGATTTAACAAAGTAGTGATGGGTTGTATTCAATCTGCCATCAACTTTGGGAGGAACTGGGAATCAGATTTAGGCAAATTGGTATGGGTTTACTGCACAACCCCTACTGTTACTGGGTACAGCCCATTTGAGATATTAAGGGGGTGAGAACCCTTCACCAAGGACAACTCTGTGTGGTTGTTGTGCAGTAATCAAAGCAAATGGTCACCGGAAATTGTTAATAATAACCCAAGAAAAGTGCATCACAATTACAAAAGTCAGTATGATAACAAGCATAATGTGAAAGAAGTTGCATTGAATGAGGGTGATTGCATTAAGCTAAGCAAGGGTGTAAAGAAAGGCTGGAGTCAATATTCTTATCCGATTCAATTGAGTAAGGTGTATTCTTGTTCAGCAGTGTTAAGCAATGGGAAGGTTTTGCACTTTAGCAAACTGTCAAAGTGTAAAAAACCGCTTGGTGGAATTGTTAGCAAGACAAGAGTCTCTAATGTTTTGTTTTGAGGCGATGATGATGACCAAATGGAGTCCTGCTCAAACACCACAACTGCAGACTTGTAGGATTCATCTAAAGAAAGACCTAGGAATGATAATGTCCTGTCTAGAGAAAAAACAAGTGGAATAATATCCAAAGGAGTCGCCAAGAATATAAAGCATCTAAAATCGATTCATAATACCAAGGGAGTGAGAAGTGCCACCAGAGTCTCATCGTTACTCATTAAATTTCATGATTTTGTAATTGGGTGAGAAATTTTGTTATTGTCATTGGTATTGTTAGTTATTGTTTAAAGTTATAACACTCCAGTTACCTTCATCCTGATCTTATCGAATTGTGGAATGTGATTGGCAGTTCGGATGTGTATTGGCAGAGGTTGTTAGTATTTTTTCGCTCTCCCCCTTTTACAAAATAAAGCCTCTACGATAAACAATGTGTGACTCTTCTCTACAGCTTCCTGTACTTGGTATTTTGGTTTTCTGATCAATTATTTGTTTAACACTTCTGTATATTTTCTGTATAGTTTGTGCGTATTTCAATATGGCCCATGTGATTTATACCTAACAATGTGATCTGTGCATAGTTGCCCATTTGTTTCCAATATGGCTCCTGTGGACTCTGTATTGAATTTATTAAAAGTATTTAACCTGTCCGGTTACTTTTGTGAATGCTACAGTGAGTGAGCAGGCTTCTTGTTTTTGGTATTTTGGTATTTTGATCTATGATTTAGAAATTGTATAACACCTTTTCTGTGTCTTCTATGGATATTTGATATGTATTTGAAAATGGCCCCTGCGATTAAACAAAGATGTGATCTGTGTATGCTTCCAATATAATGCCTTCGGGCTCAGTATTGAATATGTTACAATTATTTACCTGTCCGCTTACCTTTCTGAATGTTGGAGAGCAGAAAGAAAGAAATTTGACATTTTAGATGTTCAGATGAATACTGGAGTATTCCAGCATTGCCGTTCTCGATAATATTGAACATTTGCATTTATTAGTGGATACTTCCCTGATTTGTTTATTGGTGATAATCTATTTAGGGATCACTGTTAGGTTAATTGCCCGATGGTTAATTTTTAATTGTTGTCCCCTCTAATTGTTTGGGTTTGTATGTGGACAGATATTCATCTTTTCTACTTGAATAAAGTTGTTTTTCCAAAATGGCACAGTCTTTGTAGTAGATGTAACACATGACCCGTGGAAGGTGTGTTCGTGTCTTCTTTGCCATATATTTAATTGGACAGATAGTGGCCAGAATAGAAAGACGCTGATTCAGTTTTGTGGAGGTTCTTGTTTGTTGTTTTTGTTTGGGGGCGGGGGGAGCTTTGCATACAAAGTAGGTTCTGGTTTTAAGGTTTATTGATTGTCTAACTAGCCTTTATTTCTCATTAGGTTGCTTGTTGATAAACATTTCTTCTGCCTGGTAAGACCGGTCTCGTTTAAGGGATTTGAATCAGTACCTAAACCAAGCGATTTGAGAAATTAAGCATGTGAGGTGTTGTCTCTCTTACAGACTATTGGCCTGGTAGAGATGATAATTTGGAATTTGTTTTAAATGTTTCAAATGGATCTGTGATTAGGTATAGCTTTGATTTACATTTTATTTTGTTCGCTGTTGTTTGGGTCACGTTTTTGCCTTCAGGATCATGGCACTTTGGTGTTTTTAAGACACAGTTTCCTGATTTAGCATCTCACTTTGGTAATCTTCATGACACTTGGGTGTGTATATTATTAGTTTGAATGTTTTGTAGGCCATTCACTGGCATGTTGTGAGCAGGTGATGCACGCTTATTTTTGGCATATAGTTGTTTCTAAGTTTTGTTCTAGTAATTTTTTTTTCTTAGTAATTTTTCATTAGTAATTTTTTGGTAGTAGTACTACCTCACATACATCATGTGGTTTGTATCAGCATTTACAGAATTGGTTCCCTTTTTGACACCGAGTCCTGAGGATGGTCTCGTGGACCTCTTTGTCTGAGTGAGATAGAAACATCGACAGGGTGTCCTGTCTGACAGAACCACTGCATATATTGCATCAGTTCTTCCTGAATATTGGAATTATAAGGATAAGAGCTGTGTAGGACTGTTAAATGTTACACTGTTAAGGTTAGGAGGATTGTGCACTTCTTTTTATTTCATGGATTTAGTCTGTATGGGGATTACTGGGGCGTCAGTGCGTTTGTAGGGACTCACTTACACTTATGTACATGTTGGACTAATAAGCTGTGAAAGTGAGAAAGTAATTTGTCTTTGATATATATATTTATATCTATATATCTATATATGTATATATATATATATATATATATATACACACACACGTATATATATATGTATATATATATACACACACACATGTATATATATATATATATATATATTATTTTTGCATATAACAATACGCTGTGAACTGATCATTTATATACTGCTGGGTTGTTAATGGATCATTTAATTGTTCATTACACATTGTTATTAATTGGAATTTAAATAATTCTTCCAGGAACACTTGTTTGCATATTGTATTACCTATTTCTGTGGGGGGAAATTGGGTGGCTCTGTTGTCTATAGCAACCCTTGAAGGGCTCAACACTTACCCTTGGTACTCCCCAAACTGGCCCAGCCTTCCTTTTTTGCCTTCAGGATACCTTTTAATGATTAATCTGCTGTTCTAATCCTTGCACTGGCACTTTGTGAATCACTTTTTTTCCTGAATCAATGTTGGTCTTTACATAGACTGTGTGCGTCTCCCACATGTTTGTAACCATGTTGTGATTCAATCTTGATGATAACTGTTTGTATGAATAATTAGCGGTTATATTTCTTTTATGTTTTATTGTATAGGCTCTCATGAGACATTCACTATCCTGTGTTGTTTTAACTTACATACTTTTTATGTGTAAAGTCTACTGCTGTTTTTAATCTTGATAAAATTGTAATGGTTTTGATTAATCATACACAACCAAAATGTGTCCTCCTGATTGATGTATGTATGGAGGGATGTAAGGATGGATGGATGAATGAAAGGGTAGATGGAGGGATGGATGAGTTAAATGATGGATGGAAGGATAGATATGTTTGGAAATGTTGGGTAGGTTGTGATGTGGATGGTCACGCAGATGGACAGACGGACTGAATGGTGCAAGAGTAAATGATGGATGAAAGAATAAATGGATGGCAGAATGTAAATGTTAAATGGTGGATATCAGCAGTTTGATGGAAGGATGAATGGCGAGCTCCTTCATGGAAGAGGCAACAAAAGCTTTTCTGGGCAGGGTCACAATGACTTACTTTGCTTGTTTGGTGCCATAAGAGCTTTGGTTCAAAGTGGGAGGTATTTAAATTTTGTGGCTACTCCCTTGCCTATGTGTGACATTTTTGCATTTCCTGTGTGTTTATATGTGGCATCTATACATCATACACATGACATTTTGAGTGACACCCAACCGCTACTTGAATGTTACACTAGTAATTGTAAATTTTACCATATTTTGTTTTAGGTGTAAGGTTCTAGAGAGAGCCTTAAAGTGCCATGGCTCTAGAGAGAGTCTTATAGTGCCATGAGATGTGCTTAAGATGTATATATTGTATTTGTAGCAATAGGCAAGTGGTCAAATAGTGTGTAATAGTGAATCATCAGGGCCTTCTTTAAGAAAGCTGCAGAGAAAAGCATCTTTGTGAACTTTGTCAGAGAGTGCAGCTCTCTGCGAAGCTCCAATAAACAAAGTATGATTCCATATTTTAAGCCCCACTTGCTGTCACACCCATAATGTGTTCCCTATAGTGGTTCGTCACAGCAATGCTCCCTTTACTCCACTACCAAAGCAAGACCTCTTCAGTAACATCCCAATAGCAATGAGATGCAAGACCTTCTTAGTGACTTCAAGAGTATAAGATCAATTCTCTGATGGTGAGTAAGGGGTCAGATTCCAGTTTCTAGCTAGGAAACCGAGCAGTTCCGCAGTAGTATTGATGCAAAACCTAATTGCTGATATTGTTTCTCTGTCCTGAGGATACAAAGGCCTAAACTCCCACCTCATAGTAGCATCAGGAATAAACATTGGTATACTGCTGAAAAAAACACACACACTTGCGTGAACACACTCACACCGAAGATGTCCACTGCCTTATTACCAACAACTGGCTTCACTAATGGTTCCAAAATAAGTGCACTGTCAAACTTTCTTTTATGGCAAAGTAAAAGGGATTTATTGAAACCTTTCACTAACACAGACTTCTACCAGAGGAGGTCTCAAGTTGCTTCTTTATACCACAGTACAAGATGCAAATGAAAAGACTAGGTAACAGAGATGTCAAAAAAGATTAATAGTCTCATGATGCCACTTTTTGTGGTGTCACTTCTTGTGATGTCATATGCAAGTTAGAAGGGCTTCACATCTTCCCTTTCCCCCAGGGCCCCAAAAGTCCTAAGACCAGCCCTGTTCACTACTGTGAGCAACTGCCCCAGATTTCTCAATGCCCATTCCCAAGGCATGATCTTACCAAAGGCCGGCTTCGGCTTGTTGAGTGCTCCACACTGACCATGGGCACTCAGTTATGGACCTGTGCACCACGGCCAAGCCCTAAGGAGACAAAAGAAATCACTTCACAGTCCCCCTTTCTCCACATGAAGAGAGTGCTGCAATATTGCTCAGGAGCCCCAGCTACTCAAGTAGCCTACACCACAGTTGGGAGTTGGGGTGACAAAATTAACAGGAAAACTCACTTGCCACCCCCCACCTCTTCTCAATAAGCACCCACCAGTTACCCTCTGACCCTCCGGTCAGTGTCAGTGACTCCAAGTAGCAGCTTCTGAGGTCTCGGTCACACCTGGAAAAAGCATAGGAGTAGCAGGGGCATAGCTTCAGGAAGGGTGTTTGGGGTATTACACCCCTCAATAAATATTTTTCATGATGAATAGTTGGATACAGGTGCTTTCAGATGGGTATTGTGAGGTCTCAGTTAGATTTCACCAAGAATTTGTACATGGACAGAAACAAAAACGCACACACACTCACTTTCTCCTTTAAATGACTCTAATAATGTTGGTTATTTTACTAAATGTTGTGTTTTCTCTCACTTAGACCCAAAACAAACTGCAGTCCTCTCCCTGCCCCGTAAGCCCCTTACATGCCCTGCTTGTCATTTAATGTGTTTTAACATTAAATACCAATACAAATAGAGCTTCCCTTTCCTCACCCCCCCAATCTTACTGACCAGCCTACGCCCCTGGGGAGTAGAAGTGTGAGAGTGTCTGGACTTATTTGGTCTCTAGTAAATTATTTATAAGGGGACACGTCAGAGGTTCGATGGACCGCTTAGAGTGATTCCACCATGTACACAATCGTTATTCATAATCTAACCACCAACAATACAGCATGTTCAACAAATCAATTGTCAGAAACTTTGAGTCAGTAATCTTTAGACACCATGACCTATGTGGCCATGAATATCCACATCTTTTAGTAAAGTTAGAAAGTTTATTTCCCGAGATGAACAATGCTAATATATTGTAAATTAATCTCAAAACCAAATGATATACATATACAAACACAGGCTGACCAAAGCGGCAAAAGAATCTCAATCTAACCAAAGCATTTATCATTAAACATTTAAGAGTTATAGTGTAGATTAATAACATCAATAACTGAACAATAGAGATGGCATACATCTAGATTCAACAGGTGAAAAAATCAGTTCTCTGTTAATAACATTTGTTAACACATGGCACTCTAACTAACCCTCCAATTTGAATGGCATGTTTAGGCTTCATGCAAAAGTAATTTTAGTCAAAAGTTAATTTGGAAAACATCTAACTAGCGCTCTATCAAAATAGCGGTTGGTACCTAAAAAAAAAGGAAAAAATTCTATAACAGAAACAGTAGCATTTTGTTATACCTCTCCTGAATGGATCAGCAAGCTGTGATTTCTTCGTCAGTTGGACATCCGTCTGGACAGCTTCAGGAAAAGGACAGTAAAAGGGAATGGCTCAGCCACGGTTGGGCTCTAAGTTAACTGAACCAAGTCAGAAAGGGCATCAAGCTAAGAAACAGCATCAATAGAGTTTACAATTAAGCTATAAGGCTGAAGTTAGGAAAACATTCAGGAACTGCTCTTCTCCTTTAGCAGGACTGCAACAAGAAAGAATAGAAAAGAATTAACTAGCTTCTGCTACATGTAGCCAGGATAAACTAAAATTCATAAAGTACTTTCTCACGTTGTCATTGGTCAGAATATTGTGTGTTCACAATAGAACCAATAAACATTAATTTCGAAATCTAGGATATAACTAGACAGTCTTTCACACGTCGATGATTGGCTCTTCTTCTCCCGTTCCCATCACCAGTTTCGTCAAGTAACTTTTTAGTTGCAATCATAGCTCCAGTCAGTGAAATCTTTAGTAAAGCCTGGAAAAATGTATTTCTCACGCATCAAGGTAACAATTGTATCTATATGTAGTACTCTACATTTCAGCAGACTGTTTTCACCCGAAAGTTTGACATTTACTTGTTTAACATTGCAAGGTTACAAATCTATTTGGTCAGCACTGCGTGAACACTGGCCAAGTGTTAATTTTCTGCTTTTACAAAAAACATTTTCGAACATTTATTTTATGCCATGAAGCTTAACATAAGGCTCTGTCGAAGGGGCCCATAATCTCATATTTACTCTATACCTAATATATTTAAGAAAATACATGGCATTAACATATTTGTATTATCCACTAATACATTTCATTCTACATGTGCACAATATTTAAACTATTAATGTAAAATCTATTTTAAAGTTGTACATGTTATGGTGGCCCCTCGAGTGGGCACCTTTTCCAAGACACTTGATTTTTCTCTATATTAGCCTAATTCATGTAAATTCCTATTAGTCAATGCTAATTTATTAGTAATGAATTCAGCTTTCACAATCCCTCCTCTGATGACTAAGGCGGTCATTACGAACATGGCGGTTCGGCCCGCCATGCTGGCAGTGGCGGCTGAAGCCACCAGCAGGCATGGCGGGCCGAACCTCCATATTATGGACATGGTGACGGGCGGCAGCCGTCACCCACCGCCATGCTCCCACTGCCAGGCAGGCTGGCAGTGGGATGAAACACCATCCGCCAGGGTAGCTGCGCTACCCTGCGGATAATGTTTAATATGCCGCCAGCCGTTTCCTTGTGGGATATCCTGCCAGGAAAAGGCTGGCAGAGGGGGTGCCCCTGCACTGCCCATGCAGTTCGCATGGGCAGTGCAGGGGCCCCCGTGCAGGCCCCGTCGTGCATGTCACTGCCCAATTTACGGGCAGTGACATGCGCAACTGGTGCTGCTGCACCCGCCGCATACCAACATTGGCGGCCGATGAAAAGACCGCCAGCCTGAATACGGCAGGAAATCCCGCTGTGTTCAAAATGAGGGCCTAAATGTGTCATCACACTTTACATCTCAACACATTTTTTGTCAACCTAATATTTTGTTTCATGATAGCCTTGATAGACACTTTTTTCTTTCTCCAATTTTCTCTAAAGTATCTTTCTAACCTTATTTATTCCCTCCTCTGATAATTTTTCATCTTCTACCTTTTAATCACAGTATACAATTTATGAACATCCCATAAACCAATGATACAAATTATAATAATCAATATTATCTGTAATATTTTCACAATTATACCTTTCCCTAGGTTGCCCAGCCAATTTCCCACAGAAGCAAAACCTTTGCCAACCTTTTCCCAAACTCCAGGTTCTTTCAGAACTTTTAAGTCAGAGTTAATATTAGTCAGATTGTCAATAAAGCTTTTAATCGCTCTACTATTGTCAGGAATATATGTGCAACAATGTCACGATTTCAGCATTTTACAGACTCCCCCTCCTTTGCTAAAAGGTTGTCTAACACAAGGCGGTTCTGAAGAGTCCTATAGCGTATCGCAGCCATTTCTGTGTCCAAGAAAACCATGGCTCCTGAAAAACTAGTCCGCATGTTATCCACAATAGTAAACTTTTGAATCTTCAGAAAGTTTAGAATATCTCCCACTGAGGGAATCATTGCTTTAAATACATTTCTAATTATGCCAGAGTAAGATTCTCTCTTTGGTCTAGCCAGGTGCAATTCTTTCCGTTTAGGTGTCTCATTCAGGTTTTCAAGTTGATAAATCGTTCAGAAAACAATTCCCAATTAGCATGTGCCATACCATCCTCTTGGAAGACGGTAATAAGCATTTTGTCCACTTATGTAATAAATCTAAAGCTAACTTCCCTTGTGTTTTAGTTTCACTAAATGCATAGTCATTTCTAAATGTTCTTTTCACTAAGTCCTCTTCTATTTTCTCCTTTTCTCCTTTAATGCCTTTCTCCTGTCATCAGTCTGATCTAGAAAACTCTTTTCTACTGGCGTAAGCATGCATGTGAGATTATTCCTATGCACGTAGCAGTGGTAAAGCTCAATGTATGTTTAAAGAAACCTCTCACTAATTCTATATTACTTTCCCTAGCCAAGCTACTCAAGTACTTAATAAAAGGAACAAAAGAAAACACTAAGGCTCTCATTCTGACATTGGCAGTAAGTACCGCTTAACGCCATGCTGACTGCCGTCAACATACTGCTGCCGCAGTGGATTACCGCCACCCATATTCTGACCCACACATAGTGAGTAGTACAGGGATCCACCTGTTAGAGGCAACAAAACCTGGCCTTCAGCAGACTGAATGTCCTTTCTATTATTCTTCTTGTTCGCCCATGTGCCTCATTATAACGTTCCTCTGCCCTTGTCCTGGGATTCTTCACAGGGGTCAGTAGCCATGAGAGGTTGGGGGTGACCAGAGACTGTTAGACACACACTAACCCTTTGGGCCCACACCATACCCATACACCAACACCTACTGGGTGGGAACCAGGGTTTACCTATTTACCACACCCGGTGCCTCTGGAGTTGAGCCATCACATATGGGATGCTGCTATTCCTCAGGATAAAGGCAT
The DNA here is from genome assembly GCF_031143425.1 of Pleurodeles waltl. Taxonomy (NCBI): domain Eukaryota; kingdom Metazoa; phylum Chordata; class Amphibia; order Caudata; family Salamandridae; genus Pleurodeles; species Pleurodeles waltl. The sequence continues at coordinate 450,091,918 of NC_090443.1, forward strand.
CATGCACAGACCCAGGATACTTTGCATTGACATGGGAGATTTACTGGTCCGCCAGGCACACTATCTGCACATTCATGGAGAGAAAGCTCTTTCGATTTCTTAACACCTGTTCATTTCTCTGGGGGAGGACAAATGCAATATGTGTACCATCTATTGCCCCAATAATGATGGGAATATGTCCCATTGCATAGAAATCAGTTTCACTGTGGCCAAATCCTCCACCTGGGGGAAAACGATGTAGCTGCGCATGTGTTTAATCAAGGCAGACAACACTCTGGTCAGCACTATTGAGAACATTGGCTGAGACATTCCTGTTGCCAAGCCCACTGTCACTTGGAAGGAGCCAGTTGCCAGGAAATGGAGCACTGATAGGACTTGCACAAGAGGGGGGATCCCGGTGGGCTGACGGATAGCAGATATCAGGTCAGGTTCCAATTGGGCACAAAGTCTATAGGTGAGGATAATGTGCCTGTACTCCATTGTTGTCAAGTCCAGCAGGGGCCTGTACACGGGGGATGTCTCCATCTCTGCAGCGGTTGCAATCTAGGGGGCAAACGGTGAGCAGCTGGTCAGTATTCCATATTTCCAAACACTACACTGCATTGCATGTTGTGACTGTAACAGTATATTGTTGAATAGGCCCAAATGGTGCCTATGTGTACTGTGACACAGTTAGGTGCCATGGCCTGCCCCCCCTTGAAATGGCGTCTGCTTGTCCTGTATGGAGGGACATGTGGAAATGAGGTAATTCCACTGATGTTGTGCGGCGTTGCGGGAGGCAGTTGAGAACCGCCGTGCAACTCCTCATTGGATACCATTGGGCCCTACAGGTACAGTGGCCAATGGTGATGTACGCCGGCGGTGACGGTATGCACCGCCGCGGACGTGACTGCCATTTTTTATCTGTTCACTCACTTGCTACTTGACCTTCAACAGGAGAGGACCTACACTGCAAGTGCTGTTGTGACCTGTGTCTGGAACCAACCATGGCTCGTGTCACTGGGGAAAGGGCCCCTGCCTTCACTGCCGCGGAGATGGAGAGACTGGTGGATGGGGTCCTACCCCAGTACCGAATGCTGTATGGGCCTCCAGACCAACAGGTGAGTACACTGTGAGCAGGATGCATGGGGCATGAATGCATGGAGTGCTGTGTGTGAGGGCCTCGTGTAGGGGGGTGTTGGTGGAAAGGCCCTGGGCAGCGTGCTGCATGTATGGTGGGCAATATCTGTGCGTAAGGGGATGTGAGGGCTATGGTGGGCCATGAGTGTAACAGGCAGGACAGTCTGACTGATACCTTTTCCTATGTGTATTTCTCTGCAGGTCAGCGCCCATCAAAAGAAGGGTATATGGCATGCCATTGCCAAGGACGTGCGGACCCTGGGGGTCTACGGCAGGCGGAGCACCCACTGTCGCAAACGGTGGGAGGACCTGAGATGCTGGGCATGGAAGACGACAGAGGCCCAGCTGGGGATGGCCTCCCATCGAGGAAGGGGTGCCTGTCGAACCCTGACCCCCCTGATGGCCAGCATACTGACGTTGGCATATCCGGAGCTGGATGGGCACTTGGGGGCATCACAGCAGCCACAAGGGGGTGAGTACAGTGCCCCAATATACTACTTGCACGTGGTGGGGTGGCATCCAGGTGGGGGATGTGGGCCTGTGGGTTCCCCTAGGCCAGGCCAGACATTGCATGGTAGGGCCCATCCAGTACTGGGCAGGTGTCTGTGGGTCTCAGGTATGCTGCAATTGGCACTAGGTATCCCTAGGTGGAGAAGTGTGGCACAATGGTTAGAGTGGCAGACCCTGATGCGGAGATCTGACCTGGGACCAGGGTTCAATTTCCTCCTCTGCGGGTCTTGGGCTCAATTCCCTTAGACCAGATAATTCTCACCTTGGTGCCTAATCTAATTAATGGGTCCCACTCTGTAACTCTGGGCAATAGCTTACTTAATCGCCCTGACAGCGCTTGGATGCCTGGCTTCACCCTGGGGTTGCCCAGGAGTGGGTGCCTCACAGGGAAAAGCCAGGAAGGGTTCCACAGCGGTGAGTGTACAGCGCCTTCAGACTCTAACGGGTGAGTAGTGCGCTATACAAGTGCAAAGTTTACATTCTGTTTTCTGTCCATGGGCTAGTGACTAGCATTGTGACTGTTAGTGCATTGCCTAGTGCGTAGGGCTGTTCCCTGTGTATGTGTGTGTGTGTCGTGTACGCCAACGGTGGTGCGGGTGCCTCCACTGACCAAGGGTATCATTTGTCTCTCACCCACTTTTTGTTTTGTCACCCTGTCCTTATGTGCATTAGTACATCTGGTGGAGGAGCAGAGGCACCGGCCACAGGAAGAGAGCATCCCACAGGACCCAAGAGGCTGAATCCACCGACGGTGAGGGCACCAGTGGGACGGAGGGCGAGGGAGCAACATGACGGAGACTGGAGGGGACAGTTCTGACAGTGATACCTTCTCCGATGGAAGCTCCCTGGTGGTGGCGGACACCTCTGTGCCCATCCCAACTACAGGAACAGCCGCCAACCCCTGGACCAGCACTGCCCTCCCAGCAGCCCCTCAGTGTGTTTCCCATGCCCGCTCACCCAGGAGCAGTGGCATCTCCTTCGCCCCAGGCACCTCAGGCCCTGCCCCAGTTAGACCTGCTGCCCTGATTGAGGAGGCTATTGACCTCCTGCGATCCATCTCTGTCGGGCAGTCAACCATTGTGAATGCCATCCAGGGGCTGGCAGCCCATTTGCAACAAACAAATGCATTCCTGGAGGTCATTCACTCTAGCATGGCAGCCCAACAGAGATCAATCCAGGCTCTTGTCTCCTCCCTGATGGCAGTCATTGTCCCTGTTTCTAGCCTACCCTCTCCTCTGCCCAATCCCATTCCCCTCAACCCCAACCTATCCCAAGCACACAGGCAGACCAGCATGCACCCAGGACAACACACAGGAGTGGTTCAGGCAAACACAAGCACTACACATCATCCCACAGGCACTCACACAAACACCATCCATATGCAGACATACCAACATCCACTTCCTCTACTATGTCTCCCTCCTCCTTCTCGGCCACCTCCCTCCCTGTAGCATCTACACTCACATCTGCATGCACTACATCCTCATCCACTACCACCATCACGCCTATCACTACACGCCCCTCACTGGCAGTCACCACCCCCACATCCAGGCACATGTCCCCTTTGTCCTCTCCCACTGTGTCTGTGCCCCCTCCTCCCAAAGTACACAAACGCAAGCACTCAGACACCCAACAGACATCCACCTCACAACAGTATCCAGCCCATGCACCTGCACCCAAACACAGCAGACACCTCCTATAACCACTTCCTCTTCCTCCACTCCCAAACCTTCACCCTCTTCTTGCCCCAATGTCCCTAAGAAGCTTTTCCTCGCCACCCTTGACCTCTTCCCTACCACTCCCCCCGTCCTTCTCGTCAGGTCAGGGTGGTCAGAACCCAGGCGAGCACCTCAACCACTCAGTTCACACCCACAGTAGTGTTGACAGCTACTGCAGGTGGGAGAGGATCCCGGGCACCAGGCAGCAACACTGACAGGGTGCCTGCACCAGGTGCATCAAGGAAGGGCAAGGAGGCACCACCAGCTGTGACAGGGAAGTGCAAGGATGCACCACCAGCAGCGTCTAGGAAGGGCAAGGAGGCACCACCAGCTGCAGGAGGGAAGGGCAAGGGGCAATCCCCAGCTGCTGACAGGAAGGGGAAGGGGCCTGCACCAGCAGGCACGAAGGACAGGAGGCCTGGTGTTGGGACTCATTCTGAGCCCCCACCACCAACCATGGTAGTTCAGCCATATTAGGCTGCAGGGGAATTGCTGGAGCCTCCCCCACCACTGCCAGCACTGCCACCAGCCCCGCCTCTGCCACCACTGAGCAGCCGTCACCGCCGGCGGACAGTGTGTAGTCCTGCCTTCATGGGTTGTTGTGCGTCCTGGCCCCTGCAAGTCCTGTGGGTCTGACACCCAGGTGAGAGACTGCACCTCCACCAAAACCACTGCCAGCAGCAGCAGCCCCAGTGGGCAGCCGTCTGAGGCTGCAGGGGATGGGCTGGAGCCTCCCCCCACCACTGCCAGCACCGCCACCAGCACCACCTAGGAAGGGCAAGGAGGCACCACCAGCTGCAGGAGGGAAGGGCAAGGGGTGATCCCCAGCTGCTGACAGGAATGGCAAGGGGCGCACCAGCAGGCAGGAAGGACAGAAGGACTGGTGTTGGGACTCATTCTGAGCCCCCAGCACCAACCATTGTGGTTCAGCCATCTGAGGCTGCAGGGGAATGGCTGGAGCATCCCCCACCACTGCCAGCACTGCGACCAGCCCTGCCACTGCCACCACTGAGCAGCCGTCACCGCCGGCAGACAGTGTGTAGTCCTGCCTCCATGGGCTGTTGTGTGTCCTGGCCCCTGCAAATTCTGTGGGTCTGATACCCAGGTGAGAGACTGCACCGCCACCAGCACCACTGCCAGCAGCAGCAGCCCCAGTAGGTAGCCGTCCGAGGATGCAGGGGATGGGCTGGGGCCTCCCCCACCACTGCTAGCACTGCCACCAGCCCCTCCACTGCCACCACTGAGCAGACGTCACTGCCAGCGGACAGTGTGTAGTCCTGCCTCCATGGGCTGTTGTGAGTTCTGGCCCCTGCAAATCCTGTGGGTCTGACACCCAGGTGAGAGACTGTGACCTTGCACTCCCCAAGATCTGCATCACAGGGCACACTTCCCCCTCCAGAACCAGTGGAAGAAGGCATTCACTCACCCCATTCTTCCCAGAAATAAGCACATTGGGCACAATGCCCCCTCCAGAACCAGTGGAGATGCCATCCATTCACCCCATTGTTCCCAGGATGATGCACACTGGGCACAAGGCCCCCTCCAGAACCAGTGGAGATGCCATCCATTCACCCCATCCTTCCCAGGATGAAGCACACTGGGCACAAGGCCCCTTCCAGAACCAGTGGAAGAAGCCATCCACTCACCCATCCTTCCCAGGATGAAGCACACAGTGCAGAAGGCCCCCTCCATAACCAGTGGAGATGCCATCCACTCACCCCATCCTTCCCAGGATGAGGCACTCTGGGCACAAGGCCCCCTCCAGAACCAGTGGAGATGCCATCCACTCACCCCATCCTTCCCAGGATGAAGCATACTGGGCACAAGGCCCCCTCCAGAACCAGTGGAAGAAGACATCCACTCACCCCATCCTTCCCAGGATGAAGCACACTGGGCACAAGGCCCCCTCCATAACTAGTGGAGATGCCATCCACTCACCCCATCCTTCCCAGGTTGAAGCACACTGGGCACAAGGCCCCCTCCAGAACCAGTGGAAGAAGCCATCCACTCACTCCCATCCTTCCCAGGATGAAGCACACTGGGCACTATGCCCCCTTCAGAACCAGTGGAGAAGCCAGCCACTAGAGAGACTGTGGCCTTGCAATCCCCAGGACCAAGCAGTGGGCAAACCACCCACTTGAGAGACTGTGGCCTTGCACTCCCCAGGACCAAGCAGTGGGCAAACCAACCACGAGAGACTGTGGCCTTGCACGCTCCAGGTCCAAGCAGTGGGCAAACCACCCACTTGAGACTGTGGCCTTGCACTCCCCAGGACATCGCACAGGGCATGTAGCCCCCTCTAGGGCCAGTGGTGTTGTACCATCTTCTGGCTCAGGTGCCCACCATTCCCTGTCCCCCTGATGTGCCTGTGTATTTTCAGCCTGATGCCCTGCAGTGTTCTCTCCGTGTGATGTGGCCCTGTGGCCCACGGACATTGAGGACTAGGCAGTGTCCCTACATCTGTAAATATGTATATACACTTGTATTTTGATACACTTATTCATGTTATTTTATCGTATTACGCTCACTTTCTTCAAATCATTTTGTCCTTGCGTTATTCCTGAGGGGTACGGGGTGGATATGTAATGTTGGGCTGCATCTGGTTGTGTGTATAGTGTTGGGGGTGGGGGTGTTGCGTGTGTGTGCCACTCTCTTTTTCCTCCCCACCTCCCTTGTGTGCTAGGTGGCAGTACTCACTGTGGTCGTCTTCGGCGGCGTTTGTGTTCATAATGCAGAAAAAGGTAGACTAGCATCGGAAATATGTGCTGCTTGGGCTCAATGGTGTTGTGGTTGTTCCCCGAGTGTCCAGAGGTGAATCCTTTGACTTCTGTATTCTGTTTCCGCCATGCTTTTGATGTCGTTGGTACCGTCCCGGAAAAGGTGGCAGATAGGCCTTTCGTAATAGTGTGGGCGGTACATTGTCTTCCGCCTGGCTGTTGGCGGTTACCGCTGTGGTGCTTGTTGATACCGCCGTGGCGGTCGGTGTGTTAAAGCGGCTGTCTGTCTGAGCGGTTTCCGCCGTGGTCATAATTCCATTTTTTTTACCGCCGGCCTGTTGGCAGTATTACCACCGCTTTATCACCGACTGCCAGGGTTGTAATGAGGGCCTAAATCATGGTTTGAAGAAAAATACTGAATGCAATCTTGGTTATAGAACCTTGTTAATAAAAGACTGCAACTAATTCCATACGTTAATGGCAAGCTGTGGTATGTTATCCCTTCCTCTACTGATAAAGGAATTTGCGTTCAAACATAACATTCTCTCACATTCATTCCCTCAACATATTAATACAGCAAGCGATAAAAAACATTAGAAGAAAGATCTCTGTGAGTTATCTAGGTGCGAATATCCCTCATCCTGCCTAAACTTGTCTTAAGTGTAAAGTGTAGTGCTTTCTACAGAAGAAGTATAATTAGTTTCAGCTTTATTAAGAAAGCTCATGCTGACAATCAGTAGCAAACATACTATCAGGCACACGATTGTCAAGCCAATACCCAAGTATTTACAGCACCTATTGTTCCTAACCTGCTTGATGTAATTATTCATGATCTGTAAAGAAATAGAAAGTAGAAAGAAAAAAAAATGTCAACTATGCAGCAAAATTCTTCTTTGTAATAATTTACAGTTCTCAGTCTCTTTTCCCAGAACGTCTGTCAAAACTGGTAACTGTTGTAAAAAATTGGTTTAGCAGCTTGTCAAATCAGTTTATTTCAAAAAGTAGTCTCTTCAGGTTGATTTTAATTGTCTCTTTCTTTTCTCAATCTCTAAGTTCAGTTCAGGGACTAACTTCACGTGCCACAGTATTGACCTGGAATTTTATGATCAAAACAAAATGACAAAAATGCACTCTGCCAGTCACTAGTTGTTGCGCATGCCCTTTCAGGACCTGCATACCTTCTTTTTGCAATTAGTTTTCTTTTCAGTCTTCGATCTCCACTTAATTCTCCATCACTCAAGCCTTCTTTTCTAGTGGTGTCTACTTCTTCTTCGATTGTTGACACGGTGATTGATTCTTTTCACTAAGCTTGTGATTTCGGCCAGTTGTCACCTTTCAGTGTTCGCTTTGTTAATGCTCCTTTCAATGCTGGACTTTCAGCTTCTCCTTTTTCTGCAGGATTTTGACTTTATGTACCTCCTGGAGGAGTAAGATTGGTTTGACTTTGATCCTAATCAACTCATTCCACCTGGTCTGTAGGTTGCTCTGTTTGTCTTTCGAGCACTTCTGCTTCTGGGAGAGCTCTCCTCTGCCCAGACTCCTATGCGGCCTCTGCTGAGGTTGGTTCAACGTCGCTTTCCTGCAAGTCCTCTCTTACAGGTGTGTCTGTTTTTTTCTCGGTCTGATCAGACTGTTTCTGATTCTCCAGGTTCCTTCTCTGTTTCTGGAGTTTGCCTGGATGTTGTTGGTACTCTCAACAACTCTTCTTCATTGTCCAAAGGACAGGGTACTTTTCGAGTGTGGCTGACGTGAATCCAGTTCAGAACTCCTGCACACTTCACAGCAGAAGTAGTAACCAGTACTACTTGGTGAGGACCCATCCACCGGGGCTCCAAGGAAATCTTCCAATGAAAAGTCGCAATGACCCCCTCTGTGTCCATTCTTTCTCAAATGGTTTAGTAATCCAAAAGTATCTTGCCTGTAGGCTTCCTTTGTTTTTGAAGCGACCAACAAATCATCAATATACTGAATCAATGTCGACTGAAAAGGCATAACCAATGTCTCCAAATTATTTTTCAGTATCTAATTTAAAATGGACGGGCACTCTGAAAAACATTGAGGAATTCTGCACCAACAATATACGCAATCAAGGAATTAGAAACAGAAAAGAAACTGGCTATCCTCATGAAGAGGTACAGAAAAGAATGCTTGAGATAGGACCATTACGGTGACCCATTCAGCATCACATGGGATCTGAAATAATATTACAGCTGGATTTGGCTCTACTGGACAACATTTACTCACAATGTCATTTACTTTCCTCAAATCCTGAACAATCAGAATTTTCCCACAGGGCTTCCGCAATCCCATGATAGATGAGTTACATGGACTTCTTAATACTTCCTTTAGAACACCTTGTCTTACAAATTCTTACAATAGTATTCTGTGTCATATGAAATTGAGGAATCTGGGAAGAAACTATATTTGGCTTTACTGGGACTTTAACTGGCTCAACTCCTTTGATTAGGCCAATATCCTTTCCTGAAAAATCCCATACTTTCATTTTAACTATTCCTCGTAAGTCAGAAGGAAGGTCTCCCACTGTAAAGACAGGAAATAAACTGATCAATGGGTACTCTCCACTTACTGAATTATAATCATTTGTCTCAGACTGGTCCTCTTCATCATCACTATTTGTCTGGATGGCAATTCCATCATTTAAACAGGTAATTGAACATCTCATTTTGCATTGCAAGTTCCTTCCTAGTACGTAAACCAAACTTGAGTCCCAAACTACAAATTTGGGAAAGGCTTTGAAATTTCCAATTCTAACTGAAACTGCTTCTGTAATCGGGTTTGTCAAATATTGGTTGGCAACTCCCACAATCTGTACTGTTTTTCCTGAAAGAGGTAAGTTAGGAGCTTCTGTAGTTCTTGCAGTAGAGCGTGTAGCTCCTGTATCAACTAGGAATGAGACTTTGTGACCCAAAACCTTTCCCTTCACATATGGACCTTTCTGGTCTACTTCTAATGAAGTGGCTAACATGCACTCTTCTTCATCCGAACTCTCACTCACCCATTCATCATTCGGTTCATCCTCAGCGTGTAATGGGTATTGTGTTATTACTCGTGTTAAACCTTTGACCTGTGCCCTGTTGAGTAAGCATCATCTGTTGCTGTTCTGTTGGAGCCTGAGGTATCTGAATTTGTTGCCTAGGTACTATTTGAACTTGGGGTTGCATTTGCTGTGACTGTGGCACCTGCAAACGTGGCAATTGCATCTGTTGCATGGGCTCAAGACCCTGCACATGATTCACATTATTTTGAAAATTAAAATGTTGACCTCTCATTCTAGGTCCTCTCATGTTTGGATTTTTTTTTATTTCATTTGTCTGTGGAACAACACTTTCCTGTCCAATTATCGGACACTCCTGCTTCCGAGGCCTCTGCAAGTGTGACAAGGTAACATCCTTTTCTTAGTCTATATATCATTCTGGGTAACTACCGTATTCAAGTTGACACCATGGTTCACATTTCCATTTCCACCTTTACCTTTCGTCTGATTCTGAAACCACATGTTTCCCTGCTGCTGCGGAAAAATCCCTTGCATTTCTGATTGTGCTGCTTTAATCTGCATCACCATTGCCTTCCCTTTCAACTTTCTCTGCTTCAATTCAGTCTTGTCACTACAGTACTTGGCATATTGCAATACTTCATCAATTGGCTTTGCTTGCTAACAAATCAAATGACTGTTAATCACCTGGCTAATTTCAGGTTTCAATCCTTCAACAAATCTGAACACAAAATGAATCATGTCTTTCGGCTCAATTGTTTATGTACCACTGTAATGTTTAAATACTTGTAGCAATCTCTCATAGTATGCATGTATGGACTCCTTCCCTTCTTGAGCTGTCCTGTGTATTCTCTGCCAATCTATGTTCTTGGGAGAAATTCTCATTTTCAAAAATTAAATCACCTTGTAATAGTAGTTCATTACATCTGGAGATGGTGCACCCGTAGTTGGATCTTGTGGAGGTTCTCTTGTCGGCCAATTTACACTCCTTTTGCATTTGACCCATAGATCGGCTGGACCCACTATTTCTAATAGGGTATTCAGATCTTCCCACAGGAATTTTGCAAGTTTCACAAACCTGTCTGTCTGCAGGTACCATTTCACTGGCTTCTCTCTCAATATCAGGTAGTAATTTGTAAATGACAAAATGTCACTTCTTCTTCATGGGACATGTACAAAATTCCCTCCTGGAATTTCCCTTATCAGTAATAATTTTATTGGATTGTCAGTCTGCTGCACACTAGCAGTTAAATTCGCAGAATCCATTTTCTTCTTGTCTCATTTATTGATTTATCTGCCTTCCCATTTATCTAAGGCTCCCCATGTCTGAGTTAGCCGAATTTTCATTCCTGGGATTCTCATGTGCTCAAATTCTAATCTGTAACTTCTCCTCAAATGCTTTGTTTTCTCAATCTCTATGTGGTATTTCTCTGCAAGGTCTGCCAATTTCTGGTGTACCAATCCTGCTTTGTTGGTAATTAGTTTGCACAAGAAGCGCAATTCATCTTCACTGTATGAGTCAATTCTGTTTAGTCTTATTGTTCCCTCAATTAATTCCTCTACTTCTAATTTAAATCTGGTCAGATTTAATTAATTTCCTCCATTGGAATCTCCTGATGTGCTATTCAGCTTTTCCAGCCATTCAGTTAATTGTTCTGCTGTCAAACCTTGTAACAAGATATTATTATTACTATTAGGCACTTGTAACGTTAGCCGCTGAGTCTCTGGAGTCATCAAAAATGGATCAGGACATATGTCTGATGTCCCTGGATTCTTCGGCAGAGACCTGGAATAACTCCAGTCAATAAATGGACCTGTCAAATGAAATGTCGGTTTCATCAGGGCCATAACTCCTGTATTTATGTTAAACGTCTCAATTTCTACACCTGAATTCAACATTTTCTGTTCTTTGTTCTTGTTATTTCCCTGAGCAAACAATGGTATAAGGGGACTAATAGTAATGGGTACTGACAGTGTGTGGACTCGGTTGGACATTTTGATCTCTAGGGTACATTACTCCTGTATTCTGACTTGGCAAAGCAGTTGTATTCGTCTGTGACACTGTTATGGGGGCGTATCTCAGGATTGGCTGGGCTTGCATTAGGATATTAAATTGGTGTAGACTCTATGTGGATCAGTGTCGGCTTCTGATAAACCTGTGTCATCTGCGGAACTTGTCCTGTTGGCACTATCAGGCTTGGTGTAGAATTTACAATAGGGACATCTGGATAAATCCTGGGTATGTCAACCTGTGGCAGAGGTGCCTGAATTGTGGAGGTGTTCGGGGCAATATGGTTAACCTGTACCTGTCTCTGTACAGTTTCAATGGGTACCAGAGCTGTAGGATCTGCACTAGTACTTTGGCCTGTCTCATGTGCTGCATAAGGTAGGGATGACTTCTCAATAATTGCAAAATAAACTCATCATCATCTGAGTCTTTGTCATAGGTCAAAGACTTTCTAGACTCTGTTGATTTCTGCTCCTTATCCTCAGAAGGCTATGAACCCTTCTTCTTGGTTTTCTGTTTGGCATTGCTCTCGCTCTCTTGTGTAATTGTGGGAAACATATTAATTCCCTGTAAAGTCTCAGTTCTCCAAACTTTCTGCCCACCATCCCATCTCGCTTCAGCTAATGATTTCTCACATTTTCTCATTCTCCTCTCAAATTTCTGTTGTTGTTGCTGTCTGGCCACTAACTCCCAAATAGCTAATGCTTCAAATTGTGCAGGTCTCAGAGGAGGTCTCAAATCACAGTACTCTCCTCAAGTTCTCTAAAATTCTCAAATTAAAGGTTCTATTGGCAGGAAACGCTAATCTCCCTTCTTTTTTTGTATCTTTGCACCATTGTTTTAACCAAAGACATGGGGCAGCACCTTGTTCTTCGAATACAATATATGCGGGTGTACCTTCTGGCGGTGTAATTTCTCCTACTCTAACTGGAATTAATGCATCTCCCCCAGGGCACTTTCTAATGCTTTGAAAATTTTTATTTCTTTATTTCAAGCTGCACTTCAATCAAATCAGGATGTAATTTCAATCCCAAAATCCTTTTTGCTTGCCTTCTCAACCAATAACACTTCACGTTGTCCACCAATATGTTTGCGGCCTTTCTCACCAACCAACCTATCCCAGCACGGCTCTAGTGACATCAAACTCACATGTACAGTGGCTGACAAAAGCCCTCCGGCTTGTCTTCCTCAATTCAGATCCACACAAAACTAAATGCAAATATCGCAAGCACTAAATAAAAATCAACACACAACTTATCTGTTTTCTACAGGTAGGTAACACAATCGCTTCAGAAACCTTACTGAATTTTCAACTGCAGCTTTTAGCTCTAATCTCAGTTTCCCTGACTTGCAAGCAAAATTTGACCAGCAAATTTTACCCTAAACTGATAATCAGATCCTCTTGGTGAACCTAGGAATCAAACTCTGAGTTTCTGAACCACGCCCAAGTGACCTATTAAACAGACAAATTACAACATAAACCCAGTATCCTCTATACTTGTACAATAACCAGTACTCAGTACTCTGGAGTCTTAGACCACACATGGTCAGTATACCAACAACCATGTGGGCATTTTTTTTAGCACAAAGCGCCACACACATGTGGAGTTCGACAACTTCCCAACACACAACTTCATTCGAGTACACAAAATCCCTATTACTCAGAAACATCACAATTCACCTGCAATTTGCTTAAGCCGTGTGTTACGCCAGGGAGCACACCTCGTGCTTGCGACAGTTGCAGGGGTCAGGGGCCACATCACCCTGACCCGGAGGACAGAAGAGGGGGAAGCACTGGGCTAGCAGGCCCAAACAACAGGCCAGCACCCAGGATGCAGATGGTGGCAGATCCTCCTAGTGACCTAGCAGGCCACAGGTCAACACAGCAGCAGCAGTCCAAGGTGGGTCTTGGTGAGTCCATTCAGCAGCATTCTGTGTCTAGTTCCCGAAGTGTCTCTGGTGTCCCAAGAATGTTTCAATTGTGGGGCAAAATCCCTTGTACTTACACTCAGTTTACAGTGTGTTTCACAAAGAAAGGGGAGAGGAGGGTCCAACCAGTTACAACTGGTTCTGGGAATGCCCCCTCTCAGTACAGGCTCCAAACATCAGTTGGGGGTATGCAACCCTTTTGTGTGAGGCCAGGGCACAGTCTTTACAGATGCAGGTGTTCCCCCGCCTCTCCCTTCTCCCAGCCCAGGAAGTCTATTCAGTATGCAGATGTACCTCTGCGACACCTCCACCCTCCCTGTGTACAGGCTGTCTGAAAAGTATGCACAAAGCTCAACTTTCACTCTGCCCACATGTGGATTGGAGTTAAGCTGCAAAACACCAGAGTCATAAGCACAGAAAAATGCTCACTTTCTAGAAGTGGCATTTCTGTAATAGTAATACAAAATCCTCTCACACCAGTAAGCAGCATTTCTCACTACCATTACAACCATACCAAACATGCCTACGCTCATAAATCAGACAATACCCCCTACACATGAGGCAGGGCATTTCCAATGCAATCCTATGAGAAGGCAGCACTCAAAGCAATTATAAACCAAATAGGCTGTTTGTCACTACCAGGACAGGCCTCGCAACCAGGCACATGTCCTGCCATCTACGTACATAGCACCCTGCCTATTGGGCTAGCTAGGGCCTAACTTAGGGGACTTAAATGTAGTAAAAAGGGAGCTCTGGGCATCCAAAGTAAATTTAGATACCAGGTCCCTGTGGCAGAAAACTGCGCATGCCGGCCCTGCACTAGCAGGCCTGTGACAGGTTTGAAAGGCTACTTCCGTGGGTGTCGCAAGCAGCACTGCAGACCCACTATTAGCTTTTAATTTATAGGCCCTGGGTATAGAAATACCACTTTACAAGGGACTGACAAGTAAATTAAATATGCCTATTAGGTATCAGCCAATCATAACACGTTTACAAGGTAGAGCACATGCACTTTAGCACTGATTAGTAATGATTAGGTGCCCAGAGTCATAACGGCAGCCAAAAATGGTCAGAATAATTAGGAGGGGAAAGAAAAAAGGTTGGGGAATGACCTGGCAAAAAGGGCTAGGTCCAACATGACCCCCTACCAGACTAAAGCCAGGGGGGAACAATCAATTACCTTGATGAACGTCCCTGCTTGAGGCGATAGAACAAGGACCCTGGCCCGCAACTGCAGGGGCATGATCCAGTTCTAGGCCAATCTGAACCCAGTTGGATCCCTCTGTCTATGCTCCCCAGACAATCTAAGCTAACCCATGGAGGTGTCCTTTTTGTCTGTGGCCAGAGCCAGGTCCCAGGCCATCTCGGGGGCTCTGGTCTCTGAAACCTCTCTGAGTGGGGGGGCAGTAGCCGCAGGTGCATAGCATCCTCTCTCCTCTCTACTTCCCACCAATTCAGGTGTTACACCCTGCCACTGGTGCTCTAGCCTAATGACTGGTCCCATAGCCTGAATAGGGGTCAGGTTAGAGTCCTTTCTCCCCCTGCCCCTCCTTCTAGGGTTCCGCACCCTCCGTGTAGGAGTGGTACCCCCAGAATCCAGAACTGCCAGGGCGCTGGTGTCAGTCGTCCTGGTCAGCTCTCCCACCAGTCCAGAGGATCCCCTCTGTAACTTGTTTCCCAACCCAGGGCCCTTCCTCTCTGGCTGAGCTGGGGTCAGGAGAGAGCCTTTCCTCCTCCTGCCCCTTCTTCTAGAGTTGCGCACCCGCTCACGAAAAGTGATAACCCTAGACATATCGGTAGAGAGACTGGGGACAGCTGTCTGTACCTCCAGGCCAAGGGGTTTGCCTTGGACCTGGTTCTTCAACCTAGAGTTTGTACCCTTGGGCTGGTCATGAGCTAGGGGAGAGTCCTCCCGCTCCAGCAAAATCTTCCCCTCAGAATGGGTATTCCTAGGGCACAAAACTGTAGGGATGCCCAGGACAGCAGTCTCTACTTCCAGATCTAGGGAGTTGCCCTCGACATGGTTTTCCCACCTAGGATCTGTACCCTTGGGTGAGACTGGAGTTAGGGGAGAGTTGGTCCCCTCCCGCAAACCCCTCAATGGAAGCTTCTACAACCCCCTTTTGTGGGGTGGTGCTGCTGGTCTGCAGAGCTGGCAGGACACTGCTTCCAGTCATCCCACCCACTCCTTCTTACACCAGGGGATCCCCTTCAGTGGATTGGTCTTGGTAGTGACTAATTTCCCACCCTGGGGCCACCTCTGGGTGCTGTCCAAGACCTGTGGTGGGGTACAGGAGCATCTAGGACCTGCACCTTTCCCGCTCAGATCCTCGTCGGGGTCAGTTAAGTTCCTGCCCTGGGGCCCCCTGTGGGGGCCGTCCAAGACTAGCATTGGGGTACAGGCTCATCTAGACCCTGCTCCCTCCCTTCCCAGAACTTGGCCTGGCTTACCCAGAACTTTCCCCACCCTTTGCTGGGGTGAACCTAAGCCATTCCTTTTCGGGTCACTCCCCAATGCCTTACCAGTTCCTCTAGCACTTAGCCAGAGGTCGGCCTCCTTTGCAAGTTCCCTGGGGTCAGAGACCTTACTGTGTGACAGGTGTTGGGGTAGCCCTGAAAAACAGCAACAAAACATGTGCTCCCTTACCATGAGACTAAACGGCCCTTCATAAGTGGTTGCTGTGCTACTCTCGACCCTTCCTTCCAGTGCTTTGCAACAATTCCCCACAAGACTGGTGAGACTGCTTTCTGCTGCCTCTGAACTTCAACCAGTTGTCTTCAGGGGTGAGGCCATACCTTTCTATCAGGGCCTTTTTGATGAGGGGATATTCCTTCCTGTCACTCCTTTCAAGGGCCAGTAGGGCATCCCTTCCCACCTCAGGAATATAGCTCTCCCCCAATCCATCTCAGGGATCCTGCGCGCAACTAGAGCTTCTTCATACTCCCTCAGCCACTGACGTACGCCATCCCTCTTCTTGAACCCAGGCATTAAGTCTTTGGGTATGTAGGGATTGTGCTTAACACTACAATCAATGCTGCCACCACTGGACTCCACCTGCAGTGCTGGTGAGTCAAGATTTGTCAGACTGCGCTCTAGAGCAAGTCTTTCCCTGGCAAAGGCCCTTTCAGCTTCTGCCATCTTCTCCTGGACTAAGGCCTTCTCTACCTCAGCCCGTCTCTCTTCTACAGCCAGCCTGGCTAGCTGAAGCCCCAGGTCCCTCTCTTCCTGCCTATCTCTGAGCTCCTCAGGCGAACAGGAAATGGGGGGTGGGGCTTCTGCTAGGCAATAACCCAGTAAGGAACTCCCTATCTATGGGGTCCTCTCTCTCTACTTGCGTCCGTGGCCAGTCATCTTCTCCCTCAGTGTCTAACTCTCTGGGGTCACTGTCCCCCTGGGGTGTGGATTGAGGACCCTCCCTCTCAGAGTCCTCACTTCTCTCATGGGTCTCTTCAGGGTCACCCTCAGAACGGTTGCCCCCTAGGGCCTCCTTTACTGTTGCTATCCAGTGTGCCTCCTCAAAATTAAACAGGGCTCTCTTGAGGACCATCATATTGGATTCTCCGCACATAACATATACCTCTCTCCCTGCAGAATCTCTTTAACTCTTTTAGAGTATATTCCCACAACTCATCCATGTCAAAGGTAGACTGCATTTTGATGAGAGCACAACATAGGCGTGAAACAACCAGAGTCCAAAGTGCAAGTATATGACACAAGAGTAATAAGTAAAAATGACTGGTTTGAGAGAACAGGAGAATAATTTCATAAAAGAGAATTAGAACATGTATTGGTCTAAGTGAAATTTGTGGTGCAACAATGAGTCACAATGGTGTTGTGCAAGCGCAAGTCCTATCCTCACCGCTGACAACCAATGTTAGAAATGGGGTTTCTGGCTGGCTAGGGTATGCACCTAAGCCAGCAGAACCCACCCACTCTAGTCAGGGCAAGGGAGTTACACGTTCAAGATAACCACTGCTCACCCCCTTCGTAGCTTGGCACGAGCAGTCAGGCCTAACCAGGAGGCAATGGGTAAAGCATTTCCAAAACACACACAACACACGTGATACAATAAATACACCACAAAGGAACACAACACCAAATTATGTAAATAAATAAACTGTATTGCACAAAACATAATTAGACCAAACACATGTCAGAAATACCCTGCTACCCTAACAGTTGTCAGAATGTTACACAGGTTACTAATATTCTACAAGAATAAGCAGTAGTCACATTAGAACATGTAAGTACTCAGAATTCTGCAACATACGCAGTAGTCAGGAATCACATTATAAAACCAATACACTTATCATGGTATCACCAAAAATGCCCATAAGAGGAACATTAGAAAGAATAGGTTATGTCATAAAATACAGAGGTGACCATATGACTCTACAATGTCCCTTCCAGGGGCATAAGAATGTGTATGTCCAAAAAGTACCTGTATTATGGTGTAGAGGCACTCCTAGTGCCAAGAAGATCGATATATGGGGCCTCCGGCACTCCTATGCCCTAAAATGTGGGCCGTTTATATCGGGGGAGGCACGCACCCCAACCGTTTCCTCAAGCGGGGCCTCTACTGGGACCCGCATGCACTTGGGTGCCCCTCGCAGGCCACTACGGGCCGCTCAACGAAAGGAGGGGGGGGCAAGAATCAATACCCTGCCAAGGGGGGAGAAGAAGAGACTTGGCAACCTGGGGGCCTCCGATGAGGCATCCAACCGCTCGAGATCTCTGGAGAATAATTAAGGGGCTCAGTGGGGCAGGGAGCCTCTGAATGGCTCGCTCCTTTTCTGAAATCAAGGGTACCCTGGGGGTCCCAGGGGCAGCGCGTCACTCGTGCTTGGTGGAAGCAGCCTGCCCGGGCTGCGGCGGTGTTCTGTGAAAACGGCAGGGCGCGTACACCGGGCACAGGGGCAATTATCCACCCAGCAATGGGCCTACGAGCACTTATATGATGCAAAGAAGCACCCCTTGTGCTGGAAGCAAAAACAAGCGCCATCCAGGTTCTAAATGACGCCAGGTAGCACTCCTCATGCTTGCGACAGTTGCAGGGGGTCAGGGGCCAGAGCACCCTGCCCCTGGAGACAGAAGAGGGGTGAAGCACAGGGCTAGCAGTCCCAAACAACAGGCTGGCACCAGGGATGCAGATGGTGGCAGATCCTCAAAGTGACCTAGCAGGTCACAGGTCAACACAGCAGCAGCAGTCGAAGGTGGGTCTTGGTGAGTCAATTCAGCAGCATTCTGGGGGTCATTTTGACCCCGGCGGGCGGCGGGAGCCGCCCGCCTGGAGGGAACCGCCAGAATACCGCTGCGCGGTCAAAAGACCGCCGTGGGTATTCTGGGTTTCCCACTGGGCTGGCGGGCGACCGCCTAAAGGCCGCCCGCCAGCCCAGTGGGAAACACCCCTCCATGAGGATGCCGGCTCCGAATGGAGCCGGCGGAGTGGAGGATGTGCAACGGGTGCAGTAGCACCCGTCGCGAATTTCAGTGTCTGCTAAGCAGACACTGAAATTCAGGGTGGGGCCCTCTTACGGGGGCCCCTGCAGTGCCCATGCCATTGGCATGGGCACTGCAGGGGCCCCCCGGGGCCCCACGACACCCCATACCGCCATCCTGTTCCTGGCGGCCGAAGCCGCCAGGAACAGGATGGCGGTATGGGGGTCAGAATCCCCATGGCGGCACAGCGAGCTGCGCCGCCATGGAGGATTCAACAGGGCAGCGGAAAACCGGCGGGAGACCGCCGGTTTTCCCTTTCTGGCCGCGGCTGAACCGCCGCGGTCAGAATACCCTGGGGAGCACCGCCAGCCTGTTGGCGGTGCTCCCGTGGTCGTTGACCCTGGCGGTCAACGACCGCCAGGGTTAGAATGACCCCCTCTGTGTCTAGTTCCAGAAGTGTCTCTGGTGTCCCAAGAATGTATCAATTGTGGGGAAAAATCCCTTGTACTTCTACTCAGTTTACAGTGTGTTTCACAAAGAAAGTGGAGAGGAAGTTCCAACCAGTTACAACTGGTTCTGGGAGGGTCCCCTCTCTCCTCCAGCACAGGCTCCAAACATCAGTTGGGGTAAATGTCAACACCAGGACAGTGCGCGTTCTACGGGCGACTAGAATGCAAAAAACCAACACTCTCAAGATAATGTAATTTATGCATTGTGCTGATATGTTATTGTTTAACCTTTTGCATTGCAGAATTCAATCCTGAAGACTCATTCTTAAGGTGCTTATAAATACTGTTCATTTGCAATGTATTGCTGCAGGCTTTCAGAGTGAGGTCCCTTTCCAGGGCCTTCTAGAAGCTTTCCCTGCAGCATGCCTGGGTGTGGTTGGGGGCTGGGCCAAGACTCTATAAAAGGGAGCCAGCCCAGCTCCACATGCTCACTATTCAGAGGTCCCGGTGCAGAGCAGCAGTAACTTCCTGAGCTCCTGTTCCGGTGGCCTACCTTGATCTTCCAGGCCTCTGCCCTTCATACTACAGTGGTGATCCTTAGTCAGGGCGGTAAGACGGAGGTTGGGCTGGGCCCCCGACCCCGTAATCAAGGACGCTCGAATTCTTGGGCCTAATTCTTCATTCTAAATAATTTGCCTTTGCGCATGTGAATGTGCATTTGGACTTTTCATGGCATTTGCATGGTGGCGTTCGAATAGGCAAGACGCGCGATTCGTTTCCTAGTGATTTAACCCTTGATGCTCATTGTACGCTACCATTCCCTGGCGGTTACATGGTGGCATTCGAATCGGCAAGACGCGCGATTCCTTCCTTGTGTTTAATCAATGTTATTCATTGTGCGCTACCATTTTTTGGCAGTTACATGGTGCCATTCGAATTGGCAAGATGCGCGATTCCTTCCTCATGTTTGATCCATGTTATTCATTGTGCTCTACCATTTTTTTTTACAGTTACATGGTGGCATTCGAATCGGCAAGACGCACGATTCTTTCCTCATGCTTAATTAATGTTATTTACTGTGCGCTACCATTCTAAGGCATTTACTTAGTAGTATTCGAGTTGACAAGTTGCGTGATTTATTCCTTGAATCTACGTTGTGTTATTCATGGTGCACAATCCTTCTATGGTGAAAACCTGTAATGTGCGCAATCCACTTTTCAATGTTTTGAGAGAACACAAAAAGACCAGAGTTCTAGATGTAATGTTGTGTGTTCCTGATATGTATTCTTAAAATAAGATTCATATGATGGTTCAGAAATTACTCAGATTGTTTCCTGATTCTCATGCTAAAGAAAGTACTTGAATCTGAAAGTTTTATCTAACCTCTCTTGCTTCCCCCACAGGTATTCAGTCATCTAAAAGCCTAGTCATTTTAAGACTATTTCTTAAGTTGTTCATGTTTTCAGAATGACGATGCTTAGAGTCATAGCATAGTACGGATTTCAAGAGATGTAATTTTGATGTTGTGTGTTTTAACCTCTTGCTTCCTACAGGTCTCATTTCCAGCTGTTCCCTTCCCAATCCCCTTTTCCCCACTTGGACTCTTAGACTCTGTGACAAATCTAATCAGAGTATTGGAGCTGTCTTGTGGTGGAAGTGTTGGGAACGTGCACAGACCCCGAGGATCTGGTGACTCTGACAGAATAGTGAGCCCACAAATTATTATCCTCCTGGTTTGTGTATGTTCTCAGCATGGCCACACTGGACGAGCCAGTTAAGGCTGTCACCCAACTCCAGTCAGAAGTGGTATCATCAAAAGATTTGACAAATAGCCTAGCTGAGAGAGTGAGTCAGTTACAGGATAAGGTAGAGAAGAAGGAACAAAGACCCACAGGTGTGTCTTGGCCAGGTACTTCTACTCAGACTTCTGGAGGTAATCCGACAAACATTTCCCTCAATGTTCCTTCAGCCATTCCTTTAGCTCCCCTAGATCGTTTCTCAGGTGACCCCTTGAAAGCGCAATCTTTCCTGGTTCAAGTGGAACTACACTTCACCTGCAGACGACATACTTTTCCCGATGCCCAGTCCAAAGTAGCTTTCGTGTTATCATATCTGTCTGGAGATGCAGCTACCTGGGCTATTCCTCTTGTGTGTAAAGATAGTCCCCTGTTGTACAACTGGAAAAACTTTGTTCGTGAGTTTGAGCGAGTTTTTGATCGTAGAACTGTAACACTGTCAGCAGATTGTGAACTATTAGACTTACGCCAGGGGAATCAGGACTTAGGGGGTCATTTCAACCCTGGCAGTACAAGACTGCCAGGGCTGAAATGACGGAAGCACCGCCAACAGGCTGGCGGTGCTTCCAGGGTCATTACGACCAAGGTGGAAGTGCCGGGGCCGCATCGCTGGGGCTGCACCGCCGGGGCCGCACCGCCGGGGCCGGCGGTTTCCCGCCACAATGGCCCCGGCGGTAGTAATCTACCAGGGCAGCGCTGCTAGCAGCGCTGCTCAGGGGATTACAAGTCCCCCTACCGCCAGCCTTTTCCTGGCGGTTTGAACCGCCAGGAAAAGGCTGGCGGTATGGGGAGTCGCGGGGCCCCTGCACTGCCCATGCCATTGGCATGGGCAGTGCAGGGGCCCCCTGACAGGGCCACATGTGGCTTTTCACTGTC
Organism: Pleurodeles waltl; assembly: GCF_031143425.1. Classification (NCBI taxonomy): domain Eukaryota; kingdom Metazoa; phylum Chordata; class Amphibia; order Caudata; family Salamandridae; genus Pleurodeles; species Pleurodeles waltl. The sequence goes on from NC_090443.1 coordinate 450,113,493, forward strand.
TGCGCAGCAGACAGTGAAAAGCGCGACGGGTGCAACTGCACCCTTCGCACGGCCACAACACCGTCGGCTCCATTTGGAGCCAGCTCCCATGTTGCGGCCCACATCCCCGCTGGGCCGGCGGGCGGAATCTGTTTCCGCCTGCCGGCCCAGCGGGGATATCATAATGGGCACCGCGGGACGGCGGTTACAGCTTGGCAGGCGGCAATGTTGTAATGAGGCCCTTAGTGTCATATTTAGCCATCTTTAATCGGCTGGTCGCTGAGACATCCTGGCCAGAGGAAAAACAAGCAGCCTTGTTTTACAAGGGACTCAAAGAGGAGTTAAAAGATATCTTGGCGCAAATCGACCCGCAACCTACAGACTGTCAAGAATTAATAAACCATGTCTTGAGGCTTGATCATCGTTTAACTGAACGAAAAGGAACGCGTAAAAAGACTGAAAAATATTCTTGCCATGTTCACGATAACAAAGACTCAAGAACTCCGAAAGAAAGAACGCCTGAACTGATGGAGATTGGAACCATCAGGAGACCTTTGACCAAAGATGAAAAGGACCTACGCAGAAAAAATTGACAATGTCTCTATTGTGAGCAGAAAGGTCATTTTGTTAAAGACTGTTCAATCAAACCAAAGAACAAGCGAGGTCCAGTTCAGAAGGTTGCAGCCAATGCATCAGTCGAGTCGGAAAACTAAAACACCCAAGATGCAGAGAAGGGTTGCTCTTGGGTGTCACCATGGGCCCTTCACAATCTAGACATCTCAAACTGGGAATAAGAGTTCAGGTTAAGAAAAATACCTATTTCAAGAAAGCTCTAGTCGATTCTGGGGCTACCGGGAACTTTGTTGACGCCCAATTGGTTTGTGCATGGGGGATCCCATGAATTGAAAAGAAGACCCCAGAAATCATCCAGGCAGTCGATGGAAAAATCTTGACTGGAGGTCCGGTAACTCTTCAGACTATCCCTTTGTCGGTGATTTGTGAACATAAAAATAAAAGAAAGAAACATAAAGAGAAACTTATCCTTGACGTGATCCATGCTCCCCAGTATGGGGTTATCCTTGGCTTGCCATGGTTAACTCATCACAACCTAGAGATTAATTGGGCAGAACGAAAGGTCGTGTTCTCATCTGCGCTATGTAAAGAACAATAGGGGTCATTCTAACCCCGGCCGGCGGCGGAAGCCGCCGGCCTGGCTGGGACCGCCAGAATACCGCTGCGCGGTCAAAAGACCGCCGCGGGTATTCTGGGTTTCCCGCTGGGCTGGCGGGCGCCCGCCAGAAGGCCGCCCGCCAGCCCAGCGGAAAACACCCTTCCATGAGGATGCCGGCTCCGAATGGAGCCGGCGGAGTGGAAGGGGTGCGACGGGTTCAGTTGCACCCGTCGTGATTTTCAGTGTCTGCATGGCAGACACTGAAAATCTTGGTGGGGCCCTGTTACGGGGGCCCCACGACACCCCATACTGCCATCCTGTGCCGGGCAGCCAAAACCGCCAGGAACAGGATGGCGGTATGGGGGTCGGAATCCCCATGGCAGCGCAACAAGCTGCGCCGCCATGGAGGATTCCCCAGGGCAGCGGAAAACCGCCGGTTTTCCTTTTCTGACCGCGGCTGTACCGCCGCGGTCAGAATGCCCAAGGGAGCACCGCCAGCCTGTTGGCGGTGCTCCCGCGGTCGTTGGCCCTGGCGGATTTTACCGCCAGGGTCAGAATGACCCCCTATATAGTGTGTGAGACCACCTAGTCCATAAAGGAAACTCCCCCCTGTTCTCCAGACCCACTGCAGCTCCACATCACACTGATACCCCGCCTCCAATAGAGGACCACAAGGAACCTGGTGGCACAACTGGTGCACCATAAGTCTGTCCCTCGTTGCAATAGAAGAACCCCGTACTCCTTTTTGTGTGTTTTCAGTTATATTGGGAGCGGAGTAAGGTTGTGTTCTCCTCTAATCCCTTTTTCCCTCACATTCTCTCCATGTGTATTGAGCGATTCGTTTCCTAGTGAATTAACCCATGATTCTCATGGTACGCTACCATTTCCTTGGCAGTTTCATGGTGGCATTCGAATCGGCAAGACGCGCAATTCTTTCCTTGTGATTAATTCATGATACTCATTGTGTGCTACCATTCCTTGACAGTTTTTCATGGTGGCGTTCGAATTGGCAAGACGCAAGATTTCGCTTCCTAGTGTCATAACTTTTGATATTCATTGTGCGCTACCATCCCTTGGCAGTTACATGGTGGCATTCGAAACGGCAAGACGCACGATTCCTTTCTCGTGTTTTAATTCATGATATTTATTGTGCGCTACCATTCCTTGGCAGTTACATGGTGGCATTCGAATTGGCAAGACGCGCCATTCCTTCCTCATGTTTAATTCATGTTATTCATTGTGCACTACCATTTTTTGGCAGTTACATGGTGCCATTTGAATCAACAAGACACGCGATTCCTTCCTCGTGTTTAATTCATGTTATTCAGTGTGCGCTACCATTTTTTTTTTTTACAGTTACATGGTGGCATTCGAATCGGCAAGACGCGCAATTCTCTCCTCGTGCTTAATTATTGTTATTTACTGTGCGCTACCATTCTAAGGCATTTACTTAGTAGTATTCGAGTTGACAAGTCGCATGATTTATTCCTTGAATCTATGTTGTGTTATTCATGGTGCACAATCCTTCTATGGTGTTTAATACTTATATGAAAACCTGCAATGTGCGCAATCCACTTTGCAATGTTTTGAGAGAACACAAAAAGACCAGACTTCTAGATATAATGTTGTGTGTTCCTGATATGTATTCTTAAAGTAAGATTCGTATGATGGTTCAGAAATTACTCAGATTGTTTCCTGATTCTCATGCTAAAGAAAGTACTTGAATCGGAAAGTTTTATCTAACCTCTCTTGCTTCCCCCACAGGTATTCAGTCATCTAAAAGCCTAGTCATTTTAAGACTATTTCTTAAGTTGTTCATGTTTTCAGAATGACGATGCTTAGAGACATCGCATAGTACTGATTTCATGAGATGTAATTTTGATGTTGTGTGTTTTAACCTCTTGCGTCCTACAGGTCTCCTTCCCAGCTGTTCCCTTACTAATCCCCTTTTCCCCACTTGGACTCGCTTAGACTCTGACAAATCTAATCAGAGTATTGGAGCTGTCTTGTGGTGGAAGTGTTGGGAACGTGCACAGACCCCAAGGATCTGGTGACTCTGACAGTAAATGACCCTTTAGTGTGAGGCTAGGGCACAGCCTTTACAAATGCAGGTGTTTCCCGCCTCTCCATTCTCTCAGCCCACAAAGACTATTCAGTATGCAGATGCACCTCTGTGACACCTCCACCCTCCCTGTGTACAGGCTGTATGAAAATTATGCACAAAGCCCAACTGTCACTCTGCCCAGACGTGGATTGGAGTTAAGCTGCAAAACACCAGAGTCACAAGCACAGAGAAATGCTCACGTTCTAGAAGTGGCATTTCTGTAATAGTAATTAAAAACCCACTCACACCAGTAAGCAGCATTTCTCACTACCATTACAACCATACCAAACATGCCTATGCTCATAAATCAGACAATACCCCCTACACATAAGGCAGGGCATTTCCAATGCAATCCTATGAGAGGGCAGCACTCACAGCGATGAGAAACCAAATAGGCTGTTTGTCACTACCAGGACAGGCCTCGCAACCAGGCACATGTCCTGCCTTCCACATACATAGCACCCTGCCTATAGGGCTAGCTAGGGCCTACCTAGGGGTGACTTACATGTAGTAAAAGGGGAGCTCAGGGCCTGGCAAGTAAATTTAGATGCCTGGTCCCTGTGGCAGAAAACTGCAGATGCAGGCCCTGGGCTAGCAGGCCTGCAACAGGTTTGAAAGGCTTCTTCAGTGGGTGGTGCAAGCAGCGCTGCAGGCCCACTAGTAGCATTTAATTTACGGGCCCTGGGTATAGAGATACCACTGTACAAGGGACTGACAGGTAAATTAAGTATGCCAATTAGGGATAAGCCAATCATACCACGTTTACAAGGAAGAGCACATGCACTTTAACACTGATTAGTAGTGATAAAGTGCCCAGAGTCATAAAGTCATCCAAAAAGGGTCAGAAAAGTTAGGAGGAGAAGGCAAAAAGTTTGGAGAATGACCCGGTAAAAAGCGCCAGGTCCAATACCGTGCAAGCGCAAAACCTATTCCATTCACACTCTAACTAGGAATGTTGAGAACATGTTGAAACATGCATTGGCAAAGTACAAGGTTTTGGGATAGTCATGATAGGCTCTTAGGGAGAGATAACCCTTTTGTGTCTTCTACCAATAACTGGAAAATTATAGGGGCCTCTAAAGGAGACGTAACCATCTGTTTCTGCTACCAAAATCTGTGAGCGCGTCTGGCCTTATGTGGTCTCTAGTAATTTATTCATAAGGGGATGCGTTAGAGGTTCGATGCACCTTTTGACTACGCTTAGAGTGATTCCACCATGTACACAATCTTTACTCATAACTTAACCAGCAACAGTATAGCATGTTCAACAAATCAATTATCAGAATCTTTGAGTCAGTAATCTTTACACACCATGACCTATGTGGCCATGAATAACCACATCTTTTAGTAAAGTTAGAAAGTTTATTTACCTAGATTAACAATGCTGATATCAAGTAAATTAATCTCAAAACCAAATTATATACATATAAAGTACTTTCTCACGCCATTGGTCGGAATAGCATGTGTTCACAATAGAATAAACATTAATTTCTAAATCTATGATGTAACTAGACAGTCTTTCACACGTTGATAAATGGCTCCTCTTCGCTCGTTCCCATCCCCAGTTTCGTCAAGTAACTTTTTAGTTGCAGCCATAGCTCCAGTCAGTGAAGTCTTTGTTAAGGCCTGGGAACATTTACTTCTAACGCATCAAAGTAACAATTGTATCCATATGTAGTATTCTACATTTCAGCAGACAGTTCTCCCAAGAAAGTTTAAGACATCTACCTATTTAACATTGCAAAGTTACAAATCTATTTGTTCAGCACTGCGTGAACAATTGTTAATTGTCTGCTTTTACAAAAAACATTCTCGAACATTTATTTTATGCCATGAAGCTTAACGTAAGGCTCTGTTGACTAGGCCCAAAATCTCATAATTACTCTATGCCTAATATATTTAAGCAAATACATAGCATTCATATATTAGTATGATCCACAAAGACGTTTCATTCTACATGTGCACATTATTTAAATTATTAATGTCAAATCTTTATTAATGTTGTACATGTGATGACTGCCACTCATGTGGGCACCTTTTCCAAGACACTTGGGGGCATATTTATGCTTGTTTTGTGCTGAATTTGAGTCATTTTTTTTTAACTTAAATTTGGTGCAAAACTAACTCCATATTTATACTTTGGTTCTAGACCCGTCTACTGCCAGATTTATGGAGTTAAAGTCATTTTTTGGAAGTGGAAACCTACTTTGTGTCAATGAGATGCAAAGTAGGCGTTCCTGTACAAAAAATTACTCTATGGCCTTAGCGCCATATTCATCCCCGTGCAAAAATCAAGCTTTCTTTGCACCATTTTTTAACACCTGGGTCAGGGCAGGCGTTAGGGGACCTGTGGGCCTATTTCCATGGTGGAACACCATAGAATAAGCCCACAGGTGCCCGCCCCAGGGACACCCCCACCCGAGGGACAGTGGAGGGTGGGGAACCCCATCCCAGCTAAGTATAGGTAAGTACAGGTAAGTATATATATATATATTTTTGTATGTGCCATTGGGGGCCCTGAAATGGGCCCCCTACATGGCACTGGGTGCAATGACCATGCCCAGGTGACCCTGGGCCCCTGTGCTGGCCAGGGGGTGGTGGGCATGACTCCTGTCTTTTCTAAGACAGGAGTCATGTGCTATGGATGGTTTTGCGTATTGTGGTTGATGCCGTTTTGGTTTGATTAAATTCGGGATCAGTTTGGACACAGTCACTTTAACTTGGTACATGTTATCAATACCTGTTCTCTCTGTCCCGCACCAGCACAGCCCCGAGTCCTCCTCTTTTTAGGCCTGTGATGGTCACTGTGAATATGTGAGTTGCGTGATTGTCTCTGATGGTAAACCTCCCCTCCTTCACTTCCTTCTCAGATCCTGTGCTTTGTACAACGGTGGAGCAGGAGAACCGATAATCTCCTTTACACCAGTAATGATTGTGCTTTGCATGGTCCCTTGCGTATTGACAGTCCACAGTGAGGGACTCTCCCAAGACACCCGTCGCCTCTTCGACTTTTCTTTCTGTAGCTCCGAAAACGTCTGGAAATAACATCGGTGCCAAAACCGTGAAAGTCCTCATTATGCTGCCTCGCTTCAGCAGAGCACCCCCTTCCTCTGTTCCCTCCTGGTGGTCTGTTCTCTGACAGTCTGTCTCCAGTAGGTTTGCTCTAGGGGGTCTCCATCTCTATCTGGGGCAGCCTCCCGCTCGTCTCTCCACAGGTTCTCCAGCCGTTCTACACTGTAAAATAAAACAAGACATTTAGGGGGTTATTACAACTTTGGAGGAGGTGTTAATCCGTCCCAAAAGAGATGGTAAAGTGACGGATATACCACCAGCCGTATTACAAGTCCATTATATCCTATGGAACTCGTAATACGGCTGGTGGTATATCCGTCACTTTACTGTCACTTTTGGGACTCCTCCAAAGTTGTAATAACCCCCTTAATTTGGAAACAACGTGCCTTTATCGGAGGAGCACGAGACATGCAAATAACAGTAAGTGTTGCAGTGGCAAATAATGTCTCCGTAGCTGAAATGATAGCTCAGCTAACTAAGGGGGTCATTACAACATTGGCGGTAAAAGCCGCTTACCGCCGTGCAGAAGACCGCCAACACACCGCTGTGGCCACGGAAATCCGCCACAGCTATTATGACACACATCCCGAAATCCGACAAAATTCAGACACCCACACAAGTCCGCCACACCAAAGGTCAGTGATAAACTGGCGAAAACAAAACCTCCACCGTCACGCCAACAGAAATACGCCCAGGCTATCACGACCCACGAATCCACGCAGCGGTCTTTCAACCGTGGTATTCCATTGGCGGTGCTTACCGCCGCACTCAAAATACACACACATCTCCAAAACACCACCACATTGGACAATTCGAAATACACACACCTGATAAACACACACACCACTCCCACACACTCAATACTATATAAAACACACACCCACATCACCCACAAACCCCTACGACCAAAAAATCTGAAAGAAGGCCAGAGAGAGACACCACCATCCACAAACTAGCAGCCAGAGGCACTCAACACCATCACCCACACTACTTCCACGCACAAAACACCACAGACCACTACATATCACCACACTTATCACCACATACACCTCCCCACACATCACCTACACCACCCCATGGCACGGCAAAGACACCTCAGGTTCTCGGAGGAGGAGCTCAGGGTCATGGTGGAGGAAATCGTACGGGTAGAGCCACAGCTATTTGGATCACAGGTGCAGCACACCTCCATAGCTAGGAAGAATAGTCAACAGGGTCAACGCAGTGGGACAGCACCCAAGAAATCGGGACGACATCAGGAAGAGGTGGAACGACCTACAGGGGAAGGTGCGTTCCGTGGTCTCCAGACACAACATCGCGGTACAGCGGACTGGCGGCGGACCCCCACCTCCTCCCCCACAACTAACAACATGGGAGGAGCAGGTCTTGACTATTCTGCATCCTGAGGGCCTCGCAGGAGTCGGTGGAGGAATGGACTCTGGTAAGTCAAATCTTAACTATCATATCCCCCACCCTACCTGCATGCTATCACAGACCCCCACCCTCACCCCTCCCCTATCACTCCAACTCCTCACATATGTACTACTAACACAAACCACCCATCCCAACACCAAGCCCTGCATGACACAACAAAGCATGGACACCCATCACTAAAGCATGCCCACTGCACATACCCATAACACCCCCCTCAACCATCATCACACAAGCCCCCACACAGGAGTGCAAGCACTGGGGTACACAGTCACCCACCCATTGCACACCATGACACACACAGATGCAATAATCATGCTTTTACACCCCTGCAGGACCACTACCCAACGTCACCAGACAGGAGGGTCCAGACATCTCCACCCCACCCACAGAAGAGGCCCACAGTGATGACATCAGCTCTGTCCAACTGGATCCAGATGACCAGTCCGGACCATCGTGGGCCTCGGGACAGTCGGTTCCCCACACCCAGTCACAGGCCACCACAGACCTGCCAACCTCTGGTAACACCAGCACAACACCCACCAAGCGGGCCCATACCTCCGTACCCAGGACACGTCAATCAGCTGTGTGTCCACCACTGCAGGGAACCCAGGATAACCCACCACCCCAACAACAACAGGGACCTGGGGGCAGTGGTAGTGGGCACATGGTCCAGGGGACGGAGGCCCAGGAACACAGGGGAACTAGGAGGGCTGCTGTGCGACAGGGGGCGGACAGGCCTAGGGAACCCACTCTCCACGAGGCCCTCTCCTCCATCATGGGAGCATACCACCACTCCCAGGAGACTATGGCAACGGTCCTGGCCAAGTTTCAGGAGACTCAGCGGCTGCAGGAGGAACAGTATTTGGGGTTCAGGGAGGAACTCCGAGCCATCAGCACCCCCTGGGCACCATCGTAGGGGTGCTGAAGGAAATACCAGGAGGGACACTGTGGCACTCCAAGGGGCCCCTGACACTAGCATGGACGAAGAACTGCCCACCACCTCCGCCGGCACTAGTGGACAGGAAGCACCGCCACAGGACCACCACACCAGCACCCCACCCCCTGCAGACGGAGAACCACCCCGCAAACAGTCCCTGAGATGCAGCAACAAGACAGAGCACAATGCCAAGACCCCCACCTAGAAATGAGACCACCCTAATTGTCATCCTACTGCCCCACTTTGTAACCCTGTCCACATTGGAACTGCCCCAGCTCCACTTTCTATGCCCATATGGGCAATGCACCTGTGAGACTAATAGACTGGACTCTACCAGGGACATTCCTCCACCCTCACCCCTCACCATTTTACAACCCCCCTGCTATTTAGCACTGCAATAAACACCCTTGAAGCACAAAACAATCTGGAGTCAGTCTGTGATTTTGAAAATGTGTATTAGCAATGACAGTGACAAAATGCGTTCTCAAATGTAATGTCAACATACCTATGTCACACATCTCAAGTCCATGAGGAATGTAAGCAGATGACACACGTTGGTAACCACACCTGTGAAACCGTAATGGAAATGTACAACTCAGTTACCATATACTGGTTGAAATCGACAGACAGGAGAGGTAGAAATGTGAAAGTACTTGTAGTAGGCAGGAATGTGTTCTCACCTGTTTGTCACTGGAAATATTGCTGGATAACTGAGTCCCTATTGTCAATGTCTTCTTCCTCTGCTTCCTCCTCATCACTGTCCACAGGCTCCACAGCTACCACAACACCGTCATCTGGACCATCCTCCTGCAGAAAAGGCACCTGTCGTCGCAAAGCCAGATTGTGAAGCATACAGTAGGCCACGATGATCTGGCACACCCTTCCTTGGTGAGTAGAATAGGGAACCACCTGTCATATGGAGGCACCTGAACCTGGCCTTCAGGAGGCCGAAGGTGGGTTCGATCACCCTCCTAGTCCGCCCATGGGCCTCATTGTAGCGTTCCTCTGCCCTGGTCCTGGGATTTTCTCACTGGGGTCAGTAGCCATGACAGGTTGGGGTAACCAGAGTCTCCTAATAGCCAAATACGGTGCCTCTGGAGTTGACCATCACATAAGGGATGCTGCTATTCTGCAGGATGTAGGCGTCATGCACAGAGCCAGGGAACATAGCATTTACCTGGGAGATATACTGGTCTGCCAAACATACCATCTGTACATTCATGGAATGATAACTCTTCCGGTTCCTGTACACCTGTTCACTCCTGTGGGGGGGGGACCAGAGCTACATGGGTCCTATCAATGGCACCTATGATGTTGGGGATATGTCCAAGGGCATAGAAGTCACCTTTAACTGTAGGCAAATCCTCCACCTGAGGGAAAACGATGTAGCTCCGCATGTGTTTCAGAAGGGCAGACAACACTCTGGACAACACGTTGGAAAACATAGGCTGGGACATACCTGATGCCATGGCCACTGTTGTTTGAAATGACCCACTTGCAAGGAAATGGAGCACTGATAGCACCTGCACTTGAGGGGGGATCCCTGTGGGATGGCGGATTGCTGACATCAGGTCTGGCTCCAACTGGGTACACAGTTCCTGGATTGTGGCACGGTCAAACCTGTAGGTGATGATCAAATGTCGCTCCTCCATTGTCAAAAGGTCCACCAGCGGTCGGTACACCGGAGGATTCCGCCATCTTCTCAATTGTCCCAAATGACGGTGCCTAGGAAGGACAACAGCGACCACAGAGTCAAACAACTCAGAGGTATGTACCCACAGTCTACACAGAACACCATTCATACACAGAATCTGGCCTGTATTTGTGTTGTGCGACAATGCCTAGGTCTGTGTGTCGCAGTTGTGAATCAGGCCAGGTGGGCCCCTGAAATGGTGGCTGCCTGACCTCTAAAGTGGGACAATGGGATGTGAGGTAACTGCGCTGGCATTCTACACTGTCACGGTAGGCGGTCGGAGACCGTGGCGCAATGCTGCATTGGTTAACATTGGACACTATGAGTCCCAGAAGCCAATGACGATGTACGCCGGCGGTGATTGTACGCACCGCCGCGGATGTGACTGCCATTTCCTAGCTGTTCAATCACTCGATACCTGATTTTCAACAGGAGAGGACCTACACTGCAAGTGCTGCTGTGACCTTGGTCTGGAAGAGACAATGGCTCGTGCATCTGGGGAAAGGGATCCTGCCTTCACTGCAGAGGAGTTAGAGAAGCTTGTGGACGGGGTCCTCCCCCAGTACACGTTACTCTACGGTCCTGCAGACCAACGGGTAAGTACAAAGGGAGCACGTTGTATGGGCCATGCCTGTGTGGAGAGGGCTGGTTGTAAGAAGGAAGGGGGCACAGTTCTGCGTGCATGAAGGACTGTGAATGCATGTGCCACATGACAAGGCTAGGGATGTGGGCCACTCACTTCGACTGTGTAGTTGGTAAGGACTTCTCTTCTTCCCCTATATATTTCATGTAGGTCAGCGCCCACCAGAAGAAGGATATTTGGCGTGCCATCGCCAAAGATGTCCGGTCCCTGGGGGTCCACCACAGATGGAGCACCCACTGCCGGAAAAGATGGGAGGACATTCGCCGCTGGAGCAAGAAGACGGCGGAGGCTCAGCTGGGGATGGCCTCCCAATGTGGGAGGGGTGCCCGTCGAACCATGACCCCCCCTGATGTTCCGGATTCTGGCGGTAGCCTACCCTGAGTTGGATGGGCGCTTGAGGGCATCACAGCAGACACAAGGGGGTGAGTACAACATCATTCAGCGGACTTTGCGCGCAGTGAAGGTGTCTGGGTGGGGAGGAGTGCTGTGGGTTTCCCTAGGCCAGGGCCAGTTCCGTAGGCTAGGCCCCTCCGTAATGCAGGCCATGTGGCACCCCACCCCACCTCTGTAGAGTGCCAAGTACAGGTATACATGCCCCTGTGCCATCTATGTGTGCAGATGTCGACCATAGCCATGTAGGACATATCCCAGGAATTTCATCTGTAGAGCCCAATAGCGCGGCGTAGTGCAGGGGGCTTCTGTGTCTGTATTGTCCGCCAACGGTAGCGGTAAGCCAGGCACTCAACCTGTCTTTCTTCTGTCGTCCCCCCCCCCCTTTTTGTGGTCTCCCTGTTCTTGTGTGCATCAGCATCATCAGCCGGAGGTACAGTGGCACCGGAGCACGAGGGAGCTGCATCCCACATGGCCATGGAGGGCCACACCACAGACTCGGAATACACCAGTGGGACGGAGGGCGAGGGGAGCTTCACGGCGGTCACAGGATCTGCAACACGGACTCATCCTCCGATGGGAGCTCCCTTGTGGTGGCAGCAAAATCTGTGCCCCCCACTTCTACAGGTACAGCCGCCACCCCCCTACCAGTACCGCCCTCCCAGCAGCCCCTCAGCCTTCGCCTCGTGCCCGCTCACCCAGGAGGGTGGGCATCAGCCTTCGCCCCAGGCACCTCAGCCCCTGCCCCTATCACCTCTGCTGCCCTCAGTGAGGAGGCCATTGACCTCCTCAGGTCACTCACTGTTGGGCAGTCTTCCAGGGTGTAGAAAGGGAATTGCAACACACAAATGCATTCCTGGAGGGCATTCATTCTGGTCAGGCTGCCCTTCATCGAACCCTGCAAACTCTGGCCTCAGCACTGATGGCAGCCATTGTCCCTGTCTGTAGCCTCCCCCCTCCAACTTCCTCCACCCAGACCCAATCCCCTGTACCCCAGCCTATCCCAAGCACACCATCAGACCAGCATGCACACACGTCAACTCGCAAGGGAAGCTCAGGCAAACATAAGCACCACACATCCCACAGGCACTCACGCAAGCATCACACACATGCAGACACAGCAACATCCACTGCCTCCACTGTGTCCCCCTCCTCATAGTCTCCCTCCTCCCTCCCAGTGTCGTCTACACTCTCACCTGCATGCACTACCACTACCACTACAGCCACTACGTCCCGCACCAGCACACCCACCACCACACCACGCTCACGTGCATTCACCACCCCACTACCATTTACACGTCCCCTGTGTCCTCTCCCAGTGTGTCTGTGACGCCCCCTCCCAAGATACACAAACGCAGGCACACACCCACCCTACAGCCATCCACCTCATGACAGCCTCCAGCGCATGCACCTTCACCCAAAGTCACCAAACGTACACCTCCTACAACCACTACCTCTTCCTCCACTCCCAAACCCCCTCCAGCTACCCGTCCCAGTGTTCCTAAGAAACCTTTCCTGACCAAGCTTGACCTGTTTCCCACCCCCCCTCCAAATCATAGGTCCCGTACTAGCAACTCAGCCAAAAAATCTCCGGGACCAGTGGTGCCTGTTGTTACAGGTATGTGGAGTGCACCGCCCACCAGGACAGCCAGTGTGACACGGAGCCACAGCACGGCCAGTCCCCCTCCCCCCCTGTGAAGCACCAGAAGCTGGACAGTGCCTGGCGGGAGAGGGTGAAGACTCCAGCCAGCAAAGCTGACTAGGGTCCCGGGGGGAGTGTCGACTCAGCTGAGACTCCTCCCAAGGTGGGGAAGGGGCAGAAGAAATCTCCAAAGTCTGGGAGGAGCAGCACGGCGGAGAAGACCGCCATCATCCCCGCTGCCCAGGAGGCCACTGCCAGCCCAATCGTCACTGGCCAGGAGGCCACCGCCAGAGTCAGTGCCCAGGAGGCCACCGCCAGCCACAGCCCAGCTACCCAGGAGGGCCCCGGCAGCCACAGCCCAGCTGCCCAATTAAGGACCACCAGCCCCAGCCCAGCTGCCCAATGAAGGACCGCCATGGCAAGCTCCGCTGAACAGGGCAAGCACCGCTGAACAGGTCAGAAACTGCAAACATCGCTGAACAGGGCAAAGACCGCCATGGCAAGCTCCGCTGAACAGGGCAAGCACCGCTGAACAGGTCAGAAACTGCAAACTCAAGCACCGCTAAACAGGGCAAAGACCGCCATGGCAAGCTCCGCTGAACAGGGCAAGCACCGCTGAACAGGTCAGAAACTGCAAACTCAAGCACCGCTAAACAGGGCAAAGACCGCCATGGCAAGCTCCGCTGAACAGGGCAAGCACCGCTGAACAGGTCAGAAACTGCAAACTCAAGCACAGCTGAACAGGGCAAAGACTGCCAGGGCAAGCACCTCTGAACAGGTCAGAAACTGCAAACTCAAGCACCGCTAGCCCATGGGCGGCAGGGGCAGCGACGCAACTGGGACCGTCACGGGGTGAGTGATGCACTCTGGGCACCAGTCCCCCTCCAGAACCAGTGGAGACATGCATCCACTCCGTCTGTCCTTCACAGGATGAAGCACTCTGGGCACCAGTCCCCCTCCAGAACCAGTGGAGACAAGCATCCACTACCTCTGTCCTTCACAGGATGAAGCACTCTGGGCACCAGTCCCCCTCCAGAACCAGTGGAGAGTTACATCCACTCCATCTGTCCTTCACAGGATGAAGCACTCTGGACACCAGTCCCCCTCCAGAACCAGTGGAGACATGCATCCACTCCGTCTGTCCTTCACAGGATGAAGCACTCTGGGCACCAGTCCCCCTCCAGAACCTGTGGAGACTGTTATCCACTTGAGAGACTGTGGCTTTGCACTCCCCAGGATGGTACAGTGGGCAAACCACCCACTGTAGAGACTTGAGAGACTGTGGCTTTGCACTCCCCAGGATGGTACAGTGGGCAACCCACCCACGTAGAGACTTGAGAGACTGTGGCTTTGCACTCCCCAGGATATAGCAGTGGGCAACCCACCCACTGTAGAGACTTGAGAGACTGTGGCTTTGCACTCCCCAGGATGGTACAGTGGGCAACCCACCCACCGTAGAGACTTGAGAGACTGTGGCTTTGCACTCCCCAGGATGGTACAGTGGGCAACCCACCCACCGTAGAGACTTGAGAGACTGTGGCTTTGCACTCCCCAGGATACATCAATGAGCATGGAGCCCCCCCGTGGATCTGGCGTGGTGCACTCATCTGGCTGAGGTGCCACCCCTTCCCCCTGAGGTGCCTGTTGTATTTCTATCTGATGCCCCAGCAGTGTTCTCTCCGTTTTGATCAGGTATCGGGTGCGGGCCTCGCCCATGCATTTTGGGCCCAGTGGTCCACGGACAATGAATGGTGCATTACCTGCACTACTAATCGTGATGTATATTTTGTTTAATGTGTGTGTATATATATATATATATATATATATATATATATATATCTGTATATATTTGGTTACTGTATTTTGATATATTACAATGGTTCCACTCATTTCCTTTTGTCTTTGCATTCTTCCGGGGGGGGTTGGGGGTTGTTACTGTAATGTTGGGATATGCATTGGTGTGTGTGTTGTAGTGGGTGAGGGTGGGGGTTGGGATGTTGGTTGTGTGTGTCCCTGTCTTTTGCCTCCCCCTCCCCTATGTCGTAGGTACAGTACTCACTGATGTCTTCGCCGCCGGCATTGATGATCCTCGTATAGGAGCAGGAAGACTAGTGCAGGAAGAATATGGAGTTCCGGCTCCATGGTGTCGTCGTTCCTCGTGGAGTGTGTAGAGGTGAGCGTTTTCCCTTTGAAATGGCTGTTTCAGCCGTGTTTTTATCTGCGGTGAATCCGCCCCGGAAAAGGTGGCGGATTGGTAGGTTGTGATACTGTGGGCGGTACATTGTCTCCCGCCTGTCTGTTGGCGGTGACCGCCGCGCTGTTTGTCTGTACCGCCGTGGCGGTCGTAGTGTTAAAGTTGCTGACTGTGTTGGCGGTTTCCGTCAGTCATAATTCCCATTTTTTTTACCACCGGCCTGTTGGCGGTCTTACCGCCGCTTTAACACCGTCCGCCAGG
Source organism: Pleurodeles waltl (assembly GCF_031143425.1). Classification (NCBI taxonomy): domain Eukaryota; kingdom Metazoa; phylum Chordata; class Amphibia; order Caudata; family Salamandridae; genus Pleurodeles; species Pleurodeles waltl. The sequence goes on from NC_090443.1 coordinate 450,129,010, forward strand.
GTTGTAATGACCACCTAAGTGCTCTCTGAGGAGGTTTGCGATTTGTATTTTATAAGTTTATATCCCTGCAGGTGTAGAGATCGGCTGGACTCAAACTAATGTTCTGAGGTGATGTGTTTCCACCAGCGGCTAGGTGACCCTGCTAATAAACAAGGTCCGGGTGCACCTGTCCGAGGCCAGTTCCTGTGAGTCTGTGTCATTATTTTTAGAAGCATGAGGGCCTAGGACCCCCAGCCCTACAATGACGATGAGCGACGAGGCGGGTCCACCCCATCAGTCACTCAATAGCGACCTAGCCTGACACCACAAGGGCCAGCAAAAATGGCAAGACATGCGGGGAGACACACCATTCCAATGAAGCAGACTGTGTCAAGCGTGCAGCGGCAGCTCCTGCATATCGGAGGTTTAATTATGTTCTGGGAGAGGAGGGCTACCAGCCGAGTTTGCAGGGCGTGAGTGGCCACCACCTGCCTCCGTGGTACACACCCTGCCAATACAGAAATAAAGTGGGCACAAAGTGATAGCGCCAGAAGAGGGTGGAGTACCGCCGCACCACTGTGTGCCCTCCACCAACACCTTCACCCGCGCAGCATCAGGAAACCGAGATGGGTGGAAGGTGTACCCCTCGCGGGAAGGACACCCCGCTATCACCAAGCGAGCCAGCAGACTGGGAGGGCCAGAATGGTGAACAGACATTGCCTGCTGCTCCCACGCAGAAAAGGCGGAACTAGAGGACTGCCCACATTCTGTCACGGGAACGAGGTGGGCCAGAGGATTTGGAGGGGAAGAGATGCCTTGAACAATGAGCGCCCTCAACGTTGGAGGCACGCTGCGCCGGCATAGCGAAGGTAACTCCCGACCCTGCCTGCTGCCATTTCTAACCCGGCGAGGGATAAGAGCAGCCAGCGACCATGTCGCAACAAAGGAGCCCCCCTGCCTCTGCAGCACTACAGGAAACAAGACTGGCAGTACCCCAGAGGAGGCGCTGTAGTAAGGAAACAGCCGGCATTGCATGTCCTCACCTGCTGGTCAGTGGGGCTCCTACCTATTCATGCTGCCAGTCTTACCCCCTGCCAGGGTGAGCTGTAAGGCGTAGAGAGCCTCTGCTGCCTGCCCAACATGAAATGCCCACAGCAGCATCTCCATGAGGCATCAAGCCAGCCTGCAAGAGCCACAGCATACAACAATGGTGGCTGTAGTGCCACCTAGCAGTGGCTTGCCTGTACCACACCAAAGCCAGGGAATGATGTGAAGAGGTCCCATTGGGGCCAATTCTGAGAGCAGGCAGGCCAACCTACCGACCTGTGGCAATGGAGAGTTTGAGTGCCCACAAAGCAGCCCCTGCCGTTCACTCGAACACAGCACTGAGGACAAAGAGACCGTGAATAAAGCCCTGCTACACCAACACAAATTGCCTGTAGTGGCACAATTGGCAGCAGAGCATCAGTGCAAACACTGTACAAACTAACCTGTTGAATTGCAACACACCCCATTCTCTTGCACCAGCTGGGCAGGCCTGAACAGTACTGTGTGCCCCTTAGTGGCAGGACGCCATTACCACAGCATGTATGTTGGGTCCAGCAGCAGCACCTGTATCCCTGTATGCAAAAGAGTGAGAGGAAGGCAAATGCCTAGCATGCTGTCAGACCAAGACCGCAATGCCCGGCCACCCACGAAGACAGCAAGCTACGAGAAGCACTGTGTGCTTTGCACACGCCCCCTAGCAGCCACCGGCTGTCACCACAAGTGTGAAGATAGTGCTGCACGCACCCAGCGGTGAACGGCCACCACCACCACCACCACCACCTCAAGAGAAAGAAACGTACATGCAAAGCACCAGCAAAGGGTGCCTGTGACAATGGACCAAGAGCATAAAGTCAGAGGTGCGCAGAGGGCCACGCAAGTGAACCTTGCAGCATGGGCAGGAACCCAAGAGAAACACAGAGCCCTCTGAGAGTGAGAGACAATGCTGTTTGGAAGAGGCTGCACCAACCGGCCACACACACCAAGAAAAGATGGTCACTGTTGGTCTGAAATGGAGCAAGTCACGAGGAGTGACCGACCCTGCCAAGCAAACCAGAACAGAGGCAGGAGCAAGCACCACAATGACGCAGTCTCGAGGTTCAAGTCTGGTGCCCTTGAGTGAAGACAGAAAGAAAGAAGAGGTGACCTTCCAGTCAGGGAGCAGACCACCAAGAAGACTCCAGAAGGGACTGGACATGCGAGAGGTCTGCGAGGAGAAGGAATCAAGTCCTATTTGACAGGACTAAGCCTGCAAGAGGCTGCGACGGAAGGCGATGCATCGTCCGAGGTGCAGCACAAAACCCACAAGAGGTCTATGTGATGCAACATGCGATCCTTTGCTCATCTCACATCGAGAAAGAAAGTGAAGAGAAGAAGTGAGAGGATCGTGGCATGATGCCATGTTGTGAAGGTTTGAGAAAGAAAAGGGTGTGACAGACCTGTCACTCAGAAGATCAGGAACACCACAGGTGTGCAAGAGAAAAGGAGAAGAGTGATAGGACTGAGGACTCGTACCAGTACCAGAGAGGGCATCCATCAACTCAAGCCAGCGACCGGGGTGAACACTCGTCACTGGAGATAGCTCCGCGAGTGGACCAACTGTAAGCCACCAGCATGCACAAACCACATCCAGGCCCCATGCAACCGTCCAGCCGCCTGTCACCGGCTGCTTGACACAGATGGCATCCCTGTTGGTAACTGCACAAGTCCCTCGAGTCATCCCTTCTTTAAACAAGACACCGCCACCTGTTGATTGAACTATTACTCAATAAGATTGTCATCCTTACAGGTGCATCACCTGAACCAACTAAGGAGCATTACACCACCAGAGTGGAGCTATATGTCAGCAAAAGGGCCAGAAGTTCACAAGGCATCCCTCGCACCGTGGAAGACTGACCACCAAGAAACCTGCTGTGAGCCCCCGTGTACCTGAGTCCTGACTGCCAGACCCGGAGACAACCACCCGTTATGGCTGCATGAGTGACTTGGATGAGGTCCTGTTGGCTGTTCCTCAGCAACACCTTTGCTTGGCCTGCGATAGGCCCTGCACAGTCCACACATTTCTGTGGCAGCCTGGCAAAAGGCCCTCGAGGAGACTCCTGCACAATGGAGTACTGACAAGAGAGGGAAGCCTGAAGCTGCTATACAAGCGGTCGTTGGGAAGCACCAAGGCCCTTGAGGAAGGCGTTCTTTCATCCATGTCATCCTTAGTCTTTGAATGTTCGCTATCACTGGAGCCTGAATGCCTTCCAAGAGATCCTTGCAGTTGACATCCAACCGCTCCTGATGCGCCTGCATTGAGCTTTGTAAATAGACTTCACCTCAGGATGCGATATCCCGGTGGACTGTGTAAATAGACTCCCACACTGTGAGCCTAGAGGGGACAGAACCAACAGTGACTGAGTGAACTGTAGTGTTATGGACAGGCAACTGAGGGATCCAGTCTTTGCCAACACTGCTGTCTGTGCCCAGAGTAGTCTAGTTAAACTACAGAGGCGTGCCATGATGCCGAATGCCCCAGCTGTACCTGTCCACGCAACATGTCTGGTGGACTACCTGAAGAGACTCAGTGGTGTTTGTTTTAGTGTTTATTTCCCTCCCACAGGTTGGACTTGTTTGTTTCTTTTAAATAAAATTTGGGAGGGATGTAGAGTCTGACAGGACCCAGACTAGTGTTCTGAGATGATGTGTTTCCACCAGTCACTCCTTGATGGCTGGTTCCTACACTCACCCCACAGCTATCTATCACAGGTGTCACCGGTTAGGTGACCCTGCTAATAAAAGGGTCCGGGAACACGTGTTAGAGGCCAGTTCCTGCAACCACGTCTGTGTTATTTTTAGTAGCATGTAGGCCTAGGGCCCCCAGCACTACAACAGGAACATCTCAGAATGCCATAATCAGAGTTGTTATCTTGAGTACCACTACATTAGCTCATAGTGAAAAGTGGAATTTACAGCTAGATGCAGCACAACCTGTGGTGCTCAGATTTTCGTTTAATCCACAATAAATGATGCATTAATGAATCCATCAAACTTGACTGCTATCAGTTTACTGGAAGCAGGAGTGCAGGAGGTGCTGTAGCACCCCTAAGACAACCATGCAAGAGTTTAGCAGGGTAATGAGCAATAAAACAGCCTTTCATTTTTTAGGTCAAGCGTAAGCGTACAACCTAGTGTATACTTTAGTATACATCTCTGTGGGAATAAAGCCACCCCCTAACTTCTCATTTGTTTGTTTCAGTATTCTTTAAAAATCCTTGCCTGCTAGTTGTCAGTCCTGCCTCTTTGTCCCTCCCTTTTCTCTTTGGTCCTCCTACAATATCATTACACTTTGTTGTGTTTACCTGTTCAGGGGGGTGGGGGGGTGGTGTTTTCTTATTTTTTCTAGCTCGTGTTAAACTGGTGGTGCTCCAGCCCATACCTGCTTGCATTATATTGCAGCATTTGTCCATCACAGTTCCTCCCATGTGGCTGACATTCTTTTGTATTCATCCCGAAGGCAGCTCCCAGGCTCAGCTTTCAATTGAGAGCAATTAATGCTTGTGGCATTAATTCTGCTCCCTTTAATTTCCTTGTTGCGTCGGCCATAGCCGTAAAAGACCTGCTGCTGTGATGCAATCAGAGCTGCTTCGACGGGGGTGTTCTGCTGCTTAGTGACGGCAGGCTCGATGTTTGTATCAGTATGATCCCACATGCCTGCATTTAAAAACAACACTGAAAATGCAACTCACAGTTTGATTAGACAAATATTTTCTGTGAAAAACAAGAAACAGAAACAAAAACATACAATAAAACACTGCTACAGCAGCTCTGGGCCCCACAAGGATATACCCAGCATTGCCTCTATAACAGGCCCCTTGAAACTACCCTTGCTCTCTTCGTCTTGTTTTCCACAGAAACTTCTAGTTTGTTTTACACAATGAAGCTGCTGTTTGTGTTATTATCCCAATTCTCGCAATCACGTAAACAAACTATTTTTGAAAAAATATTTTTAACCCTTTTGCGACATCTCATTTATGAGTCAGTGTTCACGACTAACTTTATTGCATCCAGTATTTTTTTTAATAAAACTGTTGAAACCATAGTGATCAACCTTTAAACAGTAGCATCCTCATGTCATTACAGGTTACCCAAGACCTGTGAGTGAATTTTTGTGATTGTTTTGTGAAATATTTCCTCCAGGTGTTAAGTGAGGTGAGGTGCTTGTCACTTATCTTGGGTTAAACTGGGTACAGTTGGTAGTTTCACATTTCTCTCAGCCCTTCTCCGTTGACCCCACCTCTTTATTATCTCTTAACTAAAAGATTTGAGCTCCAGCCATGTCCTCCCATGCACCACAGCCCAGCCCCTTTCACATCACATCTCCTCAAGGGAGAGATCCTGTGGGAAGATCTTTGTTTGCTGTGTAAGTTGCCTTGAAAAACTTGTTTGTGCACCGTCTGTCCCCACCCTATCTTTCCAGAGTTCGATAGCATGGTATCCGAGCATCCATTGAAATGTGTGACGAAGCTCTTCTGTCTTCCTCCTTTGTTGTAAACTTTATTTACAAATGCTAAAATAGAGGGCGTCAGAATGTATTACCTTTGGGAACTTGCATACATTTGGCATTAAAATGGCTGCACTATACATAAACAAGTCTGCATGCATGTCCACTGAACATCACTTACAGGCCAGCGCAGGAGCCAAAGTTGGGTCCCTGGTGACAAGCCAAAGGTGGACCTTGAAACTGAGGCATAGGTTGGGTGTAAGACCCCCCTGATGCTACACCCCTGCACATTGTGTGCTCTTCAGCAGATGTCTGGCCGTTTAATATTTTGCCTTGTTTGTGTAAAGTGAGAGCGCTTAACTCCATTGTAGCAATATCATCTGCCCATGTGGCAAAAGCAACATGTTGTGTGTTGGTCTTCTAAGGGCATGGCAGTGTACATCAGGTTTATGCTGTATCATGCAGGTGCATTGTTTGAAAGGGGAAAAAAACAATGATTGTATGCATGTGTAAGGGGGGCACAATACTGTCTTACTTTCCACGCAGACCTGCACTGCTGGTCCTGAAGGTACAAAATGGAGGCGATGAAACACAAAAGCCCCAGAAGCAGCTTGTTCTCTGGCTTTATGTACTATCACCCCTGAGATGCTGCTCTCCCTGAGCGTCTGCTGAACCATGCTCTGCCCCCAAGTTCGCGTGCACATTCCATCTCCTGGGCATGCCCCATCATGACTATTTTCAGTTCCAGCAAAGCTGCTTCTGCTGCATTTTTAAGATTCACGTGTGACTGTTAATTTACACTCACCAGTACACAGCGTTTGTTCAGCCATCGAAATGGCTGTAAAAGCTCATGTGTGACCCAGAGGTACAGAAACTATGGACAAATGTTGCCCATTGAAACATCAATAATAGACTACAGACATTAGGAAGAGTTCACTGCTAATCTGTAGAATTAGCACACAGGCTATATACCACATGGTATCTGAAAGGCAATGTGGCTTTTAAGTTCATTTGATGCCAAACAGCAACAATCCACATAAATACTCTCCACATCATGCTACATAATTCCAATCGCAAAAAGAACAGATGATGGATAGAATAATGAGCAATGCAAACCTTCACCCCCCAGTCACAAAGATCTAGGTTTAATCCATAGTTTTTTTGCCCACCACACCACCCCAGTGTGGATCCAGCCATCTGCAAATCAGTCTTGACCCTGCACCCTATGGGAACAGACCAGCCCGAACTGCCAGGCCAGATCCTCGCTGAACCAGAAACAAGAATCATGGGACCAGTTTTGGGGTATCACCCCTCATCAGGCAGGCTGGCTTGAATTCATTGGTGCAGTGAGCACGGGACCCAAGTCTGGGCATACCCTTCCTACTTAGGGCAACAAAATCAAAAAGAACAGATGATGGATGGAATGCTGAACAAAGATCTGGGTTTAATCCATCTGGGTGATACCCCAAAACTGAAACCGGTCCCAGGATGCTTGTTTTGAGCAATGCCAAGACTGATTTGCATGTGGCTTGGTACAAACTGGGGTGGTGTGGTGGTCAAAAAACGATGTAATAAACCCAAATCTTTCAGAAGTCATTGTAGGAGGCTGGACTGGCTTGTAGTGAGTACCAAGGGGTACTTGCACCTTGCACCAGGCCCATTTATCCCTTATTAGTGTATAGGGTGTCTAGCAGCTTAGGCTGAACTAGGAGACGTGTGAAGCTACTACAGTACCACCTAGTGTCATATGCACAATATCACAAGAAAACACAATACACAGTTATACTAAAAATAAAGGTACTTTATTTTTTATGACAATATGCCAAAGTATCTTAGAGTGTACCCTCAGTGAGAGGATAGGAAATATACACAAGATATATATACACAATAGCAAAAATATGCAGTATAGTCTTAGAAAACAGTGCAAACAATGTATAGTTACAATAGGATGCAATGGGGAAACATAGGGATAGGGGCAACACAAACCATCTACTCCAAAAGTGGAATGCGAACCACGAATGGACCCCAAACCTATGTGACCTTGTAGAGGGTCGCTGGGACTATTAGAAAATAGTGAGAGTTAGAAAAATAACCCTCCCCAAGACCCTGAAAAGTGAGTGCAAAGTGCACTAAAGTTCCCCTAAGGACAAAGTAGTCGTGTTAGAGGAATAATGCAGGAAAGACACAAACCAGCAATGCAACAACTGTGGATTTCCAATCTAGGGTACCTGTGGAACAAGGGGACCAAGTCCAAAAGTCACAAGCAAGTCGGAGATGGGCAGATGCCCAGGAAATGCCAGCTGCGGGTGCAAAGAAGCTTCTACTGGACAGAAGAAGCTGAGGTTTCTGCAGGAACGAAAAGGGCTAGAGACTTCCCCTTTGGTGGACGGATCCCTCTCGCCTTGGAGAGTCGTGCAGAAGTGTTTTCCCGCCGAAAGGACGCCAACAAGCCTTGCTAGTCGCAAATCGTGCGTTTGGCGTTTTTGGACGCTGCCGGGGCCTAGGAGGTCGCAAATTGACCTGAAGAGAGAGGGGACGTCGAGCAAGACAAAGAGCCCTCACTGAAGCAGGTAGCACCCGGAGAAGTGCCAGAAACAGGCACTACGAGGATGAGTGAAACGGTGCTCGCCGAAGTTGCACAAAGGAGTCCCACGTCGCCGGAGACCAACTTAGAAAGTCGTGCAATGCAGGTTAGAGTGCCGTGGACCCAGGCTTGGCTGTGCACAAAGGATTTCCGCCGGAAGTGCACAGGGGCCGGAGTAGCTGCAAAGTCGCCGTTCCCAGCAATGCAGCCCAGCGAGGTGAGGCAAGGACTTACCTCCACCAAACTTGGGCTGAAGAGTCACTGGACTGTGGGGGTCACTTGGACAGAGTCGCTGGATTCGAGGGACCTCGCTCGTCGTGCTGAGAGGAGACCCAAGGGACCGGTAATGCAGCTTTTTGGTGCCTGCGGTTGCAGGGGGAAGATTCCGTCGACCCACGGGAGATTTCTTCGGAGCTTCTGGTGCAGAGAGGAGGCAGACTACCCCCACAGCATGCACAAGCAGGAAAACAGTCGAGAAGGCGGCAGGATCAGCGTTACAGAGTTGCAGTAGTCGTCTTTGCTACTATGTTGCAGGTTTGCAGGCTTCCAGCGCGGTCAGCAGTCGGTTCCTTATCAGAAGGTGAAGAGAGATGCAGAGGAACTCGGATGAGCTCTTGCATTCGTTATCTAAAGTTTCCCCAGAGACAGAGACCCTAAATAGCCAGAAAAGAGGGTTTGGCTACCTAGGAGAGAGGATAGGCTACTAACACCTGAAGGAGCCTATCAGCAGGAGTGTCTGACGTCACCTGGTGGCACTGGCCACTCAGAGCAGTCCAGTGTGCCAGCAGCACCTCTGTTTCCAAGATGGCAGAGGTCTGGAGCACACTGGAGGAGCTCTGGACACCTCCCAGGGGAGGTGCAGGTCAGGGGAGTGGTCACTCCCCTTTCCTTTGTCCAGTTTCGCGCCAGAGCAGGGGCTAAGGGGTCCCTGAACCGGTGCAGACTGGCTTATGCAGAATTGGGCACCTCTGTGCCCAACAAAGCATTTCCATAGGCTGGGGGAGGCTACTCCTCCCCTGCCTTCACACCATTTTCCAAAGGGAGAGGGTGTCACACCCTCTCTCAGAGGAAGTTCTTTGTTCTGCCATCCTGGGCCAGGCCTGGCTGGACCCCAGGAGGGCAGATGCCTGTCTGAGGGGTTGGCAGCAGCAGCAGCTGCAGTGAAACCCCAGGAAGGGCAGTTTGGCAGTACCAGGGTCTGTGCTACAGACCACTGGGATCATGGGATTGTGCCAACTATGCCAGGATGGCATAGAGGGGGCAATTCCATGATCATAGACATGTTACATGGCCATATTCGGAGTTACCATGGTGAAGCTACATATAGGTAGTGACCTATATGTAGTGCACGCGTGTAATGGTGTCCCCGCACTCACAAAGTTCAGTGAATTGGCTCTGAACAATGTGGGGGCACCTTGGCTAGTGCCAGGGTGCCCACACACTAAGTAACTTTGCACCTAACCTTTACCAGGTAAAGGTTAGACATATAGGTGACTTATAAGTTACTTAAGTGCAGTGTAAAATGGCTGTGAAATAACGTGGACGTTATTTCACTCAGGCTGCAGTGGCAGGCCTGTGTAAGAATTGTCAGAGCTCCCTATGGGTGGCAAAAGAAATGCTGCAGCCCATAGGGATCTCCTGGAACCCCAATACCCTGGGTACCTCAGTACCATATACTAGGGAATTATAAGGGTGTTCCAGTAAGCCAATGTAAATTGGTAAAATTGGTCACTAGCCTGTTAGTGACAATTTTAAAGTAATGAGAGAGCATAACCACTGAGGTTCTGGTTAGCAGAGCCTCAGTGAGACAGTTAGGCACCACACAGGGAACACATACATGCACACCTATGAGCACTGGGGCCCTGTGTGACAGGGTCCCAGTGACACATACATATAGGCCACAACCTTATGAGCACTGGGGTCCTGATTAGCAGGGTCCCAGTGACACATAACAAACATACTGAAAACATAGGGTTTTCACTATGAGCACTGGGGCCTAGCCATCAGGACCCCAGTGAGACAGTGAAAACAGTGACAAACATCCTGACATACACTCACAAACAGGCCAAAAGTGGGGGTAACAAGGCTAGAAAGAGGCTACTTTCTCACAGTCATGCTCAAGATATTCATGATATACATATTGATCTTCATTTGAATCTTCTTTTTATTAGTGAATCATAGCTCATGGAGTGTTGTAGTCCTGATATTGTCCAGGAATTGCCCCCAAACTACACTATTGTCAGGAAAGACAGAATTGAGTCCCGGTGGGATGGCCTGGCTATTGTTTATAGGAACACCTTCCTTTTCACAACCTTTGACTTAGGCCCTATGGAAGGAGCAGAAAGTTTTGGATTTTGTTTCAAATATAGCCCCTTCTTGTCTTTCACTGGCAGGCTTATCTATCGCACCCCCCCGGATGCAAGTTCTAGGTTTCTAGCCCCCTTAAGGAAAGCCCTTGCACTCTTTGTACTTCGTTTGGCTAACTTCATCATCATGGCAGAATTTAACTTTCATTTGGAATGTAATAATGACTCAAAGGTAATTAATTTTAACGATACCTTAAATATTCTGGGTCTTCAGCAATTGGCACTGCCACCTACTCATTCTGCAAGTCATGCGCTTGATGGAATTCTGTTCAAATTACACCACTCCGATAGCTAAAGAACCAATCCAGCAGGCCTTGTCCGAACATTTGTTGATTCTGTTCAATATGCCCTTTTAAACAGTCCATCAATTTCCCACCTACCCATTGTCTACCCCCCAAATGTCATGGAAATGGTGTAAACTGCCAACTAATCACAAGCTGGCCAAACAGTTATCCGTCTCTACTCTCACTCTGTTGGGTATTATAGTGGAGGATGTCTTAACTTTTAAAAATTGGGTTGGCCAAGTCATTGATGAACTAGCCCCAGAAACTCCTTTAAGGCAGCCCTCTGCCCCTTGGTATTCTCAATCCCTAGCTGAGCAATATCTTTGTTGCAAGCAGCTTGAGCAAAAATGGCAGAAAGCATACAACATTGACGATCAACAGCAGTTCAGAAGGGCCTTAAAAATGTATGATGGTCAGATCAAGATAGCAAAAAGGGATTATTTCTCTAAACAGATTGAGAGAGCTAAGAAAACGATCTTTACGATTGCTAAGCCATTCCAACAACATAAAACATTGGCTAGAGAAATTCCCCCTTCACAAATTTTATGTAATCAAATTTCCTCGTTCTTTGAGGATAAAATTCTAAACATTCAACGTATATCCAGTTCCACACTTCTAGGAAAAACTGGGTCAGAGAAGGTGAATTCTTCAACCAAGGCTTCTCTATTAACTTTAAAAAAAATTAGGGGGGTCATTCCAACCTCGGCGGTAAAAGGCGCTTACCGCCGGTCAGAAGACCGCCATAACACCGCCGCGGCCGCGGTAAACCGCCACGGTCATTCTGACCCGCAACTGGCAAACCGGCAAAAACCCGACATCCACAAAAGTCCGCCACACCAAAGGTCAGCGAAAAACTGGCGATGACCAAACCTCCACCGTCACGCCAACAGAAATACGCCCATGCCATTCCGACCCACGAATCCACGCGGCGGTCTTTCAACCGCGGTATTCCATTGGCGGTACACACCGCCGCGCTCAAAATACACACACCCTTACAAAACACAACCACATTGGACAATTTGAAATACACACACAACACTCCCACACACCCAATACAATATAAAACACACACCCACATCACCCACAAACCCTTGCGACCACAATAGCGACTGATGGACAGAGAGAGACAGCACTGCTTAGAGTAGACCATCACACAGAGGCAATTCACAACATCACCAACACAATTACCACGCACAAAACACCATACACCACACTCTACAACACATACAACATCCCTCACCTCATCCACACCACCCCATGGCACCCCAAAGACACCCCAGGTTCTCTGACGCAGAACTCAGGGTCATGGTGGAGGAAATAGTTCATGTAGAGCCCCAGCTCTTCGGGGTACAGGTGCAGCACACCACAATTGCTAGGAAGATGGAGCTATGGCAAAGGATAGTCAACAGGGTCAACGCTGTGGGACAGCATCCATGCAATCGGGATGACATCAGGAAGCAGTGGAACAACCTACGGGGGAAGGTGCGTTCCATGGTATCAAGGCACAACATTGCGGTGCAGAAGACTGGCGGCGGACCCCCACCTACTCCCCCAGAATTTACAGCATGGGAGGAGGAAGTCTTGCACATCCTGCATCCTGAAGGCCTCGCAGGAGTATCTGGAGGAATGGACTCTGGTAAGTCTAATCTTAACTACTTCTTCCCACCCCCTCCCCACCTGCATCCTAAATCATACCCCCACCCTCACACCCACCCCCATCACACCAACTCCTTGCAAATGGCTCACCATCACAAACCACCCATCCCAACACCAAGCCCTGCATGCGATCACAAAGCATGGACACCCATCACCAAAGCATGCCCACTGCACACACACATCACCTCCACAAGCCACCCTCACAAAAGCCCCCACAAGGGAATGCCTGCACTTGGGTACACGGCCACCCACCCATTACATGAAATGCCACACACAGAAGCAATAACCATACCATTATACCCCTGCAGGACCCGAACGCCACCACACCACCACGGAGGGTCCAGAGATGTCCATCCCACCCCCAGAAGAGGCCCCCAGTGATGACAGCAGCTCTGTCTCCCTGGACCCAGATGACCAGCCCGGCCCATCGGGGACCTCGGGACAGTCGGTTCCCCACAGACAGCCACAGGCTACAGCAGACCTAACCCCCTCTGGGAACACCAGCACAGCTCCCACCCAGCGGGCCCATGCCTCTGTCTCCAGGACACGTCAATCAGCGGTGTGTCCGCCACTACAGGGCACCCAGGTTGACCCACCACCCCAACAACAACAGAGACCTGGGGGCAGTGGTAGTGGGCACACCGTCCAGGGGACAGAGGCCCAGGAACACAGGGGAACTGGGAGGGCTGCCGATTAGGGGGGGGGACAGGCCCAGGGAACCCACTCTCCAAGAGGCCCTCTCCTCCATCATGGGAGTATACCACCACTCCCAGGAGACGATGGCTACGGTACTGGGCAGGTTCCAGGAGATCCAGGCACTGCAGGAGGTACAGTACATGGGGTTCAGAGAGGAACTGGGGAACATTAGTTCCGCAATGGGGACCATCGTTGTGGCCCTTAACCAGATAGTCACCACATTGCGGGACCATGTGGCACCCCAAAGGGCCCCTGTCACTAGCCTAGACCAGGAACAGCCTACCACCTCCGCCGGCGCTAGTGGACAGGAGGCCCCCACACAACAACAGGCCACCAGAACCCCACCTCCTGCAGAAGAAGAACCACCCCGCAAGCAGAAAATGAGATCTCACAAGAAGACAGAGTAGGATGCCAAGACCCCCGCCAGCATAAGATACCCCCTGATGTCATCCCACTGTCCCACATTGTCACCCTGTCCAACCTCAAACTGCCCCTGCTCCATCCTTCCACAGGCATGTGGACAATGCACCTGTGAGACTGAGAACTGGACTCTGCCATGGACATTACTCCACCCCCACCCATCACCGTTTTACAATCATGTACCTAAATGTAGCACTTTAATTAAATCACTTATTACACTCAAATAATCTGGAGTCTGCTTGTATTCATAACAAATGTATTCCACATAACGGTGCAAAAATGTTCAGTTACATTGTGATGACAACATACCACTGTCATACAGCTGTAGTCCGTGGGCAAACAAAGCAGAAGTCACGCAGTGAGGCATACAGCTCTGAAAAGGGAAGGTAAAGTCACAAATCAGTGAACAGGAACTGGGTGGAAACACCAACAGTAGAGAGGCAGGAGGCTGTAAGTAAAAGTAAAATGGGGTGGTTGATTCTTACCTGTGTGCTACTGAAAATACTGTTGTATCACTGTGTCCCTGGTGTCTGTGTCGTCCCCTTCCTCCTCTTCACTCTCCACAGGCTCCACAGCTGCTACAACACGACCATCCGGGCCATCCTCCTGCAGAAAAGGCACCTGGCGTCGCAAAGCCAGATTGTGAAGCATACAGCAGGCCACGATGATCTGGCACACCTTCTTTGGTGAGTACATTAGGGATCCACCTGTCATATGTAGGCACCTGAACCTGGCCTTCAGGAGCCCGAAGGTTCTTTCTATGATCCTCCTAGTTCGCCCATGGGCCTCATTGTACCGTTCCTCTGCCCTGGTCCGGGGATTCCTCACTGGGGTCAATAGCCAGGAGAGGTTGGGGTAACCAGAGTCCCCCAATAGCCACACACAATGTCTCTGTAGCTGTTCCATCACATACGAGATGCTGCTATTTCGCATGATATACGAGTCATGCACTGACCCAGGGAACTTGGCATTTACATGGGCGATGTACTGGTCTGCCAAACAGACCACCTGGACATTCATCGAATGATAACTTTTTCTGTTCCTGTACACCTGCTCACTTTCTCTGGGGGGAACCAAAGCCACATGGGTCCCATCAATGGCACCAATTATGTTGGGGATATGTCCAAGGGCATAGAAATCACCCTTCACTGTAGCCAAATCGCCCACCTCAGGGAAAACAATGTAGCTCCGCATGTATTTCATCCGGGCAGACAACACTCTGGACAAAACCTTAGAAAACATAGGCTGAGACATCCCTGATGATATGGCCACTGTTGTTTGGAATGATCCACTTGCCAAAAAATGGAGTACTGACAGAACCTGCACCACAGGGGGAATCCCTGTGGGTTGGCGGATGGGGGACATCAGGTCTGGCTCCAGCTGGGCACACAGTTCATGTATAGTGGCTCTGTCAAGCCTGTATGTCAGTATGATATGTCGTTCTTCCATTGTCGACAGGTCCACCAGCGGTCTGTACACGGGAGGATTCATCCTTCTCCTAGCAAGTCCCAGCGGACGGTGCCTAGGAAGGACAACATGGAGCAGAGTCAAGCAACCCACAGGTACGTTCACACAGCTTGCACAGTACACGATTCGCTATGCATTGAATGGCCTGTATGAGTGGCAATGCAAGGCTTAGGCCTGTGTGACGCAGTAGAAATTAAGCCATGTGGGCCCTTGAAATGGCGGCTGCCTGACCTGTGAAGTGTGACAATGGGATGTGAGGTCAATGCGCTGGCGTGGCACACCGTGGCGGTAGGCGGTCGAAGACAGCGGTGCTAAGCCGCATTGGTTAACATTAAACCCTATGGGTTTCAGGAGCCAATGACGATGTGCGCCGGCGGTCCCGGTACGCACCGCCGCGGTACGCACCGCCACGGGCGTGACCGCCATTTTCTAACTGCTTAATAACTCAAGACCTGATCATCCACAGGAGAGGACCTATACTGCAAGTGCTGCTGTGACCTCGGTCTGGGAGATACAATGGCTGCTGAGACTGGGGAAAGGGCCCCTGCCTTCACATCTGAGGAATTGGAGAAACTTGTTGATGGGGTCCTCCCCCAGTATGCGCTACTCTACGGTCGTCCAGACCTACAGGTTAGTACACAGGGAGTACGTAGTATGGGCTATGCCTGTGTTGAGTGGGGTGGATGTAAGATGGTGGGGAGGTGAGCGAATGAGGAGTGCAACGCACAACAGATGAGAGCATGTGCCACATGGCAAGGTTGGGGAGGAGGGGCCACTCACATCGACCATGCAGAAAAGTGATGATATTTCCTTTCCCACCCTATACATGTCACATAGGTCAGAGCCCATCAGAAGATCTAAATTTGGCGTGCCATCGCTAAGGACATCTGGGGAGGAGGGCTGTGGCTATCTCTAGGCCAGGGCGCTTTCTGTAGGCTAGGCCCCTCCGTTAGGCATGGCCCTGTGCCCCCGCCCCCCACCTCTGTAGGGTGCTATGTACAGCTATCCATGGTCCGGCCTCACCTATGTGTGCATTTGTCGTCCATAGACCTGTAGGCCAAGTCACAATAATTGAGTAGTGTACCCCGAGTGCGCGGCGTAGTGCTGGGGGCTTCTGTGTCTGTCCTCTCCGACAATGGTGTTGCCAATGCATGCACTCAACCTGTCTTTATTTCTCCCCCCCCCCCCATTTTCTCTGTCTTCCTGTTCATGTGTGCATTAGCATCATCAGGCGGAGGAGAAGTGGCATCGGCGCACGAGGGAGCTGCATCTCACATGGCCCCGGAGGGCCATGCAACGGACTCAGAGTACACCAGTGAGACGGAGGGTGAGGGGGGCTCCACAACGGGGACCCGTGGAGACGTCAGCGACACCGACACGTCCTCGGAAGGGAGCTCCCTTGCGGTGGCGGCATCATCCGTGCCCACCGCCACAACAGGTACAGCCGCCACCCAGCGCACCAGCTCCGCCCTCCCAGCAGCCCCTCGGCGTTCGGCCCGTGCCCGCTCGGCCAGGAAGCCGGCCATCTCCTTCACCCCAGGCACCTCAGGCCCTGCCCCAGTTACCCCTGCTGCCCTCAGTGAGGAGGTCATTGACCTCCTGAGGACCATCATTGTTGGGCAGTCTACCCTTTTGAATGCCATCCAGGGTGTAGAAAGGGAGGTGCATTGGAGCAATGCATACCTGGAGGGCATTCATTCGGGTCAGGCTGCCCATCAGCGATCGTTCAACGCTCTGGCCTCAGCACTGACGGCAGCCATTGTCACTGTCTCCAGCCTCCCTCTTCAAACTCCCTCCACCCAGTCCCAGTCCCCTGTTCCTCTGCCTATCCCATCCACACCATCAGACCAGCCTGCACACACCTCAACACCCAAGGGCAGCTCATCCAGACATAAGCACCACAGATCACACAAGCATTCACCCAAGCAACATCCAGATGCAGACATGCCAACAGTCACTACCACCTCTGTGTCCCCCACCTCCTCTTCTCCCTCCTCCCTCCCTGTGATGTCTCCACTCACACCTGCATGCACACCCCCATCAGCCAGGACGTCCATCACCCGCACACCCTCCAGACCAGTCCGCACACGTGCAGTCACCACCCCCACTGCCATTTACACGTCCCCTGTGTCCTCTCCCACTGTGTCCGTCACCCCCTCTTCCAAACCACACAAACGCAGGCAGCCACCCACCCAACAGCCATCCACCTCACGACAGCCTCCGTCACAAGCACCTGCACCCAAAGACAGCACACTTGACTCTCCTACAACCACATCCTCTTCCTCCACACCCATACCCACTACACCTACTCGTCCCTGTCTTTCCAAATTGATTTTCCTTTCCAGCCTTGACCTCTTTCCAACAACTGACCCACCCCCTCCATCTCGTAAGAGTCCAAAATGCACCTTAGCCACCACCAGCCCTGCATCTACTAGGACCATAGTTCAGGGCTATTGGAGTCCACCAGCTCCTAGGGCAGGAACATCGGCCAGCAGCAAGGGGACAGCCAGCCCACCCCCTGGGAAGAGGACCAAAAAAGCGAAGGGCAGGCACGACAAGCCTGAGACGGCTGCCACCAAGGACAGTAGCCTTTCCCAGTCACCTGGCACATCAACAAAGGGAGGCAAGGGCCCCAGAGATTCAGCGAAGGAGGGCAAGGGCAGCAGGGCGGACAAGTCAGGCAGCAGGCGAGCTGACCAGGAGGGCCCCACCAGCCCCATTCCGGGTGTGACGGAGGACACCCACGGGCCCAGGACTCCATCACAGGAGGGCGACTGAGCGGGAAGTATTGGCCAGGTCTGGTTCCCTAGAAACACAAGACAAGCAGCGCTGAACAGGGCCCCGCCGTGACAAGCAGCGCTGAACAGGGCCCCGCCGTGACAAGCACAGGGCGCGCTCCGCTGGGCCCCTCCGTGACAAGCACAGGGCGCGCTCCGCTGGGCCCTTCCTCTCAAGCACCGCTCCGCTGGGCCCTTCCTCTCAAGCACCGCTCCGCTGGGCCCTTCCTCTCAAGCACCGCTCCGCTGGGCCCTTCCTCTCAAGCACCGCTCCGCTGGGCCCTTCCTCTCAAGCACCGCTCCGCTGGGCCCTTCCTCTCAAGCACCGCTCCGCTGGGCCCTTCCTCTCAAGCACCGCTCCGCTGGGCCCTTCCTCTCAAGCACCGCTCCGCTGGGCCCTTCCTCTCAAGCACCGCTCCGCTGGGCCCTTCCTCTCAAGCACCGCTCCGCTGGGCCCTTCCTCTCAAGCACCGCTCCGCTGGGCACCGCCGTCTCTGAACCGCTCCGCTGGGCACCGCCGTCTCTGAACCGCTCCGCTGGGCACCGCCGTCTCTGAACCGCTCCGCTGGGCCCTTCCTGTCAAGCACCGCTCCGCTGGGCACCGCCATCTCTGAACTGCTCTGCTGGGCCCTTCATCTCATGCACCGCTGGCCCATTGGCAGTGCCGGTTCTGTGTCGAGCAGGGCTTCACGAAGCACTCTGGCCACCATGCCTCCTCCATGACCAGTGGAGTCTGTAATCCACCTGATGGACTGTGGCTTTGCACTCCCCAGGATGGTACAGTGGCCATGGAGGCCCCTCGTGGATCTGGGGTCGTAGACTCATGTGGCTGAGGTGCCCCTCCTTCCTTTCCCCCTGAGGTGCCTGTAGTTTTATCATCTGATGCCCCAGCAGTGTTCTCTCCAATGGTATCTGGTCTCGTGTGTGGGCTTTGCCCATGTGTTTGTGCACATTGGCCCACGAACGATGGAACTTTGGCAAAATGTGCAGGACTTATAGCCTATGTATATATTTTTAACTATGTTCTTTATTTCATATGTATATTTCATATTTCACATTACTTCATTTGAGCTATAATATACTTCTATTTTAATGATCATTTTATTTTGTCTTTGCATTATTCCGGGGGGTTTGGGGGTGTCACTCTGACTTGTTGCTCTGCATTGGTGAGTAGGTATTTGGGGTGGGGGGGGGGGTGTATCGCGTATGTGTGTGCCCGTGACCTTTCCTCCTCCCCCCTCCCCTGTGTCGTAGGTGCAGTACTCACCGTTGTCGTCTGCGCTGGCGTTCGTGCTCCTTGTAGAAGAGCAGGTAGACAAATAGCTGGTAGGATGTTTAATTCGGGTTCCATGCTGTCCAGATTCCTTGTGGAGTGTGTAGAGGTGAGCGTTTTCCCGTTCGTAGTCTGATTCCGCCGTGTTTTTATCGGCGGGGCTCCCGCCCCGGAAAAGGTGGCGGATTGGTGAGTTGTGATAGGGTGGCCGGTACATTGTCTGCCGCCTGCCTGTTGGCGGTGACCGCCACGCCGTTTGTTTGTCACGCTGTGGCGGTCGGAGTGTTAAAGTGGCGGGCTGTGTTGGCGGTTCCCGCCAGGGTCAGAATTCCATTTTTTTGACCGCCTGCCTGTTGGCGGGTTGGCCGCCGCTTTATCACCGACCGCCAGGGTTGGAATGACCCCCTTAGTCTGGCTCAGTCTCGCCAAGCAATTTTGTCCCGCAAATTGAGTTCTCCTTTGGATCCCTGCCCAGTATTTATCCTTCATGAAGTTATGGATATCGTCAAATCCAGTAATCAATGAGAATTTAAACAGGTTCCTCTCCGCAGCTAATGACCTAGTAGACTGGAAATCTGCAGTTGCTAAACCTCTGCAGAAAAACAGGTAATAGACCCCTCCACCCACTCAAACCTGCATCCCATTTCTTTACTTCCTGCCCTAGGCAAAATTATTGAAAAACTTGTAAACAGCCGATTGACAGCGTTTCTGGGATAGGCTAATATCCTCCATCCTCGTCAGCCTGGCTTTCGTCCCATACACTTTACAGAGTCAACTCTACTGGAAGTTGCAGATACTCTAGAGTTTACTTTAGATGCTGGTAAGAATGCAGCTTTGATTTTACTAGATCTACCGGCTGCATTCGATACAGTCTTCCATGACATCCTACTGCAACGCATTAAGAACTGTGGCATCTCCCATCGTGCCTGGGCTTGACTCAAATTGTTTCTTTCAGATCTCAATCAAGCAGTTGTGCTAGGTCCTTTTTCATCTGGCGAAAAGACAGTCACTTCAGGAGTCTCTCAGGGCTCATCTTTGAGCCCTGTTTTATTTAATATTTACACTGCCCCATTACTTTCGCTGATTACTTAATTTGGGATCGAAACTATATCATACGCTGATAATAACCAGCTGATATTATTCCTGGATAAAGCATCCACTGGTTCTTAATCTAACCTCATACGTTGTCTAAGTGAAGTTATCTGCTGGATGCAATATAACCATCTAAAATGTAATACCAAAAAGTTAGAGATCATGCTACTTGGGAAGGACAATTCCTTTAATCCTCAACTATGCTGGCCAATTTCCACTCCTCCACCTCCGGCCACGGTTGAAGTTGTAAAAAACGTAGGAATAAAATTTGATGCCCTGCTGTCTTTTCACCCACAAGCCCTTGCAGTGGCAGGAATGTGCTTCAATTCAATGAAATCTTTGAACAAAAATTGATTACCTTCCTCTATCAGCAAGAAAGACTTTGGCTGTTGCAATTATAATGTCCAGACTTGATTATTGCAACAACCTGTGTGCTGGGTCCACTAAATAAACCATCCAGAAATTGCAGGTGGTCCAACACGCTGCAGCCAGGCTTGTGTTAAAACTATCTCGACGTGCATCAGCTTCAGCTGCTCTTAAAGTCCTTCATTTGCTGACTGTTTACAAGATTGTCCTCTTTAACATTTTGCTGTTTACATTTAGAGCTTATAGAGTGCAAGGTCCAAAATACCTAACTGCAAGATTTACAAGACTTACTCATTATGTCACTAATCGTACCTTAAGATCTTCATTGGCCAATCTTCTTAAACTTCCTCTGTCCAGACTCAAGACCATAGAAGGCAAATCTTTTGCTGTTTTAGGTTCCAAAACCTGGAACCAACACCACAGATATTTTTGATTTATTGATCCTGAAATAATTTTCAGACAACAGCTAAAGACCTGGATTTTTACCGTCCTTGATGCTCTTTGCCAATCACTTATTCAATAACTCTATTCCCTCTAGACAGGTCTTTCATAAGCTGTATACTCCCCACTCAGAGCCAGGATGCTCACTTGGGAGTGAAAGGTGTGTTTTGCAATTCAATTAAGTTCAATAATTCCAGTCAGCAGATTTTCATCCAACACCACACAGTTCCACACAACACTGTTCCACTCCACCCAGTACCATTCAGCACCACATAATTCAGCAACACACCACATAATTCAACTCAACAACACATTTACACAACACACCACATACATCCAATCTACACCAGAGAATACCATAGCATGCCTATGCAAGATCTACTGGCTTTGTCAATGTTTTTTTAGCCATATTGTACAGCACCGTTGACTTTAGTGCAGCATGGCTGAAAGTAAAAAGGTAAAAAGGTAAAAAGCAATATGACATGGTAAACGCTGGCTGTGTTATAGAGCTTTTTTTCTTGACTTTCAAACATGTTGCAACATGGCTAAGATGGCTAAGAAACATTGGCAACGTCAATAGATCTCAGGTGAGATCCACCCCACTTCAATCCAATCCACCCCACCCCAGTTCTATCACTACAATCAACCCACCCCAATCCAGCCTAATTCATTGCTTTATTGCATGAGAGTGTGTGTTTGACATTCACAGCATGTTTTTTCGTCACCTTTGTGTGCAGTGTTTATGTTTGATTGCAGAGGCACTTCTTTTTCACCACTGTCTTTTATCTTCCCTTTAGGCCGCCCATAGAACAAAATGTTCAGGTAGGCCATCCACCTACTCACCTTATTTTTATAGGCATGCTTCCATGCCCCTTTGCTGATAGGAATTCCTGACGAAGGCCCCTGACTTTCCAGCTCATTGTGTGGGCAGAAACATGTTGGTCCCTCATTTTTAGACTCTATGAGTCATCATTCTCAACCGAGTCCTTACCATAGTTTTTACTCTTACCTAAAAACACCTTTATTAAACTACTTCGACTTGAAATAGGTGATTTGTAAGATCATTTTATTTCATTTCTTATCTGGACCCCTGTAATATCCAGTCAGATTTAATCTCAGCACTCCTTCGGCAGTTCTTTTAACAACGAGGTTGAGTCCGCCCAGGTAGTATCATCTTACCTGGGTGGGGCTAGGTGGTCAAATGATGAAGCATGACACTATAATGTGTGTGAGACCCCCTAGTCCGTAAAGTGAACTCCCTCCTAAAGAGACAGCCACTTCTTACACTCCTCTCAAACTGATAAAGATATGCTTAATTAGAGCCTTGTATGCTGGACACAATAGTCCAGTCCCCTCCAGTTACACAATAAAGCCCCCCCCACACCTCTAGTGTTTTGATAAATCACCCCACTCTAGTCCACCCTAATCAAATCCACCTCACCCCATTTCATTCCGCCCCACTCAAATCCACCCCACCCCACTCTAATCCAATCCACCACATCCACTCTAATCCATCCCACTCAATCCACCACTCAATCCATCCCACTCTACCCCTTTCCAGTCCACCCCACTCTACTCCAATCCACTCCACTACCTCACTCCACTTCACTTCAACCCTCTTCACCCTATACTATCCCACTTCACTCCACTATACGTTACTCCACAACACTCTGTGTCACTGAACCACTGAACTCTCCTCTATACAGTTCTGCAACACCCTACTCCCCCTATTCCACTCTATGACACTCTAGTCACACCAACAAATCCACTCTACAACACTCCTCGCCACCAACTTTTAGCCATGATGAACAGAAACCACACTGGTGTACAGCATGGTAAAAAGACATTGCCAAAGCTGATAGCTCTTGTGTAGACAAGGCCTATTGGCTTTGCCAATGTTTCTTTTATTTGCTGTGATTTCAAAGACAGAGGGAAGTGCCATTCAATGTCTTTTGACAAACTGCTGCTTATTTAACATGACGACTGGTTATTACTTTTCCTTTCATTGATCAAAATGTGAGTAGATTTTGTAACGTGAACCGAGTTACAATCTTTCTGGGGTACAGGTATATGAAAGGAAACGCTGCAGGATGTCAAATGTTACGTAAGACAACACAATATTTAAATACTTGTAAATGAACTTCAGAAATATTTAAAACCATACCAGTGGCAAGAAAAGTTAAAACGGGGCACATTGGACCAGATCTACTAAGCAGTTTAACAGTCACAATATACTAATCCCATTTTAGGAGTCTGAAATTTTTTACCACTCCTAAAGTGGAATTTAGACCCAATACTGAGTTGGTATTTGGATGGGGCGTATTGTAGGTGTACCTTCCAAATACCAAATTGGTGTGTTATGTACCAGTGTCTTGTGATAGAAATCTGGTCTCAAATCATTGAAAAATAACTGACTTCGGAGATGAGGTGGCAATGCACTCGCGAAAGGAAAGGGATCCCTTTGTTACCCATTTCCCTTTGTGAATTAAAAAAAGTATATTGGGGAGTAATCGAGGGACCACTTCCAACTCTCCATCAAACTTTTGAAAAAAGTAAACTTTTGTTTTTAAACACAACCTTTTTTCCTCTAAGCAAAACGGCCTGCAATAAAAACAAAAGCTTATTTTATTAAAAAGCGATCGGTAGGGTGGTCTACTGACTAACAGGCTACCATACCTATGATGGTCAGGTGCATAAAATAGGGCTCCACAGCCCCTACTGTGCAGGGGTGGCCTCAGGCTTTCCCTCACTGTGGGGTTCCTTCTGCAAGTTCAAAGTTGGCTCAATCATATGTTCTAAAAGCCTGTGTCAAGCTGACACAATTGAAAGAAGGCACCAATGATAGGAAAAACTAACTGATAGTCTTTCTTCAAGTGGTTCAAATGCAGAAGCGGTGCCGAACCCAGGACTCATGATGAACGGCATCTCTGTAGTCTGCCTTATTGTCATAGTTGGTGGGTTTCACACCTGCTGTAGGGAGTAGCATAGGGCCTAAAGTACAAAGAATAATGTAAATAAACAGGTATCATTGAGTTTAGTATGGTTTACACCCAACTGTAAATGTCAAGGGACATCCAGTCTGTGTTTTGCAATATGTGAATGGTCAGTATTATAATTGTGACTGTTGTGGCTGGTGGATGCAGGATATTCATAACCATCTCCTCAATCTCCTCCATCCGTTTCATAACCTGCCTGTAAAACACTATCCCTAGGTCCATATATTTGGGAGAAAATAAAAAAGCAGCTATTTGGTTTGTTCTAAAGACTGTGGAGGTTGTGAGATGGAGAGGTTCAGAAATAGAGGTTTGTGGGCATTGAAAAGTCACACAACATGGTTGAAAAATTGTGATAGGGAAAATGGAGGCATTAAATTAGTTGGTTGCTCTTTTGAACTGATACGTTAGATTTCTAAAACTCCAAAAGGTTTTGGTCTAACAGATCAAGGTGCCTTCTCGACCAAGCAGGTGTGCAATTGTCTTTGGTTGTTGGTTAGCAGATGGCAGTGGGATGGAAGCAAGGAAAAGTTAATTTCTGTAGAATTTACTTAAGCACTTTTATAAAAAGGGCTCTCTTCCCTCTTCATGTGGAAGACAAAGTTGCCATTAACATTTGTCTTTGGGGGTAGGGAGATGCTGGAGGCAGTCCTACAGTATGCACTCAGGAATGAGAATGCACAGTGTCTATGATGGGTGTGTTTGATTTTGAGGCAGCAGTCAAGCAGTCAGGATGGAGAAAGATTTTGAACCCTCTCATTGTAAATTCATAGAAATACCATAGTTATAAGTGCTTTATATGCTGGCACAAATTAATGAACATGAGCTAATGTTATTTTTGACCCCATATTTGGCTAAAATGGATATAGCATGTGGCCTAATGGTCAGAGTTTCTGACTTTGGAGCTCGGAAACCAGGTTTAAGTCTCGGCATTGGCTCAACATCCTGTGATTCTGGGCAAATCACTTAGGGAATTGAGACTGACCATTCAGCCAATTGAGTACAATTTTTGCTCTATATTTTTTCCCTCCTAACAGTTCAAAGGGAGTGGAACCTGTGGTAGAATGAGGTGTAGAGTGATAAGCAGATATTTTTCCTTTCAAAAACTGTTTAACATCAACTCCTGATGATAAAGTAGATTGGATACCTTTGAGAAAACGGTTGGCTCTTCTACAAAACCATTGGCAAAAGGGCTGTATAGAGCAACCTGAAAATGCTTAATGTTACGTCTAGAGAGAAACTTTTTTCATTTCCATGGAAACAAAATGAGTGCCACTGTCTGTTTCAATGTCTCTGGGAGTTTCCTCAATGAAGAAAACATCCTGAAGAAAAAGTAACACATTCTGAGTAGAAGCTTCTTCAAAAAAAGAAAAATAGGTCCACTTAGATAAGTAATCTGTCAAAATAATCAAGAACTTTTTGCAAGTTGGTAATAAGTTGAATGGACCAGCAAAGTCAAAAGCAACTTTATGCCATAGTTCTTCTGGTAGGGGAACTAGGAAAAGAGGAGTTTCTACAGTTCTCCAATGTTTATCAGAAATTAAGCATTGGGGACACAAGTCAATAAAAGATGACTATTCATAGAAGGCCACCAATAGTGCTCTCTCGATTTCTTACAAGTAGCTGTGATCCCCAACTGCTCTTCATGTGTAAGGTAATGAATGTATGTCTCAATAAGCTAGGAGAAATAAAACAACCATTTATAGCACATATACCATTCTCAATGGAAATGTCAGAAGAAATCTGAGCAAATGGTCTTAAAACATTGGGTAGATTCTGAATAGGAGGCCAGTCCTTTTTTACAAAATCCATAACTTTCAGTGAAATGTAATCCTGAGAAGTAGCATTAATCCAGTCTTTTTCCGTGACAATTCCCTGACTCCCAGATACAGCGTCAATCAGTTCCACAACACATTCAAAGTCATTTTTGATGTCATCACAATTGGGTGATGGTAGGCAGGAAATACAGTCTAAATGAAAGTTTTTACCCCCTTGTACATATTTGATGGAAACACGGTACTCCTGTAACTTAGGGAGTAATCGTACAAGGTAGGCAGATGCTTTACCTAGGCCATTACCATTCAATAAAAACACTAAGGGCTTATGATCAGTGTATACTTCAAAGTAGGTTCCCCACAAATAGGTTTTGAATTTCTGGACAGCCCCGACACAGGCTAATGCCTCCCTTTCTATGGTACTGTAATATTCTCCTGCTTCGAGTAAACTTTTTGAGGCAAAGGATATAGTGATTTCTTTGTACACTCTCTGTCCAAAGACAGCTCCCACACCTTTCATGCTGGCATCAACTGAGATAATGCATTTCTGTTAAGCAATGTAAGGACTTAAAGCAGGGGCATTTACTACAAGTTCTTTAATACTGTTAAATTATGGTTATACTTTGGAGGGATAGGCTGGAATGAAGCGGGCATAGTAGTCGATTAAGCTTAAAAAAGATCAAGGCATCTCTAGCATTCAGGGGAGGTACCTTAAGAATGGCTTAAACATGACAAAACATAGGTTTGATACCATTGGTTGTTATGTTACAGCCAATATAATCAATTTGTTAGACTAAAAACTTACACTTTTCAGGTGTAGCAGTATTACTTCTAGAGTTTAAAATATTGAGAACATTTTCTAGGTCTAGGAGATGTTCCTCTTTAGTTTTGTAAAAATGAGGATGTCATCCTGGAAAGTTTGGATATTACCTACATCCTTGAATAGGATATCCATAACCTTCTGAAAAACACTTGCAGCCGAAGCAAGACCACAAGGTACCCTTAAATATTTATACGCCCCAAAAGGCATCATAAAGGTAGTAAGTTCCCTGACTTCTCTAATGTTAATCAGCATCTCCTGAAAGTGTGTCAATCAATAAGTATGTTATTGTTGAGTGACCTCAAATCAGAGATGGAGTTCCCTAGTATTTGTTTTCTTTGCAAGAACAATAGGTGAGACCGAGTCTAAGGAGTAGGTAGGCATAGTTATGCCCTCGTCATTAATTTTGGTTAAAAGTTTCTTGAGTTTGGTATGAACAATGATGGGAACCGTTCTCAACTTGTTTACCATGGATATCGCGTTGCTTTTCAATCTAAGTTTGTCTTCAAATACCTGAACAGTTCCAATTACATTCTTGAAAACCTTAGTAATTTGGAAATCATACGAAGCAAAATGTCAAAGTCAGCATCAATAGAAAGAATGGGCATTTTAACTAATACATAGGCATTTTTGTGACCAGGTTTTAAATAAATATCCAGCCTGGCTAGATCCATCAAAACAATCAAACCTTTGCCCTTTAAGGCCACATACACCTTTGTGCAAATGCTTCTTCCCAAGATGCACAGTAAAGGATGAGAGAAACCTAGTAGATCAATATCTTTATTACCAAAGGTTTTTAGACAGATATCTGGGGCTTCTAGTTTAACATTAGCAGGCCATAAGTGTAAGAAACAAGCCTCTGTCTAGCTTGGTTACCCTCCACTTTTGGCATGGTTGTCAGTGTGTTTGATTGTGTAAATTTCCAGGTGATAGTATAACCCACTCAGAAAATCAATGTTATCAAAGTTTGATCCTATTGAAATCAAGCTTGAAGTACTTTCATCATTCTTTTCAAGAAAGTCCATTTATTTATAATATCAAAGCTTGAATGTCGTAGCATTGCACATGAGAAGTCTTGAAGCTTAGAAATGAAGACATAGGAATAGAAGTCTTTGACATATAGTAGAGAACAGCCAATATGTGTTTCACCCCTTTTGTTTGTTTGGTTAACCCGGGGCTTTTTCAAGGCTAAAATGAAGTAGTCATAGATTCAATTATAATGAGCTATAGAAAAAGTATAAGAAAAAGAAAGTAAACTAAGAATCAATTCCTTAGCCAAAACATACAAAAGCAAGAAGAGAGGAAGGTAAGTAGGTAGATAACAAATCCCAATAGAGTCCACCTCTGTGACATATTAGTTGGAATCAGAGTGTCCAAAAAAGGAAGAATGCATACTTATAAGTAAATGACCACTGAAACCAGGACCCGAATAAACTAAGAAGAAAATTGAGGGAAAAATGAAAGGAAAAAGTGAATACTTATCACTGGGATTAGCATGTTTAGTGACAAATAGAAAATAAGAAGTAAGTGTAAATTACAAGTGAAACTGCACTTTAGGCCAGGACATACCAAAAAGACACGTTCTCGGTGGAACTTCTATATTTCCATTGGTACAATCAGTCTGAATAAAATTATAAGGATGTAAGTACAAACGCAACGCATTTTTAGCCTTTGAATATAAATAATTTTCAATCTATTGTATTAATCAATATGTAATTCAGGCAAAACAAAATAACATTAGTTTCACTAAAAGCAAGGTATATGTTTGGGCTTTCCAATATCCTCATTAATGTAACCCAAAAATAATAAATAACATTCTTAACTAATTTGGAAGAAAGAATGAAGACAAGATAAAATACAAAATATAATGTCCTAATATAGTACCAAAAATCCCTTAGGGAAAAAATATATATAAAGGAGCAGCATAATTCAGTGTACATAAGTACTTGACATTATAGTAAAACAGTTAACATTGTGGTGACACATAAATAGTGCTCTGTGAACTCGACGTGAATGCCAAACTAAAAAAGTTATGTTTTAAGCAACTAGAAAAGGTTTAAGTATGTCGATGGAAAGCCTGTCCTGTTGTAGGTATGTAGAAACAAATGTAAGTGGGTCATATGACATCTTATGTACATTGCTACCGAAGTTACACTTACCGAGGTAACAACGTTACGATGAGAGGTCTATTTCAGCCGGCGTGGCGTTTTAGTCTGACGCCATTTTGGAATAGGAGTTATTTGACAAAGTCCTTCGTCTCTATTTACATACACTCAGGACAGAATAGTCCTTTTTCTTATATAACGATCCCAGTGGGAGCGGTAAAATAGGTGAAAAAACGGTGGCCATTTCTGAGTGTGCAAATTAAATACGAAGGGAAACCTCAAGTGTTAGATCCCACATCGTTGTATTTTGGAACATAGAAATTTACATGAAATTCGCACTTATTAAAATCCTGACAAAAACAGAGACATGTTAGAAATACATCAAACCTTTTTGATTGTGCAGGTTTAAATATGAGAAAGACTGCTATACTGGATTATATATCGCTATTATTAATTACATAACGATTTGCATGATTCCACTTATTTGTAATGCTAACGAGGACAAAATGCCTTGTTGGAAAAAACGTCAGCCCTCTTGAAATGGTCATTGTGATTGAAAAGAAAGTATTGAATTATATCATATTTATGATGGCTTTAATCGAAAAGTAATCATAAAAATTCATGGGTTATTGCAAATTGCTGGCTCAAACATTGAAAGTCCTAAAAAAATTGATTAAAAAGTGGAAATCATAACCAGAAATAGACAAGCTTGCTAGATTTGAGAAAGTATAATTGAAAGTAAATATGTTAAGCTTGAGTGAACAAGGTCTTTGAAAATATATCTTATTCTTAGATATATAGATTTGATGTTTCAGTCTCCAGTCAAGTTTTTGAACCTGGATAGTATTCCTTATTGTGTATAGTAATGAAGGTCAAAGTAGGCAATAGTGCCATTCCGGATCTTTATTAAGTCCTTGACGGACTGTGTCATAACGAATGATAAGTTTGCTTTCAATTTGTCGTAGTTTAAGTACGAGGTTGCCTCTCCTGGGATGTGTTCTGAGTCTGACCAGTCCACAGAAAGTAAAAGATCTTCTCTCAGGGTGACATTTGACAAAGTGTTCAACTAAAGGAAGTCTAGTGTCACTTTTTTGTATGTTGTGATAATGTTCTTGTATACTTGTTTGGAGAGCTCTAGTGCTACTGCCAATATAGACTTTGTAACAAGGACAGTTAATGAGATCAACTGTGTTAGTGCTTTTGCAGTTGATAAATTCCCTTATCTTGAATTGTTGATCATTAACAGTAATATTTTTAGAATTGGATAGTCCAAGTTTACAAATAGAATAGTTGGTACATGTGTAGAAACCACTCGGATGTCTCATATGATGTTGAATAGAAGTTACTTCCTGGTAAAACGAGGAACCAGGAAACTCATCTGGGGAGTTGACGAAATGTGTTGAGAAATGGAAGGATTTTTGTTTAATAGATACCAGTGTTTGTACAATAGTTTACGAATATATTTATGGCCATTATGAAATCCTGTGATAAAATGAATAGGTGTGGACTGGAGGATAGCACTGTTTTTATTTTTGTTCAGAATGGTAGTGTGATCAGTTTTAGGAAAATGATCCTTGATGTTATTGAGTTTTTTGAGTGCATATCCTCGTGAGTGTTTTTGACTGTGTCTACTGGGATCCTGCTAACCAGGACCCCAGTAGTTATGTTCTCTGCCTTAAATTTAGTTGGTTACTGTTATGACAGTATTTCACCCACAATTGGCACACTGGTGCCTCATTATAAGTCCCTAGTATATGGTACCTAGGTACCCAGGGCATTGGGGCTCCAGATGATCCCTCTGGGCTGCAGTATATATTTTGCCACCCGTAGGAAAGCAAAATATATGGCTTCTTCAGTACTGCCATTGCAGCCTGCATGAAAAGGTACAAGCACCCTTTCAATGCCATTCTTCACTACACAAGGTTACTTATAAGTCACCCCTCTGGCAGGCCTTCTAGCCCAAAGGGCAGGGTGCAAAGTACCTGTGTGTGAGGGCACCCCTGCACTAGCAGAGGTGCCCACATGAACTTTAGGCCCATTTTCCCAGACTTCGCGAGTGCGGGGATGCCATTTTATACTTGTACTTGACATAGGTCACTACCTATGTCCAGCTACATAATGATAACTCCGAACATAGGTGTGTTTGGTATCAAACATGTTGGAATCATACCCCATGGCTTTCGCAAGCATTGGTTGTATGATTCCATGCATTCTGGGGCTCCTTAGAGGACCTCCAGTACTGCCATTACAGCCTTCTGATTGTGTCCAGGCAGCCCAAGCTCCTGCCACCTCCCAGACAGTTTTCTGCCCTCCTGTTGCTTGAGAAGCTTGAGCCCAGGAAGGCAGAACAAAGGATTTCCTTTGGGAAAGGGTTGTTACACCCTCTCCCTTTGGCAAGAGGTGTCACAGGCTTGGGAGGGGTAGCCTCCCCAAGCTACTGGAAATGCTTTGAAGGGCATTTGGTGCCCTCCTAGCATAAATCAGTGTACACTGGTTCCGAGACCCCTAGTCTCTGCTCTGGTGCGAAACTGGACAAAGGAGAGGGGAGTGACCATTCCCCTGACCATCACCTCCCAGGGGTGGTGCTCAGAGCTCCTCCAGAGGGTCCCTGGGTTTTGCTATCTTGGATTTGGGAGAAAATAAAAAAGCAGCTATTTGGTTTGTTCTAAAGACTGTGGAGGTTGTGAGATGGAGAGGTTCAGAAATAGAGGTTTGTGGGCATTGAAAAGTCACACAACATGGTTGAAAAATTGTGATAGGGAAAATGGAGGCATTAAATTAGTTGGTTGCTCTTTTGAACTGATACGTTAGATTTCTAAAACTCCAAAAGGTTTTGGTCTAACAGATCAAGGTGCCTTCTCGACCAAGCAGATGTGCAATTGTCTTTGGTTGTTGGTTAGCAGATGGCAGTGGGATGGAAGCAAGGAAAAGTTAATTTCTGTAGAATTTACTTAAGCACTTTTATAAAAAGGGCTCTCTTCCCTCTTCATGTGGAAGACAAAGTTGCCATTAACATTTGTCTTTGGGGGTAGGGAGATGCTGGAGGCAGTCCTACAGTATGCACTCAGGAATGAGAATGCACAGTGTCTATGATGGGTGTGTTTGATTTTGAGGCAGCAGTCAAGCAGTCAGGATGGAGAAAGATTTTGAACCCTCTCATTGTAAATTCATAGAAATACCATAGTTATAAGTGCTTTATATGCTGGCACAAATTAATGAACATGAGCTAATGTTATTTTTGACCCCATATTTGGCTAAAATGGATATAGCATGTGGCCTAATGGTCAGAGTTTCTGACTTTGGAGCTCGGAAACCAGGTTTAAGTCTCGGCATTGGCTCAACATCCTGTGATTCTGGGCAAATCACTTAGGGAATTGAGACTGACCATTCAGCCAATTGAGTACAATTTTTGCTCTATATTTTTTCCCTCCTAACAGTTCAAAGGGAGTGGAACCTGTGGTAGAATGAGGTGTAGAGTGATAAGCAGATATTTTTCCTTTCAAAAACTGTTTAACATCAACTCCTGATGATAAAGTAGATTGGATACCTTTGAGAAAACGGTTGGCTCTTCTACAAAACCATTGGCAAAAGGGCTGTATAGAGCAACCTGAAAATGCTTAATGTTACGTCTAGAGAGAAACTTTTTTCATTTCCATGGAAACAAAATGAGTGCCACTGTCTGTTTCAATGTCTCTGGGAGTTTCCTCAATGAAGAAAACATCCTGAAGAAAAAGTAACACATTCTGAGTAGAAGCTTCTTCAAAAAAAGAAAAATAGGTCCACTTAGATAAGTAATCTGTCAAAATAATCAAGAACTTTTTGCAAGTTGGTAATAAGTTGAATGGACCAGCAAAGTCAAAAGCAACTTTATGCCATAGTTCTTCTGGTAGGGGAACTAGGAAAAGAGGAGTTTCTACAGTTCTCCAATGTTTATCAGAAATTAAGCATTGGGGACACAAGTCAATAAAAGATGACTATTCATAGAAGGCCACCAATAGTGCTCTCTCGATTTCTTACAAGTAGCTGTGATCCCCAACTGCTCTTCATGTGTAAGGTAATGAATGTATGTCTCAATAAGCTAGGAGAAATAAAACAACCATTTATAGCACATATACCATTCTCAATGGAAATGTCAGAAGAAATCTGAGCAAATGGTCTTAAAACATTGGGTAGATTCTGAATAGGAGGCCAGTCCTTTTTTACAAAATCCATAACTTTCAGTGAAATGTAATCCTGAGAAGTAGCATTAATCCAGTCTTTTTCCGTGACAATTCCCTGACTCCCAGATACAGCGTCAATCAGTTCCACAACACATTCAAAGTCATTTTTGATGTCATCACAATTGGGTGATGGTAGGCAGGAAATACAGTCTAAATGAAAGTTTTTACCCCCTTGTACATATTTGATGGAAACACGGTACTCCTGTAACTTAGGGAGTAATCGTACAAGGTAGGCAGATGCTTTACCTAGGCCATTACCATTCAATAAAAACACTAAGGGCTTATGATCAGTGTATACTTCAAAGTAGGTTCCCCACAAATAGGTTTTGAATTTCTGGACAGCCCCGACACAGGCTAATGCCTCCCTTTCTATGGTACTGTAATATTCTCCTGCTTCGAGTAAACTTTTTGAGGCAAAGGATATAGTGATTTCTTTGTACACTCTCTGTCCAAAGACAGCTCCCACACCTTTCATGCTGGCATCAACTGAGATAATGCATTTCTGTTAAGCAATGTAAGGACTTAAAGCAGGGGCATTTACTACAAGTTCTTTAATACTGTTAAATTATGGTTATACTTTGGAGGGATAGGCTGGAATGAAGCGGGCATAGTAGTCGATTAAGCTTAAAAAAGATCAAGGCATCTCTAGCATTCAGGGGAGGTACCTTAAGAATGGCTTAAACATGACAAAACATAGGTTTGATACCATTGGTTGTTATGTTACAGCCAATATAATCAATTTGTTAGACTAAAAACTTACACTTTTCAGGTGTAGCAGTATTACTTCTAGAGTTTAAAATATTGAGAACATTTTCTAGGTCTAGGAGATGTTCCTCTTTAGTTTTGTAAAAATGAGGATGTCATCCTGGAAAGTTTGGATATTACCTACATCCTTGAATAGGATATCCATAACCTTCTGAAAAACACTTGCAGCCGAAGCAAGACCACAAGGTACCCTTAAATATTTATACGCCCCAAAAGGCATCATAAAGGTAGTAAGTTCCCTGACTTCTCTAATGTTAATCAGCATCTCCTGAAAGTGTGTCAATCAATAAGTATGTTATTGTTGAGTGACCTCAAATCAGAGATGGAGTTCCCTAGTATTTGTTTTCTTTGCAAGAACAATAGGTGAGACCGAGTCTAAGGAGTAGGTAGGCATAGTTATGCCCTCGTCATTAATTTTGGTTAAAAGTTTCTTGAGTTTGGTATGAACAATGATGGGAACCGTTCTCAACTTGTTTACCATGGATATCGCGTTGCTTTTCAATCTAAGTTTGTCTTCAAATACCTGAACAGTTCCAATTACATTCTTGAAAACCTTAGTAATTTGGAAATCATACGAAGCAAAATGTCAAAGTCAGCATCAATAGAAAGAATGGGCATTTTAACTAATACATAGGCATTTTTGTGACCAGGTTTTAAATAAATATCCAGCCTGGCTAGATCCATCAAAACAATCAAACCTTTGCCCTTTAAGGCCACATACACCTTTGTGCAAATGCTTCTTCCCAAGATGCACAGTAAAGGATGAGAGAAACCTAGTAGATCAATATCTTTATTACCAAAGGTTTTTAGACAGATATCTGGGGCTTCTAGTTTAACATTAGCAGGCCATAAGTGTAAGAAACAAGCCTCTGTCTAGCTTGGTTACCCTCCACTTTTGGCATGGTTGTCAGTGTGTTTGATTGTGTAAATTTCCAGGTGATAGTATAACCCACTCAGAAAATCAATGTTATCAAAGTTTGATCCTATTGAAATCAAGCTTGAAGTACTTTCATCATTCTTTTCAAGAAAGTCCATTTATTTATAATATCAAAGCTTGAATGTCGTAGCATTGCACATGAGAAGTCTTGAAGCTTAGAAATGAAGACATAGGAATAGAAGTCTTTGACATATAGTAGAGAACAGCCAATATGTGTTTCACCCCTTTTGTTTGTTTGGTTAACCCGGGGCTTTTTCAAGGCTAAAATGAAGTAGTCATAGATTCAATTATAATGAGCTATAGAAAAAGTATAAGAAAAAGAAAGTAAACTAAGAATCAATTCCTTAGCCAAAACATACAAAAGCAAGAAGAGAGGAAGGTAAGTAGGTAGATAACAAATCCCAATAGAGTCCACCTCTGTGACATATTAGTTGGAATCAGAGTGTCCAAAAAAGGAAGAATGCATACTTATAAGTAAATGACCACTGAAACCAGGACCCGAATAAACTAAGAAGAAAATTGAGGGAAAAATGAAAGGAAAAAGTGAATACTTATCACTGGGATTAGCATGTTTAGTGACAAATAGAAAATAAGAAGTAAGTGTAAATTACAAGTGAAACTGCACTTTAGGCCAGGACATACCAAAAAGACACGTTCTCGGTGGAACTTCTATATTTCCATTGGTACAATCAGTCTGAATAAAATTATAAGGATGTAAGTACAAACGCAACGCATTTTTAGCCTTTGAATATAAATAATTTTCAATCTATTGTATTAATCAATATGTAATTCAGGCAAAACAAAATAACATTAGTTTCACTAAAAGCAAGGTATATGTTTGGGCTTTCCAATATCCTCATTAATGTAACCCAAAAATAATAAATAACATTCTTAACTAATTTGGAAGAAAGAATGAAGACAAGATAAAATACAAAATATAATGTCCTAATATAGTACCAAAAATCCCTTAGGGAAAAAATATATATAAAGGAGCAGCATAATTCAGTGTACATAAGTACTTGACATTATAGTAAAACAGTTAACATTGTGGTGACACATAAATAGTGCTCTGTGAACTCGACGTGAATGCCAAACTAAAAAAGTTATGTTTTAAGCAACTAGAAAAGGTTTAAGTATGTCGATGGAAAGCCTGTCCTGTTGTAGGTATGTAGAAACAAATGTAAGTGGGTC
Source organism: Pleurodeles waltl (assembly GCF_031143425.1). NCBI lineage: Eukaryota > Metazoa > Chordata > Amphibia > Caudata > Salamandridae > Pleurodeles > Pleurodeles waltl. The sequence goes on from NC_090443.1 coordinate 450,164,747, forward strand.
ATATGACATCTTATGTACATTGCTACCGAAGTTACACTTACCGAGGTAACAACGTTACGATGAGAGGTCTATTTCAGCCGGCGTGGCGTTTTAGTCTGACGCCATTTTGGAATAGGAGTTATTTGACAAAGTCCTTCGTCTCTATTTACATACACTCAGGACAGAATAGTCCTTTTTCTTATATAACGATCCCAGTGGGAGCGGTAAAATAGGTGAAAAAACGGTGGCCATTTCTGAGTGTGCAAATTAAATACGAAGGGAAACCTCAAGTGTTAGATCCCACATCGTTGTATTTTGGAACATAGAAATTTACATGAAATTCGCACTTATTAAAATCCTGACAAAAACAGAGACATGTTAGAAATACATCAAACCTTTTTGATTGTGCAGGTTTAAATATGAGAAAGACTGCTATACTGGATTATATATCGCTATTATTAATTACATAACGATTTGCATGATTCCACTTATTTGTAATGCTAACGAGGACAAAATGCCTTGTTGGAAAAAACGTCAGCCCTCTTGAAATGGTCATTGTGATTGAAAAGAAAGTATTGAATTATATCATATTTATGATGGCTTTAATCGAAAAGTAATCATAAAAATTCATGGGTTATTGCAAATTGCTGGCTCAAACATTGAAAGTCCTAAAAAAATTGATTAAAAAGTGGAAATCATAACCAGAAATAGACAAGCTTGCTAGATTTGAGAAAGTATAATTGAAAGTAAATATGTTAAGCTTGAGTGAACAAGGTCTTTGAAAATATATCTTATTCTTAGATATATAGATTTGATGTTTCAGTCTCCAGTCAAGTTTTTGAACCTGGATAGTATTCCTTATTGTGTATAGTAATGAAGGTCAAAGTAGGCAATAGTGCCATTCCGGATCTTTATTAAGTCCTTGACGGACTGTGTCATAACGAATGATAAGTTTGCTTTCAATTTGTCGTAGTTTAAGTACGAGGTTGCCTCTCCTGGGATGTGTTCTGAGTCTGACCAGTCCACAGAAAGTAAAAGATCTTCTCTCAGGGTGACATTTGACAAAGTGTTCAACTAAAGGAAGTCTAGTGTCACTTTTTTGTATGTTGTGATAATGTTCTTGTATACTTGTTTGGAGAGCTCTAGTGCTACTGCCAATATAGACTTTGTAACAAGGACAGTTAATGAGATCAACTGTGTTAGTGCTTTTGCAGTTGATAAATTCCCTTATCTTGAATTGTTGATCATTAACAGTAATATTTTTAGAATTGGATAGTCCAAGTTTACAAATAGAATAGTTGGTACATGTGTAGAAACCACTCGGATGTCTCATATGATGTTGAATAGAAGTTACTTCCTGGTAAAACGAGGAACCAGGAAACTCATCTGGGGAGTTGACGAAATGTGTTGAGAAATGGAAGGATTTTTGTTTAATAGATACCAGTGTTTGTACAATAGTTTACGAATATATTTATGGCCATTATGAAATCCTGTGATAAAATGAATAGGTGTGGACTGGAGGATAGCACTGTTTTTATTTTTGTTCAGAATGGTAGTGTGATCAGTTTTAGGAAAATGATCCTTGATGTTATTGAGTTTTTTGAGTGCATATCCTCGTGAGTGTTTTTGACTGTGTCTACTGGGATCCTGCTAACCAGGACCCCAGTAGTTATGTTCTCTGCCTTAAATTTAGTTGGTTACTGTTATGACAGTATTTCACCCACAATTGGCACACTGGTGCCTCATTATAAGTCCCTAGTATATGGTACCTAGGTACCCAGGGCATTGGGGCTCCAGATGATCCCTCTGGGCTGCAGTATATATTTTGCCACCCGTAGGAAAGCAAAATATATGGCTTCTTCAGTACTGCCATTGCAGCCTGCATGAAAAGGTACAAGCACCCTTTCAATGCCATTCTTCACTACACAAGGTTACTTATAAGTCACCCCTCTGGCAGGCCTTCTAGCCCAAAGGGCAGGGTGCAAAGTACCTGTGTGTGAGGGCACCCCTGCACTAGCAGAGGTGCCCACATGAACTTTAGGCCCATTTTCCCAGACTTCGCGAGTGCGGGGATGCCATTTTATACTTGTACTTGACATAGGTCACTACCTATGTCCAGCTACATAATGATAACTCCGAACATAGGTGTGTTTGGTATCAAACATGTTGGAATCATACCCCATGGCTTTCGCAAGCATTGGTTGTATGATTCCATGCATTCTGGGGCTCCTTAGAGGACCTCCAGTACTGCCATTACAGCCTTCTGATTGTGTCCAGGCAGCCCAAGCTCCTGCCACCTCCCAGACAGTTTTCTGCCCTCCTGTTGCTTGAGAAGCTTGAGCCCAGGAAGGCAGAACAAAGGATTTCCTTTGGGAAAGGGTTGTTACACCCTCTCCCTTTGGCAAGAGGTGTCACAGGCTTGGGAGGGGTAGCCTCCCCAAGCTACTGGAAATGCTTTGAAGGGCATTTGGTGCCCTCCTAGCATAAATCAGTGTACACTGGTTCCGAGACCCCTAGTCTCTGCTCTGGTGCGAAACTGGACAAAGGAGAGGGGAGTGACCATTCCCCTGACCATCACCTCCCAGGGGTGGTGCTCAGAGCTCCTCCAGAGGGTCCCTGGGTTTTGCTATCTTGGATTCAAGGTTGGCAGGGAACTCTGGAAGCATCTAAGTAGCCAGTGCCAGCAGGTGACGTTGGAGCCCTCCTCTGATAGGTGCTCTCCCGGTTAGCTGGCCAATCCCCCTTTCAGGGCTATTCCCCTTGGGTGTTTCCTCAGATCGTGATTGCAAGACTCCAGCAGGAATCCTCTGCACCCTCCACTTTGACTTCTGACCGAAGAAACTGCATCTGGACTCTTTAGTACCCTACAAGCTGCAACAAAGAAGCAAGACACCTTCTGCAACACTGTATCTCTGGCTCCTTCTAGCAACTGCAACATTTGCCCAGTTGTGCATCCTCTGAGGACAGTCCATCTTCAGCTTGCATCAGAAGGAAGAAGGAATCTCCCTTGGGATGAAGGAGTCACTCTCATGCTTCTGCAGGGACTGCGATGATGACCGGCTGCATGGATTCCCTCTCTTGCTAGGCTGCATGGATCCTGCATCACAGGGGGTGGACCAAAGTGGTCCTGATGGTCCTCTCTTCCAACTGTCCAATTTTGGTGAAGGTAAGACCTTGCCTCCCCATGCAAGACAGTATCACCATGCACCGCATCCTTTGCAGCTGCCAAGGCTTGTTGGCATCCTTCCTCTAAGAGCTTCAGGCATCTTGAAAGTCCAGCCCCCAGCACTCTTTCCTGTGATGCACAGCTCCCTGAGTGGTTCTCTGACTGCATGGGAGCCTTTCCTGTAGTGCTGTGCTGCATGGGCCTCTTCTGTGACTTTCCTGTCCCCATCCTGTGGGACTCCTGTGAGCACTGCCTGGTCTCCTGTGGGCTCTCTGTGTTGCTGAGGGCCCCGTCTGACTCCCCCTCCTGGACAGAGTCCACCTGGTCCCTGGCACCAGCATTTTCCTATAACTGCGAGCTTTGCTTGGGCCAAAGCTTGTTGGCGGACTCCGACGACGCAAGCTCGACTGCAATCCTCCATCCAACATGGGATATCACATGCACCCTCCAGGAATCCGACTTTATCTTCTTGGGTGGAGTGCTGACTCTTCCTCCGCACTGGTGGTTCACCTTTTGCATCTTCGTCCTAGTGGGTAGGGGCTCCTGCCCTTCGTGCACTCTTCTGTGATTCTTGGACTTGGTCCTCTCTCTCCACAGGTCTTCTTGTCCAGGAATCCACTGTTGGTGTCTTGTAGTCTCTTCTGGGTTTTGCATAATTCTTCTTTACTTCTGTGTGTGCGTTCTGGGAAACTTACTGTGATTTACTCCTACTTTCCTGGTCGCTAGGGTGGGTTGAGGTACTTTGGGCTTTTCTAGTACTCCCAGCTCCCCTCTACACACTACACTTGCCTAGCTGGGGGACCGACTGTTGTTTTTCACTTTCTTAGTATATGGTTTGTGCTCCCCTAGGCCCATTTCTAACTATTGCGTGATTTTTCACTAATTGCACTGTTTGGTTTTCTAACAGTTTTCATGCCTATTTCTGCAAACTAGTGTATATAATGTGTAAATTTGCTTACCTCCTAAGGGAGTATAGTCTCTATGGTATTTTTGGTATTTGTGTCACCAAAATAAAGTACCTTTATTTTTGTAACACTGAAGTCCACATTATAACAATGGGGGTAAAAACCGCCTACCGACGCGGTGACGGCTGCAAAAAAAAACGTCACCACGGCTGCCATCCGTCCGCCATAATATAATCACTGCCGGACTTCTGCCACAAGAAAGGCAGAAATCCGGCAGTGATCGTACTGGCGGACGGTGGTAAGCTGGCACTGCTACCACCAGCACCGCCATGCCAGTTGAACGCTGACAGCCATATTTTGACCTGTGATACGGCCTGGCAGTAGCAGCGCCCCTTTCCGTTCCCTGCCGGAAGACCTCCAAGACCACAGTAAATTGGGCTTCCGACAGGGGATGGGGTGAGAAGGTGGGTGGTGTTGTGTGTGTGTGTGTGTGTGTGTCTGAGTGTGTGCATGAATGTGTGAGTGTGTGTGTGAATGCGTCTGTGTGTGTTGTGTTGTTTGCGTGGTTGTATGAGTGTGAGTGAATGCGTGTAAGAATGGTGAACTGAGTGTGTGTCTGCGTGTCAATGTGATCGTTTTAAGAATGTGTGCAAACAGGTCTGAACTTATTCATGTATGAATGCGTGTATGTCAGTGTGAGTGATTGATATCTCCCTCCCGGCGGCTGACACTGCCATGGCGGTATGCGTGGAGAAGTGACGGGTTGACTGCAGCCATCCAGCCATTCTCATACTGTGGCAGTATGTACCGCCAGCCTGTTGCCGGTACTACTCCACATTTCCACTCACCGCCGGGGTCATAATAACCCCCTGAGTGTTTTCTTTCATGTATGTAAGTACTAAGTGTGACTACAGTGGTATTGCATGAGCTTTGCATGTCTCCTAGATAAGCTTTCACTGCTCATCCACATCTACCTCTAGAGAGCCTGGCTTCTAGACACTGACTACACTAATAAGGGAAACCTGGACCTGGCATAAGGTGTAAGCATCATAGGTACCCACTACACACCAGGCCAGCCTCCTAAAATAAGGAATAGAATGTGTTATCTGCCAATACTGTATTTGGGGACCCAGAATCCACTCTAAGATCTGTACGTTTGTCATTAATCGCAGCTTGGCAAATCGGACTCCCCACCTTAACATTTTCTTGAGTATTGTGAATAGTAAGAGTAACATTAGAGAATCTGCTAGAGCGTTCTTGAACATCGGTATTGGAAGTCTCTTGGATACCTACATTGTGAATTCACACATTGGTTCCAAGTACCTGAGACCTACAATCAGCTTGAAAATGTCCTACTTTCTACATTTAACACATTTTTTTCCGAGGGCAGGACATGAGTGATTATTGCCTATAGGATTTCTAGAACCACAGCAATAACATACAGACTGTTTTCTTTTATCTTTGGAAGATTTGATGGTCGCAATCATACTCTCTTCGGATACATGAGATACAGGAGAATGCCCTTCTTGATTGGCCAATGCTTGGATAAAAATTATCGCACGTTCTATACTTTTTATAAATGTCAATTACTTCAGAAAGAGATGGATTTCTGCAAGTGACCTAAGTCTTTCTTGCATCTTTTTTTGAGAAGCAATTGAACAGAAATTGGTCTCTGATATAAATGCCAATAGAATTCTCGAACTCACAAAACAAAGCTAAAACTCGCAACGCTGCAATGTACTCTCCAACTGATTCATTGCTAGCTTGTTAATGCTTAAAGAAGCTGTGCCTTTTCAAAAGCACACTAGCTTCTTCAGAGAACTGTTTTTTTAGATCTCCCTTTGGCTTCAATGTAAACATTCCACATAGTATCGCCACTAGGAGGGGGTATGATGGGAAGATTATCGAAAAATTTCTGCCCAGCAACTCCGAAAAGATTAAAAAGTAAAGTAAATTTCCTAGGAGGAGCCTAATCAAGACCATCAGTGGCAGACACATAATTTTCAAAAATACATAGCCACTGTTTCCATTTAATGTCGAGTTTACTTGGTTTTAGCAGGAAGGAAGGCGGATTAAGAACATTTTGTATAGTAATAATGAGAAAACACAAGGATTTTTTATTTTATTTTATTTACAGTTCAGAAAACCGGTAAGATAAAAAAGCAGTGGCCAACGGTTCATCAGCTCTCCTCTCAAAGTGCAACAGCACAGTACAAATTGTCATATTGGAACGATCTGAATTACCTAAATTGAAATAAGACCATTATAAAATGACCACCGTGTATGTGACGTAAACAAGCTGTCGCCCAGTGACCTCTGTGGCAGTGAGCAACCATTAGTCCACTCGTTGCTGTTGGGTTGGTCGCAACTGGAGCGAGATAATACTGCTGAATGCAGCCTCAAGCTCCCACCGCTGGGCGAGTGAAGAGATGCATGCTGGCTGGAGCAAGGCATGGGTGCAGAACCTGGCTTCGAGCTCCCACAGCCACTGAGCACCCAGAACAGGAGCGAGGAGGAGGTTGCCTGGATATGGGAAACAAGGTGAGTTGAGCAGCGAAGAGATGCAAATGGCGCACCGGATGCGATCACAAGTATAGGACGGAGAGATAGGCCAAATGAAGATGGGAACTGGAAATATGCCAAAATAAGTCAAATGGAAGCAGGCAGCAGAAGCGCGACACACCTTGATTGAAGAAAGTAGCTAACCTCCTCAATTTTTAGCCTGTGGGTCTGACAGTTGAGTAGCAGACAGTTGATGGTCATGAAATACTGCTTTTATTCCACTTCTGGTACCAAATGTAGTATCGGGGAAATGGCTGAGTGACCAACACAGGAACCAGATAAAAGTAGTCAGGAGAAGTTTATTTCTTAAGTCCATAGGAAAGGACCCACGGCTGTACAGCCTCTCAGGTGAAGAGTCAGGAGAACTGCTCTTTCACCTAGCAACCATGAGAGAAGTTCTACAAGGTTATGAAACATTGGTAAACATTCTAAAATGATTAAAGCAATAGTAATACACAAACAGTAAAGTAACACGTTAAACAGTATGAAAGCTAAGGTAAGTATGAGGATCAGATATTACAGTAGCCCAACTTGCACCATGATGTGAATTGTAAACAATAATAATATAAATGTAAAGGATCTTGAAAAGTCAGAAAGCCCAGAAACGTATATAATACAGCCTAGAGTGTCAATACCAGATTCGTAACACACATTTTTAAGTACATATTTAAATGCATCTTTACCACATTGACATTTACTACACCCGGTGTCACGGTTTAATTTTCCCATGCTGACACACATAGCTGGAAAATGGCTCCATGCAACAGGAGACACCTTTAGAAACTGTTTAGGCAACAAAACCATGCATGCTGGGCAGGGGCGGCTCCTCCATTGGAGCAGAGGAGCGTCGCCCCACTAAAATGCACCAGAAATGTCAAGGGTGCTTGTGTTGTAGGTAGGAGTTTTTGTGCAGGAACAGGCACCTTCCTGCACAAAAACAATCCTGAGAGGCTTTTTTCCACTTTCTATGTGTGCTGCAGAATGCTTTATGTGGCTTCAAAAATCTGACTTAAGGTTTGCTTCGTTTTGGCACTGCGTTTGCGTGGTGAAAGAGCGACACAAACTGGGTCATAAATAAGGCTTTTGAGTTTATATGGAAATGCTTGCACAGACTGTAGGTCTTTCGAGTAGCAGAGGTTGGAAGTCCATCAAGTGGTCTGGGTGAGTGTCACTTTAGAGCTAATTGTATCACTGAAGCTGCCAGCACTTGTGTGTGTAGTAGCTGAGGAAACTGAGCACAATAGTTTTTGGAGCACTGGCTCACTGTTTCTTGCAGGGGGGTGGGTCTAAGGTTTTATTACAACTCTGTCTCCAATCACAGTGACTCACAATTTGCAATCTACCCCATTATCATCAATCCTCATAAACTTGGTAAGAATATGACCCATTATGATTTGAAATTTCACAAATTGCCCTATTAGTACATAGATCAGTTCATATAGGGCCAGATGTATACAATTAGGAATACTGATTTCCCAATTGAGATTCTCTCTGAATTGTAATTAGGAAATCAGGATTCCTAAAGTATGAAACTCATTAAGTTTCATTTAGGTTTTCCTTGTGGGTCGCATATCGACCTACCTCATGAATATTAATGAAGTAGGTCACATTTCGCAACCCTTTAGGAATCACAGCCATCAGAGAGATGGGGGCCTGCTGAGGTCAGCAGACCACCATGCCTGTGATTGCTTTTTTAAAATATTTTATTTTAGAATCAGGTAATAAAAGTTGATTACAGAATAATTATCATAAGTAGTAATGCAGAATGTATAAATATAAGTATAGCACCATTCTTATATATTCATGGAATGCATACAAATAAATTAAAATTGAAACAAGACACCATGCATTAAGCACAATCTAGTGAAGGACATCATCTAGTATGAGTTTACTTTTCAATGATCTGTTTCATCGCACCAGATACCCCTGAATATTCTGAGGGCCCCAATTCTTTGCACTTTCAGTTTTCCTGCTTCTTAAGATGTTTAATTTTGCTAACCCATGATTCAAAGGTAGGGGCTTCAGGTGACTTTCACTTTTGCAATACTAAGGACTGGGCAACTAAGGAGGCAATATAAAGAATTTGCTGTTGTCTCACAGACACTTGCCTGTGTGCAGATGTCATACTGAATAATGCCTCCACTGGGACCAGGGATAGGCAAACCAGTAACTGTTAGTAATTGATAAAAATTTGTCATTCCAAAAATGAGTAAGGACTGGACAGGTAAAGCCTTTGACCTGCCCACATCTGAAGCATGCCACAAGAATAGAGGGGTATAGTTTCTACACTGACAGGGGGTATTGCATGAATACCCAAAAGGGCTACTCAAACTTAAGCTTGGGCACCTAAACATAAACAGGTAAAAGTGCCTAAAAGTGACTTAATTTGATTAAGAATTAATTGAATTATAAATATTTAGTGATGCAGTTTACTGACGTCTAAATTAAATTACAAAAGGAAATTTATTCACTTAATAACCAAAGAAAGAATACATCAAGGACTGCAGATCTATTGTTCGAATTAATTATGTTTAACATATTATTTTCAACATAACGTTTGTCTATATCCAAGGTGTGACATAAATAAGCAGATAGGTTTTAGTGCTGGAAAAAAGTTTTAAGTACATAAACAGTGCCTGATTTAATTTGTAGTGTTTTCAAACATTTGTCCATGTACTAGGTGCCCACTTTCTGACGTTTTACAGATTGTATGTAGAATAAGAATTCATCAAACAGAAAGTCTGTATTACAAAGAATTTCCGCAGAAAGATAGGCAGTGCGTTGTTGTTTCGTTCTTTAACTGTCTTCATCCATGAGACCATCCTCAGGACAGATAAGTTAAAGAAAACATTAACAGCAATGTGTTGAATCCGCCCGGACAGGACTGCAAGGACCCCACCCCACGTGTTTAAGGGGATATTGTATAGCAGCCATTTTGAATGAAAGGCCATTCTTTTAAAATTGTCATTAAGAATGGGAATTAGATTATATTGGATCCAGGAATTTAAATCTATCTTGCAACATGTAGCGATTGTAATATTGGACAAGATGGCTGTAACAACCTCATTCTGCAATTTCTGATAAAGCATGTGGTACAGGTTGCTTATACCAATAACACAGCTCATAAACTAAACTTTGCATAGACTTTCCGCAAATTAATTCATGTCTATCTGATTGCGGTAGAGACTGATTTGCAAATAGGAAAAGACTAGCTTTAGAGTGATCGCAGGACTGATGGCTGTCAGCTGTTGCATAAAATCATTGAATCTCAAGAATTGCATCTTTTCCCATTCTTTGATAGTTTCTACAGGTATCCTTTACTGAGTACATTTGCCTGGGTGCATCTGGGGATGAAGCAGGGAGAATTGCATTTGTTCTTTAAGCTGCATAAATCTCTACTCAAGAATATATGGGAGCTTATATCTGGTGCATTTGGGCAATTTAGGGATTTTGAGAAATACGGTTAACAGCATATCAGCTTCCTGCAGCATTTACTGGAAATAAAAACAGTATGAATGACTATTTGCTGTCACTGCTAGAATGAGCAAAATGAGGAAGGCAGCCTGGTAGTATTTTCCAATATTTGGTAAAGCCAACCCACCATCCTCTATGTTCAATTGAATTGTCTTCAAGTTGATACGCCCCCCTCCCCTGCCACAAAAAGTGGTGATAGTTTGATCTATCACATCAAAGAAGTGTTGTGGGACTTTAATTATAAAATTTGAAAATATGAAAATAAATAATGGAGTAATTATCATTTTGATTAGGGCTGCACGTGCCATAATGGATAAGGGGAGACAATGCCATTTGACTAGTAGGGCATGCACTTTGTTAAGGGTAGCAGTGCAGTTTAATTTAGAAAGATCAGCAAATGTATGCGAGACATAGACTCCCAAGTATCTTATACGCATAGGTAGTAGAGTAAGGCTGCCTCCTTTCAACAGGTAGTACTAAGTGGGTATTACTGAATAAAAGAACTTCTGATTTAGTATGATTAATTTTGTAACCCCCAAAATTCATAAATATCCGGATTTCAGCAAATGCATTGAGAATGTTTTGTTCCTCTGCAGCTAGGTAGAGGATGATATTGTCCGCGGAGAGTTAGGTCTTTGGTGCTCCTGCAAGTGGAACTCTAATCCGGGCATTTTACCTTGGAGCGGCTGCCTAAGGCTTGATGAAAAGAGCAAAGAAAACAGGAGACATAGGGCAGCCTGTGTGAGAAGGTAGCCTCTTTCTAGCCTTGTTACCCCCACTTTTGGCCTGTTTGTGAGTGTATGTCAGGGTGTTTGTCACTGTTTTCACTGTCTCACTGGGATCCTGATAGCCAGGCCTCAGTGCTCATAGTGAAAACACTATGTTTTCAGTATGGTTGTTATGTGTCACTGGGATCCTGCTGGTCAGGACCCCAGTGCTCATAGGTTTGTGGCCTATATGTATGTGTCACTGGGACCCTGTCACACAGGGCCCCAGTGCTCATAGGTGTGCATGTATATGTTCCCTGTGTGGTGCCTAACTGTCTCACTGAGGCTCTGCTAACCAGAACCTCAGTGGTTATGCTCTCTCATTACTTTCAAATTGTCACTGACAGGCTAGTGACCATTTTTACCAATTTACATTGGCTTACTGGAACACCCTTATAATTCCCTAGTATATGGTACTGAGGTACCCAGGGTATTGGGGCTCCAGGAGATCCCTATGGGCTGCAGCATTTCTTTTGCCACCCATAGGGAGCTCTGACAATTCTTACACAGGCCTGCCACTGCAGCCTGAGTGAAATAACGTCCACGTTATTTCACAGCCATTTTACACTGCACTTAAGTAACTTATAAGTCACCTATATGTCTAACCTTTACCTGGTAAAGGTTAGGTGCAAAGTTACTTAGTGTGAGGGCACCCTGGCACTAGCCAAGGTGCCTCCACATTGTTCAGAGCCAATTCACTGAACTTTGTGAGTGCGGGGACACCATTACACGCGTGCACTACATATAGGTCACTACCTATATGAAGCTTCAGCATGGTAACTCCGAATATGGCCATGTAACATGTCTATGATCATGGAATTGCCCCCTCTATGCCATCCTGGCATTGTTGGTACAATTCCATGATCCCAGTGGTCTGTAGCACAGACCCTGGTACTGCCAGACTGCCCTTCCTGGGGTTTCACTGCAGCTGCTGCTGCTGCCAACCCCTCAGACAGGCAGCTGCCCTCCTGGGGTCCAGCCAGGCCTGGCCCAGGAGGGCAGAACAAAGAACTTCCTCTGAGAGAGGGTGTGACACCCTCTCCCTTTGGAAAATGGTGTGAAGGCAGGGGAGGAGTAGCCTCCCCCAGCCTCTGGAAATGCTTTGTTGGGCACAGATGTGCCCAATTCTGCATAAGCCAGTCTACACCGGTTCAGGGACCCCTTAGCCCCTGCTCTGGCGCGAAACTGGACAAAGGAAAGGGGAGTGACCACTCCCCTGACCTGCACCTCCCCTGGGAGGTGTCCAGAGCTCCTCCAGTGTGCTCCAGACCTCTGCCATCTTGGAAACAGAGGTGCTGCTGGCACACTGGACTGCTCTGAGTGGCCAGTGCCACCAGGTGACGTCAGAGACTCCTGCTGATAGGCTCCTTCAGGTGTTAGTAGCCTTTCCTCTCTCCTAGGTAGCCAAACCCTCTTTTCTGGCTATTTAGGGTCTCTGTCTCTGGGGAAACTTTAGATAACGAATGCATGAGCTCAGCCGAGTTCCTCTGCATCTCTCTCTTCACCTTCTGATAAGGAAACGACCGCTGACCGCGCTGGAAGCCTGCAAACCTGCAACATAGTAGCAAAGACAACTACTGCAACTCTGTAACGCTGATCCTGCCGCCTTCTCGACTGTTTTCCTGCTTGTGCATGCTGTGGGGGGTAGCCTGCCTCCTCTCTGCACCAGAAGCTCCGAAGAAATCTCCCGTGGGTCGACGGAATCTTCCCCCTGCAACCGCAGGCACCAAAAAGCTGCATTACCGGTCCCTTGGGTCTCCTCTCAGCACGACGAGCGAGGTCCCTCGAATCCAGCGACGCTGTCCAAGTGACCCCCACAGTCCAGTGACTCTTCAGCCCAAGTTTGGTGGAGGTAAGTCCTTGCCTCACCTCGCTGGGCTGCATTGCTGGGAACCGCGACTTTGCAGCTACTCCGGCCCCTGTGCACTTCCGGCGGAAATCCTTCGTGCACAGCCAAGCCTGGGTCCACGGCACTCTAACCTGCATTGCACGACTTTCTAAGTTGGTCTCCGGCGACGTGGGACTCCTTTGTGCAACTTCGGCGAGCACCGTTTCACGCATCCTTGTAGTGCCTGTTTCTGGCACTTCTCCGGGTGCTACCTGCCTCAGTGAGGGCTCTTTGTCTTGCTCGACGTCCCCTCTCTCTGCAGGTCCAATTTGCGACCTCCTGGTCCCTCCTGGGCCCCAGCAGCGTCCAAAAACGCCAAACGCACGAATTGCGTGTAGCAAGGCTTGTTGGCGTCCTTCCGGCGGGAAAACACTTCTGCACGACTCTCCAAGGCAAGAGGGATACGTCCACCAAAGGGGAAGTCTCTAGCCCTTTTCGTTCCTGCAGAAACCTCAGCTTCTTCTGTCCAGTCGAAGCTTCTTTGCACCCGCACCTGGCATTTCCTGGGCATCTGCCCATCTCCGACTTGCTTGTGACTTTTGGACTTGGTCCCCTTGTTCCACAGGTACCCTAGATTGGAAATCCACAGTTGTTGCATTGCTGGTTTGTGTCTTTCCTGCATTATTCCTCTAACACGACTCTTTTGTCCTTAGGGGAACTTTAGTGCACTTTGCACTCACTTTTCAGGGTCTTGGGGAGGGTTATTTTTCTAACTCTCACTATTTTCTAATAGTCCCAGCGACCCTCTACAAGGTCACATAGGTTTGGGGTCCATTCGTGGTTCGCACTCCACTTCTGGAGTATATGGTTTGTGTTGCCCCTATCCCTATGTTTCCCCATTGCATCCTATTGTAACTATACATTGTTTGCACTGTTTTCTAAGACTATACTGCATATTTTTGCTATTGTGTGTATATATCTTGTGTATATTTCCTATCCTCTCACTGAGGGTACACTCTAAGATACTTTGGCATATTGTCATAAAAATAAAGTACCTTTATTTTTAGTATAACTGTGTATTGTGTTTTCTTATGATATTGTGCATATGACACTAAGTGGTACTGTAGTAGCTTCACACGTCTCCTAGTTCAGCCTAAGCTGCTCTGCTAAGCTACCATTATCTATCAGCCTAAGCTGCTAGACACCCTATACACTAATAAGGGATAACTGGGCCTGGTGCAAGGTGCAAGTACCCCTTGGTACTCACTACAAGCCAGTCCAGCCTCCTACATTGGTTGTGCAGTGGTGGGATAAGTGCTTGAGACTACTTACCACTCTTGTCATTGTACTTTTCATGAGAGAAAAATATACAAAACAAGGTCAGTGTATATACACATAGCCAAAAAGTTTTGCATTTCCTCTTTTCACTCTTTTCTAAGTGCTGAAAAGTACTCCTAAACTTTCAAAAAGTTCTTAAAAGTTTAAAAAGTTTTTTTCTGTCTTTCCAAAAAGTTCTGAAAACTTTTTTCTCTTTTTCTATCACTTTAACTCTCTCTAAAAAATGTCTGGCACAGGCAAAAATGTTGAACTGTCCAAACTTGCATATGATCACCTTAGCTGGAAAGGAGCAAGGAGTCTCTGCATAGAGAGAGGTTTGAGTGTAGGGAAGAATCCTTCCTTAGAACTGTTAATTAATATGCTTAGAGTACAGGATAAGGCCATGAGTGCCAAATCTGGTGAAAAAGTAGCTAATGGTTCTCAATCTGATCCAGGGACTCCCCCAGGAAAAGGTTCAGGAAAGAAACTTCTCAGCCTGCCCATTACTAGACAGTCTAGCATAGTTGGTACAGAGGTTGAATCACACCATACTGATGGTGTGCTCTCACATTATACTGGTAGCCAAGCTGTTAGGGTGCCCTCTGTAAGGGACAGGTCTCCTTCTGTTCATTCCCATCATACCTCTGTATCTAGAAATGTCCCTCCCACCCACCCTGATGACAGATTGTTAGAAAGGGAGCTCAATAGATTGAGAGTGGAACAAACCAGACTGAAGCTCAAGAAGCAACAGCTGGATTTGGATAGACAGTCTTTAGAATTAGAGAAGGAAAGACAGAAGTTGGGTTTAGATACCCATGGTGGCAGCAGCAGTATTCCCCACAGTCATCCTGCAAAAGAGCATGATTCCAGGAATCTGCACAAGATAGTTCCCCCTTATAAGGAGGGGGATGACATTAACAAGTGGTTTGCTGCACTTGAGAGGGCCTGTGCTGTACAGGATGTCCCTCAAAAGCAGTGGGCTGCTATCCTATGGCTATCATTTAGTGGAAAAGGTAGGGATAGGCTCCTTACTGTAAAAGAAAATGATGCCAATAATTTCCAAGTTCTTAAGAATGCACTCCTGGATGGTTATGGCTTAACCACTGAACAGTACAGGATAAAGTTCAGAGAGACCAAAAAGGAGTCTTCACAAGACTGGGTTGATTTTATTGACCATTCAGTGAAGGCCTTGGAGGGGTGGTTACATGGCAGTAAAGTTACTGATTATGAAAGCCTGTATAACACAATCCTGAGAGAGCATATACTTAATAATTGTGTGTCTGATTTGTTGCACCAGTACCTGGTAGACTCTGATCTGACCTCTCCCCAAGAATTGGGAAAGAAGGCAGACAAATGGGTCAGAACAAGGGTGAACAGAAAAGTTCATACAGGGGGTGACAAAGATGGCAATAAGAAGAAAGATGGTGAAAAATCTCAAGATAAGCATGGGGATAAGGGTAAAACCAAAGATCCCACTTCAAATCTTAAACACTCTTCAGAGGGTGGGGATAAAACAAATTCTTCCTCTTCTTCCCAACCTGCACACATTAAAAAGCCTTGGTGCTTTGTGTGTAAAAACAGAGGCCATAGGCCAGGGGATAAGTCCTGTCCAGGTAAACCCCCTGAGCCTACCACCACTAATACATCAAGCTCTAGTGCCCCTAGCAGTAGTGGTACTAGTGGTGGGACTGCTGGCAACAGTCAAGCAAAGGGTGTAGTTGGGTTCACTTATGGGTCCATAGTGGAAACTGATGTAATCAGTCCCAAGACAGTTTCTGTCACACCTAGTGGCATTGGCCTTGCCACACTGGCTGCTTGTCCCCTTACAATGGATAAGTACAGGCAGACAGTTTCAATAAATGGTGTTGAGGCCTTGGCCTACAGGGACACAGGTGCCAGTTTCACTTTGGTGACTGACAACCTAGTGCACCCTGATCAACACATCATTGGACAACAGTATAAGATTATTGATGTCCATAACTCCACTAAGTTTCTTCCCTTAGCTATAATTCAGTTTAGTTGGGGTGGAGTTACTGGCCCTAAGCAGGTGGTGGTATCACCTAGCTTACCTGTAGACTGTCTCTTAGGTAATGACCTAGAGGCCTCAGGTTGGGCTGATGTAGAGTTTTATGCCCATGCAGCCATGCTGGGCATCCCTGAGGAATTGTTCCCTCTCATTTCAAGTGAAATGAAAAAGCAAAGGAGAGAAGGCCTGAAAACTCAGGATCCCTCTCCATCAACAGGTAAAAAGGGTATCACAGTATCCCCTAACCACCCTACCATTAAGGATACTATTCCTGTGGTGGGAGAAACCTCTCCTGGGGTGGCACCTGTTCCAAGGGAATCATCAGCTGGCAAAGCTGGACTCCCTGAGGTGGAAGTACCTCTCTGTGGGATAACTAACATTGGTGAGAAAAACAGCACCATTTTAGTTAACATGGAGCATCCCTCCAACCCTCCCAGAGAAACTTTAGTGCAGAAACCCTGCACTACCTCACAACACTTAGGACAGCATCCCTGCCCTAGTGTGGAGCTCATAGGACAGCATCCCTGCCCTGCTCCAACTCAAGAGAAACAGCATCCCTGTTCTCTCTTCCAGCCAGATGGACAAAGTTTTTGCCCAGCTATGGCTTTTCTGAGACAGCATCCCTGTCTGGCATTTCCATCACTACAAATAGGTTCAGTGGACAATTCCCACTGCTCTAAACTAAAACTTACTGATAGAAACTCTGAAAATACATCTTCACATTGTTGCTTAGCTAAAAAACTTCAAACAGGGTGGTTTACATCCCCACAGGGAAGTAACCATATAGTGGATGATAAAGGGAGTAACCAGTCTATTGCAGAGCTACTCTCTACTTATCACCACTTAGACAATAAAGTCTCAACTGGCCAAGGTTAGCCTTATTGTCCTTCGTTTGGGGGGGGGGTTGTGTGAGAAGGTAGCCTCTTTCTAGCCTTGTTACCCCCACTTTTGGCCTGTTTGTGAGTGTATGTCAGGGTGTTTGTCACTGTTTTCACTGTCTCACTGGGATCCTGATAGCCAGGCCTCAGTGCTCATAGTGAAAACACTATGTTTTCAGTATGGTTGTTATGTGTCACTGGGATCCTGCTGGTCAGGACCCCAGTGCTCATAGGTTTGTGGCCTATATGTATGTGTCACTGGGACCCTGTCACACAGGGCCCCAGTGCTCATAGGTGTGCATGTATATGTTCCCTGTGTGGTGCCTAACTGTCTCACTGAGGCTCTGCTAACCAGAACCTCAGTGGTTATGCTCTCTCATTACTTTCAAATTGTCACTGACAGGCTAGTGACCATTTTTACCAATTTACATTGGCTTACTGGAACACCCTTATAATTCCCTAGTATATGGTACTGAGGTACCCAGGGTATTGGGGCTCCAGGAGATCCCTATGGGCTGCAGCATTTCTTTTGCCACCCATAGGGAGCTCTGACAATTCTTACACAGGCCTGCCACTGCAGCCTGAGTGAAATAACGTCCACGTTATTTCACAGCCATTTTACACTGCACTTAAGTAACTTATAAGTCACCTATATGTCTAACCTTTACCTGGTAAAGGTTAGGTGCAAAGTTACTTAGTGTGAGGGCACCCTGGCACTAGCCAAGGTGCCCCCACATTGTTCAGAGCCAATTCACTGAACTTTGTGAGTGCGGGGACACCATTACACGCGTGCACTACATATAGGTCACTACCTATATGTAGCTTCACCATGGTAACTCCGAATATGGCCATGTAACATGTCTATGATCATGGAATTGCCCCCTCTATGCCATCCTGGCATTGTTGGTACAATTCCATGATCCCAGTGGTCTGTAGCACAGACCCTGGTACTGCCAGACTGCCCTTCCTGGGGTTTCACTGCAGCTGCTGCTGCTGCCAACCCCTCAGACAGGCAGCTGCCCTCCTGGGGTCCAGCCAGGCCTGGCCCAGGAGGGCAGAACAAAGAACTTCCTCTGAGAGAGGGTGTGACACCCTCTCCCTTTGGAAAATGGTGTGAAGGCAGGGGAGGAGTAGCCTCCCCCAGCCTCTGGAAATGCTTTGTTGGGCACAGATGTGCCCAATTCTGCATAAGCCAGTCTACACCGGTTCAGGGACCCCTTAGCCCCTGCTCTGGCGCGAAACTGGACAAAGGAAAGGGGAGTGACCACTCCCCTGACCTGCACCTCCCCTGGGAGGTGTCCAGAGCTCCTCCAGTGTGCTCCAGACCTCTGCCATCTTGGAAACAGAGGTGCTGCTGGCACACTGGACTGCTCTGAGTGGCCAGTGCCACCAGGTGACGTCAGAGACTCCTGCTGATAGGCTCCTTCAGGTGTTAGTAGCCTTTCCTCTCTCCTAGGTAGCCAAACCCTCTTTTCTGGCTATTTAGGGTCTCTGTCTCTGGGGAAACTCTAGATAACGAATGCATGAGCTCAGCCGAGTTCCTCTGCATCTCTCTCTTCACCTTCTGATAAGGAAACGACCGCTGACCGCGCTGGAAGCCTGCAAACCTGCAACATAGTAGCAAAGACGACTACTGCAACTCTGTAACGCTGATCCTGCCGCCTTCTCGACTGTTTTCCTGCTTGTGCATGCTGTGGGGGTAGCCTGCCTCCTCTCTGCACCAGAAGCTCCGAAGAAATCTCCCGTGGGTCGACGGAATCTTCCCCCTGCAACCGCAGGCACCAAAAAGCTGCATTACCGGTCCCTTGGGTCTCCTCTCAGCACGACGAGCGAGGTCCCTCGAATCCAGCGACGCTGTCCAAGTGACCCCCACAGTCCAGTGACTCTTCAGCCCAAGTTTGGTGGAGGTAAGTCCTTGCCTCACCTCGCTGGGCTGCATTGCTGGGAACCGCGACTTTGCAGCTACTCCGGCCCCTGTGCACTTCCGGCGGATATCCTTCGTGCACAGCCAAGCCTGGGTCCACGGCACTCTAACCTGCATTGCACGACTTTCTAAGTTGGTCTCCGGCGACGTGGGACTCCTTTGTGCAACTTCGGCGAGCACCGTTTCACGCATCCTCGTAGTGCCTGTTTCTGGCACTTCTCCGGGTGCTACCTGCCTCAGTGTGGGCTCTTTGTCTTGCTCGACGTCCCCTCTCTCTGCAGGTCCAATTTGCGACCTCCTGGTCCCTCCTGGGCCCCAGCAGCGTCCAAAAACGCCAAACGCACGAATTGCGTGTAGCAAGGCTTGTTGGCATCCTTTCGGCGGGAAAACACTTCTGCACGACTCTCCAAGGCGAGAGGGATCCGTCCACCAAAGGGGAAGTCTCTAGCCCTTTTCGTTCCTGCAGAAACCTCAGCTTCTTCTGTCCAGTCGAAGCTTCTTTGCACCCGCAGCTGGCATTTCCTGGGCATCTGCCCATCTCCGACTTGCTTGTGACTTTTGGACTTGGTCCCCTTGTTCCACAGGTACCCTAGATTGGAAATCCACAGTTGTTGCATTGCTGGTTTGTGTCTTTCCTGCATTATTCCTCTAACACGACTCTTTTGTCCTTAGGGGAACTTTAGTGCACTTTGCACTCACTTTTCAGGGTCTTGAGGAGGGTTATTTTTCTAACTCTCACTATTTTCTAATAGTCCCAGCGACCCTCTACAAGGTCACATAGGTTTGGGGTCCATTCGTGGTTCGCATTCCACTTCTGGAGTATATGGTTTGTGTTGCCCCTATCCCTATGTTTCCCCATTGCATCCTATTGTAACTATACATTGTTTGCACTGTTTTCTAAGACTATACTGCATATTTTTGCTATTGTGTGTATATATCTTGTGTATATTTCCTATCCTCTCACTGAGGGTACACTCTAAGATACTTTGGCATATTGTCATAAAAATAAAGTACCTTTATTTTTAGTATAACTGTGTATTGTGTTTTCTTATGATATTGTGCATATGACACTAAGTGGTACTGTAGTAGCTTCACACGTCTCCTAGTTCAGCCTAAGCTGCTCTGCTAAGCTACCATTATCTATCAGCCTAAGCTGCTAGACACCCTATACACTAATAAGGGATAACTGGGCCTGGTGCAAGGTGCAAGTACCCCTTGGTACTCACTACAAGCCAGTCCAGCCTCCTACAGCCTGGCCTTGTGCCTCTTCTAATAGTGACATGTCCTACAGCTTGTGAGCTAATTATGACTTTTGCTTCAGCCTTTTCGTACAAGTTTTTCAATAGCTGAACAAACTTTAGAGGAAATCTGAAACGACGGAGAATGGTGAATAATACCTCCCACTGTTCTAGGTCGAAAGCCATTTTGGCATTGAGCATGATGATAGCAGCCTTAGTGTTGTTGTTTGAATAGTAATACATTGCCTGCACCAAAAAGTTGGTATTGGATGCAATTGATTTTGTGGGCAAAAAACAGTTTTTATCTTAATGGACTACGGTTTGGGCTGCAGGAGCTAGCCTGGATGCTATGATCTTAGTAAAAAGTTTGTAATCGGTGTCTAGTACGCTGATCGGACAATAAGAGCCAGTTTGCTCAGGTGGCTTGTCCTTTTTGAGAAAACTGACAATAGCTACCTTCGTGAAAGCTCGTCAACTGCCGCTCAAATACTATACACATTTCGGCTGGCAGGCCGTCGCTCCCGCATGCTTTTGCATTAGGTAAGGATTTGATAGCTGTTTTTACTTCCGCTTATGTTATTGGGGCGACAACTTGGTGCTCCTTTTTCAACATGGATAGCTGAATTGGGTGTAAAAAATTCTCAATCGTCTACAATGGAGTACTGCGCGCAGAGACGTAGAGGCCAAAGTAGTGCTCAAGGAACACTTTGCCAGTTTGGTCGGGTTGCGTGGCCCTTACATTCTTAGCCCCGTCAGCGATTTTTGATAATGGTGTGACTATTACTTTTTGTCTTGACCTACAAGGCCAGAAACTATCCAGCATGTTCAGTTTCTTCATAATATTTCTGAAAGCAAGTGATCTGGTGACCTATTTCCTTAGACATATGATAATCTTTTAAGTTTTGACTAGCTTGCAGGACCTTGGCTTTGGATAGTGTAGTACAGTGTATGAGATGCTCACTAACCACCTGATCATGTTCATATTGAAGAGTTGCGGCCTCTTTGCATCTTTGCTTATTAACTTGGACCTTAAAGAAAACCTCTTCACCCCTTATAAAGCTGTTGCAGGCTCCCATACTGTAAAGATTGAGGCAGTGACTGTGTTCCTATGAAAAAATTCCTCAATATCAGATCGCCTCCATTAGGAGTGACTGACTGAGTAGTGATAGAGCGTTCCGTCTTAATAAATTACCTGTATTTGGACGCTCTTGGGTCGATGAATCTTTTGACCAAGTGGGGCTCTCTTCACCCGAGATTAGTCAATTTAATCAAATCAATAATCAATAACGAACATAAGCAATGCCCTGATCAACATAACACTTCACAATTAATCCAGAAAACATTTCGGCGAACCATGACCTTTCGGCCATGAATAACCACACCAGTTCATTCAAAGTTAATTAATTTATTTCCCTATATTAACAAAGCTAGCACGATATAAATGTGTCTCAACACCAAATGATATATGTAAATGAACATTAATAGCTGTCCATAACGGCGAAAAAAGATGCAATCTATGCAGCATTTGAATAACAATGCATTCGATAATAGCAACGCAAACCACTAAAACTATAATCTGTAATGGGCTAATTGCATACATTAGTCAGCATAACAAGGTCTCAAATTGCATCGTGCAACAAATGAATCCTCATCTAACCTCAAATTAGCATCTGCATGTGGGACTTCATGCAAAAACAATTTAGCAACATTGATTTGGAAAACTCCTAACTAGGGCTCTTATCAAAAATCAGCAGTTGGTTACCTAAAAAGAAACACAATGCAATTGTACATTTTCCTTTCATATTTACCAAATTCAATCAGCATTCAAGGAAGTCTTCGTCTCACAGGTACCGGTTTCGATCAGCATGGGATGGGGGCAAAGGGGGCAGGGTGGACGGGGCAATTGCCTCACAGCGGCAAGATAAAAGGACAAAACTACTACTTTATGCAAAGGGGCAAATCAAAGTTAAAGTCTCTAGGGCGAGAATTACTTAAAGTCTCTTTCTCTCGATTAGAGAAAGCATCAAAGTCTCATTCAAAATGGCGTCGAACATCAATTGGCATCGTAGAAGATGGCAAAATGACGAGGTCGGCAAGATGGGCCATAATGGCTGCAATGTCCTGCAAATGGCGGGTAATGGCCAATGGCTGCTGGCTAATGGCTAAAAAATGGCTGCTTTCTTCTTGTGCACCAGGTTTTTATAAACAACAGTTCAAATCCAGTAGGGTCTTCCATTGGAGGGTTCATAGGTTGGCTTCAAATTGTCCAATCAAAAACAACAATTCACAAGCTTCTACCTAGGCATACATTATCCTTGGAGTCGGGAACGTAAGTTGCAACATATTTTACCAATTAACTCACTTTCAGAGCTTCCATTGTCTGCACCTGCAGATTGACCTTGGAGTAAAGAAGAAGATGCCAGGCTGGCACGAAACCTTAAAGATAAGCATGTGAACCGATCTCACTGGAAAAGTACAGCTTCAAGCAAGAATACACGTTTTATTAGCACATTAGAAAAACACGAGCATCTAAACCGTGAGACAAGGCAACTAGGCCGAAGCCTCCACTAAAGTTATGCTAAGTTAAAACATTTCAAACAAGCAAATCATGGCACACGTTTACGGTTATGTCAGATTAGTACAATTCTAATACATCACGTTATATAAAGCACGCTTATAAATGTTGGCGAACTACTCTGAGGGCACATTTGTCCCCGTACAATCTTTATTAGTTCGGTTAAAGTCACACTTGATTATTGCGGCACTATGTTTATGCGCTAATAAATGTAAAACCTTCGTTTCTGCGTCATCAA
The DNA here is from genome assembly GCF_031143425.1 of Pleurodeles waltl. Classification (NCBI taxonomy): domain Eukaryota; kingdom Metazoa; phylum Chordata; class Amphibia; order Caudata; family Salamandridae; genus Pleurodeles; species Pleurodeles waltl. The sequence goes on from NC_090443.1 coordinate 450,187,624, forward strand.
TCCCTCCTCTGATGACTATTTGTCATCACACAAAACTATTCCCACAAATTTTATTCCATTAAAATTCTGTCAGTTCTCTTTGCCTTTTAGTTCCCCTTGTTCTTGCCTTGTATTCTTCTGCCATTCTTTTCATCATTTTCTCTTCTTTCCTTCTCTTAATTCTTGCCATGATCATAAGTATTCCCCTCTTTATTCCCCAAATCCCAAAGATGCAAATTAGTACTATTATTATTCCCTGTATTATTTTTAGTAATATTCCATTCCAAATGCCACCAAGCCAATTTCCCACTGAAGCAACTCCCTTTCCAACCTTCTCCCAAACTCCTGGTTCTTTCAATTCCTTCAAGTCTGCACTCTCTTTTGTTAGATTTGCAAGCATTGTTTTAATCTTCACACTGTTGTCTGGTATATACGTGCAACAGTGACGCGCACCAAGCATTTTGCAAACGCCGCCATCCTTTGCTAAAAGAATGTCTAGGGCAAGCCTGTTTTGAAGAGTCATAGCTCTTTCTGCTGCAAGTTCAGCATCCATCAGGATTATAGCACCTGAAAACTTTGTCAACATGTTATCCACTATAGTAGACAACTTTCTTATTTTGATGGAATTCAACACAACTCCCAATGAAGGAATCATGGCTCCAAATATATCTCCTACCACAGCAGCTGCGGTCTCTCTTTTCTGGATACGATGAGATCCAGGCGTCTTTGGAATCACTGATAGGTCATCCAGTTGATAAACCTTTGGGAACACTATACCCAAATAACATCTCCCCCACCATCCCTTTGGAAGACGATAATAGGCATTCTGCCCACAAATGTAATATACACCAGGTATGACAGGGTCAAGTCCGTTCAGCATGAATGTCCATTTGGCCCTAAAGATAAACGTATGTTTACATTCACTCGCTCCCACGAAAATGTTATCATAATAAGATTCACCACGATATATACAAAATTTCCCTACATGCCAAGCGTCTAAAGCTATTTTTCCTTGTGTTTTTATTGCGGCAAAAGCATAATTATCTACTGAAGTCCTCTTACTTAGCTCCTTTTCTAATTTCGCATTCATTTGTGCCCTTCTTTCATCTGTGCGATCTAAAAAGCTTATTTCTACTGCAGAGAGCGAGCAGGTAAGGTTTTCCCTATGAGCGTGAGCTGTTTCAAAAGGTTGCATTGGCTCGAAAAATTCCCTCATTATTTTAGCATCCCAATCTTTAGCAATCTGGCTTAGTTGCGTTATTATAGGAACATATGCAAAGGTAACATCATAATTTGAATAAAAATACTGTATGTTAGTTTGACCATAAAATCTAGAAGTTACTAAACTACATGTAATCCCATATGTAAGAGGCATGTGGTGATAAGTCACCCCTTCCGTTACCGATGTCGGTATCTGTGTACACACATAACAATCTTTCGCATCCATAGTCTCAACATATTCTGTTAGTAGGCGATAGAAAACATTATACGAAAGTTCCTTCTTATCATGCAAGTGTCTCTCATCTAATTCTAGTCTTTTCAATGCGGTTAGTTCAGTGACAGTAACAGGAGCAGAAGTAGAAGCATCAATTTTCTCATTCTCACCCTTACCACGCGTTGCAAGCACTATTGCCATTATTATTAGTACACATGCAGTTATCAAGCCTATACACGCATATTTACAATATTTCACTCTACTGTTTTGTGTAGCGTACTTAGTCATGATCTGTATAGAATCAGAGAGCTAGAAGCACCTATAAAGAAACGATTTAGCAATTTGTTACAAAGCTGAACGAGCGCAATGTTCACACAGTTTTCTTCAGGAGCCCAGTCACTTATCGGTTAGCAGCATTTGTCTCAATTCGGCAATAACTCAGGGGGTCATTCTGACCCCGGCGGTCTCAGACCGCCGGGGCCAGGGTCGGCGGGAGCACCGCCGACAGACCGGCGGTGCCCCGCAGGGCATTCTGACCGCGGCGCTTTGGCCAGTGCAGTGCAGGTCAGTGCAGGAAAACCGGCGGTCTCCCACCGGTTTTCCGCTTCCCGTCAGAATCCTCCGCCTTGGGGATTCTGACACCCCCTACCGCCATCCTGTTCCTGGCGGTTCGCCCGCCAGGAACAGGATGGCGGTAGGGGGTGTCGCGGGGCCCCTGGGGGCCCCTGCAGTGCCCATGCCAATGGCATGGGCACTGCAGGGGCCCCCGTAAGAGGGCCCCGCTTGTATTTCACTGTCTGCATAGCAGACAGTGAAATACGCGACGGGTGCAGTAGCACCCGTCGCACCTTCCCACTCCGCCGGCTCGATTACGAGCCGGCTTCATGGTGGGAAGGTCGTTTTCCCCTGGGCTGGCGGGCGGCCTTTTGGAGGCCGCCCGCCAGCCCAGGGGAAAACTCAAAATACCCGTATTTTGGCGGCTCCCGCCGGGCGCGCGGTGACCGCGCCCGGCGGGAGTCAGAATGACCCCCTCAGTCTTTTATCAGTTAGCAACGTTGTCTCAAATCGGGTTTAAGAGTCAATCAGGTTATCAAAGTCTTATCAAGTTAGCAAATGTCTCATCCGGTTTAGCAATGTCTCAGCTGGTTGTATCACGTTAGATTATAGCAAGCAATGTCATTTATCAGTTTTTCAGTCAATATTGTCCATAAAACTTTTCCTTTCTATTGGTATCTCTTCTTCTTCGTTCTCGAGGCTAAGAGATACAAATTTGTCGGTCCAATCGTCATTGACTACATATGCCCATTCTGGACCGGAATATCTCCTGTTTGGTATCCTTTTCCTTTTCAATTTTGCATCTCTCTTTGATTCTGCCTCACTGGTACTTTCCTCTTTGGCCAAGTCTTTTTCTTCACTTGATGTTGGTACCACGACAGACACTTCCTTTCTTTTCTCTTTCACTCTTGGCCCTTCACTGTCGTTCAACGTTTCTCTAGTTCTTAGTTTTACTGGTGATATACTTGGTCTTCTCTTTGCACTGTGTCCACTTGATGGACCTGCGATCTCTTCTGAAGAAGTTTGAACAGTTTCGTTCTGTTCTGCCTTGTCCCCTCCTTCTGGGGAGTCAATCAGGTTTTCCTTTTCTTTTTCTGTACCGTCTGCTTCTGGGAAAGCCCTCCTCTGATCAGGCTCTCCTGCTTCTTCACCTCTTTCGAGCCCTTTGTCACCGTTACTTTCTTCAGGCTCTTTGTCACTTTCAGCTGCTTCAGGCTCTTTGTTACCTTCAGCTGCTTCGTCGCTGTCTGAGGTTTCTCCTTGGTCTTCCCCAAGTGAATCGGTTGTTTCGTCCTCAGAGAATATTTCTCTCTCCTCTATTTCTGCCTGTTCGCTTCTAGTTCTGTTTTGCTCTGTCTCAGCGCTCGGCACTTTGTTATCAGGTACTGGCAGTTTCAGCGCTTCAACTTCCTCATCTGTGGGACACAACACTTTCTTTGTATGACTGGCGTGAATCCAGTTGGGAACTCCCGCACACTTCACAGCGGTAGTGGTCGTCAGGATCACTTAGAAAGGGCCTTTCCAACGGGGTTCCAGACACGACTTCCTCACGTGCTTCTTTATCACGACCCAGTCACCTGCTTTCAGTGTGTGTCCTGGACCTTGGATCGGTGGCAAGGTGGTTGCTTCCACCTGGTGAGAGAAAGAGCGAACCACGTCAGCCAGACCTTTGCAGTAGTCTAACACCATATCATCTGTAATATTCAAAAGCGCGTTTGCGGGAACTGCAGGAAGTCTCATGGCCCTGCCCATGAGAATTTCGTGCGGGGACAATCCAGTCTTTCTGTCAGGGGTGTTTCTCATTGACATTAACACCAAAGGCAATGCGTCAGGCCATTTCAAATTTGTCGATGCACATATTTTCGCCATTCTTGATTTCAGTGTACCATTCATTTGTTCCACCAGTCCTGAGGCTTCAGGGCGATAGCTACAATGCAGTTTTTGCTCAATGTTCAGCGCTGCGCAAAGTAACTTTATCACCTCGTTATTGAAGTGACTTCCTCTATCTGATTCTAAAGAGATCGGGAATCCGAAACGTGGTATCAACTCCCTCAACAATAGTTTTGCAACTGTAAGGCTGTCATTTCTATGTGTGGGGTATGCTTCAATCCAGTGACTAAAAATGCACACAATCACCAACACATACTTCAGACCTCCATGCACAGGCATCTCAATAAAGTCCATCTGCATTCTGCTGAACGGGCCACCCGCCCTGCCAATGACACAACGATGGCAAACTGCTTCTGCAACTTGACGGAATCTGGGGTTAAACCAATCAGTTTTGAACAATCTTATCATGGCATCTCTCCCTAGGTGAGCCTGCCCATGATAGAACCGCGCTAGCTGCGATAAGAGACTATTTGGTAAAACAAATTTTCCCTCATTTGAAACCCATAACTCATCTGGTCTCCTTATACATTGTGACTTAATCCAGGAAGCTCTTTCATCCTCCCTGACGCTATTCTGTAATGCTTTTAGTTCATCCATTGTATCCACGACCTTCAAGGCAAATGCTTCAGCTGGTTCGAGCTTTGGCTCACTTATCAAATTCCATTCATCCCTGAGCAATATACAGTTCAAGGCACAAAATCTAGCGACTTGATCCGCATATGCATTTCCCAGGGAAACATAGTCCTGTCCTTTTGTATGAGCACTACACTTTACCACTGCAATTTCGGCTGGCATCTGAATGGCGTGTAACAATTCCCTTATTCTCTCCCCGTTTTTCACTGGGGACCCTGAAGAGGTCAGGAAACCTCTCTGTGACCATAATTGCCCAAAGTCGTGCACAATTCCAAACCCGTACTGACTGTCAGTGTAAATGGTAACCTTCATCAATGTAGACAGTTGGCATGCTCTTGTAAGGGCTACAAGCTCTGCTACTTGTGCGGAATAGACTCCTTGGAGCCAGGACGCTTCCAAGACACCTGTTACAGTACATACAGCATATCCTGCTTTCAAAATTCCCAACCCATCTCTTAGACATGAACCATCAACAAAAATAATATGGTCATTTTCATCAAGCTTAGTATCCCTAATATCAGGTCGGGGTTTTGTGCAAAATTCAGTCACCTGAAGGCAGTCGTGCTCGACGTCTTCAGCGTTCTCAATTTCAGCATTTTCACCGGGAAGCAAGGTTGCTGGATTCAACGTAGTGCACCTTTTCAGCTGCACATTCGGTGAGCCCAGAATTATTGTTTCATACCTTGTGAGTCTTGCTCCAGTCATGTGTTGCGTTCGGGAGCAGGTCAAAAGTATCTCAACTGAGTGAGGGACCATGACTGTTAATGGGTGTCCCATCACTATTCCTTCAGTCTGAGTGAGGCTGATACCAACTGCTGCTATGGCGCGCAAACACCCTGGCAGTGCTGCTGCGACCGGATCCAAAGTAGCTGAAAAATACGCTACTGGTCTGTTTATGCCACCATGGGCTTGGGTCAAGACAGACAAAGAACATGCATCACGTTCATGACAAAACAATGTGTAAGGCTTTGTGTAATCAGGCATACCTAAAGCTGGAGCCCTGCACATGCATTCTTTCAATTCAATAAAAGCATCCATCTCATCTCCTTTCAGCTCAATTTCATCCAAGGCATCCTTCTGGGTCAGTTTCAGTAAAGGCTTTGCTAGAGTTGAGAAGTTGGGAATCCACTGGCGACAGTAGCTCACCATCCCCAAAAACTTCCTCACCTCCCTCCTCGTCTTTGGTGGACTCATTTGAAGTACACTTGTTATTCTTTCCTTCATTATTCTCCGTGACCCTTTCTCTATTTGATGACCCAAGTATTTCACTTTCTTCTGACAGAACTGCAACTTTGAAGGAGACACCTTGTGTCCATTCCTTCCCAAATGGTTCAGTAGAGCAATGGTGTCGGCTGTGCAACCACTTTCTGTCTTAGATGCAATCAGTAAGTCATCAATGTACTGTACTAGGGTTGACTCGAATGGCAATTCTAACGCTTCCAAGTCTTTCTTTAGAATCTGATTGAAAATTGACGGTGACTCAGAAAACCCTTGAGGAATTCGACACCAACTGTAAACTCTGTCTAAGAATTTGAAACAAAAGAGAAATTGGCTGTCCTCATGAAGAGGCACCGAAAAGAATGCTTGTGACAAGTCGATGACTGAGAACCACTCGGCATCGCAAGGGACTTGAAACATTATCACAGCTGGATTCGGTACTACAGGGCAGCATTTAATTATGATGTCATTTATTTTCCTCAAGTCCTGCACGATTCGGACCTTTCCACTCGGCTTTATTAGTCCCATGATTGGTGAATTACATGGACTGCTTAACACTTCTTTCAGCACTCCCTGTTTTACAAACTCGTCAATGAATTGGGCGACTTTCATGAGGGTGTCTTGTGCCATGTGGTATTGTGGGGTCTGGGGAAAGGTTACATTGGGTTTTACGGTCACTTTCACTGGTTCCACTCCTTTCACCAATCCCACCTCTTTTCCTGTCATATCCCACACTTCCTTTCCGACTGTTTCCCGTAATTCAGCTGGAATATCTTCTTCAGTTATCATCGGAAAAAGGTTAGTCAGAGGATATTCTTCATCGACAGTTTCCATCTCATCCCCTTCTACACTGTCCTCTTCTTCCCCATCACTGCTCGTCTGAATTCTAATTCCATCGCTCGAACACATAATCGAACATCCCAATTTGCACAATAGGTCTCTCCCTAACAGTGCTATCGGGCTTGAGCCACATACCACAAAACTATGTGACCCTTGATAGTTACCAATTCCGACTTGTACTGGATCTGTGATTGGGTTCGTCAGGTGCCTGTTTGCTACTCCCACTACTTGAACTGTTCTCCCTGAGAGTGGCAAATTTGGTATTTCAATGCTCCTAACAGTTGAACGTGTGGCTCCTGTGTCAACCAAGAATGAAACACGATGACCCATAACTCTTCCCTCCACATATGGACCCTTTTGATCAACTTCCAAGGATGCTGCAAGCACACAATTTCCCTCCTCATCTGAACTTTCACTCTCCCATACATTGTTTATTCCATTCTCACTGTGTAATGGGAACTGTTGTACTGTGCCATTTGTATTCATCACCTGACCCGAGACCTGTGGAGGAACCATCACTTGCTGCTGACTCACTGGTGCCAAAGGTATTTGCATTTGCTTATTAGGTACCATGGGAAACTGCTGTTGCATTGGCTGCATTTGCGTCATCTGCATACGGGGCATCTGCATCTGCTGCGGCTGCATGGGCTGTAATCCATGCAGCTGATTTATGGTCTGAAAATTTGGGTTTGGACCTCTCATTTTCGGTCCCCTCATTGTCTGGAATGCATTGACATCATTGTTTTGCTGACCAACACCTGCACCTTCCTGCACCACCATCGGGCACTCGCGTTTCCAATGCCCGACGATTCCGCACACGTGACACAGCATCACCCTTTTCATTGCCTGCACACCATTCGGAATCGCAACAGTGTTAAAATCCGGACCATTACTCCCAAAGCCTCCTCTGCCTCTGCCTCTCGCCTGTGGCTGAAACACCATATTTCCCTGCGGCTGCGGCTGCGGTATCTGCTGTTGGAACCCTTGCAACCCTTGCAAACCTGTCTGAGCTGCTTTAAGTTGCATCAGCATCACTTTCTCTTTCAACCTTTTCTGTTTCACTTCAATTTCGTCGCTACAGTATTTCGCATAATTCAACACCTCATCAATAGGTTTCGACTGCCAACAAATCAAATGCGTCTTTATCATCTGACTTATCTCTGGTCTCAGCCCTTCCACAAATCTAAACACAAAATGAAGCATGTCCTTCGCCTCTGTAGTTCTTGAACGCCTTCAACAACCTCTCATAGTAACCATGAATCGACTCTTTAGCCTCTTGGGCAGTTCGATCAATCTTCTGCCAATCCACATTTTTCGCGGCAACCTTCGTCTTCAAATGCTCAATCACCTTATAGTACAAGCTCATTACCATAGGTGATGGTGCACCCGTATCCCTGTCCCTCTCTGGTTCACTTGTCGGCCAACCTACAGCCCTTTTGCAGTCTTCCCACAAATCTGCCGGAACCACAATCTCAAAGAGGGTGTTCAGGTCTTCCCAAAGACATTTTGCAAGCTTCACAAACCTATCAGTCTGTTGATACCATTCAATCGGTTTCTCTCTCAGTTTGGGAAAATCATCCGTAAAAGACTGAATGTCGCTTCTGTGCCACGGTACATGTATTAATTTTCCCCCTGCTGTCTCCCTCATTGGTAACATGGTTATTGCATCACTACTCTGTGGTCTTTTCTCCTTATGCTCTGGGACACTATCTTTCTTCTTTTCCTTTTTCTTTGCCCATCTACTTTCCCATTTGTCTAAGCACCTCCACACTTGTGCACTCTGCAGCAATTCTCTAAGGTGCGTTTTCATGCCTGCTGACCTCATGTGTTCAAAGTCTGTGGTCCCGAAATCCAATCTATAGCTCCTGCTCAAGTGTTTTGTCTTGTCTATCTCAACCCCGTTTTTGTCAGCTATTTCTTGCAACCTTCTATGTACCTTGTTCACTTCTCTCGTAATCCTGGGACATAGATACCTCAGCTCTTCTTCCGAGTAGGACTCTAACCTATTCAAACCCATAGTCCCTTCCACCAATTCTTCTGCTTCCATGTTCAACCTGACCCTATTCAGATAGTCCTCTCCCTTCCCACTGGCTGAGCTTTGTGTGGAATTCAGACTGTTGAACCACTGTGTCAGCTGTTGCGCATTCAACCCCATCAGTGTAGCATTCACATCGACTGCCATTGATGGTTGCGGCAACTTTTCAGTGTTCGATGATAGCGGTATCATCAGTGGGGGACTCGACCTCACCACTGTTGACTGAGCACATATGGGACTAAACTCCATCAAGGACCCAGATCCAGTTGGCAGAGCCGCTATCATAGTTGTCTCTGGAGTGTTTTCTATGCACCTCCTTTCCGTTCCATTCTGCACCATTGATCCTTGACCGCTCATACCTGAGTTAGGCTGAATGTACAAAGGTACCGGTGGACCTACAGTAATGGGTAGGGATATCGCATCTGGGTTCTGTCCATTCCCCAGGTTCTGAGGCATGTTCATTCCCACACTATGGGTCATCATTGCCGGCATGCCCGTCTGACTCCCCGTCATCTGAGCATGTGCGGTCCCCCCCTGCATCTGCTTTTGAGGCATCAAAAGCTGGGTTGATTCAGCTTGTGCCAGTGTTGGGTTGCGACCATTCTGTACTCCCATTACGGTTGGATCTAGAATCATTCCCGTACTGTTGTCACTGCGGCTGATAATTTTCTGCTGTTTTCAATATAGGCACATCTGGATATATTCTCCTAACCTGCGGTATCTGCGGGGTGAACAGTAAACTCGGGTCCTTAGATCCCGATGGCGTTTCTGAATTCGGAGTTTCATTATTCTGTACCGGTGCCGGAGGTGCAGAACTGGTACTTGGACCTTGTTCACTCTCTGCATAAGGTGGTGGACGGTCGTTCAGCAATTGCATGATGAACTCCTCATCCTCTGACTCGTCTTCTCTCCTTAACTTTTCCTCGTCCTCTCTATCTTTGGAACACCTCCTGTTTGTCTTACAGGTAGCTTTCTTGCCTGTCGCCTCTTCTTCCTTAGCAATTGCGGGAAACAATTTTATCCCCTGCAATATATCTGACCTCCACACCTTCTGTACATTATCCCACCTAGCGTCCGCTAGTGTCTTTTCTACCTTTCTTATCCTGGTCTCGAACTTCTTTTGCTGTTGCTGTCTAGCCATTAGTTCCCAAATCGCTAGAGCCTCAAACTGTGCTGGCCTTGGAGGTACCTTCATGTCGTACATCGCGAATCTCAAATTCTCTAGGATTCTTATATTGAATGTCCCATGGATCGGGAACGCTACGCTCCCATGTCTCTCTGTCAGCTTGTGCCATTGCTTTAGCCAAAGGCACGGAGCTACCCCCCTTTCCTCCATTACAATGTAAGCTGGTGTACCTTCGGGTGGCGTCTCCTCTCCTACGCTCGCTTTAATGTAAGACTCCCCCTTCATCGCACTCTTTAATGCTTTAAAAAATGTCATTTTCTCGTCTTTTATTTCACAAAGTTTGTAATCAATAAGTGACTTTAATTCCCGGAATACTCTTCGCTTGCCTTTCCCCTTCCAATCGAGCCCCACGGACTGCGTCCAATCCGTGCGCGACCCTTCTCTGCAACCATCCTATCCCAGCGCGGCTCCTAGTGACGTCACACTCACACACACTGCGGCTGACAAAGCCTCGCGGCTTGTCCTCCTTCACTCAGCTCCTCTCGTAACAACTTCTAGCATGTATCGCGAGCAACCAAATAATAATAAAACAGATCTGTCGGTTTACTACAGGAAGGGTAACACAATCGCTTCAGGACCTTAGGGATTTTTCACTAGCCTCGGCAGTTATTCCATCTTTCTCGGTCCCCACTTTCGCAAGCAAATCCTGACCCGCAGACTCTGCTCTCAATTTGTCAATGATCTATTCTAGTGCACTTAGAATTTGTCAAAGCCCGAAGTCGAAGTTTTATTTCACTCCCTTAACACACGTACCGACTCGTTGACCACGCCCGGTCAACCTATTAAACCGACCAGACCACAACATAAAACAAGTGTCTCATACACTTTTCAACATACTCCGGAGTCTCTTGACCTCGCAGGGCCCGTCTCAACAACAACAACCACGTGGACCTTTTTCTGCACAAAGCGCCACATGCACATGAAGTTCGACGACTTCCCTACTCTCACACTCGGAGTCGCACCTCCGCTATTCTCTAAAATCCTCGCAACCTTTTCAAACAATCTGCGGCAATAAGCTGTGCAAGCGCAAAATCCTAACTTCTCTCATACCGTCACTAGTACCGCCAACGCCGATTTCACACCTCCATTCTCTCCATTCGCAAGCTCCGAGATCCCGGGAAAGTCGCGGGGGACTTAGGGCATCATCATTCTCTCAATCTGTTTTACCCAAGAAAAATCTAATTCAACACCATATACTTCTCGAGTGGGGTCTCAAAGAGCGCAACCGTTACCTCTCGAGCGGGGTCCCAAAGGGCGAAACCGTTACCTCTCGAGTGGGGTCCCAAAGGGCGAAACCGTTACCTCTCGAGTGGGGTCCCAAAGGGCGAAACCATTACCTCTCGAGTGGGGTCCCAAAGGGCGAAACCGTCCTCTGCTACCATCTACTGATAGAGCGTTCCGTCTTAATAAATTACCTGTATTTGGACGCTCTTGGGTCGATGAATCTTTTGACCAAGTGGGGCTCTCTTCACCCTAGATTAGTCAATTTAATCAAATCAATAATCAATAACGAACATAAGCAATGCCCTGATCAACATAACACTTCACAATTAATCCAGAAAACATTTCGGCGAACCATGACCTTTCGGCCATGAATAACCACACCAGTTCATTCAAAGTTAATGAATTTATTTCCCTATATTAACAAAGCTAGCACGATATAAATGTGTCTCAACACCAAATGATATATGTAAATGAACATTAATAGCTGTCCATAACGGCGAAAAAAGATGCAATCTATGCAGCATTTGAATAACAATGCATTCGATAATAGCAACGCAAACCACTAAAACTATAATCTGTAATGGGCTAATTGCATACATTAGTCAGCATAACAAGGTCTCAAATTGCATCGTGCAACAAATGAATCCTCATCTAACCTCAAATTAGCATCTGCATGTGGGACTTCATGCAAAAACAATTTAGCAACATTGATTTGGAAAACTCCTAACTAGGGCTCTTATCAAAAATCAGAAGTTGGTTACCTAAAAAGAAACACAATGCAATTGTACATTTTCCTTTCATATTTACCAAATTCAATCAGCATTCAAGGAAGTCTTCGTCTCACAGGTACCGGTTTCGATCAGCATGGGATGGGGGCAAAGGGGGCAGGGTGGACGGGGCAATTGCCTCACAGCGGCAAGATAAAAGGACAAAACTACTACTTTATGCAAAGGGGCAAATCAAAGTTAAAGTCTCTAGGGCGAGAATTACTTAAAGTCTCTTTCTCTCGATTAGAGAAAGCATCAAAGTCTCATTCAAAATGGCGTCGAACATCAATTGGCATCGTAGAAGATGGCAAAATGACGAGGTCGGCAAGATGGGCCATAATGGCTGCAATGTCCTGCAAATGGCGGGTAATGGCCAATGGCTGCTGGCTAATGGCTAAAAAATGGCTGCTTTCTTCTTGTGCACCAGGTTTTTATAAACAACAGTTCAAATCCAGTAGGGTCTTCCATTGGAGGGTTCATAGGTTGGCTTCAAATTGTCCAATCAAAAACAACAATTCACAAGCTTCTACCTAGGCATACATTATCCTTGGAGTCGGGAACGTAAGTTGCAACATATTTTACCAATTAACTCACTTTCAGAGCTTCCATTGTCTGCACCTGCAGATTGACCTTGGAGCAAAGAAGAAGATGCCAGGCTGGCACGAAACCTTAAAGATAAGCATGTGAACCGATCTCACTGGAAAAGTACAGCTTCAAGCAAGAATACACGTTTTATTAGCACATTAGAAAAACACGAGCATCTAAACCGTGAGACAAGGCAACTAGGCCGAAGCCTCCACTAAAGTTATGCTAAGTTAAAACATTTCAAACAAGCAAATCATGGCACACGTTTACGGTTATGTCAGATTAGTACAATTCTAATACATCACGTTATATAAAGCACGCTTATAAATGTTGGCGAACTACTCTGAGGGCACATTTGTCCCCGTACAATCTTTATTAGTTCGGTTAAAGTCACACTTGATTATTGCGGCACTACGTTTATGCGCTAATAAATGTAAAACCTTCGTTTCTGCGTCATCAGTAGCCATCAAGGACTTTCTCTCCAAGGACCGACCGTGGAGAACCACGTTGAGGAAGGGGCCTGAGTGGTCGGAAAATGGATTTGCAAGGGCGCCTGATCTGTTTCTATCCCATTTATGCAATATTAAAAAGAAGTCAATTCACAAGGCTGAATTGTTTGAAGGAACAAGTACTCTCTACCTTTAGGATACTCGATCTGCCAAGCATCCTGTTCTGGCTCCGCAAGCACTTTTTCCGATTTCCTTCAGTGCAAAACTGCAGCATCGGCCAGCGTATCCCATGTTTTCTGCCATTAGCTCTAAGGGACCACAAAAGAAGGTCCTAGATTTGGGGTTTTCCCAAAACAAAGCCAGCGTCAATAGCAAAACTAGCCTGAGGTTGCTTTTTAATAAAGCAGCCTTCTTTTTCAAATGCATTCCGTTTTTCTTAAAGGAAAATGGGGTGCGTTTAAAAGAAAAAAAACATTAACTGTCAAGTTTCATTTTTAAGCATAGGCAGTAGTCTATGGGTCCACTGCCTGCTCTTATAAGTATTATTATGTACATTCTCAAAGGGGAAGGGGCCCTTTGAGGACCCCTTCCCTTTGTGAGTGGGTTACCACCAGTTTTAAACTGGTGGTAAAGTATTACCTGAATTTGGTTGCAAAACAGTAATACATACTGTACCAATTCAGTATTTGGAAGGGACACCCTAAACACGGCCCTTCCAAATACTTGAATTGCAAATGCAAAGTGTGATTCTGTAACAAGTTACAAAATCAAATTTAGCATTTTGTACATTTGAAAAAGCATTTTTCTGGTTGCACACAGCCTGATTCTGTGAACCTGCCCGTTTGAAATCAGAAAACTGCATTACGCATTGGCCCAAAGTTTTTAACGGGTGCCAAAAAGACTGGTTGCAATTTGTGACCAGTACTTAGTGACCACGTTTTCATACATCCAGCCCATTGTTGTGTTTGTAATTCTGAAACGTAATAGAGAATCAAAACAAACCAAGACACTTTGTGATGTGCAAATGATAAATATATGCAGAAATCTGATTTGCACAAATTATCATTTGCGCACTACATAGGATTAGCAGTAAAGCTGCATGACTGTTGCAAATTTAGTGGGCGTTTCAATGGAAAAGATTTTCTTTGTAAAAGGCAGTACCCGAGCACCCAATGCTTTAGTCATATATTTGCGACAATGTGTTCCAAAATGCACCACTGAACATACACTACTCATAAATCACAACTCAAGAGTGGTTGCATTGGCGCTAGGCAGCCAAAAGGGCACCAGTGCAAGAAAAGGACGAAAATGCAACCTATTGTGTTAAATACACTCATTCCTGCCTCTTCTTTCATGCAGTGCAGCACAGCAAGGTGAATTGCGCTGCAATTTGTGAAGAATTGATAAATGTGCCTGTAGATGGACACAATTGAGGTCCTTGCTGCCTTTTATGAAACAGAAACTCAAACTATTTCTGAAAAGACAGTCAAACGCGAATGATGCAGGGTGGGGCTATGTGGAAAGCTTGAACTGGGAAAGGAGATCCGGAACTTTAGCATGCTCCCGGCAGGACCAGCAAATATTAACTGCACAGTTGCAACTGATCTGCTCACACAAAGTCTGTCCTTCGCTATTATTCCAATAGCACTTTCTGTGGAGCACATTTAAGTGCCCTCTATTCAAACCTCTGCACAGCGTCTTCTTGACTTGCTCCCATAACAGATCCTGCTTCAGATTTGGAGCTCACAACATCCTGCCTGAACTGGCAGAGTCAGACCTGGCACACCGGCTGGAGAGTGGAACCAGCAAGTAAGAGGCTACTTAATGCCCCAGCTTAGATATACAGTGTACTTGATGTTATGTGACTTCCTGCTCTTGTAAGAGTAAAAAACATAACAGCACAATGAACCAAGCTTTTTCTTGCACATTATTCTGTGTCACGTTGCCAGGTATCGTACAGTGCAATGCGCAAGGCACATAATATACTTACATGGTTAGACATTGCATTGTGAAATCGTCCATTATTAACTTCCATTATTAACTATTTATTGAAATAAATGGTGACGGATACATGTTTATAAAGTTCAGGAAGTGCTTTTTGAACTAAAAATAAAAGTCAGACCCTCAAAGTGAGAGCTATTTTACAGTATTAGCGGGCTGAATTAATTTTCTGCCCTGGAAGATTGAGAGAGGCTGGAGGTAGTGGGAAGAGGAAGAACAGGAATAAAAAACAAGAGAAACGGAGACTGGTAAAACTGCGGGGCAAAGAGAGCAGAAGCAAGAATTATAGAACGACGGATTGAAAAAGAGAAAGATGGAGAAAGAAACTTTAATTAAATAGCAGAGGTAATAGGGTGGGCATTTGAAGAGATGGCGATGTTATAGAACCAGCGAGTAAACCAGAAGAAACAATATATACTTCATGAGAGGGATTCCAGGAGAAAGTGAGAAGGATACATATTAGAGATATCAGGGAGAAGAAAGAGTAATAGAAAAACACAGATAATAGTGAGCTCTACACATAAGGATAAAGAAGAAGGAGACAGAATTAGAGAATAAGAAGTGCATAAATGATCAAGGTGGGGGATCAAAGAAGGATTGGATGGAGAGGGTTAAAGAGGAATAGAGAACAAGATAGTTATTTAGAAGATGTAAAAATAACACATGAAATCTGAACAGTAGAGAAAATTGAGAATCCCAGGACCATGTACAAGGGAATAGAACTGCTATGTTGATGAAGACTCAATTGGTCTGAGGGTATATAGTCATTCCCTTGGTGTCGGGTGAAATATGCAAACCATGTATGGCACTTAGCCTCTGAGGGCAAGGCTATTTGCAGGATCTGGGCTTCAATAATAATTCTTTGAACTTGGTGCCCATGGTAAGCAGTAATTGCAAATCAATTGTCCATAAAGCCAGGCAATTGATTTGCAGTAAATTAGCTATCCAGTAGACACTAGAAAGTAAAGATACTATGGCCCTCGTTATGACATTGGCGGTAAATCCCACTTACCGCCATGCCGACAGCCAACATAACGCGGCGGCAGATAACCGCCAAGCATAATATGACACACACATACCAATCCGTCACTATACAGCCACACACACAAGTCCGCCAGGCCAAAGGTCAGTGATAAACTGCTGATAGCAAAACCCACACCGTTACGCCAATACAACAACGCCCATCACATTATGACCCACGAATCACCTCGGCGGACAGTCAATGGCGGTAAACCATTGGCGGGACATACCGCTGCGCTCAAAATACACACACTCAAACAAAACTACATCACATTCGACAATTCAAACGACACACATCTGCCACCCCATACACACACCACACCCACACCAGTATAAAACACACAGCCGCAATACCCACATCCCTTAATGACTAGAAAAAGATTGCCACCAGAGAGAGATACAGCAAGAGCACTCACACAACCAGAGCCACATAACACCATCACTTATACACCATCCACGCACCTTACATCACACAGCCCAACACATCACCCCACACACCCTCACCCACAACACTCACACTACACCTATGGCACCACAACGACACCCCAGGTTCTCAGAGGAGGAGCTAAGGGTCATGAGGGAGGAAATCATCCAGGTAGAGCCACAGCTATTTGGATGACAGGTGTAGCAGACATCCATTACTAGGAAGATAGAGCTATGACGGAGAATCGTGGACAGGGTCAACGCTGTGGGACAGCACCCCAGAACAAGGGATGACATCAGGAAGAGGTGGAACGAACTACGGGGGAAGGTGCGTTCTGTAGCAGCAAGACACCAACTAGCTGTACTGAGGACTGGCGGTGGACCCCCACCTTCTCCCCCACAACTAACAACATGGGAGGAGCAAGTCTTGGCAATCATGCATTCTGAAGGCCTGGCAGGAGTAGGAGGAGGACTAGACTCTGGTAAGTCAAATCTCCATTAATATCACCCTCCCTACCTGCATGCCATCACAAACCCCCACCTTTACCCTCACTCCCATCACTTCACCAGCTCCCACTTTCCCCATCTTCACAACCTACTCATCCCAATACCAAGCCCTGCATGCAACACCAATGCATGGACACCCCTCACAGACCTGCATGGACACCTATCACCACTGCATGCACACTGGAGAGAATCACCTAGCCCACCAAATAGCAACTCACACAAAGGCAAATCTGCCAGGGCAACACATCCATGCACAATATGTCACACGCAGAAACAATAACACTGCATTCACATCCTCACAGGTACTCCAGCCAATGTCACAGGAGAAGAGGTGCCAGCAACATCCAGTCCCCGCCGAAGAGGCCCACAGTGATGACAGCAGCTCTGGTCGCCTGGATCTGGATGACCAACCTGGCCCATCAGGGACCTCCGGACAGTTGTTTACCCAGTCACACTCTCACACCACCAAGGAGCCTCCCAACTCAGGAAACACCACCACAGCACCCACCCAGCGGGCCCATACCTCTGTCCCCAATCAGCAGTGTGCCCACCACTACAGGGATGAGGGTAGTGGATGAGGATGTAGTGCATGCATGTATGAGTGGAGACGAAACTGGGAGGGAGGTGGAGGACGAGGCCACAGTGGTGGAGGCAGTGGATGTTATTATGTCTGCTCCTGGATGGTGTTTGTGTGAGTGCCTGTGGGATGAAGTGTGGTGCTTGTGTTTGCCATGTCCACTGTTGTGTGTTGTCCTGGGTGCATGCACCTCTGACTGTGTGCTTGGGATAGGTTGGGGTTGAGGGGAATGGGATTGGGTATAGGAAGTTGGAGGGGGGAGGCTAGAAACAGGGACAATGGTGGCCATCAGAGAGGAGGCCAGAGCCTGGATTGATCTATGTTGGGCCGCCATGCCAGTATGAATGCCCTCCAGGAATGTATTTGTCTGTTGCATTTGGGCTGCCAGCCCCTGGATGGAATTCACAATGGTTGACTGCCCAACAGAGATGGATCGCAGAAGGTCAATAGCCTAGGTGCTTTGGGCGAATGAGATGCCCACCCTTCTGGGTGAGCGGGCACGGGAAACTCGCTGAGGGGGTGCTGGGATGGCGGTGCTAGTACAAGGGGTGGCGGCTGTACCTGTAGCTAGGGTGGGCACAGAGGTGTCCACCACCACCAGGGAGCTTCCATCGTAGGAGGAATCCGTGTCCGAAGTGTCCCCTCCAGTCTCTGCTGTGGTGCTCCCCTTGCCCTCCGCCCCACTGGTACCCTCACTGTTTGTGGATTCGGCCTCCTGGGTCCTGTGGGACGCAGCTCCCTCCGTCGTCAGTGCCTCTGCTCCTCCGCCAGATGATTCTAATGCACATAAGGACATAGGGGGTCATTCTGACCCAGGCTGGCGGTGCTCCGCCGGGCATTCTGACCGCGGCGTTACAGCCGCGGCCAGAAGCGGAATGTCAGGTGCTAGCCGGCGCCTACAGGGCCGATCGGGAGATTGTAGTCATTAGGGAAAGGGTGTGCGTTATTCTGTGCTAATGAGACAGGTCGGAGCCTCAACGAGGTCGGAGCGGACGGCGTTCCCAAGGGGGAAATCATCGGCGGCCGGAAAAGAGGAATGAGATTCATCAGGGCCCCCTCCTGGAAACTGACATTTTTCCGGCAGAAGGAGTTCCTAGCTGCTCCTCCGTTCAAAGATCCAAGTACTAAGGAGGTGGTAAGCGGCAAGCTGTGCTACTTGCCGGAGGCTATCGCCTTTCTATATTTCTGCATTCCTTATGGCCAGGTTGTGAGTGACTGTCATATACTGGAGCACTTTACCTTTTGATATACCATAATAAAGGAACGGCGATCTTATGAGACATAGGCCCTCATTCTGACCTTGGCGGGCGGCGGAGGCCGCCCGCCAAAGTCCCGCCGTCAGGTTACCGTTCCGCGGTCGAAAGACCGCGGCGGTAATTCTGACTTTCCCGCTGGGCTGGCGGGCGGTCGCCTTCAGACCGCCCGCCAGCCCAGCGGGAAAGAGGCTTCCACGATGAAGCCGGCTCGGAATCGAGCCGGCGGAGTGGAAGCTGTGCGACGGGTGCAGTTGCACCCGTCGCGTATTTCACTGTCTGCGCAGCAGACAGTGAAATACATGTAGGGGCCCTCTTACGGGGGCCCCTGCAATGCCCATGCCAGTGGCATGGGCACTGCAGGGGCCCCCAGGGGCCCCGCGACCCCCCCTACCGCCATCCCGACCGCCGGGATCTGGATGGCGGTAGGGGGGGTCGGAATCCCCGCGGCGGTGCAGCAAGCTGCGCCGCCGTGGAGGATTCAATGGGGCGGCGGTACACTGGCGGGAGCCCGCCAGTGGTGCCGGTCCGACCGCGGCTTTACCGCCGCGGTCGGAATCCCCATTGGAGCACCGCCGGCCTGTCGGCGGTGCTCCCGCGGTCCTCCGCCCTGGCGGTCTTTGACCGCCAGGGTCAGAATGACCGCCATAATCTTTTGGCTTTTTTTTGGCAGCAATTCAGAATGAGATTTACTGTTTGCAGGATTCCAAACAGCCGGGACAAATGATTCTTGTCAATATTCAATGAGATATGAACGAGTTACTTCTTCAAATATACGTGACATTAACAAAAGGCTCAGTGTGTTAGCTGAATCATAGGAAGAAGTGCAAAATAGATTTTCTTCACCTTATTCTTTCTCCTCATGTTTGTTTCTTTATACGTACTGTAGTATTGTTTAGGAGGAGGGGCGGTGAGACCCTTAAGTGATTATTAGTGGCCGTAGTTGGCTTGGGGCATCCATTGGTGATACTGATGGAACATAGTCAGGCTTTGGACTAGTTCTGCCCTTATGAGTTATGGGCAGGCCAGGTCGTTTTGGTTTTAGTGAGACCTTATGAGAATAGACAGACAATGTGATAATTAACACTGTGTATTTTTCTTTACAGTTATCCCGTCCCTGCTGATCCTTCCCCTTCCTTCCCTCGCCTGATTACTCCAATGCACTGTGGTTTTTTATCGGTGACTTGGTGGTGTCAGGAGGTGGACCTTGTTTGCATCACACCGAGTCTGAGGAGTACCTACACCGTGACACGGAAAGCCGTCGGCGTACCGCCAACTTTCCGCTGCCCATGGGAATCCGCCATGGCGGCGCAGCTTGCTGCGCCGCCATGGGGATTCTGACACCCCATACCGCCATCCTGTTCCTGGCGGGTCACCCGCCAGGAACAGGATGGCGGTATGGGGTGTCGTGGGGCCCCTGGGGGCCCCGGCAGTGCCCATGCCAATGGCATGGGCACTGCAGGGGCCCCCGTAAGAGGGCCCCACAAAGAATTTCAGTGTCTGCTTTGAAGACACTGAAATTCGCGACGGGTGCAACTGCACCCGTCGCACCTTCCCACTCCGCCGGCTCCATTCGGAGCCGGCTTCCTCGTGGGAAGGGTGTTTCCCACTGGGCTGGCGGGCGGACTTTTGGCGGTTGCCCGCCAGCCCAGTGGGAAACCCAGAATGACTGCCGCGGTCTTTTGACCGCGGGACGGTCTTCTGGCGGTTCCCGCTTGGCGGGCGGCTACCGCCGCCCGCCAAGCTTAGAATCAGGCCCATAGTGACAAAACAAAAAGGGGGGAGACACAAAGGATACACTTGGTCAGTAGCGCCAACAACACCACCGTTGGCGTAGACAACACACTCACACACAGGGAACACCTCTACGCACTAGGCAATGCACTACCAGTCACAATGCTAGTCACCAGGCCATTGATAGGGACACCTAACGCCAATTGCAGCAACCCTGAAACTCACAGTCCCCTGCCCAGTAGTGGATGGCTACTAGCTTGGTTGGAGTACTTTCACATCAGAACCCTGCCCAACATGGGACCAACCCTGCAATACCAGGCCTGGCCTAGGGGCATCCACAGGACCCAAACCCCCACCCAGATACCACCCCACCAGGCCCAAGTTGTATATTGGGGTACTGTACTCACCCCCTTGTGGCTGCTGTGATGCCCCCAGGCACCCATCCAGTTCCGGATAGGCCACCACCAGTATGCAGGCCATCAGGGGGGTCAGGGTTCGACGGGCTCCCCTTCCTCGTTGGGAGGCCATCCCCCGCTGGGCCTCCGTGGTCTTCCGTGCCCACCGTCTCTGGTCCTCCAACCGTTTCCGACAGTGGGTGCTCCGCCTGCCCCCCAGGGTCCACACATCCTTGGCAATGGCACGCCAAAGACCCTTCTTTTGATGGGCGATGACCTGCAGGGAAATGGACACAGGGAAAGGTATTAGTCCGACCGTCCTGCCTGTTACACCCATGGCCCACCATGCCCCCTCCCAACCCCATTAGCACAGACATGGCCCACCATACATGCTGCACGCTGCCCAGGGCCCATCTACCACCCTCCCCCTACATGAGGCCTTCACACACAGCACTCCATGCATTCACGCACCAAGCATCGTACTCACGATGTACTCACCTTTTGGTCTGGAGGACCATAAGCACTCGGTACTGGGGTAGGACCCCATCCACCAGTCTCTCCAACTCTGCCAAGGTGAAGGCAGGGGCCCTTTCCCCAGTCACACATGCCAAGGTAGGTTCCAGACACAGGTCACAGCAGCTCCTGTTGAAGGTCAGGTAGCAGGTGAGTGAACAGATAGAAAATGATGGTGATGTCCGTGGCGGTGCATAGCATCACCGCCAGCGTACATCACCATTGGCCATTGTACCCCATAGGGCCCAATGTTAACCAATGAGGAGTTTCACAGTGGAGTTCGACCGCCTCCCGCAATGGCACTCAACGTCAGCGGAATTACCTCATTTCCACCTGTCCCTCCATACAGGACAGGCGGATGCCATTTCCGGGGGGGTGGGGTGGGGGCAGGCTATGGATTCTAACTGCGTCACAGTACACAAATGCACCATTTGGACATTCCCAACAAAACACTGTTACAATCACAACATGCATTGAACTGTCGTGGTCGGAATCAAGAGATAATGACCAGCTGCTCATCATTTTGTCCCATAGATTGCAACCGCTGCAGATGAATAGGAGATGGAGATATCCCCCATGTATATACCCCTGGTGGACCTGGCAACAATGTAGGACAGGCAAATTATCCTCACCTATAGACTGGACATGGCCACAATCACAGAGCTGTGTGCCTAATTAAAGCCTGACCTAATCTCTGCTGTCCGTCACCCCTCCAGGATCCCCCCTTTTGTGCAAGGGCTAGCAGTGCTCCATTTTCAGGCAACTGGCTCCTTCCAAGTGACAGTGGGCTTGGCAGCAGGAATGTCTCAGCCAATGTTCTCAATAGTGCTGACCAGAGTGTTGTCTGCCCTGATTAAACACATGTGCAGCTACATCGTTTTCCCCCAGGTTGAGTATCTGGCCACAGTGAAAGCTGATTTTTATGCAATGGGACATTTCCCCAACATTATTGGGGCAATTGGTGGAACACATATTGCATTTGTCCCCCCCCCCGGCAAAATGAACAGGTGTTCAGAAATCAAAAGTGCTTTTACTCCATGAATGTGCAGATGGTGTGGCTGGCAGACCAGTACATCTCCCATGTCAATGCAAAATATCCTGGGTCTGTGCATGATGCCTTCATTCTGAGGAATAGCAGCATCCCAAATGTAATGGCTCAATTCCAGAGGCACAGGGTGTGGCTAATAGGTGAGCCTTGGATCCCACCTAGTATATGTTGGTGTATGGGTATGGCATGGGCCCTAAGGATTAGTGTGTGGCTAACAGTTGTCCCTCGATATTTGCAGGTGATTCAGGTTACCCCAACTTCTCATGGCTACTGACCCCTGTGAGGAATCCCAGGACAAGGGCAGAGGAACGTTACAATGAGGCACATGGGCGAACAAGAAGAATTATAGAGACGACCTTTGGCCTCCTGAAGGCCAGGTTTTGTTGACTCCATCTAACAGGTGGATCCCTGTGCTACTCACCAAAGAAGGTCTGCAAGATCATCATGGCATGCTATATGTTGCACAACCTTGCCTTGCGTCGCCAGGTGCCTTTTATGCAGGAGGAGGAGGCTGGAGATGGCCGGGTGGCAGCAGTGGGCCCTGTGGACAGTGAAGATGAGGAGGCAGAGGATGAGGATGAGGACAACAGAAGTGCAATTACTCATTAATACTTCCAATGATACACAGGTAAAACTGTGTAAATTCACATTTAATTGATAGTTTTGTGTTTGACATTGTCACTGGCAGGCTGTTTTTCCCACTTCTATGGCCACTAACTGTAACCTTTGACATCTCTATTTGCAGATATTTGTGCCCCACTATCGCTCCTGATGTGTTGACTGCAGCCAACTACAGGTCTTTCCTATGTATACATTACTGTACAGTTGAATTGCAATGTTTAAACCTGGAAAAACGAATACATAGTTAAATCATTTGATATGCTCCATTTTTTCAAAGAGTGTTTATTTAAGTGCTAAGAAGTAGATGGGGTAGTGGAATAGGCTGGGTTGATGATGGAGGAAAGTCCAGGATAGAGTCCAGTCTATTTGTATCACAGGGACATTGTCCCAGGGGGCATAGAAAGGGGAGCCTAACACCTAACAGCACACACACTTCACTGGCAGTCACCACCCCCACTTCCATGCACACGTCCCCTGTGTCCTCTCCCACTGTGTCTGTGCTCTCTCCTCCCAAAGTACACAAATGTAAGCACTCAGACACCCAACAGCCATCCACCTCACAACAGCATCCAGCTCATGCACCTGCACCCAAACACAGAAGACAGACACCTCCTACCACCACTCCCTCTTCCTCCACTCCCTCTTCCCACCCAATGTCCCTAAGAAGCTTTTCCTATCCACCATTAACCTTTTCCCTACCCCTCCCTGGCCTCCCTCACCTCAGGCCAGGGGGGTCAAAACCCAGGCAAGCACTTCAGCCCCCAGTACCCGGGCACAGTAGTGTCCACAGCTACTCCAGGTGGGAGAGGATCCTGGGCACCAGGCAGCCACACTGAAAGGGTGCCTGCACCAAGTGCTGCAAGGAAGGGCAAGGAGGCACCCCCCGCTGCTAAAAGGAAGGGCAAGGAGCAATACCTGGCTGCCGAAAGGAAGGGCAAGGAGCAGTCCCCAGCTGCTTCCAAAAGGAGCAAGGAGCCATCCCAGCTGCTAGCAGGAAGGGCAAGGGGCCTGCACCAGCAGGCAGAAAGGACAAGATGCCTGGTGCTAGGACTCAGTCGGAGCCCCCACCATCAACCCTGGTGGTTCAGCCGTCCGAGGCTGTAGGGGATGGGCTGGAGCCTCCCCCCACCACTGCCAGCACCGCCACCAGCAGCACCACCAGCGGCACCACCAGCACCGCCACCAGCACCGTCACCAGCACTGCCACCAGCACCAGCACCACTGCCAGCAGCAGCAGCCCCAGTGGGCAGCCGTCCGAGGCTGCAGGGGAAGGGCTGGAGCCTCCCCCCACCACAGCCAGCACCGCAACCAGCACCACTGCCAGCAGCAGCAGCCCCAGTGGGCAGCCATCCAAGGCTGCAGGGGAAGGGCTGGAGCCTCCCCCCACCACTGCCAGCACCGACACGAGCACCACTGTTAGCAGCCGCAGTGGGTAGTCGTCCGAGGCTGCAGGGGAAGGGCTGGAGCCTCCCCCCACCACTGCCAGCTACACCAGCAGCACCACCACTGCCACCACTGAGCAGCCATCACCGCTGGCGGACAATGTGTAGTCCTATGTCCATGGGCTGTTGTGCGGCCTGGCCCCAGCAAATTCTGTGGGTCTGACAACCAGGTGAGAGACTGTGACCTTGCACTCCCCAAGATATGCATCACAGGGCACAATGCCCCCTCCAGAACCAGTGGAAGAAGCCATCCACTCACCCCATCCTCCGCAGGATGAAGCTCACTGGGCACAATGCCCCCTCCAGAACCAGTGGAGAAGCCATCCACTCACCCCATCCTCCACAGGATGAAGCTCACTGGGCACAATGCCCCCTCTAGAACCAATGGTAGAAGTCACCCACTTGAGAGACTGTGGTCTTGCACTCCCCAGGACCAAGCAGTGGGCAAATCACCCACTTGAAGGACTGTGGCCTTGCACTCCCCAGGACCAAGCAGTGGGCAAATCACCCACTTGAGAGACTGTGGCCTTGCACTCCCCAGGACAGAGTGATGGGCATGTAGCCCCCTCCAGGACCAGTGGCGTTGTAACATCTTCTGGCTGAGGTGCCCCCCCATCCCCGTTCCCCTGAGATGCCTCCCCATTTCCCTATTACCGACCTGATGCCCCTGCAGTGTTCTCTCCGTGTTGTTGCAAGAGTAAGGTGGGGCCTTGGACTATGTGATGTGGCCCTGTGGCCCACGGACATTGAGGACTGGGCAGTGTCCCTACATTTGTAAATATGTATATACTTTTTGATTTTGAAGCATGTATTTATACTATTTTATCTTATTACACTCACTTTAATCAATTCCTTTTGTTCTTGCATTATTCATGAGGGGTACAGGGGGGTATATGTAATGTTACTGCATCTGCTTGTGTGTATGGTGTTGGGGATGTTGCGTTTTGTGTGTGTGTGTCACTCTCTTTTTCCTCCCCCCTCCCCTGTGTGCTAGGTAGCAGTACTCACTGTGGTCGTCTTCGCCGGTGTTGGTGTTCTTAATGGAGCAGAAGGTAAAAGAGCATGGGGAACACATGCAACTCGGGCTCCATGGCAGCATGGTTCTTCCATGAGTCTCCAGAGGTGAGTCGTTTCCCTTCTGTGCAGTGTTTCCGCCAGGCTTTTGATGTCATTGGTACTTCCCCGGAAAAGGTGGCTGACTGGTGTCTCTTAATACAGTGGGCGGAACATTGTCTTCGGCCTGGCTGTAGGCGGTTACCGCAATTGTGCCTGTTGGTTTCGCCCTGGGGGTCGGTGTGTTAAAGTGGCTTTCTGTCTGAGCGGTTTCCGCCATGGTCAAAATTTCATTTTTATTACCACCGGCCTGTTGGCGGTATTACCGCCACTTTATCACCAACCGCAAGGGTTGTAATGGGGGCCTATGTGGTGTTTGAAGTTTTCAAGAGGCTTGTTAGTGTTATCATGGAAATTTCAATTTAAATTTTCTCCTATGTTATTTGCATAGTTGTACACCACTTGAGTGAGTGCTGCCTCAAGAAAGACTAGCATTTGTGTTCATGAGTGGATGACTTAGTGAGCAGGGTACCCTTTGCAGCAAATACAGGTCACAAGTTTAACTCTCTGGAAAACTTTCCATTTTCTTTTTTATTAACACATTTTATTGTTGTTTTTATGTGTGATACAGTAGGCTGTAATAATAATTTGCTTACATCTCAAACATCATAATAACTGTATTGTTTGTATAATGATAACATTCACTAAAAAACTCCCCTCATCCCCTTCGGTACATTTCTCATCAGAAGATTTCCCCTTCTCTATCCTGTACTAGTTTGATAATACATGGCGTTCCCGTCCTTCCCTCTCTGTTTCCTGTGAGCCTTTGTTCATCTTGCTGTGTTGTCCTGGCTATCACCTCATTTCCCTTCACATATATTCCGAGACCATGGTTGTCTTTCATAATACAATTTGGCCTATCCCGTCTGAAACTTTCCATTTTCCATCGCCTTATGTCCACCTTCCTGATATTTACAGCAGTTAGAAGCTGCAGAAGTATGGCAAGAAGTGCTATGGAAAACAGCCAACTTATTCTAATTGTTACTGTGATAAGGAAGTGCTGCATCATTGTTTCATGAACAACCTTTCCCTTAGACACTTTTATTATGAGCCATGCTAATAAAGCACTACTATCTTTTCTCTGTTTGGAACTCCAAAGTTTTGATGGGCTAAGAAGCAGTGACATGCAATTAGATGGTCCTAAACCAACCAGCATCAGCTCTAATGACAATGCAAGGGGTTAGTCTGCAACTCATCCTGCCCACCTACCCCTAGAAGTCGAAATAGAGCCTGATTAAGACACTGAGGCCCATATTTATACTTTTTGATGCAAAACTGCGCCTGCGCAGTTTTGCGTCAAAAATATTACCGCCGGCTAACGCCATTTTGGTGCGCCGTGCGGGCATCATATTTATACTTAGACGCATGGCGGCGCAAACAACAGGTTGGAGTCATTATTTTTGACGCACACCGCGGCGTCAAGTCGTAAAGAAAAACGACGTTAACGCGGCGGAAATGCCTGTGGGTCGATTTACGACACCGCAAACCGGCTATGTGCTGTTTTTTGATGCAATAGCGTCAAAAAAACCAGCAAACCCTGCCAGTTCACCAGAGGAGCCAAATACGATCCCAGATGCCACTACAGACCCCAGGAAGAGGACAGCAGACCAGGAACCAGCCAGGAGGACCCACACAAGAACCAGGACACTTTTAAGAAAAAAAGAAAGTGTCGCTTCAGAGCAGAGGAGCAGGAAATCCTGGTTAAAGAGGTGACGGAACACCAGCACCAACTGTTTGTCACATCAAAGTTGCCAATCAGTAGGAGAGAGGCTATATGGCAACAAATTGTCGACAAGATCAACAGTGTGGCTGAAGTACGCAGAACAGTCATCGAGTGCAAGAAACGCTGGCATGACTGCAAGCGCAGGACAAAGAAAAAGATGGCCAGGAACAGGAAGGCAGCACTGCAGACTGGAGGGGGGAGTCCAGCACACCAGGAGGCCCTGGACCACATGGAGGAGATGGTCGCAGCCGTCCTCCCTGAGGAGATCGTCACAGGGATTCAAGGACATGACAGCGCAGACTACCACGAGACAAAGCACATGCAGGGTAAGTCGCAAGGGAAACTAAAATGCACTAATGTCAACTGCAACCTGGGGGGGGAAATACCTACTACTCATTGCATGTAAGTCATCATATACATGGAGTGGCATGGGTAAAGGGGCATGGCAGGGGGGCATGGCTTGCACAAACATACGCTGGGGCACACCATTACTCTACACCCACAACAGTCCCATGGGGGCATGCTGTAATGCCAACGATGGAGCAAAGGGAAAGCCACAACAGGAGGGAAGGCCTCTACGTCAAACTGACATCCTGGCACTCGTCAGCCAACATACCTCCTACATTAACTAGGGCCCTATTAGCAATCCTCTAGCCAAACCGACAACTGCAATGTAACTGCAACAACAGTTGCCACTACCACCTCTGATCTGTGTGCAGCTCAAGTAGCCAATGGCAGTAACCTCCCCATGGAACATACATACCTAAATTAGGGGGTGAGGATGACATCTGCAACAATCTCCTGAAACAAGACAAAGGCCCCAGTACACTCAAATGTCAATGCCCATAGTTGTCACAAACATCAGCCAATGTAAACAACAATAGGAGCGACACAGCACTAAGGACACACCCATGCTGCATATGTCAGGGTCCATCCTGTGCCTGGGTAACAAGGCAACATCCCAAATGTCATACTGCTCAGACAACAGCATTGAGGAGGGGACACATGTAACTGGTCACTGAAATACACCTGCACAGTCAGAGGACGAAATAGGACACTGATACGACTATCAGGGCAATCCAATGTAACACACATTACCCAACATCAGCAGGACACATTAACAATGTCAACATCCATATCGGATCATAACATTGCCATGCATAGGATATGCCACATGTCTATTACATTTAAGTGGATGTGAACGATCAGGGATTGGGACAGGTCCTGATAGTTAAGTGTGCTGCCAGGTCCATCAGAACACCCACAGCCAGTGAAAGGTCTCACCATGAGAATGGATATACACGGAGGGTCGAGTAGGACAAAAAGGTGGCAATTCTCTATTTGGCATAAAGCAACACCTAGAGGCAATGAGGCAGACAAGTCTGATAACTCAATAACATACATGTGACACACAGGTGGGCCATAGGCCTGAAACAATGCCCATCTGAAGGACTGCAGATATTAATACAAAACAAGATCACAAAGTGAATTCATCAAAAGGCAGGCACGTCACGTCAAAATTCTCACAACACAGACACACTAATTGTACCCTGTTTCATTGCAGAGGAAGATGGATCTCCTGCCGATATGCCTGTCCCAGATTTCCCTGATGACATGGATGACGAGCAGATAAACCTTCCCCAGCAGACCATCCAAAAGGTCCTTGAAACCCTCCAGACCCCACCTTCTGTCACAAGGAGGAGCACAGAACAAGCAGCCATCGCAGAGGAACCACCCACCACCCCAATTGTAAGACCTGCCAGCTCCAATACAGCTGAGGACTCAGACGACACTGGCTCCAGCTTTGAGAGAACTGTAGTTGGAGTACAGCGGGAGCTGGCCAAGGAGGTGCGGGTGGGGATGCAAAATATGGCAGCCAGCCTTGAGGGGGTGCGTTCGTGCATGATGTCATCTCCAGATACGGCAGCAGCTATGCAAGCCCTAACATCTATCTTGCAGGAACTGCAGAAAACCCAAAAGGAAATCAGCACAGCTGTAAGACAGTTGACCTAACACCTACAACAGCAATCCTGTCAACGCATGCACGAATGCAACATTGAACCCCTCAGGGCCGACCTGGCTGCCTACCATCGTGATGTGGCTGCTATTCTCAAGAACCAGCAGATCCTCCTTGCTGCAGTACTGCCCTTAAGACCTTCACAGGGAGCAGCCACCGGGATGTCTGACTCCACGTCTTCTAACACTGAGGTGTGTGTTGCCCCTTCACAACCAACAACAACAAGGACAAAGCAGGCAACACACACATCAGAAGAAGAAGAAGACATGGAACAGATCACATTCACAAGGAAAAGTACCCGGAAGCACTTGTCCCTGCCACATGGCTGACATTTACCAAGGTCCTGCGCTTTGTAACTTGCCAGTCTTGCAACAACTGTACTCAAGCACTGTTCTGCAAACCACTGTATATCTTGTCACCCAGCCCACTGATTGTCTCTCTCCTACTCATTGCCAAATCCTGTCCCTCTGCACTGTCTGAAACAGCAACCCCAGCATGACAAAAGCATTTTGGAAAACCCTTGTGTTGGATCCCAATTTAAAATGTCACTATAATGGACTCACAGTCATGGACAATGTACATATAGCACTACAGCACTTTTCAATAAATAGCACTTACACCACAAATCTGTCTCTGGGTAATGTGATATATCAACTGCGCAGTAGATAATTGGAATGTCCCTACTGTCAAATAACGTAGCTTCTCAATACAACTGTCCAGATATTATGTAGTTAGAGAAATCTGCACAGTGACCATGATTGCATCATACTCTGCCCATCCTGAGGGAATAATCTGATGAAGTGAGAAACCATAGACCACCATGCTGTGTTGGACAGAAGAATGCTTCCACAGGGGATAACTAAGTCATCAAATAGTGCCCGCTAAATATTGTCAACATGCAAAAATAACACAATAAACATGCCACACTAATCTAAGTAAACACTAAAAAAACTGCACAAATGAAGGTGTCTGAGTTAACTTACAAAAAGGTAATCATGCTGAACTGTGTCACAAATGAGGTATGAGGGTCATGAAGA
This sequence comes from Pleurodeles waltl, assembly GCF_031143425.1. NCBI lineage: Eukaryota > Metazoa > Chordata > Amphibia > Caudata > Salamandridae > Pleurodeles > Pleurodeles waltl. The sequence continues at coordinate 450,217,844 of NC_090443.1, forward strand.
CAAGATTACAAGATTGCCAATGAGAACTCATCTTATAAGGGTGTCCATGATCATCACACTGCAGTCAGACCTAAAACTGTTTCCCCAATATCAAGTCTGGAAGCACTGTTAGTGACTTTGAAAACACACTTATCAACAGAAACACATTGGGATCCATATTAACTGTGATTGGTGGTTGCAAAAAAGGGTAGACACTTTGCAAGGTAGCTCTGGGTTAGCTGCCAATCGTACAGCTCAGTTCAGATTTGTTTGTAGCATAGGACACAGATGTTATAGTACAAAAGGGATGTACACGGAATCCAAACCCACGATCAAGTACCATTCAACACATACTATTAAGGGGTAACCAAATATTTATTAAAAGCTAACCATAGATGAGGAAACTGAGGGAAAAATCTTACCTACCCTAATCTACCCTGACTACTCATTACCCACAACTGTCCCTAACTAACCTAAGCTACACTTACTTATCACATGTAACGAAACATTCTAAACATCTACCCCCTAACCCCCTTATGAGACGGGACACATTGAGGACAACACATACTAACCTAAACACATACTATACTATTCTATACAAATATATATTTTTTTGGTAAATTGTTTTTTAATGTTTTTTTTTTTAATCATTTTTTCATACAAGAACCCCAACATAGCCCCCCACCGACACATGTAATAAGTCAAAAAAAGAAACAAGCAGGACCCCCTACCCCCTACCCACTAACACTAACTAAACTAACAGCCTATACTAACCTAACACTAAGCCCCCTAAGCCCACTAAGTATAAGAACAAGGAAAGAGGAGGGATGGGAGGGTATCATTCCATCTAATCAACTGTCTAGAGGTTGGCCCTCCGGAGGGTCCTCTTGATATCCTTCACCTGCCGTTTAATGTGCCGCACGTCCCGGCTCAGGTGGCTCACCTTGCGCAGCACTTTGTCCATCTTGTTTTCTAGTCTATGGAGGGCGGCAGGGTCAACAGCTGGAGCAGTGGCAGTCTGGGTACCGGTGGAGGAGGTCTGTGTGGGCTGTCCTGCACCGGTGGCAATGCTGGGGCCAGGAAGTCCAGCAGATGTAGATGCAACAGAGGCAGCTGTGGGTGGGCCACCTGGCTCTCATTGGTGGTTGTTTCTGTGTTGGCTGTGCTGGGCACAGTAGGCCCACCCTGTGGGAAGGCTCGCCATGCCCCGGAGGCACGTTCATGGCGATATCGCCGGGCCATGTATAGAACCCCGACTCCACCAGCAGGATGTGCTGGTATCGCATGGCCCGGCGCTGAAATTCACGGACCTGGTCTGGAGTCATGTTAGCTGCTGTGAAGACAAATGCAGATATGCCACATTAGTAACTGCATTGTGTGAAACAGCACAGCAAGTTAATCAGACAATACATCTACTGTACTTCTAACAGCTCATATCACGATACAGAGCATCGAATGTCCCTGAGGAAGTACATGGCAGGCCAGACAACAAAGGTCACATCACACAAAGCACATTCATAACCCACAAGATGGGTAACAACTGGCCTTGACTTGCAATCTGAGTTCTGACAGTTATCAGCTAAGAATCATGCTGCATATCCTCCACCAAGAGCTGGGCTACAAATGTCAGTGTACAGAAAGCAAAACTAAAGCCACATGGTCTGCAAGTTGTAACTGGAATTTCCAGTATGGTACCAAATGCCAAACCTGAGTGTGTATACTAGTATGCAACCAAAATGTCACTTCTTCACAGGTATGTGTAACATACTGGTAGCATCAATACTAGGTACCCCATTCACAAACCCATGGCCGTGTTAGAGGGGGGGCGGTGGATATACAACTATAATTTGCCAACAACATGTACACCGAGGAGTGTATAGGCTAATCCACACATGTTTGTCTCTACAGACACACCACAGGTAAGGTCTATCTACATTTTGGAGTCAGCAAACCCTAGAGCACTCATAGGGTCAGACATGTCAGGAAAATCTGAACTTAGTACACAACATATACTTCCAGTGAGGCCTGACTTACATCAGACACAGAGTTGCTAGAACACCCATGAGCATGAATTGCATGCACACCTAGGCCATTACACTCAGGTTCCACAGACTTGATGCACTACATGTGGAAGTACATGATGCTAGGAGGTTCTACCTACTGTTTAAAAATTACGTAGGTAAATAGGGAAGCAGATGTCTATTGGGACGCTATTAGCTTCACCAATCTTAGAGAATGTGGGTCTGACAGGCTGACTAAATAGGGGCTGACTTCCATTGCGACTCTTGGTGATACAAGTGTCAGACACATGACTATCCCCTGTACTCACAGTGGAGCCTACAGGGATGTCCTACAATCCCTACATGATACCATTGGATACGCATTGGCTAACTCCAAACATGTGAAAACTGCATTCCCACTCATGGAACAAGTGAAAAACTTGACCCCAGCATCACACCTTGGTATGCGTCCAACTCACACGAGTCCATAACCAGCAAACACAACACATAACAGACATATCAACACTTACTGTAGTGGTCGGGGTCCTCAAATGTCGCCACCTCTCCCACAGTGTAGGGCGCCGGTCCACCTGTAAGGTATGGAAGGAAGAAATGTGCTCAAAATCTGTGCACAGTGCAACATTTTCAGTATCATTTACAATGTGTAGGCTGAATAAGTAAATGGCAGCCATTCAGACATGATGGTACTGCATCTGATATTTCACGGCCAACTTGTACATTGCATGGGTCTCCTGTGACAGTTACACACATATCTGCACACATACATTGGCCCTAACTATCATGTGGTTGCAAACTTGCCCCATAATTGGTGAGCACGAAAAAATATGGAGTGTAATCGTCTCATCATGTGCATCCAAGAGAAACATCCAAAGCCTGGTTACTTGATGACTGCATTACCAGTCAAACATGCCTTGTGGCCATGACACATTTATTGCACATAGGCCCAATGTACAGAGGGAGGCGCAGGGACTCCTGTAAGCCATCCTGTTGTTACAGTAGAGTCAATTGATGTGGCCCAGCTATGGTGATTTGCACCAACCATGGAGATGTAAGGCCATGTGCATACACTTGGTCTGCCATCCATATTTGGATTGTGGCTCAACCAATTCCAACAAACATCTTACGATGTTAGCTGAGGGCACCTTACACCTTTACACGATGTATTCAATTCATGAACTGACATTTATCCTAAAAGATTAAGAAACACAATAATCCCACACATTCATAGTACTTCTGTGAATGCTTTCCTTCCACACTCACCAGACTCACATGAGACCAATGTTTGAGCCACTTTGCTATTATAAATTGTTGTGAAGGCAGCACTCATTTTCAGCATCATGTAGTGATTCTAAAGTCAGTCTAGCAATTGCGTCAACATAGTTGGCCTAAATGTTGGTACATCTGTACTTGTCTGTCAATAGTACCCTATAAAGACATGATTGGCTCCTATTTTGTTACCTGTGCTGACAGAAAGGCCGCACCATTTTCCTCCATTGTAAAGTTACCTGTAAGTTTGCTGAGCACGTGCTACCTGACACCTAGCAATTGTGATCCTTGCCATAGTGCATCAATGATCCCCTCATATGTCCCAAAAATTACACACAGTCATCAAGTTAGGTGGCAGACATTGCACTAATCCACTGATGTCACAACAGAGCATTCATTTTTACACAATAACAATAGTCGTACTCACCAACGGTGCAACCAATCATGATTCCCAGGTGGTCCAAGAGATCCTGCTCCCTAGTGATGAGGTCAGCCCACCGGTGCTTCAGCTGGTGGTCACTCCTCTGGCTGGCATACACACGCTGCAGGTGATGCAGCACCTTTCCCCACCGGATTCTGCGCGGCTCTGTCGGGTAGCCCTGTATGAACCTGCCCCCTGCCTGGATCATGAGCGGCAAAAAATGTGTAACCAGCCAGATGAAGCCACCCAACTCCTCTTCCCCCATCCTGCCAAGACGTGGCCTACCAGACATACTTATAGAAGAAGATAAGGAATAGGGGTAAAAGAAAAAGAAAGGGGAAATGGGTGAAAGTAGAGGTAAAAAGACAGAAAAAAAGTAAACCTAAACACTAAAAGAGCCCAACTATCCCCAAATTAACACTACCCACAACAGACTCCCACAAACAAGAAATACACAAGATAAATGGACAAATGTAGACAAAAAACAGTACTACAGTATACACAAACAAAATGTATTTCACAAAAGGACTTTACAGATAGCACACAGGACAAAAACAGCACAAAATTTCTGGACAACACTCTCTACACAGCCACACAGTCTAGAAGGATCATAGACTGCAAAGTGAAAGTGAAAGTACACCCACTGTACATGATCTGTAAACAGGATATCCTATTACATCACTTCCTGAATGAAAAGTCCCGCCTTTTTCGCGTTATGCGTAATTTTTTGTTGCACAAAACTGTATTTGCGTCATTTGTTTTGACGCACAGACGTGAATATTAACTTGCATCCATAAAATGATACATGGACTGTACAAATATCTGGATGCGGGCTATATTTCACTCCTGTGCATCAAAAAAAAAGACACAAAAATAGTTTTGTGCAACAAAAAAAGACGCACACCGCTAGGGACGTCAAAATCACAGTGCATTAACTGGTTGGGGCATTTTTTAATTTTTTTGGGTTATTTTACTTTTGGAACACATCAGAGATTGGCTAATTGAAGACAGTATGTTCACATGTGTGACATCATACTGCAGCGGAACATCATCCACTACACCTTTCACAGTATGTTTACAGTTGGCTGACGTCATAGATGGTCATATGTGTGGCACACATATATGTATTGCACAAATTGTGCATGTTTGCCATAAGGATAGGATAGCAATGTGACGCACATATGTACAATACCTAATTGCCTTTGGCTCAAAGTGTGTGCTTTGACAACTAATTTGTTGGTTGACCAGGTGTGTGTGTACATCACATGAAGCATTATTGTACATTTGGTTGTATGAATGTGAAGTCCATGTGTCCAACCCTAAGATGCAAGTAAATATTGGAATGAGCAAGGGCATGTGTTAGTCATACATGTAACAACGCCCGCAAAGTATACTTCCAAGTTTTAGGGTCACGTAGACACCACATGTGACATAGCATGCACCAGATGGATGGCAGACACATGTTCATGTCAAAGGTCCACAATTTCTACATCCTATGTCCTAGAGTATTGGTAAGAGCTTCCTAGGCACTAGTTGATGAATCCCACAGTGAGTCAGACACATGCATTGATGAAGTGGGTACCATATTGTTTGCACAGACAGACAAGGGTCAATCTCATATGTATGATGACACCACAGTTGAGGCCATAGAAGTAAGCCCCAACTATCAAGTGGCTGTGGTGGACCAGCATACAAGACAGCACGAAGGCCACATATTTCCAGTGATCAATTGCACATAGGTATCTTGTTCATGTGTGTGGTCCAATGATGATCCTGTAGATTTTTTGGGATGTAATTTGTCACAGTTCGGACCAGGACTCTTCATGTGTCAGTGGCAGCTATTCCTGTAACTACTGAGTATCCTTTGTTGATCAATGTGAGTAGAGTAGATGTGGACATGTGAACTAACATGTCGATGGTCCCACCCTGTCACTAAAGACGTGTAATGAGACAGTCAACAGGGCAACCTTGGTGTGCTGAGTGAGATAATGTCTCAATTGTCATGTTCCGGCAGGTGTCATTACAACATTTGTACACAGGTTGGCCTCTGCACTTCCCACTGCATCTGGGAACATCATAGCCTCTGTGCTGTTTATTCTCGCAGCTATTCACCACACACGGCCCATCCCTATGTTGTGCGCACTGTGGTGCTGTGTGTGAACTGTCATGGTCCTGACATTTGTGTATTAGTCATGTACATTATCAGAGGTTGCTGGTTGTGCTGAAAGCCCGGTACCCATGCCCTGCCCATGGCCCTGGGACACTGTCACACTTTGTCATTCATGCATAAATGCAACCCAGAAAATGGATGGGCCATGAATTTTGCATTTCCAAGAGGATTGAACTCAAATGGTACAGTAAAAAGGTAGATGATGCTATACAATGTATTTGTGTATGCATGGTAGAAGCCCATGCCCAATCCCCCCTGATGAATGGCAGGTTTGACAACGCAAGTGTGGTACATATGTAGACACAGGGATACTTTAGTGTGATGCACAGACAGTTGCCAGTCAGGCTGACAGAATGCGAGATGATTCAGGAGCCAGCTACTGGACAAGTTACATAATCAGTGGTCTGACTGAGACTGTTTGGAGGACAAACTAGACAGTTGACATGTCCATCTGTGTATGTCCTGTGTTTTTGAAGGTGACAAATGAACCCAGTGGCTGTGTTACACAGCTTAATTACTATAAATGGTTGACGATGTATTCGACATAATGGCAACTCCTATGCTGTTCCAGGCATCATCAGGGGCATTGCTTTTTGTAATGGGTGGTGTGCATGGAGGTATTCACAGGTGTGGGCTGCATCTATTTCTCACCAGTCCTGTAGGTGAGACTTGCATTCTAAGGGCCAACAGACATTTTCACAAGGGGAAGCAATCTACATGTGCTAACAGGGCTTTGAAACTAGGAGACAGTGTATAAATTGACCTAACATCCATGCAGTCAGATGTTCTTTGACAATGGCATACCTTAGGAAAGGGTGTAGCACACTGGTTTGCTAATCTTGGTCTGTGTTTGTAGAGGAGGTATTATCAGGGTACACATCTTAGTATTCCAGGGACCTCTTCCGACAGGTGGATTGTGACCAGGTGCATGGGTGTGTCAGGAGTTAGGAAATGGGCTGACATGTACATGGAATGTCATGTGCACAATGCATGTCATATGTGTGGCACTTGTGCTGTCTATGTTCTGCTTCTATGGAACTCTAGTCACAGATATTCCTTGCAAATATTGGATGCAGTTGGACTAACTGCTGTCAAGGGTCTTGTCAGACATTCCTGTTAGTGATGCCAAAGCAATTTGACTGCCTCATGTATGAGGCTTATATTCCCCTTATTGAGTGATGGTGTCATAGTTGTGTGCCATATGCTGCGTTGGACCTTGCTTTCAACATGTATGTGTGAAATAGTTGTGGTCCTCTGCTATAGGCCTTCAAAGGAGATATGTACAAGATATATGTCATTAAGAGTGTGTATGTATGTGACCATTGTATGTTAGGCATCACATAAGCTCTGGGATGTTCCGTGTCCTATTCAGTATCTCAGCAAGTAGAGATGAAGCTGGGTAAAAAGGAATAGCCAGACCATGATATGGTGATTATAATAGGTGTTTATTTACATTAGTTAACTAAAGTGGTGAAGGGGATCATATTCAGAAGAAATTATTTACAATCTGTTGCCGCCTGCGTATACCAGCAGCTGTGTTCTGTAGTTCCCCCTCCTGTTGAAGGCCATCATCCTCCTCTTCCTCCTCTTCAGGCATGTGTGGCTCTGGTTCCAGGAGGTGAATGTTTCTTCTGACACAAATGTTGTGCAATATTGCACATGTGAGGATGATCCTACAGACCATCTCGGGGGAATATAGGAGGCTACCACCAGTGATGTCGAGGCAGCAGAACCTTGACTTGAGGATGCCGAAGGTACGCTCGACAATGCTGCGTGTCCTCCTATGGGCCTCGTTGTATGCACGCTCTGCAGCTGTACTCGGGTTGCCAAATGGTGTCATAATCCATGGCTGGATGCCATACCCCTGATAAGCTGCAAGAGAAAATGAATGGGATCATGTTGATGTGGCTGGCACTATTGAAAAGACCTTTAATGGCAGTAGTTGTCTTGTGTTGTCTGTGACTCTTTTGTGTACTAATGTGACATCCTATGCTTGTAGGCTATACCATCTGCATTGTGTTGTTTCCTTGGCTGAACAAGTGTTTGTCTGCTAACCGTTTGTCAGCAGTATGTTTTGGGATTTTCAGTACAGTGTGCCCTCCCTAGCATTGTGACTTGTGATACAGGTGTCCGTGTGTCTTCACTGGGGGTGAGATGATAGTTCCATGCAGAGTTAAAATTGAAAGTGTTGTTAACACTTTCATATCAAAGTACCCTGGACATCCCATACCTTTATACTTAGGCAATGTATTAATGTAAAAGTCATTGGGACACTTACAATTTGCAAGGTGACATTTAGGCAACCACACTCATTGACGTCTTCAAATTAGGCTGTACAGTAAATTCCGATGTGTGACGGGTTCAATGGTGAGTTAAGAAACATGGTTAGCGATGTCACGACCTCAGTGTGTTCCTGTTGACATGTTGCTGTTGTGGTGTATGTGTTGTGTGTCCTAGAGGGTTGCTGTGCAGTGTATATATATGTAGGTTTTTGTACTTACTAACAAGTAGTCCATTGCCATACCGTCCATCCTGTAAGTGTTCATTGATGGTGCAGTGTCAGAAGATGTATGAGTCATGTACACTCCTAGGATATTTAGCCACGATGTTGGTGATCAATCCCTGGTGATCGACTATGGCGTGCACGTTGATGGAATGTGTGTGCTTCCTGTTGCAGTAGAGGTGTTCAGTTGCAGCAGGTGGCACAAGGCGTACATGTGTGCAGTCGATTGCACCAAGGACGTGTGGGAAGCCACTGATTGCGTAGAACCCCTGTTTAGTTTCCCCCTGCTTCTGCAGTGTGTTAGGGAAGCAGATGTGGCGGGAGTCAGTCGAATGATGGCATCCAGTACTTTTGGCAAAAAGGCGGAGAATGATGGTTGTGATATTCCGCCAACCAGGGCACCAGTTGTTTGAAATGAGCCACTTGCCAGCATATGAAGTATGGCAAGCAGCTTTGTTTCAGTTGGGATGGTGCGGGGTGTCACCAAAGTGGGGGCCAACTGCTGTTCAATGTTTCGCAGCAGCTGCTGAATGGCCTGCCAGTTCAACCGGTGCCTCTGTATGATGTTGTGTTCCCTGAGGCCCTGAAGGGTTGTTCTTGGGCGGAATATCCTCCCCTGCCTTCTGCGCTGCCTTTGGGGTCCCTGCTGGTGTTGTTGTAGCTGCTGTTGTTGCTGCTGGGCTCTGCGTCTGCGTGCATGCTGGATTAGAATGACCTCCATGGCTCCCTGTTGGTGCTCTGCTGCTCTGCTGTATGTTCTGTGTGTTCTGATTAAATACAGGTGTGTTTGCCCGATTTTAACGCCTGCCCTGACCCAGGCGTTAATTTTTTATGCAAATCGGGCTGTGCGTCATTTTCTGGCTCCGCCTCCCGGCCGTGCGTCACTTTTGCCCAAAAGCATAAATACGATGCACGGCCGTTTGAGCCATATTTTGGACGGGAACGCCTACCTTGCATATAATTAACGCAAGGCGGGTTGCCGCATCCAAAACATGACGCACACGGCGGAATTTTGTCGTCCGCGGGCTAGGGCGTCAAAGTTTAAATACGGGGCAATGTTTGCGCTGATTGTGCGTCAAAATCTTTGATGCACAATCGGTGCAGATGGAGTATAAATATGCCCCTGAGATTCTCACTGGTTTTTGATACTTGGGTGAGAATCGTCTGGTGTAGTGAGAGTCAAGGCGAAATGGCATTTTTAAAGCACTGTAATAGTGGGATTCCCTTCTACCTTCAAGTTTGTAAACTGATTTAGGCCACCACCACCATTTTCTCTTTTTAGCGGGACGAGTGATTTTCGTCTGATTAACTGCTCCTCTCCTATTATGCATTTTTAGGGTTTTCCCCTTGTCTTTAGCATATTTTAGCCCTGCCCAGGGCTTCATTGTAATGGCGTCTCCTCTTTATATAGAGGCCTTACTTTCATTATTGTGAATCTGGCTTTAGTAGAGCTAGGAGTGCCTGAAAGACGCAGTCTCCTCCAGCCAGCGCACCCTTCTTCCCAACATGGGTTCGAGAAACATGAATAAAAATGAATTGCATGTTTTTTCATTCGAAAGGCTAGCAATCTATTCATTGCTTGTATCTCAAATGCATATGCATGAAATTAATTTTTGAAAAAGTTTACTTTGTATATATATATATATATATACATATATATATATATATATTTGCATACACACACACACACACATATATATATATATATATATATATATATATATATATATATATATATACATATAGGTTTTTGTAGTTTCGACTCTTGCTTTAAGCAGGACTGCTGGTTAAAGGATGACAGTACTTTTGCTTGTAGGCGACTATGCCTATCCTACAACAAGTCGCAACTGTTGTCCCAACCTTACCGGCTCACTAGCAGCACCTCACCAGAAACACAATAGTAAAAGGTCATTTGTGGCAGCCTTTATGCATGGACTCGAGAATACGACATCTCAGGGAGTTTCGTGGTTAAACGGAGATTACCCTTTTCTCACAGATAAATCATGTCTCATACAAACACAGGCAATGACAAAGATGCAGTAAAGTTTCAATAGTTTTTATTTAACACAACTGCAGTTTGTGATATGTTGCATGGGCTGCAATGATTAGGATAATGAATAATGCACGAAACAGAATTGTGAAGACGAGAGTCATTATTACAAAGACCTCCACCATCTTGCAATGCATAAGAAAGACATACAAGATGTAATATGCCCTAATACCCTAATGTGAGAGGCCTAACCTCCTACCTAAAGGAGAGCTGCCTTTGCTAAACGTAATCTGCCAATGCCATGTCCATGAGAGGAGCTCCCAACCCTCGTTACCTTGGAATGAGGTCTCTATTTCAGACTCCGTAGGGACACGAAGACTGGGTCAGCGTCAAGACGACGTGCATCATCGTTATCATCGATGGTGGCGATGCCCTCTGGTCGGAATCCCTCTGATTATCTGTCTAAAGTGCAATGTATTTATACAGATCTACCAGGACCCCTGACTTAGGGGTGTTCCCAAACAATAGATAACAGACATGCTTGGGACGGCAATCAATATAAACAATCCCTTGAAAGTATAGAGAGGGAAAATCCCTAAGTGTGAACACCTACTATTTGTTTGTCTTTGTTGCTTGATTTTGACGCCTTAGCGTGGTGGCACTGATAATGCAAAGCATACCAAGTGGACTAACTATAAACAAGGCAGCAATCTTGGAAGAGTTAAATAATTAAATAGGCTAAGAGAGAGCAAGCTAAGTAGGTTAAAAGTCACTAGGTGACGGGGGCACGAGTCTGCAAGCCAAAGGCTAAGCTAAACTCCTGATATTCCATTTAAAACAGACTAGGATTCACTACAATATAGATAGATATTTTTAATACGTTGGCCATAATGTATTTAGAAACATATTTGTCTCTTTCTATACAATATATATCCCGGTTGTTGTATTAAACACTGCAAGGAATTGGGTTTTTCAAACAACAACCCCAATTCTTGTCAGGGTGAACCACAAAACTCACTAAATTAACCTGTGCTTAACCCTCTGGTAGCTTGGTACAAAAACAGACAGAATTTACTTAGAGTCAATGTGTGAAGTATTTATGCAGCACACAAACAGTAGTAAGGTGAAAACACAATGCTAGAGAAATTAGAAACAAATTTAGAAAAATAGAGTAAATAAAATAAAACCAGAACAACAAAAATCCAATGAATAGATCTGGGGATATTTTATTAAAAAGTTTTCAGTGAAAATGGAACCTAAATCCACAAAGTGCCACTCATGGTCATCTGGTTGTGCTAGACCAGGGGAAAGCCACAAGCTCAGTCTGACCGCAATGAAGCATGGATTGAGTACAGGGACTAGGTTAGTTCAGCTAAAATGTTACCTTCTGAGTTTGGTGCAAAGAGTTCCATTCGTGATGGTCAAAGCTATGAGGAGTATGCTAAGCATTGTGGAAGGTCGTCACTGTGGCGTGAAGATAAACTGGGCATTGCAGACTGTTGTCGCTATAGCACAAAGATCCAGTCGAGCGTCATGGATGGCAGTTGCTGCAGCTTTGTGTTGGCATTTGCAGCTGTAGCTCGGAGTGCAGGTCTCAAGTTGACTGTTATCATGGACCGTTATTGTTGGCGCGAAGAGCAGGTTTCACTAGAGCTTCCATTGCCAGTTGTCGCAGGCAGCAGAGTCTTCTAGTGAACCGGCCTGTACGTGGTCCCAAGGAACCCAAACCTCAGGATGTTCACCTTTTCCTCAGGAGGAGTACACACTGATGCCAGCCAAGGGTCAGGACTTGGGGGTCACCTCTTGGGGAGCAAGACTCACACCAGCAGAGGCCAGAAGCTGGGCTCAGGCAGGGCATGTTGCAGCAGGCCAGCTGGGAAAGTTGCAGGGGGGCCTCTGAAGTTTTTTGTGTCCATACAGATCACACAGGAGGTCAGCCAAGTAACTTTTGGAGTCCCTCTTGGGAGCTTAGCATAAAGACAAGCAGGTCTAATCTTCCTTGTAAGACAGTTGGCAGTCCTTCAAGCAGCATGGCAGTCTTCTGGAAGCAGGGCAGTCCTTCTGAATCTTTCACAGGTCCAGGACTGTTCTGCTGAGTGGCTCTGGAGGTACAATATTTATACCTGATTCCAGCCTTTGTGTGGCAGGATTCCCTGTCCTACCCTCACAACTGGATCTGGTCAGTTGTTCTCCTGGTCCACTGTCTATGTCTGACAAAAGGCACGGCAGGTCTGGTGTTGGGATCCTTTTTGTGTGGGCTGTATGCAATGCCCTTTAAAGTGTAAGCGAGGCTGGGCACAGTTCCTTCCTGGCCATCTTCTAAAGATGGCCCACCCCGTCCACACCTAAGCCATTGACCTACATTAGAAATAAGGTGCATTATTGGAATACAATTCAACCTCGATATGTACCCTTTTCATGAGGAACACAGTTAGGCCTGGGAGGAACTTGCAGAGGTTTACTCTGCAAAATTCTGTGCAGTTACTAAAAAACTCACTGAACTCCACTAATGGTCAGAAGGATGCGCGTCGGCTCATTTGTGCAGTTTTTTCAGGGCAGTAGCATGTTCTGCACTGAAAAATTAACACAAGAGGCACCACACGGTGTGCAAGGGTGTTGCCATGTTGCTTTGCTTGGTGTTGTTTTTCCTTGTTCACTACATTGCCCATTCCTAATCCATCCAGCCCCACCTGCTCTTTCATATGCCTCATCCTAACATTTTTATACTTAGTTTGTTATTGTGTTATCCCGTGTTTATTTTTGTGTTTTTTTTTTATGATTTGGTGACTTTTTGTACTTTGATTTGTATTTAATCCTTATTCCTTTTCTGGCCTTTCCTTTGTCTGTCCTCCTCCAGTCCCACTCCTTCCTCCTTGATTGCAGAAGCAGGTAGCACAGGGCATCCCATGCAGGCAACCCAGAAGGGCAGAGGTGGCAGCACTCATTTTTTGTGTGCAGCACCACCTCCCCTGTATGCTAGCAGCAGGCTGCTGTCGTGGCGAAGGTTATGCCCTGATGGAGTGTCAGGTGCTGTGGAGGCGAGTGCAGTGATGTGTGCACCACAGCACCGGAATCATTTGCACCCAGCAGCAGCTGATGCACCTCTGGGAAAATGTACTTGACTTGGAACAGGATCTGCTCGCCCTTCTAGACGTCTAAGTTGTAGGGCTTGGTGAGTAAATAATATTTTTGTTTTCTAAAAGTAATTTTTTTTCCAAGTAGCATGATATCTATCTATCTATCTATCTATCTATCTATCTATCTATCTATCTATCTATCTATCTATCTATCTATCTATCTATCTATCTATCTATATATGGCATAGCACCCTTGATTCTTTTGTGCAGGGAAGCACATCTCCCTGCACAAAAACAATCCTTAGATGCAAGGACAGCATACGTCTTTAATAGAGTACAGTAGTGGTGCATCTTGCCATCCTGATGGGGAGGATGTAGGAAGTTGGGCACTTAGGAGGGTACTGGAGATCAAGTAAATTATATTGCCAGGATTCTGTTCCAGTGGGAGCTAGACAGGTGCTCACTTTGGCTGATTTAAGGTAGCATATTGGGGCTGTTATGTAACTAACTTGTGCTCTTCTCTGTGGCTTTATCTTTATGTAGCTGATAGTCACAATATCCTGGATGTGTGCAATATGCAAAGGGGGGCCGATTTGACTCCACAAAAGGGGGGAGAGAAGCAATGATCATTGTTTGGACTACATGAATAGTTCAAAATGTTATGGTTGAAGGTTTAGGATTACGAAACAAGGGATAGGCTATCTGATTGAAAAAACTACAATGCTGCTGTGCATGTCAACAATGTGTTTGTACAGACTACCACCAATCATTGCTTTTTAAAAATCTTTTTTTAAGCACTCTAGGGCAAGAGGGCATCTATTCTGGCTACCACTGGTGCTCTGGTAGGTGAGACCACCACTCCTACCACCAGCGTCACCGCCGATGATTCCGTGGACCCCTGTAACTCATTTTTATCCTTCACTACTAAAATTAAGCTCTTCTGTATACTTATTAGTTTTTTCAGGTTGGCCATTGTTTTTTATCTCTACATTTTCCTGTGCTTTTTACATTACCTATTTTGCTGCTGACTTTCTCCTGTCTGTACCTTTCTTCTGCTCTTTTTTCTTTGCTTCCCCTTGCTCCGCTTTTACTATTACATGTCTTATTTTTGTGTAGTACCAAAGACGAGAAAAGATTTTTGATAATGTAAATAGCATTGCATAGCCAGGCCCAAGTAGTACTCTAGTCACCAAACATGTTGATCTTGATAAAACAGTCAAAAAAATACAGGGGCAGAGACAGAGTAGTCATTATGGTCATGGAGTCCCAAAATTGTCTTATAATAGCAGTTTCCATGGCAGTGCCCTAAGGCAGTAATACTATATCACATCCGCAACCAATACCATTAGTCTGTTGCATTCCCTTCTACCCCTTACCCATTTGAATAATTGTAGCCTAATCGAGACCCCTTTATTCATTCTTAAATTCTCCTAATCTCAATCCCTTTTCCTCCATTAAGAGAAATGGTTACCTGGTTTTTAAAAATGTTGTCAATCAATAAACAACACAAACCTCCCAAACTGGTTACCTTCGATTGAAAGAAATACTGATAGATAGCTAGCCTAACTGTAGTGAGATATTGCTGTTGTATCTTGTGCAAAATACATACTTAGGTGGCTATCTGGTATTTAAAATGGGTTCATTATGTTTTTCCTTAGGAGCACAGGCAACCATGAGCATTGCCTTCATAGCACGAACATTGGTGGAGGTGCAGGTGACCGAGGGAAAGGGATATGTCCTAGTGGTGGCAGGGGTAATCAGTAAGTAACTTTGCTTTCTTAATGACAGTGTACTGTACTGGTTAAGCAAGGCAGACATCCTCCCATCACATCTAAAGTCCAAACCTTGCTCTTGGCATCTTGCGATCTAAAACTGCAGCACAGTGTAATGTCTGGTGCTGCTGTTGCAGTGAGTGTAGGCAGTGACTGAATTCATGTGCATCTGCTGTGGCACAGCGATGCAGCAGAACAAAATCTGCAATGCACAAACAAACCAAAGACAAGGTGTGTTTCCCAGTGTCCACTAAGTCACCTACTAGTGCTACAGTTCATCATTCTGTCTTTCTGTCCCAGCCTACCTAAAAAAAAAAAATTCAATTTCGCCATGTGATGTCTATCCCACATTTCTCTGTCCAAGTGAA
Organism: Pleurodeles waltl; assembly: GCF_031143425.1. NCBI lineage: Eukaryota > Metazoa > Chordata > Amphibia > Caudata > Salamandridae > Pleurodeles > Pleurodeles waltl. The sequence goes on from NC_090443.1 coordinate 450,233,411, forward strand.
GTTATCTTACCTTCCATTAGGGATTCACAGTTCCAATATTTTTTTTCATCCCATCAATCAGTGTGACTTTGAAGATCTTATTAGTCACATTGATTGATGTAAGAAAAAGTATTTGAACCATCAATTCATAGTACTTTATCATTTATTGACACCCAACCAACCATTCCATAGCTAAACCTCTACCTAGTCCAATCCCTATAACATACCTCCCTGTGGACTCATTTTCCCTGCTGCCAAGTGAAGACATTTCTTGAGAATAATCAGTAGGCATGGGTGTAATGGGTGTACTGTGGACTAAGGGCCTGATTTAGAGTTTAGTGGATGGGATACTCTGTGACCAATAAAAGATCCCATTTGCTGCCCTGTAGTTTGTCTTGTTATTCTACTCACTGTCTACTGTAATACAGTGCATGGGCTATCTGTAATTTGCCAAGGATGTTCCATCAGCCTAAGCCTATAACCTAAGTTTGGAGAGTAGTAGAATTGAGAAGGGTGCTGGAGAAGAGCAGGACCATTGGAATTATAAGTTTACATAAGATTCTACAACTGGGCTGCTCCCAAAACATGCTGGACAGTAACCAGACCCGTCATCATGAATCTGTTATGTTGCATACTCAAGCATTAATTTTACAGCATACATACTTATATGCCTTGCTCATTAATGGCAGGTAATTCAAAGTTTTCAACCACAAAGGCCCTCATTACGACTATGGCCGTCTTTAAGCAAGACCGCCGCGGTGGCAGCCACCCAAAAAACGCCAGTGTTGGTGGTATCCTGCCCATTTTATTAAGAGTCCACAAAGTATTCCGCCCAAAAATAGCCACAAATCTGACACCACTAGGCCAGAGGAGGGGGGGGGGAAGAGGCGGTTGAACCACCTGCACTGTAACGCCAACAACTTTCCACCCACCAGATTACAACCCACAAATCAGCACAGCGGTCCTTCCATGGTGGAAAACCATTGACAGTCTGAACTGCTGCACTCAAAACACACTCCTGTCAGAACACAACACCACATTGGACAGTTAGAAAACCCCACATCGGACACACATCCACACATCACGCAAACCTACTCACAACACTATATAACACACCCCCACACAACCCACAATCCTTTGCGCAACTAACAAATTACACAGACCCTGAGAAGCCACAATTTAAACATATAGCACATATATACCAGAGGCACTCATACACTTCACAACCACCACACACAGCACCAGAACACCACGACCACCATACACACATCACAACTAAACACAAACACCACCACCTGCTACCACTCTGCCAAACACCGAACCCTACCAAGCACCACACAAAGCACCCCACACACACACAACCCACCCCAAAACAACCACCATGTCACACCACGCTTCACCGATGAGGAGTTGTGGGTCATGGTCGATAGAATCCTCAGGGTAGAGGCACAACTCTTTGGAGCACAGGTTCAGCAGACCTCCATAGCCAGGAAAATTTAGTTATGGTACTGAATAGTCAACAGGGTCAACTCAGTGGGCACCCATCTACGCACAAGGGAGGACATCAGGAAGAGGTGGAACAACCTTAGGGGGAAGGTGCGTCCCATGGCTTCCAGGCACCAGCTGGCGGTAAGGAAGATGGCAGTGGGCCCCCACCTCCTCCCCCAGAGTTCACATCGTGGGAGGAGAGCATCCTGAGGGCCTGACTGGAATACCTGGAGGACTGGACTCTGGTGAGTAACTAACACTCCCCTGCCAGTAAGTCATCCTGTCCAGCATGCTTCCTCACCACCCAGTCACTCCCCAAATGACATCTCACATTACAACTCCCACCTACTCACCTAATGCCTTTTTCCCACATGCCACACTGCCACCCACCCCCAACGCCCACACACTCCCTGCTAAGTGTACGGATAGCACTGCCAATAACAATCACTACAACTCCGACAATGCATGAGCCCATCTACCACAAAACCTGCATTGTGGATGTCACATCACACCTCTTGCATGTATAACAGTTGCACTAGCTACAGCAACTGGATGCTCTGACTGAGGACAACTACATGGCAATGACAGCAATGCTGTGGCACTACACAATAGTAAACTCACCCACACGCTGACACAGCACTGTCACCAACGCATAGGGACATTAATCCAGACACACTACCCTGAAATGGACCAATCCTGCCCATGACAGTAAGGAGGTATACTCCATGCAGAACAGGCATAGACAGGACAAACAACCTTGCATACACACATACTGACCCCCCATTTGTATACATTGTTGCAATGTACTGCCATTCCCAATCACATATCTAGCAAGCCAGAATGCCCATCAGCTAACAGGGAAACCTGTCATAAGAACCATCACACAGGAACACAACCAACCCACAGAGCTAAAGTGACCAGGCCTGATGCAAAAAAGTCCAAGGAGCATGGTACACATGTCTCAATCCACCATCCACAATCAGTGTTAGCAGTGCTGAACCTGTCAATGCCATTGCTGGCAATCAAGCCAAGCCATTGTATGCATCAGACTAATAGACAACCATATACACCTACAACGTGTAACTCCCTCTCACTCCTTCCAAAGGTACCCCTGCCACAACAACAACGGAGCGATTACCAGAAACTGGCAGCTCTCCTCAGGATGAAGGCCCCAGTGAGGACAACACCGCTGGATGTCTGGTCAGAGACAACCTACCTGGCCCATTTGGGACCCCTGGCCAGTCTACCTCTCCCTGCCTCACCCTGCCCACAACAAACTCCCAACCCCTCACCTTGTGGCAACATCAACTCAGCCAACCCTTTGTCCCCAAACCTGTGCCCAAAGGACTGGTCAATCAATAGTGTGCCCTGAGTCGACCCCTTACATCCAAGACAATGAAGGTCCTAGTGAAACTATGAGTGGGCACACTGTGCCAGTGGCACAGGCACATGGATGCAGGGGGCTTGGGAGGGGACCTGTGGGTCAGAGGACGGGGCACCCAAGGGAAGCATCTGACCAGGAACTCATCTCCCAAGTCCTGGAAGCATATCAACTATCCCACAGGATGGGCCAGATCATAACCATGATGGGGGAAAACCAGAGGCTGCAGAGATAATACAACCAGGAGGTCATGCAGCAATGACAGGCCCACAATGCCACCATGGCCTCCATTGCAGGGGTGCTCAGGGACCTCACCACCATCATGACAGCTTCCTCCATCCACCAGCAGACCCCTTCCACTGACCACATCACACCCGAGCCCTCTACATCTGTGGCTGCTAGTGGAATGGAGACCCTGCCAGAGGAGGCACAGGCCTCAGGCACCCTTCCCTCTGTGCTGGAGAACCCCGCCCCCACAAAAGTGGACGTCCATCCAGACATCTGACTGAAGCAGAAGCCAAGACCAAAACCACTGCCAAGGAAGTGACTTTCACCTGATAACTCTCCCTTGTGTGCCATTGAGACACCCTGTTAACTGTTCAATGCCTAAACTCCATTTTCCCATGGCCCATGGACACAGGACCTGTGCCAACTACTCTCAGGATTTCTTCTACCATGACCCCACTCATTACCTATATGTCACTCAAGTCACAATACACACCATTGATCGCAGCCACTGCATATGTGTATTTATTTGTATATGACAAAAGTATGTCCAACAGGCAGTGCAAAGGACTGCAGAGGGAGGTATTCTCTGCAGCAGACACAGTACAGCAGATTTGTGCCAGGGCTGATGTAACAGAGTCACTAGTGTTGACACACACCAGAGTAAATCTACACATCCACCCTGCAAAAAGAGCAATACAGAGATCATCATGAGGATAGTAGACATGATGACAGCTAAAGCACATATGTAGTCCATAGTGGACATGCCCAGTGTAGCTGACAACTAAACAGGGCATGACAGATAACACCTTTACAGCACCAGTCGCAGGAAATAAATCACCAAACACTGTACAAAGCACCTCTCATGTGCTGAAATCCACAATTTGCACAGTAACCAAAGCATACAGAACATGCATGCCTCAAGCAATAGGTATGAGGGTCAAAGATAAACAGTGCACATTCAGTAGCTGACATGAGAACAGGAGTATACGGGACACATTGCACAATACTGGCCTGTCCATGAGAGATGTGATCATCCAAACTGCAGAGAGTTCACGTGTGAGAGAGAATACATTACAACCCTGCACCTTACATGCCAAGGTCACCTCCCGCAACACACACATGGGGAAATGAACACATTACACCACCACTGATTTACCAAATAGAAGAAAAACCAATGTTGAAGTACCACACATGCAAATACACAGACAACATACCAGTGTGTTAGTGGAAGTACTGATTGATTAGCTCAGCCCTTGACTCAGCTCCACCTTCCTCATCACTTTCCATTTCTGCATCACCTGCTGCCACAGGTCCAGCTGCTTCCTCTTCGTCAGCTAGTAAGGCTATCTGACGTCTCAGGGCTAAATTGTGGAGCATGCCACTATGATCTGGCATACCTTTTGGGGAGTGTAGAGGAGGGCACCTCCAGAGATGTGTAGGCACTTGAATCTGGCTTTCAGGACGCTAAATGTCCTTTCAATTACACGCCTCATCCTGACGTGGGCCTCATTGAAATGGTTTTCCCCTTCAGTGGTAGGGTCTCCAGGCGCGCGGCTGAGGGCAGGTTTACCGAGGGACCAAGGACAGAATAAATAATTCTTCTTTGGTTTGAGGCCTGCGCGTTCCTATGATGCCTATTCTCTACTATGGGATGGGTGACTGATTGACCAATCGACGTTGACGAATAGTCCTCGCTCAGTAACTGACCACTCAGCACTTATTATTGCATAAATAAATAGGAGAAGTAGTTGTTACGGTCCTGATGAAGTGTCACAGGATCATTTTTTGACAGTCGAGACGCGAAACATGTTGACCAGATTGCGTTAGGATTCGGTACACTACCTTTTTCCTTTTTGTGGAGTGCAGTGGGACATTATTCCCCGCATCCACTCCCCCTGTTTCTTTTTTAATCTTGGCCTGAACCTTTCCCTGGTTCATTCAAAAATGATGCTTAAGGCTCGGAGCCAATTTTAACATTCTTGTCTCTCCTACATTTTTTTCGAGCAATCAGTATTCATTTCAGACCTAACTGTATCTGCTAGACAATCTTCGGTATAGTACCACCGCCATAACTTGGGTGGTCCGCCAGACATTGCAGCACAAGTCTGACGAGGAGACTGTCCAGTGATGAAGCTTGGCATCCTAGTGGATGTTTGAGGGCTCTCCTGAAACCACTGACTCTTCTCCACCCTGCATGTGTTTATTCATTGGAACAGTGTACTATTTCTATTTATACGTTCGGGTATCCCACTGGTGTCAAGAGCCAGGGAGGGTTAGGATAGCCAGCACAGAAGTAGGACATGTTACATGATCAGTACAGCCACAGGGAACATTGGGATAACAGGTGCCATAACAGGGACATACAAACAACTGCTTACATACTTATGAGCCAAACCCTCTCCCTCTGTAGACGTGTCAGCATGTGTGGAACATTGATGTTTCTCAGAATGTAGGAGTCATGCACAGATCCAGAAAAGCTGTCTGTCATTTGAGAGATGTATTGGTCTGCCACAAACACCAACTGCACATTGATGGAGTGGTAATTTTTCTTATTCCTATGCACCTGTTCATTGGCACTGGGCAATACTAAGGGTATATGGGTGCCATCTATGGCGCCTATCACATGAGGGATGTGTTACACATCATAGAAGTCTACCTTCACATGGGCCAGATCGTCTTGTTGTGGGAATCTGATGTATCTGTCTAGGTGTTTCAAAAAAGCACACAGTACATCCTTCAACACAAGACTGAACATGGACTGTGACATCCCTGCTGCCAATCCTACTGTCATCTGAAAGGAGCCTGTGCCAAGAAAGTGCAGCACTGACAGAACTTGAACTGTTGGACGGATGGCATAGGTATTACGTATGGCAGGCAATAGATCTGGCTCCAACTGGGTATATAGTTCCATTATGGTCTGGCAATTCAGACGATAGGTCTGAATTAGGTGCCTCTCCTCCAGGGTTGCAAGTTCCACTAGCAGACGGTACACTTGTGCATGTCTCATTCTCCTCAGGACAAGGTATCTAGGATGGAGAGGAGAAATACCACAATATGAAAAACACACCACACATGTTAGCGCAACACATCTAACTTGCACACAACTAACACTGTCCACATGGAGCACACTGCTGGGACATACCATATTGGGCATGCTGAAGCAGCATGGACTTCTCCCTTGATGCACATTGCTGCCGCTGATCAATAGTGTCTGACATACATCACATGTGTCAAGTTCCATATGTGGTACACTGACCTGCCCTGCACTGAGCCTGTATGCAGTTATGCCATACCCATACGGTACCCATTGTGTGCATCAGCTTCGTCTGGTGAAGGAGAAGGGGCACAGGTGAGTATGGAAGCAGCAGCCCACGGGACACAGGAAGGTGGTACCACCAACACCGAGGGACCCAATGGGACGGAGGGCGAGGTGAGTGCCATGGGGGAGAGTGGATCCAACACATCATCTTCTGAATCCTCCTCCAGTGTCCACACCCTGGCAGTGGTGGACCTATCCACCACCCCCTTTACTAGCACCACCCTCCCAGTTGCTCCCCACCCAGTTGTCCGTGCTCGCTCACCCAGGAGAGTGGATGTCTCCTTCGCCGCAGGCACCTCTGCCCCTTCCCCAGTCAGCCCTGCTGCCCTCAGTGAGGAGGCTATTGACTTCTCGAGGTCCATCTCTGTAGGTCAGTCAATCTTTGTGAATGCTATCCAGGGACTTGCAGCTCAGGTACAACAGAGCAATGCGATCCTGGAAGGCATTCAGGGTGCCATGGATGGCCTCCAGAGATCCTTTCAGGCTATGTCCACCTCGCTGACGGCAACCAGTGTCCTTTTGTCTACTGTCCCCCTCCACCTACCTCTTCCCGATCCCAAATCCCTCTCCCCACACCCATCCAGAGCACACATTCACACAGGCATGCATCCACCTCAACAGACATGGCTGGCACAGACAAACACAAGCACCACAATACTAACCACCAGCATGTACACAGACAACACACACCGGAAGACATAACAACATCCACTCCCTGCACATACTCCCCCACCACCCTCTCCTTCACAGACACTACACCTGATACTCCTGCAGGCAGCACATCATCATTTGCAGATCCAGCCACCAGTCCCAAATATCAGACCCTCAGACATCCACCCCAGTCAACACATCCGCACTCACCACACCCACCGACTCCCCCACATGAGGCACATGTCCTATACCTGCTGACACCACTCCAACAAACATTCACCCAACCAGCATGGCATCTCCCACCACCTCCTCCCTCCCCTTCCAAGATACCTAAATGCCTGCACTCACCCACCCAACAGATACCCAGCACACACAAGCATTCGACGCACGCACCTGCACTCAAGACAACCACAAAGACACATCCTATGACCATTCCCTCTCCCTCCACTCCTCAAAGCCTTTTCCCATGACGCCCCTGTGTACCTAAAAACATTTCCTATATAGGTTTTCCCTGTCCCCTACCCATCTCCTACCCCGTGAGACCCCAGATCCCTCTGCGTCCTTCCCAAAGTCCAGCCCTTATACCTCAAAGACCTCTCCTATCACCCCAGGCTATTGCCCTGCCCCTGCAAAAAAGTCAAACCCCCCCAAAGGCCAAGGATCCCCTCCCAAGGCCAGACCCAAGGACACCCGCCCAAACACAAACCCAAAGTCAAGGAGGCCCCTCTCAAGCCCAAACCCAAGGAACCCCTTACAAGCCTAAATCCTCCCTCCACCCCTCTCGCTGTTGAGGAGGCTGCATGCCCCTTTGATGTCCCTACCCTGTGAAGGTAATTTTGCGGCTAGGAGTCAGTTTGGGGCACAGTGGGGTGCCTAATATTTTTTTGGCATCCTCGAACTTTGGACTTGCCTATGCACAATTTTGTACATAGTTATATATTTCTATTTATTTTGTTTACTTAATACATTTGGGCCAACTAGATGTTGGCATCCACTGAACACTACTTATCCTACCTTTCTTTCTCCATGTCGGATTTGTGTTTGTGATCCTTAGTTTGTGACATTTGTGTGTGTTGGCTGTGTGTGCTGTTGTGCATGGCCTGCATGTTTGTTTGAGGCCCTGGCATCAGTCCCACTGTGATGGGTGTGTATTGTGTGTGTCATATGATTGTGCAGTCACATGCATGTGTGTAGCTATGTTGTGTATTGTTCATTGTGCAATGTGTTGTGTTGGTGTTGTGTGCCATTGTGTGGATATTGTGTGTGCATTTGTGTGTGTGGTGTTGGCTATGTCCTAAGCGTTGTGTGTGGTGGGGGCGTGGTGTGACAACACATTCATTGTATGGGTGTGTGTTAGTGTTGGTTGGTTGTGTGGTGTTGTTACATGTTGTTGTGTGTATGTGTTGTGATGCAAATGTGTACAGTGAGAGTGGTTGGTAAAGCGTCTGTGTAGTTGTGGTTTTGATATGGTTGTGTGAGTTAGTGGTGGTTAGAAATGGGGACTCTAGTTGGCAGAGGTGTTCACCTTTATCCAGATAGGGACCACAGCCCTAGTTAGGGTAAGTCACACACAATCCAAATTATCCTGTGCCCACCTTCTGGTAGGGTGGCACTGAGCAGTCAAGCTTCACTTAGAAGGCAATATGTAAAGTATTTGTGCACTAACTCATACAGTAACACAATGAAAACACCACATAAAATACACCACACAGGTTTAAAAAAATACATGATATTTGTTTGGTTAAATTAAGGTCAAATGATAAAGATTCAATAAGAACAGGTTGACATATCATTTTTGCAAGATTAAAGAGTCTTAATCTTAGAACTCAGCAGTTGTCTCTTGTTCGTACAAACTACCTGGTTTGCGTAAAAAATAACACGCACGGAGACCGCAGAGGAGGAAATGTGTGGAAAAATAGGGTGTGCGTTGGGTTTTCCGACACAGTACAGACAGTGGTGGTTTTTGCAAGACCGCCGAGGGACCGCTGTGCTGAAGACAGCCAGTGCAGGCAGTTTTCCGCTCTGCGAATTATGACTGCTGGCAGCCCTCCATCCTTTTCCAGACGGAGAGCCATCAGCAGCCATACTGGCGGTCGGCGGGGAAGTGGAGGTTGCTCCACCTCCACCACCCCGTCAACAGAACGTTCCGTGATTCGGCGTGGCGGTGTTCTGTTGACGGGGTGCCTGCGGTGGAGCAGGCCCCGTGGATCCCGTCCCCTCCCGGAGGATCAACGGACCAGGTAACTTGATCGTCCGTTAGGGTAGGGGGGTGGGGGGTGTTGTGTGTTGTGTGCGTGCATGGCGGTGTGCTTGTGAGTATGTAGAGGGGGTGTGTGAGTGCATGTATGCATGCTGGGGTGTAGTGTGTTTGGAAATGTGTGCATGTCTGTCTGTATGGATGTCTGTATGGATGTGTGCGTGTATGTCTGTATGTGGGTGTGCGTGTATGACTGTGTCTGTGTCTGTTGACATGTATGTTGATATGTGTGCGGGTATGTGTCTTGGTGGTGTTGCATGCGTGTAGGGTGTGTGTCTGTGTAGCGATGTCGGGGGTAGGGCTGGGGAGGGGGGTCCTGCCACCTTTGGGGGGGTTGCAGGGGGGTGCGGAGTGGGGGGAGGACTCAGGGTGGTGGTGGGGGGTGGGTGAGAGCCCTATCAGTGCCAGGGAAGGAATTCATGGCAGTGCCCAACCCCATAAAATCCATGGTGGTCAGCAGGGTCGTAATACCGCTGGCGGTCTTGTGACAGCTGCCGGGCTGGAGACCCAAGTCTCCAGCCCAGCGGTCGGATCAGAGAAATGGCAGATGACCATGGCGGTAACCGCCATGGTCATAATTCCATATTTTTTACCGCCAGCCTGTTGGCGGTAATACCGCCACTTCTCCGCCAACCGCCAGGTTCGTAATGAGGGCCAATGTGTCCTTTCTTTCCACGCTGCAAGGGGCTTTGGGTTGATTTCTGGCGCATAGTCCTGGTTCCTCACTGCGATGCGGGGATCTTTTTGATGCCCAAGGACGATGCAGGTAAATCAGGCGTGGTGTTGATCCAGTAGGTGATGCGTCAAACTTTCTGTCGCACACCAGGCGCTGCGTCAATTCTTCACTCGGGAAGTCAGGCTGACTCGTTCCAGTTCAGCTGTGCACCAATCAAGTAGGCTGAAGGAACTCGGGTTGCGTTGTTCCGGCTCAACTGTGCAGTGATTTCTCAGTTGGCAAAGTCTGTGCAGCGTTTCCGGCATGCTGTGCATTGATTTTTGGTGCATAAGGAGTTTCCTTAAGAGATGAAGTCTTTTTGGCCCTGAGACTTCGGAAAACAGGAGGCAAGCTGAATCCAAGCCCTTGGAGAGCACTTCTCAGCAAAGTCAGAGGGCAGCAGGGAAGCAGGGCAACAGCAGGGTAGCAGTCCTTCTCAGCAAAGCAGTCCAGATGAGTCCATTGGGCAGCCAGGCAGTTCCTCTTGGCAGGTTGCAGGTTCAGGTCCAGAAGCGTCTGATTTGGTGGGGTCGGGGACCCAGTTTATACACTTAAAAATGCCTTTGAATTTGGGGAGACTTTAAAGAGTGGTATTGAAGTGCACAAGGCCCCCTTTCAGTACAGGTCTGTCTTCTAGGTTCCCAGTAAGGGGTGTGGCAGTCCATTGTGTGAGGGCAGGCCACTAGCCTATGAAATGGAAGTGTCAGGCCCTCTACCCTCCCATCCCAGGAAGACCCATTCAGTATGCAGATGAGTGCAGCTGTGACTGAGTATCCTGTGTTTGTGGTTGTCTGGGTGAAATTCACAAGGGAGCTGTCAACCAACCCATCCGAGACGTGGATTGGATCAGGTTGTGATGGATTTTAAGTGCAGAGAAATGCCCACTTTCTAAAAGTGGCATTTCTAAAATAGTAATATAAAATCCAACCTCACCAATAAGCAGGATTTTGTATTACCATTCTGGCCATACTAAATATGACCTGGTTATCCCTTTCTGATCAAAATCTACCACTCAAACAGTATATGAGGGTGGCCCTAATGCTATCCTATGAAAGGAGCAGGCTTCATGGTAGTGGAAAACCAATTTAGTTTTCCACTACCGGACCTATAAACCACACACGTACATTTTCTGCCTTATAACTACATGGCTCCCTGCCCTATGGGTTACCTAGGGCCTACCTTAGGGGTGACTTATATGTAGAAAAAGGGGAGGTTAGGGCTTGGCAAGTAGTTTTAAATGCCATGTCGCAGTGGCAGTGAAACTGCACCCACAGGCCTTTGCAATGACAGGCCTGAGTCATGGTTAAGGGACTACTTATGTGGGTGGCACAACCAGTGCTGCAGGCCCACTAGTAGAATTTTATTTACAGACCATGTAGTGCACTTTACCAGGGACTTACAAGTAAATCAAATATGCCAATTGGGTATGAACCAATGACCATGTTTGTAGGGAGAGAGCATATACACCTTAGCACTGGTTAGCAGTGGTAAAGTTTGCAGAGCCCCAAAACCAGCAAAACCAGTGTCAGAAAAGTGGAGGGAGGCAGGCAAAAAGTTGGGGGATGACCATCCTAAGGCTGTCAGGTTTAACAGGGGTCTTGTGTATGAATGTGTTTAACAGTAGCCGTGTTGTGTGTGTGCGGGTTGATGTGTGTATATCACGTGTTTGTTGGCTGTGGTGTGTGTAGTTTGTGTGTGTAGTATGTGTGTGTGTATGTAGAGGTGTGTATGTGTTCGTATGGGTGTTCAAATACATGTATATGTGGCCGTCGCAAGGCGTCCCAGCTGTGTGTGTTTGTGTGGGTGTGTACTAATGCCTTTCCCTCTAGTGTGTGCTAGGCGTGTACTTATGGTTTTTGTCTTTGTCGCCGTTGCTGGATCTGGTATCGTTGTACAAGCAGGAGCAGTAGGAGGATTCGAGTTCAGGTTCCATGTCTGCTCCGGTCAGCTCTGTGTTCCTGAAGGTGATTGTTTCCTTTTATATCATCTGTTTCTCCCAGGGTATTGGTGGCGGTGTGAACGAGGCAGAAACCCTGGTGGTGTGCAGCCTCGTAAAATGTCCGGCGGAAACATGCTCCCCGCCGGTCGGAAGGTGCCTACCGCCATCCGCGATAGTCAGACCGGACTGGCGGTACTGGCTGTGTATTGGTTGTATTCAGTTGAGAAGACCGCCATGGTCATAATATGGTGGTCTTCACCACCAGGCCATTGGCGGTATGACCGCTGCCGCCAACATGGTAGTCCTGAGACTGCCAGACTCATCATGACCACCAAAGTGTGTGTTCTATTTCACCATGAAATTAAATCCTTTTGAAAAATCATGTTTTCTTTTCTTTCTTTTGATTATGTTGGTGTTCTGGCTTAATTATTCCTTGTAGTCAGTGATATGATTGATTATGATTGATTGAGCTATAATGTGATGCATGGTTTGGAAAAACCTGGCCCAGGTTGTGTGTGACTAACTAGTACCAAACTAACATCATCAGTCATCACATCTAAATAAAAAAATTACAATGGACCTAGGGGAACAGCAGTGTTCTGCTACTGTACTGTGCTACTATAGACAGTATAAACAAGTGTTTGAGCTGAGCAGAAAAATCTGTATTTTTTGTATTTTGTTCTTCTTACTTTCATGATACAGCTACTCCTGCTGCTGGTGACAGGCAGAAACCTGTGCTGGCCCGACCACCATCATGGCAGAAGATAGCCACACAGCTGTGGCAACTAAAGTTGGAGGCAGCGGCCTCAGAATATCGCTGGATTGTAGCCCTGGAAATAGAGGAGCAGGAGGCACAGCCCCAGGGCCAATCCCAGTTACCTTCAGCCGGCAGCCAGGCCCACCTCCAACTCAGCCATGCCACTACCACTGCTGCCACCTGCAGCTGGGAGCATCCACTGCCGTCCATACCACCACCCCCTCCTTGGATCCAACACAACACCTTCACCAACATGTCCTTCAATGGCTGGAATTCCTGACGCACTAGATAACACTGCTCTGGCAAAGGCAGCAGGACTTGCCTCCCGCCCATGAAATTGATGCCCTAAATACCCTTTTTTATTAATGTTTTATTTTGGTGGGAGGGCCTGTTGTGAGTGGTGAGAGTAGGAAAGGCACAAAGTTGGAGAAAGGATTTTTTAGTTTTGGACATTGGATTGGACTTTGTTACTTTGCTCTTCTGGAACATTTTGGCCTGGGAAGTGGTGAGCCTGTTGTGGATGGAGAGGGTGGGTCCTAAAAAATATTTTTTTTGTTTTGTTATCATTATCTGTCTCTCTGTTTCTAGTTGGTGTAGCATAGCACTATTGAGTGTACTGTTGACTGAAGAGAGTGCGACACAGAACAGCACTCTAAAATTCTTTGTCAAATTTTCACACATTATTTATACATCAACGTGCTCCCCTAAACTTTACTTACCTGAAGTCCTTTGTCTTGTATTATTCTTCAATAGGTTATTTACCTTTTTCTGCAGTCCAGTTATACCCCACCACCAGAGTGGCACTGTTCAGTAATAGAAAACTAGTTAATTCAAACCTGTTTCGCTTGATGAGGTTTTGCACCACCCAGCCATCAATCAATTCAACAGTACAGGATAGCAGTTTGCAAACATACATAAAAATGTAATTTAGCTCTCCTTCCAAAGAAAAACTTAACTACTAGGTTAACTAGTTTTTCTAGTTCTTTCTTACCTGAAATGATTAGGCAATGGTACCTCTTGAAAATCGACCGGAACCTTACTGCAGGGTTTCCCAAATGGCCTTCCTATTAATGGTAGTAGTATTTGTGTTATCTTCTTGTGCTAACAGGGAGGACATTACAAAGTGATGTTCCACTCCCATCTATTCCAATGAGATGAACTCAAACTGTCAGATTCATCAGAAAGATTATTCCTTACAGGCAACTAAACTGAAAGAAAACACAGAGTTAATAGGGTATGAAAGTCTGAGACCGGACTACCGTGACACTCTTATACTAGTGTGCACTATCGTGAGACACTGAAACAGAGTCATACATTGTTCTGACTCTTCTGCACTATGATGATTTGTGATGTTCTCTTTCATGTCTTGGTGGATAGGTGGAACTGGTGTGGGGTATTGTATTGTTCAGGTAAGAAGATCCTGCAGTGATTTGGTGTCACTTTCACTACATCCATCAAACCATGTGTGTGATCCATTATGATTCAAATTATGGGGCTGAGTTATGGGGATACTGCAATCTTGAGGATTTGGAAAGGGTGGAAAACTTATTTTTAAAGATGTTGCTAAGAGTTCCTCCAAGTACCCCTTCCTTGCCCATTTGAATGGACCTAAATCTTCTCCCAATTAACCAGATTGCCGCCCTAAGGCCTCTGTTGTTTTGGATTGGCTTATGGTCATTAGACGCTCCTATTCCATTCAGATGTGGGGTGACCAAACTGGTGGGCTCTAACTTTACTACTAGAATTAAGTGGTGTGCCCCTTTTGAACGGTCTTTATCCCATCTTGGTTTGGGGTCTTATTGGAAGGATCCTTCCTCTATTCCCAAAAATGCTGCTCAGATTTTGAAGGACACATTTTGGGTTAACGTCCAAACTGTGCAATTGGCTGAAGTTCCGCCCTTTTCTATGACTGACAGTTTTCTTCAAATCAAATGCCATTACAAGTTTGAGTTCTGCATGGATGTAGTACTCTCTCTATTCGTGCGTGCCCTTTATACCAGATTTAGAATAGGGTCTCTTCCTCTGCGCACCCTACCTTATAAATGGTCCAACACAAACAACAGGTCCAAACTCTGTACGATGGGCTGTGAGAATGAAGAAACTGCTACCCATGTTCTTTTTCAATGTCCTGCATACCGTAAACAGAGGGCACTCTGGATCATCCCTTTATGCAAACAACTGGGCTTTAGGAACTGTTTACCTGCTTTGAGAGTACTAAAGTCTGACTCATCTGCACAAATTGTGTGCCCTTTGGCAAAATTCTTTGAATCTATTTGGCACTTTAGAATCGTGATTTTAAAGAACAAAACTCAGTAGTAGACACTAGAAGTAAGCACAGCAGAGCATAGCTGTAATATATACGTGCATGGTCACCAGCTTATTATATTTATTATCTAGCTGAGGTTGCATGTTTTTTTCATATTTTATATTCATGGGAATTATTTTAGCTACTGTCTCATCCTGTCTTAAACTTCCTTGATTTTAGAGTTCGATTCTAATTTTACTTATTTTTATTCCCATTTTACTTCCTGGATTGTTTTGTACTGTACTTTTATGGTATGTTTTTACCGAAATAAAGTGATGATGATGATGATTCAAATTAAGTCACACCTCACAAAATCACAAAGCCTGGGGAAAGAAGGTTAGGGGTTTGATGAATGGATAGAACAGGGAGTTGGATAAAGGTGTAACAAAGACAAACACTACACAACAACAATATTCATCAGGTCGATGAGCAGCACATCTTTACTGCTGTTGTGGAAGGAAATGAAGGATACAGTTCAATTTAACTCATTGCAAACAGTCCCTCAACTTCAGAGACCCAAGTTATTATTATATACCTAAATGTACTGTCACCCACAGAGTTCTAAAAATCATGATTGTGAAAAGAAAAATGATACTGTATATAAATGCCAAATTGGGTGGTGCATCTGCATTCTTCTCAGACTGTCCCTCTTGGGTGCCTGGCTGAATCCTGGTAAGGTAAGCGCTATGCAGGAGTATTATGGAGCTTTCACCTTTCATGTAGAAGAAGAGAAGGCCTATGGATTGTAAACAGTAGAGTCGAAGAGAAAGACAGACGGTAGGTTTCATGAGGAGCGGAGCAAGAGTCAGAGCAAGAGCATAGTCTGCTGCAATCATGATGACTCATGCAGGATTAAGTGAGAGCTATTTTACAACCATTACCAGACAAGTAGCTACAGGTACCTGTCTGGTCACTCTCACAACTGTCAAAACATTTAGCCATTCATCATGTGACATCATAAGTCTGTCTCCAATCTCTCCCCCTCCACCCCGACCACAGCCACATAATAGAGGAGTTTGACATTTGGGCTAGCACATTACTCAGCATTTTCCAAATCAACACACCTCTTTCCAGTGCACAGGGCTGAGTAGGATTTTTAGGGTCATCATCCAACTCTCGATGATATTTATAGATCTAGACCTTTAGTACACTGCTGTTGATGAACAAGAAGAGGAAAATAATTTGAGAATTTTGTGTAGATTTGTGTTGGGTAACTAAACTGACTAGTCTCGTCTGTGATGAACCGGAAAAAAGTACAAGAAGTAGACCATGCAAGTAAATCTAGCTAAGTGTTAAAAGGCCAATCACCTTCAGGCAAAGTCACCCCTCTGCCCCCAAACATTGCAAATTATCAAAATCAAGTTTACAAATTAGTTGAACACCCTCACTGTCTGCCACCACACAAGACTCATCATCACTTACTCAGTCAATGTATACCACTCGTTGGTGTTGTAGTTATCTGTTCCAATCCAAGCACAATGGTACATAATTGTCCTATTGTATCTTCTCTGTTCCCATGAACCAACGGCATCTTGTAAATTATTCTTTAGTCTTCAGCCCTGCTAGGGAATAAAAAAAGAAGGCTATGCATTGGAAGGAGGCACACATTGTCTTCATGTCCTTTAAGGGAAAGGGGAGGTTTCTTCACTGCACACTGGTCTAACTCCAGTCCGGCAATATATGTGAATAGATGGTGGGGCTGTATAAGTCAGACACAAAATATGTAAAATAAATATAAATATATAATGTTCATCTAGCTTTATCTATTTTTTTGGCAAAGCAGTTCAACAATAATCTGAAAATTCTATGGTGGACTACTCAGTCAGTGAAGTAGAGTTCATCCTAGAACTCGGGGGTTGCCCCAGAAGTTTATCAGCTAATGCACTTGAGTCTGACCAGTCTCTCTCATCCTCCTCTTGTGAGTTTTCAGGAACAGTGTAATTGTGGGGTATGAAGTATTAGTTTATTTAATCATGGTCAATCTCACCATGTTTTCGGGATAGAGACCCTTGGCCCTTCTGACTTTGACAACTGTGCCAGCTGCACTGAAGGCATGCTCAGCAGATACACTGGCTACCAGACAAGCCAGGTACTTTATTGCCATGCTGCTGAGCTCTGGCTATTGACGCATCACCCATACAAATGAATTGGGTCATCCAGATACTCTTTGACCACTGTCTAAAAGGTCATTGATGCTGCCACTTGCTTGACCTCTGTTGCCTTCACCTCTGTAATTGACTTGAGCCCTGCCACTTGAGAAAAAGCCATTTTTGTCTGATTCTTCTGTTGCTGATGTTCTTGCTGGTGTTGTTGCTGGTGATGTTGCCGGTATTGGCTGCTGTAAGACAGCAGCATTATTCTCTATGGAGGTTGAAGGCTGCATGCTAGAACATCTATCTGGTACTCTAACTTCCAGGTGTTCTTCCAGTTCTGTTGGTTGCTCAGCAATCCACTTCTTCTGTAGTGAAACATCCCCTTCTGAAAAAGAAATGAAAGTGGCCAGTATTTGTTTGTACTGTGGATCAAGTACTGTGGCACAGATATACTCTTTGGAGGACATGATCTCTCTTTGCAGCCTTGGATTAACACTCAATCAAAGCATTGAGTACTCAACAAACTCATGCCCTTCTTCGTTCACACCAGTGTACCTTTGCAACATCTTTTTTAACTGGTCCTGTAGCAGATGCAACAATGGGATACTTGGCTCAAAGTACGGCCCACCTTGCTGGCTTCTCATGTGAAAACATCAAAAGAAAGTAGCATTTGTGTCAGGCATTTGACTAGGCTCCACTTGCCCATCTCCTGACATGCTTTTACCAATTGCTTCCCTCCTCTTTAGTCGGTGATTGGTCTGTACTGCTCAAACAGAAGCTGCAACATATTGTAGGTAGAGTTTCAACACGTTGGTACTTCCTGTATGAGGACTTTAACTGGTACTTTATTAGCATGCTGAAAGTTCCTCAACTGCTTCTGGGCTTTAAAAGAATGGCTGAAATCAATGCAGGTGGCAAGTATCTTGCTGACAATGTCTTCTTTTTTTTTTAGAAAATCCCACACAGTCAGGTTGATGCAATGTGCCAAACACAGGACCCTGAAATATCCACCATCTGCCATGGCCTGGACTATATCACTGCCGTTGTCTGTGACAACAAATCCAATTCTGAGATCTCTGGGTCACAACCATTCAAACAAAGTTTTCTAAGATGTTTGCAGCTGTATGTGATTTCTCCACAGCGAACATCACTATGGTTGCATGCCGTTGAATGCATTAAATGTTTCTTCAGCACTGAGACATGCAGATAGATGTTACCTAAGCCCCACAAAAGAGGCTCAGTGTGCAGACATGTAATAAGTTGCTTGACAACTGGTCCACATGTCTGTTGTCAGATTGAGAGTGTGAACAAGTAAAGCTTGTCCAACCAACTGCAGCACATCATGATAGAGTATTGGAACATCAACTCTGGCAAATGAGGTCCAGCTGGGAACCTTTTATTATGGGCAGATGGGTGCATAAATTCTAAAAATCCCACTCTTTCTACAGAAAAAAAAGGGAGGAGGTCCAGACCTATCATTTTTGCCAGATTTCTGTTGTACAAACATACCGTCAGGTGGTTGTATTCGTAGGACTCCTCTTGCCTAAACATTCCCCTATTAGTAGCTTGGATTGTTTTCTTTTGCAGTGCCACTGATGCAGGCAACTTCTGTAGACAACCTGGAGGTGGAAGACTCAATGTGCATCTTGGGGGAATCATTGCTGTATGTGGTGATGTCTGCATCTGAGTCTTGTGCCATTTGGAAGCTGCTGTTGCGGGTGATGCTGGCACACTGGAAGTGACAGGTTGCATTCTGTAATAAAGCAGTCATCCTCTTCTTCCTAATCACTGCCTCCTATCATCATGATCGGAGCTGCTTCCCTTCTCTCATCATCACCACCAGCTACTTTTTAAAGGTGCTCCTCCCTCCAGATTACGTGATGTTTTTTCATATGGGTCGTTTGGTCTCAATTACCATAGTATGAACCATGTTTACCTCGACCAATAGCTACATGGCAAATGGAGCATATATCAATGTTATCTGCCTGCTTACTAATTGTAAAGAAATCCCAAACTGAGGAGGAGACCTTTTTTATTGTGCCACCGGTGCCACTACCAATGCCTAAAGAATTGAGGTTATGTGGGTGTGTTGATGATTGCCTCGCTGCAGTGTGTACTTCGACTGAGTTAGTGGTAGATGCAGGTCTCAGTGGGGGCCTTACAAATGTGGAAGCTGGTGGTGATGGAACAAGTGTTACACCCCTCTGAGCAGTTTGAAGAGGAGGGGTAATGTTGGCGTTCTCTGAGCCAGCTTCCATGACAATGACTGGCTCATCCCTGTCTATAATTATAAGCCTTTGAGAAGCTTTCCTTTTCCCTGTTCTCTCATGTGGGGTCTCAGACTCATGTCCAGGTCATCAGAAGGGGGCTTGGAGAAGATGGTAGAGTAAACTTTCTTTTTATTGCTGGAGATAAAGAAGCTAATGCTTCAAGAAGAATTACATCTTGCTCAGCAGGAAGCTTAGCCCCCTGATCTGCTCCTACTTCGGAAGAACTATTGCTGGCTGTGGCTAAACTTTGCTCACTTTCCTGCGACAACTGGGTACTTTGCAGCTGAGATGATTCCAATTCAGACTAACTGCTTAGCGCCACGATTGCTGTACCTGCCTCACTGAGAAACATGGGCTTGGGCTTAGGTTGAGGTGCTGCCAGCATTGATGGGAGAGTGGTGCTTCCAGCTTGCTGCCCAGAGAACAGTGTGGCAGGCACACAAAGTTTCCTGAAAAAGGAGGCTTGTGGCAAGCCGGTGGTGGCAATCTGCTTTGTTTTCTTCTCCTCACTGGCCACTTTTTTAGAAGCACCTTTCTTGGGGCTAATTTCAAGCTCTGTCAGTTGATACTTAGCTGTACAAGTGGAAGCAGAGGAGTCACATGTTGTGGTCACGTCACTTTATGCCGGCCTTCTGTCTGGCAGTTCTGTGGGTGATGTCTCTTGTGCACCTAACAGCAAGCAAACAAAAAAATCTTGTAGTGAAACATGGCATTTTCGCAGTTTGAATTATTCATAGTAGAAACAATAACGTTATCCCAAATATTTAACAACAATAGTGTATCAATTCCAATCCACACCACAACATAATATTTAATTCAGGATAACACCATGCAGATGTAACTGTTTGCTTTATGTGCATCTGAGGGGAGACACCCATGGCAGGCAGTGGGGTAAAAGGGGAAATGAAATAATCCTTAAAAAATGAATGCTGGTGTGCGCCTATGACAGGCATGGGGTGCAGGGAAAATGAATAATCCTTAATGAATGCTGGTGGGTGTCCATTGAAAGCAGGGGGTGCTGGGGAAATTACTTCATTCTTATACAATTAATGAGGGTGTGCCTATGGCATGCAGGAGGTCTGGGGAAAATGGAATAATCCTTAAAAAATTAATGCTGGTGTGCACCTATGTCAGGCAGGGGGTGCACGGAAAACAATTACATAATTCACACAAATTGAACGCTGATGTGTGTCTATGGTCTAAGAGAAGATGGTAGGCAGGGAATGAATGGGAAAATGTAAAAAAAAAAATTGGTAGTGTATCACTAGGGAATATGAGAAATACATTGGGAGTCAAGGAGGAGCAGGGAAATATAGCTTTGAAAACTGAAAAAAAAGAATTAATACACTAGAAGGCATGTGCAACAAAGGAGAGATGCAAGCCAATAGCAAAAGCACACTGACTGACTGTACAAAATGACCGCTGGTCACATGGTCAAACAACAACAGCAAGCAAGGAGGCATGAACAACAAAGAACACATGCAGACCTATGGCAAAAGCACACAATACTGCCAGCCACTTGGTCAAACAACAACAGCAAGCAAAGAAGCATGGAGAACAAAGAGCATATGCAGGCATATGGCAAAATCACACTGACTGGCTACAGAAAAATGACTGTTGGCCACATGGTCAAACAACAATAGCAATCAGGGAGGCATGGAGAACAAAGAACACATGCAGGCCTATAGCAAAATCACACTGACTGGCTACACAAAAGGGCAGCCGGCCCATGGTCAAACAACAGTAGCAACCAAGGAGGCATGGGCAACAAGGAACATATGCAGGCCTATGACAAAAGCACACTGACTGGCTACACACAATAGCCACCGGCCATGTGGTCAAAAACAAGTAAGGAGACATGGGTAAGGAGACATGCGGGCCTAGTGATGGACACTGACTACACAAAATGGACACTGGTAAAATGGCATGGAGAACAAAGACAACATTTTGGCCTATGGCAAATACACACAGATACACACTAGCCAGCCAAACTAGTCATGGTGAACACTGAAAAAAATATTACCATTAATTCAGCAATGCCAAAAATGAAAATTATATCAGCTATGAACATTCCTACAACAACACATATCCTTTCAAGGCATGAAATTGCCCTACCAAAATACACTTTTTACAGGAAAAAAAATGAAATATAAAAAAAACATTTTCCAGTGCCATCCCTGGCCTAAATCATAGATGTTTTGAAACAGTGTATACCACAGAAACAGTTGTTGCATATACCCAATGATTACTACTTGCAGGATGGCCCGTGTGCAGTCTAGGCCGCATGGTAGAATAAATGAATAGTGCAAATTTAACAAACATGCAGAAAATGTACTAAACTGTGCAACCTTTTTCCTTTATAATAGCTAAAAAAGTAAATGAAAAAAAATACTAACCCCCAGCAACTCCAGGACATCCACCACAATCATAAACAAATTAAAAAGTGAAAATGAAAATAAAATTACTGGTGCTTGCCGTCTATAAAACAACACCCTTATCCAAAAATCTTTGAACTTACTTGTTGTGATGTCACTAAAACAAAATCCTTAAAATCCAATAGTATATATGCAGCAGGAACTGCAGACAAAGAAAGTGATCCTTTCATCTTGAAATCCAAAACAATAATTGACCAGGAGATGGACAAAGCACTGAGAGGAGTCTTCTGGACAGGAAGAGGAAGTTGTCGTGTATGGGACACTTTCTACCTGTCGAAAAAAATGAAAATAAAAATATGCTTTTCGCACTACAAAGAGCTGAACTGCCCATTTGAGTAGAATATCCACTTGAAAAGGTAATTTCAGGTTGACTTAGCTGCTTCTTAAGTAGAAACTCTACTTGAGAAGCAGCCAAGGCTGCTCGCAAATGCCAGCATCACAAAATGGCACTGGTAGGCTTTGTGATAATTGGGCATCGCACTAGCGGGCGGCAAATCTCATTCGTTCTCGTGAGCGTGAATTTAAGTAGCCTTGCATGTGCCAATGGGAATTCCCCCAGGTGCTGAAGGGTGGGATTTGACAGGAATGCGTGGAACACGGGATTACCAGAATTCAACAAACTCCACAAACAGAATTTTTTTCTCCATCCGGGACCAGAACACATTACAAACTTTTGAAAATCTGAATACGTGTACAAGGCACTCATTGTGGTCTGTTGGAAAAGGAAGTAAAATATTTACTTCGCTGAATAAGTGCACAAATAATGTAACTTAACTCCTTAACTGCTGGGCCTTCTCTTCCCCCGCAATGTGGATCCCTATTTTGGCTATTTGGGGTAGTTCACACTTAGACCCCCATTACGTTTTGTCCACATAAGCTATCCACGCCAAATTTGTGTTCCTTTTCCCCTAACATTCGGGGGATTGTAAAGGTACACAACATTTGTGGTTCCCCTGGGGAAGACCAAGAAATTAGCCAAAATTAAGCTAAAAGTTAATTGTTTTGGGGGAAAAATGGGAAAAAAGTGCTGCAGAAGAAAGCATCTGTTTTTTCCCCTGCAAATGGCATCAACAAAGGGTTTGCGGTATTAAAATGACCATCTTCCCACCTTTCAGTAACAGGCAGTCTTGAATCAGAAAACCAGACTTTCAGCACAGTCTTCTGCACCCATTTTTACTATTTTTCGTGCTTTCAGCCTCCTTCCAGTTAGTGACAAAAAGAGGTGTAAAACCAATAGTGGATCCTGGACCCTGAAAAGTAGACAAAATTCTGAATTTAGCAAGGGGTCATTTGTTTTAGTCCTTTAAGATTTGCCTACAGAAAGTAACTGTTGAAATATAAATAAAAAAAATTGAGTTGAAAAAAACAGCCCTTTCTGAGTACATGTTCTTCCGTAACTTTTTCCAACTATCTAACTATGATAGATTTTTTTTAAAGCAATATACCAGTATGTTTGCTGGATTCTCCTGGTTGCAGGGATACATAGGTCTTGTAGGTTCATCAAGAACCCAAGCTACTCAGAGCCATTAAAGGGGCTGCGCCTTGCAATGGGTTTTTATTGTATACTGGGTATACAACAATTCATTTGGTAAAATATAAATAGTGAAAAATAGGTATCAAGGAAACCTATGTATTTCCGAAATGGGCACAAGATAAGGAGTTTAGAAAATGTGGTTATTTGCACATCTCTGAATTTTGGGGTCCCCAAACTAGCATGGGAATCACAGGGCATTTCTCAAAATGACTTCTTTCTTACACACTGTCTTGCATTTGGAAGCCAACAAGGTAGTGGAAAACGATTAGCAATAACACTAATTCTTCTATTCTGTGTTCCTTTGAGTCTCTCAATAAAAATGGTATCTCATTTGTGTGGATAGGCCTAGTGCACACAACAGGAAATATCCCAAAACGCAACATGGACACATCACATTTTTTCATTGAAAACTTGTGTGTTTTTTGCAAACTGCAGCTGTGGATTTTGGTCTCTAGCTCAGCCGGCACCTAGGAAAAGCTACAAAATCTGTGCATTTTTAAAAGCTAGACACCTAGGGGAATCCAGGATGGGGAGACCTGTGGGGCTGTCATTGGGTTCTGTCTCCCAGAATCCTTTGCAAACCTGAGCATTGGCTGAAAAACACATTTTCCTCATATTTCGGTGCTGCAAAAATCAGGAATCTGAGGAAACCCACAAACTTTTTTCCACCCAGCATTCCCCCAAGTCTCTCGATAAAAATGGTACCTCACTTGTATGGGTAGGCCTAGTGCCTGTGACAGGAAATGACCCAAAACACAACATGGACACATCACATTTTTCCAATGAAAACAGATGTGTTTTTTGCAAAGTGCCTAGCTGTGGATTTTGGCCTCTAGCTCAGCCTGCACCTATGAAAACCTACTAAACCTGTGCATTTGTGGAACCTAGACACCTAGGGGAATCGAGGATGGGGTGACTTGTGGGGTTCTCATTGGGCTCTATCTCACAGAATCCTTTGCAAACCTGAACATTTGTCTAAAAAACACTTTTTCCTCACATTGTGGTGCTGCAAAGTTCAGGGATCTGAGGGAAGCCACAAACTTCCTTCTACCCAGCATTCCCCCAAGTGGCTTGATAAAAATGATACCTCACTTGTGTGGGTAGGCCTAGTGCCTGCGACAGGAAGTGCCCTAAACCACCACATGGACACATCACATTTTCCCAATGAAAATAAATGTGTTTGTTACAACGTGCCTAGCTGTGGGTTTTGGCTTCTAGCTCAGCCGGCACCTAGGGAAACCTACCAAACCTGTGCATTTCTGAAAACTAGAAACCTAGAGGAATCCAGGATGGGGTGACTTGTATGGCTCTCACTAGGTTTCTGTCTCCCAGAATCCTTTGCAAACCTGAAAATATGGCTAAAAACACTTTTCCCATACATACTGCAAAGTATAGGAAACTGAGGGGAGCCACAAACATCCATCCATCCAGCATTCTCCCAAGTCTCCCAATAAAAATGGTACCTCACTTGTGTGGATAGGCCTAGTGCCTGTGACAGGAATGGATCACACAAGGGTCAATGGTAGTCCTTGCATGAGGGCTATTGTTTTTTTTTTTTTGATAAACAAGTTTTTATTGTTTTCTGAGAAAAGGAAGACAGTAAACAAAATAATAAAGCATATGAGCACATTGAGCAATTTGAATAAAGCGTTCATGATACATTGTGACATTACAACAAGAGTCAGGATCAATAATAACAATACTGATAACAGTTGCAATTATAATTATAATTACGTTCCCCAGGTGACAACGATATTGGGACAAAAGTTCGAGCCAAAGGGTGGACCATAGTATATGTTTCAGTACTACAGTGTGAGGCCCGTCCCCATTTCCTCTCACTACATCATATCCATCCATTTCCCCCATATCTTTTCAAATTTCCGAGGGCAACCTCTAGATTCATATACCACTTTTTCCTGGCTAGCACACCAGTCAACTCCCCTTCTCCATTTTCGAAGTGATGGGCCTTCGGGAGAGCTACAGGTCGCGGCTATGTCTCTTTTCACAATCAACAGGGCCGTGGCTACCAAGGC
Source organism: Pleurodeles waltl (assembly GCF_031143425.1). Lineage (NCBI taxonomy): Eukaryota > Metazoa > Chordata > Amphibia > Caudata > Salamandridae > Pleurodeles > Pleurodeles waltl. The sequence goes on from NC_090443.1 coordinate 450,258,795, forward strand.
CCGTTGAGCCCGTGATCCACCCATCTCTTCCATAACTCCCAGCAAGACCAATTTTGGTGAGCTCTGCACCTCCCTCCCTAAGACTCCACCCAGCTCCCGGAGCACCCCGTCCCAGAAGGGTCGAATCATTCGGCAGGACCAGACCATATGAAAAAAATCCGCTGGCCCATCGTGGGCATTGGGCGGAGGGGCGCAAGCCTGCTCGGTGCAGCCTGTTCAGTGCTAGGTAAGCACTGTCTAAATAATAGAATTGCACTGTTCGGAGTTTGGCCGATATTGCCAGTGACCTGGGTGCCATCATGGCTTCCCTCCATTCCGTATCCTCCAGGACGCCGACCCAAGACTCCCATTTAGTTCTAGTGGGTCCCAGGTCTCCGGGTGTGTTATTTAACAGTGTTTTATAGATTTGGGAAATGCCTTTCCCCCCCAGGTTTCCCATAGTTAATTTGGCCTCTAGTGGATTGAATTCCGGTAGGGGGCCCGCTGCGGGCAGGTGAACCCTCAGGGTGTGTCTAAGTTGAAGGTATCTGAGAAACTGTGTTGGGGCGATTTGGAAATCCCTCTGCAAGTCTTGGAATGATTTCATGGATTCTCCGGACCACACATCTCCTACCAGAGAGATACCCACCAGGTCCCATTCTGTGAATCCTTTTAGTGCTGCCGTAGCACTTAGCCATTTCCCTCACCACAGGGGAGTCTGTCGGGTGATAACGGCATTCCAGCGGGTAACTCTCAAGGCAGCACGCCATGCTAGGAAGACCCCTTTTGTTACTTCTCCAGTCCCCTGCGGGAGGGGTGTCCCATACATCACATTTAGGAGGTGTGGGAATCCTAAGAGCTCCAGTTCCACCCGGTAGGCTGGGTCCCCCCAACCCCCATTAAACCAGTCATCAATTACTATTAATTGGGTAGCCAGGTAATATAGGTAGGGGTCTGAGGCGCCTAAGCCCCCATCATATATCCCTGTTCTACAGTGGTGAGCCGCTACTCGGTGTCTGGCTCCTTTCCAGAGGAATAGCCCTGTAGCGCTGTCCAGTGCCCTAAACCAGGAGCGGGGGATAGGTTGTGGAAAGTTCGAAAAGTGTATAGGAGCCTTGGCAGGATCATCATTTTGTATAGGGCTACATGGCCCATTACATTCAGTGGTAGGGTATGCCATCTCTGCAGGTCTGTCTTGATATGTGTCAACAACGGCGATAGGTTTTTGGCCCACGTCATCTCAGGCAGTAGGGATACCCATATACCCAGGTATTTGAAGCTGAGTCTGAGCAGAGGTATCCTTTCTTGCCAGTCAAAGCAGTCTCTAGAGCTTGCCAGTGGGATCAGTATTGACTTGGCTGGGTTCATTTTTAGTCCCGAGGCCTGCTCATAAAACCGCAACAGTTCAACGCTGCGTGGACCCGTTATGCTGGGTTCCTCCATGTATAGTAGGACGTCGTCAACATAGAGCGCTATTCTGTCCTCCCGTGCATGGCCCCAGTTCCACCCTCGGTATTTCGAGTCAGACCTGATCATCTGAGCTAGGGGTTCGATGGCTAGGGTAAATAAAAGGGGAGACAAGGGACATCCCTGCCGCGTGCCCCGGTGAACCTCTAAGGTTGAGGACAGGGTCCCGTTAACTTGCACTCGGGCAGTGGGGCTAACGTGTAAGGCTTGTACCAGATGGCAAAACCTCTGGCCCAGGCCAGCGCGGCGGATGACCAGCTGGAGAAATCCCCAATCCACTGAGTCAAATGCTTTTTCAAAGTCAATAAGTAAAAGGGCGAGGTCTCGGGCAGTCAGTGATGTTCGCCAAGGCCACGTGTAACCGACGGATACAGTGTCTGGTGCTACGAGTGGCCATGAATCCACATTGGTCTGGGCGTATTAGGTGGGGCAGAACCCTCTTAAGACGGGCAGCGAGAATGGCGGCAAAGATCTTGACTTCGGTGTTAATCAGTGAGATTGGCCTGTAGTCAGCACAGTGCAGTGAGGGGGGTTGGGTCTTGGGGAGCACCACAATGGTGGTAGCATCCAGTTCCCGTGGGAAGGTACCATTGTTTTCTATTTCTGTAAAGAGTTTTAATAAATGCGGTGTTAATTCTTCCTTGAAAGCTTTGTAATATTCTGAGGGGAACCTGTCTGGGCCTGGGGTTTTCCCAGCGCCTAGTGTTGAGATAGCTGTTTGTAATTCTTCCGCGTTGATGGGGTCTTCCAGGGCCCACACCTCTGCCGCAAGTAATCGAGGGAGGGGGACTCCATCTAATAGTTGACGGGCCAAATCAAGGTCCACCTTGTCCGACGCTTGATACAATGTTTGATAATATGTGGCGAAGGTGTTTGCTTTTTCTGTGTGCCCCGTTACGAGATCACCCTCCCTGTCTTGGATTTCGGGAACAATCCTGGAGGCCTAATGATGTGACACCAGCCAGTATAACATTTTCCCGGTTTTGTCTCCCCACCCATACATTTTTGCCATATTCGCCCTTCACATGTGCTTCGCCGCTTCCAGGGACTGGTCCCTAATTTCCTCTCCGGTTGGGAATAATTGCCGTGTTACCCTTTCACTTGGGTGGGTTTCTTCCTCGCTTTCAAGGTCTCTGGCCTGAAGCTCTAACCGTTTGATATGTTGGGCCTGTGTGTGTTCTCGAGTACGTATCAGGCTCTTCGCCGAGCCTCTCAGCACTGCCTTTCTCGCCGACCATAGGGTGCCCGTGGATGCAACCGACCCTACGTTTAGGTCAAAGTATTCCTGTATTGCCCTACGCAGCTGATCGGTGTAGTTTATGTCTTGGAGATACCAAGCATTCAGTCGCCACATAGGACGGGCCTGAGACCGCGTTGGACCTATTATAAATCTAAGTGGAGCATGGTCAGAGATTCCAGTGTCAAGATTTCAATGTGGGAGAGAGCTGTACAGTCTGAGCTTGGGAGCAGTACCAGGTCTATCCTGGATTGAGAGCCATGGGCTGCTGAAGTGTGAGTAAACTGCCGCCGTCTTGGGTGCCACATCCACCATGCATCGCAGAGCCCCATCACTGAAAGCCACCCCGTGAGCCCTGCCGCCGCTGTATGTCTGTGTGTGGAAAGTGGACCGGCTACATACATAGCCGGGTTTGGGGTAGCATTAAAATCACCGCCCACCATCGTGAGCCCTGATGGTAGGTCGAGAAGCAGCTGGGAGAGATCTTTGAGGGTTTTTTGGGCTAGTGGAGGGGAGGCATAAACACTGACCACATTAATCATGTTCCCTTCAATCTTACTCGTGATAGCTATATAACGCCCCTGCTGGTCTCTTCGCACTGTGTCATGAGGAACGATCGATGTAACAACATAGCCACCCCTCTCGAGCCACGTGTGAACCCAGCGTGGTATACCCTGTCAAAGCCTCTACGTGTCAGGAAGGGGCAGTTGTCTCCCAAGTGATGAGTCTCTTGCAACAAGAGTATCTCCGGTTTATATCGGTGTATATATGTAAACATAGCTGTGCGTTTAATTTTGCCCAAGAGACCGTTAACGTTCCAGATTACTTGTGTCTGATTCATGGGGATATGTGTACGGAAAGGTTTTACCGTGACTCTTAGGGCCTCCTTTTGTCGGACCTGGGGTTGCAGAGGGTCCTCTTTTAAGTGTCTGACCTTGAGGGGCATACGGTTCTCTAATGTCAGTGGAATCTCTATTTTTCTTACTCTGAGTGCTAGACAGAAAACAAAACTTATATCTTACTTTAAACATAGTAACTTCGGCCTTTGGAACTAGGCCAGCACACCCATTCCCCCCAACTCCCTTCCCTCCCCATACTTCCCCCCAGAAGCATCTGTCGCCCTTATACACCATCTCACTCTGCAAATAGTGAGATGAAACTTCAACTGATAGGGTGGTGGTGGCTGAAGTGATGGACCCCTCCATATTTCCGGATCTGATCTAAGTAACACATAGTGAGCATTAGTAAGTTAATCTAGGTGTAGCCCAGGCCTCCTTCGCCTTGCAATGTCTGTCTACCTGGAAGATGTCGCGCCGGTGAAGTCACAGCACTGGACTGCGAGATAGGTCTGTGTCTTCCGGAGGCCCAGAGTGGGCCACTTACTCTCTCAGTGTGTCCGGGTCTCTCTCAGCATGTCCAGCCCCCCGGTCGGAGTCCGGGCTTTGTGAGTCTACCCGGTGGGCCCCTGGTGGTGGCTTCAAGGCAGAGGGACCCCCTGGTGTTCTGCGCCGTCGTGAGCGCGTGCGACAGCGTCGATCGGACAACTGGTTCCCTTGTCGTTCTGGCCGTGACCCCTTCTGGGACCCGGCCCCATCTGTATAACTATCTAGGGGGATCTCTTCTGTCAGCCAGGTCCAGGCCGAAGTTGGGTGGTCAAAAAAGTGAGTAATTTTTTTGTAAATTACACGGAGTTGCGCTGGAAACAAAAGGCGATATTGAACATCCATAGCTCTTAGTTTTTGTTTCACTTCGGTGAATGAGCGCCTTTGTTGTTGAACCTCCCTCGTGTAGTCTGGGAAAAGTAGGACTTTTGTTCCATTGCATGTGAGGTCGCCTTTCACACGTGCCTCTTGTAGCACTGCATCTCGGTCCATAAAGTTAAAAAGGCGGAGTATCACCGATTTGGGCGGAGAACCCGGAGGAGGTCTCGACTGCAGTGCCCTGTGGGCTCTTTCGATCGCGAACCACGGCTTGAGGCGATTAAACGACATCCAGGAGCGGAACCAGTCTTCCAGGTATTGGGCTAGTGAAGACTCCGCCGCGCTCTCCGGAAGGCCCACCACACAGAGGTTATTGTGTCTAGATCTATTCCCTGCATTTTCAGCTCTCCGGTGCAGTTCTGAGGTGCGAGCCATCAGAGAGACCCGGTGGCTGCCTTGGTGAATTGGTCCATACGCACCTGTGCTGTTGTCTGCCGCACTGGTTTGTCTTTACCCATGGTGGTGTCAAAGGGGTTCTGATCCCATAAGACCGTCAAGTGTTGATGGTGTATTGTAGCCTGGTGGGGTCAGTGCTCGCAGTTACAAGGTCAGGAATGTTTCAGCCTGGTGGCCAGTCTCCCGGCGTCCACCCGTGCCCAGCAGACCTCCAGGCAGCCCTGTAGCCCCAGGGGGCAGCAGCCTCCAAACCCCCAGTTCAAGCCAGTCGGGCAGTCAATGCTCCCAGGTCTTGGGTTCACATCCGAGGGGAGAAGGAGAGCCAGTCGCGACCTCTTCGTCTGGGGATACGGTCCGGCCCGGACACCCTCCTCAGAAAAGTTGCAGGTGGGGGGGGGGGGAGCACACTGGGGAACTGTTTCTTGTCCCACAACACCATGGATCTTGACTCAGTGTTTGGGTGGTTATCCCAGTCTACAGGCCAGTCTCTATTGGAGCCTCTATAGAGTCACCATTAATGAAGTGTTGTGTTCTGCGCATGTTGGGGGTGCCCTCAGGTGTGCGTTAGTCTCACCGCATCCTCGCCCCTCCTTACCGTGTGCTGCGCCGATTGCCTTTTGGTCTCGACCTAGGGTTAATTTCCAAGCCTCTCCCCCGGAAAGAAGGCCTGGGCAAAGGGGGAGGGGAGGAGGACCCACGGTAAGGTTTCTCTTAGCCCACAGCAGTGTGGGTCACAGTTCACTGTTGAACAGGTGTCCCGGTTCTTTGTCCCCCTTCTGTGCGGTGCCCTCCCGGAGCTCGCTGGAATCACCGATAGAACGCAGCGTCTCTTGTTTGTGGGGATGCCCCAGGCCGTACGCTGGTCCCGCGGCGCCTCGCTCCTCTTCGCCGCCAGGTGCGTCAGCGCCCCGGGGTTCCAACACCGCAAAGATATCCCCGGCCTGTTCCGGGTCAGGCGCTGCTGTGGAATCCTCCTCCCCGTCTCACCCCCAGAGGGAGGGGGGGGGCCAGAGAGAGAAAAGGCACTGCGGATCTTGGCCCGCACCGGCCTCTGGGCCTCGTCAACCCTCTGCAGCACAACGCTCCTCTTCCCTTTGTTCGGTGCCGCACGCCGCTCCAGCTGACGCTGGGCCCCCACCACACAGTGTTCTGCTCTTTTCTTTTGGGGCCGCACACCGCCCCAGGCTGTTCAGAGTGCCGCAACCGGCCAGCGAGTGTCTGCAAGCCGTGGTCTCCGCAGGTCCTCACCCGCATTCCACCATGTTGGGATCAGGCGGCTTCCACGTCCCGGTATGTGCCCTCTTCGCCGCAGGTTGGGGATGATATTTATTCGTCTTGTCCCGGGAGGGAGTAAGGTGTCTGGAGTCACTCCATGACTGTGATGGGATTGGATGGAGTGTTTGTTGGAGGCGGATGACGGATGGGTCCAGAGCACTACGAAAGTGCGACCGCCATCTTGATGCCTTGGCCACGCCCCAGAGGGCTGTTGTTGACCATGGAGTGACCCATCCCTGACGCAGGCACAGGCACACAAGTTGGGTTGTGTTTTTTCAGGACAAGTGGGGAAACACTGGCTGGTATGAATTTTGTGGATCCCTGCACTTCCCTGTAGCTTACATAACAAAAGAGCAAGAAATAATAGTCTTTTTAATCAATATTTCACATTTGCAGGGTATTCTGGGTAATAAATCTTTGAGGAATCCAAACACGCCACACTTCCTTTGATTGCTCCAGGTGTCTAGTTTTCAGAAATGTCTGGGTTTGGTAGGTTTCCCTAAATAGCCACCAAGCCCAGGACTAAACACATAGGTGACTGTCTTACAAAAGCAGGCTGTTTTGTGGTAGGTAATTTTGATGTCTCCACTATCTGTTTTGGGCACTTCCCTGTCGCGGTCACTTGCCCACCCACACAAGTGAGGCAATGTGATTTCAAGGAGATTTTGGGTGAAGGAAAACTGGTGAGAGCCACATAAGTCCTGTACCCGTGGATTCCCCTGGTATTAGTAAGTTAAAATTAATCTAAAACTCACACTGGTTGGTTTTAGCACCTCCAGAAATTATGGTTTCAAAGCAAGAAGACTTACCAAAGTATCCGAATATTGAAACCAAGCCTTCTGAAGGTGAGCCATAAAGCTACTTCAAAGCACCAACTGCTTCATGGCCCATCAACATGCCATTCATGCACAGCAAACAAAACTCTTTCATACTGCCGGCCACAAGCCAAATCCAACCAATCAATGCACTCACATCAACTTACCACTGCCAGACAAGGGTCCATCACATTCATACGCTACAGGACAGGATACCTTAGACTGCATTTTACCACCTGTCATGTAACACCCTCGTTCTTCCTGAACATTACCGAAGGCATGTGTAAGAAACCTTTACTAATGACTCCCTTGACAGCCACCTTAGGCTCAGGAAGACATGTTTTTCATGTACCTTTAGCACACTCACTGTGCTAAATCAAACAGGTCAAACACTGACCCATACGTGTCATTGTCCCTCAGTGCTGGGGTGGCACCAATTACTTTGAATCCATAGGTGTAGATCATGTACATCTGTACTATCTTCACTATCTGCCTTCTACCTGTGCAATATCCCAGTGAAAGCACACCTACCATAAGCTTTCCTTACCATTCAAGTCTCTGTCCTCATCAGAGTCAAGACTAATCCTGTATAATTACCAAGTGAACCTATAATAATGCCTTCCGCCATAAGTCACTTGAAGCTCAAGAAAACATGTCTTTCATGCGCCATCAGTGCACTTACTGTACTTAATCCAACTTCTTCCAGTTTGTGGTTGCAAGTTGTGGGTGTCTGTGTATGCCTTGGGAGGCCTATTCCTCGAACTGAGCGAGTATATCTACCATTGAAACTAAGGCAGATATGCTGGTATGTGGCATATGTTCTGTCCAATTGTATGTGCAGTGTGGGGACTATAATGCACGTTAATCAAACAAAAAACCTACCAAGTTCTGACGGTGGATATAGGTGTCAAGTAGGCCATAAGGAAGTCCATGATTTTCTGAAGTAGATGAAGTAAAATTCTATGGCTCCTTCCCTAACAAAGCAGTGGCCCATGGGTGTTCTGTATCCATGCACAACCACTGAAATGTTTACCCAACGGCAGCTCCCCCTCAGTCGATTTCCCAGAACTTTGCTTTGATATGATACAACGTAAAGCAAGTACAGACAGAGAGACCTGGCTGAGATGGGCACTGGGGACAGTAATACCGAATCTCCTGCCGCTTTCCACGCTTCGAGCACACTTTACAGCAGCGACATGCATGATCCTTTTTGGGTGTTTTAGGAGTGCGATCAGCAAAGTGTCGCTCCTGCAGCCTTGCCACATTCTCCAGAACATATGAAGAGGAGGCTGCTGCTTCTGAAACAACAGTGAGGCTTTCAGTTGTAGACAACTGGAAGTCAAGAAAAGTCATGAGTCTTCCTGTGGTTGTCTGACGGTAAACAACATACGTATTGTATGTTGCCATCCGGATCAGGTGGGCAAATAGTTTGTTGTATCAAGAGCGATTTTTACGACACGCATTGTATGGTTAAAGAACCTGGTCGTTCTTGTCCACTCCGCCCATGTACTTATTGTAATCAAGTATACAAGTGGGCTTGTGGACTTTGGCAATCTGACTCCAACTTGTGATGGGGGAACTGCTATAGTCGTGAATTGTAGTGAGCACGTATACATCACGCCTATCCGATAACTTGACTGCGAGCAGTTTGTTGGAATGCAACGCAGTACTCTGGGATTTCTGAAGCTTCTTGCAAACAAGCTCCTGGAGGAATCCTTTGCGGTTACAACAAACTGTACTGTGGGCCACAGTGTCAGCTTTGTAGAACACACTTAACAGCTCTACTCCTGTATATAAATTGTCCACTTAAAGGTAATAACAAGTTCCCATACAATCCTACCTGTGACCCCCTATTGCAGGGGGTAACCTACAGGGTTTAGGGTGGAGTCCTCTGTATACACTCTCAAGCTGTACACATAGCCAGAATACTCTCACACAGCATGTACAGCTTGATACCAGAGGAAGCTCTTTTGCTCGCAAAGTTCTGTCACAACAGCAGCTGCCCTTTTTACAGGATCAAGGAATCATCGACTGCTATATTCTTTCCAGGAGTATGGATCGCTGGAAACCTGGCAGAAAAATGTTCCACGACAGGCCGAATTTTGAATACTCTGTCATGGTCTGCATGGTCCCAGGGCAATGCAGCAGAATTGTCATTGAAAAGCAGCATGCGCTGCAATACCAAAAAACAATCTCTGCTCATGTACGGTGCAAAGATGGGGGTTACCCAAACCATGCAAGTCGTCCAGTAGGACTGAAAAGTGGGTTTCTGAACTAACCCCATTTTGAGCGTAAGGCCCAAAAATATCTTCAACTGTGCCAATGAAGTGGAAGTCAACTGGTGTGCCCTAGAACGGGGCCCTAGAGTGCCTCCATGCTCCCTCAGAAATTGTTCTGTACGCAAATTTTTTTGCTGCAAAATTTGCTGAAAGAAGTCAACATCCAAAAAGGGATGGACGTAGTTGACTGGCAAAAAGTTGGCTGTATCGACTTTACATCCAGCGTTACCAGTAAAAGGTGGAATGTGGGGCTGAACTAAATTGGGGGACTGCCAAGAGAGCATTCTCTCTGTGCTTACCACTGCACGCACCTGCTCTCTGGGTGGGGTCTAACCCGCTGTTGTCCCAGTGCACAGACTGTGCTTCCGAAGGGACAGCACGACTGTCCTCATCATCTCCCACAGAATCGCTGGAAGATGTGTGGTCGGATAGGACTCCGCAAACTAAAAAATCACTCCCAGACTCAGTGGTCTCTCCCTCAGATGCAGTCTTTGATCCTGCCTCTGATCTGTCTGCCATAACTCGAATTACGACTGCAGCAGCAGTCATCCAATGAGACACCATCTCTGCTACTAGCTAAACTGTCCCTCCAAAGCACCAGCCTATGTAGAAGGCAGATAGGGTCACAAAATCACTCGTGGGTGTTTGTGTGTGTGATGTGTGCAACAGTAAATGTCAAGTCACCATACCTTTGCTTCGTCTCTGAATCAGCAGATTGTCTGAAGACACAGAATTTTTTTTAAAAGTCTCCCTTTTGCTTCACCTTACCATATATCCATCATCACATCCTTTAGCGCTGGTGGCACCCAGGACAACAGTTATTTTTGGTGCTCCTCCTCACATGACCTCCTCCTCTAATTCCCTCACTACCACCCAGCAAAAAGTGCCCCTCATCTCTCCATAGCCCCCCTCGCACATACATTTCATTTGTTTTAAAGCGGAGGTAACACCTGGTTTTAGTGATCCACTCAGCTAAATACATATCTATCCTTTGCAGCAGGCATATAAACCATCTGCGCTTGTTTATGGTGTCAAAACTACCACAAGACAAAAGACAGATCTATTTCTATATAGAGAGAATCTATCTCTAGAAAAATATCACTTTTATGTATGTGTGGTTTCCCTGTGGTCCGATCGTGGCTCCCGGAAAATAACACATGTAAAAAAGTGATATCTATAAAGAGATTTGCTTGTCTCTCTCTCTCTCTATCTATACATATATATATATATATATATATATATATATATATATATATATGGCAAACCACACATGTGTAATAAAAAAAAATATGCCCCCATAGGTGGTCAGCCTGTGTCAGGAGGGCTGACCCCAACATTCTCAGTTTTTTTAAAATATCCCCTTGGGGGTGCAATGGCCCCCCAGAGGAAACCATTTTTTAAAAAACTATACATTGCCCCCCCCACCCCCCGCCATCCAGGGGTCGGCCTGTGTAAGGAAGCTGACCCACCATTTTGAATTTTTTTTTATTTAAAAAAAAAAAAACAAATTTGTTCCTTGGGGGGCACGATTGCCTCCCTGGAGCTCCCTAACGTTCTATGTTTTGAAAATAATGACCCCGCGGTTTGGGGGGTGGCCCACTAACACAGAGGCCAACTCCCCCAACCAAGATCCCTGGTGCCTAGTGCGGTTTTCTGGCCATAGATGGCGCTGCGATCCATTGGCAGGAAAAGGTGCCAGGAAGGCATTGATGGAAAGGGGAGACTCTCCCCTTTCCATAAATGCCTCCCTGGCACCTAGAGAGGCAGTTTTGGCCTTTTTTCCTCCACCGGAGTGGAGAGAGGAAACTTACCTGCTCCTCCGAACCTCCGATAGGGAAAACTGTGACGTCAGTCTGCCTCGCCGCACGCTGACGTCACAGATGGGCGGGAGTGGGCCTTTGGGAGACGGGTAAGTTCTCCTGCGTCTCCCGCGAATTTTTTTTTAAAGCCCCTCCCTCATAATGCCCTAAAAAGAAATTATGTTCAAAAGTATTGAGCTTCAACTGATGCCAAAATGCTTTATATGAATCATTTACCTATTTTTTTCAAAACACCCTTCTTCAAGGCTGGACTAGCCGTACTGGGCAGCAGGTGTTTTCCCGGGAGGCTGGAAGGGTGGCAGGCCGCTTTTGTTACTGGTGGTTGGTTTTAGTGCAGCTGTTTAAAAAGTAAATTTACTTGTTGTGAGAAATTGGGTTGTTGGTTGACTGGGGTGTGAGCCCTGGTCAAATAGCAAACAAATACTTGTCAGGGTAAGGCACGAGCAAACCCCAAATTAACCAGTGCTCAACTCCCTGGTAGCTTGGCACAGAGCAGTCAGGCTTAACTTAGAGGCAACATGTAAAGTATGTGTGCAACACTTCAAACAGTAAAGAAGTGAAAACACCATACAAATACATCCCATCATTTTATTTGGGAAAGAAATCTTAGACCGTGAACAATGGGACTCGTGAGAAACAACCTAATGGAAAAATTCATGTTAGGATTAAAGAAATGGTTCATCACTTTAACATGACTGCAAATACGAAGACTTCAGGCCTAGTTATGCTAACACAAAAAATATAATGCACTCATATTTTTATTGGTAAAACACACAAAATATGCAAACTTATAAGTTCAGCATTAATAATATATCATCAGAATATGCAAAAACATTTCATTAATAATTGCAACCTTTGTTAAAGCATCACACTAAGTATGACAGAGAAGTGCATTTATTTTTTGGGGCACATGACTTTATACTAATAAATCACCTAAAACATTATAAATCAACTACGTTTCACTGCTAGCAGTTACTCTAATGCATAAAATATACTTCACCATTATTGTACTTTTGTTAGCACATTGTCAAGTCTGGTAGGTACAATGTCCACCACAATAATAAAACGTGAGCACTTTTAAATACGTGAGTGCAGCTATATCTCTATGTTAGACTTTCAAACTTGAATATAAATGTCACCAAATGCTGATGTCTGGGTCACTAAAAACATTGCTAATTTCTACGCTCCAACAGACACAAAAACGACAGAATCAGAACATCTAGAAAAAGCAACAAATGGGTAATAGAAGATAAAGTAAAACATGTGAACTGTAAACAGGGTCTGAATCACTGACATGGATGTTCCATAGGGGTTTTTACATGCATTGTTGAGGATTGAAGCTGAGTTTTGCCTGTGAAATGAAGGCCAAGAATAAACATCTGCATGAAAGTTCTCCTTTTTTGCCCTGGTCACCCCCAAAAGTTTGGACACATACTGGTGGTTACTGACTCTTGGCTGTGCACTGGGTACTGCTTACCAGTCACAGGTCCAGTGCTCTGTGTAAATTAGATATGCAAATTAGGCTAATTATAATTGGCAGTATCAACCTACCTATAAGTCCCTAGTATATGGTAGGGCATGTCGTTTTAGGGACCCTAGCATAGGAAGTGCACCCATAGGTGCACTGCTGAGGTGCCCAGTGACATTTTAAAGGCAGTCCAGTCTTACTGGCTGCTTTTAAACTAAAGGTATATGCAAATTTGACTCTGGAATTAAAAAAATCTTCCAAAGTCTTAAAGTACCTTATTTTTACATACAGGTCACCCCTAAGGTGTACCCTAAGTGCCCCTATGGTTGGGTACATGTAACTATAAGCAGGGACCTTATAATTTTTTTTTTATAAGCCCTGGTGAGGTAAAATACCCAAATTTGTTTTACCCTCACTGTGGTGAATGGCCTCCATAAGCTAAAATAGGGAGACTTTATTTTAATTGATAAAGTCCCCATAAGAGCCAGATATTTTGAGTTTGGTATCAAATTAATTGTTATAATAAATCCCCCAATTTGTCATTGGTGGATTTAATATAACTAGTTCAGGTAAAGAGTTTTAAAACTCTATCTGAAATGTGCCAACTTCAGCTCTGTAGTGCCCTTCTCTGATTGGCCAACCCCTGGCAGCCTGGCCTGGCTGCCTCAATGAGGTGTGAAGTGGCCTGGGCTGAACACAAAAGGATGTGCCTGGGGAAGGAGATCTGCCTCAGCAGATGTTGAAACAGGATGTGGGGAGAGTAGCCAAACTGCTCTTCAAAGGATGTGAATGACATTTAGAGCAGCTCAGGACCTCCCTCATTTCCTGCAACCCCAGACAATTAGGTGACCTCTTGATTAACTTAGGAGAGGGCAGGAGAGTGTTGTGTTTAGGATTTTTAGCCACACCAGTGGGTGGGCTCTGCCAGAACTAACCTCCAAAATTATGTTTCAGCCATGTTAGATTTTTAAAGAATATTGCTCCCTGGGATTGATTTTTGCCACTCTTCCCAGGAAGTGGTCATGCAAGGAGAAAGTGGCCTGCCTGTGATTGAACAGTCGTCCCCCCCCTTGCTTTTCACCCAGGAGCAAGGATAACTATGGCAGAACTGTACTCACACCTCAGATCCCTACAGTGAACAACATCAGAAGTAGGACTGCCCGGCTGGACCGCTGACCTGCACCTGGACACTGCACTCTAAAGGTCTGCACCAGATGCACACTTGGGCTTCACCAGAGTCCTCTGCATCAAATCCTGAAGAAACTGACCAGCTGACCACTGTCCAGTGGTCATTTTGGAGTTTGAGCCACGTTCATTCTGGGAGTTGGAGTCCTAGCCCTCAAGGAGTAACTCAGAGCTTCTGGAACCTTGGGGTGAGCTGTGGACTCCCAAAGGACCTTCAAGACCTTTTGAAAGAAGATCCAGAGGTTTGGAGAAGATTTGAGAACATTTGGTAAAAAGATCCATAAAGGGACTGACCCGCCGTTAAGAGTCATGGTGGTCTACATCGACCGCGACCTGGCCTGACTTGCAGGGTTGTCCCGCTGAAAAGCTCTGGAGACCCTGACATCCAGGATTTCACCGGGTGCTCCTGGAAAAGCAATCCAATGACACTGACTCGAAATCGGCTTGCTGTGGAGGGTCGTCCGCCGTCGGAGAGAAAAAGCTCAAAAAAAGTGACTGAGTCTGAAGGTAAAAAGCTGACAGGGACTTCCCGTGTAGGGTATATGAGGAGGGCTCCAGACCCGTCGGATCAAGATTCAGGTTTGACCCGGATGAAGATTTTCATCCCGAAAAATCATCTAAGTCCAAACGTAGAATTCCTCACTGAGGTCTCCTGCGATGAGTATCCGAAGAGGGCTTCGGGGAGGTCAGATCGGATTGGTGACTTCGTTCCGCTGAAGAAAATCTTCAGGCAAAAGACTAAGGCCCTCATTATGACCATGGCGGTGAGTGATAGAGTGTCAGTAATACCGCCAACAGGCTGGCGGTAATTACCGTCAAATTATGACCATGGCGGAGAAAACTCCCATAGACAGCCAATGTACCACACCAACCGTCAGGGCCTTAACAACACTGACATCAGCGGTAGCCAACAACAGCCAGGTGGAAGACAAAGTACCGCCCACCATATTCTGACTCTTCAATCCGCCACGATTTCCAGGATGGTACCGATGCCATTAAAAGCCTGGTGGACACACATCACAGAAGAGCAAAGTCTCACCATCTGAGACACAGGGACGAACAACGCTGCCATGGAACCGGAACTGCAAGTCTTTCCGATGCACATCTACGTCATGCTCCACCTGGAACACCAACGCCAACGAAGACAACAATGGTGAGTACAGCCGCCTAGCACACAAGGGAGGGAGGGAGGAAAACGAGAGTGACACACATGCACAACACACACCAAACACACACCAAACACACTACCAGCTGCAGCCGAAAAACAATAGCACACAATACAAAACAGAATAATGCAAGGACCACAAGAATAGAGTAATGAGAATGTATTGATATAAACAGCTACCAAATTAACCAATTGTATGAAAAACAGATATGTGCAAATGTACACAAAGGGCCAATGCCCAGTCCAATGTACTAAGAGCCCACACGGCCACAGGGCACAGTCCAAGTCCCAACTCGAATCCTGACTTCATCCGGATAGAACTCTACAGGGGCATCAGTTAGCAAGTGGGCAGGCACCTCAGCGGGATGGGGGTTTGTGGGCACCTCAGCCAAATAAGGGAACAAGCCCACTGGTTCTGGAGGAAGCTCCATGCCCATTACTCTGTGCTGGGGAGTGCAAGGCCACAGTCTCTGGAGTGGGTGACTTTCCCACTGGTTCTGGAAGGGTCTCCATGCCCATTACTCTGTGCTGGAGCGTGCAAGGCCACAGTCTCTGGAGTGGGTGACTTTCCCACTGGTTCTGGAGGGGGGTCCATGCCCATCACTCTGTGCTGGGGAGTACAAGGCCACAGTCTCTGGAGTGGGTGACTTTCCCACTGGTTCTGGAGGGGACTCCATGCTCATTACTCTGTGCTGGGGAGTGCAAGGCCACAGTCTCTGGAGTGGGTGACATTCCCACTGGTTCTGGAGAGGGCTCCATGGCCATTTCTCTCTGTTGGGGAGTGCAAGGTCACAATCTCTCAGATGTTGAACATGCCCACTGCTCCTGGAGGGGGCCCCTTGTACAGCAGTCCCTGGAGGGTGGCCTTCATGGCTTCCGCTGGTGTGATGGCTTCACTGTGTCATCTGGAGGTGAGGGCTGCACAGTGTCAGCAGGGGAAGGTGATACCTGGGCAGCCTCTGCTGGAGGTGAGGGCTGCACTGTCTCGGCAGGTGGAGGTGCCTCCTGGACAGCCTCTGCTGGAGGCAAGGGATGCATTTCCTCAGCTGGCAGCGAGGGCCCTGTGACCACTGGTGGTGGTGTCACCCTGACAGCCTCTGCTGGAGGTGAGGGCTGAACTGTGGTGGCAGGTGGAGGTGCCTCCTGGGCAGCCTCTGCTGGAGGTGAGGGATGCACCATGTAGGCAGGTGGAGCTGCCTCCTGGGCCGCCTCTGCTGGAGGTGAGGGATGCATTTCCTCAGCTAGCGGTGAGGGCCCCGTGACCACTGCTGGTGGCGGTGGTGGTATCACCCTGACAGCCTCCGCTGGAGGTGAGGGCTGAACTGTGGTGGCAGGTGAAGGTGCATCCTGTGCAGCCTCTGCTGGAGGTGAGGCATGCACCGTGTTGGCAGGTGGAGGTGCCTTCTGGGCAGCCTCGCCTGGAGGTGAAGGATGCACTTCTTCAGCTGGCGGTGGGGGCCCCGTGATCACTGGTGGTGGTGATGTCACCCAGGCAGCCTTTGCTGGAGTTGAGGGCTTCTTCCCCTTCATGGCAGGAGGCATTGGGTCCTTACCCTTCCTGACAGGGGTTGAGAGCTTCTTCCCCTTCATGGCAGGATGTGCGTGTTCCTTAGTCTTCCGGGCAGGAGTCAAGGGCTTCTTCCCCTTCATGGCAGGAGGTGCGGGCTCCCTCCCCTTCATGGCAGGATGTGTGGGATCCTTAACCTTCCTGGCTAGTGGAGTGGGATCCTTCACTGATTTGCCACCACGACTAGGTGGTGCCTCCACTGTGGGCGTGGACTGTTTGGCTGACGCGCTGGGCTTGGTCCTTGGGACCCTGCTCTTAAGGGCAGGATGGGGGTAGAGGGAAGGAAGAGGTCAAGTTGGGCAAGGAAAAGCTTCTTAGGGATGGTGGGGCGGGATGAGGGAGGAGGGATGGGAGTGGAGGTTGAGGAAGTGGTTGTAGGAGGTGTATGTCTGCTGGACTTGGGTGCAGGTGCATGGGCAGTGTGCTGATGTGAGGTGGATGACTGTTGGGTGCGAGTGCTTGCGTTTGTGTCCTTTGGGGGACAGACAGGGTGGGAGAGGACACAGGGGACGCGTGCATGGATGTTGTGGAGGGGTCTGCTAGTGAGGTGTGTGTGCTGCTTGGTGTGGTGATGCTGATGGTAGAGGTTGATGCAGTGCATGCACGTGTGAGTGTGGACGTGACTGGGAGGGAGGTGGAAAAGGAGGGGGGAAACAGTGGAGGCAGTGGAAGAGGTTGTGTCTGCAACTGTCTGGTGTTTGCATAAGTGCTTGTGGGATGAGTTGTAGTGCTTGTGTTTGACGGTGCCACTCTTGTGTGTTGTCTTGTGTGCAGGCTCATCTGCAGGTGTGCATGAGATGGGTTGGGGTTGAGGAGACTGGGACTGGGAAGTGGTAGTTGGAAGGAGGATGGTAGGGACAGGGACAATGGCTGCCATCAGAGAGGCGCCCAGAGCCTGAATTGATCTCTGTTGGGCCACCAATCCACCATGAATGCCCTCCAGGAATCCATTGCATTGCTGCATCTGGGATGCCAGCACCTGGATGGCATTCACAATGGTTGACTGCCCTACAGAGATGGACTCAGGAGGTCAATAGCCTCCTCACTCAGGGCAGTAGGGCTCACTGGGGCAGGGCCTGAGGTGCCTAGGGCGAAGGAGATGCCCACCCTGCTGGGTGAGCAGGCACAGGCAACTCGCTGAGGGGCTACTGGGAGGGCGGTGCTAGTACGGGGTGGTGACTGTACCTGCAGCTGGCATGGTCACAGAGGTGTCTGCCACCACCAGGGAGCTTCCATCGGAGGAGGTATCTAAGTCTGTGTTGTCA
Source organism: Pleurodeles waltl (assembly GCF_031143425.1). Lineage (NCBI taxonomy): Eukaryota > Metazoa > Chordata > Amphibia > Caudata > Salamandridae > Pleurodeles > Pleurodeles waltl. The sequence goes on from NC_090443.1 coordinate 450,276,473, forward strand.
CCTCCTGTCTCTGCCGTGGTGCTTCCCTCGCCCTTCGTCCTACTGGTTCCCTCGGCGTCAGTGGACTCTGCCTCCTGGATCCTGTGGGATGCAGCTCCTTCTGTCGCCGGTGCCCCTGCTCCTTTTCCAGATGATGCTAATGCACACATGGACAGAATGACAGAAGAAAAAAGGGCGAGAGAGAAAAAGGAAACACTGTCAATTACTGCACAGTTGGCATACACAGCACCATCACTCACAGGGATTAGGCTTGAGCACTATGCATTGTACTGCCAGTGATTTGGCTAGATGCCACGGTAAGATGAGGGCCACACACCGCCAACTGAACCCCTCCTGGTACCCACAAAGCCCTGTCTGACATGGAATGCTAACAAGCTAGGTTACCTGCATTTGCCATACACTCATTACCCTTGAGCTAAATCACGCTGCAATGTCTGGCCTGGCTTTAGGGGTACCCACTAAGTTACATCCACCACCCGTATCTCATGCCACCTGCCATTTATTGTAGCAATGCCCACTGTACTCACCCCATTGTGGCTGCTGTGATTCCCTCATGCGCCCATCCAGCTCTGGGTATGCCACCACCAGTATGCGGGCCATCAGGGGGGGCAGGTTCCGACGGGCACCTCTTCCTCATTGGGAGGCCATCCCCAGCTGGGCCTCTGCGGTCTTCCGTGCCCAGCGTCTCAGGTCCTCCCACTGTTTCCAACAGTGGGTGCTCCGCCTCCCATAGACCCCCAGGGTCCGCACATCCTTGGCAATGGCACTCCATAATCCCTTCTTTTGATGGGCACTGACCTGCAGAGGTAATACAGAAAGGAGGACACCATTACACTTACAATCCAGCCTGTCACACATATGGCCCACCAATCCCGTTTCCGTCACCATTGGCACACACATCGGCTGTCGCACACCATGTACACCCCCACAAGACATTCCCCCCGATGACACGATGCTTGCACACACATCTCCATGCATCCTTCACACATGCATCATGCCCAAGGTGTACTCACCTGTTGGTCTGGAGGCCCATGCAGCAGTCCGTACTGGGGTAGGACCCCGTCCACCGAACGCTCCAACTCCTCTGAAGTGAAGGCAGGGGCCCTTTCCCGGGTCACACGGGCCATGGTAGGTTCTAGACACAAGTCACAGCAGCACACGCAGTGAAGGTGTTCTACTGCTGAAGGTCAGAAAATGGCAGTCATTTCCATGGCGGTGCACACCGTCACAGCCGGCGCAGATCCCATTGGCCACTGTACTCCATAGTGCCCCATATTATCCAATGAGGAATGGAACGGCGGTGCAAGACCGCCTTCCGCCACAACGCCCAACGTCGGCAGAGTTACCTCACTTCCACCTGTCCCTACATACAGGACAGGCACTCACCATTTCATGGTGGTGGACAACGGTCATATCAACCTTAACTGAATCACAGCCTAGATTACCACATACTTCGCCATTCCCACTGTCCCATCACATAAAATGCACTATGTACACTGAGGTTGGGGTTTCATTGTTCAGATTGTGACAGCCTACTCACTCTTGTGTCCCTTAGATACCTACCTCTGCGGATAAATAGGAGGAGACATACCCCGTGTACAGACCCCTTGTGGACTTGGCTACACTGGAGGACAGGCACATTATCCTCACCTATAGACTGGACAGGGCCACAATCACAGAGCTGTGTGCCCAATTGAAGCATGACCTGATATCTGCTATCCATCATCCGACTGGGATCCCCCCTCTTGTGAAAATGCTATCAGTGCTCTATTTCCTGGCAACTGTTTCTTTCCAAGTGACAGTGGGCTTGGCAGCAGGAATGTCACAGCCAATGTTCTCAATCGTGCTAGAAAGAGTTTCCCCCAGGTGGAAGATCTGGTCACGGTGAAGGGTGTATTCTATGCAATGGGACATATAACCAATATTGTTGGGGCCATTGATAGGACACATATTGTGTCAGTCCCATCCCCCCGCCCCTGCCAGAATGAACAGGTGTTCGGGAATCGGAGTCTACTCTCACTGAGGACCATATTTATACTTTTTTAGCGCTGCATGTGCACCGCTTTTTGACACAAAAACGGCGCAAACTTACAAAATACAATTGTATTTTTCAGGTTTGCACCACTTTTGCGTAAAAAAATTACGCAAATGTGGCACTAAAAAGGTATAAATATGGGCCTTAATGTGCAAAAGGTGCGCCTGGTGGACCAGTACATCTCTCACGTCAATGCTAAGTATCCTGGGTTGGTGCATGATGCCTTTGTTCTGAGGAATAGCAGCATCCCAAATGTGATGGCCCAACTACAGAGGCACAGGGTGTGGCTAATAGGTGAGCCACGGTCCCCAGCCACTGTATGTTAGCGTATGCCCTAAAGTGTCATCCCCAAATCTATGTGTGAGGCTAAATGTTGTCCCTCAATACTTGCAGGTGACTCTGGCTACCCAAACCTATCGTGGCTGCTGACCCCTGTGAGGAATGCCAGGACAGGGGCTCAGGAACATTATAATGAGGCACATGGGCGAACCAGAAGGATCATTGAGAGGACCTTTGGGCTCCTGAAGGCCAGGTTCAGGTGCCTCCACTGACAGGTGGATCCCTGTGCTACTCACCCGGGAAGGTCTGCCAGATAGGAGTGGCATGCTGCATGTAGCAGAACCTGGCCCTCAGATGGCATGTACCCTTTCTGTAGGAGGAGGAGACTGGAGATGCCTCTGTGGCAGCAGTGGACCCTGAGGACAGTGAGGATGAGGAGACAGAGGATGTGGATGAGGACAACCGAACATCAGTTATCCTTCAATGCTTCCAATGACACACAGGTGAGACAGTGCAACTGACCATTCCTCTGACTACTGACTAGTGATGTTTTCTCTGTGACTGTAGCATGATAGCATTAGCTTCCATTGCATCTCAACTTACTGTTACCCATGGCTTGTCATTTTACAGATATTGGTGAGATAAGAACTGTGTACTAATGTGATGACTACAGACAGCTACAGGTCATTATTTCTATGCTCTCACAGTGTTCAGATCATTTGCACTAGATGTGATTGTTTCCATAAATACACATTTTCAACACATAAAATACTAATAGTCAAGTTGTGTTCAAGGGTGATTATTGAAGTGCAATGAAATTGAAGGAAAAGTGCAATGGAATGGGGTGATGATGGAGGAAAGTTAGAGTATTGTTTCAGTCTGTTTGTAGCACTGGTGCAGTGTCCAAGGGACCATAGGAAGGGGAGAAAAGGCAGCTCAAAGTGGACAAGGTGACAGGGTGGGACGCAAGGGAGACAATCAGGAGAGTCTCATTGTCTGGTGGTGGTCTTGGCAAGTGTCACTGGCTTCTGTCTGGGTTGCAAGGAACATTTAAGTGGTGGTTCACCTTCTGCAGGAGGAGGGGTGCTGGTGGCCTGTGGGTCCTAAGTCGGGGCCTCCTGCCCACTAGCTGCAGTGGAAGTGGAGGGCTGGTCAATGGTCTGGCTAGTGGTAGGGGCCCGCTGGTGTGCTGTTGCTTTCCTCATGATGTTGGTCATGTCTGCCAGCACCCCTGCTATGGAGATCAAGGAGGTGTTAATGGTCTACAAGCCCTCCCTGATCCCCTCACACTGTTGCTCATGCAGCCACCTTTTCTCCTGCACGTTGTCAAGGATATGACCCATCGTGTCCTGGGAATGTTGGTAGGCTCCCAGGATCTTGTGAGTGTCTCCTGGAGAGTCAGTTCCCTGGGCCTGTCCCCACCCTGGTGCACAGCGGTCCTCCCAGCGTGCCTGTTGGCCTGTGCCTCTGTCCCCTGAACGGTATGCCCACTGTCACTGACCCTAGGTCCCTGATTGTCTTGGGTATGAGGTGTAGACTGGGGTCCCGGAACAGGTGGGCATACTGCTGATTGACGTGCCCTGGGGACAGGTGTGGGTATGCTGGGTGGGTGTTGTGCTATTGGATACTGATGGGGGACGCTCTGTGGTCGACTGTGAGGGGGCTTGGGTGACCGACTGCCCAGTGGTCCCTCATGGGCCAGGTAGGTAGTCCAGATCCAGAAGTCCAGAGTTACTGTCATCACTGGGGGCATCTTCTGTTTGGGGGGGCTGGATGGCTATGGCACCTCCTCTCCGCTGACATTGGCTGGGGCACCTGTGGGGATGTAAGTGATGTATTGTGCTTCATGTCTGTGACATATTGTACATCCCTGGCTTTCCCTCTATAGCTGCTATTGCCCTGCCACCTTTGTTTGTGTGTGGTGATGTGATTATTAGTTTCCCTATTCTGTGAATGCTTTGGTGATGGGCGTCCATGCAGGGCTGTCCATGCATTGGTGGTGCATGCAGGGCTTGGCATTGGGGTTAGTCATCTGCGTTGGTGCAGTGTTTGAGGTGGAGTGGAGTGATGGGAGTGAGGGTGAGGAGGTGTGATGGTAGGTAGTTATGGGGGGTGATAAGTGGTAAATGTTGACGTAACAGTGTCCAGTCCCCCGGCTACTCCAGCGAGTCCCTCAGGATGCAGTAGTGCCAAGACTTGCTCCTCCCATGCTGTGAACTGTGGGGGAGGAGGTGGGGGTCCACCACCAGTCCTCTGCATGGCGAGCTGGTACCTTACTGTCATGGAACGTACCTTCCTCGTAGGTCATTCCACCTCTTCCTCATGTCGTTCCTTGTTCTTGGGTGCTATCCCACAGTGTTCACCCTGTCCACGATTCTCGCCATAGCTCCATCTTCCTGGCAATGGATGTCTGCTGTACCTGTGCTCCAAACAGCTGTGGCTCTACCCTGACAATTTCCTTAACTCCCCAGTGAAATGGGGGTGCCTATGTGGGGACATGGGTGTTGTGTGGTGTGTGTTGGTGAGAGTGTGTTGAGTAATATGGTAGGGTGTGTGATGTTTGTGTCAATCTCCTGGCAGTAATTGTTGTATGTAAAAGGTTGTGGGTAATGTGGGTGTGTGTTTTATAGTGCTGTGGGAGTGTCAGGTGTGTGTTTTAGTATTGGCCAATGTAGTGTTGTTTTGCATGTGGGTGTCGATTCTGAGCACGGCGGTATGTACCGCCAATGGTTTGCCGCCACTGAATGTCCACTGTGGTGATTCGTGGGTCATAATGTGGTGGGTGTTGTTCTGTTGGCGTAACGGTGTGGGTGTTGGTACTGCCACTTTAGCACTGACCATTGGGCTGGCAGATTTGTGTATGTGGCTGTATTCTGTCAGATTGGTGTGTGTGCCCATAAAATGGCGAATGGATATTTGCCACCGCTGTGGTATGTTGGCAGCCGTCAATGTCATAATGAGGGCCTAATTCTGAAGGTAAACTTTTGACCGAGGGTTCCCTCTTGCTGAAGCCAAGCGGGGCTCCATTGTGGTCAGCCTTAAAGTTTGATTTTGCCCTGGTCGAGGTGCAACCAGATGTCCTGAGTGGCGCTTTTAGTTTCTATGCGCTAGAAAACATTAATTCTTTAAAAATTCATATTTGCGGTTCCCCTTATCTGATTGTATTCATTTTGGTGTAAAATTAAACATACAGATATTTCCTATTGTTATAAATTGGTTTTGGATTTTTAAACTGTTTCCTGTGTTTTATTGTTTTAATGTTTTGTGATAGTTGAATGCTTTCCACTCTTTGGGGGTCAATACAACCCTGGCGGACGGTGTTAAAGGTGCGGTAATACCGCAAACAGGCCGGCGGACAAAAAAAGGGAATTATGACCCTGGCGGAAACCGCCAACAAAGACAGCCACTTTAACACACCGCCCGCCACGGTGGTACAGACGAGCAGCGCAGCGGTCACCGGCAACAGACAGGCGGAGGACAATGTACCACCCATAGTATCACAACCCGCCAATCCGCCACCTTTTCCGAGGCGGATTCTCTGTAGATAAAAACACGGCAGAAACAGTTACTGCAATGGGAAAACGCTCACCTGAACACATCCCACGAGGAAGGAGGATAGCATGGAGCCGGAACTCCAAATCCTACCGGCCCTTGTATTCCTACTCATCTACGAAGACCAACGCCTGCGCCGGCGACAACATCGGTGAGTACTGCACCTATGACATAGGGGAGGAGGGAGGCAAAAGTTAGGGGGACACACACGCAACACCCCCACCCCCACCCTCGCATATTACATGACACACAACAATGCATTCACAAAAATCACAGTAACAATCCACAACCCCCCTGGAAGAATACAAAGACAAAACGAAATCAGTCCAAACATTGTAATGTATCAATATACATGTCTCAAAAATATACAGATATATTAGAAAATCATACAAAAGTATATACATTCCGAGAAGTAGTTCAGATATGCACATAGAGATGTCCGTGCACCACTAGTCCAAAAATGCATGGGCGATGCCCACAATAGATACCTGTCCACACACGGAGAGAACACTGCTGGGGCATCAGATAGAAATACTACAGGCACCTCAGGGGGAAGGGAAGGGGGGGCTCCTCAGCCAGAGGAGTGCAAGCCAGATCCACGACGGGGCTCCATGCCCATTGATGTATCCTGGGGAGTGCAAAGCCACAGTCCCTCAAGTCTCTATTGTGGTTGGCTTGCCCACTGTTCCATCCTGGGGAGTGAAAAGCCACAGTCTCTCAAGTCTCACAAGTGGGTTGCTCGCCCACTGTTCCATCCTGGCGAGTGCAAAGCCACAGTCTCTCAAGTCTCACAAGTGGGTGGTTTGCCCACTGTTCAATCCTGGGGAGTGCAAAGCCACAGTCTCTCAAGTCTCTGTAGTGGGTGGGCTGCCCACTATTCCATCCTGGGGAGTGCAAAGCCACAGTCTCTCAAGTCTCACAAGTGGGTGGCTTGCCCACTGTTCCATCCTGGGGAGTGCAAAGCCACAGTCTCTCAAGTCTCACAAGTGGGTGGCTTGCCCACTGTTCCATCCTGGGGAGTGCAAAGCCACAGTCTCTCAAGTCTCACAAGTGGGTGGTTTGCCCACTGTTCAATCCTGGGGAGTGCAAAGCCACAGTCTCTCAAGTCTCTATAGTGGGTGGGTTGCCCACTATTTCATCCTGGGGAGTGCAAAGCCACAGTTTCCAATGTAGATAACAGCCTCCACTGGTTCTGGAGGGGGACTGGTGCCCAGACTGGATTAGTCTCCCCATGGAAGTTCCTGTCCCGTCACTGTGCCACCTGCACATGGGATAACGATGCTTGATGTGGCAGCCTTTTCATTCTTTCCTGGTGCATGCCCTGTTCAGCGATGCTTTGCCATGGCAGTTCTGGACTGTTCAGCGGTGCTTTGCCATGGTGGTCTCTGGACTGTTCAGCGGTGCTTTGCCATGGTGGTCTCTGGACTGTTCAGCGGTGCTTTGCCATGGCGGTCTCTGGACTGTTCAGCAGTGCTTTGCCATGGCAGTTCTGCACTGTTCAGCGGTGCTTTGCCATGGCGGTCTCTGGACTGTTCAGCGGTGCTTTGCCATGGCGGTTCTGGACTGCTCAGCGGTGCTTTGCCATGGCGGTCTCTGGACTGTTTAGCGGTGCTTTGCCGTGGTGGTTCTGGATTGGGCATTGGTGTGTGGCATGACGTTCTCTGGACTGGGCAGTGGTGTGGGGCATGACGTCCCCTCATTGCCCAGCGGGGCTGTGGCAGCCGGGGTCCTCCTGGGCACTGACTCCGGCGGTGGCGGTGGTCTCCTGACCAGTGACGATACTTGGGCCCTCCTGGGCACTGACTCCGGCGGTGGCAGTGGTCTCCTGACCAGTGACGATACTTGGGCCCTCCTGGGCACTGACTCCGGCAGTGGCGGTGGTCTCTTGACCAGTGACGATACTTAGGCCCTCCTGGGCACTGACTCCAGCGGTGGCGGTGGTCTCCTGACCAGTGACGATACTTGGGCCCTCCTGGGCACTGACTCCGGAGGTAGTCTCCTGACCAGTGATGATACTTGGGCCCTCCTGGGCACTGACTGCGGCGGTGGCAGTGGTCTCCTGACCAGTGACGATACTTGGGCCCTCCTGGGCACTGACTCCGGCGGTGGTCTCCTGACCAGTGACGATACTTGGGCCCTCCTGGGCAATGACTCCGGCGGTGGTCTCCTGACCAGTGACGACGGTACTGGCGGTGGCGTCCCGAGAACGATGCCGCCCTTCTCCGCTGTGCTGCTCACACTAGGCTGTGCAGACTTCCTCTGGCCCTTGCCCACCTTTGGAGGAGTCACAGCTGACTCTGCAATCCCCCTGGAACCCCTGTGAGTTGTTTTGCCTCCAGGAGTCTTCACAGGGTCCCGTCGGCCACTTTCCAATTTCAGAGCCTTTACTGGGGGTGGGCTGCCAGTGCCTTGGCTCCGGGTCACACTGCCTGCCCTGGTGGCCAGTGCACTCCACACACCTTGAACAGGCACCACTGGTATTGGAGGCTTTTTGGCTGAGGCGCTACGACAGGACTGATGAGTTGGAGGGGGGGCAAAAAGGTCAACTTTACACAGGGACAGTTTCTGACGAACACTGGGGTGGGTAGTTGGAGGGGGTCTGGGAGTGGAGGAAGAGGGGGTGGTTGTAGGTGGTGTCACTTTAGGTGTTTTGGGTGCAGGTGCAGGTACTGGAGGCTGTCGTGAGGTGGATGGATGTTGGGTGTGTGGGTGCCTGCGTTTGTGTACTTTGGGAGGGGGCGTCACAGACACACTGGGAGAGGACACAGGGGACGTGTAAATGGGAGTTGAGGTGGTGAGTGCAGGTGAGCGGGGTGTGGTGCTGAGTGTACTGCTGCGAGTCCTAGTGCCTGTAGATGTAGTACATGCAGGTGAGAGTGTAGACGACACTGGGAGGGAGGAGGGATACGACGAGGAGGGGGACACAGTGGAGGCAGTGGATGTTGCTGAGTCTGCACGTGGGTGATGCTTGCGTGTGCGCCTGTGGGTTGTGTGGTGCCTATGTTTGCCTGAGCTACTTTTGTGTGTTGAGGTGTGTGCATGCTGGTCTGATGGTGTGCTTGGGATAGGCTGGGGTACAGGGGATTGGGTCTGGGTGGAGGAGTTTGGAGGGGGAGACTAGACACAGGGACAATGGCTGCCATCAGTGCTGAGGCCAGAGATTGCAGGGTTCGCTGAAGGACAGCCTGACCAGAATGAATGCCCTCCAGGAATGCATTACCGTGTTGCAACTCCCTTTCTACACCCTGGATGGCATTCACAATGGTAGACTGCCCAACAGTGAGTGACCTGAGGAGGTCAATGGCCTCCTCACTGAGGGCAGCAGGGGTGACTGGGGCAGGGCCTGAGGTGCCTGGGGCGAAGGTGATGCCCACCCTCCTGGGTGAGCGGGCACGGGGCGAACGCTGAGGGGCTGCTGGGAGGGCGGTGCTAGTAGGGGAGGTGGTGGCTGTACCTGTAGAAGTGTGGCACACAGATGGTGCCGCCACCACAAGGGAGCTCCCATCGGAGGACGAGTCCATGTCGCTGGTTGGTGATCAGGTGGCAGATGTGAAGCTCCCCTCGCCCTCCGTCCCACTGGTGTATTCTGAGTCCGTGGTGTGGCCCACCATGGCTATGTGGGATGCAGCTCCCTCGTGCTCCGGTGCCACTGTACCTCCGCCTGATGATGCTGATGAACAAAAGAACAGGGAGAGCACAAAAAGGGGGGGGGAAGACAGAAGAAAGACAGGTTGAGTGCATGGCATACCGCGACCTTTGGCGGACAATATAGACACAGCAGCCCCCTGCACTACGCAGTGCTCCTGGCCTCTACAGATGCAATTCCTGGGATCTGGCCTACATGGCTATGGTGGACATCTGCACACATGGATGCCACAGGGGCATCTATACCTGTACTTGGCACTCTACTGCGGTGGGGTAGGGTGCCACATGGCCTCCATTACGGAGGGGCCGAGTCTACCTATTTCTGCCTGGCCTAGGTACCACAGGCCTCCTCCCCCACCCAGACCCCTCCACTGCGCGCAAAGTCCGCAGAATGAAGTTGTACTCACCCCCTTGTGTCTGCTGTGATGCCCTCAAGAGCCCATCCAACTCAGGGTAGGCCACCGCCAGGATCCTGAACATCAGGGGGGTCATGGGGCGACGGGGCACCCCTCCCACGTTGGGAGGCCATCCCCAGCTGAGCCTCCGCCGTCTTCTTGCTCCAGCAGCGAATGTCCTCCCATCGTTTACGGCAGTGGGTGCCCCTTCTCTGGTGGACCCCCATGGTCCAGACGTCCTTGGCGATGGCACGCCAAATGTCCTTCTTCTGGTGGGCGCTGACCTACATGACATACACAGGGGAAGAAGAGAAGTCATTAACAACCGCACTGTCAATGTGCGTGGCCCCTCTCCCTATCCTAGTCATGTGGCACATTCATTCACATGCATTAATGTTCCCTGAACTCTGCCCCCTTCCCTCTTCCAACCAGCCCTCTCCACCCAGGCCTAGCCCATACAACGTGCTCCCTGTGTACTAACCTGTTGGTCTGGAGGACCGTAGAGTAGCGTGTACTGGGGGAGGACCCCGTCTAATAGTTTCTCAAACTCCTGAGCAGTGAAGGCAGGGGCCCTTTCCCCAGACGCAGCAGCCATTGTCGCTTCCAGACCGAGGTCACAGCAGCACTTGCAGTGTAGGTCCTCTCCTGTCGAAGATCAGGTATCTAGTGATTGAACAGATAGAAAATGGCGGTGACGTCCGCGGCGGTGCGTATCACCACCGCTGGCACACTTCCTCATTGGCTCCTGGGACCCATAGGGTCCAATGTTAACCAATGCAGCATTGCGCCGTGGTATGCGACCGCCTACTGCGACGGTGTGCAACGCCAACGCAGTTACCCCACAATCCCATTGTCCCAGTTTAGAGGTCAGGCAGCCGCCATTTCAGGGGCCCACATGGCTCCATTGACTTCTGCGTCACACGTAGCTAGGCCTACACTCAACACACATACAGGAAGGGTTTTGTGTTTGGTGTTGTGTTCTGTGTAACTGTGGGTACATACCTGGAAAATAGTTGACTCGATCCTCGCTGTTGTCCTTCCTAGGCGCCATCAGCTGGGACATTTGAGAAGATAGCGGAATCCTCCGTAGTACCGACCGGTGGTGGACCTGTTGACAATGGAAGAGCGACATTTAATCGTCACCTACAGGTTTGACTGTGCCACAATCCAGGAACTATGTACCCAGTTGGAGCCAGACCTGATGTCACCAATCCGCCATCCCACTGGAATCCCCCCTGACATGCAGGTGCTGTCAGTGCTCCATTTCCTTGCTAGTAGGTCTTTTCAGACAACAGTGGCCATGGCATCAGGGATGTCCCAGCCTATGTTTTCCAACGTGCTGTCCAGAGTGTTGTCTGCCCTGCTGAAACACGTAAGGAGATACATCATTTTCCCAGAGGTGGAAGATTTGGCTACAGTGAAAGGTGACTTCTATGCCCTTGGACATATCCCCAACGTCATAGGTGCTATTGATGGGACCCATGTAGCTCTGGCCCCCCCCCACAGGAGTGAACAGGTGTACAGGAACCGGAAGAGTTATCATTCCATGAATGTACAGATGGTCTGTTTGGCAGACCAGTACATCTCCCAGGTAAATGCTATGTTCCCTGGCTCAGTGCATGACGCGTACATCCTGCGGAATAGCAGCATCCCTGATATGATGGGTCAACTCCAGAGGCACCGTGTGTGGCTATTAGGGGACTCTGGTCACCCCAACCTGTCATGGCTATTGACCCCAGTGAGGAATCCCAGGACCAGGGCAGCGGAACGCTACAATGAGGCCCATGGCCGGACTAGGAGGGTGATCGAACGCACCTTCGGCCTCCTGAAGGCCAGGTTCAGGTGCCTCTATATGACAGGTGGTTCCCTATTCTACTCATCGAAGAAGGTGTGCCAGATCATCATCGCCTGCTCAATGCTTCACAATCTTGCTTTGCGATGCCAGGTGCCTTTTCTGCAGGAGGATGGTCCAGATGACGGTGTTGTGGCAGCTGTGGAGCCTGTCGACAGTGATGAGGAGGAAGCTGAGGAAGAAGAAAACGACAACAGGGAGTCAGTCATACAGCAATATTTCCAGTGACACACAGGTGAGAACATTTTCATTTTTAACATTACATTCACTGTCACACGTCTTACTCTATCCTGTGTGTAAATTACTGGGATTATTTGGTAACTGAGTTGTTCCTTTCCATTACGGTTTCACAGGTATGGTAACCAACGTGTGTCATCTGCATGCATCCTTCAAGGACTTGTGATGTGTGACATTGGTATGTTGCCTTAACAAGTAAAAAAACATTTTGACACTTTCATTGATAATACATTTTCCCAAATCATAGACTGACTCCAGAATGTTTTGTGGTTCAAGGGTGTTTATTTAAGTGCTCAAAAATGGAGGGGGGTAGTTAAATGGTGATGGTGGAGGAATGTCCATGGCAGAGTCCAGTCTATTTGTCTCACAGGTGCACTGCCCATCTGGGCATAGGAAGTGGAGCTGGGGCAGTTAAAGTATGGACAGGGTAACAAAGTGGGACGGTGGGGGGACAATCAGGGTGGTCTCATTTCCTGGCGGGGTCTTGCCATCTTGCTCTGTCGTGTTCCTGGATCTCAGGGACCGCTTGCGTGGTGGTTGTCCGTCTGCAGGGGGTGGGGTGCTGGTGTGGTGGTCCTGTGGCGGGGCGTCCTGTCCACTAGCGCCGGCGGAGGTGGTGGGCAGTTCATCGTCCTGGCTAGTGTCAGGGGCCCCTTGGAGTGCCACGGTGTCCCTCAAGGTCTGCTGTATGTCCTTCAGCACCCCTACGATGGTGCCCAAGGGAAAGCTGATTGTCCGGAGCTCCTCCCTGAGCTCCAAATACTGCTCCTCCTGCAGGCGCTGGGTCTCCTGAAACTTGACCAGGACCGTCGCCATCATCTCCTGGGATATGGGGGTGGTATGCTCCCATGATGGAGGATAGGGCCTCGTGGAGAGTGGGTTCCCTTGGCCTGTCCGCCCCCTGTCGCACAGCAGCCCTCCCAGTTCCCCTGTGTTCCTGTGCCTCTGTCCCCTGGACCGTGTGCCCGCTACCACTGCCCCCAGGTCCCTGTTGTTGTTGGGGTGGGGAGTTATCCTGGGTTCCCTGTAGTGGTGGACACACAGCTGATTTACGTGTCCTGGGTACGTAGGTTTGGGCCCGCTGGGTGGGTGCTGTGCTGGTGTTACCAGAGGGTGGAAGGTCAGTGTTGGGCTGTGCCTGTGCAAGGGGAACCGACTGTCCAGAGGCCCATGATGGTCCGGGCTGGTCATCAGGCTCCAGTAGGGCAGAGCTGCTATCGTCACTGTGGGCCTCTTCTGTGGGTGGAGTGGAGATGTCTGGACCCTCCGGTGTGGTGACGGTCCTTTGTGATCCTGCAGGGGCATAAGAGCATGATTATTGCATGTGTGTGTGTCATGGTGTGCAATGGGTGGGTGTTTGTGTACCCCAGTGCTAGCATTCCTGTGTGGGGGTTTGTGTGATGATGGTTAGGGGGTTGTTCTGGGTTTGTGCAGTGAGCATGCTTTGGTGAGTGGTGACCATGCTTAATTGTGTCATGCAGGGCTTGGTGTTGGGATGTGTGGTTTGTGTTCTTAGTACATTAGTGAGGAGTTTGAGTGATGGGTGAGGGGGTGAGGGTGGGAGTGTGTGATAGCATGGAGGTAGGGTGGGGGATGTAATAGTTAAGATTTGACTTACCAGTGTCCATTCCTCCACCGACTCCTCCGAGGCCCTCTGGATGCATGATGGTCAAGACTTGCTCCTCCCATGTTGTTAGTTGTGGGGGAGGAGGTAGGGGTCCCCCGCCAGTCCGCTGTACCGCGATGTTGTGCCTGGAGACCGCTGAATGCACCTTCCCCCGTAGGTCGTTCCACCTCTTCCTGATGTCCTCCCGATTTCTTGGGTGTTGTCCCACTGCGTTGACCCTGTCGACTATTCTGCGCCATAGCTCCATCTTCCTGGCTGTGGAGGTGTGCTGCACCTGTGAGCCAAATAGCTGTGGCTCTACCCGTACGATTTCCTCCACTATGACCCTGAGCTCCTCTTCGGAAAAGCGGGGGTGTCTTTGGCGTGCCATGGGGTGGTGTGTTTGATGTGTGAGGTGGTGTATGTGGTGATGAGTGTAGTGATGTGCAGAGGTGTGTGGTGTTTAGTGCGTGGATGTTGTGTGGGTGATGGTGTTGTGTGCCTCTGTGTGGTGGGATTGCCTAATCAGTGCTGTCTCTCTGGTCTTCTTTCAGAATTTTTGGTCATAGTGGTTTGTGGGTGATGTGGGTGTGTGTTTTATATAGTGTTGGGTGTGTGGGAGTGTTGTTTGTATGTGTATCAGGTGTGTGTATTTTGAATTGTCCAATGTGGCGGTGTTTGGGAGATGTGTGTGTTTTTTGAGCGCAGCGGTGTGTAGCGCCAATGGAATTCCACGGTTGAAAGACCACCGCGTGGATTCATGGGTCGTGATAGCATGGGCGTGTTTCTGTTGACGTGGAGGTTTTGTTTTAGCCATTTTAACACTGACCTTTGGTGTGGCGGACTTGTGTGGGTGACTGAATTTCGGCGGATTCCGAAATGTGGGTCATAATAGCTGTGGCGGACTTCCGCGGGCGCGGCGGTGTATTGGCGGACTTCTGCACGGCGGTAAGCGGCTTTTACCGCCAATGTTGTAATGACCCCCTTTGTCTCCTAAGTTAAGCCTAGTTTCTTGTTGCCAAGCTACCAAGGGTTGAGCTGGGGTTAATTTATTGATATCTAACTGAACCTAGTGAGGGTTAGTGGCCTATTGCTAAGTTTAGGTACTTACCTGCCCTTACCAATAATTCACTTTCCAACATTCTTGGTGCACAGTTGTGGGATCCAGTACTTGCGTACTACAGTTTTAAGTAAAGCAAATTAAACATCCTTTAAATAGCCCTAGCGTATTTATTTATTTTTGATTTGGACTGATTTAAATTATTGCAGTTTTGTGATTTTTCTGAATTCTTGATTCCAATTTTTGCAAAAGGTTTTTGTTGACACAAAACTAGGGAACCATGGAGCTTGATCTGGCTAGCCTACTCACAATGACAGTAGTCCAGCTTAGGGGGTTGTGTACTGAGAGGGGATTGCCTGCAGCCACTAACCTCAGGTTTTATGTGCTAATTAAATCCCTGACAGCATGGGCTGAATCCCAAGAAGTAGGCACAGAAGAAGCTCCAGGGGAGGAAGCAGTAGAGCAAGATGTTAGCTCTAACCATTCAGGGGAAGGAGGACATCTGAACCTGGTTGAGGAGGAGGAAGACCGGTCCTCACTGCACACACGTACTAGGGCCAGACCCAGAGCTAGTTGGGGGAAGGGAGTCCCTCCAAAAGTAGAGAACCTGTCCCTTGAAGGGAGATTACTGAAAGCCCTGCTGGCCTATATAGCCTTGGAGGCAGAGAGCTGGCCTTGGGAAAGAAAAAGTAGGCAAGGAAAGAGAAAAGAGATGGTGGCAGCAACAGAGAATCTAAGATGTCCATGGGTGGAGGGCTTTGTCCCAGACTACCAACAGGGGTGGTTCCTGCCTATGTAGATGGGGATGATATAGATAAATGGATTGGGGCCTTGAAGAGGACCCTCCAGATGAAGAGAGTTAAGCCTCAATACTGGGGATCACTCCTATGGGAGTTGGTCCCCACTTCTGGGAGGGATAGGTTTCTGACCTGAAGTGGAGAGGATGCAGATTCATACCCTAGTATAAAGAGGTACTTAACTAAAAAGTTTGGTCTGGCCCCAGAACAGTACAGGCTTGAGTCTAGGGACACCCAGAAGACAGCTACCCAGTCCTGGGTTGATTTTGTGGGCATCTCATTTAAGGCACTCGAGGGCTAGATACAGGGCAACAAGGTAAGTACCTTTGAGAAGCTTTACAATTTGATTATGAGGGAGCACCTTCTGACTAATTGTGCCCAAGAGAAGCTCCATCACTATATAGTTGACTCTAAGCTGCCCAACCCCAAAGAGCTGGGGTTGGCAGCAGATGACTGGTTAAGAACAGAGTTAACTAGAAACCCCTAAGGGGTGTCCAGAGAAAGGGGGGACAGGGTTCTTCTCAGGGGAAGAACCAAGGGAAAGATGAAAAAGTCTTCACAAGAGTCCCCAAAATCTTCTCATGGTGAGGGAGCACCAAGCCAAGCCACTTCTAATGGAAAGGGGTGCCAGGGGAAGTATTATGATCCTGTTATGGGAGGAAAGTTTCAGGAGCCTACTAAGGCCGGCAAGTGCTTGGAGTGTCATCAGCCTGGACACAAAAGAGGGGATGCTATCTGCTCCAAGAAGTCCCCCACTGGTGGGCAGAACCAGGGGATTGCTAGTGTAGGTGTCGGGGTGGAAGTTGGCCCAGGGCTGAGATCAGGGTACACAGAGGTCACCTTAGTGTCTGTGGGTGGGGTGAACATTGCAACTATGGCCACCTTACCTCGCAGCTTGTAGAGGTATAGGCAGAGGCCTAAAACCAATGGGACTGAGGTAGAAGCTCTGAGAGATACAGGAGCCAGTGTGACAATGGTCACAGAAAAGATGGTTGCTCCAGAGCAGGTATTACCGGGTGTCTTTCACAAAGTAATTTATGCAGATAGCAGAACCAAACTCCATCCCTTAGCCATGGTGCGCCTGGAATGGGGAGGTGTGACTGGCCCTAAAAAAGTATCAGTAGCTCCTGCCCTCCCAGTGTAATGTCTGCTGGGAAATGATCTGGAAGTATCTGAATGGTCAGAGGTGGAATGAAATGTCCATGCACAGATGATGGACCTCCCTGAACGGCTGTGTGGGGATTTGTATTGTTGGTCCCCTAGACCCACCAACTGCCTCAGGCAACAGGTACATTCTGGTGGTTGTGGACCATGCCACTAGGTACCATGAGGACATACCCCTCAGAACAGTCACTGCTCCCACAGTGGCTAGGGCCCTACTTGGTGTGTTCACCAGAATGGAATTCCCGAAGGAGGTGGTCTCAGACAGGGGCACAAACTTTATGTTAGCCTAGCTGAAAGGAATGTGGGATGAGTGTGGCGTTACCTATACGTTCACCACCCCCTATCATAACCACACCAATGGTCTGGTAGTGAGATTTAACAAGACCCTGAAGGGCATGATCATGGGTTAGTCTGACAAACTCAGGAGGAGATGGGATGTTCTCCTTCCATGCCTGCTATTTGCATACAGGGAGGTGCCACAAAAAGGGGTTGGATTCATCCCGTTTTAGTTACATCTTTAATTAATTAATTGTTTCAGCTATAAGCCTTACAATAGTATAAAACAATATACAGAAGCAATGAAAGAGCTTAATTTGCACATAAAATCAATGAATCGTTAGTTAAAAAAAAAAAAACACCAGCAAAGCAGCTCCACACAGACAGTTCATTATTCATAGAACCGCCATGCATGTATCTGTGCAAATACGGACCCACCATTTACAACTGTGAAAAGAACAACCCCCTGTCTCTGCCAAAATCTTTGCAAGGGGGACCCAGAGAAAAGTGCTTGTGCATATAGCAATTAATAGCGACATACAGCAATTTTACTGCAGCAAAGGTATTGAATGAGGCTATTGAAACCAGGCCCATTTATGCAGATGGGAGCAACAGTTCCATCTCACAAAGCATCAAACTGGGGCCTTATACGATCTTATAGTTCAGTCAACTCCAGTTTAGCTGGTAACTCTGTCAAGCAGGGCCAGGCAGCCCATATATATGAGGCTACGAAATTATGTGCACTGATGTCACCCGGCCTTGCACAAAGTGCTAATGTAGTTTTGGTACAACTCACCCCACTAGATTTAAAAAGGGGTAAAGCCACTGATGCAGAGCCGCATCACATTTCCTACAGCACATGGTAAAGTGGGCAACAATGTCTACCTCCCCATGGCTACAGTCGTAGTACTCCAGACCAGCCTCCAGCCTACGGGTACGTACCAGATAGTCTCTTAGAAGCAGCACACCCAACCTGTATTTTATATACAGAGAGCGCTTCAATTCGGGGTACAACAGGTCCAGATAATCTGGGAGTGCAGGGTCAAAGACGTTGTTAAAGTAACAGCTTGTAATTGATTTGGGCCTAAGATCCTGGCATACCATCATCTTATTGAATTCTCAATACCAGTCTTTTACCTGACTGACAGTGTCCTGATTGACTCTGCCTGGATCTGCCCACAGAGCCTCTAGGTGTAGATTTCCTAGAGTCTTTTTAATGTGTGCCCCTCCAAGCATTGCCCAGATCCACCACTCGCAGTGACCTCTTCAAGAGTTTCCAAATACACTGCTGCCTAAGAGCTGCATACTAACCTTACCCATTATAATACTGGACTTAGGGCTGCTAGTTTTGATATTGGCACCAGGCTGAGCTCTGCGAAAAGAACCTTCAGGGGGGTTCCCAGTCCTAACTCCAAAAAAGTTTCCTGGCCCTGACCCCAATACAGTTCTCAGGAAATTATTCTCATCTACTTGCAGCACACTAGTGTTTGCACATCCTCAGAGCTCCGCCCGGTAGAGTGCTGTTGCCATTGCTTTTTGGGTATATATTTCCAGGATGGTACTGATACTTCTACCTCCAGCCTTATGCTTAAACTTCAGTATTTCCCTTGCTGCTTGCTTGTGGACTATAATTGCCTTGCGTACATGACTGTCCCATTTTAGGTTATCTGGAAACCGCACGCCCAGGTAGTCAAAATGCTTAGTGGCATCAATTGGTAAATCATTAATCTCTCATTTTCACCGAAGGCTTGGAGATGGCCGCAAGGTTATCCCTATTGTCTTACTACAGTTAATGGTAAGTGATTTTTCGTCACAGTATTTTGCAAATCGACCAAGTAGCCTATGGGCTGCATGTTCTGTATGTGCCATAAGCACAGATTCGTCTGCGAAGAATAATATTGGGACCCTCCTGCCGGCTACAACAGGAACATCTTACTGTTCTTCTAGGAGGTAATGAACCACATCATTCAGGAAGAGGCTTAAGAGTAAAGGTGCCAGGACACAGACCTTTTGGACGCTCCTTGGTTCCTGAAAGGGATCTGTACACTCTCCGCCCATCCTGTATCTTATCTGAGTGCAGTGCTACTATAGCTTTCACTAGGGAAGCATCAGCCTCTAAGCCTAGCAATGACCTCCATAATTTGCCCCTGTCCACTGAATCAAATGCAGCTTTTAGGTTTATGAAGACCAAATACAGTGAGGACCTCCTGATTACTATGAAGTTAGATGAAATCATGTAAAGTCAGATGGCCTGGTGAATAGTTCCCACCCGAGACTGAAAGCCAGCATGCATTGTGTCAGCACATCCCGGGCATCTGCCCACCCCTGCAGGTGATTGAGCAAGACTTTCCCTAGAACCTTTCCCGGCTCCAACGAGGAGGGAGATCGGATGGTAGTTAGCGGGGCAGCCTCAATCGCCCTTCTTGTAGATTGGGACAATAATGGCAGAGCGCCAGGGCTGGGGCACTGCATTCCCCACAAGGGCTGCATTAAACACCTTACTGAGGAGCCTAGCCCAATAATGAGGTGCCTTGCAATAGAGGTCCACGGGTACCAAATCAGGGCCACGAGCCTTATGCTTCTTCATAACTCCCAATGCTCTGGTTACTTCCCAGATTAATATTTCTATTGCATTGGGAGAGGTGGGCAGGACATCTCACATCTGCTTGGAATCCAAGGAACCAACCGAAGCCCACTCTGGCTACCAATTTACGGAATTATTCTCAACTGCAGCATCTCTCAGTTCTGCTCTCTCTCAGTTCTGCCTTTCTCAGTTCAGCAGCCGTTTTTTGGCAGCCAGAAGGCACTTATAATCTCTTCTACACACTCTGAATTTCTCTTCACTAGTGCAGCTATCATGGCGCTGTATTAAGGCATGTGAAACATCTCTCTTTGCCCTCGTATGCTCCTTATCAAACCAACCTTTATACCCAGACCACCCCCTCTGTTGTTACCAGCTAGCTTAGATGCTGCAGGTCTAGACCACCTGGCCCTCAACTTCCCTATCATCATGTCATAAGTAGCTAGAATCGAGGGGATGTTGTTACCCAGAGCATCTATAATAGATTGTCCATGGTTAGCCATTATACATTCAAGCTGCGGGAGTTCCTGCAGCTACTTCTCACTATCTCACCTTAATCTCCATCTACAATTAGACGGAACAATCTCACACTCATAGAACCCCAGGCCCGCCTTGTCACATTTTCTAACCCTATAGCATTCCTCCTCATACGGTGGACAAGTGGGTTTTGGTCGCTCTCCACTCTGTTGACCACAGCCATATCAAGAATTAACTTCCATGCTTACATATTGACAATTACATAGTCAGTAAGTGAGGAGCATCTTCCATTGTCGAAGTTTACCTTGGCAGCACCATCAGACATGGTACGCCCATTGGGAAAGCGGAGACTGTTATCTAACAAAAGATCAGTAAATGCCTCAGCCTTTTTTGTGTAATTGAAACAGCGCATAGCTGTCTCAAGGATTCCTACACTGCGATCTTCCATCGGGATTGTGCTATTATTGATGACATCACGGGATAGTGTGTTGAAATCTCCTCAGATCAGCATCAAATTCCTGCTTCCTTCATTCCCCCTCATTAGTTCATCATCTGTCATACCCCATCTAATTCTTCAAATATATGCGGAGCACACTTTCCAGAGCACCTGGACCTCTGGGGACCATCCTGACAGGATGTAAACATTCAGGATGTTAACCACCCCCCTCTGCCACCACCACACCTGAGTCTCACATGCTAAATATTGGCTACAAGCAAAGCCACAGAGCCATTGTCTAATGTCAACTCGCGAGATCTAGTCTTTCTTGCACTTGCCTTGTTTTTAGTAGCTACAGGGTACATCAGGGAGTGTGTAATCCAGAAAAATGAAGGAATTTTAATTGACGTAGTCACTTTTTCCCCTTCGCTTGCCATCTCCCAGGACATCTCGTGGCACCATTGGTTCTCTAGTAGAGTAAATATGGAGCAGGACCTCATGCTCCTTCCTTCTCTGGGGCAGAGCCGTAGGTTCGCTCTCCTCTATTAGGCTATCCATCACACTTTGTTGCTTCTTTGGTATGACATGTAACTTCTTGCAGGTTTGCTCACACGTAGGCACTAACATTGGAAGTCCAGACAAAGCAGTTTTGGCATCTTCATCAACTCCTGTCTCACTGACTCCCTCTGTACTTCCACATCAGGGTTCTCTCCCATTATCCTCCTTCGAAGTATACCCCTTCATCACTACGTGCTCCTCTAGTTCTGTTTGGTCAGCAATCTGCTGCAGTGGAGACACTGATTGAAGATAGTCATAGGTGGCCTAGGAATGGCCATATTCACTGCAACCTCACTGCAACTTCGGTTGTTGCCATCTAGTGAAAGAGTGGAGAGGTAGAAATCAGGCCCTCAGGAGAACATCAGCAACCCATGCCGCAGTCCTGGACTTCTTCCACCCAAATCCTTTTGCCTTGGGATGTGTCATTATCAGCCTATTGAACACTCTCATTGAGTGCCTCTAGACCATCTGCCTTGCGCTGGTACTTCATCTGTTTTTAACCTCATTTTCCTGTTATTTTTCTGCAGCTTTGTACACAATGATCAGGCCGCAGTAGTGACAAGTAGTAGCCAATTGCCTTAGTAACGAACAGCTGTATGCCTTATTGTGCCGGTGATGCGCTGTAATTACAAGAGTTACTGCAGTATCCACCACACAGATCAAGGTGATGGGGGAGCACACAGAATGAAACAAGTCGCACTAAGATCTAGCCCTGTCACTTCCGGACCTCTCCGGCTCTACCCTAGGGCCCTGGCTCTAACGCCACACTCACCATGTCTGTCTTATAGTGCTGGCCGTAAGTCTTATGGTGTGCTCTATATAGTCCTTGCAGCACAGATTGTCATTTGGGCCAGCCAGCTGATCCATGGGGGCCTTCTTTTAATGATCTTGCAGCCCATCTACAACCATGTATATCCTTGTGGTATTAAGGCCCTCATTTTCAGTCTGGTGGTCTTCAGACTGCCAGACTCACAGTGGCAGTCCCACAGCTAACGGGCTGGCGGTGTGGACCGCCAAATTACAAGTGTAGTGGTTTGGCCTGTGCCAAACCGCCACTTTACCATGCTTACCGCTAGGCCGGGCCACACAGCAAGCCAGAGATTAGCATCTTTGACCTGGCGGTCCACTTAATACCGCTGGCGGTATCACAAGTACCTTTTCTGCCAGGGATTTCATGACAGTAGCACTGCCACGAAATCCCTGGTGGAAAGGCTACCGGTGACATGAATTTGCATTCCTGACACCTGTAGTTGACTCCCCCACTACTTCATCTACCCAAGAGCCCCCCACTCCCCTTCCCTTACAACATTCCCACCTCCATGTACACGAGCCCTCCAGTAATCCCCTACTCCCGCATACAGGTACGCACCCACACCCACCCACACCCACGCACACCCTGACACACACTCACTCACACTCAAAATACCCTTACACTCACCTGCGCACACACACACACAAAACACCATCCCAAATCCATGCCCACATACACACATACATGCACACACGCACAACACCCCCACTTACACACACACTCACTGCATTCAGCCCATTGACACGCATACACAGTCCATCCCCAACCCCCTCCTTTCCTCAACATACGTACATACACACACAACCCTCACCCCTGTCTACATGGATGCACACATGCACCCCAACCCAGCATTAACATTCACCCACACACGCATCACCATCACCACATTTACACACAGACACACACACATGCAAGCACAAACACCCCCTCTCCCTCCCCCCATTTTATGACAGGCATACACACACTCACACACATCCATTCACACATTCCACCCCCTTCCCCTTGCGGAGGACATTTACCTCGTCCGACGAGGTGCTCCTGCCTGAGCGGACTGGATCAGGCGCTCCCACCGCCGGTAGCGCCCCGCCATCAGGACACCACCAGCCCGTATTACAGGTCATTATACGGCTGGCGGAGTGGGGCCGGCAGTGGAACCGGCTCTGCACCTCCAACCGCCATCACGACTACTGGAGGATTTCCACCCAAATTGTGGAAGAAATCCTTCAGTACTCATGATATGGCGGTCTTCTGGCACCCGTTGCTGCGGCGGTCTTAGGAAAAGACCGCCAAGGTCATAATGAGAGCCTAAGTCTTTAGTTATTAATTAGTTAGTCACCTTCTTTTTTCCCCCTCTGCACTCTGTCCACAAGTTGCCAGAGTGCTGGAAATGCAGGGTTAATGCAAGGTTAATGCAGGATCAAGTACGAGGCTGCACATACGGGGAGCAGAGCAAAAACATGAGCGGAGCTGTAAATTAGGAGCAGAAGTCTGGGGAGCTGAGAAGTGATAACAGTAGGAATGCTACAGTGCTGGTAGAAAACTGAGGCAGAATACTGCACAAGATCAAGCAAAAGTGCAACAATAACTTCACCCTCACCTCTACCTTTCTCGACCAACCTCCAATAAGGACGGGGTGTGGAAGGGATGGAGAAAACTGGAATCAATTTAGTGAATGGCTCTGTTTCAGGCAGAACTGGTTCCAGCTAGTTTCAAGGCTAGAAAAATCATGGAATGTTTCGGGGATGCTCTGAGGGTGTTCCGCCTGCTTGACCCCTGCTTATCCTGCCATCTCTCCACTGTCTCACCACCCCTGGTACTAGTTCCCCTTGCCACTTTCCATGACTCTGCTGCCCCAGAAGTGTTCTTTGTACTCCGGAAGCACCTCAGGAAGCGTCCTGTCATCTCTGAAAGCATATCCTCCCTCTTCTTTGAGCTACTGTTCGGGCACCCTGTAAGAGGCCCATTGTGTTTGGTGAGAGAGTCATGGGAGAAGACTCTCAAGGAGTCCAAGCAGAATGTGCTGGATTAAGTGCTGGGCCTGCTGTCATGCATGGCGGAGTATATGAAGAAAGCAAGTAGCAACCTGGAGGCCAGCCAAGAGCTCATTAAGCTCTTCTATGACCAGAAGGCTACCATGCTTGAGTATCACTCAGGTCAGCTGGTGTGGGTTTTAAAGTCTTTGGCTCCCAGGGCACTTCAGGCCAAATGGACTGGGCCCTATCCAATATTGGAGAAGAAGGGTGAGGTCACCTACCTGGTGGACCTTGGCACCCCAAGGGATCCTCATAGGAACATGCCTGTAAACAGACTGAAACCCCACCAGGGTAGGGCAGATATGACCATGCTAATGGTCACTGATGAGGGAAAAGAGGAGGAGAGTGAACCTCTCCCAGGCCTCATCTCCACAAATTCACAAGATGGGTCAGTGGATAGAGTGGTACTCTCTCACAAGTTGACAGCCCAGCAGCAGAAAGACTGCAGACATGTTTTGGAGCAGTTTGCTGGTCTGATCTCTCTGACACTTGGACTCACTAATTGGTGCGTCCATGTTATTGACAAAGGTGACAGCTTGCCTGTCATGAATAAGTTGTACAGGCTGTCTGACAAGGTCAAGGCCAACATCAAAGCTGAGGTGGATCAGATGTTGGATTTCAAGGTAATTGAGCCCTCTGATAGGCCATTAGTACTGGTACCCAAACCCAATCCACAAGGTGGGAAAATAATTAAGATTCTGTGTAGACTAGAGAGGCCTAAATGCAGTCACCAAGACTGATGCTCACTCCATAAACTAGAGGTGATGAGCTCATTGATAGGTTGGGGGCTGCCAAGTTATGAGTACATTCGACCTGAATACTGGCAGATTGCCATAAGTCTAGGAGCTAAGGAGAGGTTATCATGTTCCACTCCAGAGGGCTACTTTCAGTTCAGTGGCTCCTGCCACCATCCAACGGTTGGTGAACACAGTCCTGTCTGGGTTGGAATCTTTCAGTGCAGCTTTTCTATAAGTATTCACCACCAGCCTGCCACCTTTGTAATGACACCCTAAGTCCGAAGGTAAAATTTTGACCGAGGGCTCCCACTTGCTGTAGCTGAGCAGGGCTTTATCACAGTTGGCCTTAAGCTTTGACTTTGCCCCGGTTGAGGTGCGACCAAATATCCTGAGTGGCACTTATACTTTCCATGAGCTAGAAAACATTAATTATTTAATTATTTAAAAATTCTTGTCTCCGGTTCCTCTTGTCCGATCTTATTTGTTTTGTTGTCAAATCAAATATAAAATATTTCCGATTTGTATAAATTGGTTTTGGATTTCTAAACTGTTTCCTGTATTTTATTACAGTTTTGTGATAACTGAATGCTTTGAAAAAGACTACCAAAGCCACGGGCGCCAGAAGACCGCCAGTGCTGGTGGTCTTCCACCCACCATATTACGGGTACTGCTGGTTTTCTGTCACATTTTGGGCAGAAATCCAGGAGTAGTCGTGCTGGCAGGCAGAGGTGCTGGGGCGACTCCACCACCTGCCACGCCCCGCTAGAAGGACTGTGCAATGTGCAATAATACAGCCTGGCGGTGTCCTGATGGCGGGGCGCTGCTGGAGGTGGAAGCACCTGTTCCTGGCCGGATGACCTCCTCACCGGACAAGGTAAGTCACGTGGGGGGGAGAGCGAGGTGTTGTGTGTGCGTGTGTGTTGTCTGCTTGTGTGCATGTATGTGTGTATGCGGGTGTGTATGGATGTTTGTATGGGTGTGTGCATGGGTGTGTGTATGTGTGTGTGTATGCGTTGTTGTATGCATGTATGAATGTAGAAGTGAGTGTGTGTATGCGTGTGTGGATGCGAGTATGAGTGTTGTTGTGAATGCGAGTATGAGTGTTGTGGTGAATGCAAGTATGAATGTTGTGAGTGAATGCCTGTATGGATGCATATGTGTGATTGTGTGTATGCCAGTGTTCGTGAATGAGTGTATGCGGATGCGTGTGGGTGTCTGTGTGCATGTGCATGTATGCGGGGTGGGGGACGATCTACCTGGAGGGGAGTTGGGGGGGTGGGTTGGGGGAAGGGTGTAGATCTACCTGGAGGGGTGTTAGTGGGTTTGGGGGGGGATTGTGCTTGCAGGGGATGTGGGGGAATCATCTGCCAGTGACAGGGAAGAGATTCCCTGTCACCTGTAGCCTTTCCGTCAGGACTTTCGTGGCAGTGCTACCGCCGCAGAAACCCTGGTAGAAAGGCGGCTCCTAATACCGCGGTGGTCTTCTGTGGACCGCTGGTCGGAGACGCTCATCTCCGGCACAGCAGGTCCCACCGCCCTGGTGGTATGTGTGGAGATTTGACGGGTTGGCAGAAGCCAACCCGTCACACTCATAATGTGGCGGTCTTCACCACCAGCCTGTTGACGGTGAGACCGCCACCGTGGCCCTGGGGGTCTAGTTCATAACGAGGGCCTTTGTCTCCTAAGTTAAGGCTTGTTGTTCATTGCCAAGCTACCAAGGGTTGAGCTGGGGTTATTGTATTGAGACCTAATTGAACCTAGTGGGGGTTACTGGCCTTTTGCTAAGTGTAGGTACTTACCTTCCCTTACCAATAATCCGCTTTCCAACAACATCCTAGTGGAGACCCCTTTCAAGGGCAGTATTTAATGATCTAAGACCTGGTAGGACCAAATCTACTTAAAGTCCTGGTAATCAAAACATTAATTACTTGAAACTTTGCAGTACCAGTTCTGCAAATTACATTCCATCATCCTCGTCACTAATGGGAATCATGGTCACTGTGAATGTGTGAGTTGTGTGCTTGCCTTTGGCAAAAATCGATGATTTTGACAATGGTACTGTGATCTTTAGAACAATTGGCGAGAGCCCCCTGGATTTGATTTGCACCAGTAAAAATGTAGAGTTTTCGATACGGTCTGTGAAGAGTTGTGAGCCTTCCCAGACACACAGAGATGTTTTAAGGCATGGGCAAGTGGTCAGTGGGGCCCCTGATAGAGCTAGCTCTGTTCTGCAGAGAATTTCACCCTGATGACCTTGAATAAGTCTTAAACATATTGGGGGTCATTACAACCCTGGCGGATGGTGTTAAAGCGGCGGTAATACCGCAAACAGGCCGGCGGACAAAAAAAGGGAATTATGACCCTGGCGGAAACTGCCAACAAAGACAGCCACTTTAACACACCGCCCGCCACGGCGGTACAGACGAGCAGCGCGGCGGTCACCGCCAACAGACAGGCGGAAGACAATGTACCGGCCAGAGTATCACAACCCGCCAATCCGCCACCTTTTCCGGGGCAGATTCTCCGTGGATAAAAACACGGCGGAAACAGTTACTGCAATGGGAAAACGCTCACCTGAACACATCCCACGAGGAAGGAGGACACCATGGAGCTGGAACTCCAAATCCTACCGGCCCTTGTATTCCTACTCATAGACGAAGACCACTGGCTGCGCCGGCGACGACAATGGTGAGTACAGCACCTATGACATAGGGGAGGGGGGAGGCAAAAGTTAGGGGGACACACATGCAACACCCCCACCCCAACCCCACCCTCGCATATTACAACACACACACCAATGCATTCACAAAAATCACAGTAACAACCCACAACCCCCACAGAAGAATGCAAAGACAAAACAAAATCAGTACAAACATTGTAATGTATCAATATACATGTCTCAAAAATATACAGATATATTAGAAAATCATACAAAAGTATATACATTCCGAGAAGTAGTTCAGATATGCACATAGAAATGTCCGTGCACCACTAGTCCAAAAATGCATGGGCGAGGCCCACAATAGATACCTGTCCACACACGGAGAGAACACTGCCGGGACATCAGATAGAAAGACTACAGGCACCTCAGGGGGAAGGGAAGGGGGGGCACCTCAACCAGAGAAGTGCAAAGCCAGATCCACGACGGGGCTCCATGCCCATTGATGTATCCTGGGGAGTGCAAAGCCACAGTCTCTCAAGTCTCTACAGTGGGTGGCTTGCCCACTGTACCATCCTGGGGAGTGCAAAGCCACAGTCTCTCAAGTCTCTACAGTGGGTGGGTTGCCCACTGTAACATCCTGGTGAGTGCAAAGCCACAGTCTCACAAGTGGATAACAGTCTCCACTGGTTCTGGAGGGGGACTGGTGCCCAGAGTGCTTCATCCTGTGCAGGACTGAGGTAGTGGATGCATGTCGCCACTGGTTCTGGAGGGGGACTGGTGCCCAGAGTGCTTCATCCTGTGTAGGACTGAGTTAGTGGATGCATGTCTCCACTGGTTCTGGAGGGGGACTGGTGCCCAGTCTGGATTAGTCTCCCCTGTCCCGTCACTGTCCCACCTGCACATGGGATAACGATGCCTGATGTGTCGGCCTTTTCATTCTTACCCGGTGCAGGCCCTGTTCAGCAGTGCTTTGCCATGGCGGTGCATGCATTGTTCATAGGTGCTTTACCATGGCGGTCTCTGGACTGTTCAACGGTGCTTTGTTATGGCGGTGCATGCATTGTTCAGAGGTGCTTTACCATGGCAGGCTCTGGACTGTTCAGCGGTGCTTTGCCATGGCGGTTCAGGACTCTTCAGCGGTGCTTTGCCATGGTGGTGTCTGGACTGGGCATTGGTGTGTGGCTTGACGTTCTCTGGACTGGGCATTGGTGTGTGGCATGACGTTCTCTGTACTGGGCATTGGTGTGTGGCATGACGTTCCCTCATTGCCAGTGGGGCTGTGGCAGCCGGGGCCCTCCTGGGTACTGACTCTGGCGGTGGTCTCCTGACCAGTGACGATACTTGGGCCCTCCTGGGCACTGACTCTGGCGGTGGTCTCCTGACCAGTGACGATACTTGGGCCCTCCTGGGCAATGACTCCGGCGGTGGTCTCCTGAGAAGTGACGATACTTGGGCCCTCCTGGGCACTGACT
This sequence comes from Pleurodeles waltl, assembly GCF_031143425.1. Taxonomy (NCBI): domain Eukaryota; kingdom Metazoa; phylum Chordata; class Amphibia; order Caudata; family Salamandridae; genus Pleurodeles; species Pleurodeles waltl. The sequence goes on from NC_090443.1 coordinate 450,305,138, forward strand.
CCGGCGGTGGCGGTGGTCTCCTGACCAGTGACGATACTTGGGCCCTCCTGGGCACTGACTTCGGCGGTGGCGGTGGTCTCCTGACCAGTGACGATACTTGGGCCCTCCTGGGCACTGACTCCGGCGGTGGTCTCCTGACCAGTGACGATACTTGGGCCCTCCTGGGCACTGACTCTGGCGGTGGTCTCCTGACCAGTGACGATACTTGGGCCCTCCTGGGCAATGACTCTGGCGGTGGTCTCCTGAGAAGTGACGATACTTGGGCCCTCCTGGGCACTGACTCCGGCGGTGGCGGTGGTCTCCTGACCAGTGATGATACTTTGGCCCTCCTGGGCACTGACTCCGGCGGTGGCGGTGGTCTCCTGACCAGTGACGATACTTTGGCCCTCCTGGGCAATGACTCTGGCGGTGGTCTCTTGACCAGTGATGATACTTGGGCCCTCCTGGGCACTGACTCCGGCGGTGGTCTCCTGACCAGTGACGACGGTGCTGGCAGTGGCGTCCCGACTGCCGGGAAGGATGCCGCCCTTCTCCGCCGTGCTATTCACATTAGGCTGTGCAGACTTCCTCTGGCCCTTACCCACCTTTGGAGGAGTCACAGCTGACTGCAATCCCCCTGAAACCCCTGTGAGTTGTTTTGCCTCCAGGAGTTTTCACAGGGTCCCGTCGGCCACTTTCCAATTTCAGAACCTTTACAGGGGGTGGGCTGCCAGTGCCTTGGCTCCGGGTCACACTTTCTGCCCTGCTGGCCGATGCACTCCACATACCTTGAACAGGCACCACTGGTTTTGGAGGCTTTTTGGCTGAGGCGCTACGACGGGACTGATGAATTGGGGAGGGGGGCAAAAAGGTCAACTTTACACAGGGACAGTTTCTGACGAACACTGGGGTGGGTAGTTGGAGGGGGTCTGGGAGTGGAGGAAGAGGAGGTGGTTGTAGGAGGTGTCACTTTAGGGGTTTTGGGTGCAGGTACTGGAGGCTGTCGTGAGGTGGATGGATGTTGGGTGTGTGGGTGCCCGCTTTTGTGTACTTTGGGAGGGGGCGTCACAGACACACTGGGAGAGGACACAGGGGACGTGTAAATGGGAGTGGAGGTGGTGAGTGCAGGTGAGCGGGGTGTGGTGCTGGGTGTACTGCTGCGAGTCCTAGTGCCTGTAGATGTAGTGCAAGCAGGTGAGAGTGTAGACGACACTGGGAGGGAGGAGGGAGACGACAAGGAGGGGGACACAGTGGAGGCAGTGGACGTTGCAGTGTCTGCATGTGGGTGATGCTTGCGTGTGTGCCTGTGGGTTGTGTGGTGCCTATGTTTGCCTGAGCTACTTTTGTGTGTTGAGGTGTGTGCATGCTGGTCTGTAGGTGTGCTTGGGATAGGCTGGGGTACAGGGGATTGGGTCTGGGTGGAGGAAGTTGGAGGGGGGAGGCTAGACACAGGGACAATGGCTCCATCAGTGCTGAGGCCAGAGATTGCAGGGTTCGCTGAAGGACAGCCTGACCAGAATGAATGCCCTCCAGGAATGCATTACCGTGTTGCAACTCCCTTTCTACACCCTGGATGGCATTCACAATGGTAGACTGCCCAAAAGTCAGTGGCCTGAGGAGGTCAATGGCCTCCTCACTGAGGGCAGCAGGGGTGACTGGAGCAGGGCCTGAGGTGCCTGGGGCGAAGGTGATGCCCACCCTCCTGGGTAAGCGGGCACGGGGCGAACGCTGAGGGGCTGCTGGGAGGGCGGTGCTGGTAGGGGAGGTGGCGGCTGTACCTGTAGAAGTGGGGCGAACAGATGGTGCCGCCACCACAAGGGAGCTCCCATCGTCGGACAAGTCCATGTCGCTGGTTGCTGATCCGGTGGCTGACGTGAAGCTCCCCTCGTCCTCCGTCCCACTGGTGCATTCTGAGTCCGTGGTGTGGCCCTCCATGGCTATGTGGGATGCAGCTCCCTCGTGCTCCGGTGCCACTGTACCTCCGCCTTATGATGCTGATGAACAAAAGAACAGGGAGAGCACAAAAAGGGGGGGGGGAGACAGAAGAAAGACAGGTTGAGTGCATGGCATACCGCGACCGTTGGCGGACAATACAGACACAGCAGCCCCCTGCACTAAGCCGTGCTCCTGGCCTCTACAGATGCAATTCCTGAGATCTGGCCTACATGGCTATGGTAGACATCTGCACACATGGATGCCACAGGGGCATCTATACATGTACTTGCAACTCTACTGAGGTGTGGAGGGGCCTAGTCTACCTATTTCTGCCTGGCCTAGGTACACCCACAGGCCTCCTCCCCCACCCAGACCCCTCCACTGCGCGCAAAGTCAGCTGAATGATAGTGTATTCACCCCCTTGTTGCTGCTGTGATGCCCTCAAGCGCCCATCCAACTCAGGGTAGGCCACCGCCAGGATCCTGAACATCAGGGGGGTCATGGGGCGACGGGCACCTCTCCCACATTGGGAGGCCATCCCCAGCTGAGCCTCCGCCGTCTTCTTGCTCCAGCGGCAAATGTCCTCCCATCGTTTATGGCAGTGGGTGCCCCGTCTCTGGTGGACCCCCTGGGTCCAGACGTCCTTGGCGATGGCACACCAAATGTCCTTCTTCTGGTGGGCGCTGACCTACATGACATGCACAAGGGAAGAAGCGAAGTCATTAACAACCGCACCGTCAATGTGCGTGGCCCCCCTCCCTCCCCTAGCCATATGGCACATTCATTTACATGCATTCATGTTCCCTGAACTCTGCCCCCTTCCCTCTTCCAACCAGCCCTCTCCACCCAGGCCTAGTCCATACAATGTGCTCCCTGTGTACTAACCTGTTGGTCTGGAGGACCGTAGAGTAGCGTGTACTGGGGGAGGACCCCATCTACCAGTTTCTCAAACTCCTGAGCAGTGAAGGCAGGGGCCCTTTCCCCAGACGCAGCAGCCATCGTCGCTTCCAGACCGAGGTCACAGCAGCACTTGCAGTGTAGGTCCTCTCCTGTCGAAGGTCAGGTATCTAGTGATTGAACAGATAGAAAATGGCGGTGACGTCCACGGCGGTGACGTCCACGGTGGTGCGTATTATCACCTCCAGCGCACTTCTTCATTGGCTCCTGGGACCCCTAGGGTCCAATGTTAACCAATGCAGCATTGCGCCGCGGTCTACGACCGCCTACCGTGACGGTGTGCAACGCCAGCGCAGTTACCCCACAATCTCATTGTCCCTGTTTAGAGGTCAGGCAGCCGCCATTTCAGGGGCCCACATGGCTCCATTTACTTCTGCGTCACACATAGCTAGGCCTACACTCAACACACATACAGGAAGGGTTTTGTGTTTGGTGTCGTGTTCTTTGTAAATGTAGGTACATACCTGGAAAAAAGTTGACTCGATCCTCCCTGTTGTCCTTCCTAGGCGCCGTCAGCTGGGACATTTGAGACGATGGCGGAATCCTCCGGTGTACCGACCTCTGGTGGACCTGTTGACAATGGAAGAGCGACATTTAATCGTCACCTACACTTTTGACCGTGCCACAATCCAGGAACTATGTACCCAGTTGGAGCCAGACCTTATGTCACCAATCCGCCATCCCACTGGAATCCCCCCTGACGTGCAGGTGCTGTCAGTGCTCCATTTCCCTGCAAGTGGGTCTTTTCAGACAACAGTGGCCATGGCATCAGGGATGTCCCAGCCTATGTTTTCCAACGTGCTGTCCAGAGTGTTGTCTGCCCTGCTGAAACACGTAAGGAGATACATCATTTTCCCTGAGGTTGAAGATTTGGCTACAGTGAAAGGTGACTTCTATGCCCATGGACATATCCCCAATGTCATAGGTGCTATTGATGGGACCCATGTAGCTCTGGTCCCCCCCCCACAGGAGTGAACAGGTGTACAGGAACCGGAAGAGTTATCATTCGATGAATGTACAGATGGTCTGTTTGGCAGACCAGTACATCTCGCAGGTAAATGCTATGTTCCCTGGCTCAGTGCATGACGCCTACATCCTGCGGAATAGCAGCATCCCTGATATGATGGGTGAACTCCAGAGGCTATTAGGGGACTCTGGTTACCCCAACCTGTCATGGCTATTGACCTCAGTGAGGAATCCCAGGACCAGGGCAGAGGAACACTACAATGAGGCCCATGGGCGGACTAGGAGGGTGATCGAACGCACCTTCGGCCTCCTTAAGGCCAGGTTCAGGTGCCTCCATATGACACGTGGTTCCCTATTCTACTCACCGAAGAAGGTGTGCCAGATCATCATCGCCTGCTTGATGCTTCACAATTTTGCTTTGCGACGCCAGGTGCCTTTTCTGCAGGAGGATGGTCCAGATGACGGTGTTGTGGCAGCTGTGGAGCCTGTGGACAGTGATGAGGAGGAAGCTGAAGAAAACAACGACAACAGGGAGTCAGTCATACAGCAATATTTCCAGTGACACACAGGTGAGAACATTTTCATTTTTAACCTTACATTCACTGTTACACGTCTTACTCTATCCTGTGTGTAATTTAATGGGATTATTTGGTTATTGAGTTGTTCTTTTCCATTACGGTTTCACAGGTGTGGTTACCAACGTGTGTCATCTGCAAGCATCCTTCAAGGACTTGTGATGTGTGACATTGGTATGTTGCCTTAACTACTATAAACCCATTTTGACACTGTCATTGATAATACATTTTACAAAAACAGAATGACTCCAGAATGTTTTGTGGTTCAAGGGTGTTTATTTAAGTGCTCAAAAATGGAGGGGGGTTGTAAAATGGTGAGGGGTGATGGTGGAGGAATGTCCATGGCAGAGTCCAGTCTATTAGTCTCACAGGTGCACTGCCCATCTGGGCATAGGAAATGCAGCTGGGGCAGTTAAAGTATGGACAGGGTAACAAAGTGGGACGGTGGGGGGACAATCAGGGTGGTCTCATTTCCTGGCGGGGGTCTTGCCTTCTTGCTCTGTCCTGTTCCTGGATCTCAGGGACCGCTTGCGTGGTGGTTGTCCGTCTGCAGGGGGTGGGGTGCTGGTGTGGTGGTCCTGTGGCGGGGCATCCTGTCCACTAGCGCCGGCGGAGGTGGTGGGCAGTTCATCGTCCTGGCTAGTGTCAGGGGCCCCTTGGAGTGCCACGGTGTCCCTCAAGGTCTGCTGTATGTCCTTCAGCACCCCTACGATGGTGCCCAAGGCGGAGCTGATGGTCCTGAGCTCCTACCTGAAGCCCAAATACTGTTCCTCCTGCAGGCGCTGGGTCTCCTGAAACTTGACCAGGACCGTCGCCATCGTCTCCTGGGAGTGGTGGTATGCTCCCATGATGGAGGATAGGGCCTCGTGGAGAGTGGGTTCCCTGGGCCTGTCCGCCCCCTGTCGCACAGCAGCCCTCCCAGTTCCCCTGTGTTCCACTACCACTGCCCCCAGGTCCCTGTTGTTGTTGGGGTGGTGGGTTATCCTGGGTTCCCTGTAGTGGTGGACACACAGCTGATTGACCTGTCCTGGGTACGGAGGTTTGGGCCCGCTGGGTGGGTGCTGTGCTGGTGTTACCAGAGGGTGGAAGGTCAGTGTTGGGCTGTGCCTGTGCAAGGGGACCCGACTGTCCCGAGGCCCACGATGGTCCGGACTGGTCATCAGGATCCTGTAGGGCAGAGCTGCTATCGTCACTGTTGGCCTCTTCTGTGGGTGGAGTGGAGATGTCTGGACCCTCCGGTGTGGTGACGGTCCTTCGTGATCCTGCAGGGGCATAAGAGCATGATTATTGCAAGTGTGTGTGTGATGGTGTGCAATTGGTGGGTGTTTGTGTACCCCAGTGCTAGAATTTCTGTGTGGGGGCTTGTGTGATGATGGTTAGGGGGTTGTTCTGGGTATGTGCAGTGGGCATGCTTTGGTGAGTGGTGACCATGCTTAGTTGTGTCATGCAGGGCTTGGTGTTGGGATGGGTGGTTTGTGTTGTTAGTACATTAGTGAGGAGTTTGAGTGATGGGTGAGGGGGTGATGGTGGGGGTGTGTGATAGCATCCAGGTAGGGTGGGGGATGTAATAGTTAAGATTTGACTTACCAGTGTCCATTCCTCCACCGACTCCTCCGAGGCCCTCTGGATGCATGATGGTCAAGACTTGCTCCTCCCATGTTGTTAGTTGTGGGGGAGGAGGTGGGGGTCCGCCGCCAGTCTGCTGTACCGCGATGTTTTGCCTGGAGACCGCTGAATGCACCTTCCCCCGTAGGTCGTTCCACCTCTTCCTGATGTCCTCCCGATTTCTTGGGTGTTGTCCCACTGCGTTGACCCTGTCGACTATTCTGCGCCATAGCTCCATCTTCCTGGCTATGGATGTGTGCTGCACCTGTGAGCCAAATAGCTGTGGCTCTCCCCGTATGATTCCCTCCACCATGACACTGAGCTCCTCTTCGGAAAAGCAGGGGTGTCTTTGGCGTGCCATGGGGTGGTGTGTGTGATGTGTGAGGTGGTGTATGTGGTGATGAGTGTAGTGATGTGTAGTGGTGTGTGGTGTTTAGTGCGTGGATGTTGTGTGGGTGATGGTGTTGTGTGCCTCTGTGTGGTGGGATTGTCTAATCAGTGCTGTCTCTCTGGCCTTCTGTTGCAATTTTTGGTCGTAGGGGTTTGTGGGTGATGTGGGTGGGTGTTTTATATTGTATTGGGTGTGTGGATTCGTGGGTCGTAATAGCATGGAGGTTTTGTTTTCGCCATTTTACCACTGACCTTTGGTGTGGCGGACTTGTGTGGGTGACTGAATTTCGGCAGATTCCGAAATGTGGGTCATAATAGCTGTGGCGGAATTCCGCAGCTGCGGCAGTGTATTGGCGGTCTTCTGCACGGCGGTAAGCGCCTTTTACCGCCAATGTTTTAATGACCCCCATTGTTTTAAATACTGATTTCCTTAAATGTATATTTATTGTGGGTGATGTGTGAGTCTATTACAGACATTTTGCAGAGATATGTTGTGTTTATGTTTCTGCAACATCTATAAAGAAGTTATTTTATATCAAAACTAGACCTCATGTATTGGAAATGGGAGGGTGTTACAAATTATTTGCAGTAACATTAGTTTGCTGATGCTGTTGTACAATATTGAAAACACACGCCACAATCATGAATATTAGATGTAAACACATTTAGAATTTGGATGTGTGCCTACGCACTGTTGGTGACCTGGCCAAAGAGAGCATGAAAGAGCTGAAATTGGATCATAAATTCAAAGCTGCTCTGAACAGGGGCCCCCAAAATATGTTTGGCCCACGTCCCTCAAAATCCTTAAGATGTCCCTCCAGACGCTTATTGGATAATGTTTCTGTCAGGCCGATGTACTACTGCAAAGCAACAACCAGAATGTGAACGCCCTCATTGTGTGGCCTTGCATCAGCTGTCCACTCTCTAAACCCTTAGGGCACTCTCTTCCTTGACAGTCTCTTCACTATATCAGGCCTGGAAGTTTCTGCCCAGGGAAGCCTCCTGGCTTCTCTCTCAGGTTGTTCTGGATTTTCACTCTCTGATCTCTACTATGGAGCCTTCTCTGACTGTCTTGTTCCGGTGAAACTTGTACCTAATTTGATCTGTGGTTGAAGTTGGGGACCACCAGCACTGCTTTTTGGGGACCAACGCTTATTTTTCATCAACAGACTTTGATCTAGAGCAAAGGAGAGAAAGAAAAAAAAGATGGTAAGAAGGAGGAAGAGAAAGGCGGAAAAACTGTGACAAAAGAAGAAAGCAGGAATGAAAAAGAACTTGCAAGAATGAGATAAAGAGTTAGTGAGTGTTTGATAGGGACTTAAATAGGCATCAGTACGAATCAAGACTACTCAGCCTTTGTACTGACACTTGGACCATTGATCATGCCAGCTGCAGGTTTCTGACAAAACTCAGGCCCTGGCACTTTTCTTCTTTATAATTTAAGCACTGTATATACAGTCTTGGTAATGTCTCCAGGGCAGACTTCTGCCTCTTCTCCTTCAGAGCCACATTCTGATCTTCACTAGGGTGAGGTGGAACTCACAGAGTTATAGAAAACCTCTGCGATATTCTGTGAAATTCCAACAATGGGCAGAAAATATGTAGCTTGCGCTGCAATTTAGCGCTTGTAGACTGACCAGCACTGAAAATCAGCATGAATTGCAACTTGTGTTGCTCAAGAGCACGGCCATTTGAGTTGACTTTGCTGCCACTCAAGAAGGACATCTACTTCATCAGCAGCAGATCTACTCGGAAGACAGATCTCTGACCACTACTGCTCATGAATTTCAGCGACCCCCCCCATTAGAAAACCATGCGAGGGGACACCAAATCTTGTTTGCCAGCTGGAATATTCTGGAGCCTCGCAGGATAAAAATTCCGCAGGTGGAACGGAACATTCTGCCCACCCCTACTCTTCACTGATGCACCTTCTCTCTGTGTCCGTTTTGGAAAAGCTTGGGCTAATGCTTCTTTTAATCTCATCAAAATTCTTCAGTTCTCTGACCACTGAAGTTTCTGTTCTCTTTCAGACAGTAATTTCCTTCCTGTTCTGTTATCAGGAAACATCTTAGACCTTAAATGCCAAGTGCATACAACAGAACTGTTTTAATACTAATTTACATGCAAACCCTATTCACTACACACTGCCGCGTCCTGCCTCATCTTGTCCAATCATATTTTTTGCATTACGCGTTTTTAAATTATTTCTAGGCACAGGCAGACATTGCCTCCTGACAGTAAATGCAAAAATATTGTGGTTGAAATGTGTATATATAGTTAGTCATAAATATCTTCTTGCTTTTCACCCTCAATTGCAAATTTCTCTACACAAGTTTTTAAGGCCTCCGTCAAAAGTCAGATTTCTTAAACCTGTTTTATACAGTTACTTCTCTGCGGTGCTGTGTGATGTAACCTGTGACAATGTCAGAAATACGAAGGAACTGCACAAAAAGTATTCAAAGACACTCGTTTATACTTTGCAATTTTAATGTTTTTAAGAAAACAAAAAGCACATACATGGCATACCAACAGTGGTGTAGCTAGTCATATGAATCAGAAGAACAGCATCTACAATAATTTAACCATGACACAAGCAGTATTAAAATTAAAGAAAAATAAACATATTCCTCAATATTTAAATCACAATCCTACAGTCAAACCTTGTGTTGAGTAATTGTATTACAATGTAAACAAAATAAATTGGAAGACTGGTACATTAAATAAGTCTAGCACTCGATGAAACTGGACTGTAAGTTAGTTTATCAATATTCTACCACCTATTGCATTTCTGATGACTTTCGAGGTGAGCGGAGTAGAGCAGCAGTGTAATATTCCAATAAAATACAATCCTGATTCTTCCTGTGAATCCTTGTAAAAGGATTCTTGATCCTTCCTGTGAATTCTTGCACCCATTTGCTGCTGGTTCCATATATCTAGCATGGCTCAAAGGCTTGTCCAAGTTGCTTTGAAGGTACTATTCAGTAAATGATACATCTGGTGCAAAAGATAGGAAACGTAGGAGCATATATTAGGAGAGCCTCCCTCCACCGTTGCATCATTATTTTTGATGCTGCAGTGGGGCAGGCAGTACTGCATATTTACAAGTCGACTCAGGTGGGTCAATGCATCAGTTTTTGTAGGCTTGCATTAAAAAATACCTGCACCAGAACTGACTGCGCCACACAGATCTTAACATATGCAAGGTAAGCGTTCTCTCGTAAAATCTATCATAAAACTGATGCAGTGATATTTGTGGTTTTCTGAATATATGATACATCATCGGCATATGGCGTGCAAATCATGAAATGCGTCAAAATTCCTCTGAATCAGCAACCCTGGCATAAGAAATGACTCATTGGCTCTGGTTTGGAAGAGAACCCACACAAAGCAGTATGGCAAACTCAGCTATGCGATGGAGGTGCTCATTCCTTAGCTGGGAGTTGAGAGGAGACCCCCACCACCATTGCTTAGGCAGCACAGGAGAATGGAGTGTGTCTTCCACCAGCAGATTTCCCTCATTGACCTCAGGGAGGATGAGGTCATCACATATTACAGACTCAGGAGGGAGTCCATCATGCAACTGCTCAACCAGATTGCGCCAAGACTGGAGCCACCAACTGCCAAGCCAATCAACATTCCTCACAGGTCAAGCTGATGGCAGCTGTCCACATTCTGGTATCTGGTTCATTCCAGAGCACAACAGCCAGAATGACAGGAATATCCCAGCTATCTTTTTCTGCATTTCTACTGTCCGTCCTGGATGCAATCATCAGCCTCACACCTCAGTACCTCATTTTTCCCAAGCCACAGCTGGACACCAAGCAAGGCATCTATGCCATTGCAGGGGTTCCACATGTTTTGGGGGCTATGGTCTGCACACATGTGAAACTGGTTCCTCCTGCAGCAACATCACACTTGTTTTGCAATAAAAAGTACACATGCTCATTCAATGTCCAGGCAATTGCAGACCATCTGGGGATGTTTATAAATGTGCTGGCCAAGTACCTTACGAATGCTCATGATGCCTACATGTTCAGGAACTCCACCATAAATGAGCACTTCCACAATGGGTGAGATAGAAATGGCCTACTTGCTGGTAGGTACATCTGAAATAATACATGACCGACCTACTAGCGGTAAATAATGTTTGACAAAATAGCCATCTCTGTATCTGCTGACTGCGATAGGGCCATATGTATGAGGGGTGTGCCTCATGCTTGCACCATACATCATGGCACATGTACAATGCAAACCCCCAAGTCACACATGCTGAGACAGGCAAAGCCTCTGTGTGTACCTTTGAATTGTGTAAAGATCCAGAGCAATGCAACACTATGTAAAAGGCAGTGTTGCATCACTGTGTGCAAGATTTGAGGTTCCATAGCTGTTGTGTGTGTGTCAACATGCAACACCCATGGTTCATCAGGCATGTCATGTATCCCACACTAGGTAACTTTGAAATGTGGCAAATCAATTGCTCTTCCCGGGTCATATGTACCATAGAAAAAATACTTAAGTTACCCAAGACACTCTTGCGCCCAATGTGTGGTGCATTACATGGCAAACAGACATAGACAATCATGCCTTCAAGGGTTCTTGCTGTGCAGGAAGGTGGCCCCTCCTGAACAAAGTCAACCACACAAGAAATGCAGCTACACAAGCACCATGTTGCAAGGGTGCCTGTCTCAGTGCTACGCAGCCGACTGTGCCAGTGAAGCTTGAAAAGTCAGGACTGTGCCTTCTGGCCTAAAATCTGTCAAACACTGCTCTTTCTCAATGACGCACCACAGTGCTCATAGGTGACTTGCGGCATTGTACAGTGGCACACTCCAAAATATCTTGGCCCTTGTTGTCATGTCCATTTAGCGGGCCCAACGCACTGCAGCATCAAGACGATGTTCCACAACAACATGCACTCAATAACCCATCAATGGCAGTAGCTACAGAACATCAGTGACTACTAATGTGTCATTTCACTCTGTGTGAATGAATAGAGCCACATCATTTGCACCGGGTAATGAATTACAATTAAAACATGGTAGTCCAGAAAAGCCAATATGAGTACCAAGCCAACACAATAAAGAAGTGTCAGATAAGTGTCTCCTCAATGGTGTACCTACTTTCCGTATCAGTCACTACTCATCGTTTTCAGGGGAGTGAGAACAAATATTTTGTAAGTTTGTAAGTGTGCCAGACATGCCAATCTGCTGGTATGTTGATAAAAAAATTAGGACCAACACAGGAAGAAGAATTTGGAAAGGCCATGTGTGGCATGCAACGTCAGTGTAGGGCCCAGACATGGGCAAATGTCAATGCTGGATAACAATGTGGCATCAACATAAAACACACATATGTCTCAGCCATACAGACAGTCCACGTACAGACATACACTTAGGTTTACAGCCACATTGACGGATGCAACCAGTGCATTGGCTCACCTGTTCTGTGGGGAAAGTTGCCCAAATGAATAGCATATGAATTTAGAAATGTGAAAGTCACAAATACTAACACAATGTTGCCAAATATGGTATGCATCAGTCATCAACATAAATGTTAATCCAACCTCTACAAGGTACCACGGTGTACTGTGGATACCAATCTCAACATTCATTTGCCACAGCAATGATGAAAGAATCATTGCATACAGGTACACAATTCACTACAAGTTACAGCAAAACACATATGTGTGAAGATCAATGTATTGTGGTCAGGTCGGTGGTAGACAAGTATTAGTTACATCAGTGTGTCCTACATTGAAATGTCCCACATTGCAATACCTGTGTCAGTCACAGTACACCATAACAAATTGCCTGATGAAAAGCAGCAGCTGAAGCCTTCCAATAAGTCATACAATTATCCATGGAACTTGTTTCGAAAGCATCGCATGTACTCGCCAAAATAACTTGCCAAAGTAAGTGAACGCATAAAAGGCTCTGTGATTGTCAGTTAGTGCAGAAACAACATCAGTTGTTCCAGAGGAATATATGTTTGTGTGAGCGTGAAACAGGTTGGCACTGGTACATCCTACCTAGAGATGACCAAAAGTGCAAAATTAAGACCAACATAGTGTCACTTTGCACATGCAATGACTGCACATACCTACAGTGTCAATGAACATTTCAAAACACTTACCACACTAAGATATTGCCCAAATGCAATTGTCCGATTGTGGCAGTGTCAAAAGTATCCGGGAATGCGCATCTTTTGATATAGCACATAGAACTGAAAGAGACATGTGGGATAAAATGTGCAAACGTATATGTAACCAATATTGTCAAAGTGTATGTCATTTAGTACACATAACCGGCATGTACTGGAATGTGGGTGTATCAATCACCATAATCATTAACTGACTTTTGTTTTTCATATTTTCAGCTGACCAAAGATCTGGGCTACAGCCATGGGTCATGACCCCATTTGGACATCCTCAGGCAGAGGCTGAATGCCAGCACAACCAGTCACTTGGGGGGCAATACCAGGGGCATCATAGAGAGAATGTTCATACTCCTGAAGTCTTGCTTGCGGTGCTAAGATATAATATGGGGGAAGATTGCTATACCCCCTCCTACATAACATATGTGTAAGAACAAATGTCCCATGGGACGTGGCTCATGAGGGGCAGGAAGCAATGGAGGAGGATGAGGACAGAGGAGAAATTGCACAATTACGGGTAGACGGTGACGCAACTACATTGTCTAAAACTTTGTTTCATAAAGGTTATGATTCAGGATCAGAATATTGGAAGATTTCTGCCAAATGTAAATAAATGTCACACTACCTTTGTGTTTGCAATTTCATGTCACTGTAAACATCAAAGCATGCACATCGCCTCAACTTGAATTAGGGCTATCTCAAAGGTCTGTAGCTAGGTGTTCCACTCGCCCCAGCACAATACCATGTACACCAACATATGTGTGCTTATCAACACCATGTGGCAAATGCATGTGTCTGGGCAAGACACACACAACTGAAATCTAATAATGTGGAACAGTGTATACATTTTGAGTTTATGTGTGCTGCAAGCATGTGTTCATTTTCTGACACTCAAGCACAGCTCCAATGGAGTATAGATCCAAACATTGTGAGCTGCCTGAGTTTGTGTACTGCACATCATGATGCTGGTTTATGTCAGGCACTTGTGCATCATAGTTGAGTTTCACCACTCCTTTGATAGTGAACAGAAGTGAAATGAATGTGTATTGTCACACAGCGCAGCACTGATATACTTTCTAATACATGATTGTGTGAATGGAGTGGACATTGTAAGTAAAATTATATCCATAACTGAATACAAAACAGTCATGCAGTTTTCCATGCCCACTTCTGTTTTGACTGGCTAGGGCCTATGCAGACACTCTTGGAGAATGAAGCAGGGATGCAAATTTCACATGCAGAAATGTATGTATGCTTGAGGGGGCATCATCTTGATAATAGTAATATCCTTTGATCCTAATTCCATCATCTATGCATGAAGCAGAACTCAGCTCACATAAAGAACTGAAGTGGCTAGGAAAATGTTTGGTACAAGCCCTTCTAATTTCACGCTTGGAAATATATTACTTACTGGTACATTTCCACATAGTCCACATAATGCACAAAACACTTTTTGACTCTCGTTCAGGCCCAAAAAAATCTAATAATGGACCATTGCACACACAAACCCAAAATAGAACCTTGGAGAGGCTTACTCACTGCATGGAGCACTCTTTGACTGTCATCCTCACCCAAAAACTATTAACAGTCCATTGCACGCAGAAACCTGAAACTTGACCTCGGAGTGGCATGGAGCTCCCCGTCTAAGAACTGTATAGAGCTTACTGCGTCCATAACCAGGGAGGGTGCAAACAGGGACATAATTGCAGGTTTTTATACGTTTCACATTCTTAAATGTTCTCGCATAAGTTAGCCTGCGTGGAGCTATCACACTCACCAACCAACACACTGTCCTCTTGCCCGAGCCTAGCTAAGTATTTTAGTTTAAGGGGCCCCTTTTGGCACGGGCATGGGAGGAGAACTGCCATTACTTATTGGCATTCATACCCAACTTGGTACCCCTCTCTGTAAACCACTTTAACACCTTGTACCACACACTTATCACTTAGCACTTGGCTTCTATCCTCTTCTCTTGTCTCAGCTTTTGGCAACTCAAAAGATTTTACTAAAACTAATCTTACTTCCTGCTCATCATGGAGTAAATATGTACTCTTTTTTTAATGGTTGCATTTGGATGGGTATGGTTACGTATACGGTTTTGTACATAAATTGTGCTGGTTTTTATTAACCAAACAATAAAATTAACATTGACATTAACATTAATAGCACATTGGTCACTGTATGTTCTCTGTTATGCCCCATAACGCATGTATTAGCACTGTGTGTACATGGGTATCCCCAAGCAACACTTAATGAGTTTATATCTGCTGCAGCAAGAGCCAATAAATTGATTGGTGAAACATTGTGCCACACAATTTTTACACCTACACCAGCTGACCCAGGATCTATTGCCCCCTGGACACCGCTCTCTGTTCCACAGAGCTGACAAGTGCTGCCAACTGTCCACAGCTGTGAAAGTACTGTTCCACACTGGATGTAGTTATGCTAAAACTACATATCCAGAGCCTCACTACAGCAAAGTACGTGCTCCCAAGCCACTTCCAAAACATTAAATAAATATGATTGACTCAGTGCTTTATTACATTAGAAAAATTGAGCCACATTTTATGGGGAATCCACGTAAATGTGAAAGGGCAAGAATGCATTGCATTTATGAAATACAGTGCATGCCTGTCCTTTCCCCCTGTGCTGGTGCACAATTGTCTGCCTAGTGCCAAGGCAGGCACCCTTGCACCAGGAGGCAAGGGTGACTAGGTTGCACACAGGACTGTTTTTGTTCAAGAAGGGACAAAAACAATTCCAAGATGCGTTTTCCTCTTTTTTAGGTGTGTTTCAGAAATATTTCTCCTCAGAACGCCTGCTCTGGGGAGGTGTAAGATTTTGGTGCTGCCCCACGTTTACATGATTTTATAAATCTGGGGCTGTGAGGAATTGGGTTGTTGACTGGGGTGAGAGCCCTAGACAAGCAAAAGCAACAATCCCTTGCAGAGTGAACCAAAAATGTCACTAATTTAACCTATGCATAACCCTGGGTAGCTTGGCACAAAAAGCAGTCAGGCTAAACTTAGAGGCAATGTGTTCAGTATTTTTGCACGACACAATCAATAACACAGTGAAAATACAACACAATAAAAATCGCAAACCAATTTAGAAAACTAGAGATTTTGTAATCACTTACCAAAACCATCAAAATCCAATTAGTAGAACCAAAGTTATGATTGTTTTAAAGTTTAAGGTTCAAAATAGCAAGCCCTCAGTTTTAGAAAATGGCCACCTGTGCACCACAACCAAAGGTGCAGCAGTGGATGGAGACCTCTTAGGGATGCAAGACTCACTCAGGCTGGGTCCAGGTGCAGGTGTCAGATGGTGGGAGCCTGTTATGTTCCTGTGGCTCAGAACAAGAGACCAGCCAAGATAGCTCTTGGAGTCACTTCTGAAGTCCTGGATGCAGGTGGTGATGCAGGGGTCTACAGCAGGACTGGCCTCTGAAAGTTCCAAGCAGGCTCCAGGCAGCAAAGCTGTCCTTCCAAGTACAGCAGCAGTCACAACAGCAGGCAGTACTCTGAGAGACCTTCCTCCGGTCCAGTAGTGAACTGAGGAGTGGGTCTAACAGCCCTATTTTATACCCTGGGGCCTTGTTCCTAGAAGTAGGGTGACATTTCCAGAAGGGTTTTATGAAGTTTCGTGAATTTCCTGCTTCCCCTTCCTGGCTCCTAGCTGGCTTCACTGACAATAGAGGGTCGTAAAGCATATTGTGCTGCAAGCGGGGCTGTGCTTAGCTCCAACCCCCTAATCAAGTCAGTTAATGGCCCATTCAATGTCTGCTAATCCCCCTGTTGTGTGACTGTCTGTGGTGAATTTACAACTGTCAGTTACACCCAGTCATGTGACCTAATGTAGGTAACAGGCACAGAGGGCTAAGGGCAGGAAAATGCCAAAAGTGAAAAAAGATCAGAGGAGCCAGGGCCTATTAAGCAATTATTAATTTATTTAAAAATTGGAAGAGGGGCCAAACAAATTGCAACTACACCATCTGCCTTTTTATGTACATTTAACCATTGCACTTGTTCCCAATATTAACAATTTCAGTCAAATACATTTACATGCAAGCTTTGGAAAACATCTTTGAGGTGTAGATCATAGTCAAGTTGGGATTTTACAGCCACGCAGCTATGTCATCTACTTATTTTTGACATAGCGCTCAACTTGTCATGCTGCCTCATTTTTTGTGAGGGGAGCCCAGCCATGGTGGCTGTTAATGGATTTTGTGTCCAGAGTATGTCAATGAGGTATATACCAATCAAATTATGATTTAGGGAGTGAACAAAAGCACCTTAACACTAGTTAGCAGTGGTAAAGTGCACAGAGTCCTAAGGCCAACCAGAAAAAAAACACATAAAGGTAGTAGGAGGAAGGCAAAAGGTTTGATGATGACCATGTAAAGATGGCCATTTACAACAGGGGCAGCATCAAAATCCATGGGTGTTGCGTGAGAAAACCCACTGCAACGTCCATGGAACTCCTTCCTGGCACAGAGGAAGGCAACACAGCGACTTGCGCTGCTTAGTCTTACTCCATATCTATGAGGCCAGGCAAAGCTGCACAAAGTGACTTCTCATGGGCTCATAGATATGGTTGGGAGGCTTTCTCTGCTGGAGCATCAAAAAGGTGAGGCTCCAGTGGCCCAACCATCTCATAAATATGCCCCTGTCTTCTTACACTCCCAAACAATTGTCACCCTACATGACACATGTAAGATAGAATTATGTCACACCTAAGCACAGTTTGACCATTTAAATGACAAACATGACCAACCTTTGGACCTGTCTGCTATAACTGTAGGATCAATGAAATTGTGTACAAACTGTGATATGTTGTTTTTCAGTGTATACATTGCATCCCACATTATTGACCAGTAGCATGGGTCAAAAGCCATGCATTGCCCCAGATGCAAGGTGCATTTACCTATTGCACCAGTTTTAACTCCGCATCGAGGTCAATGCTTGTACAAAGCAACAGAATTGCCAATGTGCTGTTTGTACATTTTCACATATCAAAATCACCACAGTTGCGTGAGAAAAAACTATGCATTTGTCAAAAACCGATGATCAGGCTGCATAGTAGGAAGTGTGAAGTTACTTTCACTTTCTCTTACTTTCTATTAGTCTGTGCTGTGTCTTCCTGGTTTTTAAGAGTTTCACTGCGATTGTTGATAGTTTGGTCTTGTCTGTGTGTGCTGTGTGTCTCAAAAGAGTTGCGTTTCTGTTCATTATTCCCCTTTTGTATAGTTTTGTCGTATTTTTTGTCACTATTTTGTTTGTGGTTGTAGTTTGTCATTTTGTGGGGTTTCCTTCTAGGGGTATTTTAAGTAGTTGCAGATTTAGTTCTGTTATGTAGTGTTAGTGGAAAGGATAAGGACATGTTGGGGAGGGGGAGAATTTCTCTGAGCAGGAGTTGGGTGGCCTCATTTGGTTAGCTATGCACTATCTGCTGAGACTGGTTGTGGCTGAGGGCAGGATGAGCCAGGGATAACCTACTAAAGATAAAAAAGACAAATGGGAGCATGTCTTCCTGCACCACCAGAAAATATTTGAGGTGGAACGTACTGCACATTAGATGAAACATCGGTGGGTTGGTGTTTTGGCACAGTAGGCTGATCTCATTGACCTCCTGGGACAAGAGCATGGTTGACCTGTCGGTATGTATTCCCGCTGATATTCGTGAAGTAGCTATTTAATTGATGTTAAATAAAAATGTGCATTGTACATCATATTTAAAATTTATTTTTTCTGATTGCAAAGTCCAAGATGTACCTCAAATTTAGATGAAATAATGGACATAATGAACATAAGAGAACTTTGTAGCATAAATTTGAGAGTATGGTTGGGCCGTTGCATCACTTTTAGTGATGAAGCGCTGGCTGGCAGCAATATCCTTGAGTCCATGCTAATCAACTTTGTGTGGCTTAGAATGGCCTCATAGATATGGAGTAAGGCAATGCTGCACAAAAAGATGCTTTGGCTTAATTTGTGTCAGGGAGGCCTTCCATGGCCGTTGTGATGGCTGATCCCCTGCAAAAACCCATGGATTGTTATGCTTCACCAAATTTACAATGCCATGTATAATTGGGAATGCATCAAAAATTCACACCTTCCCAGCAGATGTGCAACAATGAGTGCCAGATTTACAAGGCCCTAGCTCCTCTTAGCGCCACACTAGCATAATTTGTTGACGCTAATGTGGTGTTAAGGAGGCAATTCTCCTTCACTATATTTACAAAGTGGCGCAAATTTTGCATTGCGCCACTTTGTGCTCCCTTGTGCCACATTATGCCTGTGCCAGGCATAATGTATGCAAGGGGGCATTCCCCCACAGGGAGGCCCGTAAAAATGTCACAGTGAAATTTACAACATTTCACTGAGCCATTTTTAGCATAATTTTTTAATGCCTACTTGTTGGCACAAGACAGCTGAAATGGAGCTAGTGCATGGGGAAAGAAAAGGAATACACCATATGCTATACAAATGGCACATTCCTGCACTTTCCCTTTGAGGCAGACCAGTGCAGCAATGTGTAATGGTTCAACGTAGTCTGACATGATGCTGTCCAGCATAACTAAATACATCACATGTCTGAACCGTACTTCAGCTATGTGATGATGGATACATTTAACCTACATACTCCAGCCAGTTCACTGATGCAATGCTGACTAGATGTGTTAATTGATGTTGCCATAATCAGATATTTGATACTAAGCTGTTATGTAAATATGTAAATCTGTGTTTGCATAGTTTATTAGATGTCTCTGTAAGCATATGTTAAAGCACTATTTACAATGCCATGTTCCAAATCATGTTTTCCAGGGGGACATAGACCATTCATCTGGGATAGGTTGACTCATTCCATGACCCCAATGCTACTGGTAAGTATCATAAGTACATGTATGTTGAATGTTTAGGTCTATGTGTTTCTAATGTACATGAAACATTGTGATGTGTTTTGGGAGGTAATGATCACCAATTTGCTGACAGTGGCCCTCATTATGATGATGGCGGGATACCCCGCCGTCAACCACTCTGACGGTCGACGGAAGACTGCCAGTGCGACGAAGCTCCCACCGGACCTATAATGATGTTCCCGCTGGGCCTTTACATTGACGTCAGCTCCAAATGGAGCCGGCGCAAATGTGGAAGTGCAGTGGGTGGAGCAGCATCCGTCACAATTTTCACTGCCCGTAAGTCAGGCAGTTAAATGCACGACGGGGCTGTGCAGGGGGGCCCCTGCACTGCCCAAGTGCATGGGTACCGAGTCACCTATTCCGCCAGCCTTTCCCTAGCAGTGTAAACTGCCAGGAAAATGCTGGTGGAATGGGACTCATAATCTGCAGGGCATCCTGGTGGCGGTAGCCTGGCAGTGGCGGTGTTTCCACCATGGCGTTTTGCCACGGTCATAATAGGGCGGGCGGACCGCCACTACTGTGGCAGTCTGCCTGCCACTGTGAGTCAATGGACTGACAGATTCATAATGAGGGCCAGTGTGTGAAACACAATGGAACCTGACCACGTTATAATTGTGAATGAAAACATAAGCATCCCATTGTGAAGGTAGGGTGTATGTAAGCAGGCACATATGATGTAAGCATGTTAGCATTTTGGTAATGTATGCCCATCTGCATTCATGTGGCTTTGGGCACACTAACCATCACCTGTTGCAGGATCTGCATATGTTCGACATAAACATATTAGCTGGCACCAAAAATGGCACTAAGCTTTGCAATTAAGTTTAGGCATATGAAGTAGCACAGTGAAATGTGTGTTGCAAAGCATGTGTGGCTAGTGGTCAGTTACTTATGAAAATAATGGGTTGGAAACAGGTACAGAAGTTGTACAAGATGTTCCCACAGACACTGTTAAAATGCATGTGCAAGTAGTCATGATGGAATCCGGGGCATACTTTATGTCAATATTCCACAAGTGTTGCATTAACAGGCAGCATACTTAGACCAGAAAAGGCATGTACCTTAGATCTCTCAAGCTAAACATACATCTGTTTGACTGACTCCAAGGGTGTGAAAACACACTGGATGTATTACACCTTGTGTTTCAGTCAACAACATACCTGTCCGTGTAGTAGTATGCCAGACAAAATACATAATATATAAAAAATCTATGTGTGTCATCAGGGTACCCATCAAAAATGTACCTATTTTGTTCTGGATATTAACAACATTATTTTGTGAAATGGAAATGTTAAATATTCAAAATATAAATGATCCATGACAAGAAACAGATGACATGGGTACATGTGTGACTGTTGATGTGTTTGATCATCATCAACTTAATTTGAACTTCTATTTGTTGGCCTACCCTAAGGCATTTCTTACTCTACTGTGAGGTTTGGTTGTTGTGATGCATCCTCAAGTGTACTTGTGCCTCACTCAAAGTCATGGTACAAGGGTGCCTGCATTATATGCAACAAAGCTCTGGGTCTGGTGTGTGTACCGACATGCATGTATACACTCTTCAGAAACATTGTTTAAATCATGATGTGTGCAGCCAAATGCAGTCTTGAGGTGATGTGCGCATTGAGACATTGAAATATAAATAAGCATGTTATTGGCTACAAGGGTCAACCAGAAGCCACATCACATTTCCCTACGGTTGCTTGAGGTACATAAATTAAAGCTATCTTATTCATGTTTTGTAGGAGATAACTGAAAAACACATATCCATGTATGCGCTACCTGACACTGACTAAATAAAGTTAGCAATGCGTGGTAGCTTTTGTGACTTCAGATGGGGTATGCAACAGAGAGGCATACTACCTGGATTGTATCACCTTAACCACTTTCACATATGTGTATGTGAAACTCTCTGCCCACTTGTACAATGCAATCCATCAACCCAATTAACCTACTCAGGACCATGGGTCTCATTACAACCTTGGCGGGCGGCCTCCGCCGCCCGCCAAGGTTTAACCGCCGTGCAGCCGCCAAAGCGGGCGTACTCCCGCCGGCCCCATTTTGACATCCCCGCTGGGCCGGCGGGAATGTCGGCCGCAACATGGGGGCTGGGTCCTAATGGAGCCTGCGGTGTTGCGGCCGTGCGACGGATGTAGCTGCACCTGTCGCGCTCTTCACTATTTTTTTAGTTTAGTATGTGTAAGTAGTTTATGGTTGGGTGTTGTTGATGTCAGTATTGTGCAAATACATGTGTGTCAAGGGGTGGGGAACTGATGTCTGACTTTTTTTGTGCTAAATGTATAGGATAAGTTTGGTTAAGTTATGGTAATGTTAAGGTAGTAGGTGTAGGATAAATAAATAAAGGTTAGTTAGGCATAGTTTAGATATAGTAAGTTAGTGTAGGATATGTAGGTTTTAGGTAATTTAGGTTTAAAATAGATATGGTAAGTAAGTATAGAATAGTTTTACTTATTTTATAAGTATGAAAATTGAATTTATAAATATTTATACGACTTTCATGATTTGTTATTCATTTGATGCAGAAGAGTTGCTATCATTGCTAAGGAGGAGTTGAGTACACAATGTACAGATTGCCTCCATTGTTTGTAGATATGTGCAAGTTTGTGTGAGGCCTATGGACAAGTGTCAGTCTACCTCCCACGTGAGTCACTTAAGTACTCTTCACCAATCTGTGGGCACTGTGAGTGCTCTTTTTCATGTGAATTTACACACAGCCCAACACAGATAGTCATCAACTGTTGTACTGTGTACGTACTAGAATTTGCATAGATGGTTCTGTTGCTCAAGATTAACCATTCCTGCATATGGTGGGACACACACTGGTGGCAACCACTTACACACTCACCCTTATATCATTGAGTAGGAGATCATTGTTATTCGCTGCTTGTACGTTATGGATGTGTTCCCCACCTGCATAGATAACCTCAATCATCATTGCCATTGATTACTTGGTAAGTGGGGGAACTTCCTGCATGTGACTTTGTGCAACTACTTGCTAAGTTAGTAAACCATAAATCTCCCATTTCCTCTTACCCTAGGGATGTGTAGCTTGATTAATGGGTGTGTGACCTGGCTCATAATTTTTGTTATGTGTGTATGTTGTTCTATTGATATAATGTGTGTTTACATTCACACTCAATACATGTGAGGACTCTCAGGGCAAAGGAACACATTGACCCTACATATCTCAATGTGCTTTAAGACACTTTTTATCAGTTGACACAGGATCACCAACACATATTTGTTGTAGTTAATGCTTACTGATTTCCAAGGTGTAACACTGTGCTTCAACATCCTTCAGTGGGATAGCTAAGATGCAAAATCTTAAGGAGTCTGGCCATTAGTATCTGTATGTTGTCAGTGCATGCATTATTATGGTACTTATGGGATCTCTTCAATGTAAGCATTGAGGGAGATATATGTGTGTGATCATGTTATCTTGACCACTTAGCAAGTTATATGCGATTGTGTGTAACAGTGTTAGTGGCTCAAATGCATCACAGGACCCATTCTGTGCATGTAGGCATTTATTGGAAGAGTTAGGCCTTTGCACTTTGTGCCTGTAGAATTACTGATGGTAATTGTCTCACCATGACGCTCAGTAGTTTGATAGGACTTTCAACACAATGCCCTTGCGGTAGGTTTACATCAAACATGCCCATGTCCACCCAGAGCATTTGACTCAATGACTTGAAAAGCAAAGAAGTGGTTCTTAGATTGACATATCACCATGGTTTACCTGCAACAGACTGACAACACACTGGTTCATGGTAGTGCTGTATTAGCAGGTGTGTGCGGTGTCAATTCAAAAGTAGAATTTCCAAGAATTTCTTGGGGCAACAACCACAAAATTATTGTAGTGTGCAAAGGATGTCCAGACAGGGTCTATAGGGGCTACATGCCATGTGGCATGTCTAGGAGAGGAGTATTCCAGTGAGGAGGATGTCCAAATTGCCATTAAGGAAGGAAGGCCATATCAACAATACATAAATGGATCAAAATAACAGTTGGGCATACACAAAGGGGACAGCACACGGTGACAAGGCAGGTGGCATGAGTATACACACAAGTCCAATGGAAAACTGGCTAAGAGGCACAGACAAATGTTACTGGGCAGCTTTAAGCCGGAAAGTGGTGTAGTCCACCTCTTCATCCGCTGATGTGTGTTGAGCCTCCCCTGAGGATGATGATGATTGTGCAGAAGCCATCTGAGGCACACACACATCAAGGGCAGAAGATATGACTCGCCTGTCCTCGCTGCATCTGTCTGTGCCAGCAAGAAAGGCAGCACAGCACTGACAAAGGGTCTGATGGCATGCCAACAAGCCAACAAGCCAACAAGGTTGCTGTGGAAGGCGCCCATGATTGCAATTTAGGAGTCCTGCTTTCTATATATAAATTGGACGATGATGCAGATGGCCCCCAGCTGTGTGGCAACCTCATTGGCATCACATTGGCAGGACTGTTGTTATTGCCTCTGAGTCATGACACCAGCAATCTCAGCCAG
This sequence comes from Pleurodeles waltl, assembly GCF_031143425.1. Lineage (NCBI taxonomy): Eukaryota > Metazoa > Chordata > Amphibia > Caudata > Salamandridae > Pleurodeles > Pleurodeles waltl. Next base: position 450,329,148 of record NC_090443.1, read on the forward strand.
GGAATGTTCCCTTCTGTTTCATATCCTCAGAGGTGTCCTTATTAGGAGTGAGGCACCTATGGACTCCCAACAAAAGAACATGCAGCAAGCTCATAGATAACGCACACATCCCTATAGGTGCCTTGTTGCCCACAGTAATACGTAAAGGACTATTTGTTTCAGGTATCAAAAAGCGTGCAGCTCCACCAAGGCCCCTGCTGCATAAAGAGCCTATGAGGCAAGACAAGCCCCAATAAAATGAAATTAAAACGGCGGTGCACCACTGAGAAAGCAAATATTTATCATACAGTAAAAAGAGAGTCCAATACTCCGGTGATGGTGATGGAGCAAATCTTCCATTTAATTCTTTTCAATCCAGTATTCGCACAGAAGTCTTATTACAGCATAAGGTACATAGAATTAACAGCCAACGCGTTTCGCCCATCAACAAAGGGCTTCTTCAGGGCTGTAATATAACATAGAGCAAAGATATACAAAATGTAAAATAAAGGAAAAGAAAATAGTTGCATGAATACGAAAATGATAATGTACTGCATGCCAACACGACCTGAGTCCCTATTACAAACAGTGCAAACATACGTGAAAGAACATGAAAGTGCCTAAGTATTGTCATATCCAAATAAGAGGTATCTTGAAATATTCAAAAACATGTGACATACAGTGTATTGGGAAGAACCGGCAAGGAAAGCCAGAAAGAATTAAAAGAGATACATCAATACTGTGAAGAAACCCGAAAAGCGAAATTTCCACCAAGTGCAGAATCAGTGTTCAGAGTCAGGAAAGGGTCAATGTGAAGAGATATATTAGAGAAAGTGAATGTATCAAAGTAGTATACATGAACCAGGAACCCAGGGAAACAAGGTTTCCACCTGGTGCGAAGCCAGAGTAAAAAGTCAAAAAAGACAGTGTAAAGAAATAATACAAAGTAAAGTGGGCGTACCAAAGTAGTATCCAGTCGGTCATAATAATCAATGATACAGTCATAGATAAGGTGCCTGGCAAGGAAAAAACGTGGAAAATAATTGAAAGAAGAAGAGCGACAGTTCCTGATATACAAATGTAGAGATATCAAAACTAGTGAAAAAGGGAAACATATACAATTAAATCCCATCAGTTAGCAATAATAAAATTTGTGCCAAAGATCAAGGTGAAAGAAAGTACAAAAAGTAAAAAACGGGAAAAGGAAATTAACTCATTGTGTGCCTGTTGCAGGGTAGTTAATATAACTAGAAACAACGTGCTTATTATAAACCGTCATGCGAACGGCACAGCACAGAAACCAGTACGCCCTGGACGTAAAGGGACCAAAAATACAACTGCCCCCACACGATATGAGAAAGAGAAAGAAATGTCTTACCGAGAAAGTATTAATAATATGGATCAGGCATGGTCCATAGCCGGTATCGCGGTTAGAGCGACCGATTTTGTCATACGGGGCTGGTGAAATTGAAACGCCGGTCCCGGTGTGTGAGTAGAAAGGGAAACCCCCGCTAAGACAGAGTTTAAATAATTGAGAAAATCTGGAAATCCGGATGCGTCAAGAAGAAACTAAAAGTCAAAAACGGACAATGCAGAGCAGCCATCTTGAAGGTATTCCAAATACGGATCCTATTCACAGTATCTAGGAACACCGAACAACTGTGCTCCATAGAAGTAAAAATAGAAAAAGGACAAAATTAAAGGGGCCATCTTAGAAGTATATGCAGCAAAGAAACATATGGACAGACTGGATACCACAACGTGCTAAATTAAAAAGAGTGTAAAGCGAAACGTAGAAAAGCGAATGAGGAGAGAGGGGAAGAGGAAAACTCATATAACCCCAAGGGAATTCAATGTACTAATAAGACCAAAATAGTTGACAACAGGGGCCAATTGCAATATTCAAGAATTTGAATTGAAAGAAATAGGGTTCATGTACGAACCTTGATAATAAGCAAATCAAGCCTATTCAACACATGCGGAGCTATGCACGTCTGATAATGCAGCATTGCAAAAGACAGATTTAGATGTAATCTATATATTTAGATATTCACATTATGCAGGTGAATATAAATTTTGATACATCATACAGTGAACCCATTGAAAACAATTATAAGCTGGTTCAAGAAACATTGAGCAGTGTACATTCATTTGCTAGACATTGTAGTCCAAATCAAACAGTGTCATATGAATCAACACACAAAAAATATATTATAGAAAATAGTGGAGTTTGTGATCAGTGTTATGGCCCAAATCCACTGCTCGTAGGTGGCAGATCCAGGCTGCCTCCCTTTGACGGAATATCAATTCCCTATTGCCCCCTCTAGGGTGCATGGGAATATGATCAATCCCCTGGAACCAACTCTGTGCATCATTAGGATGAACCGATGCTACGTCAGCTGTTAATGGATAACTAATATTATTATTCCTAATGGCACGTAAGTGTTCCTGTATTCTGAGTTTTAAACATTAAATAAATATGATTGACTCAGTGCTTTATTACATTAGAAAAATTGAGCCACATTTTATGGGGAATCCACGTAAATGTGAAAGGGCAAGAATGCATTGCATTTATGAAATACAGTGCATGCCTGTCCTTTCCCCCTGTGCTGGTGAACAATTGTCTGCCTAGTGCCAAGGCAGGCACCCTTGCACCAGGAGGCAAGGGTGACTACGTTGCACACAGGACTGTTTTTGTTCAAGAAGGGACAAAAACAATTCCAAGATGCGTTTTCCTCTTTTTTAGGTGTGTTTCAGAAATATTTCTCCTCAGAACGCCTGCTTTGGGGAGGTGTAAGATTTTGGTGCTGCCCCACGTTTACATGATTTTATAAATCTGGGGCTGTGAGAAATTGGGTTGTTGACTGGGGTGAGAGCCCTGGACAAGCAAAAGCAACATACCCTTGCAGAGTGAACCAAAAATGTCACTAATTTAACCTATGCATAACCCTGGGTAGCTTGGCACAAAAAGCAGTCAGGCTAAACTTAGAGGCAATGTGTTCAGTATTTTTGCACGACACAATCAATAACACAGTGAAAATACAACACAATAAAAATCCCAAACCAATTTAGAAAACTAGAGATTTTGTAATCACTTACCAAAACCATCAAAATCCAATTAGTAGAACCAAAGTTATGATTGTTTTAAAGTTTAAGGTTCAAAATAGCAAGCCCTCAGTTTTAGAAAATGGCCACCTGTGCACCACAACCAAAGGTGCAGCAGTGGATGGAGACCTCTTAGGGATGCAAGACTCACTCAGGCTGGGTCCAGGTGCAGGTGTCAGATGGTGGGAGCCTGTTATGTTCCTGTGGCTCAGAACAAGAGACCAGCCAAGATAGCTCTTGGAGTCACTTCTGAAGTCCTGGATGCAGGTGGTGATGCAGGGGTCTACAGCAGGACTGGCCTCTGAAAGTTCCAAGCAGGCTCCAGGCAGCAAAGCTGTCCTTCCAAGTACAGCAGCAGTCACAACAGCAGGCAGTACTCTGAGAGACCTTCCTCCGGTCCAGTAGTGAACTGAGGAGTGGGTCTAACAGCCCTATTTTATACCCTGGGGCCTTGTTCCTAGAAGTAGGGTGACATTTCCAGAAGGGTTTTATGAAGTTTTGTGAATTTCCTGCTTCCCCTTCCTGGCTCCTAGCTGGCTTCACTGACAATAGAGGGTCGTAAAGCATATTGTGCTGCAAGCGGGGCTGTGCTTAGCTCCAACCCCCTAATCAAGTCAGTTAATGGCCCATTCAATGTCTGCTAATCCCCCTGTTGTGTGACTGTCTGTGGTGAATTTACAACTGTCAGTTACACCCAGTCATGTGACCTAAGGTAGGTAACAGGCACAGAGGGTTAAGGGCAGGAAAATGCCAAAAGTGAAAAAAGATCAGAGGAGCCAGGGCCTATTAAGCAATTATAATTAATTTATTTAAAAATTGGAAGAGGGGCCAAACAAATTGCAACTACACCATCTGCCTTTTTATGTACATTTAACCATTGCACTTGTTCCCAATATTAACAATTTCAGTCAAATACATTTACATGCAAGCTTTGGAAAACATCCTTGAGGTGTAGATCATAGTCAAGTTGGGATTTTACAGCCACGCAGCTATGTCATCTACTTATTTTTGACATAGCGCTCAACTTGTCATGCTGCCTCATTTTTTGTGAGGGGAGCCCAGCCATGGTGGCTGTTAATGGATTTTGTGTCCAGAGTATGTCAATGAGGTATATACCAATCAAATTATGATTTAGGGAGTGAACACAAGCACCTTAACACTAGTTAGCAGTGGTAAAGTGCACAGAGTCCTAAGGCCAACCAGAAAAAAAAACACATAAAGGTAGTAGGAGGAAGGCAAAAGGTTTGATGATGACCATGTAAAGATGGCCATTTACAACAGGGGCAGCATCAAAATCCATGGGTGTTGCGTGAGAAAACCCACTGCAACGTCCATGGAACTCCTTCCTGGCACAGAGGAAGGCAACACAGCGACTTGCGCTGCTTAGTCTTACTCCATATCTATGAGGCCAGGCAAAGCTGCACAATGTGACTTCTCATGGGCTCATAGATATGGTTGGGAGGCTTGCTCTGCTGGAGCATCAAAAAGGTGAGGCTCGAGTGGCCCAACCATCTCATAAATATGCCCCTGTCTTCTTACACTCCCAAACAATTGTCACCCTACATGACACATGTAAGATTGAATCATGTCACACCTAAGCACAGTTTGACCATTTAAATGACAAACATGACCAACCTTTGGACCTGTCTGCTATAACTGTAGGATCAATGAAATTGTGTACAAAGTGTGATATGTTGTTTTTCAGTGTATACATTGCATCCCACATTATTGACCAGTAGCATGGGTTAAAAGCCATGCATTGCCCCAGATGCAAGGTGCATTTACCTATTGCACCAGTTTTAACTCCGCATCGAGGTCAATGCTTGTACAAAGCAACAGAATTGCCAATGTGCTGTTTGTACATTTTCACATATCAAAATCACCACAGTTGCGTGAGAAAAAACTCTGCATTTGTCAAAAACCGATGATCAGGCTGCATAGTAGGAAGTGTGAAGTTACTTTCACTTTCTCTTACTTTCTATTAGTCTGTGCTGGGTCTTCCTGGTTTTTAAGAGTTTCTCTGCGATTGTTGATAGTTTGGTCTTGTCTGTGTGTGCTGTGTGTCTCAAAAGAGTTGCGTTTCTGTTCATTATTCCCCTTTTGTATAGTTTTGTCGTATTTTTGGTCACTGTTTTGTTTGTGGTTGTAGTTTGTCATTTTGTGGGGTTTCCTTCTAGGGGTATTTTAAGTAGTTGCAGATTTAGTTCTGTTATGTAGTGTTAGTGGAAAGGATAAGGACATGTTGGGGAGGGGGAGAATTTCTCTGAGCAGGAGTTCGGTGGCCTCATTTGGTTAGCTATGCACTATCTGCTGAGACTGGTTGTGGCTGAGGGCAGGATGAGCCAGGGATAACCTACTAAAGATAAAAAAGACAAATGGGAGCATGTCTTCCTGCACCACCAGAAAATATTTGAGGTGGAACGTACTGCACATTAGATGAAACATCGGTGGGTTGGTGTTTTGGCACAGTAGGCTGATCTCATTGACCTCCTGGGACAAGAGCATGGTTGACCTGTCGGTATGTATTCCCGCTGATATTCGTGAAGTAGCTATTTAATTGATGTTAAATAAAAATGTGTATTGTACATCATATTTAAAATTTATTTTTTCTGATTGCAAAGTCCAAGATGTACCTCAAATTTAGATGAAATAATGGACATAATGAACATAAGAGAACTTTGTAGCATAAATTTGAGAGTATGGTTGGGCCGTTGCATCACTTTTAGTGATGAAGCGCTGGCTGGCAGCAATATCCTTGAGTCCATGCTAATCAACTTTGTGTGGCTTAGAATGGCCTCATAGATATGGAGTAAGGCAATGCTGCGCAAAAAGATGCTTTGGCTTAATTTGTGTCAGGGAGGCCTTCCATGGCCGTTGTGATTGCTGATCCCCTGCAAAAACCCATGGATTGTTATGCTTCACCAAATTTACAATGCCATGTATAATTGGGAATGCATCAAAAATTCACACCTTCCCAGCAGATGTGCACCAATGAGTGCCAGATTTACAAGGCCCTAGCTCCTCTTAGCGCCACACTAGCGTAATTTGTTTACGCTAATGTGGTGTTAAGGAGGCAATTCTCCTTCACTATATTTACAAAGTGGCGCAAATTTTGCATTGCGCCACTTTGTGCTCCCTTGTGCCACATTATGCCTGTGCCAGGCATAATGTATGCAAGGGGGCATTCCCCCACAGGGAGGCCCGTAAAAATGTCACAGTGAAATTTACAACATTTCACTGAGCAATTTTTAGCATCATTTTTTAATGCCTACTTGTTGGCACAAGGCAGCTGAAATGGAGCTAGTGCATGGGGAAAGAAAAGGAATACACCATATGCTATACAAATGGCACATTCCTGCACTTTCCCTTTGAGGCAGACCAGTGCAGCAATGTGTAATGGTTCAACGTAGACTGACATGATGGTGTCCAGCATAACTAAATACATCACATGTCTGAACCGTACTTTAGCTATGTGATGATGGATACATTTAACCTACATACTCCAGCCAGTTCACTGATGCAATGCTGACTAGATGTGTTAATTGATGTTGCCATAATCAGATATTTGATACTAAGCTGTTATGTAAATATGTAAATCTGTGTTTGCATAGTTTATTAGATGTCTCTGTAAGCATATGTTAAAGCACTATTTACAATGCCATGTTCCAAATCATGTTTTCCAGGGGGACATAGACCATTCATCTGGGATAGGTTGACTCATTCCATGACCCCAATGCTACTGGTAAGTATCATAAGTACATGTATGTTGAATGTTTAGGTCTATGTGTTTCTAATGTACATGAAACATTGTGATGTGTTTTGGGAGGTAATGATCACCAATTTGCTGACAGTGGCCCTCATTATGATGATGGCGGGATACCCCGCCGTCAACCACTCTGACGGTCGACGGAAGACTGCCAGCGCGACGAAGCTCCCGCCGGACCTATAATGATGTTCCCGCTGGGCCTTTACATTGACGTCGGCTCCAAATGGAGCCGGCGCAAATGTGGAAGTGCAGCGGGTGGAGCAGCATCCGTCACAATTTTCACTGCCCGTAAGTCAGGCAGTTAAATGCACGACAGGGCTGTGCATGGGGGCCCCTGCACTGCCCAAGTGCATGGGTACCGAGTCACCTATTCCGCCAGCCTTTCCCTAGCAGTGTAAACTGCCAGGAAAATGCTGGTGGAATGGGACTCATAATCTGCAGGGCATCCTGGTGGCGGTAGCCTGGCAGTGGCGGTGTTTCCACCATGGCGTTTTGCCACGGTCATAATAGGGCGGGCGGACCGCCACTACTGTGGCAGTCTGCCCGCCACTGTGAGTCAATGGACTGACGGATTCATAATGAGGGCCAGTGTGTGAAACACAATGGAACCTGACCACGTTATAATCGTGAATGAAAACATAAGCATCCCATTGTGAAGGTAGGGTGTATGTAAGCAGGCACATATGATGTAAGCATGTTAGCATTTTGGTAATGTATGCCCATCTGCATTCATGTGGCTTTGGGCACACTAACCATCACCTGTTGCAGGATCTGCATATGTTCGACATAAACATATTAGCTGGCACCAAAAATGGCACTATGCTTTGCAATTAAGTTTAGGCATATGAAGTAGCACAGTGAAATGTGTGTTGTAAAGCATGTGTGGCTAGTGGTCAGTTACTTGTGAAAATAATGGGTTGGAAACAGGTACAGAAGTTGTACAAGATGTTCCCACAGACACTGTTAAAATGCATGTGCAAGTAGTCATGATGGAATCCGGGGCATACTTTATGTCAATATTCCACAAGTGTTGCATTAACAGGCAGCATACTTAGACCAGAAAAGGCATGTACCTTAGATCTCTCAAGCTAAACATACATCTGTTTGACTGACTCCAAGGGTGTGAAAACACACTGGATGTATTACACCTTGTGTTTCAGTCAACAACATACCTGTCCGTGTAGTAGTATGCCAGACAAAATACATAATATATAAAAAATCTATGTGTGTCATCAGGGTACCCATCAAAAATGTACCTATTTTGTTATGGATATTAACAACATTATTTTGTGAAATGGAAATGTTAAATTTTCAAAATATAAATGATCCATGACAAGAAACAGATGACATGGGTACATGTGTGACTGTTGATGTGTTTGATCATCATCAACTTAATTTGAACTTCTATTTGTTGGCCTACCCTAAGGTATTTCTTACTCTACTGTGAGGTTTGGTTGTTGTGATGCATCCTCAAGTGTACTTGTGCCTCACTCAAAGTCATGGTACAAGGGTGCCTGCATTATATGCAACAAAGCTCTGGGTCTGGTGTGTGTACCGACATGCATGTATACACTCTTCAGAAACATTGTTTAAATCATGATGTGTGCAGCCAAATGCAGTCTTGAGGTGATGTGCGCATTGAGACATTGAAATATAAATAAGGATGTTATTGGCTACAAGGGTCAACCAGAAGCCACATCACATTTCCCTACGGTTGCTTGAGGTACATAAATTAAAGCTATCTTAGTCATGTTTTGTAGGAGATAACTGAAAAACACATATCCATGTATGCGCTACCTGACACTGACTAAATAAAGTTAGCAATGCATGGTAGCTTTTGTGACTTCAGATGGGGTATGCAACAGAGAGGCATACTACCTGGATTGTATCGCCTTAACCACTTTCACATATGTGTATGTGAAACTCTCTGCCCACTTGTACAATGCAATCCATCAACCCAATTAACCTACTCAGGACCATGGGTCTCATTACAACCTTGGCGGGCGGCCTCCGCCGCCCGCCAAGGTTTAACCGCTGTGCAGCCGCCAAAGCGGGCGTACTCCCGCCGGCCCCATTTTGACATCCCCGCTGGGCCGGCGGGAATGTCGGCCGCAACATGGGGGCTGGCTCCTAATGGAGCCTGCGGTGTTGCGGCCGTGCGACGGATGTAGCTGCACCTGTCGCGCTCTTCACTATTTTTTTAGTTTAGTATGTGTAAGTAGTTTATGGTTGGGTGTTGTTGATGTCAGTATTGTGCAAATACATGTGTGTCAAGGGGTGGGGAACTGATGTCTGACTTTTTTTGTGCTAAATGTATAGGATAAGTTTGGTTAAGTTATGGTAATGTTAAGGTAGTAGGTGTAGGATAAATAAATTAAGGTTAGTTAGGCATAGTTTAGATATAGTAAGTTAGTGTAGGATATGTAGGTTTTAGGTAATTTAGGTTTAAAATAGATATGGTAAGTAAGTATAGAATAGTTTTACTTATTTTATAAGTATGAAAATTGAATTTATAAATATTTATACGACTTTCATGATTTGTTATTCATTTGATGCAGAAGAGTTGCTATCATTGCTTAGGAGGAGTTGAGTACACAATGTACAGATTGCCTCCATTGTTTGTAGATATGTGCAAGTTTGTGTGAGGCCTATGGACAAGTGTCAGTCTACCTCCCACGTGAGTCACTTAAGTACTCTTCACCAATCTGTGGGCACTGTGAGTGCTCTTTTTCATGTGAATTTACACACAGCCCAACACAGATAGTCATCAACTGTTGTACAGTGTACGTACTAGAATTTGCATAGATGGTTCTGTTGCTCAAGATTAACCATTCCTGCATATGGTGGGACACACACTGGTGGCAACCACTTACACACTCACCCTTATATCATTGAGTAGGAGATCATCGTTATTCGCAGCTTGTACGTTATGGATGTGTTCCCCATCTGCATAGATAACCTCAATCATCATTGCCATTGATTACTTGGTAAGTGGGGGAACTTCCTGCATGTGACTTTGTGCAACTACTTGATAAGTTAGTAAACCATAAATCTCCCATTTCCTCTTACCCTAGGGATGTGTAGCTTGATTAATGGGTGTGTGACCTGGCCCATAATTTTTGTTATGTGTGTATGTTGTTCTATTGATATAATGTGTGTTTACATTCACACTCAATACATGTGAGGACTCTCAGGGCAAAGGAACACATTGACCCTACATATCTCAATGTGCTTTAAGACACTTTTTATCAGTTGACACAGGATCACCAACACATATTTGTTGTAGTTAATGCTTACTGATTTCCAAGGTGTAACACTGTGCTTCAACATCCTTCAGTGGGATAGCTAAGATGCAAAATCTTAAGGAGTCTGGCCATTAGTATCTGTATGTTGTCAGTGCATGCATTATTATGGTTCTTATGGGATCTCTTCAATGTAAGCATTGAGGGAGATATATGTGTGTGATCATGTTATCTTGACCACTTAGCAAGTTATATGCGATTGTGTGTAACAGTGTTAGTGGCTCAAATGCATCACAGGACCCATTCTGTGCATGTAGGCATTTATTGGAAGAGTTAGGCCTGTGCACTGTGTGCCTGTAGAATTACTGATGGTAATTGTCTCACCATGACGCTCAGTAGTTTGATAGGACTTTCAACACAATGCCCTTGCGGTAGGTTTACATCAAACATGCCCATGTCCACCCAGAGCATTTGACTCAATGACTTGAAAAGCAAAGAAGTGGTTCTTAGATTGACATATCCACCATGGTTTACCTGCAACAGACTGACAACACACTGGTTCATGGTAGTGCTGTATTAGCAGGTGTGTGCGGTGTCAATTCAAAAGTAGAATTTCTTGGGGCAACAACCACAAAATTATTGTAGTGTGCAAAGGATGTCCAGACAGGGTCTATAGGGGCTACATGCCATGTGGCATGTCTAGGAGAGGAGTATTCCAGTGAGGAGGATGTCCAAATTGCCATTAAGGAAGGAAGGCCATATCAACAATACATAAATGGATCAAAATAACAGTTGGGCATACACAAAGGGGACAGCACCCGGTGACAAGGCAGGTGGCATGATCATACACACAGGTCCAATGGAAAACTGGCTAAGAGGCACAGACAAATGTTACTGGGCAGCTTTAAGCCGGAAAGTGGTGTAGTCCACCTCTTCATCCGCTGATGTGTGTTGAGCCTCCCCTGAGGATGATGGTGATTGTGCAGAAGCCATCTGAGGCACACACACATCAAGGGCAGAAGATATGACTCGCCTGTCCTCGCTGCATCTGTCTGTGCCAGCAAGAAAGGCAGCACAGCACTGACAAAGGGTCTGATGGCATGCCAACAAGCCAACAAGGTTGCTGTGGAAGGCGCCCATGATTGCAATTTAGGAGTGCTGCTTTCTATCTATAAATTGGACGATGATGCAGATGGCTCCCAGCTGTGTGGCAACCTCATTGGCATCACATTGGCAGGACTGTTGTTATTGCCTCTGAGTCATGACACCAGCAATGTCAGCCAGGGAATGTTCCCTTCTGTTTCATATCCTCAGAGGTGTCCTTATTAGGAGTGAGGCACCTATGGACTCCCAACAAAAGAACATGCAGCAAGCTCATAGATAACGCACACATCCCTATAGGTGCCTTGTTGCCCACAGTAATACGTAAAGGACTATTTGTTTCAGGTATCAAAAAGCGTGCAGCTCCACCAAGGCCCCTGCTGCATAAAGAGCCTATGAGGCAAGACAAGCCCCAATAAAATGAAATCAAAACGGCGGTGCACCACTAAGAAAGCAAATATTTATCATACAGTAAAAAGAGAGTCCAATACTCCGGTGATGGTGATGGAGCAAATCTTCCATTTAATTCTTTTCAATTCCAATACTTGGTATTCGCACAGAAGTCTTATTACAGCATAAGGTACATAGAATTAACAGCCAACGCGTTTCGCCCATCAACAAAGGGCTTCTTCAGGGCTGTAATATAACATAGAACAAAGATATACAAAATGTAAAATAAAGGAAAAGAAAATAGTTGCATGAATACGAAAATGATAATGTACTGCATGCCAACACGACCTGAGTCCCTATTACAAACAGTGCAAACATACGTGAAAGAGCATGAAAGTGCCTAAGTATTGTCATATCCAAATAAGAGGTATCTTTAAATATTCAAAAACATGTGACATACAGTGTATTGGGAAGAACCGGCAAGGAAAGCCAGAAAGAATTAAAAGAGATACATCAATACTGTGAAGAAACCCGAAAAGCGAAATTTCCACCAAGTGCAGAATCAGTGTTCAGAGTCAGGAAAGGATCAATGTGAAGAGATATATTAGAGAAAGTGAATGTATCAAAGTAGTATACATGAACTAGGAACCCAGGGAAACAAGGTTTCCACCTGGTGCGAAGCCAGAGTAAAAAGTCAAAAAAGACAGTGTAAAGAAATAATACAAAGTAAAGGGGGCGTACCAAAGATGTATCCAGTCGGTCATAATAATCAATGATACAGTCATAGATAAGGTGCCTGGCAAGGAAAAAACGTGGAAAATAATTGAAAGAAGAAGAGCGACAGTTCCTAATATACAAATGTAGAGATATCAAAACTAGTGAAAAGGGGAAACATATACAATTAAATCCCATCAGTTAGCAATAATAAAATTTGTGCCAAAGATCAAGGTGAAAGAAAGTACAAAAAGTAAAAAACGGGAAAAGGAAATTAACTCATTGTGTGCCTGTTGCAGGGTAGTTAATATAACTAGAAACAACGTGCTTATTATAAACCGTCAAGCGAACGGCACAGCACAGAAACCAGTACGCCCTGGACGTAAAGGGACCAAAAATACAACTGCCCCCACACGATATGAGAAAGAGAAAGAAATGTCTTACAGAGAAAGTATTAATAATATGGATCAGGCATGGTCCATAGCCGGTATCGCGGTCAGAGCGACCGATTTTGTCATACGGGGCTGGTGAAATTGAAACGCCGGTCCCGGTGTGTGAGTAGAAAGGGAAACCCCCGCTAAGACAGAGTTTAAATAATTGAGAAAATCTGGAAATCCGGATGCGTCAAGAAGAAACTAAAAGTCAAAAACGGACAATGCAGAGCAGCCATCTTGAAGGTATTCCAAATACGGATCCTATTCACAGTATCTAGGAACACCGAACAACTGTGCTTCATAGAAGTAAAAATAGAAAAAGGACAAAATTAAAGGGGCCATCTTAGAAGTATATGCAGCAAAGAAACATATGGACGGACTGGATACCACAACGTGCTAAATTAAAAAGAGTGTAAAGCGAAACGTAGAAAAGCGAATGAGGAGAGAGGGGAAGAGGAAAACCCATATAACCCCAAGGGAATTCAATGTACTAATAAGACCAAAATAGTTGACAACAGGGGCCAATTGCAATATTCAAGAATTTGAATTGAAAGAAATAGGGTCCATGTACGAACCTTGATAATAAGCAAATCAAGCCTATTCAACACATGCGGAGCTATGCACGTCTGATAATGCAGCATTGCAAAAGACAGATTTAGATGTAATCTATATATTTAGATATTCACATTATGCAGGTGAATATAAATTTTGATACATCATACAGTGAACCCATTGAAAACAATTATAAGCTGGTTCAAGAAACATTGAGCAGTGTACATTCATTTGCTAGACATTGTAGTCCAAATCAAACAGTGTCATATGAATCAACACACAAAAAATATATTATAGAAAATAGTGGAGTTTGTGATCAGTGTTATGGCCCAAATCCACTGCTCGTAGGTGGCAGATCCAGGCTGCCTCCCTTTGACGGAATATCAATTCCCTATTGCCCCCTCTAGGGTGCATGGGAATATGATCAATCCCCTGGAACCAACTCTGTGCATTATTAGGATGAACCGATGCTACGTCAGCTGTTAATGGATAACTAATATTATTATTCCTAATGGCACGTAAGTGTTCCTGTATTCTGAGTTTTAAAGGGCGTTTGGTACTTCCCACATCGATTGTATTACATGCACAGATTAGATTAGATTTATCAAGACCAAAAACACAAATTTTACATTCGTGACAAGTGAAAAAGCCCCTCGGTTCCATGGAGAGCCAAGCGGTAGAACCAGTGACAGAGATATATCTGGCACATAATTGATCCCTTAGTGTCATCCCTCTACGGTAAGTAATCTTGTTTTTATTTGGTAGGTATCCTTTGAGACCTGAAATTTCAGACAGTAAAGACCAATGACGTTTTAAGATTTTTTAAATATCCTGACTGTGGGCTGTATAGCGGGTCACAAAAGAAAACAGTTCCATATAGTTCTTGTTGTCGCCATAAGATTTCGAAATCAGGGTTTCTTTCCTGGGTATATTCATAATGCGTTTTTCCTCTTGTAAAAGGGTCTTATGATTATAACCCCTCTTGATGAATCTCTGTTTTACAAGTTGGATCTGCGTAAGAAATTTATCGTTGGTACTGCAGTTCCGTCTCACACGCACCATTTCACCGAAAGGAATATTATGAATTACCGAAAGTGGGTGGGCACTGGTAGCATGGAGAAGACTGTTACAAGCTGTGGATTTTCTATATAACATACTCTGTATACAATTGTGCTCTATGAAAAATCTAATGTCCAAGAAATCAATGGTATCTTTACTATGATGTAAACTAAGTTTTACATTGTAAGGGTTGTCATTGAGAAAGGCATGGTACATGGTAAGTAGTTCAATGGTTCCATTCCATATTATAATAATATCATCTATATATCTCCCCCAAAAGACAATATACTCAGTCCAGGGGGAGGCATGTTTTCCCCAAGCATGTATTTTCTCATACCAGCCCATAAACAAACAGGCATATGATGGGGCAAATTTTGAACCCATCACCGTCCCTTGTATCTGTTGAAACCACTCAGTGTTGTGTAGAAAGTAATTTTTGGACAGAATAATGTCAATCATTTCTATAAGCATCTGGTTATGCACAAAATGATCAGCAGATCGAGTATTTAGATATGAAGTAACTGCTTGCATACTAAAGGGTTTTTGGATGCATGTGTATAGACTATTCACATCCATGGTGACAAATGTAAGGTCATCAGACCAAGTGAAGTCCTCAAATTGATTAAGAATATCTTTACTGTCCTGTATAAAAGAAGGTAAGTTGCACACAAACTTTTGTAAAAAGGAATCCACATATTCTGATAGTTTCTCTGTAGGTGAAGCGATACCAGATATAGTGGGTCTTCCCGGGGGGAAGTTACCCCCTCTATGTATTTTTGGAAGAATACATATACAGGGGTGTTTGGGGTTGGTTACAACAAGATATTTGAATTCATCATTAGAAAGTAAACCTGATTCGTGCCACCCCCATAGTTTATTATTAATATATTCCGTCAAGTCACCGATTGGATTAGTTGTGAGGTGCTTGTAACACGTAGGGTCAGCCGGTTGTTTATTTCATCCATGTAGTCACACCGGTTCATGATGACCACGTTGCCTCCCTTATCTGCCTCACGAATCACTATTGACTGATCATTTTTAAGGCTAGAGAGAGCCTTTCTCTCTCGTACAGATAAATTGTCAAATTGCTGCCAATTACTCTTACGTGTGTTAAAACATTTGTGTAAATCTGATGAAACCTTATTGGCAAACAGGTCAATGTTGCTATGATTATTAGCTGGGATGAATTTGGAGCATAATTTCAGCCCACTGGTCCTAACAGGATTCTCCATTATTCCTAATTCAGTTCTAATGTCCTTAATATCCCGATCTTTATCATCTCCTAAAGACATCAGGAGTTGTAAATCGTGTAGATCGGAAACAGATTGTATTGGCATGAGAGTATCCTCAGTGGAAGTCTCTACTGTCTGTGAGATAGGATGCAACCTATTTTCACCCCCCGTGGGAAGAGAAAAAATCATTCTTGAGTTTTAAAAGACAAGTACATTTAAATAAGTCCACGAAGACCTCAACTAAGTCATTAGTTTGAGTTGGACAGAATCCCCAAGCCCTTACTCAGTAAATTGCATTCCGTCATATTCAGAGAACGATCAGACAAATTGATTATAACCAAGTCCCCTTCTGTCTCGGTTGCTGTAGATGGACTCGATTCTAGTCCTTCTTGGACCTGGTTTGAACTCCCAGTTTTTCCGTGCCTTTGTCTCCATTGTTTCCCACCCCTTCTGGTCTCAGTTCTCTTTGATTTGTTTTTGTACCCAAACGTAATCTTTCCATATCCACAAAAAAAATTGAAGCACTGCGAGGGGTTGGTTTGGAAGGGCCACTCTCTCTTGAGGTACCACTATCTAATGAAGATACAGAGCTCCCACTAGACAAGTCAGTGTCACTAGGGTCTCTCTATGACACCGAGGGGCTTTTTCACTTGTCTCAAATGTAAAATTTGTGTTTTTGGTCTTGATAAATCTAAAGAATTTTGTTATAATAATACCAGGACATTTACCGTTAAGCATTTCATCAATTGCAATACAAAATGTGTTATTTATGTCCTGGGGTGTGCATGTAATATAATCTATGTGGGAAGTACCAAGGGCCAGATGTAGCAAGGGTTTTGCGAGTCGCAAACGACGAAAAACGCCGTTTGCGACTCGCAAAAGCCACTTTGCTATGTTGAAATGCATTTTGCGAGTCGGATCCGACTTGCAAAATGCATTTCCGAATCGCAAATAGGAAGGGGTGTTCCCTTCCTATTTGCGATTCGCAATGGTATGCAATTCCATTTGTGACCGCGTATGCGGTCGCAAATGGAGTCGCAGTTACCATCCACTTGAAGTGGATGGTAACCCATTCGCAAAGGGGAAGGGGTCCCCATGGGACCCCTTCCCCTTTGTGAATGGACCCCAAAACATTTTTTCAGGGCAGGGAGTGGTCCAAGGGACCACTCCCTGCCCTGAAAAAACCGAAACAAAAGGTTTCGGATTTTTTTAAATGCAGCTCGTTTTCCCTTAGGGAAAACGGGCTACATTTAAAAAAAAAAAAAAAACTGCTTTATTTAAAAGCAGGTCGCTAACATGGTGGCCTGCTGACTACAGCAGGCCTCCATGTTAGCGAGTGCCCATAGTCGGTATGGGGCCGCAATTTGCGACCCACCTCATTAATATTAATGAGGTGGGTCTTTGCGACCCCATACCGACTCGCAGAAGGTGTCTGAGACACCTTTCTGCATGACATTTTGCGACTTGCAAATTGCGAGTCGCTAGTACTCGCAATTTGCAATTCGCAAAATGTCATTTTGCTACATCTGGCCCCAAATGCCCTTTAAAACTCAGAATACAGGAACACTTACTTGCCATAAGGAATAATGATATTAGTTATCCATTAACATCTCACATAGCATCGGTTCATCCTAATGATGCACTGATTTGGTTCCAGGGGATTGATCATATTCCCATGCACCCTAGAGGGGGCAATAGGGAATTGATATTACATCAAAGGGAGGCAGCCTGGATCTGCCACCTACGAGTGGTGGATTTGAGCCATAACACTGATCACAAACTCCACTATTTTCTATATTATATTTTCTGTGTTTTGATTCATATGACACTGTTTGATTTGGACTACAATGTCCAGCAAATGAATGTACACTGCTCAATGTTTCTTGAACCAGCTTATAATTGTTTTCAATGGGTTCACTGTATGATGTATCAATATTTATATTCACCTGCATAATGTGAATATCTAAATATATAGATTACATCTAAATATGTCTTTTGCAAGGCTGCATTATCAGACGTGCATAGCTCCGCATGTGTTGAATAGGCTTGATTTGCTTATTATCAAGTTTCGTACATAGACCCTATTTGTTTCAATTCAAATTCTTGAATATTGCAATTGGCCCCTGTTGTCAATTATTTTGGTCTTATTAGCACATTGAATTCCCTTGGGGTTATATGGGTTTTCCTCTTCCCCTCTCTCCTCATTCACTTTTCTACGTTTCGCTTTACACTCTTTTTAATTTAGCACGTTGTGGTATCCAGTCCATCCATACGTTACTTTGCTGCATATACTTCTAAGATGGCCCCTTTAATTTTGTCCTTTTTCTATTTTTACTTCTATGGAGCACAGTTGTTCGGTGTTCCTAGATACTGTGAATAGGATCCGTATTTGGAATACCTTCAAGATGGCCGCCCTGCGTTTTCCGTTTTTTGTTTTTTAGTTTCTTCTTGACGCATCCAGATTTCCAGATTTTCTCAATTATTTAAACTCCGTCTTAGCGGGGGTTTCCCTTTCTACTCACACACCGGGACCGGCGTTTCAATTTCACCGGCCCCGTAATGATAAAATCGGTCGCTCTGACCGCAAGACTGGCTATGGACCACGCCTGATCCATATTATTAATACTTTCTTGGTAAGACATTTCTTTCTCTTTCTCATACAGTATTTTGTGGGGGCAGTTGTATTTTTGGTCCCTTTACGTCCAGGGCGTACTGGTTTCTGTGCTGTGCCGTTCGCTTGACGGTTTATAATAAGCACATTGTTTCTAGTTATATTAACTACCCTGCGACGGGCACACAATGAGGTAATTTATTTTTCTATTTTTCCCTTTTATACTTTCTTTCACCTTTATTCTTTGGCACAAATGTTATTATTGGTAACTGATGGGATTTAATTGTATATTTTTCCCTTTTTCACTAGTTTTGATATCTCTACATTTGTATATTAGGAACTGCCGCTCGGCTTCTTTCATTTATTTTCCACGTTTTTCCCTTGCCGGCACCTTATCTATGACTGCATCATTGATTATTATGACCGACTGGATACTACTGTGGTACGCCCACTTTACTTTGTATTATTCCTTTACACTGTCTTTTTTTACTTTTTACTCTGGCTTCGCACCAGGTGGAAACTTTGTTTCCCTGAGTTCCTGGTTCGTGTATACTACTTTGATACGTCCACTTTCGTTAATATATCTCTTCATATTGATCCTTACCTGACTCTGAACACTGATTCTGCACTTGGTGGAAATTTTGCTTTTCTGGTTTCTTCACAGTATTGATGTATCTCTTTTAATTCTTTCTGGCTTTCCTTGCCGGTTCTTCCCAATACACTGTATGTCGCATGTTTTTGAATATTTCAAGATACCTCTTATTTGGATATGAAAATACTTAGGCACGTTCATGCTCTTTCACGTATGTTTGCACTGTTTGTAATAAGGACTCAGGTCATGTTGGCATGCAGTACATTATAATTTTCGTATTCATGCAACTATTTTCTTTTCCTTTATTTTACATTTTGTATATCTTTGTTCTATGTTATATTACAGCCCTGAAGAAGCCCTTTGTTGATGGGCGAAACGCTTTGGCTGTTAATTCTATGTACCTTATGCTGTAATAAGACTTCTGTGCGAATACCAAGTATTGGAATTGAAAATAATTAAATGGAAGATTTGCTCCATCACCATCACTGGAGTATTGGACTCTCTTTTTACTGTATGATAATTATTTGCTTTCTCAGTGGTGCACTGCCGTTTTGATTTCACCTACAGACTCTCTCTAGGGTGCCCACACTGGTCTCCATCCCCGTCTGCACTGCATCCACCAGCTGCTGCTTTACTTCAACCATTCACCTTTGAAAGACAACTTGAGGGTCCTCGGAATCAAGAACTGGGCTTGGACTGGCAGATGGGGATGGGGATGGGGCATGTCCTGGAGTAGGCGGATATTCTGGAGACCTAGAAATACTGTCATCCTTTGTTATGACCAGAGAAGGTGTTCCAATGGAGTCCAGGAGTTGCAGTAGGTGTATTCGTCCATGGTGGTCATTTTGTCATTCCCAACAGGTTTGTTATCCAGGACAGGCTGCTGGTCAGGTGTTGTTGTTTCTCCATCTGCAAAGTAATATGTTACTGGTGACCTATACTGGATGTTGACATGAGCAGTGTTGCTGACATCCAAAGTTTATTCTCATTCACTTTCATTTTAACATTGATGTATAATACATATGTTACTTGTAGGAGATAAGGCAAAACTGCACTGTAGTTGCCTTTCTGATGGCAATATGCTTCCATTGTGTACACAACCAATGTGTGAGAAGGATGACTTTCTGTGTCATAACACCCACAGCAACACAATTACACAACCTGCTGGCCTACCCTGCCTCTGAGGGTGAGTTGAGGAGCAGTACTCATCAGCCTTGTAGATTATGATCTTTTTTACAAGAAAGCTATACTCATTATTGTTTCCCTTCTTGAAACCACTAATGTGCACATTGGACACAGTCAGCAGGCTGCCTGCTTTCCCTCTAGCCGCTACTCAGCACACATCTCTGGGGACGGTGTTGTTGGTTTGTTTTTCTATTAGGTTTGATCCTGCAGTCTGCCTTACACACTGCAGACCACGTCAGTCTGCCATGCTGTCCTGTTTTACATTCACATTGTGCATATATGTGGCCAAGGGTGCATATTTGACACACACTCATACAACTCTACCCAGCTAGCAATCTTGCTACTGTGTAGGAATGTGTAAGGGTATGAACATACAATATATTTACCTATTTGTAAGAACACATGTGAAATCATTACATACACAGTTGTCCCCATAGCCCAGAAGAGCAGGCACTGTGTCAGAACTGTGAGGGGATATGCCCAGTCGATCTAAGTAATTTCAAACACTGACACTCACCACATTTTCCACTGAAAAAGTTGGTTATCTGCAGAGTATCACACTTCTCTTAAGTAAGCGCCACTCGCTTGGACCTGTACATGTGTCCTCTGGCACTCCTCATTTAGAAGCAGGGACTCAACATACTGTCACATACTGATGCCACCCGGAACATACATGGAGTATCATTTGAACACAACACCACCAATAAAAAATACTACATGCAAGTATAAAAGATGTTTAACTTCCTCCAGCTGTGAGTTATGTGTCATAGTCACAGTCAGACATTTCTTTGTCCTGCTCCCACACATGATACATCTTCACCCAGGTCCACATTCCATGTACGATGTAGGACACCAATGCCCTCTTCTATGCCCTCTTACATGGCATCCCTTCACAGCTGCTACACTAAGTGTGACACTATTAGATACAGCAGTGTGTGAGTGTGGCTCAGGCTACATTGCGGTACACACATCACAACATCATAACTCACCTCCTTGAAGTGCAATCTCTCCCCGTTCAGACACAGTGCCAGCTCAATGTGTTCAGCCACACCTACATTCCTCTACACTACCAGGGGCACACCAGGCTCACACACCAGCTATTCTCCCAACAACCACTTAAGGTCATCTGGTATGCCTCACATGAATTCAACACCAACCCAAGTATAACTTTGTAGTTGACAGGAGGTAACGTGGTCTTGACACACATCATAGCTGAAGCCACTCTAAAGTGAGGAGTTGATTCTCTGTAACCCCATTCTATTTCAATGCTTTACAGTCAGTATTTACGAGCACAGGCCCAGAAACAGACACAATGGGGCATATTTATGAGAGGCTTGTGCCACCGGAGCTCCACTTTTTTTGATGCTCTAGCAGCACAAGCCTCTCAACTATACCTATGATGCCATGCAAAGCCACTTTGTGTGGATTTGAATGACCTCATAGATATGGAGTAAGACAAAGCAGTGCAAGTCGCTGCATTGCCTTCCTCTGTGCCAGGGAGATCTACCATGGGCGTTGCAGTGGGTTTTCCTGTGCAACAACCATGGATCTTGATACTGCCCCAGAGTTACTGAATCATGTAAACCTGGGGCAGCACCAAAGCCTTATGTCTCCCCAGAGCAGGTGTAAATAGGAGAAATATTTTCATCTCTCCTTGTTTTTTCCTCTTGCCACCTATGCTGCTTTCTGCAGCAGACATAGAAAAAGGAAAATGCCTCTCTTGGCTGAATTTGTGCAGGAAACTGTCCTTCCTGCACAAAAACAATCCTGCATGCATCACAGGCACCCTTGCACCATGGTGCAAGAGGGCCTGCATTGGCACTAAGCAGCCAAATGTGCTCCAGTGCAGGGAGAAAGGTCATGAGTGCACTATAATGCATTAATACATAGCATTCTTGCCCTTTCGCATTAGCATAGGGCAGTGTAGCAAGAGGACTTGCAATGCTGTCCTCCGCCAGTTACCCATAATTGAGCCCCAGTAACCTCATAGTAAAAGGGAAGCAGCAGTGTCCTAGTCAAGTTGTGCAGGGTTCAAGTGTCCATGTATGATGTGCTGTTCTAGTCCAGGTATCTTTGCTTTGTATTGTGGGACTTGTAGCCCTGGTGACTCATGTTATATTTTCCAATAAAAGTTCCAGAATACAAAGGTTGACCTGGACTGGTGCTGCACATCACGCATGGAATGAACTAAGTTGACGGAGCTGGACTGGGCTGTACAACGTGTAACTGGGCAGTGTGTCTTATAGTTATATAATGCATGAACAGAACAAGTGAGAGATTCCTGACCTTTGCCATGCACACAGTGCAGGAACATAGTTTGCTGCACTTCACAGCATGACATTATTATGCATATATTCCATTGTTGCCACTTACACTGTTGGTCTTGCTGTTCCTCAAAGCCAGCAACTGCCCTGACACTTTTGCCACCAACTTTGCTGGGATGACTGATGCTAGCTGCTCCTCCAATTGGTCCATCTCCCCCTGGTCCTTAGGTCCTCCTCCAGTTTGCATTGCGGCCCTCAGGTTATTGGCCAGTTTCTCCTTGGTCCTACACTTATAATCATGCCAGCGCTTCTTTCACTCTGGCACTGTCCTTTTAGTTTGCCCTACACCATTGAGCTTCCCCAATATGGGCTGCCAAATATTTATTTCTTCCATAATGTCAATTTGAAGGTTACAAAGAGCTGATGTTCATGCCTTGTCACCTCTGTTACTAGTATTTCATTCTCCTCCTCACTAAAATGAATCCACCTCTTCCTCTTCCCCTGGGTTTCTGTCTGGACATCCTGGCTGGTGTTGGGGTTATTGAGATTGTTGTCCTGACTGCTACTGACCCCTGCTGCCTCCTCCATCTCTTCCTTTTGAGTTGTAGGGATTTTTTTTTTCACCACTGAGTCACTTTTTAAGGGATTTTTTATGTATGACGCATTCCATTGTGATGCAAAGGTGCTTTGCGGCCCATAAGCGTTGGTTTATGAACCGCAAAGCAGCCTTGTGCCACTTTTGCTGCACTTGCATCAGTTTTTGTTGCAACATCCATACCACTGATGCGTGAATTTCTTTGATGCACTTAAGACCGTTCTACATGGTGCACCATACCGTAAATGCGGCACATCCATGTTGTTGTTAACTGTCGTACCACTGTGCAACATTGTGCTGATGCATCGCTGCCTTGCCGCAGCAATGCATCTGTTTTTGTAAATATGGCCCATAGATTTTATAGTAAAGTACATGTACAGCAGACTTAAAGTGGTGTTAGCTGCAGCTAATGGGTGAATGCTAGCACTGTTAAACATAAGTTTAGAATTGTTGACCAATAGGTAATAAACAATAATTGTTAGAATAACAAGGCCTGGTGTCAGGCATTAGGATGGAGGAGAGTCCTCCCCCATCAGCATGCGCAGCACATCTGAAAAATAAAATAGGAATACAATTATTTTATTACCATTGTATTTTTTGCTGCTGCCAGCCTTAGCCTAGTGTGAGGGCAGGGCTATTGCTGCTGATTGGCAACAGGGAGGAGTATGGTGGCCACTCTAGTTTGAAGTGCACATGCCGGTTTAGCTGGCTACCTTGCGATGGACAGTCTGACATCCGTACCTTAAAGCTCCTCACCCCAAGTGGTGTTAGACACCTGTGTGGAGGGCTGATACAACCACCAGTGTTTCAAAGACAGCAGAGCCAGCCCACTTCAACAATTTCTGTTGCTCCTCACATGCTAGTTGATATTAATAACAGCAAGAGAGCAGCATCTGGATTGGTTAGGGAAGTTGGCACTGGGACCCCGCGCTCAGAGCCATGGACTGCTGGGACTGAAAAAGAACATCAAGGACACGCAGCCAATGGGTAAGCAAACTTTTCATTTTTAAATTAAGTAGGCTTTTTTACAGGCACTATGAGAAACTTACAATGCCTTCTGCCTCAGCTTCAGAACTCTCCGTCTGTCTTTAATGAGCCATGATTGAGAGATTTGGTGTTAAGCCTAAAAGCAATGCTAGTTTCTCACAGTGCCTGTAAGTGGTTCAAAATATTCATGTTGGTTGCCCCTCTACTTACGAATGTCACTAGCCGCCATTGAATACATTAAAATGATACAAAATGACCATTTTCAATACATTTCTGGTTAAAAAACTATCCAGAACTGGTTTTTGTTGTTCAATTGTTTTCATGATTTTTGAGAAAATAACAGAAGTCACAAAATACAAAAACTATTATTTGCCGAATAAATAAAGTTAAGAAATAACTCACATGATATAAACATTAGTCACATAATACGAGCAGCATTAAATGAATGAAAAACCACAAACAGGTTTATCAATATTAAAAGTATAATTCTATGGTAAAACAGCAAGCTAAATAATACTGAAACCATATATATTATTATACTATGAATAAAGCAATATTAAAGCATGCTAAAATCTCAGTTGGTTTGGTACATACTACAATTTATTTGTGGCATCAGAGAACGTGGTATCATGGGTAATGTAGCATCCTCACTTTAAGATATAGCAAACAGTGAGTTGAGTAATTTTGGAACTGGTTTGCTCTGGTTGTACCAGTGAAAATTTAATATTTAATACCA
Organism: Pleurodeles waltl; assembly: GCF_031143425.1. Taxonomy (NCBI): domain Eukaryota; kingdom Metazoa; phylum Chordata; class Amphibia; order Caudata; family Salamandridae; genus Pleurodeles; species Pleurodeles waltl. The sequence goes on from NC_090443.1 coordinate 450,353,692, forward strand.
GTACTTCAGATTAGACTAATTACAATGGTGCAGTGTTAACTGCCCATCACCACTTGCATTCCTGGACAAGTGCAAAAGCAATGTCTATCCAACTGACCGGTGCAAAAAACAACATAATGTCAGTACAAATTTGCACCAGTGCAGTCTATGTAATCCAAACATATTGGTGTAGAATTGCACCAGGACTGATGCAATAAATGCATTCTGGAAATGTAGGCATAGAATTTACCCTGCAGTTTGGTCCCACAGATTTTACGTACTAAAGGCCTGATGTGTCAACATTTTCCTGCTTTTGCCCACTTTGTGAGAGAAAAAAATGCAATATACTGAATTGCATTTCGAGTTGCAATTGACATTGTTGGTCGCAAAGTGCAAGTCCTTGTAACCCGCAAGACACATTGGTTGGTAGTCGATGCTCGCCCTTTCCTTGTAGCTTGCAAGGGTATGTGTCAGCTTTATGTGACTGCTCGTGCTATTGCAAGAGCTGGAAGGTTATCGGCTGTCCATGATTATCCTTGATTGCCTGTAATGATTAGCAAAGTGACAGGCAGACAGTTTCCGCTGGCAGTTCTACTGTGCAATTGACAATTGGGGACATCCGGTTGGGCAGATGAACTGCTCCCCAGATCCCTTTCATAATGTGCTACATTTTTGGCCATTACTTCCTTTGTCATCCTAAGGGATACATGTGGCGATGGTGGCACATTATAAAACAGCATGCCTAGTCGGGGGTGTGCTGTGCACTATAGGCCTCCAGCTCTGCCTTTGCAGTCGGGAGCAAGGTTTCAGAATTGAAGTCCTGCCTCATTCACACTGTGAATCCTTGCAAATCGCATCTCGGTGTTGATACAACCTCGCTGTGCAGATATTGTACAAAGACAGACTTTGATGTAAACCAACCAATGATCGAATATAAAATAACAATACGCCCACAGGTACATTTTAGCATTATTCTACAAAAGTATGTTGACAGATAACATTTTTTAAAGAAATGTCATCCTTTTTAGGTCGAGTGTAAGCATTCGACGTGGTGTATACTTTTAAGTATACTTATACTGTGAGTTCCAGCGATTTCATTTGTTGGTTCCAGTGTCCTTTGAAAATCCTTGCTTGCTAGTGGTCTGTTCTGCCTCTTTGTTCTGCCTTTTTCACTTTGGGAGCAGCACCAACTACTGTATAATTATGCTGTGTCCTGTTTATATCTTCTGCAGGGGACTTTTTTTTTGTATTTGCCTGTTGGTCTTACACTCTACGTGTGTGTTCAGTCCCTCCTCCCGACCAGCTCCCTCTGCAAACATAAAACCAAAAAGCAGAGGAAGGCTTTTCCAGTCACCCTCATTTATCTTAGCTCCCACGTTTGGCTGGTCTGCTTTTGTAACGGCCCATTAGGATTGCTCCTTTTACATGTGTTCTTACTCTGCATATTTTTTTATGCTTCCTGCACACTTTTTATTTTATTTGGGTGACTGGTTGAGCCACAAGAACAATGCACTTTCTTGAGCACAAATCATTTTGCTTTCTGGCTATAACAGAATGTGCTCGTGTATTTAGTTGCTCTGTTCCTGTTTATTGTTTTGTGGCTGTCACCCAAGTGAGTCCACCAGATCAGCTGATCTCCAATAAAAGCTGCTTAATGACCAGTGACACCACTGCTAATAGCCGTTCCCTTTCACCCAAGTGGGACACACTGGTTTTACCTCTCTGCAGCATTCAACACTGTATGCCACCAAACCCTTCACGCACACCTTTTCAATGCTGGAGTTCAACACAAGGCCCTGGACTGGCTCACCTCCTTCCTCGCCGAAAGAACCCAAAGAGTCTGCCTCCTTCCTCGCCGAAAGAACCCAAAGAGTCTGCCTCCCTCCTTTCCGGTCTCCAGCCACCAAGATCATCTGCGGGGTCCCCCAAGGATCCTCCCTCAGCCCCACCCTCTTTAACATCTACATGGCCCCTCTCGCCAACATCCTCCACCCCCATGGAATCACCATCATCTCATACGCAGACGACACCCAGCTCATCATCTCCCTCACCAGGAACCCAGCCACCACCAAGATAAACCTGCACGCCGGACTCCTCAACATCGCCAAATGGATGACAGCAAGCCACCTCAAACTAAACTCAAACAAAACAGAAATCATCATCTTTGGCCCCAACAAGACGGCATGGAACGACTCCAGGTGGACCACCACCCTCGGGCCACCCCCAACACCCACCACCCATGCACGCAACCTTGGCATCGTTCTAGACTCATCTCTCTCCATGACCCAGCAAATCAACGCCATATCATCCTCCTGCTTCAACACCCTTCGCATGCTGATAAGACTTTCAAATGGATTCCTTTAGAAACAAGAAGAACAGTCACCCACGGCCTCATCAGCAGCAGACTGGACTACTGCAACGCCCTCTACGCAGGGACCACACCCAAGCTTCAAAGAAAACTCCAGCGAATTCAGAACGCAGCAGCACGTCTGATCCTCAACCTCCCTTGCCATGAACACATATCCACCCGCCTCAGATCCCTACACTGGCTGCCCATCAACAAAAGGATCATTTTCAAAGTCCTCGACCACGCTCACAAAGCCATTCACGACACTGGACCGGCCTACCTCAACGAACGAGTAAACTTCCACATACCAACTCGACAGCTCCGCTCCACCGACCTCGTCCTCGCTACAGTCCCCCTCATCCAACTCACCACTTCCGGTGGCAGGTCCTTCTTCCACCTCGCTGCAAAGATCTGGAACTCCCTCCCCAACCACCTACACAAGATCTGGGACCTCCTAACCTTCAGAAAGCACCTTAAAACATGGCTTTTTGAGCAGTAACTGGCAACACCCCTCCAAGCCCTCCCCCCACAAAACACCTTGAGGCCCTAACGGGTGAGTAATGCTCTTAAGAAATTATTTGATTGATTGATTGACCTCTTCATTTACTTGTTGCTGTGTGCCAGACCTCCATGTTGTCATGAAAACACTGATGTTTACCAGATACACTGGTAATTATTCTGCTTGTTTTCGACTTGGCTCCACAGCCCCGCAAATCACTGACCTTTGAGAGACTGTCTCGTTTATTTTTCAAGCTCTCTCCCTTGAGATCTTTTTTGTGCTCGCAGTAAATCCATCAGCCACTTGGAAGTGGCGAAAGCTGAAAAGTCGACAAGGCTTCAACTTTGCGCTTGCTTGCATATGTTGGACTTCCCTTATGTTTCCGCCCTACTGGCCTCTTCCATCCACAATTTAATGAAAATTGTTAAAAACAGGCCTTCTTGAGTAACATTGTAGTGGACGGTTTGTTCCTTCTTGGCAGTTTTTTCTTTTCCGCCTATGGTCTGTTGTCCTTGCAGTCCGGCGCTCCCTTCTGTGACAGATGGGAATGCTCATCCTATTTTGTTTTCAATACTTTTTCGATCACATACTTTTACTATTGTGTGTGCTTTACTGTAGACTGAACATTTCTCAATGTAAATATGGCACGATTTTTTTAACCCCTTCTGTGCCCAGGACATAATGGTTACGTCCTGAGGCACAGTGCTGCTGTGCCCAGGACGTAACCATTACGTCCTGTGCACAGAGCCCAGAGGGAGCGCTAGAGCTCCCTCTGTGGGGTTCCCCCCCACCTCCCCAAGTCAGGGATGGTAGGGGAAGCCCTTCCCCTCCCACCCCCGACCCCCCCAACCCCCCCTGTCACGTCAGTGCGCGAGCGCGCGCTTATTAGTCACAGGGTCTCCCCCATCGCGCTGGAAGCAGAGCTTCCAGCGCGATTGAAAGAGAAATGCTTTGCATTTCTCTTTCAATTCCATGGGGGAGGCCCGAGAGGCTTCAAAGGGAAGGAAATGTATTTCCTTCCCTTTGAAGTCTCTCACAGGGTTTCAAAAGCCGGATTACTTGCAATCCGGCTTTTGAAACCCACTAGACACCAGGGATTGTTTTTTTTTTTCTGAAACTGTCAAAAGGGAGCGACCCCTTGGGCAAGGGTCACTCCCAGGGGGGGCATTTTTTTGGGAAGGCCTTTTCTGCCCCCCTGGGGGCAGATCGACCTATTATTAGGGCGATCTGCCCCCAGGGGGGGCAGAAACCTCTAGGCACCAGGGAGCTTTTTTTTTTTCTGATGTTTTCTTTTTTTTTTAGGTGGGGAGCGACCCCTTAGGCAAGGGTCGCTCCCCTATGGGGCAATATATATTTAGGCCATTTCTGCCCCCCTTGGGGGCAGATTGGCCTATTTTGATGAGGCCAATCTGCCCCCAAGGGGGGCAGAAACCATTAGACACCAGGGATTTTTTTTTTGCGCGCGAATTTCACGCAACGGGAGCGACCCCTTGGGCAAGGGTCGCTCCCCTGGGGGGCAAATTGTATTTAGACCATTTCTGCCCCACTTGGGGGCAGATTGGTCGATTTTAGGTCAGTCTGCCCCCAAGGGGGCAGAAACCACTAGGCACCGGGGATTTGTTTTTTGGGGCCAATGTCACGCAGGGGGAGTGATCCCGTAGGCAAGGGTCGCTCCCGGGGGGGGGGGGGGGGGGGGCGGTGGGTGCGGGTTGGGGGGGCAAATTTATTTTAGGCCATTTCTGTCCCCCCTGAGCCTATTATTAGGCCAATCTGCCCCCGGGGGAGGGGGAGGGCAGAAACCTCCAGGCGCCAGGGTAATTTCTTTTTTTGTTGTGTTTTTTTGTTTTTTTTTGTTTGTTTTTTTAGAGATAGGGAGCGAACAATCAGGCAAGGGTCGCTCCCCTGGGGGTCAAATTGGATTTAGACCATTTCTGCCCCCCTTGGGGGCAGATTGGTCGATTTTAGGTCAATCTGCCCCCAAGGGGGCAGAAACCACTAGGCACCGGGGATTTGTTTTTTGGCACCAATGTCACGCAGGGGGACCGACCCCGTAGGCAATGGTCGCTCCTGGTGGGGGGGGTGGGGGTTGGGGATGCAAATTTATTTTAGGCCATTTCTGCCCCCCCTGAGCCTGTTATTAGGCCGATCTGCCCCCAGGGGGGGCAGAAACCTCTAGGCGCCAGGGCAAATTCTTTTTTTGTGTTTTTTTTTGTTTGTTTGTTTGTTTTTTTAGAGATGGGGAGCGACCCATCAGGCAAGGGTCGCTCCCCTGGGGGACAAATTGTATTTAGACCATTTCTGCCCCCCTTGGGGGCAGATTGGTCGATTTTAGGTCAATCTGCCCCCAAGGGGGCAAAAACCACTAGGCCCCGGGGATTTGTTTTTTGGCGACAATGTCACGCAGAGGGAGCGACCCCGTAGGCAAGCGTCGCTCCTGGTGGGTGGGTGGGGGTTGGGAATGCAAATTTATTTTAGGCCATTTCTGCCCCCCCCTGGGGCCAGATCAGCCTATTATTAGGCCGATCTGCCACCAGGTGGGGCAGAAACCTCTGGGCGCCAGGGCAATTTTTTTTTTTGTGTTTTCTTTTTTGTTTGTTTGTTTTTTTAGAGATGGGGAGCGACCCATCAGGCAAGGGTCGCTCCCCTGGGGGACAAACTGTATTTAGACCATTTCTGCCCCCCTTGGGGGCAGATTGGTCGATTTTAGGTCAATCTGCCCCAAGGGGGCAGAAACCACTAGGCACCGGCGATTTGTTTTTTGGCGCCAATGTCACGTAGGTGGAGCGACCCCATAGGCAACGGTCACTCCCGGGGGGGGGGGGGGGATTTGGTGGTGCAAATTTATTTTAGGCCATTTCTGCTGCCCCCAGGGGGGGGCAGAAACCTCTAGGCGCCAGGGCAAAGTTTTTGTTTTTTTTGTTTTTTTAGAGATGGGGAGCGACCCATCAGGCAAGGGTTGCTCCCCTGGGGGGCAAACTGTATTTAGACCATTTCTGCCCCCCTTGGGGGCAGATTGGTCGATTTTAGGTCAATCTGCCCCAAGGGGGCAGAAACCACTAGGCACCGGTGATTTGTTTTTTGTTGTGTCCACGTTGTGTTTTGGGCCATTTCCTTTCGTGGGCGCTAGGCCTACCCACACAAGTGAGGTACCATTTTTATCGAGAGACTTAGGGGAACGCTGGGCGGAAGGAAATTTGTGGCTCCTCTCAGATTCTTGAAATTTCTGCCACAGAAATGTGAGGAACATGTGTTTTTTTAGCCAAATTTTGAGGTTTGCAAAGGATTCTGGGTAACAGAACCTGGTCCGAGCCACACAAGTCACCCCATCTTGGATTCCCCATGGTCTCTAGTTTTCAGAAATGCACAGGTTTGGTAGGTTTCCCTAGGTGGCGGCTGAGCTACAGGCCAAAATCTACAGGTAGGCACTTTGCAAAAAACACTTCTGTTTTCTTTAAAAAAATTGGATGTGTCCACGTTGCGCTATGGGGCGTTTCCTGTCGCGGGCGCTAGGACTACCCACACAAGTGAGGTATCATTTTTATCGGGAGACGTGGGGGAACGCTGGGTGGAAGGAAATTTGTAGCTCCTCTCAGATTCTTGAAATTTCTGCCACAGAAATGTGAGGAACATGTGTTTTTTTAGCCAAATTTTGAGGTTTGCAAAGGATTCTGGGTAACAGAACCTGGTCCGAGCCACACAAGTCACCCCATCTTGGATTCCCCATGGTCTCTAGTTTTCAGAAATGCACAGGTTTGGTAGGTTTCCCTAGGTGGCGGCTGAGCAAGAGGCCAAAATCTACAGGTAGGCACTTTGCAAAAAAACACCTCTTTTTTCTTTCAAAAATTTGAATGTGTCCACGTTGCGCTTTGGGGCGTTTCCTGTTGCGGGCGCTAGCCCTACCCACACAAGTGAGGTATCATTTTTATCGGGAGACATGAGGGAACGCTGGGTGGAAGGAATTTTGTGGCTCCTCTCAGATTCCAGAACTTTCTGCCACAGAAATGTGAGGAACATGTGTTTTTTTAGCCAAATTTTGAGGTTTGCAAAGGATTCTGGGTAACAGAACCTGGTCCGAGCCACACAAGTCACCCCATCTTGGATTCCCCTAGGTCTCTAGTTTTCATAAATGCACAGGTTTGGTAGGTTTCCCTAGGTGCCAGCTGAGCTACAGGCCAAAATCTACAGGTAGGCACTTTGCAAAAAACACCTCTGTTTTCTTAAAAAATTTTGGATGTGTCCACGTTGCGCTTTGGGGCGTTTCCTGTCGTGGGCGCTAGGCCTACCCACACAAGTGAGGTATCATTTTTATCGGGAGACGTGGGGGAACGCTGGGTGGAAGGAAATTTGTGGCTCCTCTCAGATTCCAGAACTTTCTGCCACAGAAATGTGAGGAACATGTGTTTTTTTAGCCAAATTTTGAGGTTTGCAAAGGATTCTGGGTAACAGAACCTGGTCCAAGCCACACAAGTCACCCCATCTTAGATTCCCCTAGGTCTCTAGTTTTCAGAAATGCACAGGTTTGGTAGGTTTCCCTAGGTGCCAGCTGAGCTACAGGCCAAAATCTACAGGTAGGCACTTTGCAAAAAACACCTCTGTTTTCTTTCAAAAAATTGGATGTGTCCACATTGCGCTTTGGGGCGTTTCCTGTCGCGGGCGCTAGGCCTACCCACACAAGTGAGGTATCATTTTTATCGGGAGACGTGGGGGAACGCTGGGTGGAAGGAAATTTGTGGCTCCTCTCAGATTCCAGAACTTTCTGCCACAGAAATGTAAGGAACATGTGTTTTTTTAGCAAAATATAGAGGTTTGCAAAGGATTCTGGGTAACAGAACCTGGTCCGAGCCACACAAGTCACCCCATCTTGGATTCCCCTAGGTCTCTAGTTTTCAGAAATGTACAGGTTTGGTAGGTTTCCCTAGGTGGCGGCTGAGCTACAGGCCAAAATCTACAGGTAGGCACTTTGCAAAAAACACCTCTGTTTTCTTTCAAAAATTTGGATGTGTCCACGTTGCGCTTTGGGGCGTTTCCTGTTGCGGGCGCTAGGCATACCCCCACAAGTGAGGTATCATTTTTATCGGGAGACGTGGGGGAACGCTGGGTGGAAGGAAATTTGTGGCTCCTCTCAGATTCTTGAAATTTCTGCCACAGAAATGTGAGGAACATGTGTTTTTTTAGCCAAATTTTGAGGTTTGCAAAGGATTCTGGGTAACAGAACCTGGTCCGAGCCACACAAGTCACCCCATCTTGGATTCCCCATGGTCTCTAGTTTTCAGAAATGCACAGGTTTGGTAGGTTTCCCTAGGTGGCGGCTGAGCAATAGGCCAAAATCTACAGGTAGGCACTTTGCAAAAAACACCTCTTTTTTCTTTCAAAAATTTGGATGTGTCCACGTTGCGCTTTGGGGCGTTTCCTGTCGCGGGCGGTAGCCCTACCCACACAAGTGAGGTATCATTTTTATCGTGAGACATGGGGGAACGCTGGGTGGAAGGAAATTTGTGGCTCCTCTCAGATTCCAGAACTTTCTGCCACAGAAATGTGAGGAACATGTGTTTTTTTAGCCAAATTTTGAGGTTTGCAAAGGATTCTGGGTAACAGAACCTGGTCCGAGCCACACAAGTCACCCCATCTTGGATTCCCCTAGGTCTCTAGTTTTCATAAATGCACAGGTTTGGTAGGTTTCCCTAGGTGCCAGCTGAGCTACAGGCCAAAATCTACAGGTAGGCACTTTGCAAAAAACACCTCTGTTTTCTTTAAAAAATGTGGATGTGTCCACGTTGCGCTTTGGGGCGTTTCCTGTTGCGGGCGCTAGGCCTACCCCCACAAGTCAGGTATCATTTTTATCGGGAGACGTGGGGGAACGCTGGGAGGAAGGAAATTTGTAGCTCCTCTCAGATTCTTGAAATTTCTGCCACAGAAATGTGAGGAACATGTGTTTTTTTAGCCAAATTTTGAGGTTTGCAAAGGATTCTGGGTAACAGAACCTGGTCCGAGCCACACAAGTCACCCCATCTTGGATTCCCCATGGTCTCTAGTTTTCAGAAATGCACAGGTTTGGTAGGTTTCCCTAGGTGGCGGCTGAGCAAGAGGCCAAAATCTACAGGTAGGCACTTTGCAAAAAAACACCTCTTTTTTCTTTCAAAAATTTGAATGTGTCCACGTTGCGCTTTGGGGCGTTTCCTGTTGCGGGCGCTAGCCCTACCCACACAAGTGAGGTATCATTTTTATCGGGAGACATGAGGGAACGCTGGGTGGAAGGAAATTTGTGGCTCCTCTCAGATTCCAGAACTTTCTGCCACAGAAATGTGAGGAACATGTGTTTTTTTAGCCAAATTTTGAGGTTTGCAAAGGATTCTGGGTAACAGAACCTGGTCCGAGCCACACAAGTCACCCCATCTTGGATTCCCCTAGGTCTCTAGTTTTCATAAATGCACAGGTTTGGTAGGTTTCCCTAGGTGCCAGCTGAGCTACAGGCCAAAATCTACAGGTAGGCACTTTGCAAAAAACACCTCTGTTTTCTTAAAAAATTTTGGATGTGTCCACGTTGCGCTTTGGGGCGTTTCCTGTCGTGGGCGCTAGGCCTACCCACACAAGTGAGGTATCATTTTTATCGGGAGACGTGGGGGAACACTGGGTGGAAGGAAATTTGTGGCTCCTCTCAGATTCCAGAACTTTCTGCCACAGAAATGTGAGGAACATGTGTTTTTTTAGCCAAATTTTGAGGTTTGCAAAGTATTCTGGGTAACAGAACCTGGTCCAAGCCACACAAGTCACCCCATCTTAGATTCCCCTAGGTCTCTAGTTTTCAGAAATGCACAGGTTTGGTAGGTTTCCCTAGGTGGCGGCTGAGCTACAGGCCAAAATCTACAGGTAGGCACTTTGCAAAAAACACCTCTGTTTTCTTTCAAAAAATTGGATGTGTCCACATTGCGCTTTGGGGCGTTTCCTGTCGCGGGCGCTAGGCCTACCCACACAAGTGAGGTATCATTTTTATCGGGAGACGTGGGGGAACGCTGGGTGGAAGGAAATTTGTGGCTCCTCTCAGATTCCAGAACTTTCTGCCACAGAAATGTAAGGAACATGTGTTTTTTTAGCAAAATTTAGAGGTTTGCAAAGGATTCTGGGTAACAGAACCTGGTCCGAGCCACACAAGTCACCCCATCTTGGATTCCCCTAGGTCTCTAGTTTTCAGAAATGTACAGGTTTGGTAGGTTTCCCTAGGTGGCGGCTGAGCTACAGGCCAAAATCTACAGGTAGGCACTTTGCAAAAAACACCTCTGTTTTCTTTCAAAAATTTGGATGTGTCCACGTTGCGCTTTGGGGCGTTTCCTGTTGCGGGCGCTAGGCATACCCCCACAAGTGAGGTATCATTTTTATCGGGAGACGCGGGGGAACGCTGGGTGGAAGGAAATTTGTGGCTCCTCTCAGATTCTTGAAATTTCTGCCACAGAAATGTGAGGAACATGTGTTTTTTTAGCCAAATTTTGAGGTTTGCAAAGGATTCTGGGTAACAGAACCTGGTCCGAGCCACACAAGTCACCCCATCTTGGATTCCCCATGGTCTCTAGTTTTCAGAAATGCACAGGTTTGGTAGGTTTCCCTAGGTGGCGGCTGAGCAATAGGCCAAAATCTACAGGTAGGCACTTTGCAAAAAACACCTCTTTTTTCTTTCAAAAATTTGGATGTGTCCACGTTGCGCTTTGGGGCGTTTCCTGTCGCGGGCGTTAGCCCTACCCACACAAGTGAGGTATCATTTTTATCGGGAGACATGGGGGAACGCTGGGTGGAAGGAAATTTGTGGCTCCTCTCAGATTCCAGAACTTTCTGCCACAGAACTGTGAGGAACATGTGTTTTTTTAGCCAAATTTTGAGGTTTGCAAAGGATTCTGGGTAACAGAACCTGGTCCGAGCCACACAAGTCACCCCATCTTGGATTCCCCTAGGTCTCTAGTTTTCATAAATGCACAGGTTTGGTAGGTTTCCCTAGGTGCCAGCTGAGCTACAGGCCAAAATCTACAGGTAGGCACTTTGCAAAAAACACCTCTGTTTTCTTTAAAAAATGTGGATGTGTCCACGTTGCGCTTTGGGGCGTTTCCTGTCGTGGGCGCTAGGCCTACCCACACAAATGAGGTATCATTTTTATCGGGAGACGTGGGGGAACGCTGGGTGGAAGGAAATTTGTGGCTCCTCTCAGATTCCAGAACTTTCTGCCACAGAAATGTGAGGAACATGTGTTTTTTTAGCCAAATTTTGAGGTTTGCAAAGGATTCTGGGTAACAGAACCTGGTCCAAGCCACACAAGTCACCCCATCTTAGATTCCCCAGGTCTCTAGTTTTCAGAAATGCACAGGTTTGGTAGGTTTCCCTAGGTGGCGGCTGAGCTACAGGCCAAAATCTACAGGTAGGCACTTTGCAAAAAACACCTCTGTTTTCTTTCAAAAAATTGGATGTGTCCACATTGCGCTTTGGGGCGTTTCCTGTCGCGGGCGCTAGGCCTACCCACACAAGTGAGGTATCATTTTTATCGGGAGATGTGGGGGAACGCTGGGTGGAAGGAAATTTGTGGCTCCTCTCAGATTCCAGAACTTTCTGCCACAGAAATGTGAGGCACATGTGATTTTTTGCCAAATTTTGAGGTTTGCAAAGGCTTCTGGGTAACAGAACCTGGTCCGAGCCACACAAGTCACCCCATCTTGGATTCCCCTAGGTCTCTAGTTTTCAGAAATGCACAGGTTTGGTAGGTTTCCCTAGGTGCCGGCTGAGCTGCAGGCCAAAATCTACAAGTAGGCACTTTGCAAAAAACACCTCTGTTTTCTTTCAAAAATTTGGATGTGTCCACGTTGCGCTTTGGGGCATTTCCTGTCGATGGCGCTAGGCCTACCCACACAAGTGAGGTATCATTTTTATCGGGAGACGTGGGGGAACGCTGGGTGGAAGGAAATGTGTGGCTCCTCTCAGATTCCAGAACTTTCTGCCACAGAAATGTGAGGAACATGTGTTTTTTTAGCCAAATTTTGAGGTTTGCAAAGGATTCTGGGTAACAGAACCTGGTCCGCGCCACACAAGTCACCCCATCTTGGATTCCCCTAGGTCTCTAGCTTTCATAAATGCACAGGTTTGGTAGGTTTCCCTAGGTGCCAGCTAAGCTACAGGCCAAAATCTACAGGTAGGCACTTTGCGAAAAACACCTCTGCTTTCTTTAAAAAATGTGGATGTGTCCACGTTGCGCTTTGGGGCGTTTCCTGTCGTGGGCGCTAGGCCTACCCACACAAGTGAGGTATCATTTTTATTGGGAGACGTGGGGGAACGCTGGGTGGAAGGAAATTTGTGGCTCCTCTCAGATTCCAGAACTTTCTGCCACAGAAATGTGAGGAACATGTGTTTTTTTAGCCAAATTTTGAGGTTTGCAAAGGATTCTGGGTAACAGAACCTGGTCCAAGCCACACAAGTCACCCCATCTTAGATTCCCCTAGGTCTCTAGTTTTCAGAAATGCACAGGTTTTGTAGGTTTCCCTAGGTGGCGGCTGAGCTACATGCCAAAATCTACAGGTAGGCACTTTGCAAAAAACACCTCTGTTTTCTTTCAAAAAATTGGATGTGTCCACGTTGCGCTTTGGGGCGTTTCCTGTCGCGGGCGCTAGGCCTACCCACACAAGTGAGGTATCATTTTTCTCGGGAGACGTGGGGGAACGCTGGGTGGAAGGAAATTTGTGGCTCCTCTCAGATTCCAGAACTTTCTGCCACAGAAATGTGAGGAGCATGTGTTTTTTTAGCCAAATTTTGAGGTTTGCAAAGGATTCTGGGTAACAGAACCTGGTCCGAGCCACACAAGTCACCCCATCTTGGATTCCCCTAGGTCTCTAGCTTTAATAAATGCACAGGTTTGGTAGGTTTCCCTAGGTGCCAGCTGAGCTACAGGCCAAAATCTACAGGTAGGCACTTTGCGAAAAACACCTCTGCTTTCTTTAAAAAATTTGGATGTGTCCACGTTGCGCTTTGGGGCGTTTCCTGTTGTGGGCGCTAGGCCTACCCACACAAGTGAGGTATCGTTTTTATTGGGAGACGTGGGGGAACGCTGGGTGGAAGGAAATTTGTGGCTCCTCACAGATTCCAGAACTTTCTGCCACAGAAATGTGAGGAACATGTGTTTTTTTAGCCAAATTTTGAGGTTTGCAAAGGATTCTGGGTAACAGAACCTGGTCCAAGCCACACAAGTCACCCCATCTTAGATTCCCCTAGGTCTCTAGTTTTCAGAAATGCACAGGTTTTGTAGGTTTCCCTAGGTGGCGGCTGAGCTACATGCCAAAATCTACAGGTAGGCACTTTGCAAAAAACACCTCTGTTTTCTTTCAAAAAATTGGATGTGTCCACATTGCGCTTTGGGGCGTTTCCTGTCGCGGGCGCTAGGCCTACCCACACAAGTGAGGTATCATTTTTATCGGGAGATGTGGGGGAACGCTGGGTGGAAGGAAATTTGTGGCTCCTCTCAGATTCCAGAACTTTCTGCCACAGAAATGTGAGGCACATGTGATTTTTTGCCAAATTTTGAGGTTTGCAAAGGCTTCTGGGTAACAGAACCTGGTCCGAGCCACACAAGTCACCCCATCTTGGATTCCCCTAGGTCTCTAGTTTTCAGAAATGCACAGGTTTGGTAGGTTTCCCTAGGTGCCGGCTGAGCTGCAGGCCAAAATCTACAAGTAGGCACTTTGCAAAAAACACCTCTGTTTTCTTTCAAAAATTTGGATGTGTCCACGTTGCGCTTTGGGGCATTTCCTGTCGATGGCGCTAGGCCTACCCACACAAGTGAGGTATCATTTTTATCGGGGGATGTGGGGGAACGCTGGGTGGAAGGAAATGTGTGGCTCCTCTCAGATTCCAGAACTTTCTGCCACAGAAATGTGAGGAACATGTGTTTTTTTAGCCAAATTTTGAGGTTTGCAAAGGATTCTGGGTAACAGAACCTGGTCCGCGCCACACAAGTCACCCCATCTTGGATTCCCCTAGGTCTCTAGCTTTCATAAATGCACAGGTTTGGTAGGTTTCCCTAGGTGCCAGCTAAGCTACAGGCCAAAATCTACAGGTAGGCACTTTGCGAAAAACACCTCTGCTTTCTTTAAAAAATTTGGATGTGTCCACGTTGCGCTTTGGGGCGTTTCCTGTCGTGGGCGCTAGGCCTACCCACACAAGTGAGGTATCATTTTTATTGGGAGACGTGGGGGAACGCTGGGTGGAAGGAAATTTGTGGCTCCTCTCAGATTCCAGAACTTTCTGCCACAGAAATGTGAGGAACATGTGTTTTTTTAGCCAAATTTTGAGGTTTGCAAAGGATTCTGGGTAACAGAACCTGGTCCAAGCCACACAAGTCACCCCATCTTAGATTCCCCTAGGTCTCTAGTTTTCAGAAATGCACAGGTTTTGTAGGTTTCCCTAGGTGGCGGCTGAGCTACATGCCAAAATCTACAGGTAGGCACTTTGCAAAAAACACCTCTGTTTTCTTTCAAAAAATTGGATGTGTCCACGTTGCGCTTTGGGGCGTTTCCTGTCGCGGGCGCTAGGCCTACCCACACAAGTGAGGTATCATTTTTCTCGGGAGACGTGGGGGAACGCTGGGTGGAAGGAAATTTGTGGCTCCTCTCAGATTCCAGAACTTTCTGCCACAGAAATGTGAGGAGCATGTGTTTTTTTAGCCAAATTTTGAGGTTTGCTAAGGATTCTGGGTAACAGAACCTGGTCCAAGCCACACAAGTCACCCCATCTTAGATTCCCCTAGGTCTCTAGTTTTCAGAAATGCACAGGTTTTGTAGGTTTCCCTAGGTGGCGGCTGAGCTACATGCCAAAATCTACAGGTAGGCACTTTGCAAAAAACACCTCTGTTTTCTTTCAAAAAATTGGATGTGTCCACGTTGCGCTTTGGGGCGTTTCCTGTCGCGGGCGCTAGGCCTACCCACACAAGTGAGGTATCATTTTTATCGGGAGACGTGGGGGAACGCTGGGTGGAAGGAAATTTGTGGCTCCTCTCAGATTCCAGAACTTTCTGCCACAGAAATGTGAGGAACATGTGTTTTTTTAGCCAAATTGTGAGGTTTGCAAAGGATTCTGGGTAACAGAACCTGGTCCAAGCCACACAAGTCACCCCATCTTGGATTCCCCTAGTTCTCTAGTTTTCAGAAATACACAGGTTTGGTAGGTTTCCCTAGGTGCAGTCTGGGCTACAGGCCAAAAACTACAGGTAGGCACTTTGCAAAAAACACCTGTTTTCTTTCAAAAATTTGGATGTGTCCACGTTGCGCTTTGGGGCGTTTCCTGTCGCGGGCGCTAGGCCTACCCCCACAAGTGAGGTATCATTTTTATCGGGAGACGTGGGGGAACGCTGGGTGGAAGGAAATGTGTGGCTCCTCTCAGATTCCAGAACTTTCTGCCACAGAAATGTGAGGAACATGTGTTTTTTTAGCCAAATTTTGAGGTTTGCTAAGGATTCTGGGTAACAGAACCTGGTCCAAGCCACACAAGTCACCCCATCTTAGATTCCCCTAGGTCTCTAGTTTTCAGAAATGCACAGGTTTTGTAGGTTTCCCTAGGTGGCGGCTGAGCTACATGCCAAAATCTACAGGTAGGCACTTTGCAAAAAACACCTCTGTTTTCTTTCAAAAAATTGGATGTGTCCACGTTGCGCTTTGGGGCGTTTCCTGTCGCGGGCGCTAGGCCTACCCACACATGTGAGGTATCATTTTTATCGGGAGACGTGGGGGAACGCTGGCTGGGTGGAAGGAAATGTGTGGCTCCTCTCAGATTCCAGAACTTTCTGCCACAGAAATGTGAGGAACATGTGTTTTTTTAGCCAAATTTTGAGGTTTGCTAAGGATTCTGGGTAACAGAACCTGGTCCAAGCCACACAAGTCACCCCATCTTAGATTCCCCTAGGTCTCTAGTTTTCAGAAATGCACAGGTTTTGTAGGTTTCCCTAGGTGGCGGCTGAGCTACATGCCAAAATCTACAGGTAGGCACTTTGCAAAAAACACCTCTGTTTTCTTTAAAAAAATTGGATGTGTCCACGTTGCGCTTTGGGGCGTTTCCTGTCGCGGGCGCTAGGCCTACCCACACAAGTGAGGTATCATTTTTATCGGGAGAAGTGGGGGAACGCTGGGTGGAAGGAAATTTGTGGCTCCTCTCAGATTCCAGAACTTTCTGCCACAGAAATGTGAGGAACATGTGTTTTTTTAGCCAAATTTTGAGGTTTGCAAAGGATTCTGGGTAACAGAACCTGGTCCAAGCCACACAAGTCACCCCATCTTGGATTCCCCTAGTTCTCTAGTTTTCAGAAATACACAGGTTTGGTAGGTTTCCCTAGGTGCCGGCTGGGCTACAGGCCAAAATCTACAGGTAGGCACTTTGCAAAAAACACCTGTTTTCTTTCAAAAATTTGGATGTGTCCACGTTGCGCTTTGGGGCGTTTCCTGTCGCGGGCGCTAGGCCTACCCCCACAAGTGAGGTATCATTTTTATCGGGAGACGTGGGGGAACGCTGGGTGGAAGGAAATGTGTGGCTCCTCTCAGATTCCAGAACTTTCTGTCACAGAAATGGGTGGAACATGTGTTTTTTTAGCCAAATTTTGAGGTTTGCAAAGGATTCTGGGTAACAGAACCTGGTCCGAGCCACACAAGTCACCCCATCTTGGATTCCCCTAGGTCTCTAGCTTTCATAAATGCACAGGTTTGGTAGGTTTCCCTAGGTGCCGGCTGAGCTACATGCCAAAATCTACAGGTAGGCACTTTGCAAAAAACACCTCTGTTTTCTTTCAAAAATTTGGATGTGTCCAAGTTGCGCTTTGGGGTGTTTCCTGTCGTGGGCGCTAGGCCTACCCACACAAGTGAGGTATCATTTTTATCGGGAGACGTGGGGGAACTCTGGGTGGAAGGAAATTTGTGGCTCCTCTCAGATTCCAGAACTTTCTGCCACAGAAATGTGAGGAACATGTGTTTTTTTAGACAAATTTTGAGGTTTGCAAAGGATTCTGGGTAACAGAACCTGGTCCGAGCCACACAAGTCACCCCATCTTGGATTCCCCTAGGTCTCTAGCTTTCATAAATGCACAGGTTTGGTAGGTTTCCCTAGGTGCCAGCTGAGCTACAGGCCAAAATCTACAGGTAGGCACTTTGCGAAAAACACCTGTTTTCTTTCAAAAATTTGGATGTGTCCACGTTGCGCTTTGGGGCGTTTCCTGTCGCGGGCGCTAGGCCTACCCCCACAAGTGAGGTATCATTTTTATCGGGAGACGTGGGGGAACGCTGGGTGGAAGGAAATGTGTGGCTCCTCTCAGATTCCAGAACTTTCTGCCACAGAAATGTGAGGAACATGTGTTTTTTTAGCCAAATTTTGAGGTTTGCTAAGGATTCTGGGTAACAGAACCTGGTCCAAGCCACACAAGTCACCCCATCTTAGATTCCCCTAGGTCTCTAGTTTTCAGAAATGCACAGGTTTTGTAGGTTTCCCTAGGTGGCGGCTGAGCTACATGCCAAAATCTACAGGTAGGCACTTTGCAAAAAACACCTCTGTTTTCTTTAAAAAAATTGGATGTGTCCACGTTGCGCTTTGGGGCGTTTCCTGTCGCGGGCGCTAGGCCTACCCACACAAGTGAGGTATCATTTTTATCGGGAGAAGTGGGGGAACGCTGGGTGGAAGGAAATTTGTGGCTCCTCTCAGATTCCAGAACTTTCTGCCACAGAAATGTGAGGAACATGTGTTTTTTTAGCCAAATTTTGAGGTTTGCAAAGGATTCTGGGTAACAGAACCTGGTCCAAGCCACACAAGTCACCCCATCTTGGATTCCCCTAGTTCTCTAGTTTTCAGAAATACACAGGTTTGGTAGGTTTCCCTAGGTGCCGGCTGGGCTACAGGCCAAAATCTACAGGTAGGCACTTTGCAAAAAACACCTGTTTTCTTTCAAAAATTTGGATGTGTCCACGTTGCGCTTTGGGGCGTTTCCTGTCGCGGGCGCTAGGCCTACCCCCACAAGTGAGGTATCATTTTTATCGGGAGACGTGGGGGAACGCTGGGTGGAAGGAAATGTGTGGCTCCTCTCAGATTCCAGAACTTTCTGTCACAGAAATGGGTGGAACATGTGTTTTTTTAGCCAAATTTTGAGGTTTGCAAAGGATTCTGGGTAACAGAACCTGGTCCGAGCCACACAAGTCACCCCATCTTGGATTCCCCTAGGTCTCTAGCTTTCATAAATGCACAGGTTTGGTAGGTTTCCCTAGGTGCCGGCTGAGCTACATGCCAAAATCTACAGGTAGGCACTTTGCAAAAAACACCTCTGTTTTCTTTCAAAAATGTGGATGTGTCCAAGTTGCGCTTTGGGGTGTTTCCTGTCGTGGGCGCTAGGCCTACCCACACAAGTGAGGTATCATTTTTATCGGGAGACGTGGGGGAACTCTGGGTGGAAGGAAATTTGTGGCTCCTCTCAGATTCCAGAACTTTCTGCCACAGAAATGTGAGGAACATGTGTTTTTTTAGACAAATTTTGAGGTTTGCAAAGGATTCTGGGTAACAGAACCTGGTCCGAGCCACACAAGTCACCCCATCTTGGATTCCCCTAGGTCTCTAGCTTTCATAAATGCACAGGTTTGGTAGGTTTCCCTAGGTGCCAGCTGAGCTACAGGCCAAAATCTACAGGTAGGCACTTTGCGAAAAACACCTGTTTTCTTTCAAAAATTTGGATGTGTCCACGTTGCGCTTTGGGGCGTTTCCTGTCGCGGGCGCTAGGCCTACCCCCACAAGTGAGGTATCATTTTTATCGGGAGACGTGGGGGAACGCTGGGTGGAAGGAAATGTGTGGCTCCTCTCAGATTCCAGAACTTTCTGCCACAGAAATGTGAGGAACATGTGTTTTTTTAGCCAAATTTTGAGGTTTGCAAAGGATTCTGGGTAACAGAACCTGGTCCGAGCCACACAAGTCACCCCATCTTGGATTCCCCTAGGTCTCTAGCTTTCATAAATGCACAGGTTTGGTAGGTTTCCCTAGGTGCCGGCTGAGCTACATGCCAAAATCTACAGGTAGGCACTTTGCAAAAAACACCTCTGTTTTCCTTCAAAAATTTGGATGTGTCCAAGTTGCGCTTTGGGGTGTTTCCTGTCGTGGGCGCTAGGCCTACCCACACAAGTGAGGTATCATTTTTATCGGGAGACGTGGGGGAACTCTGGGTGGAAGGAAATTTGTGGCTCCTCTCAGATTCCAGAACTTTCTGCCACAGAAATGTGAGGAACATGTGTTTTTTTAGACAAATTTTGAGGTTTGCAAAGGATTCTGGGTAACAGAACCTGGTCCGAGCCACACAAGTCACCCCATCTTGGATTCCCCTAGGTCTCTAGCTTTCATAAATGCACAGGTTTGGTAGGTTTCCCTAGGTGCCAGCTGAGCTACAGGCCAAAATCTACAGGTAGGCACTTTGCGAACAACACCTCTGTTTTCTTTAAAAAATTTGGATGTGTCCTCGTTGCGCTTTGGGGCGTTTCCTGTCGTGGGCGCTAGGCCTACCCACACAAGTGAGGTATCATTTTTATCGGGAGACGTGGGGGAACGCAGGGTGGAAGGAAATTTGTGGCTCCTCTCAGATTCCAGAACTTTCTGTCGCAGAAATGTGAGGAATATCTGTTTTTTTAGTCAAATTTTAAGGTTTGCAAAGGATTCTGGGTAACAGAACCTGGTCCGAGCCACACAAGTCACCCCATCTTGGATTCCCCTAGGTCTCTAGTTTTCAGAAATGCACAGGTTTGGTAGGTTTCCCTAGGTGGCGGCTGAGCTAGAGGCCAAAATCTACAGGTAGGCACTTTGCAAAAAACACCTGTTTTCTTTCAAAAATTTGGATGTGTCCACATTGCGCTTTGGGGCGTTTCCTGTCGCGGGTGCTAGGCCTACCCACACAAGTGAGGTATCATTTTTATTGGGAGACGTGGGGGAACGCTGGGTGGAAGGAAATTTGTGGCTCCTCTCAGATTCCAGAACTTTCTGCCACAGAAATGTGAGGAACATGTGTTTTTTTAGCCAAATTTTGAGGTTTGCAAAGGATTCTGGGTAACAGAACCTGGTCCAAGCCACACAAGTCACCCCATCTTAGATTCCCCTAGGTCTCTAGTTTTCAGAAATGCACAGGTTTGGTAGGTTTCCCTAGGTGGCGGCTGAGCTACAGGCCAAAATCTACAGGTAGGCACTTTGCAAAAAACACCTCTGTTTTCTTTCAAAAATTTGGATGTGTCCACGTTGCGCTTTGGGGCGTTTCCTGTCGCGGGCGCTAGGCCTACCCACACAAGTGAGGTATCATTTTTATCGGGAGAAGTGGGGGAACGCTGGGTGGAAGGAAATTTGTGGCTCCTCTCAGATTCCAGAACTGTCTGCCACAGAAATGTGAGGAACATGTGTTTTTTTAGCCAAATTTTGAGGTTTGCAAAGGATTCTGGGTAACAGAACCTGGTCCGAGCCACACAAGTCACCCCATCTTGGATTCCCCTAGTTCTCTAGTTTTCAGAAATGCACAGGTTTGGTAGGTTTCCCTAGGTGCCGGCTGAGCTACAAGCCAAAATCTACAGGTAGGCACTTTGCAAAAAACACCTGTTTTCTTTCAAAAATTTGGATGTGTCCACGTTGCGCTTTGGGGCGTTTCCTGTCGCGGGCGCTAGGCCTACCCACACAAGTGAGGTATCATTTTTATCGGGAGACGTGGGGGAACGCTGGGTGGAAGGAAATTTGTGGCTCCTCTCAGATTCTTGAAATTTCTGCCACAGAAATGTGAGGAACATGTGTTTTTTTAGCCACATTTTGAGGTTTGCAAAGGATTCTGGGTAACAGAACCTGGTCCGAGCCACACAAGTCACCCCATCTTGGATTCCCCTAGTTCTCTAGTTTTCAGAAATGCACAGGTTTGGTAGGTTTCCCTAGGTGCCGGCTGAGCTACAAGCCAAAATCTACAGGTAGGCACTTTGCAAAAAACACCTGTTTTCTTTCAAAAATTTGGATGTGTCCACGTTGCGCTTTGGGGCATTTCCTGACGCGAGCGCTAGGCCTACCCACACAAGTGAGGTATCATTTTTATCGGGAGACGTGGGGGAACGCTGGGTGGAAGGAAATTTGTGGCTCCTCTCAGATTCCAGAACTTTCTGCCACAGAAATGTGAGGCACATGTGTTTTTTTGCCAAATTTTGAGGTTTGCAAAGGATTCTGGGTAACAGAACCTGGTCCGAGCCACACAAGTCACCCCATCTTGGATTCCCCTAGGTCTCTAGTTTTCAGAAATGCACAGGTTTGGTAGGTTTCCCTAGGTGCCGGCTGAGCTACAGGCCAAAATCTACAGGTAGGCACTTTGTAAAAAACACCTCTGTTTTCTTTCAAAAATTTGGATGTGTCCACGTTGCGCTTTGGGGCATTTCCTGTTGCGGGCGCTATGCCTACCCACACAAGTGAGGTATCATTTTTATCGGGAGACGTGGGGGAACGCTGGGTGGAAGGAAATGTGTGGCTCCTCTCAGATTCCAGAACTTTCTGCCACAGAAATGTGAGGAACATGTGTTTTTTTAGCCAAATTTTGAGGTTTGCAAAGGATTCTGGGTAACAGAACCTGGTCCAAGCCACACAAGTCACCCCATCTTAGATTCCCCTAGGTCTCTAGTTTTCAGAAATGCACAGGTTTTGTAGGTTTCCCTAGGTGGCGGCTGAGCTACATGCCAAAATCTACAGGTAGGCACTTTGCAAAAAACACCTCTGTTTTCTTTCAAAAAATTGGATGTGTCCAAGTTGCGCTTTGGGGTGTTTCCTGTCGTGGGCGCTAGGCCTACCCACACAAGTGAGGTATCATTTTTATCGGGAGACGTGGGGGAACGCTGGGTGGAAGGAAATTTGTGGCTCCTCTCAGATTCCAGAACTTTCAGCCACAGAAATGTGAGGAACATGTGTTTTTTTAGACAAATTTTGAGGTTTGCAAAGGATTCTGGGTAACAGAACCTGGTCCGAGCCACACAAGTCACCCCATCTTGGATTCCCCTAGGTCTCTAGCTTTCATAAATGCACAGGTTTGGTAGGTTTCCCTAGGTGCCAGCTGAGCTACAGGCCAAAATCTACAGGTAGGCACTTTGCGAAAAACACCTCTGTTTTCTTTAAAAAATTTGGATGTGTCCTCGTTGCGCTTTGGGGCGTTTCCTGTCGTGGGCGCTAGGCCTACCCACACAAGTGAGGTATCATTTTTATCGGGAGACGTGGGGGAACGCTGGGTGGAAGGAAATTTGTGGCTCCTCTCAGATTCCAGAACTTTCTGTCGCAGAAATGTGAGGAATATCTGTTTTTTTAGCCAAATTTTAAGGTTTGCAAAGGATTCTGGGTAACAGAACCTGGTCCGAGCCACACAAGTCACCCCATCTTGGATTCCCCTAGGTCTCTAGTTTTCAGAAATGCACAGGTTTGGTAGGTTTCCCTAGGTGGCGGCTGAGCTAGAGGCCAAAATCTACAGGTAGGCACTTTGCAAAAAACACCTGTTTTCTTTCAAAAATTTGGATGTGTCCACATTGCGCTTTGGGGCGTTTCCTGTCGCGGGTGCTAGGCCTACCCACACAAGTGAGGTATCATTTTTATCGGGAGACGTGGGGGAACGCTGGGTGGAAGGAAATTTGTGGCTCCTCTCAGATTCCAGAACTTTCTGCCACAGAAATGTGAGGAACATGTGTTTTTTTAGCCAAATTTTGAGGTTTGCAAAGGATTCTGGGTAACAGAACCTGGTCCAAGCCACACAAGTCACCCCATCTTAGATTCCCCTAGGTCTCTAGTTTTCAGAAATGCACAGGTTTGGTAGGTTTCCCTAGGTGCCGGCTGAGCTACAGGCCAAAATCTACAGGTAGGCACTTTGCAAAAAACACCTCTGTTTTCTTTCAAAAATTTGGATGTGTCCACGTTGCGCTTTGGGGCGTTTCCTGTCGCGGGCGCTAGGCCTACCCACACAAGTGAGGTATCATTTTTATCGGGAGAAGTGGGGGAACGCTGGGTGGAAGGAAATTTGTGGCTCCTCTCAGATTCCAGAACTGTCTGCCACAGAAATGTGAGGAACATGTGTTTTTTTAGCCAAATTTTGAGGTTTGCAAAGGATTCTGGGTAACAGAACCTGGTCCGAGCCACACAAGTCACCCCATCTTGGATTCCCCTAGTTCTCTAGTTTTCAGAAATGCACAGGTTTGGTAGGTTTCCCTAGGTGCCGGCTGAGCTACAAGCCAAAATCTACAGGTAGGCACTTTGCAAAAAACACCTGTTTTCTTTCAAAAATTTGGATGTGTCCACGTTGCGCTTTGGGGCGTTTCCTGTCGCGGGCGCTAGGCCTACCCACACAAGTGAGGTATCATTTTTATCGGGAGACGTGGGGGAACGCTGGGTGGAAGGAAATTTGTGGCTCCTCTCAGATTCTTGAAATTTCTGCCACAGAAATGTGAGGAACATGTGTTTTTTTAGCCACATTTTGAGGTTTGCAAAGGATTCTGGGTAACAGAACCTGGTCCGAGCCACACAAGTCACCCCATCTTGGATTCCCCTAGTTCTCTAGTTTTCAGAAATGCACAGGTTTGGTAGGTTTCCCTAGGTGCCGGCTGAGCTACAAGCCAAAATCTACAGGTAGGCACTTTGCAAAAAACACCTGTTTTCTTTCAAAAATTTGGATGTGTCCACGTTGCGCTTTGGGGCATTTCCTGACGCGGGCGCTAGGCCTACCCAAACAAGTGAGGTATCATTTTTATCGGGAGACGTGGGGGAACGCTGGGTGGAAGGAAATTTGTGGCTCCTCTCAGATTCCAGAACTTTCTGCCACAGAAATGTGAGGCACATGTGTTTTTTTGCCAAATTTTGAGGTTTGCAAAGGATTCTGGGTAACAGAACCTGGTCCGAGCCACACAAGTCACCCCATCTTGGATTCCCCTAGGTCTCTAGTTTTCAGAAATGCACAGGTTTGGTAGGTTTCCCTAGGTGCCGGCTGAGCTACAGGCCAAAATCTACAGGTAGGCACTTTGTAAAAAACACCTCTGTTTTCTTTCAAAAATTTGGATGTGTCCACGTTGCGCTTTGGGGCATTTCCTGTCGCGGGCGCTAGGCCTACCCACACAAGTGAGGTATCATTTTTATCGGGAGACATGGGGGAACGCTGGGTGGAAGGAAATGTGTGGCTCCTCTCAGATTCCAGAACTTTCTGCCACAGAAATGTGAGGAACATGTGTTTTTTTAGCCAAATTTTGAGGTTTGCAAAGGATTCTGGGTAACAGAACCTGGTCCGAGCCACACAAGTCACCCCATCTTGGATTCCCCTAGGTCTCTAGCTTTCATAAATGCACAGGTTTGGTAGGTTTCCCTAGGTGCCGGCTGAGCTACAGGCCAAAATCTACAGGTAGGCACTTTGCAAAAAACACCTCTGTTTTCTTTCAAAAATTTGGATGTGTCCACGTTGCGCTTTGGGGTGTTTCCTGTCGTGGGCGCTAGGCCTACCCACACAAGTGAGGTATCATTTTTATCGGGAGACGTGGGGGAACTCTGGGTGGAAGGAAATTTGTGGCTCCTCTCAGATTCCAGAACTTTCTGCCACAGAAATGGGAGGAACATGTGTTTTTTTAGACAAATTTTGAGGTTTGCAAAGGATTCTGGGTAACAGAACCTGGTCCGAGCCACACAAGTCACCCCATCTTGGATTCCCCTAGGTCTCTAGCTTTCATAAATGCACAGGTTTGGTAGGTTTCCCTAGTTGCCAGCTGAGCTACAGGCCAAAATCTACAGGTAGGCACTTTGCGAAAAACACCTCTGTTTTCTTTAAAAAATTTGGATGTGTCCACGTTGCGCTTTGGGGCGTTTCCTGTCGTGGGCGCTAGGCCTACCCACACAAGTGAGGTATCATTTTTATCGGGAGACGTGGGGGAACGCTGGGTGGAAGGAAATTTGTGGCTCCTCTCAGATTCCAGAACTTTCTGCCGCAGAAATGTGAGGAACATCTGTTTTTTAAGCCAAATTTTAAGGTTTGCAAAGGATTCTGGGTAACAGAACCTGGTCCGAGCCACACAAGTCACCCCATCTTAGATTCCCCTAGGTCTCTAGTTTTCAGAAATGCACAGGTTTTGTAGGTTTCCCTAGGTGGCGGCTGAGCTACATGCCAAAATCTACAGGTAGGCACTTTGCAAAAAACACCTCTGTTTTCTTTCAAAAAATTGGATGTGTCCACGTTGTGCTTTGGGGCGTTTCCTGTCGCGGGCGCTAGGCCTACCCACACAAGTGAGGTATCATTTTTATCGGGAGAAGTGGGGGAACGCTGGGTGGAAGGAAATTTGTGGCTCCTCTCAGATTCCAGAACTTTCTGCCACAGAAATGTGAGGAACATGTGTTTTTTTAGCCAAATTTTGAGGTTTGCAAAGGATTCTGGGTAACAGAACCTGGTCCAAGCCACACAAGTCACCCCATCTTAGATTCCCCTAGGTCTCTAGTTTTCAGAAATGCAGAGGATTTGTAGGTTTCCCTAGGTGGCGGCTGAGCTACATGCCAAAATCTACAGGTAGGCACTTTGCAAAAAACACCTCTGTTTTCTTTCAAAAAATTGGATGTGTCCACGTTGCGCTTTGGTGCGTTTCCTGTCGCGGGCGCTAGGCCTACCCACACAAGTGAGGTATCATTTTTATCGGGAGACGTGGGGGAACGCTGGGTGGAAGGAAATTTGTGGCTCCTCTCAGATTCCAGAACTTTCTGCCACAGAAATGTGAGGAACATGTGTTTTTTTTAAGCCAAATTTTGAGGTTTGCAAAGGATTCTGGGTAACAGAACCTGGTCCAAGCCACACAAGTCACCCCATCTTGGATTCCCCTAGTTCTCTAGTTTTCAGAAATACACAGGTTTGGTAGGTTTCCCTAGTTGCCAGCTGAGCTACAGGCCAAAATCTACAGGTAGGCACTTTGCGAAAAACACCTCTGTTTTCTTTAAAAAATTTGGATGTGTCCACGTTGCGCTTTGGGGCGTTTCCTGTCGTGGGCGCTAGGCCTACCCACACAAGTGAGGTATCATTTTTATCGGGAGACGTGGGGGAACGCTGGGTGGAAGGAAATTTGTGGCTCCTCTCAGATTCCAGAACTTTCTGCCGCAGAAATGTGAGGAACATCTGTTTTTTAAGCCAAATTTTAAGGTTTGCAAAGGATTCTGGGTAACAGAACCTGGTCCGAGCCACACAAGTCACCCCATCTTAGATTCCCCTAGGTCTCTAGTTTTCAGAAATGCACAGGTTTTGTAGGTTTCCCTAGGTGGCGGCTGAGCTACATGCCAAAATCTACAGGTAGGCACTTTGCAAAAAACACCTCTGTTTTCTTTCAAAAAATTGGATGTGTCCACGTTGTGCTTTGGGGCGTTTCCTGTCGCGGGCGCTAGGCCTACCCACACAAGTGAGGTATCATTTTTATCGGGAGACGTGGGGGAACGCTGGGTGGAAGGAAATTTGTGGCTCCTCTCAGATTCCAGAACTTTCTGCCACAGAAATGTGAGGAACATGTGTTTTTTTAGCCAAATTTTGAGGTTTGCAAAGGATTCTGGGTAACAGAACCTGGTCCAAGCCACACAAGTCACCCCATCTTAGATTCCCCTAGGTCTCTAGTTTTCAGAAATGCACAGGATTTGTAGGTTTCCCTAGGTGGCGGCTGAGCTACATGCCAAAATCTACAGGTAGGCACTTTGCAAAAAACACCTCTGTTTTCTTTCAAAAAATTGGATGTGTCCACGTTGCGCTTTGGTGCGTTTCCTGTCGCGGGCGCTAGGCCTACCCACACAAGTGAGGTATCATTTTTATCGGGAGACGTGGGGGAACGCTGGGTGGAAGGAAATTTGTGGCTCCTCTCAGATTCCAGAACTTTCTGCCACAGAAATGGGAGGAACATGTGTTTTTTTAGACAAATTTTGAGGTTTGCAAAGGATTCTGGGTAACAGAACCTGGTCCGAGCCACACAAGTCACCCCATCTTGGATTCCCCTAGGTCTCTAGCTTTCATAAATGCACAGGTTTGGTAGGTTTCCCTAGGTGCCGGCTGAGCTACAGGCCAAAATCTACAGGTAGGCACTTTGCAAAAAACACCTCTGTTTTCTTTCAAAAATTTGGATGTGTCCACGTTGCGCTTTGGGGTGTTTCCTGTCGTGGGCGCTAGGCCTACCCACACAAGTGAGGTATCATTTTTATCGGGAGACGTGGGGGAACTCTGGGTGGAAGGAAATTTGTGGCTCCTCTCAGATTCCAGAACTTTCTGCCACAGAAATGGGAGGAACATGTGTTTTTTTAGACAAATTTTGAGGTTTGCAAAGGATTCTGGGTAACAGAACCTGGTCCGAGCCACACAAGTCACCCCATCTTGGATTCCCCTAGGTCTCTAGCTTTCATAAATGCACAGGTTTGGTAGGTTTCCCTAGTTGCCAGCTGAGCTACAGGCCAAAATCTACAGGTAGGCACTTTGCGAAAAACACCTCTGTTTTCTTTAAAAAATTTGGATGTGTCCACGTTGCGCTTTGGGGCGTTTCCTGTCGTGGGCGCTAGGCCTACCCACACAAGTGAGGTATCATTTTTATCGGGAGACGTGGGGGAACGCTGGGTGGAAGGAAATTTGTGGCTCCTCTCAGATTCCAGAACTTTCTGCCGCAGAAATGTGAGGAACATCTGTTTTTTGTAGCCAAATTTTAAGGTTTGCAAAGGATTCTGGGTAACAGAACCTGGTCCGAGCCACACAAGTCACCCCATCTTAGATTCCCCTAGGTCTCTAGTTTTCAGAAATGCACAGGTTTTGTAGGTTTCCCTAGGTGGCGGCTGAGCTACATGCCAAAATCTACAGGTAGGCACTTTGCAAAAAACACCTCTGTTTTCTTTCAAAAAATTGGATGTGTCCACGTTGTGCTTTGGGGCGTTTCCTGTCGCGGGCGCTAGGCCTACCCACACAAGTGAGGTATCATTTTTATCGGGAGACGTGGGGGAACGCTGGGTGGAAGGAAATTTGTGGCTCCTCTCAGATTCCAGAACTTTCTGCCACAGAAATGTGAGGAACATGTGTTTTTTTAGCCAAATTTTGAGGTTTGCAAAGGATTCTGGGTAACAGAACCTGGTCCAAGCCACACAAGTCACCCCATCTTAGATTCCCCTAGGTCTCTAGTTTTCAGAAATGCAGAGGATTTGTAGGTTTCCCTAGGTGGCGGCTGAGCTACATGCCAAAATCTACAGGTAGGCACTTTGCAAAAAACACCTCTGTTTTCTTTCAAAAAATTGGATGTGTCCACGTTGCGCTTTGGTGCGTTTCCTGTCGCGGGCGCTAGGCCTACCCACACAAGTGAGGTATCATTTTTATCGGGAGACGTGGGGGAACGCTGGGTGGAAGGAAATTTGTGGCTCCTCTCAGATTCCAGAACTTTCTGCCACAGAAATGTGAGGAACATGTGTTTTTTTTAAGCCAAATTTTGAGGTTTGCAAAGGATTCTGGGTAACAGAACCTGGTCCAAGCCACACAAGTCACCCCATCTTGGATTCCCCTAGTTCTCTAGTTTTCAGAAATACACAGGTTTGGTAGGTTTCCCTAGTTGCCAGCTGAGCTACAGGCCAAAATCTACAGGTAGGCACTTTGCGAAAAACACCTCTGTTTTCTTTAAAAAATTTGGATGTGTCCACGTTGCGCTTTGGGGCGTTTCCTGTCGTGGGCGCTAGGCCTACCCACACAAGTGAGGTATCATTTTTATCGGGAGACGTGGGGGAACGCTGGGTGGAAGGAAATTTGTGGCTCCTCTCAGATTCCAGAACTTTCTGCCGCAGAAATGTGAGGAACATCTGTTTTTTAAGCCAAATTTTAAGGTTTGCAAAGGATTCTGGGTAACAGAACCTGGTCCGAGCCACACAAGTCACCCCATCTTAGATTCCCCTAGGTCTCTAGTTTTCAGAAATGCACAGGTTTTGTAGGTTTCCCTAGGTGGCGGCTGAGCTACATGCCAAAATCTACAGGTAGGCACTTTGCAAAAAACACCTCTGTTTTCTTTCAAAAAATTGGATGTGTCCACGTTGTGCTTTGGGGCGTTTCCTGTCGCGGGCGCTAGGCCTACCCACACAAGTGAGGTATCATTTTTATCGGGAGACGTGGGGGAACGCTGGGTGGAAGGAAATTTGTGGCTCCTCTCAGATTCCAGAACTTTCTGCCACAGAAATGTGAGGAACATGTGTTTTTTTAGCCAAATTTTGAGGTTTGCAAAGGATTCTGGGTAACAGAACCTGGTCCAAGCCACACAAGTCACCCCATCTTAGATTCCCCTAGGTCTCTAGTTTTCAGAAATGCACAGGATTTGTAGGTTTCCCTAGGTGGCGGCTGAGCTACATGCCAAAATCTACAGGTAGGCACTTTGCAAAAAACACCTCTGTTTTCTTTAAAAAAATTGGATGTGTCCACGTTGCGCTTTGGTGCGTTTCCTGTCGCGGGCGCTAGGCCTACCCACACAAGTGAGGTATCATTTTTATCGGGAGACGTGGGGGAACGCTGGGTGGAAGGAAATTTGTGGCTCCTCTCAGATTCCAGAACTTTCTGCCACAGAAATGTGAGGAACATGTGTTTTTTTTAAGCCAAATTTTGAGGTTTGCAAAGGATTCTGGGTAACAGAACCTGGTCCAAGCCACACAAGTCACCCCATCTTGGATTCCCCTAGTTCTCTAGTTTTAAGAAATACACAGGTTTGGTAGGTTTCCCTAGGTGCCGGCTGGGCTACAGGCCAAAATCTACAGGTAGGCACTTTGCAAAAAACACCTGTTTTCTTTCAAAAATTTTGATGTGTCCACGTTGCGCTTTGGGGCGTTTCCTGTCGCGGGCGCTAGGCCTACCCACACAAGTGAGGTATCATTTTTATCGGGAGACGTGGGGGAACGCTGGGTGGAAGGACATTTGTGGCTCCTCTCAGATTCCAGAACTTTCTGCCACAGAAATGTGAGGAACATGTGCTTTTTTAGACAAATTTTGAGGTTTGCAAAGGATTCTGGGTAACAGAACCTGGTCCGAGCCACACAAGTCACCCCATCTTGGATTCCCCTAGGTCTCTAGTTTTCAGAAATGCACAGGTTTGGTAGGTTTCCCTAGGTGGCGGCTGAGCTAGAGGCCAAAATCTACAGGTAGGCACTTTGCAAAAAACACCTGTTTTCTTTCAAAAATTTGGATGTGTCCACGTTGCGCTTTGGGGCGTTTCCTGTTGCGGGTGCTAGGCCTACCCACACAAGTGAGGTATCATTTTTATCAGGAGATGTGGGGGAACGCTGGGTGGAAGGAAATTTGTGGCTCCTCTCAGATTCCAGAACTTTCTGCCACAGAAATGTGAGGAACATGTGTTTTTTTAGCCAAATTTTGAGGTTTGCAAAGGATTCTGGGTAACAGAACGCGGTCCGAGCCACACAAGTCACACCATCTTGGATTCCCCTAGCTCTCTAGTTTTCAGAAATGCACAGGTTTGGTAGCTTTCCCTAGGTGCCGGCTGAGCTACAGGCCAAAATCTACAGGTAGGCACTTTGCAAAAAACACCTCTGTTTTCTTTAAAAAATGTGGATGTGTCCACGTTGCACTTTGGGGCGTTTCCTGTCGTGGGCGCTAGGCCTACCCACACAAGTGAGGTATCATTTTTATCGGGAGACGTGGGGGAACGCTGGGTGGAAGGAAATTTGTGGCTCCTCTCAGATTCCAGAACTTTCTGCCACAGAAATGTGAGGAACATGTGTTTTTTTAGCCAAATTTTGAGGTTTGCAAAGGATTCTGGGTCACAGAACCTGGTCCAAGCCACACAAGTCACCCCATCTTAGATTCCCCTAGGTCTCTAGTTTTCAGAAATGCACAGGTTTGGTAGGTTTCCCTAGGTGGCGGCTGAGCTACAGGCCAAAATCTACAGGTAGGCACTTTGCAAAAAACACCTCTGTTTTCTTTAATAAAATTGGATGTGTCCACGTTGCGCTTTGGGGCGTTTCCTGTCGCGGGCGCTAGGCCTACCCACACAAGTGAGGTATAATTTTTATCGGGAGACGTGGGGGAACGCTGAGTGGAAGGAAATTTGTTGCTCCTCTCAGATTCCAGAACTTTCTGCCACAGAAATGTGAGGAACATGTGTTTTTTTAGCCAAATTGTGAGGTTTGCAAAGGATTCTGGGTAACAGAACCTGGTCCGAGCCACAGAAGTCACCCAATCTTGGATTCCCCTAGTTCTCTAGTTTTCAGAAATGCACAGGTTTGGTAGGTTTCCCTAGGTGCCGGCTGAGCTACAAGCCAAAATCTACAGGTAGGCACTTTGCAAAAAACACCTCTGTTTTCTTTAAAAAATGTGGATGTGTCCACGTTGCACTTTGGGGCGTTTCCTGTCGTGGGCGCTAGGCCTACCCACACAAGTGAGGTATCATTTTTATCGGGAGACGTGGGGGAACGCTGGGTGGAAGGAAATTTGTGGCTCCTCTCAGATTCCAGAACTTTCTGCCACAGAAATGTGAGGAACATGTGTTTTTTTAGCCAAATTTTGAGGTTTGCAAAGGATTCTGGGTAACAGAACCTGGTCCAAGCCACACAAGTCACCCCATCTTAGATTCCCCTAGGTCTCTAGTTTTCAGAAATGCACAGGTTTGGTAGGTTTCCCTAGGTGGCGGCTGAGCTACAGGCCAAAATCTACAGGTAGGCACTTTGCAAAAAACACCTCTGTTTTCTTTAAAAAAATTGGATGTGTCCACGTTGCGCTTTGGGGCGTTTCCTGTCGCGGGCGCTAGGCCTACCCACACAAGTGAGGTATAATTTTTATCGGGAGACGTGGGGGAACACTGAGTGGAAGGAAATTTGTGGCTCCTCTCAGATTCCAGAACTTTCTGCCACAGAAATGTGAGGAACATGTGTTTTTTTAGCCAAATTGTGAGGTTTGCAAAGGATTCTGGGTAACAGAACCTGGTCCGAGCCACAGAAGTCACCCAATCTTGGATTCCCCTAGTTCTCTAGTTTTCAGAAATGCACAGGTTTGGTAGGTTTCCCTAGGTGCCGGCTGAGCTACAAGCCAAAATCTACAGGTAGGCACTTTGCAAAAAACACCTGCTTTCTTTGAAAAATTTGGATGTGTCCACGTTGCGCTTTGGGGCGTTTCCTGTCGCGGGCGCTAGACCTACCCACACAAGTGAGGTATCATTTTTATCGGGAGACGTGGGGGAACGGTGGGTGGAAGGAAATTTGTGGCTCCTCTCAGATTCCAGAACTTTCTGCCACAGAAATGTGAGGCACATGTGTTTTTTGCTAAATTTTGAGGTTTGCAAAGGATTCTGGGTAACAGAACCTGGTCCGAGCCACACAAGTCACCCCATCTTGGATTCCCCTAGGTCTCTAGTTTTCAGAAATGCACAGGTTTGGTAGGTTTCCCTAGGTGCAGGCTGAGCTACAGGCCAAAATCTACAGGTAGGCACTTTGCAAAAAACACCTCTGTTTTCTTTCAAAAATTTGGATGTGTCCACGTTGCGCTTTGGGGCATTTCCTGTCACGGGCGCTAGGCCTACCCACACAAGTGAGGTATCATTTTTATCGGGAGACGTGGGGGAACGCTGGGTGGAAGGAAATGTGTGGCTCCTCTCAGATTCCAGAACTTTCTGCCACAGAAATGTGAGGAACATGTGTTTTTTTTGCCAAATTTTGAGGTTTGCAAAGGATTCTGGGTAACAGAACCTGGTCCGAGCCACACAAGTCACCCCATCTTGGATTCCCCTAGGTCTCTAGCTTTCATAAATGCACAGGTTTGGTAGGTTTCCCTAGGTGCCGGCTGAGCTACAGTCCAAAATCTACAGGTAGGCACTTTGCAAAAAACACCTCTGTTTTCTTTCAAAAATTTGGATGTGTCCAGGTTGCGCTTTGGGGTGTTTCCTGTCGTGGGCGCTAGGCCTACCCACACAAGTGAGGTATCATTTTTATCGGGAGACGTGGGGGAACGCTGGGTGGAAGGAAATTTGTGGCTCCTCTCAGATTCCAGAACTTTCTGCCACAGAAATGTGAGGAACATGTGTTTTTTTAGCCAAATTTGAGGTTTGCAAAGGATTCTGGGTAACAGAACGCGGTCCGAGCCACACAAGTCACCCCATCTTGGATTCCCCTAGCTCTCTAGTTTTCAGAAATGCACAGGTTTGGTAGGTTTCCCTAGGTGCCGGCTGAGCTACAGGCCAAAATCTACAGGTAGGCACTTTGCAAAAAACACCTCTGTTTTCTTTCAAAAATTTGGATGTGTCCACGTTGCGCTTTGGGGTGTTTCCTGTCGTGGGCGCTAGGCCTACCCACACAAGTGAGGTATCATTTTTATGGGGAGACTTGGGGGAACGTTGGGTGGAAAGAAATATGTGGCTCCTCTCAGATTCCAGAACTTTCTGCCACAGAAATATGAGGAACATGTGTTTTTTAGCCAAATTTTGAGGTTTGCAAAGGATTCTGGGTAACAGAACCTGGTCCGAGCCACACAAGTCACCCCATCTTGGATTCCCCTAGGTCTCTAGTTTTCAGAAATGCACAGGTTTGGTAGGTTTCCCTAGGTGCCGGCTGAGCTACAGGCCAAAATCTACAGATAGACACTTTGCAAAAATCACCTCTGTTTTCTTTCAAAAATTTGGATGTGTCCACGTTGCGCTTTGGGGTGTTTTCTGTCGCGGGCGCTAGGCCTACCCACAAAAGTGAGGTATCATTTTTATCGGGAGACTCGGGGGAACGCTGGGTGGAAGGAAATTTGTGGCTCCTCTCAGATTCCAGAACTTTCTGCCACAGAAATGTGAGGGACATGTGTTTTTTAGCCAAATTTTGAGGTTTGCAAAGGATTCTGGGCAACAGAACCTGGTCCGAGCCACACAAGTCACCCCATCTTGGATTCCCCTAGGTCTCTAGTTTTCAGAAATGCACAGGTTTGGTAGGTTTCCCTAGGTGCCGGCTGAGTTACAGGCCAATATCTACAGGTAGGCACTTTGCAAAAAACACCTCTGTTTTCTTTCAAAAATTTGGATGTGTCCACGTTGCGCTTTGGGGTGTTTCCTGTCGCGGGCGCTAGGCCTACCCACACAAGTGAGGTATCATTTTTATCGGGAGACTTGGGGGAACACTGGGTGGAAGGAAATTTGTTGCTCCTCTCAGATTCCAGAACTTTCTGCCACAGAAATGTGAGGAACATGTGTTTTTTTAGCCGAATTTTGAGGTTTGCAAAGGATTCTGGGTAACAGAACCTGGTCCGAGCCACACAAGTCACCCCATCTTAGATTCCCCTAGCTCTCTAGTTTTCAGAAATGCACAGGTTTGGTAGGTTTCCCTAGGTGCCGGCTGAGCTACAGGCCAAAATCTACAGGTAGGCACTTGGCAAAAAACACCTCTGTTTTCTTTCAAAAATTTGGATGTGTCCACGTTGCGCTTTGGGGTGTTTCCTGTTGCGGGCGCTAGGCCTACCCACACAAGTGAGGTATCATTTTTATCGGGAGACTTGGGGGAACATTGGGTGGAAGGAAATTTGTGGCTC
Organism: Pleurodeles waltl; assembly: GCF_031143425.1. Lineage (NCBI taxonomy): Eukaryota > Metazoa > Chordata > Amphibia > Caudata > Salamandridae > Pleurodeles > Pleurodeles waltl. The sequence goes on from NC_090443.1 coordinate 450,388,037, forward strand.
CTCTCAGATTCCAGAACTTTCTGCCACAGAAATGTGAGGAACATGTGTTTTTTTAGCCAAATTTGAGGTTTGCAAAGGATTCTGGGTAACAGAACGCGGTCCGAGCCACACAAGTCACCCCATCTTAGATTCCCCTAGCTCTCTAGTTTTCAGAAATGCACAGGTTTGGTAGGTTTCCCTAGGTGCCGGCTGAGCTACAGGCCAAAATCTACAGGTAGGCACTTGGCAAAAAACACCTCTGTTTTCTTTCAAAAATTTGGATGTGTCCACGTTGCGCTTTGGGGTGTTTCCTGTTGCGGGCGCTAGGCCTACCCACACAAGTGAGGTATCATTTTTATTGGGAGACTTGGGGGAACATTGGGTGGAAGGAAATTTGTGGCTCCTCTCAGATTCCAGAACTTTCTGCCACAGAAATGTGAGGAACATGTGTTTTTTTAGCCAAATTTGAGGTTTGCAAAGGATTCTGGGTAACAGAACGCGGTCCGAGCCACACAAGTCACCCCATCTTGGATTCCCCTAGGTCTCTAGTTTTCAGAAATGCACAGGTTTGGTAGGTTTCCCTAGGTGCCGGCTGAGCTACAGGCCAAAATCTACAGATAGACACTTTGCAAAAATCACCTCTGTTTTCTTTGAAAAATTTGGATGTGTCCACGTTGCGCTTTGGGGTGTTTTCTGTCGCGGGCGCTAGGCCTACCCACAAAAGTGAGGTATCATTTTTATCGGGAGACTCGGGGGAACGCTGGGTGGAAGGAAATTTGTGGCTCCTCTCAGATTCCAGAACTTTCTGCCACAGAAATGTGAGGGACATGTGTTTTTTAGCCAAATTTTGAGGTTTGCAAAGGATTCTGGGTAACAGAACCTGGTCCGAGCCACACAAGTCACCCCATCTTAGATTCCCCTAGGTCTCTAGTTTTCAGAAATGCACAGGTTTGGTAGGTTTCCCTAGGTGCCGGCTGAGTTACAGGCCAATATCTACAGGTAGGCACTTTGCAAAAAACACCTCTGTTTTCTTTCAAAAATTTGGATGTGTCCACGTTGCGCTTTGGGGTGTTTCCTGTCGCGGGCGCTAGGCCTACCCACACAAGTGAGGTATCATTTTTATCGGGAGACTTGGGGGAACACTGGGTGGAAGGAAATTTGTGGCTCCTCTCAGATTCCAGAACTTTCTGCCACAGAAATGTGAGGAACATGTGTTTTTTTAGCCGAATTTTGAGGTTTGCAAAGGATTCTGGGTAACAGAACCTGGTCCGAGCCACACAAGTCACCCCATCTTGGATTCCCCTAGCTCTCTAGTTGTCAGAAATGCACAGGTTTGGTAGGTATCCCTAGGTGCCGGCTGAGCTACAAGCCAAAATCTACAGGTAGGCACTTTGCAAAAAACACCTCTGTTTTCTTTAAAAAATGTGGATGTGTCCACGTTGCACTTTGGGGCGTTTCCTGTCGTGGGCGCTAGGCCTACCCACACAAGTGAGGTATAATTTTTATCGGGAGACGTGGGGGAACGCTGGGTGGAAGGAAATTTGTGGCTCCTCTCAGATTCCAGAACTTTCTGCCACAGAAATGTGAGGCACATGTGTTTTTTTGCTAAATTTTGAGGTTTGCAAAGGATTCTGGGTAACAGAACCTGGTCCGAGCCACACAAGTCACCCCATCTTGGATTCCCCTAGGTCTCTAGTTTTCAGAAATGCACAGGTTTGGTAGGTTTCCCTAGGTGCAGGCTGAGCTACAGGCCAAAATCTACAGGTAGGCACTTTGCAAAAAACACCTCTGTTTTCTTTCAAAAATTTGGATGTGTCCACGTTGCGCTTTGGGGCATTTCCTGTCACGGGCGCTAGGCCTACCCACACAAGTGAGGTATCATTTTTATCGGGAGACGTGGGGGAACGCTGGGTGGAAGGAAATTTGTGGCTCCTCTCAGATTCCAGAGCTTTCTGCCACAGAAATGTGAGGAACATGTGTTTTTTTAGCCAAATTTTGAGGTTTGCAAAGGATTCTGGGTAACAGAACCTGGTCCAAGCCACACAAGTCACCCCATCTTAGATTCCCCTAGGTCTCTAGTTTTCAGAAATGCACAGGTTTGGTAGGTTTCCCTAGGTGGCGGCTGAGCTACAGGCCAAAATCTACAGGTAGGCACTTTGCAAAAAACACCTCTGTTTTCTTTAAAAAAATTGGATGTGTCCACGTTGCGCTTTGGGGCGTTTCCTGTCGCGGGCGCTAGGCCTACCCACACAAGTGAGGTATAATTTTTATCGGGAGACGTGGGGGAACGCTGAGTGGAAGGAAATTTGTGGCTCCTCTCAGATTCCAGAACTTTCTGCCACAGAAATGTGAGGAACATGTGTTTTTTTAGCCAAATTTTGAGGTTTGCAAAGGATTCTGGGTAACAGAACCTGGTCCAAGCCACACAAGTCACCCCATCTTAGATTCCCCTAGGTCTCTAGTTTTCAGAAATGCACAGGTTTGGTAGGTTTCCCTAGGTGGCGGCTGAGCTACAGGCCAAAATCTACAGGTAGGCACTTTGCAAAAAACACCTGCTTTCTTTGAAAAATTTGGATGTGTCCACGTTGCGCTTTGGGGCGTTTCCTGTCGCGGGCGCTAGACCTACCCACACAAGTGAGGTATCATTTTTATCGGGAGACGTGGGGGAACGGTGGGTGGAAGGAAATTTGTGGCTCCTCTCAGATTCCAGAACTTTCTGCCACAGAAATGTGAGGCACATGTGTTTTTTTGCTAAATTTTGAGGTTTGCAAAGGATTCTGGGTAACAGAACCTGGTCCGAGCCGCACAAGTCACCCCATCTTGGATTCCCCTAGGTCTCTAGTTTTCAGAAATGCACAGGTTTGGTAGGTTTCCCTAGGTGCAGGCTGAGCTACAGGCCAAAATCTACAGGTAGGCACTTTGCAAAAAACACCTCTGTTTTCTTTCAAAAATTTGGATGTGTCCACGTTGCGCTTTGGGGTGTTTCCTGTCGTGGGTGCTAGGCCTACCCACACAAGTGAGGTATCATTTTTATGGGGAGACTTGGGGGAACGTTGGGTGGAAAGAAATTTGTGGCTCCTCTCAGATTCCAGAACTTTCTGCCACAGAAATATGAGGAACATGTGTTTTTTAGCCAAATTTTGAGGTTTGCAAAGGATTCTGGGTAACAGAACCTGGTCCGAGCCACACAAGTCACCCCATCTTGGATTCCCCTAGGTCTCTAGTTTTCAGAAATGCACAGGTTTGGTAGGTTTCCCTAGGTGCCGGCTGAGCTACAGGCCAAAATCTACAGATAGACACTTTGCAAAAATCACCTCTGTTTTCTTTGAAAAATTTGGATGTGTCCACATTGCGCTTTGGGGTGTTTTCTGTCGCGGGCGCTAGGCCTACCCACAAAAGTGAGGTATTATTTTTATCGGGAGACTCGGGGGAACGCTGGGTGGAAGGAAATTTGTGGCTCCTCTCAGATTCCAGAACTTTCTGCCACAGAAATGTGAGGGACATGTGTTTTTTAGCCAAATTTTGAGGTTTGCAAAGGATTCTGGGTAACAGAACCTGGTCCGAGCCACACAAGTCACCCCATCTTGGATTCCCCTAGGTCTCTAGTTTTCAGAAATGCACAGGTTTGGTAGGTTTCCCTAGGTGCCGGCTGAGTTACAGGCCAATATCTACAGGTAGGCACTTTGCAAAAAACACCTCTGTTTTCATTCAAAAATTTGGATGTGTCCACGTTGCGCTTTGGGGTGTTTCCTGTCGCGGGCGCTAGGCCTACCCACACAAGTGAGGTATCATTTTTATCGGGAGACTTGGGGGAACACTGGGTGGAAGGAAATTTGTGGCTCCTCTCAGATTCCAGAACTTTCTGCCACAGAAATGTGAGGAACATGTGTTTTTTTAGCCGAATTTTGAGGTTTGCAAAGGATTCTGGGTAACAGAACCTGGTCCGAGCCACACAAGTCACCCCATCTTGGATTCCCCTAGGTCTCTAGCTTTCATAAATGCACAGGTTTGGTAGGTTTCCCTAGGTGCCGGCTGAGCTACAGTCCAAAATCTACAGGTAGGCACTTTGCAAAAAACACCTCTGTTTTCTTTCAAAAATTTGGATGTGTCCAGGTTGCGCTTTGGGGTGTTTCCTGTCGTGGGCGCTAGGCCTACCCACACAAGTGAGGTATCATTTTTATCGGGAGACGTGGGGGAACGCTGGGTGGAAGGAAATTTGTGGCTCCTCTCAGATTCCAGAACTTTCTGCCACAGAAATGTGAGGAACATGTGTTTTTTTAGACAAATTTTGAGGTTTGCAAAGGATTCTGGGTAACAGAACCTGGTCCGAGCCACACAAGTCACCCCATCTTGGATTCCCCTAGGTCTCTAGCTTTCATAAATGCACAGGTTTGGTAGGTTTCCCTAGGTGCCAGCTGAGCTACAGGCCAAAATCTACAGGTAGGCACTTTGCGAAAAACACCTCTGTTTTCTTTAAAAAATTTGGATGTGTCCACGTTGCGCTTTGGGGCGTTTCCTGTCATGGGCGCTAGGCCTACCCACACAAGTGAGGTATCATTTTTATCGGGAGACGTGGGGGAACGCTGGGTGGAAGGACATTTGTGGCTCCTCTCAGATTCCAGAACTTTCTGCCGCAGAAATGTGAGGAACATCTGTTTTTTAAGCCAAATTTTAAGGTTTGCAAAGGATTCTGGGTAACAGAACCTGGTCCGAGCCACACAAGTCACCCCATCTTAGATTCCCCTAGGTCTCTAGTTTTCAGAAATGCACAGGTTTTGTAGGTTTCCCTAGGTGGCGGCTGAGCTACATGCCAAAATCTACAGGTAGGCACTTTGCAAAAAACACCTCTGTTTTCTTTCAAAAAATTGGATGTGTCCACGTTGTGCTTTGGGGCGTTTCCTGTCGCGGGCGCTAGGCCTACCCACACAAGTGAGGTATCATTTTTATCGGGAGACGTGGGGGAACGCTGGGTGGAAGGAAATTTGTGGCTCCTCTCAGATTCCAGAACTTTCTGCCACAGAAATGTGAGGAACATGTGTTTTTTTAGCCAAATTTTGAGGTTTGCAAAGGATTCTGGGTAACAGAACCTGGTCCAAGCCACACAAGTCACCCCATCTTAGATTCCCCTAGGTCTCTAGTTTTCAGAAATGCACAGGATTTGTAGTTTTCCCTAGGTGGCGGCTGAGCTACATGCCAAAATCTACAGGTAGGCACTTTGCAAAAAACACCTCTGTTTTCTTTCAAAAAATTGGATGTGTCCACGTTGCGCTTTGGTGCGTTTCCTGTCGCGGGCGCTAGGCCTACCCACACAAGTGAGGTATCATTTTTATCGGGAGACGTGGGGGGAACGCTGGGTGGAAGGAAATTTGTGGCTCCTCTCAGATTCCAGAACTTTCTGCCACAGAAATGGGAGGAACATGTGTTTTTTTAGACAAATTTTGAGGTTTGCAAAGGATTCTGGGTAACAGAACCTGGTCCGAGCCACACAAGTCACCCCATCTTGGATTCCCCTAGGTCTCTAGCTTTCATAAATGCACAGGTTTGGTAGGTTTCCCTAGGTGCCGGCTGAGCTACAGGCCAAAATCTACAGGTAGGCACTTTGCAAAAAACACCTCTGTTTTCTTTCAAAAATTTGGATGTGTCCACGTTGCGCTTTGGGGTGTTTCCTGTCGTGGGCGCTAGGCCTACCCACACAAGTGAGGTATCATTTTTATCGGGAGACGTGGGGGAACTCTGGGTGGAAGGAAATTTGTGGCTCCTCTCAGATTCCAGAACTTTCTGCCACAGAAATGGGAGGAACATGTGTTTTTTTAGACAAATTTTGAGGTTTGCAAAGGATTCTGGGTAACAGAACCTGGTCGGAGCCACACAAGTCACCCCATCTTGGATTCCCCTAGGTCTCTAGCTTTCATAAATGCACAGGTTTGGTAGGTTTCCCTAGTTGCCAGCTGAGCTACAGGCCAAAATCTACAGGTAGGCACTTTGCGAAAAACACCTCTGTTTTCTTTAAAAAATGTGGATGTGTCCACGTTGCGCTTTGGGGCGTTTCCTGTGGTGGGCGCTAGGCCTACCCACACAAGTGAGGCATCATTTTTATCGGGAGACGTGGGGGAACGCTGGGTGGAAGGAAATTTGTGGCTCCTCTCAGATTCCAGAACTTTCTGCCGCAGAAATGTGAGGAACATCTGTTTTTTAAGCCAAATTTTAAGGTTTGCAAAGGATTCTGGGTAACAGAACCTGGTCCGAGCCACACAAGTCACCCCATCTTAGATTCCCCTAGGTCTCTAGTTTTCAGAAATGCACAGGTTTTGTAGGTTTCCCTAGGTGGCGGCTGAGCTACATGCCAAAATCTACAGGTAGGCACTTTGCAAAAAACACCTCTGTTTTCTTTCAAAAAATTGGATGTGTCCACGTTGTGCTTTGGGGCGTTTCCTGTCGCGGGCGCTAGGCCTACCCACACAAGTGAGGTATCATTTTTATCGGGAGACGTGGGGGAACGCTGGGTGGAAGGAAATTTGTGGCTCCTCTCAGATTCCAGAACTTTCTGCCACAGAAATGTGAGGAACATGTGTTTTTTTAGCCAAATTTTGAGGTTTGCAAAGGATTCTGGGTAACAGAACCTGGTCCAAGCCACACAAGTCACCCCATCTTAGATTCCCCTAGGTCTCTAGTTTTCAGAAATGCAGAGGATTTGTAGGTTTCCCTAGGTGGCGGCTGAGCTACATGCCAAAATCTACAGGTAGGCACTTTGCAAAAAACACCTCTGTTTTCTTTCAAAAAATTGGATGTGTCCACGTTGCGCTTTGGTGCGTTTCCTGTCGCGGGCGCTAGGCCTACCCACACAAGTGAGGTATCATTTTTATCGGGAGACGTGGGGGAACGCTGGGTGGAAGGAAATTTGTGGCTCCTCTCAGATTCCAGAACTTTCTGCCACAGAAATGTGAGGAACATGTGTTTTTTTTAAGCCAAATTTTGAGGTTTGCAAAGGATTCTGGGTAACAGAACCTGGTCCAAGCCACACAAGTCACCCCATCTTGGATTCCCCTAGTTCTCTAGTTTTCAGAAATACACAGGTTTGGTAGGTTTCCCTAGTTGCCAGCTGAGCTACAGGCCAAAATCTACAGGTAGGCACTTTGCGAAAAACACCTCTGTTTTCTTTAAAACATTTGGATGTGTCCACGTTGCGCTTTGGGGCGTTTCCTGTCGTGGGCGCTAGGCCTACCCACACAAGTGAGGTATCATTTTTATCGGGAGACGTGGGGGAACGCTGGGTGGAAGGAAATTTGTGGCTCCTCTCAGATTCCAGAACTTTCTGCCGCAGAAATGTGAGGAACATCTGTTTTTTAAGCCAAATTTTAAGGTTTGCAAAGGATTCTGGGTAACAGAACCTGGTCCGAGCCACACAAGTCACCCCATCTTAGATTCCCCTAGGTCTCTAGTTTTCAGAAATGCACAGGTTTTGTAGGTTTCCCTAGGTGGCGGCTGAGCTACATGCCAAAATCTACAGGTAGGCACTTTGCAAAAAACACCTCTGTTTTCTTTCAAAAAATTGGATGTGTCCACGTTGTGCTTTGGGGCGTTTCCTGTCGCGGGCGCTAGGCCTACCCACACAAGTGAGGTATCATTTTTATCGGGAGACGTGGGGGAACGCTGGGTGGAAGGAAATTTGTGGCTCCTCTCAGATTCCAGAACTTTCTGCCACAGAAATGTGAGGAACATGTGTTTTTTTAGCCAAATTTTGAGGTTTGCAAAGGATTCTGGGTAACAGAACCTGGTCCAAGCCACACAAGTCACCCCATCTTAGATTCCCCTAGGTCTCTAGTTTTCAGAAATGCACAGGATTTGTAGGTTTCCCTAGGTGGCGGCTGAGCTACATGCCAAAATCTACAGGTAGGCACTTTGCAAAAAACACCTCTGTTTTCTTTCAAAAAATTGGATGTGTCCACGTTGCGCTTTGGTGCGTTTCCTGTCGCGGGCGCTAGGCCTACCCACACAAGTGAGGTATCATTTTTATCGGGAGACGTGGGGGAACGCTGGGTGGAAGGAAATTTGTGGCTCCTCTCAGATTCCAGAACTTTCTGCCACAGAAATGTGAGGAACATGTGTTTTTTTTAAGCCAAATTTTGAGGTTTGCAAAGGATTCTGGGTAACAGAACCTGGTCCAAGCCACACAAGTCACCCCATCTTTGATTCCCCTAGTTCTCTAGTTTTAAGAAATACACAGGTTTGGTAGGTTTCCCTAGGTGCCGGCTGGGCTACAGGCCAAAATCTACAGGTAGGCACTTTGCAAAAAACACCTGTTTTCTTTCAAAAATTTTGATGTGTCCACGTTGCGCTTTGGGGCGTTTCCTGTCGCGGGCGCTAGGCCTACCCACACAAGTGAGGTATCATTTTTATCGGGAGACGTGGGGGAACGCTGGGTGGAAGGACATTTGTGGCTCCTCTCAGATTCCAGAACTTTCTGCCACAGAAATGTGAGGAACATGTGCTTTTTTAGACAAATTTTGAGGTTTGCAAAGGATTCTGGGTAACAGAACCTGGTCCGAGCCACACAAGTCACCCCATCTTGGATTCCCCTAGGTCTCTAGTTTTCAGAAATGCACAGGTTTGGTAGGTTTCCCTAGGTGGCGGCTGAGCTAGAGGCCAAAATCTACAGGTAGGCACTTTGCAAAAAACACCTGTTTTCTTTCAAAAATTTGGATGTGTCCACGTTGCGCTTTGGGGCGTTTCCTGTTGCGGGTGCTAGGCCTACCCACACAAGTGAGGTATCATTTTTATCAGGAGATGTGGGGGAACGCTGGGTGGAAGGAAATTTGTGGCTCCTCTCAGATTCCAGAACTTTCTGCCACAGAAATGTGAGGAACATGTGTTTTTTTAGCCAAATTTTGAGGTTTGCAAAGGATTCTGGGTAACAGAACGCGGTCCGAGCCACACAAGTCACACCATCTTGGATTCCCCTAGCTCTCTAGTTTTCAGAAATGCACAGGTTTGGTAGCTTTCCCTAGGTGCCGGCTGAGCTACAGGCCAAAATCTACAGGTAGGCACTTTGCAAAAAACACCTCTGTTTTCTTTAAAAAATGTGGATGTGTCCACGTTGCACTTTGGGGCGTTTCCTGTCGTGGGCGCTAGGCCTACCCACACAAGTGAGGTATCATTTTTATCGGGAGACGTGGGGGAACGCTGGGTGGAAGGAAATTTGTGGCTCCTCTCAGATTCCAGAACTTTCTGCCACAGAAATGTGAGGAACATGTGTTTTTTTAGCCAAATTTTGAGGTTTGCAAAGGATTCTGGGTAACAGAACCTGGTCCAAGCCACACAAGTCACCCCATCTTAGATTCCCCTAGGTCTCTAGTTTTCAGAAATGCACAGGTTTGGTAGGTTTCCCTAGGTGGCGGCTGAGCTACAGGCCAAAATCTACAGGTAGGCACTTTGCAAAAAACACCTCTGTTTTCTTTAAAAAAATTGGATGTGTCCACGTTGCGCTTTGGGGCGTTTCCTGTCGCGGGCGCTAGGCCTACCCACACAAGTGAGGTATAATTTTTATCGGGAGACGTGGGGGAACACTGAGTGGAAGGAAATTTGTGGCTCCTCTCAGATTCCAGAACTTTCTGCCACAGAAATGTGAGGAACATGTGTTTTTTTAGCCAAATTGTGAGGTTTGCAAAGGATTCTGGGTAACAGAACCTGGTCCGAGCCACAGAAGTCACCCAATCTTGGATTCCCCTAGTTCTCTAGTTTTCAGAAATGCACAGGTTTGGTAGGTTTCCCTAGGTGCCGGCTGAGCTACAAGCCAAAATCTACAGGTAGGCACTTTGCAAAAAACACCTGCTTTCTTTGAAAAATTTGGATGTGTCCACGTTGCGCTTTGGGGCGTTTCCTGTCGCGGGCGCTAGACCTACCCACACAAGTGAGGTATCATTTTTATCGGGAGACGTGGGGGAACGGTGGGTGGAAGGAAATTTGTGGCTCCTCTCAGATTCCAGAACTTTCTGCCACAGAAATGTGAGGCACATGTGTTTTTTGCTAAATTTTGAGGTTTGCAAAGGATTCTGGGTAACAGAACCTGGTCCGAGCCACACAAGTCACCCCATCTTGGATTCCCCTAGGTCTCTAGTTTTCAGAAATGCACAGGTTTGGTAGGTTTCCCTAGGTGCAGGCTGAGCTACAGGCCAAAATCTACAGGTAGGCACTTTGCAAAAAACACCTCTGTTTTCTTTCAAAAATTTGGATGTGTCCACGTTGCGCTTTGGGGCATTTCCTGTCACGGGCGCTAGGCCTACCCACACAAGTGAGGTATCATTTTTATCGGGAGACGTGGGGGAACGCTGGGTGGAAGGAAATGTGTGGCTCCTCTCAGATTCCAGAACTTTCTGCCACAGAAATGTGAGGAACATGTGTTTTTTTTGCCAAATTTTGAGGTTTGCAAAGGATTCTGGGTAACAGAACCTGGTCCGAGCCACACAAGTCACCCCATCTTGGATTCCCCTAGGTCTCTAGCTTTCATAAATGCACAGGTTTGGTAGGTTTCCCTAGGTGCCGGCTGAGCTACAGTCCAAAATCTACAGGTAGGCACTTTGCAAAAAACACCTCTGTTTTCTTTCAAAAATTTGGATGTGTCCAGGTTGCGCTTTGGGGTGTTTCCTGTCGTGGGCGCTAGGCCTACCCACACAAGTGAGGTATCATTTTTATCGGGAGACGTGGGGGAACGCTGGGTGGAAGGAAATTTGTGGCTCCTCTCAGATTCCAGAACTTTCTGCCACAGAAATGTGAGGAACATGTGTTTTTTTAGACAAATTTTGAGGTTTGCAAAGGATTCTGGGTAACAGAACCTGGTCCGAGCCACACAAGTCACCCCATCTTGGATTCCCCTAGGTCTCTAGCTTTCATAAATGCACAGGTTTGGTAGGTTTCCCTAGGTGCCAGCTGAGCTACAGGCCAAAATCTACAGGTAGGCACTTTGCGAAAAACACCTCTGTTTTCTTTAAAAAATTTGGATGTGTCCACGTTGCGCTTTGGGGCGTTTCCTGTCATGGGCGCTAGGCCTACCCACACAAGTGAGGTATCATTTTTATCGGGAGACGTGGGGGAACGCTGGGTGGAAGGAAATTTGTGGCTCCTCTCAGATTCCAGAACTTTCTGCCGCAGAAATGTGAGGAACATCTGTTTTTTAAGCCAAATTTTAAGGTTTGCAAAGGATTCTGGGTAACAGAACCTGGTCCGAGCCACACAAGTCACCCCATCTTGGATTCCCCTAGGTCTCTAGTTTTCAGAAATGCACAGGTTTGGTAGGTTTCCCTAGGTGGCGGCTGAGCTAGAGGCCAAAATCTACAGGTAGGCACTTTGCAAAAAACACCTGTTTTCTTTCAAAAATTTGGATGTGTCCACGTTGCGCTTTGGGGCGTTTCCTGTCGCGGGTGCTAGGCCTACCCACACAAGTGAGGTATCATTTTTATCGGGAGACGTGGGGGAACGCTGGGTGGAAGGAAATTTGTGGCTCCTCTCAGATTCCAGAACTTTCTGCCACAGAAATGTGAGGAACATGTGTTTTTTTAGCCAAATTTGAGGTTTGCAAAGGATTCTGGGTAACAGAACGCGGTCCGAGCCACACAAGTCACCCCATCTTGGATTCCCCTAGCTCTCTAGTTTTCAGAAATGCACAGGTTTGGTAGGTTTCCCTAGGTGCCGGCTGAGCTACAGGCCAAAATCTACAGGTAGGCACTTTGCAAAAAACACCTCTGTTTTCTTTCAAAAATTTGGATGTGTCCACGTTGCGCTTTGGGGTGTTTCCTGTCGTGGGCGCTAGGCCTACCCACACAAGTGAGGTATCATTTTTATGGGGAGACTTGGGGGAACGTTGGGTGGAAAGAAATATGTGGCTCCTCTCAGATTCCAGAACTTTCTGCCACAGAAATATGAGGAACATGTGTTTTTTAGCCAAATTTTGAGGTTTGCAAAGGATTCTGGGTAACAGAACCTGGTCCGAGCCACACAAGTCACCCCATCTTGGATTCCCCTAGGTCTCTAGTTTTCAGAAATGCACAGGTTTGGTAGGTTTCCCTAGGTGCCGGCTGAGCTACAGGCCAAAATCTACAGATAGACACTTTGCAAAAATCACCTCTGTTTTCTTTCAAAAATTTGGATGTGTCCACGTTGCGCTTTGGGGTGTTTTCTGTCGCGGGCGCTAGGCCTACCCACAAAAGTGAGGTATCATTTTTATCGGGAGACTCGGGGGAACGCTGGGTGGAAGGAAATTTGTGGCTCCTCTCAGATTCCAGAACTTTCTGCCACAGAAATGTGAGGGACATGTGTTTTTTAGCCAAATTTTGAGGTTTGCAAAGGATTCTGGGCAACAGAACCTGGTCCGAGCCACACAAGTCACCCCATCTTGGATTCCCCTAGGTCTCTAGTTTTCAGAAATGCACAGGTTTGGTAGGTTTCCCTAGGTGCCGGCTGAGTTACAGGCCAATATCTACAGGTAGGCACTTTGCAAAAAACACCTCTGTTTTCTTTCAAAAATTTGGATGTGTCCACGTTGCGCTTTGGGGTGTTTCCTGTCGCGGGCGCTAGGCCTACCCACACAAGTGAGGTATCATTTTTATCGGGAGACTTGGGGGAACACTGGGTGGAAGGAAATTTGTTGCTCCTCTCAGATTCCAGAACTTTCTGCCACAGAAATGTGAGGAACATGTGTTTTTTTTAGCCGAATTTTGAGGTTTGCAAAGGATTCTGTGTAACAGAACCTGGTCCGAGCCACACAAGTCACCCCATCTTAGATTCCCCTAGCTCTCTAGTTTTCAGAAATGCACAGGTTTGGTAGGTTTCCCTAGGTGCCGGCTGAGCTACAGGCCAAAATCTACAGGTAGGCACTTGGCAAAAAACACCTCTGTTTTCTTTCAAAAATTTGGATGTGTCCACGTTGCGCTTTGGGGTGTTTCCTGTTGCGGGCGCTAGGCCTACCCACACAAGTGAGGTATCATTTTTATTGGGAGACTTGGGGGAACATTGGGTGGAAGGAAATTTGTGGCTCCTCTCAGATTCCAGAACTTTCTGCCACAGAAATGTGAGGAACATGTGTTTTTTTAGCCAAATTTGAGGTTTGCAAAGGATTCTGGGTAACAGAACGCGGTCCGAGCCACACAAGTCACCCCATCTTAGATTCCCCTAGCTCTCTAGTTTTCAGAAATGCACAGGTTTGGTAGGTTTCCCTAGGTGCCGGCTGAGCTACAGGCCAAAATCTACAGGTAGGCACTTGGCAAAAAACACCTCTGTTTTCTTTCAAAAATTTGGATGTGTCCACGTTGCGCTTTGGGGTGTTTCCTGTTGCGGGCGCTAGGCCTACCCACACAAGTGAGGTATCATTTTTATTGGGAGACTTGGGGGAACATTGGGTGGAAGGAAATTTGTGGCTCCTCTCAGATTCCAGAACTTTCTGCCACAGAAATGTGAGGAACATGTGTTTTTTTAGCCAAATTTGAGGTTTGCAAAGGATTCTGGGTAACAGAACGCGGTCCGAGCCACACAAGTCACCCCATCTTGGATTCCCCTAGGTCTCTAGTTTTCAGAAATGCACAGGTTTGGTAGGTTTCCCTAGGTGCCGGCTGAGCTACAGGCCAAAATCTACAGATAGACACTTTGCAAAAATCACCTCTGTTTTCTTTGAAAAATTTGGATGTGTCCACGTTGCGCTTTGGGGTGTTTTCTGTCGCGGGCGCTAGGCCTACCCACAAAAGTGAGGTATCATTTTTATCGGGAGACTCGGGGGAACGCTGGGTGGAAGGAAATTTGTGGCTCCTCTCAGATTCCAGAACTTTCTGCCACAGAAATGTGAGGGACATGTGTTTTTTAGCCAAATTTTGAGGTTTGCAAAGGATTCTGGGTAACAGAACCTGGTCCGAGCCACACAAGTCACCCCATCTTGGATTCCCCTAGGTCTCTAGTTTTCAGAAATGCACAGGTTTGGTAGGTTTCCCTAGGTGCAGGCTGAGCTACAGGCCAAAATCTACAGGTAGGCACTTTGCAAAAAACACCTCTGTTTTCTTTCAAAAATTTGGATGTGTCCACGTTGCGCTTTGGGGCATTTCCTGTCACGGGCGCTAGGCCTACCCACACAAGTGAGGTATCATTTTTATCGGGAGACGTGGGGGAACGCTGGGTGGAAGGAAATGTGTGGCTCCTCTCAGATTCCAGAACTTTCTGCCACAGAAATGTGAGGAACATGTGTTTTTTTTGCCAAATTTTGAGGTTTGCAAAGGATTCTGGGTAACAGAACCTGGTCCGAGCCACACAAGTCACCCCATCTTGGATTCCCCTAGGTCTCTAGCTTTCATAAATGCACAGGTTTGGTAGGTTTCCCTAGGTGCCGGCTGAGCTACAGTCCAAAATCTACAGGTAGGCACTTTGCAAAAAACACCTCTGTTTTCTTTCAAAAATTTGGATGTGTCCAGGTTGCGCTTTGGGGTGTTTCCTGTCGTGGGCGCTAGGCCTACCCACACAAGTGAGGTATCATTTTTATCGGGAGACGTGGGGGAACGCTGGGTGGAAGGAAATTTGTGGCTCCTCTCAGATTCCAGAACTTTCTGCCACAGAAATGTGAGGAACATGTGTTTTTTTAGACAAATTTTGAGGTTTGCAAAGGATTCTGGGTAACAGAACCTGGTCCGAGCCACACAAGTCACCCCATCTTGGATTCCCCTAGGTCTCTAGCTTTCATAAATGCACAGGTTTGGTAGGTTTCCCTAGGTGCCAGCTGAGCTACAGGCCAAAATCTACAGGTAGGCACTTTGCGAAAAACACCTCTGTTTTCTTTAAAAAATTTGGATGTGTCCACGTTGCGCTTTGGGGCGTTTCCTGTCATGGGCGCTAGGCCTACCCACACAAGTGAGGTATCATTTTTATCGGGAGACGTGGGGGAACGCTGGGTGGAAGGAAATTTGTGGCTCCTCTCAGATTCCAGAACTTTCTGCCGCAGAAATGTGAGGAACATCTGTTTTTTAAGCCAAATTTTAAGGTTTGCAAAGGATTCTGGGTAACAGAACCTGGTCCGAGCCACACAAGTCACCCCATCTTGGATTCCCCTAGGTCTCTAGTTTTCAGAAATGCACAGGTTTGGTAGGTTTCCCTAGGTGGTGGCTGAGCTAGAGGCCAAAATCTACAGGTAGGCACTTTGCAAAAAACACCTGTTTTCTTTCAAAAATTTGGATGTGTCCACGTTGCGCTTTGGGGCGTTTCCTGTCGCGGGTGCTAGGCCTACCCACACAAGTGAGGTATCATTTTTATCGGGAGACGTGGGGGAACGCTGGGTGGAAGGAAATTTGTGGCTCCTCTCAGATTCCAGAACTTTCTGCCACAGAAATGTGAGGAACATGTGTTTTTTTAGCCAAATTTGAGGTTTGCAAAGGATTCTGGGTAACAGAACGCGGTCCGAGCCACACAAGTCACCCCATCTTGGATTCCCCTAGCTCTCTAGTTTTCAGAAATGCACAGGTTTGGTAGGTTTCCCTAGGTGCCGGCTGAGCTACAGGCCAAAATCTACAGGTAGGCACTTTGCAAAAAACACCTCTGTTTTCTTTCAAAAATTTGGATGTGTCCACGTTGCGCTTTGGGGTGTTTCCTGTCGTGGGCGCTAGGCCTACCCACACAAGTGAGGTATCATTTTTATGGGGAGACTTGGGGGAACGTTGGGTGGAAAGAAATATGTGGCTCCTCTCAGATTCCAGAACTTTCTGCCACAGAAATATGAGGAACATGTGTTTTTTAGCCAAATTTTGAGGTTTGCAAAGGATTCTGGGTAACAGAACCTGGTCCGAGCCACACAAGTCACCCCATCTTGGATTCCCCTAGGTCTCTAGTTTTCAGAAATGCACAGGTTTGGTAGGTTTCCCTAGGTGCCGGCTGAGCTACAGGCCAAAATCTACAGATAGACACTTTGCAAAAATCACCTCTGTTTTCTTTCAAAAATTTGGATGTGTCCACGTTGCGCTTTGGGGTGTTTTCTGTCGCGGGCGCTAGGCCTACCCACAAAAGTGAGGTATCATTTTTATCGGGAGACTCGGGGGAACGCTGGGTGGAAGGAAATTTGTGGCTCCTCTCAGATTCCAGAACTTTCTGCCACAGAAATGTGAGGGACATGTGTTTTTTAGCCAAATTTTGAGGTTTGCAAAGGATTCTGGGCAACAGAACCTGGTCCGAGCCACACAAGTCACCCCATCTTGGATTCCCCTAGGTCTCTAGTTTTCAGAAATGCACAGGTTTGGTAGGTTTCCCTAGGTGCCGGCTGAGTTACAGGCCAATATCTACAGGTAGGCACTTTGCAAAAAACACCTCTGTTTTCTTTCAAAAATTTGGATGTGTCCACGTTGCGCTTTGGGGTGTTTCCTGTCGCGGGCGCTAGGCCTACCCACACAAGTGAGGTATCATTTTTATCGGGAGACTTGGGGGAACACTGGGTGGAAGGAAATTTGTTGCTCCTCTCAGATTCCAGAACTTTCTGCCACAGAAATGTGAGGAACATGTGTTTTTTTAGCCGAATTTTGAGGTTTGCAAAGGATTCTGGGTAACAGAACCTGGTCCGAGCCACACAAGTCACCCCATCTTAGATTCCCCTAGCTCTCTAGTTTTCAGAAATGCACAGGTTTGGTAGGTTTCCCTAGGTGCCGGCTGAGCTACAGGCCAAAATCTACAGGTAGGCACTTGGCAAAAAACACCTCTGTTTTCTTTCAAAAATTTGGATGTGTCCACGTTGCGCTTTGGGGTGTTTCCTGTTGCGGGCGCTAGGCCTACCCACACAAGTGAGGTATCATTTTTATCGGGAGACTTGGGGGAACATTGGGTGGAAGGAAATTTGTGGCTCCTCTCAGATTCCAGAACTTTCTGCCACAGAAATGTGAGGAACATGTGTTTTTTTAGCCAAATTTGAGGTTTGCAAAGGATTCTGGGTAACAGAACGCGGTCCGAGCCACACAAGTCACCCCATCTTAGATTCCCCTAGCTCTCTAGTTTTCAGAAATGCACAGGTTTGGTAGGTTTCCCTAGGTGCCGGCTGAGCTACAGGCCAAAATCTACAGGTAGGCACTTGGCAAAAAACACCTCTGTTTTCTTTCAAAAATTTGGATGTGTCCACGTTGCGCTTTGGGGTGTTTCCTGTTGCGGGCGCTAGGCCTACCCACACAAGTGAGGTATCATTTTTATTGGGAGACTTGGGGGAACATTGGGTGGAAGGAAATTTGTGGCTCCTCTCAGATTCCAGAACTTTCTGCCACAGAAATGTGAGGAACATGTGTTTTTTTAGCCAAATTTGAGGTTTGCAAAGGATTCTGGGTAACAGAACGCGGTCCGAGCCACACAAGTCACCCCATCTTGGATTCCCCTAGGTCTCTAGTTTTCAGAAATGCACAGGTTTGGTAGGTTTCCCTAGGTGCCGGCTGAGCTACAGGCCAAAATCTACAGATAGACACTTTGCAAAAATCACCTCTGTTTTCTTTGAAAAATTTGGATGTGTCCACGTTGCGCTTTGGGGTGTTTTCTGTCGCGGGCGCTAGGCCTACCCACAAAAGTGAGGTATCATTTTTATCGGGAGACTCGGGGGAACGCTGGGTGGAAGGAAATTTGTGGCTCCTCTCAGATTCCAGAACTTTCTGCCACAGAAATGTGAGGGACATGTGTTTTTTAGCCAAATTTTGAGGTTTGCAAAGGATTCTGGGTAACAGAACCTGGTCCGAGCCACACAAGTCACCCCATCTTAGATTCCCCTAGGTCTCTAGTTTTCAGAAATGCACAGGTTTGGTAGGTTTCCCTAGGTGCCGGCTGAGTTACAGGCCAATATCTACAGGTAGGCACTTTGCAAAAAACACCTCTGTTTTCTTTCAAAAATTTGGATGTGTCCACGTTGCGCTTTGGGGTGTTTCCTGTCGCGGGCGCTAGGCCTACCCACACAAGTGAGGTATCATTTTTATCGGGAGACTTGGGGGAACACTGGGTGGAAGGAAATTTGTGGCTCCTCTCAGATTCCAGAACTTTCTGCCACAGAAATGTGAGGAACATGTGTTTTTTTAGCCGAATTTTGAGGTTTGCAAAGGATTCTGGGTAACAGAACCTGGTCCGAGCCACACAAGTCACCCCATCTTGGATTCCCCTAGCTCTCTAGTTTTCAGAAATGCACAGGTTTGGTAGGTATCCCTAGGTGCCGGCTGAGCTACAAGCCAAAATCTACAGGTAGGCACTTTGCAAAAAACACCTCTGTTTTCTTTAAAAAATGTGGATGTGTCCACGTTGCACTTTGGGGCGTTTCCTGTCGTGGGCGCTAGGCCTACCCACACAAGTGAGGTATAATTTTTATCGGGAGACGTGGGGGAACGCTGGGTGGAAGGAAATTTGTGGCTCCTCTCAGATTCCAGAACTTTCTGCCACAGAAATGTGAGGCACATGTGTTTTTTTGCTAAATTTTGAGGTTTGCAAAGGATTCTGGGTAACAGAACCTGGTCCGAGCCACACAAGTCACCCCATCTTGGATTCCCCTAGGTCTCTAGTTTTCAGAAATGCACAGGTTTGGTAGGTTTCCCTAGGTGCAGGCTGAGCTACAGGCCAAAATCTACAGGTAGGCACTTTGCAAAAAACACCTCTGTTTTCTTTCAAAAATTTGGATGTGTCCACGTTGCGCTTTGGGGCATTTCCTGTCACGGGCGCTAGGCCTACCCACACAAGTGAGGTATCATTTTTATCGGGAGACGTGGGGGAACGCTGGGTGGAAGGAAATTTGTGGCTCCTCTCAGATTCCAGAGCTTTCTGCCACAGAAATGTGAGGAACATGTGTTTTTTTAGCCAAATTTTGAGGTTTGCAAAGGATTCTGGGTAACAGAACCTGGTCCAAGCCACACAAGTCACCCCATCTTAGATTCCCCTAGGTCTCTAGTTTTCAGAAATGCACAGGTTTGGTAGGTTTCCCTAGGTGGCGGCTGAGCTACAGGCCAAAATCTACAGGTAGGCACTTTGCAAAAAACACCTCTGTTTTCTTTAAAAAAATTGGATGTGTCCACGTTGCGCTTTGGGGCGTTTCCTGTCGCGGGCGCTAGGCCTACCCACACAAGTGAGGTATAATTTTTATCGGGAGACGTGGGGGAACGCTGAGTGGAAGGAAATTTGTGGCTCCTCTCAGATTCCAGAACTTTCTGCCACAGAAATGTGAGGAACATGTGTTTTTTTAGCCAAATTTTGAGGTTTGCAAAGGATTCTGGGTAACAGAACCTGGTCCAAGCCACACAAGTCACCCCATCTTAGATTCCCCTAGGTCTCTAGTTTTCAGAAATGCACAGGTTTGGTAGGTTTCCCTAGGTGGCGGCTGAGCTACAGGCCAAAATCTACAGGTGGGCACTTTGCAAAAAACACCTGCTTTCTTTGAAAAATTTGGATGTGTCCACGTTGCGCTTTGGGGCGTTTCCTGTCGCGGGCGCTAGACCTACCCACACAAGTGAGGTATCATTTTTATCGGGAGACGTGGGGGAACGGTGGGTGGAAGGAAATTTGTGGCTCCTCTCAGATTCCAGAACTTTCTGCCACAGAAATGTGAGGCACATGTGTTTTTTTGCTAAATTTTGAGGTTTGCAAAGGATTCTGGGTAACAGAACCTGGTCCGAGCCACACAAGTCACCCCATCTTGGATTCCCCTAGGTCTCTAGTTTTCAGAAATGCACAGGTTTGGTAGGTTTCCCTAGGTGCAGGCTGAGCTACAGGCCAAAATCTACAGGTAGGCACTTTGCAAAAAACACCTCTGTTTTCTTTCAAAAATTTGGATGTGTCCACGTTGCGCTTTGGGGTGTTTCCTGTCGTGGGTGCTAGGCCTACCCACACAAGTGAGGTATCATTTTTATGGGGAGACTTGGGGGAACGTTGGGTGGAAAGAAATTTGTGGCTCCTCTCAGATTCCAGAACTTTCTGCCACAGAAATATGAGGAACATGTGTTTTTTAGCCAAATTTTGAGGTTTGCAAAGGATTCTGGGTAACAGAACCTGGTCCGAGCCACACAAGTCACCCCATCTTGGATTCCCCTAGGTCTCTAGTTTTCAGAAATGCACAGGTTTGGTAGGTTTCCCTAGGTGCCGGCTGAGCTACAGGCCAAAATCTACAGATAGACACTTTGCAAAAATCACCTCTGTTTTCTTTGAAAAATTTGGATGTGTCCACATTGCGCTTTGGGGTGTTTTCTGTCGCGGGCGCTAGGCCTACCCACAAAAGTGAGGTATTATTTTTATCGGGAGACTCGGGGGAACGCTGGGTGGAAGGAAATTTGTGGCTCCTCTCAGATTCCAGAACTTTCTGCCACAGAAATGTGAGGGACATGTGTTTTTTAGCCAAATTTTGAGGTTTGCAAAGGATTCTGGGTAACAGAACCTGGTCCGAGCCACACAAGTCACCCCATCTTGGATTCCCCTAGGTCTCTAGTTTTCAGAAATGCACAGGTTTGGTAGGTTTCCCTAGGTGCCGGCTGAGTTACAGGCCAATATCTACAGGTAGGCACTTTGCAAAAAACACCTCTGTTTTCTTTCAAAAATTTGGATGTGTCCACGTTGCGCTTTGGGGTGTTTCCTGTCGCGGGCGCTAGGCCTACCCACACAAGTGAGGTATCATTTTTATCGGGAGACTTGGGGGAACACTGGGTGGAAGGAAATTTGTGGCTCCTCTCAGATTCCAGAACTTTCTGCCACAGAAATGTGAGGAACATGTGTTTTTTTAGCCGAATTTTGAGGTTTGCAAAGGATTCTGGGTAACAGAACCTGGTCCGAGCCACACAAATCACCCCATCTTGGATTCCCCTAGGTCTCTAGCTTTCATAAATGCACAGGTTTGGTAGGTTTCCCTAGGTGCCGGCTGAGCTACAGTCCAAAATCTACAGGTAGGCACTTTGCAAAAAACACCTCTGTTTTCTTTCAAAAATTTGGATGTGTCCAGGTTGCGCTTTGGGGTGTTTCCTGTCGTGGGCGCTAGGCCTACCCACACAAGTGAGGTATCATTTTTATCGGGAGACGTGGGGGAACGCTGGGTGGAAGGAAATTTGTGGCTCCTCTCAGATTCCAGAACTTTCTGCCACAGAAATGTGAGGAACATGTGTTTTTTTAGACAAATTTTGAGGTTTGCAAAGGATTCTGGGTAACAGAACCTGGTCCGAGCCACACAAGTCACCCCATCTTGGATTCCCCTAGGTCTCTAGCTTTCATAAATGCACAGGTTTGGTAGGTTTCCCTAGGTGCCAGCTGAGCTACAGGCCAAAATCTACAGGTAGGCACTTTGCGAAAAACACCTCTGTTTTCTTTAAAAAATTTGGATGTGTCCACGTTGCGCTTTGGGGCGTTTCCTGTCATGGGCGCTAGGCCTACCCACACAAGTGAGGTATCATTTTTATCGGGAGACGTGGGGGAACGCTGGGTGGAAGGAAATTTGTGGCTCCTCTCAGATTCCAGAACTTTCTGCCGCAGAAATGTGAGGAACATCTGTTTTTTAAGCCAAATTTTAAGGTTTGCAAAGGATTCTGGGTAACAGAACCTGGTCCGAGCCACACAAGTCACCCCATCTTAGATTCCCCTAGGTCTCTAGTTTTCAGAAATGCACAGGTTTTGTAGGTTTCCCTAGGTGGCGGCTGAGCTACATGCCAAAATCTACAGGTAGGCACTTTGCAAAAAACACCTCTGTTTTCTTTCAAAAAATTGGATGTGTCCACGTTGTGCTTTGGGGCGTTTCCTGTCGCGGGCGCTAGGCCTACCCACACAAGTGAGGTATCATTTTTATCGGGAGACGTGGGGGAACGCTGGGTGGAAGGAAATTTGTGGCTCCTCTCAGATTCCAGAACTTTCTGCCACAGAAATGTGAGGAACATGTGTTTTTTTAGCCAAATTTTGAGGTTTGCAAAGGATTCTGGGTAACAGAACCTGGTCCAAGCCACACAAGTCACCCCATCTTAGATTCCCCTAGGTCTCTAGTTTTCAGAAATGCACAGGATTTGTAGTTTTCCCTAGGTGGCGGCTGAGCTACATGCCAAAATCTACAGGTAGGCACTTTGCAAAAAACACCTCTGTTTTCTTTCAAAAAATTGGATGTGTCCACGTTGCGCTTTGGTGCGTTTCCTGTCGCGGGCGCTAGGCCTACCCACACAAGTGAGGTATCATTTTTATCGGGAGACGTGGGGGAACGCTGGGTGGAAGGAAATTTGTGGCTCCTCTCAGATTCCAGAACTTTCTGCCACAGAAATGGGAGGAACATGTGTTTTTTTAGACAAATTTTGAGGTTTGCAAAGGATTCTGGGTAACAGAACCTGGTCCGAGCCACACAAGTCACCCCATCTTGGATTCCCCTAGGTCTCTAGCTTTCATAAATGCACAGGTTTGGTAGGTTTCCCTAGGTGCCGGCTGAGCTACAGGCCAAAATCTACAGGTAGGCACTTTGCAAAAAACACCTCTGTTTTCTTTCAAAAATTTGGATGTGTCCACGTTGCGCTTTGGGGTGTTTCCTGTCGTGGGCGCTAGGCCTACCCACACAAGTGAGGTATCATTTTTATCGGGAGACGTGGGGGAACTCTGGGTGGAAGGAAATTTGTGGCTCCTCTCAGATTCCAGAACTTTCTGCCACAGAAATGGGAGGAACATGTGTTTTTTTAGACAAATTTTGAGGTTTGCAAAGGATTCTGGGTAACAGAACCTGGTCGGAGCCACACAAGTCACCCCATCTTGGATTCCCCTAGGTCTCTAGCTTTCATAAATGCACAGGTTTGGTAGGTTTCCCTAGTTGCCAGCTGAGCTACAGGCCAAAATCTACAGGTAGGCACTTTGCGAAAAACACCTCTGTTTTCTTTAAAAAATTTGGATGTGTCCACGTTGCGCTTTGGGGCGTTTCCTGTGGTGGGCGCTAGGCCTACCCACACAAGTGAGGCATCATTTTTATCGGGAGACGTGGGGGAACGCTGGGTGGAAGGAAATTTGTGGCTCCTCTCAGATTCCAGAACTTTCTGCCGCAGAAATGTGAGGAACATCTGTTTTTTAAGCCAAATTTTAAGGTTTGCAAAGGATTCTGGGTAACAGAACCTGGTCCGAGCCACACAAGTCACCCCATCTTAGATTCCCCTAGGTCTCTAGTTTTCAGAAATGCACAGGTTTTGTAGGTTTCCCTAGGTGGCGGCTGAGCTACATGCCAAAATCTACAGGTAGGCACTTTGCAAAAAACACCTCTGTTTTCTTTCAAAAAATTGGATGTGTCCACGTTGTGCTTTGGGGCGTTTCCTGTCGCGGGCGCTAGGCCTACCCACACAAGTGAGGTATCATTTTTATCGGGAGACGTGGGGGAACGCTGGGTGGAAGGAAATTTGTGGCTCCTCTCAGATTCCAGAACTTTCTGCCACAGAAATGTGAGGAACATGTGTTTTTTTAGCCAAATTTTGAGGTTTGCAAAGGATTCTGGGTAACAGAACCTGGTCCAAGCCACACAAGTCACCCCATCTTAGATTCCCCTAGGTCTCTAGTTTTCAGAAATGCAGAGGATTTGTAGGTTTCCCTAGGTGGCGGCTGAGCTACATGCCAAAATCTACAGGTAGGCACTTTGCAAAAAACACCTCTGTTTTCTTTCAAAAAATTGGATGTGTCCACGTTGCGCTTTGGTGCGTTTCCTGTCGCGGGCGCTAGGCCTACCCACACAAGTGAGGTATCATTTTTATCGGGAGACGTGGGGGAACGCTGGGTGGAAGGAAATTTGTGGCTCCTCTCAGATTCCAGAACTTTCTGCCACAGAAATGTGAGGAACATGTGTTTTTTTTAAGCCAAATTTTGAGGTTTGCAAAGGATTCTGGGTAACAGAACCTGGTCCAAGCCACACAAGTCACCCCATCTTGGATTCCCCTAGTTCTCTAGTTTTCAGAAATACACAGGTTTGGTAGGTTTCCCTAGTTGCCAGCTGAGCTACAGGCCAAAATCTACAGGTAGGCACTTTGCGAAAAACACCTCTGTTTTCTTTAAAACATTTGGATGTGTCCACGTTGCGCTTTGGGGCGTTTCCTGTCGTGGGCGCTAGGCCTACCCACACAAGTGAGGTATCATTTTTATCGGGAGACGTGGGGGAACGCTGGGTGGAAGGAAATTTGTGGCTCCTCTCAGATTCCAGAACTTTCTGCCGCAGAAATGTGAGGAACATCTGTTTTTTAAGCCAAATTTTAAGGTTTGCAAAGGATTCTGGGTAACAGAACCTGGTCCGAGCCACACAAGTCACCCCATCTTAGATTCCCCTAGGTCTCTAGTTTTCAGAAATGCACAGGTTTTGTAGGTTTCCCTAGGTGGCGGCTGAGCTACATGCCAAAATCTACAGGTAGGCACTTTGCAAAAAACACCTCTGTTTTCTTTAAAAAAATTGGATGTGTCCACGTTGTGCTTTGGGGCGTT
Organism: Pleurodeles waltl; assembly: GCF_031143425.1. Classification (NCBI taxonomy): domain Eukaryota; kingdom Metazoa; phylum Chordata; class Amphibia; order Caudata; family Salamandridae; genus Pleurodeles; species Pleurodeles waltl. The sequence goes on from NC_090443.1 coordinate 450,412,424, forward strand.
TCCTGTCGCGGGCGCTAGGCCTACCCACACAAGTGAGGTATCATTTTTATCGGGAGACGTGGGGGAACGCTGGGTGGAAGGAAATTTGTGGCTCCTCTCAGATTCCAGAACTTTCTGCCACAGAAATGTGAGGAACATGTGTTTTTTTAGCCAAATTTTGAGGTTTGCAAAGGATTCTGGGTAACAGAACCTGGTCCAAGCCACACAAGTCACCCCATCTTAGATTCCCCTAGGTCTCTAGTTTTCAGAAATGCACAGGATTTGTAGGTTTCCCTAGGTGGCGGCTGAGCTACATGCCAAAATCTACAGGTAGGCACTTTGCAAAAAACACCTCTGTTTTCTTTCAAAAAATTGGATGTGTCCACGTTGCGCTTTGGTGCGTTTCCTGTCGCGGGCGCTAGGCCTACCCACACAAGTGAGGTATCATTTTTATCGGGAGACGTGGGGGAACGCTGGGTGGAAGGAAATTTGTGGCTCCTCTCAGATTCCAGAACTTTCTGCCACAGAAATGTGAGGAACATGTGTTTTTTTTAAGCCAAATTTTGAGGTTTGCAAAGGATTCTGGGTAACAGAACCTGGTCCAAGCCACACAAGTCACCCCATCTTGGATTCCCCTAGTTCTCTAGTTTTAAGAAATACACAGGTTTGGTAGGTTTCCCTAGGTGCCGGCTGGGCTACAGGCCAAAATCTACAGGTAGGCACTTTGCAAAAAACACCTGTTTTCTTTCAAAAATTTTGATGTGTCCACGTTGCGCTTTGGGGCGTTTCCTGTCGCGGGCGCTAGGCCTACCCACACAAGTGAGGTATCATTTTTATCGGGAGACGTGGGGGAACGCTGGGTGGAAGGACATTTGTGGCTCCTCTCAGATTCCAGAACTTTCTGCCACAGAAATGTGAGGAACATGTGCTTTTTTAGACAAATTTTGAGGTTTGCAAAGGATTCTGGGTAACAGAACCTGGTCCGAGCCACACAAGTCACCCCATCTTGGATTCCCCTAGGTCTCTAGTTTTCAGAAATGCACAGGTTTGGTAGGTTTCCCTAGGTGGCGGCTGAGCTAGAGGCCAAAATCTACAGGTAGGCACTTTGCAAAAAACACCTGTTTTCTTTCAAAAATTTGGATGTGTCCACGTTGCGCTTTGGGGCGTTTCCTGTTGCGGGTGCTAGGCCTACCCACACAAGTGAGGTATCATTTTTATCAGGAGATGTGGGGGAACGCTGGGTGGAAGGAAATTTGTGGCTCCTCTCAGATTCCAGAACTTTCTGCCACAGAAATGTGAGGAACATGTGTTTTTTTAGCCAAATTTTGAGGTTTGCAAAGGATTCTGGGTAACAGAACGCGGTCCGAGCCACACAAGTCACACCATCTTGGATTCCCCTAGCTCTCTAGTTTTCAGAAATGCACAGGTTTGGTAGCTTTCCCTAGGTGCCGGCTGAGCTACAGGCCAAAATCTACAGGTAGGCACTTTGCAAAAAACACCTCTGTTTTCTTTAAAAAATGTGGATGTGTCCACGTTGCACTTTGGGGCGTTTCCTGTCGTGGGCGCTAGGCCTACCCACACAAGTGAGGTATCATTTTTATCGGGAGACGTGGGGGAACGCTGGGTGGAAGGAAATTTGTGGCTCCTCTCAGATTCCAGAACTTTCTGCCACAGAAATGTGAGGAACATGTGTTTTTTTAGCCAAATTTTGAGGTTTGCAAAGGATTCTGGGTCACAGAACCTGGTCCAAGCCACACAAGTCACCCCATCTTAGATTCCCCTAGGTCTCTAGTTTTCAGAAATGCACAGGTTTGGTAGGTTTCCCTAGGTGGCGGCTGAGCTACAGGCCAAAATCTACAGGTAGGCACTTTGCAAAAAACACCTCTGTTTTCTTTAATAAAATTGGATGTGTCCACGTTGCGCTTTGGGGCGTTTCCTGTCGCGGGCGCTAGGCCTACCCACACAAGTGAGGTATAATTTTTATCGGGAGACGTGGGGGAACGCTGAGTGGAAGGAAATTTGTTGCTCCTCTCAGATTCCAGAACTTTCTGCCACAGAAATGTGAGGAACATGTGTTTTTTTAGCCAAATTGTGAGGTTTGCAAAGGATTCTGGGTAACAGAACCTGGTCCGAGCCACAGAAGTCACCCAATCTTGGATTCCCCTAGTTCTCTAGTTTTCAGAAATGCACAGGTTTGGTAGGTTTCCCTAGGTGCCAGCTGAGCTACAAGCCAAAATCTACAGGTAGGCACTTTGCAAAAAACACCTCTGTTTTCTTTAAAAAATGTGGATGTGTCCACGTTGCACTTTGGGGCGTTTCCTGTCGTGGGCGCTAGGCCTACCCACACAAGTGAGGTATCATTTTTATCGGGAGACGTGGGGGAACGCTGGGTGGAAGGAAATTTGTGGCTCCTCTCAGATTCCAGAACTTTCTGCCACAGAAATGTGAGGAACATGTGTTTTTTTAGCCAAATTTTGAGGTTTGCAAAGGATTCTGGGTAACAGAACCTGGTCCAAGCCACACAAGTCACCCCATCTTAGATTCCCCTAGGTCTCTAGTTTTCAGAAATGCACAGGTTTGGTAGGTTTCCCTAGGTGGCGGCTGAGCTACAGGCCAAAATCTACAGGTAGGCACTTTGCAAAAAACACCTCTGTTTTCTTTAAAAAAATTGGATGTGTCCACGTTGCGCTTTGGGGCGTTTCCTGTCGCGGGCGCTAGGCCTACCCACACAAGTGAGGTATAATTTTTATCGGGAGACGTGGGGGAACACTGAGTGGAAGGAAATTTGTGGCTCCTCTCAGATTCCAGAACTTTCTGCCACAGAAATGTGAGGAACATGTGTTTTTTTAGCCAAATTGTGAGGTTTGCAAAGGATTCTGGGTAACAGAACCTGGTCCGAGCCACAGAAGTCACCCAATCTTGGATTCCCCTAGTTCTCTAGTTTTCAGAAATGCACAGGTTTGGTAGGTTTCCCTAGGTGCCGGCTGAGCTACAAGCCAAAATCTACAGGTAGGCACTTTGCAAAAAACACCTGCTTTCTTTGAAAAATTTGGATGTGTCCACGTTGCGCTTTGGGGCGTTTCCTGTCGCGGGCGCTAGACCTACCCACACAAGTGAGGTATCATTTTTATCGGGAGACGTGGGGGAACGGTGGGTGGAAGGAAATTTGTGGCTCCTCTCAGATTCCAGAACTTTCTGCCACAGAAATGTGAGGCACATGTGTTTTTTGCTAAATTTTGAGGTTTGCAAAGGATTCTGGGTAACAGAACCTGGTCCGAGCCACACAAGTCACCCCATCTTGGATTCCCCTAGGTCTCTAGTTTTCAGAAATGCACAGGTTTGGTAGGTTTCCCTAGGTGCAGGCTGAGCTACAGGCCAAAATCTACAGGTAGGCACTTTGCAAAAAACACCTCTGTTTTCTTTCAAAAATTTGGATGTGTCCACGTTGCGCTTTGGGGCATTTCCTGTCACGGGCGCTAGGCCTACCCACACAAGTGAGGTATCATTTTTATCGGGAGACGTGGGGGAACGCTGGGTGGAAGGAAATGTGTGGCTCCTCTCAGATTCCAGAACTTTCTGCCACAGAAATGTGAGGAACATGTGTTTTTTTTGCCAAATTTTGAGGTTTGCAAAGGATTCTGGGTAACAGAACCTGGTCCGAGCCACACAAGTCACCCCATCTTGGATTCCCCTAGGTCTCTAGCTTTCATAAATGCACAGGTTTGGTAGGTTTCCCTAGGTGCCGGCTGAGCTACAGTCCAAAATCTACAGGTAGGCACTTTGCAAAAAACACCTCTGTTTTCTTTCAAAAATTTGGATGTGTCCAGGTTGCGCTTTGGGGTGTTTCCTGTCGTGGGCGCTAGGCCTACCCACACAAGTGAGGTATCATTTTTATCGGGAGACGTGGGGGAACGCTGGGTGGAAGGAAATTTGTGGCTCCTCTCAGATTCCAGAACTTTCTGCCACAGAAATGTGAGGAACATGTGTTTTTTTAGACAAATTTTGAGGTTTGCAAAGGATTCTGGGTAACAGAACCTGGTCCGAGCCACACAAGTCACCCCATCTTGGATTCCCCTAGGTCTCTAGCTTTCATAAATGCACAGGTTTGGTAGGTTTCCCTAGGTGCCAGCTGAGCTACAGGCCAAAATCTACAGGTAGGCACTTTGCGAAAAACACCTCTGTTTTCTTTAAAAAATTTGGATGTGTCCACGTTGCGCTTTGGGGCGTTTCCTGTCATGGGCGCTAGGCCTACCCACACAAGTGAGGTATCATTTTTATCGGGAGACGTGGGGGAACGCTGGGTGGAAGGAAATTTGTGGCTCCTCTCAGATTCCAGAACTTTCTGCCGCAGAAATGTGAGGAACATCTGTTTTTTAAGCCAAATTTTAAGGTTTGCAAAGGATTCTGGGTAACAGAACCTGGTCCGAGCCACACAAGTCACCCCATCTTGGATTCCCCTAGGTCTCTAGTTTTCAGAAATGCACAGGTTTGGTAGGTTTCCCTAGGTGGCGGCTGAGCTAGAGGCCAAAATCTACAGGTAGGCACTTTGCAAAAAACACCTGTTTTCTTTCAAAAATTTGGATGTGTCCACGTTGCGCTTTGGGGCGTTTCCTGTCGCGGGTGCTAGGCCTACCCACACAAGTGAGGTATCATTTTTATCGGGAGACGTGGGGGAACGCTGGGTGGAAGGAAATTTGTGGCTCCTCTCAGATTCCAGAACTTTCTGCCACAGAAATGTGAGGAACATGTGTTTTTTTAGCCAAATTTGAGGTTTGCAAAGGATTCTGGGTAACAGAACGCGGTCCGAGCCACACAAGTCACCCCATCTTGGATTCCCCTAGCTCTCTAGTTTTCAGAAATGCACAGGTTTGGTAGGTTTCCCTAGGTGCCGGCTGAGCTACAGGCCAAAATCTACAGGTAGGCACTTTGCAAAAAACACCTCTGTTTTCTTTCAAAAATTTGGATGTGTCCACGTTGCGCTTTGGGGTGTTTCCTGTCGTGGGCGCTAGGCCTACCCACACAAGTGAGGTATCATTTTTATGGGGAGACTTGGGGGAACGTTGGGTGGAAAGAAATATGTGGCTCCTCTCAGATTCCAGAACTTTCTGCCACAGAAATATGAGGAACATGTGTTTTTTAGCCAAATTTTGAGGTTTGCAAAGGATTCTGGGTAACAGAACCTGGTCCGAGCCACACAAGTCACCCCATCTTGGATTCCCCTAGGTCTCTAGTTTTCAGAAATGCACAGGTTTGGTAGGTTTCCCTAGGTGCCGGCTGAGCTACAGGCCAAAATCTACAGATAGACACTTTGCAAAAATCACCTCTGTTTTCTTTCAAAAATTTGGATGTGTCCACGTTGCGCTTTGGGGTGTTTTCTGTCGCGGGCGCTAGGCCTACCCACAAAAGTGAGGTATCATTTTTATCGGGAGACTCGGGGGAACGCTGGGTGGAAGGAAATTTGTGGCTCCTCTCAGATTCCAGAACTTTCTGCCACAGAAATGTGAGGGACATGTGTTTTTTAGCCAAATTTTGAGGTTTGCAAAGGATTCTGGGCAACAGAACCTGGTCCGAGCCACACAAGTCACCCCATCTTGGATTCCCCTAGGTCTCTAGTTTTCAGAAATGCACAGGTTTGGTAGGTTTCCCTAGGTGCCGGCTGAGTTACAGGCCAATATCTACAGGTAGGCACTTTGCAAAAAACACCTCTGTTTTCTTTCAAAAATTTGGATGTGTCCACGTTGCGCTTTGGGGTGTTTCCTGTCGCGGGCGCTAGGCCTACCCACACAAGTGAGGTATCATTTTTATCGGGAGACTTGGGGGAACACTGGGTGGAAGGAAATTTGTTGCTCCTCTCAGATTCCAGAACTTTCTGCCACAGAAATGTGAGGAACATGTGTTTTTTTAGCCGAATTTTGAGGTTTGCAAAGGATTCTGGGTAACAGAACCTGGTCCGAGCCACACAAGTCACCCCATCTTAGATTCCCCTAGCTCTCTAGTTTTCAGAAATGCACAGGTTTGGTAGGTTTCCCTAGGTGCCGGCTGAGCTACAGGCCAAAATCTACAGGTAGGCACTTGGCAAAAAACACCTCTGTTTTCTTTCAAAAATTTGGATGTGTCCACGTTGCGCTTTGGGGTGTTTCCTGTTGCGGGCGCTAGGCCTACCCACACAAGTGAGGTATCATTTTTATTGGGAGACTTGGGGGAACATTGGGTGGAAGGAAATTTGTGGCTCCTCTCAGATTCCAGAACTTTCTGCCACAGAAATGTGAGGAACATGTGTTTTTTTAGCCAAATTTGAGGTTTGCAAAGGATTCTGGGTAACAGAACGCGGTCCGAGCCACACAAGTCACCCCATCTTAGATTCCCCTAGCTCTCTAGTTTTCAGAAATGCACAGGTTTGGTAGGTTTCCCTAGGTGCCGGCTGAGCTACAGGCCAAAATCTACAGGTAGGCACTTGGCAAAAAACACCTCTGTTTTCTTTCAAAAATTTGGATGTGTCCACGTTGCGCTTTGGGGTGTTTCCTGTTGCGGGCGCTAGGCCTACCCACACAAGTGAGGTATCATTTTTATTGGGAGACTTGGGGGAACATTGGGTGGAAGGAAATTTGTGGCTCCTCTCAGATTCCAGAACTTTCTGCCACAGAAATGTGAGGAACATGTGTTTTTTTAGCCAAATTTGAGGTTTGCAAAGGATTCTGGGTAACAGAACGCGGTCCGAGCCACACAAGTCACCCCATCTTGGATTCCCCTAGGTCTCTAGTTTTCAGAAATGCACAGGTTTGGTAGGTTTCCCTAGGTGCCGGCTGAGCTACAGGCCAAAATCTACAGATAGACACTTTGCAAAAATCACCTCTGTTTTCTTTGAAAAATTTGGATGTGTCCACGTTGCGCTTTGGGGTGTTTTCTGTCGCGGGCGCTAGGCCTACCCACAAAAGTGAGGTATCATTTTTATCGGGAGACTCGGGGGAACGCTGGGTGGAAGGAAATTTGTGGCTCCTCTCAGATTCCAGAACTTTCTGCCACAGAAATGTGAGGGACATGTGTTTTTTAGCCAAATTTTGAGGTTTGCAAAGGATTCTGGGTAACAGAACCTGGTCCGAGCCACACAAGTCACCCCATCTTAGATTCCCCTAGGTCTCTAGTTTTCAGAAATGCACAGGTTTGGTAGGTTTCCCTAGGTGCCGGCTGAGTTACAGGCCAATATCTACAGGTAGGCACTTTGCAAAAAACACCTCTGTTTTCTTTCAAAAATTTGGATGTGTCCACGTTGCGCTTTGGGGTGTTTCCTGTCGCGGGCGCTAGGCCTACCCACACAAGTGAGGTATCATTTTTATCGGGAGACTTGGGGGAACACTGGGTGGAAGGAAATTTGTGGCTCCTCTCAGATTCCAGAACTTTCTGCCACAGAAATGTGAGGAACATGTGTTTTTTTAGCCGAATTTTGAGGTTTGCAAAGGATTCTGGGTAACAGAACCTGGTCCGAGCCACACAAGTCACCCCATCTTGGATTCCCCTAGCTCTCTAGTTTTCAGAAATGCACAGGTTTGGTAGGTTTCCCTAGGTGCCGGCTGAGCTACAAGCCAAAATCTACAGGTAGGCACTTTGCAAAAAACACCTCTGTTTTCTTTAAAAAATGTGGATGTGTCCACGTTGCACTTTGGGGCGTTTCCTGTCGTGGGCGCTAGGCCTACCCACACAAGTGAGGTATCATTTTTATCGGGAGACGTGGGGGAACGCTGGGTGGAAGGAAATTTGTGGCTCCTCTCAGATTCCAGAACTTTCTGCCACAGAAATGTGAGGCACATGTGTTTTTTTGCTAAATTTTGAGGTTTGCAAAGGATTCTGGGTAACAGAACCTGGTCCGAGCCACACAAGTCACCCCATCTTGGATTCCCCTAGGTCTCTAGTTTTCAGAAATGCACAGGTTTGGTAGGTTTCCCTAGGTGCAGGCTGAGCTACAGGCCAAAATCTACAGGTAGGCACTTTGCAAAAAACACCTCTGTTTTCTTTCAAAAATTTGGATGTGTCCACGTTGCGCTTTGGGGCATTTCCTGTCACGGGCGCTAGGCCTACCCACACAAGTGAGGTATCATTTTTATCGGGAGACGTGGGGGAACGCTGGGTGGAAGGAAATTTGTGGCTCCTCTCAGATTCCAGAGCTTTCTGCCACAGAAATGTGAGGAACATGTGTTTTTTTAGCCAAATTTTGAGGTTTGCAAAGGATTCTGGGTAACAGAACCTGGTCCAAGCCACACAAGTCACCCCATCTTAGATTCCCCTAGGTCTCTAGTTTTCAGAAATGCACAGGTTTGGTAGGTTTCCCTAGGTGGCGGCTGAGCTACAGGCCAAAATCTACAGGTAGGCACTTTGCAAAAAACACCTCTGTTTTCTTTAAAAAAATTGGATGTGTCCACGTTGCGCTTTGGGGCGTTTCCTGTCGCGGGCGCTAGGCCTACCCACACAAGTGAGGTATAATTTTTATCGGGAGACGTGGGGGAACGCTGAGTGGAAGGAAATTTGTGGCTCCTCTCAGATTCCAGAACTTTCTGCCACAGAAATGTGAGGAACATGTGTTTTTTTAGCCAAATTTTGAGGTTTGCAAAGGATTCTGGGTAACAGAACCTGGTCCAAGCCACACAAGTCACCCCATCTTAGATTCCCCTAGGTCTCTAGTTTTCAGAAATGCACAGGTTTGGTAGGTTTCCCTAGGTGGCGGCTGAGCTACAGGCCAAAATCTACAGGTAGGCACTTTGCAAAAAACACCTGCTTTCTTTGAAAAATTTGGATGTGTCCACGTTGCGCTTTGGGGCGTTTCCTGTCGCGGGCGCTAGACCTACCCACACAAGTGAGGTATCATTTTTATCGGGAGACGTGGGGGAACGGTGGGTGGAAGGAAATTTGTGGCTCCTCTCAGATTCCAGAACTTTCTGCCACAGAAATGTGAGGCACATGTGTTTTTTTGCTAAATTTTGAGGTTTGCAAAGGATTCTGGGTAACAGAACCTGGTCCGAGCCACACAAGTCACCCCATCTTGGATTCCCCTAGGTCTCTAGTTTTCAGAAATGCACAGGTTTGGTAGGTTTCCCTAGGTGCAGGCTGAGCTACAGGCCAAAATCTACAGGTAGGCACTTTGCAAAAAACACCTCTGTTTTCTTTCAAAAATTTGGATGTGTCCACGTTGCGCTTTGGGGTGTTTCCTGTCGTGGGTGCTAGGCCTACCCACACAAGTGAGGTATCATTTTTATGGGGAGACTTGGGGGAACGTTGGGTGGAAAGAAATTTGTGGCTCCTCTCAGATTCCAGAACTTTCTGCCACAGAAATATGAGGAACATGTGTTTTTTGCCAAATTTTGAGGTTTGCAAAGGATTCTGGGTAACAGAACCTGGTCCGAGCCACACAAGTCACCCCATCTTGGATTCCCCTAGGTCTCTAGTTTTCAGAAATGCACAGGTTTGGTAGGTTTCCCTAGGTGCCGGCTGAGCTACAGGCCAAAATCTACAGATAGACACTTTGCAAAAATCACCTCTGTTTTCTTTGAAAAATTTGGATGTGTCCACATTGCGCTTTGGGGTGTTTTCTGTCGCGGGCGCTAGGCCTACCCACAAAAGTGAGGTATTATTTTTATCGGGAGACTCGGGGGAACGCTGGGTGGAAGGAAATTTGTGGCTCCTCTCAGATTCCAGAACTTTCTGCCACAGAAATGTGAGGGACATGTGTTTTTTAGCCAAATTTTGAGGTTTGCAAAGGATTCTGGGTAACAGAACCTGGTCCGAGCCACACAAGTCACCCCATCTTGGATTCCCCTAGGTCTCTAGTTTTCAGAAATGCACAGGTTTGGTAGGTTTCCCTAGGTGCCGGCTGAGTTACAGGCCAATATCTACAGGTAGGCACTTTGCAAAAAACACCTCTGTTTTCTTTCAAAAATTTGGATGTGTCCACGTTGCGCTTTGGGGTGTTTCCTGTCGCGGGCGCTAGGCCTACCCACACAAGTGAGGTATCATTTTTATCGGGAGACTTGGGGGAACACTGGGTGGAAGGAAATTTGTGGCTCCTCTCAGATTCCAGAACTTTCTGCCACAGAAATGTGAGGAACATGTGTTTTTTTAGCCGAATTTTGAGGTTTGCAAAGGATTCTGGGTAACAGAACCTGGTCCGAGCCACACAAGTCACCCCATCTTGGATTCCCCTAGGTCTCTAGCTTTCATAAATGCACAGGTTTGGTAGGTTTCCCTAGGTGCCGGCTGAGCTACAGTCCAAAATCTACAGGTAGGCACTTTGCAAAAAACACCTCTGTTTTCTTTCAAAAATTTGGATGTGTCCAGGTTGCGCTTTGGGGTGTTTCCTGTCGTGGGCGCTAGGCCTACCCACACAAGTGAGGTATCATTTTTATCGGGAGACGTGTGGGAACGCTGGGTGGAAGGAAATTTGTGGCTCCTCTCAGATTCCAGAACTTTCTGCCACAGAAATGTGAGGAACATGTGTTTTTTTAGACAAATTTTGAGGTTTGCAAAGGATTCTGGGTAACAGAACCTGGTCCGAGCCACACAAGTCACCCCATCTTGGATTCCCCTAGGTCTCTAGCTTTCATAAATGCACAGGTTTGGTAGGTTTCCCTAGGTGCCAGCTGAGCTACAGGCCAAAATCTACAGGTAGGCACTTTGCGAAAAACACCTCTGTTTTCTTTAAAAAATTTGGATGTGTCCACGTTGCGCTTTGGGGCGTTTCCTGTCATGGGCGCTAGGCCTACCCACACAAGTGAGGTATCATTTTTATCGGGAGACGTGGGGGAACGCTGGGTGGAAGGAAATTTGTGGCTCCTCTCAGATTCCAGAACTTTCTGCCGCAGAAATGTGAGGAACATCTGTTTTTTAAGCCAAATTTTAAGGTTTGCAAAGGATTCTGGGTAACAGAACCTGGTCCGAGCCACACAAGTCACCCCATCTTGGATTCCCCTAGGTCTCTAGTTTTCAGAAATGCACAGGTTTGGTAGGTTTCCCTAGGTGGCGGCTGAGCTAGAGGCCAAAATCTACAGGTAGGCACTTTGCAAAAAACACCTGTTTTCTTTCAAAAATTTGGATGTGTCCACGTTGCGCTTTGGGGCGTTTCCTGTCGCGGGTGCTAGGCCTACCCACACAAGTGAGGTATCATTTTTATCGGGAGACGTGGGGGAACGCTGGGTGGAAGGAAATTTGTGGCTCCTCTCAGATTCCAGAACTTTCTGCCACAGAAATGTGAGGAACATGTGTTTTTTTAGCCAAATTTGAGGTTTGCAAAGGATTCTGGGTAACAGAACGCGGTCCGAGCCACACAAGTCACCCCATCTTGGATTCCCCTAGCTCTCTAGTTTTCAGAAATGCACAGGTTTGGTAGGTTTCCCTAGGTGCCGGCTGAGCTACAGGCCAAAATCTACAGGTAGGCACTTTGCAAAAAACACCTCTGTTTTCTTTCAAAAATTTGGATGTGTCCACGTTGCGCTTTGGGGTGTTTCCTGTCGTGGGCGCTAGGCCTACCCACACAAGTGAGGTATCATTTTTATGGGGAGACTTGGGGGAACGTTGGGTGGAAAGAAATTTGTGGCTCCTCTCAGATTCCAGAACTTTCTGCCACAGAAATATGAGGAACATGTGTTTTTTAGCCAAATTTTGAGGTTTGCAAAGGATTCTGGGTAACAGAACCTGGTCCGAGCAACACAAGTCACCCCATCTTGGATTCCCCTAGGTCTCTAGTTTTCAGAAATGCACAGGTTTGGTAGGTTTCCCTAGGTGCCGGCTGAGCTACAGGCCAAAATCTACAGATAGACACTTTGCAAAAATCACCTCTGTTTTCTTTCAAAAATTTGGATGTGTCCACGTTGCGCTTTGGGGTGTTTTCTGTCGCGGGCGCTAGGCCTACCCACAAAAGTGAGGTATCATTTTTATCGGGAGACTCGGGGGAACGCTGGGTGGAAGGAAATTTGTGGCTCCTCTCAGATTCCAGAACTTTCTGCCACAGAAATGTGAGGGACATGTGTTTTTTAGCCAAATTTTGAGGTTTGCAAAGGATTCTGGGCAACAGAACCTGGTCCGAGCCACACAAGTCACCCCATCTTGGATTCCCCTAGGTCTCTAGTTTTCAGAAATGCACAGGTTTGGTAGGTTTCCCTAGGTGCCGGCTGAGTTACAGGCCAATATCTACAGGTAGGCACTTTGCAAAAAACACCTCTGTTTTCTTTCAAAAATTTGGATGTGTCCACGTTGCGCTTTGGGGTGTTTCCTGTCGTGGGTGCTAGGCCTACCCACACAAGTGAGGTATCATTTTTATCGGGAGACGTGGGGGAACGGTGGGTGGAAGGAAATTTGTGGCTCCTCTCAGATTCCAGAACTTTCTGCCACAGAAATGTGAGGCACATGTGTTTTTTTGCTAAATTTTGAGGTTTGCAAAGGATTCTGGGTAACAGAACCTGGTCCGAGCCACACAAGTCACCCCATCTTGGATTCCCCTAGGTCTCTAGTTTTCAGAAATGCACAGGTTTGGTAGGTTTCCCTAGGTGCAGGCTGAGCTACAGGCCAAAATCTACAGGTAGGCACTTTGCAAAAAACACCTCTGTTTTCTTTCAAAAATTTGGATGTGTCCACGTTGCGCTTTGGGGTGTTTCCTGTCGTGGGTGCTAGGCCTACCCACACAAGTGAGGTATCATTTTTATGGGGAGACTTGGGGGAACGTTGGGTGGAAAGAAATTTGTGGCTCCTCTCAGATTCCAGAACTTTCTGCCACAGAAATATGAGGAACATGTGTTTTTTGCCAAATTTTGAGGTTTGCAAAGGATTCTGGGTAACAGAACCTGGTCCGAGCCACACAAGTCACCCCATCTTGGATTCCCCTAGGTCTCTAGTTTTCAGAAATGCACAGGTTTGGTAGGTTTCCCTAGGTGCCGGCTGAGCTACAGGCCAAAATCTACAGATAGACACTTTGCAAAAATCACCTCTGTTTTCTTTGAAAAATTTGGATGTGTCCACATTGCGCTTTGGGGTGTTTTCTGTCGCGGGCGCTAGGCCTACCCACAAAAGTGAGGTATTATTTTTATCGGGAGACTCGGGGGAACGCTGGGTGGAAGGAAATTTGTGGCTCCTCTCAGATTCCAGAACTTTCTGCCACAGAAATGTGAGGGACATGTGTTTTTTAGCCAAATTTTGAGGTTTGCAAAGGATTCTGGGTAACAGAACCTGGTCCGAGCCACACAAGTCACCCCATCTTGGATTCCCCTAGGTCTCTAGTTTTCAGAAATGCACAGGTTTGGTAGGTTTCCCTAGGTGCCGGCTGAGTTACAGGCCAATATCTACAGGTAGGCACTTTGCAAAAAACACCTCTGTTTTCTTTCAAAAATTTGGATGTGTCCACGTTGCGCTTTGGGGTGTTTCCTGTCGCGGGCGCTAGGCCTACCCACACAAGTGAGGTATCATTTTTATCGGGAGACTTGGGGGAACACTGGGTGGAAGGAAATTTGTGGCTCCTCTCAGATTCCAGAACTTTCTGCCACAGAAATGTGAGGAACATGTGTTTTTTTAGCCGAATTTTGAGGTTTGCAAAGGATTCTGGGTAACAGAACCTGGTCCGAGCCACACAAGTCACCCCATCTTGGATTCCCCTAGGTCTCTAGCTTTCATAAATGCACAGGTTTGGTAGGTTTCCCTAGGTGCCGGCTGAGCTACAGTCCAAAATCTACAGGTAGGCACTTTGCAAAAAACACCTCTGTTTTCTTTCAAAAATTTGGATGTGTCCAGGTTGCGCTTTGGGGTGTTTCCTGTCGTGGGCGCTAGGCCTACCCACACAAGTGAGGTATCATTTTTATCGGGAGACGTGTGGGAACGCTGGGTGGAAGGAAATTTGTGGCTCCTCTCAGATTCCAGAACTTTCTGCCACAGAAATGTGAGGAACATGTGTTTTTTTAGACAAATTTTGAGGTTTGCAAAGGATTCTGGGTAACAGAACCTGGTCCGAGCCACACAAGTCACCCCATCTTGGATTCCCCTAGGTCTCTAGCTTTCATAAATGCACAGGTTTGGTAGGTTTCCCTAGGTGCCAGCTGAGCTACAGGCCAAAATCTACAGGTAGGCACTTTGCGAAAAACACCTCTGTTTTCTTTAAAAAATTTGGATGTGTCCACGTTGCGCTTTGGGGCGTTTCCTGTCATGGGCGCTAGGCCTACCCACACAAGTGAGGTATCATTTTTATCGGGAGACGTGGGGGAACGCTGGGTGGAAGGAAATTTGTGGCTCCTCTCAGATTCCAGAACTTTCTGCCGCAGAAATGTGAGGAACATCTGTTTTTTAAGCCAAATTTTAAGGTTTGCAAAGGATTCTGGGTAACAGAACCTGGTCCGAGCCACACAAGTCACCCCATCTTGGATTCCCCTAGGTCTCTAGTTTTCAGAAATGCACAGGTTTGGTAGGTTTCCCTAGGTGGCGGCTGAGCTAGAGGCCAAAATCTACAGGTAGGCACTTTGCAAAAAACACCTGTTTTCTTTCAAAAATTTGGATGTGTCCACGTTGCGCTTTGGGGCGTTTCCTGTCGCGGGTGCTAGGCCTACCCACACAAGTGAGGTATCATTTTTATCGGGAGACGTGGGGGAACGCTGGGTGGAAGGAAATTTGTGGCTCCTCTCAGATTCCAGAACTTTCTGCCACAGAAATGTGAGGAACATGTGTTTTTTTAGCCAAATTTGAGGTTTGCAAAGGATTCTGGGTAACAGAACGCGGTCCGAGCCACACAAGTCACCCCATCTTGGATTCCCCTAGCTCTCTAGTTTTCAGAAATGCACAGGTTTGGTAGGTTTCCCTAGGTGCCGGCTGAGCTACAGGCCAAAATCTACAGGTAGGCACTTTGCAAAAAACACCTCTGTTTTCTTTCAAAAATTTGGATGTGTCCACGTTGCGCTTTGGGGTGTTTCCTGTCGTGGGCGCTAGGCCTACCCACACAAGTGAGGTATCATTTTTATGGGGAGACTTGGGGGAACGTTGGGTGGAAAGAAATTTGTGGCTCCTCTCAGATTCCAGAACTTTCTGCCACAGAAATATGAGGAACATGTGTTTTTTAGCCAAATTTTGAGGTTTGCAAAGGATTCTGGGTAACAGAACCTGGTCCGAGCAACACAAGTCACCCCATCTTGGATTCCCCTAGGTCTCTAGTTTTCAGAAATGCACAGGTTTGGTAGGTTTCCCTAGGTGCCGGCTGAGCTACAGGCCAAAATCTACAGATAGACACTTTGCAAAAATCACCTCTGTTTTCTTTCAAAAATTTGGATGTGTCCACGTTGCGCTTTGGGGTGTTTTCTGTCGCGGGCGCTAGGCCTACCCACAAAAGTGAGGTATCATTTTTATCGGGAGACTCGGGGGAACGCTGGGTGGAAGGAAATTTGTGGCTCCTCTCAGATTCCAGAACTTTCTGCCACAGAAATGTGAGGGACATGTGTTTTTTAGCCAAATTTTGAGGTTTGCAAAGGATTCTGGGCAACAGAACCTGGTCCGAGCCACACAAGTCACCCCATCTTGGATTCCCCTAGGTCTCTAGTTTTCAGAAATGCACAGGTTTGGTAGGTTTCCCTAGGTGCCGGCTGAGTTACAGGCCAATATCTACAGGTAGGCACTTTGCAAAAAACACCTCTGTTTTCTTTCAAAAATTTGGATGTGTCCACGTTGCGCTTTGGGGTGTTTCCTGTCGCGGGCGCTAGGCCTACCCACACAAGTGAGGTATCATTTTTATCGGGAGACTTGGGGGAACACTGGGTGGAAGGAAATTTGTGGCTCCTCTCAGATTCCAGAACTTTCTGCCACAGAAATGTGAGGAACATGTGTTTTTTTAGCCGAATTTTGAGGTTTGCAAAGGATTCTGGGTAACAGAACCTGGTCCGAGCCACACAAGTCACCCCATCTTAGATTCCCCTAGCTCTCTAGTTTTCAGAAATGCACAGGTTTGGTAGGTTTCCCTAGGTGCCGGCTGAGCTACAGGCCAAAATCTACAGGTAGGCACTTGGCAAAAAACACCTCTGTTTTCTTTCAAAAATTTGGATGTGTCCACGTTGCGCTTTGGGGTGTTTCCTGTTGCGGGCGCTAGGCCTACCCACACAAGTGAGGTATCATTTTTATCGGGAGACTTGGGGGAACATTGGGTGGAAGGAAATTTGTGGCTCCTCTCAGATTCCAGAACTTTCTGTCACAGAAATGTGAGGAACATGTGTTTTTTTAGCCAAATTTGAGGTTTGCAAAGGATTCTGGGTAACAGAACGCGGTCCGAGCCACACAAGTCACCCCATCTTGGATTCCCCTAGCTCTCTAGTTTTCAGAAATGCACAGGTTTGGTAGGTTTCCCTAGGTGGCGGCTGAGCTACAGGCCAAAATCTACAGGTAGGCACTTTGCAAAAAACACCTCTGTTTTCTTTCAAAAATTTGGATGTGTCCACGTTGCGCTTTGGGGTGTTTCCTGTCGTGGGTGCTAGGCCTACCCACACAAGTGAGGTATCATTTTTATGGGGAGACTTGGGGGAACGTTGGGTGGAAAGAAATTTGTGGCTCCTCTCAGATTCCAGAACTTTCTGCCACAGAAATATGAGGAACATGTGTTTTTTAGCCAAATTTTGAGGTTTGCAAAGGATTCTGGGTAACAGAACCTGGTCCGAGCCACACAAGTCACCCCATCTTGGATTCCCCTAGGTCTCTAGTTTTCAGAAATGCACAGGTTTGGTAGGTTTCCCTAGGTGCCGGCTGAGCTACAGGCCAAAATCTACAGATAGACACTTTGCAAAAATCACCTCTGTTTTCTTTGAAAAATTTGGATGTGTCCACGTTGCGCTTTGGGGTGTTTTCTGTCGCGGGCGCTAGGCCTACCCACAAAAGTGAGGTATCATTTTTATCGGGAGACTTGGGGGAACACTGGGTGGAAGGAAATTTGTGGCTCCTCTCAGATTCCAGAACTTTCTGCCAAAGAAATGTGAGGAACATGTGTTTTTTTAGCCGAATTCTGAGGTTTGCAAAGGATTCTGGGTAACAGAACCTGGTCCGAGCCACACAAGTCACCCCATCTTGGATTCCCCTAGCTCTCTAGTTTTCAGAAATGCACAGGTTTGGTAGGTTTCCCTAGGTGCCGGCTGAGCTACAAGCCAAAATCTACAGGTAGGCACTTTGCAAAAAACACCTCTGTTTTCTTTAAAAAATGTGGATGTGTCCACGTTGCACTTTGGGGCGTTTCCTGTCGTGGGCGCTAGGCCTACCCACACAAGTGAGGTATCATTTTTATCGGGAGACGTGGGGGAACGCTGGGTGGAAGGAAATTTGTGGCTCCTCTCAGATTCCAGAACTTTCTGCCACAGAAATGTGAGGAACATGTGTTTTTTTAGCCAAATTTTGAGGTTTGCAAAGGATTCTGGGTAACAGAACCTGGTCCAAGCCACACAAGTCACCCCATCTTAGATTCCCCTAGGTCTCTAGTTTTCAGAAATGCACAGGTTTGGTAGGTTTCCCTAGGTGGCGGCTGAGCTACAGGCCAAAATCTACAGGTAGGCACTTTGCAAAAAACACCTCTGTTTTCTTTAAAAAAATTGGATGTGTCCACGTTGCGCTTTGGGGCGTTTCCTGTCGCGGGCGCTAGGCCTACCCACACAAGTGAGGTATAATTTTTATCGGGAGACGTGGGGGAACGCTGAGTGGAAGGAAATTTGTGGCTCCTCTCAGATTCCAGAACTTTCTGCCACAGAAATGTGAGGAACATGTGTTTTTTTAGCCAAATTGTGAGGTTTGCAAAGGATTCTGGGTAACAGAACCTGGTCCGAGCCACAGAAGTCACCCAATCTTGGATTCCCCTAGTTCTCTAGTTTTCAGAAATGCACAGGTTTGGTAGGTTTCCCTAGGTGCCGGCTGAGCTACAAGCCAAAATCTACAGGTAGGCACTTTGCAAAAAACACCTGCTTTCTTTGAAAAATTTGGATGTGTCCACGTTGCGCTTTGGGGCGTTTCCTGTCGCGGGCGCTAGACCTACCCACACAAGTGAGGTATCATTTTTATCGGGAGACGTGGGGGAACGGTGGGTGGAAGGAAATTTGTGGCTCCTCTCAGATTCCAGAACTTTCTGCCACAGAAATGTGAGGCACATGTGTTTTTTTGCTAAATTTTGAGGTTTGCAAAGGATTCTGGGTAACAGAACCTGGTCCGAGCCACACAAGTCACCCCATCTTGGATTCCCCTAGGTCTCTAGTTTTCAGAAATGCACAGGTTTGGTAGGTTTCCCTAGGTGCAGGCTGAGCTACAGGCCAAAATCTACAGGTAGGCACTTTGCAAAAAACACCTCTGTTTTCTTTCAAAAATTTGGATGTGTCCACGTTGCGCTTTGGGGCATTTCCTGTCACGGGCGCTAGGCCTACCCACACAAGTGAGGTATCATTTTTATCGGGAGACGTGGGGGAACGCTGGGTGGAAGGAAATGTGTGGCTCCTCTCAGATTCCAGAACTTTCTGCCACAGAAATGTGAGGAACATGTGTTTTTTAGCCAAATTTTGAGGTTTGCAAAGGATTCTGGGTAACAGAACCTGGTCCGAGCCACACAAGTCACCCCATCTTAGATTCCCCTAGCTCTCTAGTTTTCAGAAATGCACAAGTTTGGTAGGTTTCCCTAGGTGCCGGCTGAGCTACAGGCCAAAATCTACAGGTAGGCACTTGGCAAAAAACACCTCTGTTTTCTTTCAAAAATTTGGATGTGTCCACGTTGCGCTTTGGGGTGTTTCCTGTTGCGGGCGCTAGGCCTACCCACACAAGTGAGGTATCATTTTTATCGGGACACTTGGGGGAACATTGGGTGGAAGGAAATTTGTGGCTCCTCTCAGATTCCAGAACTTTCTGCCACAGAAATGTGAGGAACATGTGTTTTTTTAGCCAAATTTGAGGTTTGCAAAGGATTCTGGGTAACAGAACGCGGTCCGAGCCACACAAGTCACCCCATCTTGGATTCCCCTAGCTCTCTAGTTTTCAGAAATGCACAGGTTTGGTAGGTTTCCCTAGGTGCCGGCTGAGCTACAGGCCAAAATCTACAGGTAGGCACTTTGCAAAAAACACCTCTGTTTTCTTTCAAAAATTTGGATGTGTCCACGTTGCGCTTTGGGGTGTTTCCTGTCGTGGGTGCTAGGCCTACCCACACAAGTGAGGTATCATTTTTATGGGGAGACTTGGGGGAACGTTGGGTGGAAAGAAATTTGTGGCTCCTCTCAGATTCCAGAACTTTCTGCCATAGAAATATGAGGAACATGTGTTTTTTAGCCAAATTTTGAGGTTTGCAAAGGATTCTGGGTAACAGAACCTGGTCCGAGCCACACAAGTCACCCCATCTTGGATTCCCCTAGGTCTCTAGTTTTCAGAAATGCACAGGTTTGGTAGGTTTCCCTAGGTGCCGGCTGAGCTACAGGCCAAAATCTACAGATAGACACTTTGCAAAAATCACCTCTGTTTTCTTTGAAAAATTTGGATGTGTCCACATTGCGCTTTGGGGTGTTTTCTGTCGCGGGCGCTAGGCCTACCCACAAAAGTGAGGTATCATTTTTATCGGGAGACTCGGGGGAACGCTGGGTGGAAGGAAATTTGTGGCTCCTCTCCGATTCCAGAACTTTCTGCCACAGAAATGTGAGGGACATGTGTTTTTTAGCCAAATTTTGAGGTTTGCAAAGGATTCTGGGTAACAGAACCTGGTCCGAGCCACACAAGTCACCCCATCTTGGATTCCCCTAGGTCTCTAGTTTTCAGAAATGCACAGGTTTGGTAGGTTTCCCTAGGTGCCGGCTGAGTTACAGGCCAATATCTACAGGTAGGCACTTTGCAAAAAACACCTCTGTTTTCTTTCAAAAATTTGGATGTGTCCACGTTGCGCTTTGGGGTGTTTCCTGTCGCGGGCGCTAGGCCTACCCACACAAGTGAGGTATCATTTTTATCGGGAGACTTGGGGGAACACTGGGTGGAAGGAAATTTGTGGCTCCTCTCAGATTCCAGAACTTTCTGCCACAGAAATGTGAGGAACATGTGTTTTTTTAGCCGAATTTTGAGGTTTGCAAAGGATTCTGGGTAACAGAACCTGGTCCGAGCCACACAAGTCACCCCATCTTGGATTCCCCTAGCTCTCTAGTTTTCAGAAATGCACAGGTTTGGTAGGTTTCCCTAGGTGCCGGCTGAGCTACAAGCCAAAATCTACAGGTAGGCACTTTGCAAAAAACACCTCTGTTTTCTTTAAAAAATGTGGATGTGTCCACGTTGCACTTTGGGGCGTTTCCTGTCGTGGGCGCTAGGCCTACCCACACAAGTGAGGTATCATTTTTATCGGGAGACGTGGGGGAACGCTGGGTGGAAGGAAATTTGTGGCTCCTCTCAGATTCCAGAACTTTCTGCCACAGAAATGTGAGGAACATGTGTTTTTTTAGCCAAATTTTGAGGTTTGCAAAGGATTCTGGGTAACAGAACCTGGTCCAAGCCACACAAGTCAACCCATCTTAGATTCCCCTAGGTCTCTAGTTTTCAGAAATGCACAGGTTTGGTAGGTTTCCCTAGGTGGCGGCTGAGCTACAGGCCAAAATCTACAGGTAGGCACTTTGCAAAAAACTACTCTGTTTTCTTTAAAAAAATTGGATGTGTCCACGTTGCGCTTTGGGGCGTTTCCTGTCGCGGGCGCTAGGCCTACCCACACAAGTGAGGTATAATTTTTATCGGGAGACGTGGGGGAACGCTGAGTGGAAGGAAATTTGTGGCTCCTCTCAGATTCCAGAACTTTCTGCCACAGAAATGTGAGGCACATGTGTTTTTTTGCTAAATTTTGAGGTTTGCAAAGGATTCTGGGTAACAGAACCTGGTCCGAGCCACACAAGTCACCCCATCTTGGATTCCCCTAGGTCTCTAGTTTTCAGAAATGCACAGGTTTGGTAGGTTTCCCTAGGTGCAGGCTGAGCTACAGGCCAAAATCTACAGGTAGGCACTTTGCAAAAAACACCTCTGTTTTCTTTCAAAAATTTGGATGTGTCCACGTTGCGCTTTGGGGCATTTCCTGTCCCGGGCGCTAGGCCTACCCACACAAGTGAGGTATCATTTTTATCGGGAGACGTGGGGGAACGCTGGGTGGAAGGAAATGTGTGGCTCCTCTCAGATTCCAGAACTTTCTGCCACAGAAATGTGAGGAACATGTGTTTTTTTTGCCAAATTTTGAGGTTTGCAAAGGATTCTGGGTAACAGAACCTGGTCCGAGCCACACAAGTCACCCCATCTTGGATTCCCCTAGGTCTCTAGCTTTCATAAATGCACAGGTTTGGTAGGTTTCCCTAGGTGCCGGCTGAGCTACAGTCCAAAATCTACAGGTAGGCACTTTGCAAAAAACACCTCTGTTTTCTTTCAAAAATTTGGATGTGTCCAGGTTGCGCTTTGGGGTGTTTCCTGTCGTGGGCGCAAGGCCTACCCACACAAGTGAGGTATCATTTTTATCGGGAGACGTGGGGGAACGCTGGGTGGAAGGAAATTTGTGGCTCCTCTCAGATTCCAGAACTTTCTGCCACAGAAATGTGAAGAACATGTGTTTTTTTAGACAAATTTTGAGGTTTGCAAAGGATTCTGGGTAACAGAACCTGGTCCGAGCCACACAAGGCACCCCATCTTGGATTCCCCTAGGTCTCTAGCTTTCATAAATGCACAGGTTTGGTAGGTTTCCCTAGGTGCCAGCTGAGCTACAGGCCAAAATCTACAGGTAGGCACTTTGCGAAAAACACCTCTGTTTTCTTTAAAAAATTTGGATGTGTCCACGTTGCGCTTTGGGGCGTTTCCTGTCATGGGCGCTAGGCCTACCCACACAAGTGAGGAATCATTTTTATCGGGAGACGTGGGGGAACGCTGGGTGGAAGGAAATTTGTGGCTCCTCTCAGATTCCAGAACTTTCTGCCGCAGAAATGTGAGGAACATCTGTTTTTTAAGCCAAATTTTAAGGTTTGCAAAGGATTCTGGGTAACAGAACCTGGTCCGAGCCACACAAGTCACCCCATCTTGGATTCCACTAGGTCTCTAGTTTTCAGAAATGCACAGGTTTGGTAGGTTTCCCTAGGTGGCGGCTGAGCTAGAGGCCAAAATCTACAGGTAGGCACTTTGCAAAAAACACCTGTTTTCTTTCAAAAATATGGATGTGTCCACGTTGCGCTTTGGGGCGTTTCCTGTCGCGGGTGCTAGGCCTACCCACACAAGTGAGGTATCATTTTTATCGGGAGACGTGGGGGAACGCTGGGTGGAAGGAAATTTGTGGCTCCTCTCAGATTCCAGAACTTTCTGCCACAGAAATGTGAGGAACATGTGTTTTTTTAGCCAAATTTGAGGTTTGCAAAGGATTCTGGGTAACAGAACGCGGTCCGAGCCACACAAGTCACCCCATCTTGGATTCCCCTAGCTCTCTAGTTTTCAGAAATGCACAGGTTTGGTAGGCTTCCCTAGGTGCCGGCTGAGCTACAGGCCAAAATCTACAGGTAGGCACTTTGCAAAAAACACCTCTGTTTTCTTTCAAAAATTTGGATGTGTCCACGTTGCGCTTTGGGGTGTTTCCTGTCGTGGGCGCTAGGCCTACCCACACAAGTGAGGTATCATTTTTATGGGGAGACTTGGGGGAACGTTGGGTGGAAAGAAATTTGTGGCTCCTCTCAGATTCCAGAACTTTCTGCCACAGAAATATGAGGAACATGTGTTTTTTAGCCAAATTTTGAGGTTTGCAAAGGATTCTGGGTAACAGAACCTGGTCCGAGCCACACAAGTCACCCCATCTTGGATTCCCCTAGGTCTCTAGTTTTCAGAAATGCACAGGTTTGGTAGGTTTCCCTAGGTGCCGGCTGAGCTACAGGCCAAAATCTACAGATAGACACTTTGCAAAAATCACCTCTGTTTTCTTTCAAAAATTTGGATGTGTCCACGTTGCGCTTTGGGGTGTTTTCTGTCGCGGGCGCTAGGCCTACCCACAAAAGTGAGGTATCATTTTTATCGGGAGACTCTGGGGAACGCTGGGTGGAAGGAAATTTGTGGCTCCTCTCAGATTCCAGAACTTTCTGCCACAGAAATGTGAGGGACATGTGTTTTTTAGCCAAATTTTGAGGTTTGCAAAGGATTCTGGGCAACAGAACCTGGTCCGAGCCACACAAGTCACCCCATCTTGGATTCCCCTAGGTCTCTAGTTTTCAGAAATGCACAGGTTTGGTAGGTTTCCCTAGGTGCCGGCTGAGTTACAGGCCAATATCTACAGGTAGGCACTTTGCAAAAAACACCTCTGTTTTCTTTCAAACATTTGGATGTGTCCACGTTGCGCTTTGGGGTGTTTCCTGTCGCGGGCGCTAGGCCTACCCACACAAGTGAGGTATCATTTTTATCGGGAGACTTGGGGGAACACTGGGTGGAAGGAAATTTGTGGCTCCTCTCAGATTCCAGAACTTTCTGCCACAGAAATGTGAGGAACATGTGTTTTTTTAGCCGAATTTTGAGGTTTGCAAAGGATTCTGGGTAACAGAACCTGGTCCGAGCCACACAAGTCACCCCATCTTAGATTCCCCTAGCTCTCTAGTTTTCAGAAATGCACAGGTTTGGTAGGTTTCCCTAGGTGCCGGCTGAGCTACAGGCCAAAATCTACAGGTAGGCACTTGGCAAAAAACACCTCTGTTTTCTTTCAAAAATTTGGATGTGTCCACGTTGCGCTTTGGGGTGTTTCCTGTTGCGGGCGCTAGGCCTACCCACACAAGTGAGGTATCATTTTTATCGGGAGACTTGGGGGAACATTGGGTGGAAGGAAATTTGTGGCTCCTCTCAGATTCCAGAACTTTCTGCCACAGAAATGTGAGGAACATGTGTTTTTTAGCCAAATTTGAGGTTTGCAAAGGATTCTGGGTAACAGAACGCGGTCCGAGCCACACAAGTCACCCCATCTTGGATTCCCCTAGGTCTCTAGTTTTCAGAAATGCACAGGTTTGGTAGGTTTCCCTAGGTGCCGGCTGAGCTACAGGCCAAAATCTACAGATAGACACTTTGCAAAAATCACCTCTGTTTTCTTTCAAAAATTTGGATGTGTCCACGTTGCGCTTTGGGGTGTTTTCTGTCGCGGGCGCTAGGCCTACCCACAAAAGTGAGGTATCATTTTTATCGGGAGACTCTGGGGAACGCTGGGTGGAAGGAAATGTGTGGCTCCTCTCAGATTCCAGAACTTTCTGCCACAGAAATGTGAGGGACATGTGTTTTTTAGCCAAATTTTGAGGTTTGCAAAGGATTCTGGGCAACAGAACCTGGTCCGAGCCACACAAGTCACCCCATCTTGGATTCCCCTAGGTCTCTAGTTTTCAGAAATGCACAGGTTTGGTAGGTTTCCCTAGGTGCCGGCTGAGTTACAGGCCAATATCTACAGGTAGGCACTTTGCAAAAAACACCTCTGTTTTCTTTCAAACATTTGGATGTGTCCACGTTGCGCTTTGGGGTGTTTCCTGTCGCGGGCGCTAGGCCTACCCACACAAGTGAGGTATCATTTTTATCGGGAGACTTGGGGGAACACTGGGTGGAAGGAAATTTGTGGCTCCTCTCAGATTCCAGAACTTTCTGCCACAGAAATGTGAGGAACATGTGTTTTTTTAGCCGAATTTTGAGGTTTGCAAAGGATTCTGGGTAACAGAACCTGGTCCGAGCCACACAAGTCACCCCATCTTAGATTCCCCTAGCTCTCTAGTTTTCAGAAATGAACAGGTTTGGTAGGTTTCCCTAGGTGCCGGCTGAGCTACAGGCCAAAATCTACAGGTAGGCACTTGGCAAAAAACACCTCTGTTTTCTTTCAAAAATTTGGATGTGTCCACGTTGCGCTTTGGGGTGTTTCCTGTTGCGGGCGCTAGGCCTACCCACACAAGTGAGGTATCATTTTTATCGGGAGACTTGGGGGAACATTGGGTGGAAGGAAATTTGTGGCTCCTCTCAGATTCCAGAACTTTCTGCCACAGAAATGTGAGGAACATGTGTTTTTTAGCCAAATTTGAGGTTTGCAAAGGATTCTGGGTAACAGAACGCGGTCCGAGCCACACAAGTCACCCCATCTTGGATTCCCCTAGCTCTCTAGTTTTCAGAAATGCACAGGTTTGGTAGGTTTCCCTAGGTGGCGGCTGAGCTACAGGCCAAAATCTACAGGTAGGCACTTTGCAAAAAACACCTCTGTTTTCTTTCAAAAATTTGGATGTGTCCACGTTGCGCTTTGGGGTGTTTCCTGTCGTGGGTGCTAGGCCTACCCACACAAGTGAGGTATCATTTTTATGGGGAGACTTGGGGGAACGTTGGGTGGAAAGAAATTTGTGGCTCCTCTCAGATTCCAGAACTTTCTGCCACAGAAATATGAGGAACATGTGTTTTTTAGCCAAATTTTGAGGTTTGCAAAGGATTCTGGGTAACAGAACCTGGTCCGAGCCACACAAGTCACCCCATCTTGGATTCCCCTAGGTCTCTAGTTTTCAGAAATGCACAGGTTTGGTAGGTTTCCCTAGGTGCCGGCTGAGCTACAGGCCAAAATCTACAGATAGACACTTTGCAAAAATCACCTCTGTTTTCTTTGAAAAATTTGGATGTGTCCACGTTGCGCTTTGGGGTGTTTTCTGTCGCGGGCGCTAGGCCTACCCACAAAAGTGAGGTATCATTTTTATCGGGAGACTCGGGGGAACGCTGGGTGGAAGGAAATTTGTGGCTCCTCTCAGATTCCAGAACTTTCTGCCACAGAAATGTGAGGGACATGTGTTTTTTAGCCAAATTTTGAGGTTTGCAAAGGATTCTGGGTAACAGAACCTGGTCCGAGCCACACAAGTCACCCCATCTTGGATTCCCCTAGGTCTCTAGTTTTCAGAAATGCACAGGTTTGGTAGGTTTCCCTAGGTGCCGGCTGAGTTACAGGCCAATATCTACAGGTAGGCACTTTGCAAAAAACACCTCTGTTTTCTTTCAAAAATTTGGATGTGTCCATGTTGCGCTTTGGGGTGTTTCCTGTCGCGGGCGCTAGGCCTACCCACACAAGTGAGGTATCATTTTTATCGGGAGACTTGGGGGAACACTGGGTGGAAGGAAATTTGTGGCTCCTCTCAGATTCCAGAACTTTCTGCCACAGAAATGTGAGGAACATGTGTTTTTTTAGCCGAATTTTGAGGTTTGCAAAGGATTCTGGGTAACAGAACCTGGTCCGAGCCACACAAGTCACCCCATCTTGGATTCCCCTAGCTCTCTAGTTTTCAGAAATGCACAGGTTTGGTAGGTTTCCCTAGGTGCCGGCTGAGCTACAGGCCAAAATCTACAGGTAGGCACTTGGCAAAAAACACCTCTGTTTTCTTTCAAAAATTTGGATGTGTCCACGTTGCGCTTTGGGGTGTTTCCTGCTGCGGGCGCTAGGCCTACCCACACAAGTGAGGTATCATTTTTATCGGGAGACGTGGGGGAACGCTGGGTGGAAGGAAATTTGTGGCTCCTCTCAGATTCCAGAACTTTCTGCCACAGAAATGTGAGGAACATGTGTTTTTTTAGACAAATTTTGAGGTTTGCAAAGGATTCTGGGTAACAGAACCTGGTCCGAGCCACACAAGGCACCCCATCTTGGATTCCCCTAGGTCTCTAGCTTTCATAAATGCACAGGTTTGGTAGGTTTCCCTAGGTGCCGGCTGAGCTACAGGCCAAAATCTACAGGTAGGCACTTGGCAAAAAACACCTCTGTTTTCTTTCAAAAATTTGGATGTGTCCACGTTGCGCTTTGGGGTGTTTCCTGTTGCGGGCGCTAGGCCTACCCACACAAGTGAGGTATCATTTTTATCGGGAGACTTGGGGGAACATTGGGTGGAAGGAAATTTGTGGCTCCTCTCAGATTCCAGAACTTTCTGCCACAGAAATGTGAGGAACATGTGTTTTTTAGCCAAATTTGAGGTTTGCAAAGGATTCTGGGTAACAGAACGCGGTCCGAGCCACACAAGTCACCCCATCTTGGATTCCCCTAGCTCTCTAGTTTTCAGAAATGCACAGGTTTGGTAGGTTTCCCTAGGTGGCGGCTGAGCTACAGGCCAAAATCTACAGGTAGGCACTTTGCAAAAAACACCTCTGTTTTCTTTCAAAAATTTGGATGTGTCCACGTTGCGCTTTGGGGTGTTTCCTGTCGTGGGTGCTAGGCCTACCCACACAAGTGAGGTATCATTTTTATGGGGAGACTTGGGGGAACGTTGGGTGGAAAGAAATTTGTGGCTCCTCTCAGATTCCAGAACTTTCTGCCACAGAAATATGAGGAACATGTGTTTTTTAGCCAAATTTTGAGGTTTGCAAAGGATTCTGGGTAACAGAACCTGGTCCGAGCCACACAAGTCACCCCATCTTGGATTCCCCTAGGTCTCTAGTTTTCAGAAATGCACAGGTTTGGTAGGTTTCCCTAGGTGCCGGCTGAGCTACAGGCCAAAATCTACAGATAGACACTTTGCAAAAATCACCTCTGTTTTCTTTGAAAAATTTGGATGTGTCCACGTTGCGCTTTGGGGTGTTTTCTGTCGCGGGCGCTAGGCCTACCCTCAAAAGTGAGGTATCATTTTTATCGGGAGACTCGGGGGAACGCTGGGTGGAAGGAAATTTGTGGCTCCTCTCAGATTCCAGAACTTTCTGCCACAGAAATGTGAGGGACATGTGTTTTTTAGCCAAATTTTGAGGTTTGCAAAGGATTCTGGGTAACAGAACCTGGTCCGAGCCACACAAGTCACCCCATCTTGGATTCCCCTAGGTCTCTAGTTTTCAGAAATGCACAGGTTTGGTAGGTTTCCCTAGGTGCCGGCTGAGTTACAGGCCAATATCTACAGGTAGGCACTTTGCAAAAAACACCTCTGTTTTCTTTCAAAAATTTGGATGTGTCCACGTTGCGCTTTGGGGTGTTTCCTGTCGCGGGCGCTAGGCCTACCCACACAAGTGAGGTATCATTTTTATCGGGAGACTTGGGGGAACACTGGGTGGAAGGAAATTTGTGGCTCCTCTCAGATTCCAGAACTTTCTGCCACAGAAATGTGAGGAACATGTGTTTTTTTAGCCGAATTTTGAGGTTTGCAAAGGATTCTGGGTAACAGAACCTGGTCCGAGCCACACAAGTCACCCCATCTTGGATTCCCCTAGCTCTCTAGTTTTCAGAAATGCACAGGTTTGGTAGGTTTCCCTAGGTGCCGGCTGAGCTACAGGCCAAAATCTACAGGTAGGCACTTGGCAAAAAACACCTCTGTTTTCTTTCAAAAATTTGGATGTGTCCACGTTGCGCTTTGGGGTGTTTCCTGCTGCGGGCGCTAGGCCTACCCACACAAGTGAGGTATCATTTTTATCGGGAGACTTGGGGGAACATTGGGTGGAAGGAAATTTGTGGCTCCTCTCAGATTCCAGAACTTTCTGCCACAGAAATGTGAGGAACATGTGTTTTTTTGCCAAATTTTGAGGTTTGCAAAGGATTCTGGGTAACAGAACCTGGTCCGAGCCACACAAGTCACCCCATCTTGGATTTCCCTAGGTCTCTAGTTTTCAGAAATGCACAGGTTTGGTAGGTTTCCCTAGGTGCCGGCTGAGCTACAGGCCAAAATCTACAGGTAGGCACTTTGCAAAAAACACCTCTGTTTTCTTTCAAAAAATTGGATGTGTCCACGTTGCGCTTTGGGGTGTTTCTTGTCGCGGGCGCTAGGCCTACCCACACAAGTGAGGTATCATTTTTATCGGGAGACTTGGGGGAACACTGGGTGGAAGGAAATTTGTGGCTCCTCTCAGATTCCAGAACTTTCTGCCATAGAAATGTGCGGAACATGTGTTTTTTTAGTCATAATTTGAGGTTTGCAAAGGATTCTGGGTAACAGAACCTGGTCCGAGCCACACAAGTCACCCCATCTTGGATTCCCCTAGGTCTCTAGTTTTCAGAAATGCACAGGTGTGGTAGGTTTCCCTAGGTGCTGGCTGAGCTAGAGGCCAAAATCTACAGGTAGGCACTTTGCTAAAAACAGCTCTGTTTTCTGTGATGTGTCCACGTTGTGTTTTGGGGCATATCTTGTAGCGG
This sequence comes from Pleurodeles waltl, assembly GCF_031143425.1. Classification (NCBI taxonomy): domain Eukaryota; kingdom Metazoa; phylum Chordata; class Amphibia; order Caudata; family Salamandridae; genus Pleurodeles; species Pleurodeles waltl. The sequence continues at coordinate 450,441,471 of NC_090443.1, forward strand.
GCGCTAGGCCTACCCACACAAGTGAGGTATCATTTTTATCGGGAGACTTGGGGGAACATAGAATAGCAAAACAAGTGTTATTGTCCCTTGTCCTTCTCTACATTTTTCCCTTCCAAATGTAAGACAGTGTGTAAAAAAAAGACGTCAATTTGAGAAATGCCCTGTAATTCACATGCTAGTATGGGCACCCCGGAATTCAGAGATGTGCAAATAACCACTGCTTCTCAACACCTTATCTTGTGCCCATTTTGGAAATACAAAGGTTTTCTTGATAGCTATTTTTTACTCTTTATATTTCAGCAAATGAATTGCTGTATACCCGGCATAGAATGAAAACCCACTGCAGGGTGCAGGTCATTTATTGGCTCTGGGTACCTAGAGTTCTTGATGAACCTACAAGCCCTATATATCCCCACAACCAGAAGAGTCCAGCAGACGTGACGGTATATTGCTTTCGAAAATCTGACATTGCAGGAAAAAGTTACAGAGTAAAACGTAGAGAAAAATTGATGTTTTTTTCACATCAATTTCAATATTTTTCTTTTTCAGTTGTTATTTTCTGTAGGAAACCCTTGTAGGATCTACACAAATTACCCCTTGCTGAATTCAGAATTTTGTCTACTTTTCAGAAATGTAGCGGTTTCTGGGATCCAGCGTTGGTTTCATGCCCATTTCTGTCACTGACTGGAAGGAGGCTGAAAGCACAAAAAATCTTAAAAATGGGGTATGTCCCAGTAAAATGCCAAGATTGTGTTGAAAAATTGGGTTTTCTGATTCAAGTCTGCCTGTTCCTGAAAGCTGGGAAGCTGGTGATTTTAGCACTGCAAACCCTTTGTTGATGCCCTTTTCAAGGAAAAAACCACAAGCCTTCTTCTGCAGCCCATTTTTCAAATTTTTTGAAAAAAACGAAATTTTCACTGTTTTTGGGCTAATTTCTTGGCCTCCTTCTGGGGAACCCACAAAGTCTGGGTACCTCTAGAATCCCTAGGATGTTGGAAAAAAAGGACGCAAATTTGGCGTGGGTAGCTTATGTGAACAAAAAGTTATGAGGGCCTAAGCGCGAACTGCTCCAAATAGCCAAAAAAAGGCTCGGCACAGGAGGGGGAAAAGGCCTGGCAGCTAAGGGGTTAAAGCTACTAATTTAACTTGTCTGGTAATCAATGAATAGTGGTAATAATATTTATCGTATAACTAAATTATTTAACAAAAGGTGTTACACAGCACATTGCACAAAAACACTTCACGGACATGTAATGGTCTACACAGAGAGAAGCCAAAAGAAGGAAACTACCAGGAAGTAGAATTAAACGTTCCTCATATACAATTATAATAAAAAGGCCGGCAGAAAGTAGGGAATATCCAGAAAGCAAGACACAAAAAGTGGGCACTAAAACCTGAAACTGTAAATATTCTCCAGCACATTTACCTTTTTCCTTGGGCAGGTAAGCAGTTCTCATCAGGCCTGTGAAGGAGTAGTCAATTTATTCAAGCTCTGTATTCCTTCATTCAAATCAGAACACTTCCACTTCACTCCTCGTGCGCACCTGATGTGATCTGAGAACAATAGCTGCATTTCTCACAGCACTAGAGAACCGCTGACAGACAAAATAGGTGGAATAAATCTTATTTATTTTTACCTGCAGTGTTTGATAGACAAATAATATTCGGAGATATCCAATTCTAACTCAGCCGCCTAATTACTTAACACTAATAAACTACCATATGTGTAGAGGGCCTTTCCAATGTTTTAGCCACTTTGACAAGAGATCTGTAACAGACACGAGTAATATATTTAAGCTGTCTTCTCTCCCACCATTACCATGTGCTTTACGCCAAGGCTCCTAGCAATGTTTTTTTTTTGCCTTGGTGCTCGTGAATGCTAGTGCATCAGTTCTGTTGGACAAACAACCAGATTGCGAGATTGCGAATGTGAGGCCTGTTTTGGGGGTTCCTAGGCAGTCAGTATTTGCATTTGCATAGCACGAACCTAGTCGAAAGGCACCAGAGTTGTACAGGGTCACATGGTTAATAGGCAGTCTCTGTGGTTAACAGTGGTTTAACCATCTGTACCTCTGGATGTCAGGACTCCAGTTGAATAACTGTTAGTCAATTTGTAGGATAGGTGTTCATTTTGATAGAACACATGCTTACTTCTGGAAAGTGACACTCTTCTTGTGGAGTATTTCAGCTCTGCTAAATTTGCGGGAACACCCGTCCCCCGCCCCCTCCTGTTCCAACACAAGAAGTGAAGGTGCTTAGAGTCTGTTAATGCCTGTCCATGTGAAGCAGTGTGGATTGGAAAATGTGCAGCTTGAATGGGCCTTTTCAGGAAGTATACATGTGCATACATTCTCAGATCACTGAGCACTTAATACACATGCTTATGATTTTCTAGAAAATCATAAGCAACTAATATTGTTTTTATTTAAAAGTTACTAGCTTGTTCAGGTGGGGACGTGTTTGAATGCAATCAACAACTGTGCACATTCACACATGCTCCACCCTGAATGTGGATCAGAGTTTGACTAAAAAAGTTTTAATTATGTCAGACACGTTGGGGAGGAAATACAGAGGACTTCAAGTTAGTGTTATTGTTACTTGAGTAAACTCTTATCGTTATTGGAGAAACAGTCCCTGTACACTTATTTGGCTCAAAATGCTTATTATCATTGATGATAAATAATGGTTAGAGATCATATGGGTCTGCAGAGCCCCTGAATATGTGTTGCAGACTCTGAAGTCTGCAGACCACAGATTAAGAACCGGTGACCTCGGTGTTCTATGGCCTGTTCTGTTAGCCTGGCCTCAAGGCTGCTGCGGCTTAGCCAGCTTAATTGATTTAGACAACCTTCATACAGACTTCAGTCAGTTGAGCCTTGCTTTTTGCCCTGCTGGTCAAGAGACTGCTCCTTTCCACACTAAGATGCATCAAATCCTTGTCTGTATAGAAAAGATAATAGCATTAGGAATTCCGCTCAAATTATTAGGTTTAGTCTTAGCTTTGAGGATAGACAGAACTTCGTATGACGTACAAATGTAATGTTCAAGAGGGGCAATATTAACCTTTGTAGGGTCAAGAGCAAAACGCTCTGTCACTGTTGTAATCTCTCTGTGGGCTTCTAACCATGTCCATGTCAAGCCCATCCGTTTGGTTGGTTTGTGGGCTTGCCTTTTAAAATTAGCTTAATTTCATTAGTGGAAGGCATGCATAGGTCATGCCTCTTGGTGTTTAGCCCGCCTCAAGCGCATCGGCCAACTTCTGAAAACATACGAGGCTCCATGTTTTCCATATGGTTTCGGCACTATTTTTCCTCTTTATTTCGTAGGCAGCACAGTCTCGCTGGGCAGCAGTCGAGCGATTTGCATGACAGTGACTCACTTACATGGATTATTGCACTTTTGTGGTTACATGGATAATTGCACTTTTGCAGATAAATTTTACTGCACGCGGACTTCTGTTCCCTATAAAAAGAAAATGTTTGTGTATTATTCACAAGCAAATGCAATATCAGACCAAGGGTTGTATGTCACCACCTAAAATACAACGGAGTCCATATACCGCTACATCGAATCTACTACATTGAAATGAGCCCCCGCTGAGATTACCACTGCTGATTTACCTCTATTGTGATTACTACCTCTGAGATTACCACTGCAGGGATTACCACTGCAGGGATTACCACTAATGAATAACCGCTATTGTGATTACTACCCCTGACAGTACCCCTGCAGGGGTTACCACTGCTGAGGTTACCACTACTGGGATAACTATCTCCGATATTACCACTACAGGGATTACCACTACTGAGATTACCACTGATGTGATTACTGCCACTGAGATTACTACTACTGATATTACCCCTACTGTGATTACTACCTTTGAGATTACCACTGCAGGGATTACCACTACTGTGACTACCACTACTGTGATTACTACTGCTGAGATTACCACTGCAGGGATTATCACTTCTGAATTACCACTACTGTGATTACTACATCTGAGAGTACTACTGCAAGGATTACCACTGCTGAGATTACCACTACTGTGATTACTAACTCTGATATTACCACTTCTGATATTACCACTACTGTGATCACTGCCTCTGAGATTACTCCTGCAGGGGTTACCACTGCTGAGGTTACCACTACTGAGATTACAATCTCTGAGATTACCACTGCAGGGATTACCGCTGCTGAGATTACCACTGATGTGATTAATGCCACTGAGATTACCACTACTGATATTACCACTGCTGTGATTACTACTGCTGAGATTACCACTGCAGGGATTACCACTGCTGAATTACCACTACTGTGATTACTACCTCTGAGAGTACCACTGCAAGGATTACCACTGCTGAGATTACCACTACTGTGATTACTAACTCTGAGATTACCACTTTTGACATTACCACTACTGTGATTACTACCTCTGAGGTTACCAGCGCAGGGATTACCATTGCTGAGATTACCACTCTTGAAATTATCACTGCAGGGATTACCACTGCTGATATTACTACTACTGTGATTACTGCCTCCGAGATTACCCCTGCAGGGGTTACCACTACTGTGATTATGAGTAATCGCAAGACCCATTACATTGAAAAATGCTTGTTTTAAACGCCCAATGCTATCTGCTCAGCTGTTGGCCTCAAAATCATGAAAAACAGCACAGGATTCCCTATAAGAAGCCTCATTAGGGTCGAGCCTGCATTGCATGCGCTCGCGCATGCGTATCGCAGCGAGACGCTTTTGTATTTAGAAAAGGGCTCAGAACCCTGTCGATGTCACGTCAGTGTTTTTCATTGGTTCGTGGGCTTGCCTAGTAAAATCTGCTTGCTTTCATTAGTCGAAGTCATGCACACGTCATGCCTTTTCCGGTGGCTAGCCCTCCTGGAGCGCAGCAACCAAGTACAGAAAACATGCGAGGCTCGCTGTTTTCTGTCTGATCGTGGACTACTTTTTATCTATTTTCCTAGCGCAATTTCGCTTGGCAGAAGTCGAGCGCTTTTCACAGTTAATTTCACTTTTTCGGGTTACGTACATAAAAGCACTTTTGCCGATAGATGAAAAGTCGGGTTAGGAGTTTACAACGCGATCAGCTCTAACATGAGCAAACGCGAGACCCGTTGCATTTCAAATGCTTGTTTTCTGTAAGCTGCCGCATTAAAAAATAATGTAGACAGAAAACATTTTGTTTTCTGTCTGTATTTAACTGTAAAAATCAGAAGAAATGAAAAACTGGAGCCTCAATTACGACCAAACAATTGTCGCACAATCAATAAAAGTACGTTTCTAACCTACATGATTACTGAGAGCATAGTATGCTTGTCTACACTCAATCAGTTGCTGATCTCATCAGTGTCTTTCACAGATATATCACATGCTTAAGTCAAGCTATACTATCCATGGCCCTCATCTTTTCTGGTCTTGCACTAAATAAATTGCTCTTTCCATGACGGCGCATCTGTCCAACCCAGTCGCCATTCATTCATCGTCTCCTCAGTGCTCCCATGTTCTTTGTTTTCACCTGCCCTGGATACAACCTAGCACTGTAACAAGGGAAGATGGGTTGAATGTAGTGCCCCAGGCTGTAAATTTAGGGTGCGGGGTGCGAGGCTGATCGACAGGACTTAGAAGAGAACATGAGAGACACAAGTGCCTCTTTAAACTGAGAAAGTATTTATATAGTGCATCTTCGGATGGGTGCACATGGTCAATCTGAAGGATTAGGGACAGGCTCTAGAAGACATTAAGTTTGAACAAGCATTGGCAAAGCCAATAAGTATTGTCTATTTGACCTATTGTCTGTTCTAATGTTTGCAGCCATGCTTTACAGCATTTCTGCTGTTGTGCATCATTCCTAATTTTTGTTTACCAATCTGAGATGGATCAAAAGCACTTAAAAAAAATAAGAGGGGGTGAGGGCTGAATAAACATGGAGGGTGAGGATGAAGCAACACAGCGGGTGGAGGGAGCAAAACAGTTGGGGAGAAGCAACATGGCAGGCAAGGGAAGAACAAGGGGAAAGAGCAATGTGGAGCTTGGGGGAGAGATGCATAATGGTGAGACAAACCAATATGAATGCGGGTGGAGAAAAAGAAGCACATGGGAGAGAGAGTGAGAGCAACATGTAGGGGGCCGGAGAAAAGCACATGATGGAGCCAGCAAGAAAACACATGCACTCTCATAGAGTGATTAAACAAAAAAAAGTAGTTCCATACATTTGAGAAGAGGTAATGTGGAAGCGAGCCAAAGAGATGAAAGAAGCTATTCCCCATCAGCGGGCCAAATACAAGATGGACAGCCTGAAGAAAGGAAAGCCATCCAATATGAAGCAAGCACATAATAGAGATGGTGAATCGAATCAATGATAAACAATGGGCTTGCTACAAGGCCCTGTATGTTCTAGGTACACCCACAATATGTCTGTCACACCAAGACAGCTTGCACTGTCTAGTAGGCTAGACCTAAAAAAAAGGGGATACTTTTCTTAGATTTAAACTGCTAGCAAGAAAAGAACTACAAGGTATCGCTATTAGAATCTCAACATCTTTATTAGAAAAGCAAATCAATTGAAACTTTCAATTAGAAAATCAATGAGACAGAAAACATTAATTTTGAAAAATGGGTGCAATTCGAACTACATTTACACAAGTTATCATTACTACCACTTTTTTCTTGTACTACCACTGGCTAATACTGGAGTTAAAGGAGTTATTCTACCTTCTTTGTGAAACGACAGGACAATGCTGTCAACTTTTCAAACATTTTTATACTAAATATTTTTCAGCTAAATATAAATTATATAAACAATTTCGAACAATACATTTCTCTATTACAATTCTCCAAGGATATATACTTCAATGTATGAATTAACCTACGGAATGACCGAATTTTTTGTTTGTGTGATTAATAAAAACCATTACAAACATTCACTTGTTCCGCATGATAAAAACCTTAAAATTTCCTTAGCACAGTTTTCAACGTTTTTCTCAAAGAACAGGAGAAATAAGTACATGTTCCTTAAGTGCTACACAAGGAAGCTAACAGTCACAAACTTGACAAAACCAGTGGCGGCCCGAGGGAGGGAAAGGAATGGGCAGCGCGTGGTGGGGGAGTGGAAAACATAAATTAAATATATATTTTTTTAAAACATACCTTTTTTGCCGCGCCGATCATCGGTCCTTGACTGCAGTGCAGGCACAGGCTCCCAGCCTGCCCTGCGTCCAATCCTAATGCTGCTTTCATGCTGCTGGCAGTATGAAAGCAGCATTAGGACTGGACAGAGCGCCCAGCCAGTGCACTCCGAGGCAGAGAGAAAGTCTCTGCCTATTGTCTCCAACCCGGCAACACAGTGCATGCTTTGCTGGGTTGGAGAAAGCCCAGTGCGAATGTGTGTTTGTCCAGCCCAAGACGGCCGTGCAAACATAAAGGCGCACTAAGGGGGAGTGCTGTGCACTCCCCCTCCGTGCTCGTCACAGCCCATGGCCCAGTCCCTTTTACAAGAAAAAGATACTAAACACAGTTTATTATCGTTTTCTTGTAAACATTTGCTTGTAAACCCCTGGACAAAACATTCTCCCGCCGCCTCAAAATTCATTATATACATATGATTTATGTGTCTAAGAATGGAAGCTGATCTCAATCCGATTAAAACATAAGTTTTGAAACATAGGCCCCCATTATGACATTGGTGGTAAGTACCGCTTACCGCCATGCTGACTGCCACCAACAAACCACCGCCGCAGTGGATTACCGGCACCCATATTAGGACCCACACATAGCAATCCGTCACTATACAGCCACACACACAAGTCCGCCAGACCAAAGGTCAGTGATAAACTGGCAGTAGCAAAACCCACACCGTTACGCCAACAGAACTACACCAACAGCATTATGACCCACGAATCACCATGGCGGACATTCAATGGTGCTAAATCATTGGCGATACATACCGCCGCGCTCAAAATACACACAACCTAACAAAACCACACCACATTGGACAATTCAAACTACACACACCTGACACACATACACACACCACACCCCCACACCACTATAAAACACACACCACAATACCCACAACCCTTTACCAATACAAACAAGTGCCTCAAGAGAGATAGCAAGACCACAGACAAGACCACAGAAACACACCATCATCACCTATACACCATCCATGCACCCTTACATCACACACCCCAACACAGCACCCCACACACCCTCACCACACCACTCACAATACACCCGTGGCACAGCAACGACACCCCAGGTTCTCCGAGGAGGAGCTAAGGGTAATGGTGGAGGATATTATCCGGATAGAGACACAGCTATTCGGATCACAGGTGCAGCAGACGTCCATTGTTAGGAAGATGGAGCTATGGTGGAGAATCGTGGACAAGGTCAACGCCGTGGGACAGCACCCCAGAACAAGGGATGACATCAGGAAGAGGTGGAACGACCTACGGGGAAGGTGCATTCCACAGCAGCAAGACACCAGATAGCTGTACAGGGGACTGGCGGTGGATCCCCACCTCCACCCCCACAACCAACAACATGGGAGGAGCATCGTGAGGGCCTGGCAGGATTAGGAGGAGGACTGGACTCTGGTAAGTCAAATCTCTATTACTATCACCCCCCTACCTGCATGCCCTCACAAACCCCCAACCTTACCCTCACTCCCATCACTCCACCACCTCCCACATACCCCACCATCACAACCCACCATCCCAATACCAAGCCCTGCATGTAACACCAATGCACGGACCCCCATCACAGACCTTTATGGACACCCATCACTAAAGCATGCACATTAGAGAGAATAACCTAGCCCACAAAATCACTACTCACACGAGGCAAAGCTGCCAGGGCAATAATAACCATACAGGGCAACACACCCATGCACAAGATGACACACACAGAAACAACAACACTGCAGTTACATCCCCACAGGTCCTGCACCCAATGTTACGAGAGAGGAGGTGCCAGCAACTTCCAGTCCACCCCCAGAAGAGGCCCACAGTGATGACAGCAGCTCTGGACGCCTGGATCTGGACGACAACCTGGCCCATCAGGGATCTCCGGACAGTCGGTAACCCAGGCACAGTCCCATACCACAACCCAGCCTCCCCCCTCAGGAAACACCAGCACAGTACCCACCCAGCGGGCCCATACCTCTGTCCCCAGGACACGTCAATCAGCTGTGTGTCCACCACTGGAGGAACCCAAGGCCACCCCACAAACACAGGACAATCAGGGACAGTGGCAGTGGGCACATGGTTCAGGGGACAGAGGCACAGGACAACAGGGAAGCTGGTAGGACTGCAGTCTGACAGGGGGAGAACAGGACCAGGGAACCGACTTTCCAGGAGGCACTCACCAACTTCCTGGGAGCATACCACCATTCCCAGGAGATGATGGGCCAGACACTGGACAAGTTGCAGGAGACCCAGCGGCTGCAGGAGGGACAGTACCTGGGATCAGGGAGGACTTGAAGGACATCAACACCACTCTGGTCTCCATTGCAGGAGTGCTGGCAGACATGGCCAACACAATGAGGGAGGCAGTGACACACCACGGGGCCCCTGACACTAGCCAAACCAATGAACAGCCTTCCACCTCTGCTGCCAATAGTGGACAGGAGGCCCCGCAACAGGAACCACACGCCACCAGCACCCCACCCCCTGCAGTAGGAGAACCACTCTGCAAATGGTCCCTGCGATCCAGGCAGAAGCCAGAGAACATTGCCAAGACCCCCGCCAGGAAATAAGACTCTCCTGAATGTCACCCTTGTGTCCCACTCTGTCATCCTGTCCACCTTGAACTGCCATTGCTCCCCTTCCTATGCCCCCTTGGACAATGCACCTGTGATACAAATAGACTGGACTCTATCAAGGACTTTCCTCCATCATCACCCCAGCCCATTGCACATCCCCCTCTAATCATTAGCAGTTAAATAAACACCATTTGAATAAATACAAGTATGGAGTCTGTCAAATAATTTAACAATGTATTTGTTTAACAAGCTTTAAACACTGCAATATAAATGTACAGTAATGTATACATAGGAATGACCTGTAGTTGGCTGCAGTCAACACACCAGGAGCGATAGTGGGGCACAAATATCTGAAAATAGAGATGCTAAAGGGTACAGTAAGTGGCCCTAAAAGTGGGAAAAGCAGCCTGCCAGTGACAATGTCAAACACAAAACTGTCAATGTAAAGTGTAATTACAGTGTCTTACCTGTGTGTCATTGTAAGTACTGTTATATTATTGCACTTCTGTTGTACTCATCCTCATCCTCTGCCTCCTCATCTTCACTGTCCACAGGGTCCACTGCTGCCACACACCCATCTCCAGCCTCATCCTCCTGCAGAAAAGGCACCTGGCAACATAAGTCAAGGTTGTGCAACCTACATCATGCAGCGATGATCTGGTACACCTTCTTGGGTGAGTAGTACAGGGATCCACCTGTTAGATGGAGGCAACGAAACCTGGCCTTCAGAAGGCCGAACGTCCTTTCTATTATTCTTCTTGTTCGCCCATGTGCCTCATTGTAACGTTCCTCTGCCCTTGTCCTCGGATTCCTCACAGGGGTCAGTAGCCATGAGAGGTTGGGGTAACCAGAGTCACCTGCAAATATCGAGGGACAACTGTTAGACACACACTAACCCTTAGGGCCCACACCATACCCATACACCAACATCTACTGGGTGGGAACCAAGGCTCACCTATTAGCCACACCCGGTGCCTCTAGAATTGACCCATCACATATGGAATACTGCTATTCTTCAGGAGAAAGGCATCATGCACAGACCCAGGATACTTTGCATTGACATGGGGGATGTACTGGTCTGCCAGGCACACAATCTGCACATTCATGGAGTGAAAGCTTTTTTGATTTCTGAATACCTGTTCATTTCTCCGGTGGGGGGGACAAATGCAATATGTGTACCATCAATAGCCCCAATTATGTTGGGGATATGTTCATTTGCATAGAAATCAGCTTTCACTGTGGCCAAATCCTCCACCTGGGGGGAAAACAATGTAGCTGCACATGTGTTTAATCAGGGCAGACAATACTCTGGTCAGCACTATTGAGAACATTGGCTGAGACATTCCTGCTGCCAAACCCACTGTCACTTGGAAGGAGCCACTTGCCAGGAAATGGAGCACAGATAGGACTTGCACAAGAGGGGGGATCCCAATGGGCTGATGGATAACAGATATCAGGTAAGGTTCTAATTGGGCACACAGCTCTGTGATTGTGTCCCTGTCCAGTCTATAGGTGAGGATAATGTGCCTGTCCTCCATTGTTGCCAAGTCCACCAGGGGCCTGTACACGGGGAAGTCTCCATCTCCTATTCATCCACAGCGGTTGCAATCTAGGGGGCAAACGGTGAGTAGCTGGTCAGTATTCCATATTTCCAAACACTACACTGCATTGCATGTTGTGACTGTAACACAATATTGTTGTATAGGCCCAACTGGTGCCTTTGTGTACTGTGAAGCAGTTAGGTGCCATGGCCTGCCCCCCACCCCTGAAATGGCGTCCGTCTGTCCTGTATGGAGCGAAATGTGTAAATGAGGTAATTCCGCTGATGTTGTGGGCCGTTGCGGGAGGAGGTCGAAAACCGCAGTGCAAATCCTCATTGGATACCATTGGGCCCTATGGGTTACAGTGGCTAATATAGTGATGTACGCCGGCGGTGATGGTACGCACCGCCGCAGATGTGACTGCCATTTTCTATCTGTTCACCCACTTGCTATATGACCTTCAACAGGAGAGGACCTACACTGCAAGTGCTGCTGTGACCTGTGTCTAGATCCGACCATGGCTCGTGTCACTGAGGAAAGGGCCCCTGCCTTCACTGCTGCAGAGTTAGAGAGAATGATGGATGGGGTCCTACCCCAGTACCAAATGCTGTATGGGCCTCCAGACCAACAGGTGAATACACTGTGAGCAAGATGAATGGGGCATGCATGCATGGAGTGCTGTGTGTGAGGGGGGTTGGGTTAAGGGCCCTTGGCAGCGTGCTGCATGTATGGTGGGCAATGTCTATGCATAAGGCGATGTGAGGGCTATGGTGGCCCATGCGTGTAACAGGCAGGACGGTCTGACTGATACCTTTTCCTATGTGTATTTATCTGCAGGTCAGCAGCCATCAAAAAAAGGGTATATGGTGTGCCATCGCCAAGGACGTGCGGACCCTGGGTGTCTACAACTGGCGGAGCACCCACTGTTGCAAACGGTGGGAGGACCTGAGATGCTGGGCATGGAAGACGGTGGAGGCCCAGCTGGGGATGGCCTCCCAACGAGGAAGGGGTGCCCGTCGAACCCTGACCCCCCTGCTGGCCCGCATACTGGCAGTGGCCTATCCGGAGCTACATGGGTGCTTGGGGGCATCAAAGCAGCCACAAGGGGGTGAGTACAGTGCCCCAATATTTGATTTGCACGTGGTGGGGTGGCATCCGGGTGGGGGATGTGGGCCTGTGGGTGCCCCTAGGCCAGGCGGCCTGTGCAGGGTAGGGCCCATGTTGGGTAGGGTCTGATGTCAACCTCTTCCAAACAAGCAAGTAGGCCTCCACTACTCGGCAGGGATCTCTGGGTCTCAGGTATGCTGCAATTGGCATCCCTGTCCGTGGGCTGGTGACTAGCGTTGTGACTGGTAGTGCATTGCATGGGCTGTTCCCTGTGTGTGAGTGTGTTGTGTACACCAACGGTGGTGTTGTTGCGGCCATTGACCAAGGGTATCCTTTGTCTCGTCCCCTCCCTTTTTGTTTTGTCACCCTGTCCTTATGTGCATTAGCATCATCTGGCGGAGGAGCAGAGGCGACAGAGAAAGCTGCATCCCACAGGGCCCAGGAGGCCGAATGTAACAACGGTGAGGGCACCAGTGGGACGGAGGGCGAGGGGAGCACCACGGCAGAGATTGGAGGGGACAGTTCTGACAGTGATACCTCCTCCGATTAAAGGTCCCTGGTGGTGGTGGACACCTCTGTGCCCACCCAAACTACAGGTACAGCCACCACCCCTGCACCAGCACCGCCCTCCCAGCAGCCCCTCAGCGTGTTATCTGTGCCCGCTCACCCAGGAGGGTGGGCATCTTCTTCGCCCCAGGCACCTCAGGCCCTGCCCCAGTTAGCCCTGCTGCCCTGAGTGAGGAGGCTATTGACCTCCTGTGATCCATCTCTGTTGGGCAGTCAACCATTGTGAATGCCATCCAGGGGCTGGCAGCCCATTTGTAACAACCAAATGCATTCCTGGAGGGCATTCAGTCTGGCATGGCGGCCCAACAGAGATCAATCCAGGCTCTGGCCTCCTCCCTGATGGCAGCCATTGTCCCGGTTTCTAGCCTCCCCCTCCGACCTCCTCTGCCCAATCCCATTCCCCTCAACCCCAACCTATCCCAAGCACACAGGCAGACCAGCATACACCCAGGACAACACACAAGAGTGGTTCAGGCAAACACAAGCACCACACATCATCCCACAGGCACTCACACAAACACCATCCAGATGCGGACATACCAACATACACTGCCTCCACTGTGTCCCTCTCCTCCTCATCCACCTCCCTCCCAGCAGCGTCTACACTCACAGCTGCATGCAGTACATCCTCATCCACTACCACCATCACGCCTATCGATACATGCCCCTCACTGGCAGTCACCACCCCCACTTCCATGCACACGTCCCTTGTGTCCTCTCCCACTGTGTCTGTGCCCCCTCCTCCCAAGCTACCCAAACGCAAGCATTCAGACAGCCAAAAGCCATCCACTTCACAACAGCATCCAGGCCACATACCTGCACCCAAACACAGCAGACAGACACCTCCTTCAACCACTTCCTCTTCCTCCACTCCCAAACCTTCACCCTCTTCCCATCCCAGTGTCCCTAAGAAGCTTTTCATCTCCACCATTGACCTCTTCCCTACCGCTCCCGCCATCCTTCACGTCAGGCCAGGGTGAAGAAAACCCAGGCAAGCACCTCAGCCACCCAGTCCAGGGGCACAGTAGTGTCGACAGCTACTGCAGGTGGGAGAGGATCCCGGGCACCAGGCAGCACCACTGACAGGGTGTCTGCACCAGGTGTATCAAGGAAGGGCAAGGAGGCACCACCAGCTGTGACTAGGAAGGGCAAGGCGGCACCACCATCTGTGACTAGGAAAGGTAAGGAGGCACCACCAGCTGCAGGTGTGAAGGGCAAGGGGCAATCCCCGGCTGCTGACAGGAAGGGCAAGGGGCCTGCACAAGCAGGCAGGAAGGACAGGAGGACTGGTGCTGGGACTCATTCTGAGCCCCCACCACCAACCATGGTTGTTCAGCTGTCCGAGGCAGCAGGGCATGGGATGGAGCCTCCCCCACCACTGCAAGCACCGCCACCAGCACCACCTCCAGCAGCAGCAGCCCCAGTGGGCAGCCGTCCGAGGCTGCAGGGGATGGGCTGGAGCCTCCCCCCCCACCACTGCCGCCACCACCGCCATCAGCACCACCACCAGCACCACTGCCAGCAGCAGCAACCCCAGTGGGCAGCCGTCCGAGGCTGCAGGGGATGGGCTGGAGCCTCCCCCTACTACTGCCAACACCGCCACCAGCACCACCGCCAGCAGCCCCAGTGGGCAGCCGTCCGAGGCTGCAGGAGATGGGCTGGAGCCTCCCACCACCACTGCCAGCACTGCCACCAGCACTGCCACCAGCACCACTGCCAGCAGCAGCCCCAGTGGGAAGCCGTCTGAGGCTGCAGGGGATGGGCTGGAGCCTCCCCCCACCACTGCCAGCACCGCCACCAGTACCACTGCCAGCAGCAGCCCCAGTGGGCAGCCGTCTGAGGTTGCAGGGGATGGGCTGGAGCCTCCCGCACCACTGCCAGGCCCGACACCAGCCCCGCCACTGACACCACTAAGCAGCCATCACCGCCGGCAGACAGTGTGTACTCCTGCCTCCATGGGCTTTTGTGCGTCCTGGCCCCTGCAAATCCAGTGGGTCTGACACCCAGGTGAGAGACTGGGGCCTTGCACTCCCCAAGATCTGCATCACAGGGCACAATGCCCCCTCCAGAACCAGTGGAGAAGCCATCCACTCACCCCATCCTTTCCAAGATGAAGCACACTGGGCTCAAGGCCCCCTCCAGAACCAGTGGAGAAGCCATCCACTCACCCCATCCTTCCCAGGATGAAGCACACTGGGCACAATGCCCCCTCCAGAACCAGTGGAAGAAGCCATCCACTCTCCCTATCCTTTACCAGGATAAAGCACACTGGGCACAAGGCCCCCTCCAGAACTAGTGGAGAAGCCATCCACTAGAGAGACTGTGGCCTTGCTCTCCCCAGGACCAAGCAGTGGGCAAACCACCTACTTGAGAGACTGTGGCCTTGGACACCCCAGGACCAAGTAGTGGGCAAACCACCCACTTGAGAGACTGTGTCTTTGCACTCCCCAGGACCAAGCAGTGGGCAAACCGCCCACTTAAGAGAATGTGGCCTTGCACTCCCCAGGACCATCCAGTGGGCAAACCACCCACTTAAGAGACTGTGGCCTTACACTCCCCAGGACCAAGCAGTGGGCAAACCACCCACTTGAGAGACTGTGGCTTTACACTCCCCAGGACATCGCACAGGGCATGTAGCCCCCTCAAGGACCAGTGGTGTTGTACCATCTTCCGGCTGAGTTGCCCCCCCATTCCCCGTCCCCCTGAGGTGCCTGTGTATTTTTGACCTGATGCCCATGGATTGTTCTGTCCATGTTGTTGCAGGAGTGAGGTGGGGCCTTTGCCTATGTGTTGTGGCCCTTTGGCCCACGGACATTGAGGACTGGGCAGTGTCCCTCCGTTTGTAAATATGTATATGCGTTTGTAATTTAATGGAAATTATGTGAAATGCACAAAACATTATGCAAAATTATGCATTATTATGTTAAACACCATTGTTATCAGTTTTCACGATTATTAGCACACAGTGGCCCATATTCATACTTTTTTTGTGCTGCATTTGCATCATTTTTTAACGCAAAAGCGGCGCAAACTTACAAAATATAATTGTATTTTGTAAGTTTGCGCCGCTTTTGCATCCAAAAAATGACGCAAATGCACCGCAAAAAAAGTATAAATATGAGCCAATGTCTCATGTCCATTTTTCCTACGAGATTGCAAAAATAGTGCAGAATCACATATAATGGCAGCGCTTGCTTTTGGTTCTTAGCATTCTTACAATGCACCCACTGTATTGTTTGATCAAAATGAAGTCTGTATTACGTGACGTATAATGTAATGGTGTAACCTTAGGTATTTCACATAACAGTCCTTATATGAAACGCCAGAGAGCACGCCAGCTGTCATGAAGACTTCATGTACTTTGTCGAACTGCGGGCCTCATTTACAAGAAACTGGTGCATCGGAATCGATGCACCAGTTTTCTTGCGTCAGCCCTGGACCCCACTAACGATGCGATGGTAGCACTGTGTTTATGATACATAGTGCTCCATGGCACACGTTTCCACAGATGCGTCTTTGGTGCTAAACGAACGTATTGCTGAACTAGTGTCAAAAAAATAACGCTACTCCAGCAATGCGGGGGAATGCCAATGTTAAAAAGCCCAGCATTACTGTGACGCCTGCTCTGAGCAGACATTAAAAAATTGATGGTGAGAAAGTGCAGAATAGTGCAGTGAAATCTTGTAAATCTCACTGTACCAATTCTGAGTGCCTTTTAACAGAGGAACGCCTACCTTGCAAACATTATACTTGGCACAGGTATAATGTGGCGCAAGGCTTTAGAAACTGGTGTAATGGTCCCATTGCACCCATTTATAAATGTGGCGCACTATAGGGTTCTGCTTTGCGCCACCACTGCGTCAAAAAAATGACACAACGGTGCCACAAGGGGCTTGTAAATGAGGCCCTGTGTTTCCTGAAAGCGTTTAAGACTGAAATCGCATGTATGGTCCTTAAAGGATAGTTCTTAGTATAGGAATCTTGTGAGCCTTTATGGAAATTGGTCATGCAGGACATCATGCGATTAGGCCATACAAGGGATATACTTTTGGATAACAAAGTAAATATTGAATAACAATTGTGTTAATGAAGCATGCGTGTTACATGGTTCTCAATAGTGAACCATAGGACTCTATCTCCACAGTCCTTAGGAGCAGGCCCAGTTCTAGAGGGTGTGCCAGGTGGGCCAGGCCATCACAGGAGAAACCTCTGGCCCACCCAACCCGTTTCTCAAGTGGAAAGGCCAACATTTGCTTGTTTTATGTAAATATTTAACAATTGACCGCAGCCCCACTCTTGAGCTTAACTAGCAAGATAACAAGGGATTTTTGGGTGATGTGAGAGCCAAGGGACAGTTGTGAAATCAGCAGGGTGAATTGCAGTGTTATCACATTTGTCTAGAAAGCAGCAAGGTATCCCAATACACTCTCTTTACATTGGCAAAGTAAATAGGTTTCACCTATATGAGGTCTATTGCCTTTGTTTATGTTTTTTGGGGACGTACTAAAAGGATCGTTGGGGATGATGGGATGATGAGCTGAATTCTCTTAGGTGTCCACCTGTGGCAGTGTAGTTTAATGCTTACATGTATGAAGTGAAAGTTAACTCTCTTCAGTATTTGTTGTTCTATTGCAGGATCAGAGGCTTCAGATTATGCATCGCATTCTGCTGAAAAAATACAGCAGCCTATGAAAACAAAGAAAACTCAAACTACATTTCCCATGAACCAATAGCCCATTCCTCATAATGTCCCACCAATTACGTACATCCTTAAATGTATAATGCCATGATTCCATAGTTCTTCCCCTTTCTCTGCAGCTGACACAGCATGAGATAATTACTCTTCATTCTTATCTATGCTGTACTAATGCTTATGCTATTATTGCTAAATATTGCCTTTCATTCACTGCACTTGCTCAGTGAGGCCGCTTTCAAATGTAGCTTGGTGCACTCAGCTGTCTGATCGGAGACACTCCAAAGCTGTCTCTGAATACAGTAGTCCCCGATTCCCCCCCACACCCAATGGGGCTGAATAAAAAGTGTCAGGGCTCTACCTTAGGGGTTGGTGCCTCCCTCCACTTGCATATTTGCGGCCCAGGTGATCTCATTGCCTATTTTGCACCTGCTGGGGCTATTCCCCCTTTTCCCCTTGTTTGCCTCCTCTTTACACCTCTGCTGGAGCTATTCCTGGTGCACAGCACCATTATGACACACTATTATGGCAATGAGGATCCCGCTGGGGAATATACAGATGCCCACTATGATCAGCACATGAAGGAGAGACTAGTGAAAGTTTTGGATTTCCATGTGCAGGTTTCGGTTAGTGAGGCCTCAATCAGGGCCCTCAAAAGAATTTGAAAGGGAATTGCGCAATAAGTTGCATTCTGAGTGCCCTAGCCCCTCCCTTCCAGGCAAAGTGGCAGACATGCCAGATCTGGATCCCAATATGTGACATTCCTAAAAAAGTACGCCAAGGACCTAAAAAAAGTAATAGACCGAGCCTGGCATGGATGCCAGGATAAACTGTTCAATGTATCTGGGCTCCTTAGCAAGATCCTTGATCTGAAGGTTCAGGCCAAAGACTCCAGATCTATTGTGGACCTCAATGTACTTTTGGAATGGTCCCAATGGGCCATAGGCCTGCTCAGTAACACCAACTGTGCCATTTTTGTGAAGAGACGCAAATTCCTCCCTATCCGCATTGACCCAAAATTGCCAGAGCTGCCCCTCTTTGAGGAAGGTCGTTTGGCAAATGTGCTCCTCTTTGGGGATACATTTGTTAAAGGTCTAGATAAATACATGGCCTCCTTTTCGGCTTTGTATAAAGCCCAATCACCTATCAAGAAGGTATTTAACAGTGACCTTTTTGCCGGTACTGGACGCTTCAGATGGGATGCATCAGGCTGCATCACCACCCGGACCTCTCCCAGAGGTTATTAATCAAAAAGAGGAAAAGGAACCACCACCTACTGAGACTCCAATAACGTTTACCCCTCGGACAACAGAGGGGGCAGGGGTCATTATTATAGGAACAAGTCCAGAGAACCACCTTTGGACTCCCTCTAGTCAGGAAACAATTATACTTTGTCTGGGGGTTTCCGTAGGGGGCATATTGAGGTTCTCGTACACAATTTGGACAGGATTACTCAGGACGCATGGATGCTGGTGACGGTTCAAGGGTTCCATCTAGAAATCTATGTGACATCTTTTCAGAAGACTCTTCCCTTCCCACTTCAATTTTCCCAACAAGAGAGTCTTTTTATAGATGCAGAGATCTTGGAACTTCTCAGAAAGGGAGCGATAACTCACTTTGTCCCCCCACCCCATGGATTCGTAAGAACAATTTTTCTCGTCCAGGAAAAGGGTGGGGGATTCTGACTGGTACTCAACCTTAGTCAATTCAATTCTTGGATATTCTACCGACATTTCAAGATGGAGGACATCCACCTTCTTCGAGACCTCTTGCAAGAAGGCGATTGAACGGTATGCCTCAATATAAAGGTTCGCGTATTTAATAATCCCGATTTTGGCCAGACGTGGTTCCCTTGCTCACTGTGCCAATGGATTCAAGCTAGCCTGGCTGATGAGGAGTGATACCCCGAAACCGTTCCCAGGATGCTTATCCCAATCATGGGCTCCTAGTACCCACAAAAGATATGCTGCAGCATGGAAACGATGGGTTGCTTGGTGAAGAGAACAGATTGTGGATTCCTTGGGGACCGCCGGTGTGTCCCATCTAGCCATGCAGGGTTTAGCCTACAGGACTGTCAACAATTTTCATTCAGCCATTTCAGCAGATCAGCTTCATGTTGATGGTAAGCCGGTTGGGGAGCATCCCCTGAAATCAAGTCAAGTCAAATCAATAAGGCCTCATTATGACATTGGCAGGAAGTGCCGCTTACTTCCATGCCGACTGCCACCAAAATACCGCAGCCGCGGCGGTTTACCACTACCCATATTATGACCCACACATAGCAATCTGTCACTATACAGTACAGCCACACACACAAGTCCGCCAGCCCAAAGGTCAGTGATAAACTGGTGGTACCAAAACCCACATCATTACGCCAACAGAACTACACCCACGAATCACCATGGCGGACATTCAACCACGGTAAACCATTGGCTGTACATACCGCCGTGCTCAAAATACACACACTCAAACAAAACAACACTACATTGGACAATTCAAACTACACACACCTGACACACATACACACACCACACCCACACAACCACACCAATATAAAACACCCACCCACATTGCACACAACCCTTTATGAAAAAAAAAAAAAAAAGACAACTGAGAGAGAGACACACCAAGAGCACCCACAGAACCAGAGCCACAGAACACCATCACTTATACACCATCCACGCACCTTACAGCATACACCCCAACACATCACCCCACACACCCTCACACACACCACACACACTACACCCATGGCACCACAAAGACACCCCAGGTTCTCTGAGGAGGAGCTAAGGGTCAAGGTGGAGGAAATCATCCGGGTAGAGCCACAGCTATTTGGATCACAGGTGCAGCAGACATCTATTGCTAGGAGGATGCAGCTATGGTGAAGAATCGTGGACAGGGTCAACGTCGTAGGACACCACCCCAGACCAAGGGACGACATCAGGAAGAGGTGGAACGACCCACGGGGGAAGGTACATTCCGTGGTTGCAAGACACCAGATAGGTGTACAGAGGACTGGTGGTGGAGATGGAGACATACCCCCATGTACAGACACCTGGTGGACTTGGGAACAATGGAGGACAGGCACATCATCCTCACCTATAGACTTGACAGGGCCACAATCACAGAGCTGTGTGCTCAATTGGAGCCTGACCTGATATCTGCTATCCGTCACTCCACTGGCATTCCTCCCTCTTGTGCAAGTGCTATCAGTGCTCCATTTCCTGGCAACAGGTTCTTTCCAAGTGACAGTAGGCTTGGCAGCAGGAATGTCACGGCCACTGTTCTCAATAGTGCTGACCAGAATGTTGTCTGCCCTGATTAAAGACATGTGCAGCTACATTGTTTTCCCCCAGATGGAGGATTTGACCACTGTGAAGGCTGACTTCTATGCAATGGGACATATCCCCAACATCAATGGGCAATTGATGGAACACATATTGCATTTGTCCCCACCCCGGCAAAATTAACAGGTGTTCAGAAATGAAAAGAGTTTTCACTCCATGAATGTCCAGATGGTGTGCCTGGCAGACTAGTACATCTCCCATGTCGAAGTTAAGTATCCTGGGCCAGTGCATGATGCCTTTATCCTGGGGAGCAGCAGCATTCCAAATATGATGGCCCAACTACAAAGGCACCAGGTGTGGCTAATAGGTGAGCCCTGGTTCCCACCCACTACATGTTGGTGTATGGGTATGGTGTGGGCCATATAGGATAGTGTGTGGCTAAATGTTGTCCCTCGATGTTTGCAGGTGACTCTGGTTACCCCAACCTATCATGGCTACTGACCCCTGTGAGGAATCCCATGGCAAGGGCAGAGGAACATTACAATGAGGCACATGGGCGAACAAGAAGGATTATTGAACGTACCTTTGGCCTCCTGAAGGCCGGGTTTCGGGCCTCCATCTAACAGGTGGATTCCCTGTGCTACTCACCCAAGAAGGTCTGCCAGATAATCGTGGCATGCTGCATGTTGCACAACCTTGACTTGAGATGATGTGTGCCTTTTCTGCAGGAGGAGGAGGCTGAAGATGGCCATGTGGCAGCATTGGAACCTGTGGACAGTAAGGATGAAGAGGCAGAGGATGAGGATGTGGATAACAGAACTGCAGTGATTTGACAATACTTCCAATGACACACAGGTAAGACAGTGTTACTTCACATTTCATTGACATTCAAACTGATGATTTCCTCCACCATGACCCTTAGCTCTTCCTCTGAGACTCGGGGGTATCTTTGTGGTGCCATGGGTGTATTGTGAGTAGTGTGGGTGAGGGTGTGTGTAGAGTGATGTGTTGGGGTGTGTGATGTAAGGTGCGTGGGTGGTGTGTAGGTGATGGTGGTGTGTGGCTCTGGTCTTGTCTGTGGTCGTGGTGTCTGTCTCGTGCCAATGGTTTGTATTCATAAAGAGTTGTGGGTACTGTGGGTGGGTGTTTTATAGTGGTGTGGGTGTGTGGATGTGGTGTGTGTATGGTTGTCAGGTGTTTGTTGTTTGGATTGTCTAATATGGTGCTGTTTTGTTTGCGTGTGTGTATTTTGAGCTTGGCGGTATGTACCACCAATGGTTTACTGCCATTGAATATCTGCTGTGGTGATTGCTGGGTCATAATGTGGTGGGCGTAGTTCTGTTGGCGTAACAGTGTGGGTTTGGATACCTCCAGTTTATCACTGACCTTTGGTGTGGTGGAATTGTATGTGTGGCTAAATAGTGTCGGATTGGTGTGTGTGTGTCATAATATGGTTAACGGATATCCGCCCCGGCGGCGGTATGTTGTTGGCACTCACTGTGGCGGTAAGTGGGATTTACTGCCAATGTCATAATCAGGGCCTTTGTCTTCTCACTGTTGGTTCTTCTTTTGCACCTTCATCTGGGTTAGCAGGGGCTACTGTTCTCCATGGACTCTTCAGTGCTTCTTAGACCTGGCTCCCTTCTTCCACAAGTCTTCAGGTCCAGAAATCCATCACTGGTGTCTTGCAGTCTCTTCTGGTTCTTGCATAGTCTTCTACCACAACTTCTTGTGTGATTCAGGAAACTTGCTGTGATTTACTCCTGTTTTCCTGGGCTCTAGGGTGGGGTCTATTAATTACCTTTGGTGTTTTCTTTCACTCTGAGCACTCCTCTACACACTATTCTTGCATTGGTGGAAAACCGACTTTCGCATTCCACTATTTTAGTATATGGTTTGTGTTCCCCCAGGCTCATTGCAACCTATTATGATTTTCACGATTTGCACTGTTTTCTGACTGTTTACTTACCTATTTTGGTTTTAGTGTATATACTGTGTATATTACTTACCTCCTAAAGGAGTATAGTCTCTAAGGTATTTTTGGCATTTGTGTCACCAAAATAAAGTACCTTTATTTTTTGTAACACTAAGTATTTTCTTTCATGTGTGTGAGTACTGTGTGACTACAGTGGAATTGCAAGCGCTTTGCATGTCTCCTAGTTCAGCCTTGGCTGCTTAGCTACAGCTACCCCTAGACAGCCTGGCTTCTAGACACTGACTACATTTCACTAATAAGAGATAGCTGGACCTGGTATAAGGTGTAAGTACCTTTGGTACCCACTACAAACCAGTCCAGCATCCTACACTGATTGGTACTCAGACTCCACCTTTAAGTTGTTTTATCACAAATCAATTGAAGACATAGCATCTGAAGTGGTGGCACAGCTTTGAACAAGCATAATCCAAAGTCTCTGGTCCTGCCACAGAATAAAACATGCTATTGCGTCAAGAATGTTAAATTCTGTTAAGGACATGAAGGTCAGGATTATTCCACCTAAAACATGTGATATCTATGTTGTGATTATGATGATTATATCAATGTTTTGTGTTAACCCATCCATTACATGATATTCTCCTGTTAAAGGTGAGACATTACGATTGCAATTTTCTCTCACGGATGCCAAATCAACATAGACAGCGTCTCGGTTTAGCCAGCTGAATTCGTGGAGGTGATGAGATGGATCACAGTTCCTGGGACAAGGATTACAGCTCCGAATATTCTTTCAATATGACTGAGTCGTTACCTCTGCAGTTTGTGAGTGGAAACTGCAGTTCGGAATTCTTGGAGGTTGAAGTTCCCTTCGCTGTTGAACTTTAGTTTGTTTTGGACTGGTTGGTAACAAGTCGTTTGCAAAGGAGAAAGATGTTCTGGTGTTGCAAAGAAAGAGGAAGGACTATGGAATTATGGCATTATATATGTAAGGATGGAACCTGACTGGTGGAACATTATGTGGGATGGTCTATTGGCTCATAGGAAATGTAGTTTGTGTTTTCTTTGTTTTCATTGCCTGATGTGTCTCTGCAGTAAAAGAAAGAGAAGCATAATCCGCACCTCTGTAGCCTTAATAATATTGAAAATTTGTGACGCGATAACTAGACATTTATTTGTTGTTCACTTATAAGGATGTGCTTTAATAATTTTATTCAGCACTACCTTGTTGGTAGACATTCACACAGTGTGCATTTTGAGATATTTTCACCTATGTATGAAATGTGATAAATTACCTTATAAGATATGATGTTTTTACCCATTCTAGATTCCTGACAATAATATGCTGATTTAACTGTTGGGTCACATACAGCGGCATGCAGATATAGTTATAGTGGTATCGGATACACAATATACATCACGAAAGAGGGATTATTGGATGAAGTTTTGCAATAACATATAAATTAATCAACCAATCATAACATTTGTAAAGTGCAGCACTATCACCCCTAAGGGTATCTGGGTGCTTAGAGTGCCATGACGCCATCAAAAAGCCACAACTTGAGACTCTTTTTTAAGTCTGCGAGGGAGGGAGCTGTTCGGAGGTAGAGAGGCAGGCTGTTGCAGGACTTGGCTGCTGTGTCGGAGAAGGAGGGGCCACCCCTTTGGCTGTGATGGGTGCTTGGTGTGTGTGAAAGGTTTAGCAAGGTGGAGCATAGTTGTCTTACTGGGACGTAGAAGCTCAGGGTTGGGGAGAGCCTTGTGTGCAAGTGTGAAGATTTTGAGTTGCCATCTCTTCTGGACAGGGAGCCAGTGGAGGTTCCTGAGGTGTGGGTTGATGCTTGAGTGCTTGGGGAGGTTGAGAATGAGTCTGGCTGTTGTGTTCAGTTGTATCTGGAATCTTTTAAGTAGCTGGGAGGACAATCTGGCATAGAGATCGTAGCCATTGTCGAGGCGGCTGGTAACCTGTTGGTGTGTGACTGTCTTTCTGGTGTCGGTAGGGATCTTTTTGAAGATTAAGCAGAGCATGTGGAGGATATAGAAGCAGGAGATGACGACAGAGTTTATTTTTTGATTCATGGATAGTTGGCAGTCGAGGGTGATGCTGAGGTTTCATGTGTGTCTGACGGAGAGGGCATTGGTACGAGTTCTACTGGCCACCAGCTGTGGTCCCATAAGGAGGCATTCTTCCTAAAGATCAGGGCTTCCACTTTGTTAGTGTTTAGTTTGAGGCAGCTGTTCTTCATCCATGTTGCTACATTGGTCATGACGTTGTGGAAGTTGGCTTTAGCTTTGTCTGGGTCTTTAGTGAGTAAGAGTATTAGTTGAGTGTCGTCAGCATAGGGGTCTATATTGAGTCCACAGGATTTGACTATGTCTGCTAGGGGAGTCATGTAAATGTTGAACAGGATTGGGCTGAGGAAGGATCCTTGCCGCAGGTGTTCTTGGGTGTAGAAGTGAAGGGAGGAAGGTGGATGCTCTGCGTGCTGCCTGAGAGGAAAGAGGCAACCCACTTAAGGGCATTTTGTTGAATGCCTATGTTGTGGAGTCTTTTGAGGAGGGTGTGCTGGGAAACTGTATTGAATGCTGTGGAGAGGTCTGGAAGGATTAGAGCTGCTGACTCTCCTCGGTCAAGGAGGGTCCTAATATCATCCGTGCCGGCAATCAATGCAGCCTCCATGCTGTGGTTGGCCCAGAATCCTGATTATGAGTTGTGGAGAAGGTGGTTTCGTTCAAGGTAGTCAGTGAGCTGTTATAATTAGTACTGAATGTTACTTTTACCTGGGAATGATTGGGGATTGATGGCTATTACATGTACCTGGTACTGGTAGTTAGTAAATATTGAAGGAAAATGGGCATATCTTTGTTCTGCATGGGGGATTAAGGGTGTTCCATTGCCATTTAATCTATTTAGGAATATATTAAGATTGATTTAGATAGCAAATGGGGCTAGGGATTTTCTAGATTTGAAATGATGGCTGTTAAATGACTATTATATATACCTGGTACTGTTAATTAGTAAATGTTGAAGGAAAGTGGGCATAACTGTGTTCTGCATGGTGATTTATGGGGGCTACATGGTCATTGACTATATTTGAGACTATATTAGGATTGTTCGAGGTAGAAAATGAGAATAGAGGTTTTCTACACCGAGGATAATGGGCTTTAAGTATACCTGCCACTGTATTTTCATGAGTACTGTGAGGAAAGGGTAATGGTTACTTTACTCACAGGGGATTATGGGCTTTGAAAAGCTGTTTAACACATTTTCTCCTATATTATAATAAATCTGTAAGGAAAATCTGAATAGATAAAGATTACATGGGGATTATAGGTGGTAAATGGCTGCTACATATCCTGGGCACAGTATTTTACGTAGCGTTCTTGGGATCATAGCCATAGTGATTTCTACATGGGGATGATGGGTGTTAAGTGGCTGTAACATGTACCTGCCACTGTAGTGAAGTGTCGTGTGTGAGAGGAAATGAGCATACATATTTTTTACATGGTAATGATGGTGGATAACTGGCGGATACATGTATCTAGTACTGTTAATTAGTAAATGTTGAAGGTAAATGGGCAGAGCTGTGTACTGCGTGGGAATTATGGGGTATACATGGCCATTGAATATATGTAGAAATGTATTAGGATTGCTCAAGGTAGGAAATAGGGATAGGGATTTTCTACACTGAGGATGATGGGAGTTAAATTGCTTTTACATACACCTACCACGGTATTTTGATTAATACTCTAAGGAAGTGGCAATAGCTATTTTACTCACAGGGGGTTTGGGAGTTAAACAGCTGTTGAATACATTTTCCCCTCTTTACGACTGGGTCATGTTAGGAAAGTGGGAGTAGATATTGTTTACATGGAATATTAATTATTTATCTTGAGATGGTGTGCATAGCTATTTTCTACATAGGAGAAGATGAGTGTTAAATAGTTAAATATCCCTGTCACCCTAATGTGATGATTTGTGTTTTCTTTATGGCAGATGATGGTGGTTAAAGGGCTACTGAAAATATTTCCCCTATATTCCAATAGGTTTGTCTTAGGAAAATAAAAGTAGATAATCTTTATACGGTGGGTTATGTGTGGTAAATGTTTAATCCATATCTCTGGAATTATGATGTATACATATGGGATAGCAAGCATAGTGATTTTCTACATGGGGGGATCTTGCATGTTCAATGGCTGTTGCATATATCTAACAAGATAATTTAGTGATTTGTGGTGAGGCAATGGGCATACCTATTTTTCACAGGGGGGATTATGGGCGCAAATTGTGCATTGAATATTATTGAGATTGTACTAATCTTATTCCTGGTAGGATATAAGAATAGTGATTTTCTACATGGGATATGATGGATGTTAAGTGGCTGTTCCATATACCTGCAACTGTGTTCTTGTGATTTCTGTGAGAAAATGGTAATAAATATTTGCTGCACAGGGATTACATGTTTAATGGTTGTTTAATACCAAGGATCACTGGAAGTGTAAAGAAGGGTAGAACTACATTTTGCAACAGGTTTGAGTAAATTATGCAGCAAGAAAAGGCATATTAGGTGACATAATGAACCACATTTTCTCATATGCTTTTCTCATTATTTTGTCATTTATACATGTTAACACTAACTGTACAAAGGATTCACTTTATGATTGTCAGTATGACACTGAACTATAGCAATAAGCAACAGAAAGTTGTCCAACCTTTGTGAAAGGCCTTCTGCATTTTAGTAACTTTTGATCCTTTTGAGTAAGAAATACTTTTTTGTAAAAAACTGCAGATTATTCAGCAAATGATGGATTCTGTGGCAAATGCAGCAAATCCATATTTTTGCTGTTAAGGCAGTAGCCATGAAATTTCATAATTCTAGTGGCTCTGAATATACCTGCCACTGTATTTTAGTGATTCATTTGAGAAAGTGGGCATACCTATTTTTTTTAATGGGGAATGATTGGGTTTAATGGCTGTTACAAATAGTTGGCACTGTTATTTGGTAATTGCTGAGGAAACATAGAAATGGCTGTGTTCTACACTGGCGGTCTCATTTATAAGAACTGAGGCATCAGCACTGATACGTCAGACGTCTTGCGCCTCCCACAAATGCCCTGGATGTGCTATATTTACAATACAGTGCTCCACGGTGCAAGTTTCCACAGATGTATCAGAAATTCGGAGTGACATTGTAAAACTGATGCAACTCCAGAAATGAGTTAGAACACTGAGGAGAGTCCTATGTAAAAAGCTCTGCTCACTCTTTACGCCTGGTCTGAGCAGAGTGAGGCAGTGAAAAGTTCAAAATTTTACTGAGTCAGTTTTGCGTGCCTTTTAACATGGGAACGCTACCCTGCATATATTATACCTGGCAGAGGTATAATGTGACACAGGCCTTTACAAACTGACTCATTGGGCCCAATACGTCAGTTTGCAGATATGGAGCAATGTGGAGCACTGATTGCACCACTGCTCCACAAAGAAAATGACACAACAGCGGCGCAAGCTCTTTGTAAATGAATGTTAGAAATAGGATCTCTGGGTGGCAGTAATTTTGCACTCTGTCCAAGCAGGGACCCTCCTTAATGTCAAGGTAAGAAAGTTACACTCCTCGGACAACCCCCTTGGTAGTTTGGTACATACAGTCAGGCTTATCTCAGGGGCAATGTGTAAAGTATTTGTACCATCACACACAGTAATACAGTGAAAACGCTACAAAAAGGACGCAACACCAGTTTAGAAAAATAGCCAATATCTCTCTAAATCAAACAAGACCAAAATGACAAAAATCCACCCACACAAGCAAAGTTATGAATTTTTAAAGTTAAAAAGAGTCTTAATCCACAGAAATCAATGGATGTGTTGTTTTTACACAAAGTACCTGGTATGCGTCAAAATACAGCCGAACGGGCGAGCGTGCGTCAGAAAAGTAAGCAATGCCTCGATTCCTGACTCGCAAGTGAGGCCATACGTCAATTCTTCTCCGGATGGGTAGGCGTAATTTTTCTCTCCCGCAGAAGAGCTATGCTTCGATTTCCAGATGGGTAACTTCAGGTCCGTGCAGGTTCACCGTGGCTTTGACGCCCAGCGATGATGCGTTCAAAATCCTGGCAAATGTTGGTGAAGAGCCACACTGTGTGGGTGATGGGTTGCTTTTGGCAGCTGCAAGCGGGTGTTGTATTGATTTTCCTGCAGCGATGCAGGTAGTGCGTCGATTTTTTAGCCACGAGGCAGGCGCTGCGTCAGTTTTTTCCCCGCTCAGCTCCGGTGCATGGATTTCAGCCTTGGTTCCACCAGCTTCTCCTTTCAAGGGCCCAGGGACTGAATAGGGCACCACTTAGCAGGGTAGGAGTCTCAACGAGAGAGTCCAGGTGCTGGCAGAGGAAGTCTTTAATGGCCCTGAGTCTTCAGAAAAGGGGGCAAGCTCAGGGCAAGCCCTTGGAGACACGTCACAAGCAGGAAAACACCACAAAGTCCATTTTTTGTCCTCTCTAAGGTAGAAGCAGCAACTGGAGGCCAACCCAGCAAAGCACACTCACAGGCAAATGGACAGTACCCCTCCTTCAGCTCTTCAGCTTTTCTCCTTGGCAGAGGTTTTTCTTGATCCAGAAGTAATCCAAAAGTCTGGAGTTTTGGGTCCACTACTTATACCCATTTCTGCCTTTGAAGTAGGCAAACTTCAAAGAAAAGTCTCTGTTGTTCATAAGATCCTACCTTGTCCAGGCCTTCCTCCAGACACACACCAGGGGGCTGGAGACTGCATTGTGTGAGGACAGGCATAGCCCTTTCAGGTATAAGTGCCAGCTCCTCCCTCCCCACTTTAGCCCAGGAGACTCATCAGGATATTGAGGACACTCCTCAGCTCCTTTTTGTGTCACTGTCTAGAGGAACCGCCCAACAGCCCAACTGTCAGTCTGACCCAGACGCGGATTCCACAGGCAGGCAAAGGCACAGAATGATTATGCAAGAAAATGCCAACTTTATAAATGTGGCATTTTCAAACTGAAAATCTAAAAAACAACTTTACCAAAAGATGTAGCTTTAAATTGTGAGTTCAAAAACCCCAAACTGCATATCTCTATCTGCTTCCAATAGGAAACTGCACTTAAAAGATATTTAAAAGCAGTCCCCATGTTAACCTATGAGAGAGATAGGCCGTGCAACAGTGAAAATCAAATTTGGCAGTATTTCACTATATGGACATGTAAAACACACCAGTGCATGTCCTACCTTCAACATACACTGCACCCTACCCATGGGGCTATCTAGGACCTACATTACAGGTGACTTACATGTACAAAAAGGGAAGGTTTGGGCCTGGCAAGTGGGTACACTTGCCAGATCGAACCAGCAGCTAAAAACTGCACACACAGACACCTCAGTGGAGGTCTGAATCATGTTTACAGGGCTACTCATGTGAGTGGCACAATCAGTGCTGCAGGCGCATTAATAGCATTTTATTTACAGGCCCTAGGCAAATCAAATATGCCAATCACGGAAAAGCCAGTTAGAGTTACAATTTAGACAGAGAGCACTTGCACTTTAGCACTGGTCAGCAGTGGTAAAGTGCCCAGAGTACCAAAACCATCAAAAACGAAGTCCAGCTCACAGTCAAAAACACAGGAAGCAGAGGCAAAAAGACTAGACAACCACGCCAAGGATGCCAGGTCAAACAATTAGGCCCTGGTATTATGGGTGCTAGGTGACTGTTACAAATACCAGGGACTGTATTAGGCTTGTTCTAGGTAGGTTGCAATGATAATGGCTTTCTACATGGGGGATGATGGCTTTCAAATGGTTGGAACATAATACCTGCCACTGTATTGTCATGATTCCTCTAAACAAATAGAAACAGCTTTTTTTGCTGCCGGCTGTTGGCATTAAAGGGCTGATGAATACAATTACCACTGTATTCTAACTCTCATGTTAGTAAAATAGAAATAGCTATTTTTTTACGTGGGGGATGATATGTGTTAAATGGCTGATACATATACCAGCCACTGTATTTTAGCAATTGCTGAAGGTAAAATGGCATACGAGTGTTTTATGGGGGGGTTATGTGTGTGAAGTGGCTGTTGGTTATATTTGACACTGCAATGGACTTGTTTCAGTTGTTACAGGTAGGAAATGCTGATATGCATTTTTAATTCATGGAGAGGGGGGAGAGGGTGATGGGTGTTAAATGGCTGGTACATATACCCACCACTGTACTAGCATGATTCCTGTAAGGAAATGATGAGACCTATTTCATGCATGGGGTTTATGGGCTTTAAATGGCCACAATATTCTAAAGGTTTCTGTTAGGAAAATGGGAATCAATCATTTTTACATGGCGTATGATGGATGGTACATTTCTGTTACATATACCTGGCACTGTATTTTAATAATGGAAGAAAGAAAATGTGTGTAGCTGTACTCTGCATATTGGATAATGTGTGATAATTGGTTGTTTAATATATTTGGGACTACATTTAGCTTGTTCTAGTTAGGAAATGGTGATAGTGATTTTCTACATGAGGATGACAGGTATATATAAACCCTCCATTAGCTGATCAAGACTTGAGACAGAATATATTTTTGTTCTGGCATCTGCTGACTTTCAAAAGATACTGGACAATGGTGTGAGTAATACATGCCTCTTGGAACAAAATGGCAATATTTGAATCAGGATTTGGGCCATTTCCAGTGTCATTCCCAGGAAGTTGCATCCCCAGATATTACTTCCAGTGCATTCATAGGCAACCGACATCGATGGAACCTATAGTCACAGGGCCTAGCCCTCCATAGCACCCCCTTGCTAGTGAGCAGTCTGCGGCCACTGGGGGGCTTGGGCGCTGGGCCAACTCCCACACCTGGGAGGCCCTAAGTGACACATGTGTGAGCGACCCCCTCTCCAGCGGTTGTCCCAGGAGAGGCAATACAGAAAGCCCTCACAAGATGGAACCCACACTCATCCAGCACAACCTTGGGGGAGACTGAATGACAGTGCCTCCCTAGGCTGGGACCACCCCAAAGGCTGTGCCACCTCGGCCCTCCACCACCCAGGTTTTAGGTGACAGTTGAGCAACCCTTCTTGGGTGGCAGTGTAGCCTGGATAAGAAGGAGCTGGGGCTATGAGGGAGCCCCCAGATCCTCTCGGCGTAGGCACTGTAGGAGGCTGGACTGGCTTGTAGTGAGTACCAAGGGGTACTTGCACCTTGCACCAGGCCCAGTTATCCCTTATTAGTGTATAGGGTGTCTAGCAGCTTAGGCTGATAGATAATGGTAGCTTAGCAGAGCAGCTTAGGCTGAACTAGGAGACGTGTGAAGCTACTACAGTACCACTTTGTGTCATATGCACAATATCATAAGAAAACACAATACACAGTTATACTAAAAATAAAGGTACTTTATTTTTATGACAATATGCCAAAGTATCTCAGAGTGTACCCTCAGTGAGAGGATAGGAAATATACACAAGATATATATACACAATAGCAAAAATATGCAGTATAGTCTTAGAAAACAGTGCAAACAATGTATAGTTACAATAGGATGCAATGGGGAAACATAGGGATAGGGGCAACACAAACCATATACTCCAAAAGTGGAATGCGAACCACGAATGGACCCCAAACCTATGTGACCTTGTAGAGGGTCGCTGGGACTATTAGAAAATAGTGAGAGTTAGAAAAATAACCCTCCCCAAGACCCTGAAAAGTGAGTGCAAAGTGCACTAAAGTTCCCCTAAGGACAAAGAAGTCGTGTTAGAGGAATAATGCAGGAAAGACACAAACCAGCAATGCAACAACTGTGGATTTCCAATCTAGGGTACCTGTGGAACAAGGGGACCAAGTCCAAAAGTCACAAGCAAGTCGGAGATGGGCAGATGCCCAGGAAATGCCAGCTGCGGGTGCAAAGAAGCTTCTACTGGACAGAAGAAGCTGAGGTTTCTGCAGGAACGAAAAGGGCTAGAGACTTCCCCTTTGGTGGACCAATTCCTCTCGCCTCGGAGAGTCGTGCAAAAGTGTTTTCCCACCGAAAGGACGCCAACAAGCCTTGCTAGTTGCAAATCGTGCGTTTGGCGTTTTTGGACGCTGCTGGGGCCCAGGAGGGACCAGGAGGTCGCAAATTGGACCTGAAGAGAGAGGGGACGTCGAGCAAGACAAAGAGCCCTCACTGAAGCAGGTAGCACCCGGAGAAGTGCCAGAAACAGGCACTACAAGGATGCGTGAAACGGTGCTTGCCGAAGTTGCACAAAGGAGTCCCACGTCGCCGGAGACCAACTTAGAAAGTCGTGCAATGCAGGTTAGAGTGCCGTGGACCCAGGCTTGGCTGTGCACAAAGGATTTCTGCCGGAAGTGCACAGGGGCCGGAGTAGCTGCAAAGTCGCGGTTCCCAGCAATGCAGCCCAGCGAGGTGAGGCAAGGACTTACCTCCACCAAACTTGGACTGAAGAGTCACTGGACTGTGGGGGTCACTTGGACAGAGTTGCTGGATTCGAGGGACCTCGCTCGTCGTGCTGAGAGGAGACACAAGGGACCGGTAATGCAGCTTTTTGGTGCCTGCGGTTGCAGGGGGAAGATTCCGTCGACCCACGGGAGATTTCTTCGGAGCTTCTGGTGCAGAGAGGAGGCAGGCTACCCCCACAGCATGCACAAGCAGGAAAACAGTCGAGAAGGCGGCAGGATCAGCGTTACAGAGTTGCAGTAGTCGTCTTTGCTACTATGTTGCAGGTTTGCAGGCTTCCAGCGCGGTCAGCAGTCGATTCCTTATCAGAAGGTGAAGAGAGAGATGCAGAGGAACTCGGATGAGCTCTTGCATTCGTTATCTGAAGTTTCCCCAGAGACAGAGACTCTAAATAGCCAGAAAAGAGGGTTTGGCTACCTAGCAGAGAGGATAGGCTACTAACACCTGAAGGAGCCTATCAGCAGGAGTCTCTGACGTCACCTGGTGGCACTGGCCACTCAGAGCAGTCCAGTGTGCCAGCAGCACCTCTGTTTCCAAGATGGCAGAGGTCTGGAGCACACTGGAGGAGCTCTGGACACCTCCCAGGGGAGGTGCAGGTCAGGGGAGTGGTCACTCCCCTTTCCTTTGTCCAGTTTCGCGCCAGAGCAGGGGCTAAGGGGTCCCTGAACCGGTGTAGACTGGCTTATGCAGAATTGGGCACATCTGTGCCCAAGAAAGCATTTCCAGAGGCTGGGGGAGGCTACTCCTCCCCTGCCTCAACACCATTTTCCAAAGGGAGAGGGTGTCACACCCTCTCTCTGCCTGTCTGAGGGGTTGGCAGCAGCAGCAGCTGCAGTGAAACCCCAGGAAGGGCAGTTTGGCAGTACCAGGGTCTGTGCTACAGACCACTGGGATCATGGGATTGTGCCAACTATGCCAGGATGGCATAGAGGGGGCAATTCCATGATCATAGACATGTTACATGGCCATATTCGGAGTTACCATTGTGAAGCTACATATAGGTAGTGACCTATATGTAGTGCACGCGTGTAATGGTGTCCCCGCACTCACAAAGTTCAGGGAATTGGCTCTGAACAATGTGGGGGCACCTTGGCTAGTGCCAGGGTGCCCTCACACTAAGTAACTTTGCACCTAACCTTTACCAGGTAAAGGTTAGACATATAGGTGACTTATAAGTTACTTAAGTGCAGTGTAAAATGGCTGTGAAATAACGTGGACGTTATTTCACTCAGGCTGCAGTGGCAGGCCTGTGTAAGAATTGTCAGAGCTCCCTATGGGTGGCAAAAGAAATGCTGCAGCCCATAGGGATCTCCTGGAACCCCAATACCCTGGGTACCTCAGTACCATATACTAGGGAATTATAAGGGTGTTCCAGTAAGCCAATGTAAATTGGTAAAAATGGTCACTAGCCTGTTAGTGACAATTTGGAAAGAAATGAGAGAGCATAACCACTGAGGTTCTGATTAGCAGAGCCTCAGTGAGACAGTTAGTCACTACACAGGTAACACATTCAGGCACACTTATGAGCACTGGGGCCCTGGGTTACCAGGGTCCCAGTGACACATACAACTAAAACAACATATATACAGTGACAAATGGGGGTAACATGCCAGGCAAGATGGTACTTTCCTACACAACCCCCCCCCAAACGAAGGACAATAAGACTAGCCATGACCTGATGAGTCTTCATTGTCTAAGTGGAAATATCTGGAGAGTCCATCTGCATTGGAGTGGCTACTCCCAGGTCTATGTTCCACTGTATAGTCCATTCCCTGTAGGGATATGGACCACCTCAACAATTTAGGATTTTCACCTTTCATTTGTTTTAGCCAAAGTAGAGGTTTGTGGTCTGTCTGAACAATGAAGTGAGTGCCAAACAGGTATGGCCTCAACTTCTTCAGAGCCCAGACCACAGCAAAGGCCTCCCTCTCAATGGCAGACCAACGCTTTTCTCTAGGGGTCAACCTTCTA
Source organism: Pleurodeles waltl (assembly GCF_031143425.1). NCBI lineage: Eukaryota > Metazoa > Chordata > Amphibia > Caudata > Salamandridae > Pleurodeles > Pleurodeles waltl. The sequence goes on from NC_090443.1 coordinate 450,476,795, forward strand.
CTAATAAAAGCAACAGGTTGATCCTGGCCCTCAGAATTAAGTTGTGATAGGACTGCCCCTACTCCTAATTCAGATGCATCAGTTTGGACATAGAATTTTTTAGAGTAACAATCGCTTTTCAGGACAGGTGCAGAGCACATGGCCTGCTTCAGCTCCTCAAAAGCTTTCTGACAGTTTGCTGTCCATAATACCTTTTTAGGCATTTTCTTGGATGTGAGGTCATTAAGAGGGGCTGCAATGGAGCCATAGTTCTTAATGAACCTCCTGTAATACCCAGTGAGGCCTAGGAAGGCTCTCACCTGAGTCTGAGTGGTAGGGGGAACCCAATCAATAATTGTTTGGATTTTCCCCTGAAGTGGTGCAATCTGTTCCCCACCAACAAGGTGTCCCAGATAAACCACCTTACCCTGCCCTATCTGGCACTTTGAAGCCTTGATAGTGAGGCCTGCCTTTTGCAGGGCCTCCAAAACTTTCCATAGGTGGACCAGGTGATCATCCCAGCTGGAGCTAAAGACAGCTATATCGTCCAAATATGCTGCACTGAAAGCTTCCAGCCCTTGCAGGACTGTGTTCACCAACCTCTGAAAAGTGGCAGGTGCATTTTTCAAACCAAAAGGCATTACAGTAAACTGGCAATGTCCTCCAATGGTAGAAAATGCAGTCTTAGGTTTAGCATCTTCTGATAATATGATCTGCCAATACCCTGCAGTCAAATCAAAAGTGCTTAGATACTTGGCAGATGCCAGTGTATCTATGAGCTCATCTGCCCTGGGTATAGGGTGAGCATCAGTTTTGGTTACCAAGTTGAGACCTCTATAGTCTACACAAAACCACATTTCCTTCTTTCCATCTTTGGAATGGGGTTTTGGTACCAGTACCACAGGAGAAGCCCATGGACTGTCAGAGTGCTCAACCACTCCTAGTTCTAACATTTTCTGGACCTCTTGCTTTATGCAGTCCCTGACATGGTCAGGCTGCCTATAGATCTTACTTTTGACAGGTAAACTGTCTCCAGTATCTATAGTGTGCTCACACCAAGAAGTGGTACCTGGCACAGTAGAGAAGAGTTCAGAGAATTGATCTAGGAGATTTATGCAATTATCTTTCTGCTCAGCAGTAAGACAATCAGCCAAAACTACACCTTCCACAAGAGCATCTTGTTCTGTGGAAGAGAAGAGATCAGGTAGAGGATCACTGTCTTCTTCCTGTCCCTCATCAGTTGCCATGAGCAGGGTGAGATCAGCCCTGTCATAGTAGGGTTTCAGGCGGTTGACATGGAGTACCCTAAGGGGACTCCTGGCAGTGCCTAAGTCAACTAAATAGGTGACTTCTCCCTTCTTTTCAACAATTGTGTGGGGACCACTCCATTTATCTTGGAGTGCTCTTGGGGCCACAGGCTCCAAGACCCACACTTTCTGCCCTGGTTGGTACTGAACCAAAACAGCCTTCTGATCATGCCATTGCTTCTGGAGCTCTTGGCTGGCCTGAAGGTTTTTACTGGCCTTTTTCATGTACTCAGCCATCCTTGATCTGAGGCCAAGTACATAATCCACAATATCCTGCTTAGGAGCTTTTAAAGGTTGTTCCCAACCCTCCTTTACAAGTGTGAGTGGACCCCTAACAGGGTGTCCAAAAAGAAGTTCAAAGGGGCTGAAGCCCACTCCTTTCTGGGGTACCTCCCTGTAGGCAAAAAGGAGGCATGGTAGAAGGATATCCCATCTCCTGCGGAGTTTTTCAGGGAGACCCATAATCATGCCTTTGAGAGTTTTATTAAATCTCTCCACCAGTCCATTTGTTTGTGGATGATAGGGTGTTGTGAACTTGTACGTTACACCACACTCCTTCCACATGGCCTTTAAGTATGCAGACATGAAATTGCTTCCCCTGTCTGATACCACTTCCTTTGGGAAGCCCACCCTGGAAAATATTCCCAGGAGGGCCTTTGCCACTGCAGGTGCTGTAGTGGTCCTTAAAGGAATAGCTTCAGGATATCTTGTGGCATGGTCCACTACCACCAAGATAAACCTATTGCCTGAAGCAGTAGGAGGGTCAAGGGGGCCAACTATGTCAACCCCTACCCTTTCAAAGGGAACCCCAACCACAGGCAGTGGGATAAGGGGTGCCTTTGGGGTGCCACCTGTCTTGCCACTGGCTTGACAGGTTTCACAGGACTTACAAAATTCCTTTGTGTCCTCAGACATTCTAGGCCAATGAAACAGGGGAACAAGCCTGTCCCAAGTTTTCATTTGTCCTAGATGCCCAGCTAAGGGAATGTCATGTGCCAGTGTTAGGAGGAACTTTCTGTACTCCTGAGGAATCACTAATCTCCTGGCAGCTCCAGGTTTAGGATCCCTATGCTCAGTGTACAAGAGGTTGTCCTCCCAGTAAACTCTGTGAGAGTCACTGACATCCCCATTAGCCTGTTTGACAGCTTGCTGTCTGAGACCCTCTAATGTGGGACAGGTTTGCTGTGCCACACTCAGCTCCTCTCTGGCAGGCCCCCCTTCACACAAAAGCTCAGCAGTGTCTGCTTCCAGCTCCTCTGGTGTAGGTTCTGCACAGGGAGGGAATTCTTCTTCCTCAGAAGTAGAATCCACTGTAGAGGGAGGGATAGTAGGAAGTGGTTTGCTTCTACTAGCCCTAGCTTTAGGGAGCACTTGGGCCATTGTTCCAGGATCCAAGCTTCCCTGTCCTTTTTGCTTTTTGGCCTGAGCCCTTGTCAAAGCAAAAATATGCCCTGGGATGCCCAGCATTGCTGCATGGGCCTCCAACTCCACATCTGACCAAGCTGATGTTTCCAAATCATTCCCTAATAGACAGTCTACAGGTAAATCTGAAGCTACCACAACTTTCTTTGGACCAGTAACCCCCCCCAGTTGAGATTAACAACAGCCATGGGGTGGCTAAGTGTGTTGTTGTGAGCATCGGTTACTTGGTACTGGTGACCAAGTAGGTGTTGTTCAGGGTGGACCAGTTTCTCTATGACCATAGTCACACTGGCACCAGTGTCCCTGTAGGCCTGAACCTCAACACCATTTATTAGGGGTAGCTGCTTGTACTTATCCATATTAAGGGGACAAGCAACAAAGGTGGCTAAATCAATAGCCCCCTCAGAGACTAACACAGCCTCTGTGGCCTCCCTAACAAGGCCAACCCCAACTAAATTACCAAAAGTGAGCCCAGCTACTCCCTTGGATTGGCTATTAGTAGGTTTGCTCCCACCACCACTGCTATTAGTAGGGACACTAGGTGTAGCAGTAGGGGTTGTAGTGGTAGGAGCAGTGGTGCCTTTCTTTGGACAACTGGGATCTGTTGTCCAATGGCCTTTTATTTTACATAAATAGCACCATGGTTTCTTTTCCTTGTTCTGATTAAAGGAGGATTTGGACCCACCACCCCCACCAGAGTGTTTTTGTGGGCCTGATGAAGACTCATTTTTAGATTTGTCCCCACCCTTGTCTGAAGACTTACCATCCTTCTTTTTGTTGCCATCTTTGTCACCCCCTGTATGAACTTTTCTGTTCACTCTTGTTCTGACCCATTTGTCTGCCTTCTTTCCCAATTCTTGGGGAGAGGTCAGATCAGAGTCCACCAAGTACTGGTGCAACAAATCAGACACACAATTATTAAGAATATGCTCTCTCAGGATTAAGTTATACAGGCTGTCATAATCAGTAACTTTACTGCCATGTAACCACCCCTCCAAGGCCTTCACTGAATGGTCAATGAAATCAACCCAGTCTTGTGAAGACTCCTTTTTGGTCTCTCTGAACTTTATCCTGTACTGTTCAGTGGTTAAGCCATAACCATCCAGGAGTGCATTCTTAAGAACTTGGAAATTATTAGCATCATTTTCTTTCACAGTAAGGAGCCTATCCCTACCTTTTCCACTAAATGATAGCCATAGGATAGCAGCCCACTGCCTTTGAGGGACATCCTGTACAACAAAGGCCCTTTCAAGTGCAGCAAACCACTTGTTAATGTCATCCCCCTCCTTATAAGGGGGAACTATCTTGTGCAGATTCCTGGAATCATGCTCTTTTGCAGGATGACTATGGGGAATACTGCTGCTGCCACCATGGGTATCTAAACCCAACTTCTGTCTTTCCTTCTCTAATTCAAAAGACTGTCTATCCAAATCCAGCTGTTGCTTTTTAAGCTTCAGTCTGGTTTGTTCCACCCTCAACTTATTGAGTTCCCTCTCTAACATTCTGTCATCAGGGTTGGTGGGAGGGACATTCCTAGAAACAGAGCTATGATGGGAATGAACAGAAGGAGACCTGTCCCTTACAGAAGCCACCCTAACAGCTTGGTTAACAGAAACATTACTACCAGTATGGTGAGAATAAATGCTTTTGCTATGATGTGAGACAACACTATTTATATGGTGTGGCTCATCATCATTACCAACTATGCTAGACTGTCTAGTAATGGGCAGGCTAGGAAGTTTCTTTCCTGAATCTTTTCCTGGGGGAGTCCCTGAATCAGATTGGGAACTATTAGGTACTTTTTCAACAGATGAGGCACCTATGGCCTTATCCTGTTCTCTAAGCATGTTAAGTAACAGTTCCAAGGAAGGATTTTTCCCTACACTCAAACCTCTCTCTATACAGAGACTCCTTGCTTTTTTCCAGCTAAGGTTGTCATATGCAAGTTTGGACAGATCAACATTTTGGCCTGTGCCAGACATTTTTTAGAGAGAGTTAAAGTGATAGAAAAAGAGAAAAAAGTTTTCAGAACTTTTTGGAAAGACAGAAAAAACTTTTTAAACTTTTAAGAACTTTTTGAAAGTTTAGAAGTACTTTTCAGCACTTAGAAAAGAGTGAAAAGAGAAAATGCAAAACTTTTTGGCTATGTGTATATACACTGACCTTGTTTTGTATATTTTTCTCTTATGAAAAGTACAATGACAATAGTGGTAAGTAGTCTCAAGCACTTATCCCACCACTGCACAACCAATGTAGGAGGCTGGACTGGCTTGCAGTGAGTACCAAGGGGTACTTGCACCTTGCACCAGGCCCAGTTATCCCTTATTAGTGTACAGGGTGTCTAGCAGCTTAGGCTGATAGATAATGGTAGCTTAGCAGAGCAGCTTAGGCTGAACTAGGAGATGTGTGAAGCTACTACAGTACCACTTAGGGCCTGATTCTAACTTTGGAGGACGGTGTTAAACCGTCCCAAAAGTGGCGGATATACCACCTACCGTATTACGAGTTCCATAGGATATAATGGACTCGTAATACGGTAGGTGGTAAATCCGCCACTTTTGGGACGGTTTAACACCGTCCTCCAAAGTTAGAATCAGGCCCTTAGAGTCATATGCACAATATCATAAGAAAACATAATACACAGTTATACTAAAAATAAAGGTACTTTATTTTTATGACAATATGCCAAAGTATCTCAGAGTGTACCCTCAGTGAGAGGATAGGAAATATACACAAGATAAATATACACAATAGCAAAAATATGCAGTATAGTCTTAGAAAACAGTGCAAACAATGTATAGTTACAATAGGATGCAATGGGGAAACATAGGGATAGGGGCAACACAAACCATATACTCCAAAAGTGGAATGCGAACCACGAATGGACCCCAAACCTATGTGACCTTGTAGAGGGTCGCTGGGACTATTAGAAAATAGTGAGAGTTAGAAAAATAACCCTCCCCAAGACCCTGAAAAGTGAGTGCAAAGTGCACTAAAGTTCCCCTAAGGACAAAGAAGTCGTGTTAGAGGAATAATGCAGGAAAGACACAAACCAGCAATGCAACAACTGTGGATTTCCAATCTAGGGTACCTGTGGAACAAGGGGACCAAGTCCAAAAGTCACAAGCAAGTCGGAGATGGGCAGATGCCCAGGAAATGCCAGCTGCGGGTGCAAAGAAGCTTCTACTGGACAGAAGAAGCTGAGGTTTCTGCAGGAACGAAAAGGGCTAGAGACTTCCCCTTTGGTGGACGGATCCCTCTCGCCTTGGAAAGTTGTGCAGAAGTGTTTTTCCGCCGAAAGGACACCAACAAGCCTTGCTAGTTGCAAATCGTGCGTTTAGCGTTTTTGGACGCTGCTGGGGCCCTGGAGGGACCAGGAGGTCGCAAATTGGACCTGAAGAGAGAGGGGACGTCGAGCAAGACAAAGAGCCCTCACTGAAGCAGGTAGCACCCGGAGAAGTGCCAGAAACAGGCACTACAAGGATGCGTGAAACGGTGCTCGCCGAAGTTGCACAAAAGAAGTCCCACGTCGCCGGAGACCAACTTAGAAAGTCGTGCAATGCAGGTTAGAGTGCCGTGGACCCAGGCTTGGCTGTGCACAAAGGATTTCCGCCGGAAGTGCACAGGGGCCGGAGTAGCTGCAAAGTCGCGGTTCCCAGCAATGCAGCCCAGCGAGGTGAGGCAAGGACTTACCTCCACCAAACTTGGACTGAAGAGTCACTGGACTGTGGGGGTCACTTGGACAGAGTCGCTGGATTCGAGGGACCTCGCTCGTCGTGCTGAGAGGAGACCCAAGGGACCGGTAATGCAGCTTTTTGGTGCCTGCGGTTGCAGGGGGAAGATTCCGTCGACCCACGGGAGATTTCTTCGGAGCTTCTGGTGCAGAGAGGAGGCAGGCTACCCCCACAGCATGCACAAGCAGGAAAACAGTCGAGAAGGCGGCAGGATCAGCGTTACAGAGTTGCAGTAGTCGTCTTTGCTACTATGTTGCAGGTTTGCAGGCTTCCAGCGCGGTCAGCAGTCGATTCCTTATCAGAAGGTGAAGAGAGAGATGCAGAGGAACTCGGATGAGCTCTTGCATTCGTTATCTGAAGTTTCCCCAGAGACAGAGACCCTAAATAGCCAGAAAAGAGGGTTTGGCTACCTAGGAGAGAGGATAGGCTACTAACACCTGAAGGAGCCTATCAGCAGGAGTCTCTGACGTCACTTGGTGGCACTGGCCACTCAGAGCAGTCCAGTGTGCCAGCAGCACCTCTGTTTCCAAGATGGCAGAGGTCTGGAGCACACTGGAGGAGCTCTGGACACCTCCCAGGGGAGGTGCAGGTCAGGGGAGTGGTCACTCCCCTTTCCTTTGTCCAGTTTCGCGCCAGAGCAGGGGCTAAGGGGTCCCTGGACCGGTGTAGACTGGCTTATGCAGAATTGGGCACATCTGTGCCCAAGAAAGCATTTCCAGAGGCTGGGGGAGGCTACTCCTCCCCTGCCTTCACACCATTTTCCAAAGGGAGAGGGTGTCACACCCTCTCTCAGAGGAAGTTCTTTGTTCTGCCATCCTGGGCCAGGCCTGGCTGGACCCCAGGAGGGCAGATGCCTGTCTGAGGGGTTGGCAGCAGCAGCAGCTGCAGTGAAACCCCAGGAAGGGCAGTTTGGCAGTACCAGGGTCTATGCTACAGACCACTGGGATCATGGGATTGTGCCAATTATGCCAGGATGGCATAGAGGGGGCAATTCCATGATCATAGACATGTTACATGGCCATATTCGGAGTTACCATTGTGAAGCTACATATAGGTAGTGACCTATATGTAGTGCACGCGTGTAATGGTGTCCCCGCACTCACAAAGTTCAGGGAATTGGCTCTGAACAATGTGGGGGCACCTTGGCTAGTGCCAGGGTGCCCTCACACTAAGTAACTTTGCACCTAACCTTTACCAGGTAAAGGTTAGACATATAGGTGACTTATAAGTTACTTAAGTGCAGTGTAAAATGGCTGTGAAATAACGTGGACGTTATTTCACTCAGGCTGCAGTGGCAGGCCTGTGTAAGAATTGTCAGAGCTCCCTATGGGTGGCAAAAGAAATGCTGCAGCCCATAGGGATCTCCTGGAACCCCAATACCCTGGGTACCTCAGTACCATATACTAGGGAATTATAAGGGTGTTCCAGTAAGCCAATGTAAATTGGTAAAAATGGTCACTAGCCTGTTAGTGACAATTTGGAAAGAAATGAGAGAGCATAACCACTGAGGTTCTGATTAGCAGAGCCTCAGTGAGACAGTTAGTCACTACACAGGTAACACATTCAGGCACACTTATGAGCACTGGGGCCCTGGGTTACCAGGGTCCCAGTGACACATACAACTAAAACAACATATATACAGTGAAAAATGGGGGTAACATGCCAGGCAAGATGGTACTTTCCTACAGGCACCAGACCCCAAACTTCCATCGCAAGATCCCACACCCCTGTCTTGTCACAGAGATATGCCGCTGGTACTCCTGACCTTTCAGCCCTTGACTTGGTGGGGTGCAGGTAGGCAACCGGTCCACCACAGGTGCGTCCCATGGTGCCGGCTGTGTCCCGAGTGTGGCTGTCTGTGGTGTTCCATCCATGCGCACCGACACTGGCACCCACTTACGTGACCAGAGGAGGGAAGGGCCCCCCTGGCTGCCCACAGGTGCAAGTTCCTACCCTGTCCCCTTGCGGGCTTCAGTCTCCAGTTCAAGAAGGGTATGCTTTTGTGATCACAGCCCATCACAGATTCCACCATTCTTTGACATCTGACTACAACCTCAGATCAGAAGGGGTGACCCACTGAATTTAAGCATATTACAAAGAGGAGGAAAAGAAACAAACCAGGATTCCCTCAGTAATGGTGAATGAATAGGGAAGAGCCCAGGGCAAAATCCCCACCCGGGGGCAGTGCAGGAAATGTGGTGTGCAAAAAAGACTGACTCCCTGGTGTCCCTCAGAAAGGCCCAAGTCCTTCTGATCGAGGCTCACCCCTAGGGCAGTGTTAGGCCGGTAGCAGTCCCTGGCACACTAGATACAGGTCTTCTCAGAGTAGGGTTGCTTGGGAATGCAGCTTAAATTGTGTGGTAAACTCCATTGCATGCTAAATATGGGTGTGAGGTCAATAGTCAACAAGTACCATAAAGGAAAATTGAAAAGCGCTATGAAGAGTGAGTTCAAGAGGGCGTGAAACCATCAAGAGGTAAATGGATGGAATCTGTGCAGTCCACCCAGAAGATTCAACCTGGCAGGAAGGTGGATCACCCAGGAGGGTGGATCCTCTTTGCAGGACTGCCTTCTGGATGCCCACAGCCCCCGCAGGGTGCATTTCCACCATGGTAGTGTGCGACGACTGGATCCTGGTCACTTGGGAAGGTTTTTTGGTGGCAGTTGGCTCTCCACTCTGGCAAAGAGTGTTACAGCCCAATTGGCAACAGCTTTACTATGTCCATGGGGCCGAGAGAGAATCAACAGCCCCTTGCCCTCCCCTGGCAACCACCCTGGCCATTCTTAGGGTGTCCCGGAGCGGGGAAAGGGGATTGGGCCCCCTGCTCCCAGTGCGACTGTCGACTGGGGCAAACTGTGCTCAGTACACCCCAACAGTGCCATGCCGCCATGTGTGGGAGGCCTATGCCGAGTGCCAGGGGTCTGCATCAATGTTGGTTGTGTACTTGACCCATATTGAAACATGGACCAAGGAGTCTAATACGTGCACAAGTTGGAGGGCCAAGTGAAACCCTGGTCCAATGAAGGTGAGAGCGTCCCAGCAGTGGGCACACCACTGGCCCATCTCACACTCTTCATCAGGGAGGTGAAGCATAAGTGTGTGTAAGAGGACCTGAAAGATAATAAACTGTGGCTGGTTAGGGCAAACCCAGAGGAAACTCTGGTTGAAATCTGTAGTGGTCATCAAGTGCAAATCGGTCAACCTGGCTATAGGGGCGAAAGATTAATAGAACCATCTAGCAGATGATTCCCTCCAAAATCTCCCTCAGGATAGATGGCACTGAGAAACCCTAGCTTCATCTGGTAAAGCGAATGATTAGAGGTCTTGCGGCCAAAGCAATCTCACTCTATTCTCAAAGTTTAAAAGGGTAAGAAATCCAGCTTGCTGGCGTTGAGCCAGGCATCAAATGTGAATGCCTAGTGGGCCACTTTTGGTCAGAAGAGCTGGCGTTGTGGGATAAATTGAATGGTAGGATAAGGAGCCCAGAAAAGGTGTTGGTTGATATAGACTACATGACGGTGACCATGGAAGTCGGAATCTACTATGGAGAGTGTTAAAACTAACATGCCAAATCAACTAGCCATGAAAATGGATGGACCGAGAGTTAAGAAGCTCTAACCGGCCCCACAGGTCTAAGCTCCGGCAGTCCTGTATGTGAAACTCGCTAACCCTGGGCTCCATTCTCCAGGGCTGTGGTGCAAAGTACTCAAGATGGCGTCTTTGCGGCCCATTGGGGCTCCCCTGCTTTGCTGGGTAAAGAAGCCCTGACAAGACCCCGGGTCAGAGTTCCAGCTGGCATGGGCCAAGAGACCTCCATTCATAGGCTCCCGCTCCGGCCTACCTTGTCACAAAGTGCCGAGGACAGGGTGCTGCAGGCTCTGAGGGGTCTCTCCTACTTAGACGAGTGCAGAAGCTCTGTTGGTGCACCGGGTCAGAGCTTTGGCAGGCCCAGCAATGGAAACCCCAAGCCCTGAGCTCTTTTCCATGGCCTGCTTTGTAGCAAAGTACCTGAGATGGAATCCTACAGGCCCAGAAATGTCTCCCCTTCCTGCCTGGGTTAAGAAGTTCTGAGTGGCCCATGGTTCATAAGCAGTGCATGGCGGGGGCACAAGTTATAGTTAACTACAACTGGTGAATTTCAGCGTTTTTTTTCGTTCTAAACATTAATGCTGTCACTGACAAATTCATCTAACTGTAAAATTGCTTTAACGTTCAGATTTTTTCAGTGAACTTGTGAAGTTTAAAAAAAAAAAAAAAAACAGATCTTCTAATCACATCTAAGTATAACGTTACTTTAACCTTAGTTTTTTTCTGTGAATTTCTAGGATTCTTTTAATGTAAAGTAATATTTAATTACCATATGTAAATGCAACCCCCCACCGCACACGCCAGAAGGGCCTGGCCTGCAAACTGGCCTTGTGGCGAACTCCCCATATAAGGACCATCAGTCATCCATGGCGGAGTGTTAGCAATGGGCTCTGTGGCCAACCCCCGCGGTCAAAGACATCCAACCTCACAGTGCACATGGTCTTTGGCCATGTGCGGCAGGGTTTTGGCAACAGGGCCTGGCCCTGGGAATCCCACCCACAATGCCCTTTTCTTTTTAAAGGGGAAGGGGGCAGTATTGCCACTCCCAAACTATGCCAGGCCCTGGGGCCCCAGCACCACTCATTTAAATACGGGGCGGGGCTGTATGCCCACGCTGCCCAAGCTCCTATAGGATCTGGGGACACCATTCCCCGGAGCTTTTGTTACTAGGGAAGGGGCCACACAGCCCCCCTCCTTGAGCTGGCATTGGTACCCCATCCCTGGAGCCCTCATCATTTAGTTTATGTGGGAGAGGGGCCATGTAGCCCACCCTCTCCAAGCCATCCTGATGCCCTGAGAAGCCCACCCCAAACTTTGTAGGGGGAGGGAGGGATGTGTGGCCCTCCTCCCCGTATCTCTAAAAGCCCTGAATGCCCTACCATCAGGGCCAAAATGTAACAAAATGGGGAGGGGGCGAAACAGCCCTCTCCCCGGCCCTTTAAAGGCCCCATGGAGCCCAACCCAGTGACGAAATGTTACAAAATGGGGAGGGGGCACATGCCCTCTCTTCCCAAGCTTCTAAAGGCCCCTGTCAGCCTACCCATGGGGTCGAAGTTACTTAAAATGGGGCCCTTATTGGCCCTAGGGAACCCATCCCTTGGGGCCTGCATTTCTTAAAGGTGTGTGCACTGATGCCCACCAAGAGCACCCACCTCATAGTCACTGGGGGCCAGAGGGTGACATCCCAAGGCCCAAGCAGCCCTAGCCAGCTTCCCAAATGCAGCTGGAGCCAACATTGCTCCCTCCCAGAGGAAGCAGCTACTAATGCTGCTCCCTATGGGAGCATTCTTTTTATTTGTTTCCAACCCAGCTTCAGTGCGGGCAGAGAAACAGATCAAAAGTCTGCTCCCAGCAGTCAGGTACATTTTCATAGCTCCCGCCTGCTGGGAGGAGGCTGTGTTTTGAAAATACTCTCACCAAGCGAGAGCAAACACTGATTTCTCCCCCTACGCCGGTGCGGCAGGGAAGCTGCTTGAGAGCAGGCCCCAAAAAATAGGGTCCTGGGTCCATTAATAGCTGAGAGAGTGGAGGTCAAGCAGCCCCCTTCCTTAAAGTAAACGGCCCTGGAAGTGAACTGTGCAAGTCCTTTAATGGCTTGGAAATGGGGCTGCACGCTCTCCTCCCCAAGTAAACAACTTTCAGCCCCGGGGTTGTGCCCCAAGTGGTGTCTGGAGGCTCGGGGAAGGGGGCCATGTAGATCCTCACTCCAAGCAAACAAATTCTGACTTTGCGGGTGGGCTCCCTTGGGCCTCTGTAGGCTCAGGGAGGAGTGTCACGCAGGTTCCTTCCCTTTATAAACACAGTAAACGGGGCCAGGCTTCCATTTTGTTTTATGGATCCCTCAGGGGTCCCGCAGGATCGCAGCATTTTTTGCTGATTTTTCCCCCTTTTTGGCATCGGGGAGGTCCCTCTGTGTCTTTTCTGACTTCGAATGTATGCTGCACTGTGCAGCACCCATACAATGTGGGAAACGTTTTAAAGTGTGTCTAAGCATAGTAATTTGAACTGGAAGGGTACCCTTCCAGTAGAAAACCTATGCTAGACTCACAAACACATCCTTGCGCTATGGCGCAAAGGTGTGAGCATGGCACACAGCAGCTAAAATCAGCACTGGCTGTTGGGGAGATTGGAGGAGAGAAACATATCTCTGTAGCTATGGGGCTCTCCTGCTCCCTCTCTGTCATGCAGCACAAGGCAAGAATTTTCGCTGATGCACTGCGCTGCGTGACTATTTGGTAAATCTGGGCCTTGGTCCCCAACTCCTGTAATGGCTGCAAGCAACATTTTTCTCATGCTGCTGGCAGCCAATCAGAGTGCTTCTCCCATGTGAGTCTGACTCCAATGAGAGCAAGATGGCCCAAAGGAAATACATATACCTGGACAAATCAGGATGCTCTATTTTTAAATTGCTGCTCCAGCAAGAATCTCTCGAGACTCTTGCGGACTCAACCATCGATATATACAATTATTTCTCCACATTAATACCTCAAAAACTACTGAAGGGATTTACACCAAAAAAAATTAAGAGTCTGCAGACCAAGACCTAGTTTCCTGCAAATTTGGTGTAATTCCATTCAGTAGTTTTTTGCTGTAGCTTTGTATAAAGAAGTCTCTGGAAACTACCTAGGGGTTGCATGGAAATTTGTTGAACAGTGACAAAGCTATTAGCAACACAAAAAACACCTTTCCTACAGCTGCCATAACTATAACTACCTAGTGGTGACTACCACTAGGTAAGATATATATATATATATATATATATATATATATATATATATATATATATATACATATACACACAAAATAAGTAATGTATGCATTTGTTAAGCAGACCTTTAAGAATATCTCTATATTTAAATACATACGTAAATACACACAGAAATTCATACATACACAGACATATGCTGTACATTTGTGCTTTGAGTATGATGGTCATGTAGGAAAGATCCAACACTTCTGAAGATCAGATAGTTCTCCATGGATTTTAATGGTTGTGGGTAATGAATTCCATACTTTGGCTGCTTGAACAGAGAAAGATGTACCACCCATGTTTTTTTCTTGTATGCAAGGTGCCAATCCAGAGCTGAAGTTCCTTTGTTGTATGTCTTTGTTGATTTTATTCCTGATGAAAAGTGGTTGTGTTCCATGTCTTGCATTGCTTTTGATACAGAACAGTTTGAAGGTGGATCTTCTGGCTACCAGTAACCAATAGAGGGCCTTCAAAGCAGGAGAGACATGGGTTTGTAGCATTAGATATAGAAATAGTCTGGTAATAGAGTTCTGAATTTGTTGTAGTCTTTTCCTAGTAGATAAAGATTATCAGCGGTGCAGGCCATTGGTGTAATCCAGTTTAGACAGTAAAAGAGAGATAGTAGTTTGGACATTGTATAGAAATCTGAGGTGGAGGAAGATGTTTTGCAGAGTTTTTATAGTACTGATGCTTGATCTTGCTAACATATCCACTTGGGCATTCATTGATAGCTTGGAGTCCATGGTACTTCCAAGGTTTCACACTTTCTTGGATACTTTAGGAGGTAGTCCCTGATCATCAGGCCTGGATGTTATTTTTCCATTCACCACAAGTGAGTATTTCAGTTTTTGACACATTCAGTTTGTGATGCCTCCATCTCATCCTCTGATCAACGGCTCTGAGGCAATTGAAGATTTATGTGTTTCAAATGTCTTTGGGGATTTCCAGTTCAAGAAGTATTTGTGTGTCACCTGCATAGTTACAGCATGTGAGCTGAAATGTATTGGTAAGCCTTCATATAGATGTTGAAAAGCATGGGCGAGATGATAGAGCCTTGAGGGACCCCTGATTTTGTGAATTATGGTTTGGAAGAGAAAGAGGAAGTAGGGATGACATTTGTTCTGTTGTGAAGGTAGGATTTGATCAGTCGAGAGAACTTCCCTCTAGGCCGGCTTCATAGAATCTTTGGATTAGAGTGTCATGATCCACTTTGTTGAAGGCAGCTGAAAGGTTCAAAAGAAGTAGTGCAGCAACCATGTTCCAGTCTACTGTATTTTTAAGGTCATCCCGTATAGAAATGAGGGCAGACTCTGTATCTCTTAATGGAAGGAATCCTGTTTGGGAGTCAGAAAGTATGGAGTCATCTTCAATGAACTGTGACATTTGGGTAAATGCTGATCTTTCTATAAGTTTGTTCAGGAAAGGTCCATTTGTAATTGGTCTGCAGTTTTTTGGGTCATGTGGGCCCAAATTCTTTAATAATGGCCTTATGTATGTCTTTTTAAGACTTCTCAAAAGATTCCTGTGGTTAAAGAATGATTGATAATTGTTCTGACTGATGAGGCAGAAGACCTAGTTAACAATGTTCTTGAAGATTTGTGGTAGACAAGGTTCAGAAGAGCAACTGGCTCACCTGCTTGCTTTGAGAAGATCCATAAATTCTCTTTCTGATAGTTGTTTGAAGGAATGCAAAGGCTGGGTTAGCCTACCCTTGGAGAGGATTGTTGGAATTGAGTTGGTGCTGATGGTTTTCCTTTGTTTTACACAGGATTCCAACATGTCTGTTTTGGTTGTGTAATGATTTGTCAGTTTGCATATAAAGTCTTGAGAAATAGGATGAGTTCCTTCTGTGCATTTAGGCTTACACAATTCAGTGAGAATTTAATAAAATACTTTATTTGCACATTTAGCATTTTGAATTATGTTTGAATAGTATCTTTTTCAGATTTTCTTATTGTTGACTTGTATATTGTATTACGTTTGTGTAGGTGAAGTTTGTCTTGATTGTTATTTGTTTTGAACCAGGTGTGCTGCAGCTTTCCAATTTGTTGTTTTATGTTTTTTCTCTCTCCCTTCATCGAAGGCATTTGTTTTCTTTTGACCTGTTTTATTGTTCTTAGTAATATTAGCATATCAAAAGCGCCCTGGAGCAACTCATGGAGTTCTCAATAGGAATGCATTGTGTCTAGACATGTGTTGGATTTTAGTTGTTTTTCAAAGTATTCAAAATTGAGTTTGTTCCACGGTCAGTGGTTGCATTTAAAGTGGTCTTAGGTGTGGTGATTTGCGGTGCTTTGTGTTGGTAAGCTACCAGATGGTTGTCTAATCCCATGACTGGAGTAAGCCTTTGAAAGTTAACATGTTTTAGATTTCCAAAAATTGAAGTCTTGAATGTGTACTGTGATGTGTGTGGGTTTGTGGATTATCTGACACATGTTCAGTGTGATAGGCCACTGATGATAGTTCCTGGACAGGGCATAATGGATTTGTCACCAAGGATGCATAGGTTAGAGTGTAGTGTTATAAGGTTTGAAACTGTTTCTAGAATTATGTCTGGGAATGTTGTATTGCTAGGTGGTGGTCTGTAAAGAAGGATTACAGGAGGAAGTGGGTGTAGGGTTGCATCTGGTGATATTGGCCTCACCGTCTTGTATGGAGATGTCCGTTTTGTGAGATTTACTGTTTCCTTGAATATAACAGCCAGTTCACCTCCACTCTTGCCTACGCGATTTTGTGTGAGCATTTTTTAGCCTGGAGAAATGGCTTCATGCAACACTTGAACCAAATCATCTACCAACCATGATTCAGTTATGAAGGGTAAGTTAGGTTGTGTGTCAGCGAGTAGGTTGTAGATGTGGTGCTGAGACATCCTGAACCCTAAGGATATGTAGCTGCCCTAGATTAGAAGATCTTGCTCCAATAGGAACCCTAACCAATCAGAGCCCTAGCCTTAAACCCTAGAGCCAATAGGAGCCCTGGTCCTAACAATCAGTCATAGCCCTAGCCATAGCAACCAATCAAACTTCAAACCATATGCCCAAAAATCTAATTGAAGCCCTAGCCCTAAGAACCAATCAGAACCTAAGCCCTATTGGTCAGTCAGATCCCTAACCCTACCACCCAACCAGAACTCAAGCCCTAGGTCCAAAACAACCCCTAGCCTTAGGAACCAGTCAGGACATGGATGCAACAACTGATAAGAAACCTATTTAAAGAGCATACAACCTTAAACTTAAAGGCCTGTGTAGGTGTGAGGGGGGTTGTCAGGCCTGCTTATATATTGGGGGCCAGTCACTAAAGCACAAACTGGTGTACAGGGGAAGGAAGTGTTCCTGAAGTCAGAATTAGGGGTGGGTGGTAAACGCCTTCATACCAGCGGAGTAAGAGGAGTTTTGCTCACTCCGCACTCCGCTTGGAGTGCAGAGTTCGGCTAAAACTCCACTACCACTGCATGGCAGAATTTACCACCCACCCATTGGTTGACCCTGAGCATCCAGTAATCAGCAGCACCTATAACTGTCCTGAGTGCCAGAGGTTCAGCTCCAGTGGCCCCAGGTAGCCACCAGCAATACCTTGTGCAGCATTTAGGAGAGGTTGTGGTGCCTACTCACAGGCATTTCCTGGATTCCCCAGAGGCTCTGTTTTTGAAGCCATAGCCTCTGGTACATGGTGCTACTGGAGCTAATGCTTTGACTGCTGCTATTGGTGCTGACAGTGCTGCTCCTTGGCCCGTGCATTGTGTTGGTCCAATACAGAATCCTGACTGGACTATCAATGTGACTACACAAGAAAAAGTATGCCTGACGAAGCTCCTGCTGAGCTGCCAGGGACTGTGAAAGGGATCCCCTTACAGAGAAGCACTTGGCTAGACATGCCCACCCGGACATCAAGGCACAGCACAATAACAGTCATATTATAATGATGAGGTTTATACTGGGATGCACATATGCTTTATGAATAGCACCTAGATCTACTCATATCTTTTCCAAAAATGAATGATTGCTCAGATAAAGTTGACAAAATATTATGGTAAAAATGTAGCTTTGAACATATTATTGACTAAGTTCAAATAATAATTTTTGTGATACTAGGACTTTCTCTATAAAAAGTAATAAAATACTTTATGTTCTGATTTAGAAAAGTTGCCGTCTCATGGGCCAAATATTCTGGCCATCTAATGGGTGTGTTTTTTAATGCAGCCTCTCCGCTTTCCTTGGTGGGTCGTGGGTAAGATTAGACTTAAGCCCTGTAGCAGGAGTGATCAAAGAGAGCTGTCAGCCAGCAAATATGGTCAGCTACATACAGCACACATTTTACTTAGGTTTGTTTGCTGTTATTCTTTGCTCCTACATAAGTTTTTTAACCCCTTTGCTGCCTTTTCCCCCCTCAGGTGCCAGGCCTTTTTTTGGGCTATTTGGGGCAGTTCACACTTAGGTCCTCATAACAATTTGTCCACATAAGCTATTCACGCCATATTTGCATCCTTTTTTTCCTAGGTATTCTAGACGTACCCAGAGTTTGTGGGTTCCCCTGGAGGAGACCAAGAAATTAGCCAAAATACAGCAAAACATTTTTTTTTTTTAATAAATGGGGAAAAAAGGGCTGCAAAAGAAGGCTTGTGTTTTTTTCCCGAAAATGGCATCAACAAGGGTTTGCGGTGCTAAAATCACCATCTTCCCCACTTTCAGGAACAGGAACACTTGAATCAGAAAACGAAATTTTTCAACACAATTCTGGCATTTTGTTGGGACATACCCCATTTTTACTATTTTTTGTGCTTTTAGCCTCCTTCCAGTTAGTGACAGAAATTGATGTGAAACCAATGCTGTATACCAGAAAGCCAAACATTTCTGAAAAGTAGACACAATTCTGAATTCAGCAAGGGGTAATTTGTGCAGATCCTACCATGTTTTCCTACAGAACATAACAGCTAAAAGGAAAAAAATATTGAAATAGAGGTGAAAAAAACAGCCATTTCTCTCCACGTTTTACTCTGTAACTTTTTCCTGCGATGTCAGATTTTTGAAAGCAATATGCAGTTACGTCTGCTGGACTCTTCTGGTTGTGGGGGTATATAGGACTTGTAGGTTCATCAAGAACCTAGGTACCCAGAGCCATTAAATGAGCTGCACCTTGCAATGGGTTATCATTCTATACCGGGTATACAGCAACTCATTTGGTGAAATATAAAGAGTGAAAAATAAGTATCAATAAATCGTTTGTATTTCCAAAATGAGCACAAGGTAAGGTGTGGAGAAGCAGTGGTTATTTGCACATCTCTGAATTCTGGGGTCCCCATACTAGCATGTGAATTACAGGGCATTTCTCAAATACCTGTTTTTTTTACACACTGTCTTACATTTGGAAGGAAAAGATATAGAGAAAGACAAGGGTCAATAACACTTGTTCTGCTAATCTGTGTTCCCCCAAGTCTCCCGATACAAATGGTACCTCACTTGTGTGGGTAGGCCTAATGCCCGCGACAGGAAACGCATCATGGACACATCACATTTTTACATTGAAAACTTATGTGTTTTTTGGAAAGTGCCTAGCTGTGGATTTTGATCTCTAGCTCCTCTGGCACCTAGGAAAAGCTACCAAAAAGCGCATTTTTGAAAAATAGACACCTAGGGGAATCCAGGATGTGGTAACTTGTGGGGCTCTCACCAAGTTCTGTTACCCAGAATCCTTTGAAAACCTCAAAATTTGTCCAAAAAAACACTTTTTCCTCAAATGTCAG
Organism: Pleurodeles waltl; assembly: GCF_031143425.1. Taxonomy (NCBI): domain Eukaryota; kingdom Metazoa; phylum Chordata; class Amphibia; order Caudata; family Salamandridae; genus Pleurodeles; species Pleurodeles waltl. Next base: position 450,495,816 of record NC_090443.1, read on the forward strand.
TGACAGAAAGTTATGGAATCTGAAAGGAGCCACAAATTTCCTTCCACCAAGAGTTCCCCCAAGTCTCCTGATAAAAATGGTATGTCACTTGTATGGGTAGGCCTAGTGCCCGCGACAGGAAATGCCCCAAAACCCAACGTGGACACATCACATTTTCCCAAAGAAAACTGACGTGTTTTTTGGAAAGTGCCTAGCTGTGGATTTTGGCCTCTAGCTCAGCTGGCAGCTAAGGAAACCTACCAAACCTGTGCATTTTTTTAAACTGGACACCTAGGGGAATTCAAGATGGGGTGACTTGTGGGGCTCTCTCCAGGTTCTGTTACCCAGAATCCTTTGCAAACCTCAAAATGTGGCCAAAAAAACACCTTTTCCTCACATTTTGGTGAAAGAAAGTTCTGGAATCTGAGAGGAGCCACAAATTTCCTTCCACCCACTGTTCCCCCAAGTCTCCTGATAAAAATGGTACCTCACTTGTGTGGGTAGGCCTAGAGCCTGCAACAGGAAATGCTCCAAAACACAATGTGGACACATCACATTTTCCCAAAGAAAACAGAGCTGTTTTTTGCAAAGTGCCTAGCTGTGGATTTTGGCCTCTGGCTAAGCCGGCACCTAAGGAAACCTTCCAATCCTGCACATTTTTTAAAACTAGACACCTAGGGGAATCAAAGATGAGGTGATTTGTGGGGCTCTTACCAGGTTCTGTTACCCAGAATCCTTTGCAAATCTCAAAATTTGGCCAAAAAACACTTTTTCCTCACATTTCAGTGACAGAAAGTTCTGGAATCTGAGAGGAGCCACAAATTTCCTTCCACCCAGCATTTCCCCAAGTCTCCCGATAAAAATGGAACCTCACTTTACTATTTCAAGCTTTATTCGGTCAATTAACCATGAAAGCATCACATACATTAAAAGAAAAATTTCAACTCATTTTATAATCTGTACAATGATTAAATAATTTTATAAAAAAAACACATAAATAAATACATACATGTGATATCAGAGTATTCATCTAAAATCCTGCCTGGGCACGCTTCGTGGGTCCTTGATTAAAATGGTGATCACGTATATGCCATGCTGCCACTAAAAACTTGCTGACTGCTAAAATTAATTAATTTGATCTGTGGCTTTTTTAAAACCCTTATTGCTATACTGCAATTTTCCAGCCCCATTTCCCTACAGATTTTTCGAATCCATATTGACTGTGGAAAAAAATATGTTGGGCAAAAAAACATAAAATGTTCAACTGAAAACGGAATCTAGCACATAAACCTTTGCCCTGTAGATCTAGTATAATATCTTAATAGGATTCATACTGCGGAAACCACTTAAAATCAATAAAAAGATTAGATAATCGACCATGAGTTTTACAACAAATATAATTGTTCCATACATTGGACCAGTAAGCTGATTTCAAAGCAGTTTTATGGGATTTCACTAATTTTTGGGGATTCTCCCAATAATCTCCAAACCCCAAGATACAAAACCAATTGGACACATATTTAATCCAAGGAATAATAGCTGCATTTGGTCTCTTTAGCAGGTCAAGCAATGATGCTTTGTATAAATCCAATTCAGGGTGGTCCAAATCCTTGTCCAATATAATAGAGGTCATAGGGAAATTAAATCAGCTACTTGGTTTAGCCCCAACTCAAGAAACATTGGGATCAGTGGTGTACTTCAGGGGCACACTACCAAAGCCCTCGCAAAATTGTTTTCTCCCACAGTTATATTTGTACATACATAGCTTTATTGGTTACTTTCAACCCTAAAAGCAAAACAACCACCGGTAGAAAGATAAAAGATAAGTAAAAATTATGTTAAAAAGGAAATAAGAGGAATAAAAAAAGAACATCCTTTACGGCCTTAAAACACATAAAAACCAACACCTAATCTCCTACTGACTGTCATTTAAATCAATCATGGGGTATTGTTCCAGTCTAGGTGTGTGGTTAAAATTTGATGACTAAAACATTCCATTGTCAGTTTTTCATGTTGTCCTTATTTGGAAGTAAGTTCCGCATCAGCAACTTTCCCCAAGTGATTAGTACGTACATGCCAGGCAGCTGTAATGTACCTACTAACCGCACAGGGCAAGGGGGGGGAACTTTCCCTCATCAGAATTCTTAAGGCAACAATACAATGTCTTACCCCCACATTCCTACACACTGGCCGTAACCACTTTCGACGCGCAATCAAATAGGCAGGACATAAAAACATAAAATGTACAATGGATTCTGGATTAAGGGTACAGCTCGGACATAAATCAGATCTTGTAGTTGCACTCCACTTACTGCCATATGATTTGAGAGGCAGACAACCATATCTGAACTGGATATATAAACTCTTACTTAATGGGTCAAGAATTATATCCATAAAAGATTCAAAAGACGGATACCATTTAAAATCAAAAAATTGTGAGGTCAATCTGCCGTGAGTAAGGCACAGCAGATAGTTTTCCCTGACGTAAGTCCAGTATACCGTTTTCAAATGATTCTTCTGCTCCTTCCTTATACTTTCTGGATGACTCCATAGCTCACTAAGACCCAATTTGTGAAACCATTTAGAGATGTGATTAAACCAGGGAATGGTGAGTACATTAGGTCTATCCAAGATGTCTTGGATAGACTCCTTGTATGTGGATAACTCAGGGGTGGACCAAACACGGACCCAAAAAAGCAGAGGTCGTAGGGCAACTACATCTGTGATGCGTGGAAGGTCAAGGTCCCAGAACAATGGCAGCAGTGGGGTACTGCGAGGGCAGGCCAAAGTAGACCTCACGAAATTATTTTCCCCCACTGCAAGCCTGCCAGTGTTTGAGGACCCCCAAATTTCTGCCCCATAGACCGCAGCACTTTGTGCCTTTGCTCTATAAATTTTAATAATTGGAGTAATCACTCTCTCAGAAGTAGACTTATGAAAACGAAGAATGGCTCCAGATGACTGTACCAGGCGAGCCAAACTTTTGTCGATTTGGGCCCCCCAATGCAGATTGTTGCTAATTCTCACCCCCAAGTAATCTATAGAGTTTACCAAACCTAGGGGCGTTCCATTGTAAAATATTGAATATCTCTTGGTGGGGCCACAACCCAAAGTCATGAGTTTAGTTTTGCTATGGTTAAGTTCCAGACCGTAGTCACCGCAAAACGAACTGAACTTGTCCATGAGTACCTGGAGGCCCATAGGGGTTCTGGAGATCAAGAGAGAATCATCGGCAAATCACTTGTGTGGGTAGGCCTAGTGCTCGTGTCAGGAAATGCCCTAAAACACAACATGGACACATCACATTTTCCTGAAGAAAACAGAGCTGTTTTTTGGAAAGTGCCAAGCTGTGGATTTTAGACTCTAGCTCAGCCGACATCTAGGGAAACCTACCAAACCTGTGCATTTTTTAAAACTAGACACCTAGGGGAATCCAGGATGGGGGACTTGTGGGGCTTACACCAGGTTCTGTTACCCAGAATCCTTTGCAAATCTCAAAATTTGGCCAAACAAAACTACTTTTTCCTCTCATTTCTGTGACAGAAAGTTCTGAAATCTCAGAGGACGACAGCTTCGCTCCGCAAACCTTGCCCTCACCACCGTCCCACACATCCGCAGAACGGCCACCGGCAGCAGATCATTCTCGCATCTCGCCCACAAGACGTGGATCACTCTTCCGACCCACCTGCGTCAGACCAAGGACCTCCTTACCTTCAGGAGACATCTCAAGACTTTGCTGTTCGAGCAGTAGCAGATCCCCCCCCCTCAGCGCCTTGATGCCCTCAAGGGTGAGTAATGCGCTTTACACATTTCCTGATTGATTGATTGATTGATTGAGAGGAGCCACAAATTTCTTCCACCCAGCGTACCCCCAAGTCTCCCGATAAAAATGGTACCTCACTTGTGTGGGTAGGCCTAGTGCCCGTGAAAGGAAATGCCCCAAAACACTATCTGGACACATCAAAATTATCAAATACAAAATTACCTGTTTTTGCGGGTGGCACCTTCGTTTTTGGTCCTGGGCTCAGCAGCCATACAGGGAAACCTACCAAACCCAGACATTTCTGAAAGCTAGACAGCCAAGGGAGTCCAGGGAGGTGTGACTTGCGTAGATCCCCCAGTGTTTTCTTATCCAGAATCCTAAGCAAACCTCAAAATTAGCTAAAAAAAAAACATTTTCACACATTTCTGTGTGGGATCACTGCACCGGGACAAATTTCCTACTACCCAACGTTCCCTCAGTCTCCCGGTAAAAATGATACCTTACTTGTATAGGTGGGCCAAGTGCCTGTGACAGGGAAGAGCCAAAAACATGTTGAAATTGAGGGGGAAACAATGCGGGTCCAAAAGGGCAGTTTAAAACAAAAAAAAATTAGGCTGACAAGTGGGGCAACATTTTTATTGGTATAGATGAGATAATGCTGGGTGGTAGGAATTTTGTGTATTCCTGCAGATTCCGGAAGGTTCCATCACAAAAATGTGGAAAAAATGCGTGATTTCCAGCAAAGTTGGAGGTTTGCAGGCCATTGTGGGTAAGAAAATGGTGCAGGTGCATGTGAAGCACACCACTCTGGACTCACCCAGATGTTTAGTTTTCAGATGTTTCTAGGTCTTGTGGATTGTTCAACATGGCAGCGTCTCAAAGTCCAAAAAGTGCAGCCCTCACCATCACCAGTGGGACGATTTTGAGAGTTAGCCAAGCTCTCATGGCCCAAATGTACAACCAAAGCCCGAAATAATCAAACGTCTTCTTACTTGCCGTGGGATAAGATGTTTTATTGTGAGGGGGAGAGCGGAAAGACTGTTACCCCTTTCAGTTGGGGTGGGGGCTTAACCATGCCCATACTAGTTGGTAGCCACCACACCACTATGTTTTTTTATTTTTTAAATTCCCTGGCATCTAGTAGACTTTCTGCCCCCCCCCGGGTGTGGATCGGGGGTAATTGTCCCATCTGCCCACTGGTGGGCAGAACAACTTTGGCTACATTTATTTGGAGTGGGGGTATGGCCATACCCCCACCCTCTTATTTTGAAAACAAATCTTCCCTTGTCTCTGGTGGGCTTTCTGCCCCCCTTGGGGGCAGATAGGCCTTCCAAAAATAGACCAATCTGCCCCTAAGGGGACCAGATATGGCCAACAGCAATGTTCCCCCCTGGGGAACGACCATTGCCCAACGGGCTGCCCCCCCAAACAAAACACACACATACACACACACACCAATCCCTGGCCTAAGTGGTTTCTGTAGAAATAAACGGCCCTGTAAAAATAAATTTGACCTCCCAGGGGAGCGACCCTTGCCTAAGGAGTTGCTCCCCTCGTGTGAAATGTGGACAAAAAAAAATCCCCGGGGCCTAGTTGTTTCTGCCAACCTTGGAGGCAGATTGGCCTAAGAAAAATAGGCCTATCAGCCTCCAAGTGGGACAGAAATGGCCTAAAATAAATTTGCCCCCCCAAGGGAGCGACCCTTGCCCAAGGGGTCGCTCCCCTTGCGTGAAAGTGACGCAAAAGAAATAAATCCCCGGTGTCTAGTGGTTTCTGCCCTCTTGGGGTCAGATTGGCCTAAGGAAAATAGGCCGATCTGCAACTAAGGGGGGCAGAAATGGCTTAAAATAACTCCCCCCCGAGAGCGACCCTTGCCTAAGGGGTTGCTCCCCGTCTGTAAAACAATAAAAAAATAACCCTGGTGCCTAGTGGTTTCCTTCCCTGGTTGCCCTTGGGGTGCAGAAATGGCCTAAATATAATTTGCCCCGCAAGGGACCGACCCTTGCTTAAGGGGTCGCTCCCCTTTTGTGAAATTGACCTTAAAAAAAAATGATCCCTTACGCCTAGAGGTTTCTGCCTCCCCGGGAGCAGATCGGCCTAATAACAATAGGCTGATCTGCCCCCAGGAGGGGCAGAATAGGCCTTGAAAATAATTGCCCCCCCGGGGAGCGACGCTTGCCCAAGGAGCGGCTCCCCTAATGACAATTTCATTACACAAGAATTATTCCTGGTGTCTAGTGGGCATTTCAGCAGCCGGATCGCTTCACGGTCTGGCTGCTGAAATGCTCTGAGAGACATCAAAGGGAAGAAAATTCCTTTCCTTCCCTTTGAAGCCTCTCAGGCCCCCATCACATGATCGGATTTCTGCACGGGCCGGCGGACTCTGATGAGGTCAACGCGCGATCGCACGCTGACATTATCAGACATTATCAGACGTCACGGGGGGTCGGGCGCTTCCCCCGAGGGTCAGTACTAGGACGTAATAGTTACATCCATAGCACCTTAGCGCTGCAGCCACGGACGTAACCATTACGTCCTTGGTACCCCAGGGGTTAAAGAAGGAGAGTGTAAATAGGTGTAGTCTGTAATAAATAAACTGTAAGAAATAGGTGGGTATGGAGGATGCACACATCCATTTGTGGGCGGGGACTATTTTAGTTCTGTTTTCTTAGTGGCTCCTTCAGTCACAGCCACGCACTGTCGAGCCAACCAAAGCCAGCTGTGGGCTTTGTTCCTGTTTGTTTGAGGTGTCAGACGCGGTACTGTCACTGTGCGTGCTCGCTGAGGCATCTCCATCTACTAAGGTAAGATGAGGCTGGAAAAGGAAAGGGGAGTTATATTTGCTCAGAATATGCATATACTTGTAGTTCCTAAACCCCTCCACAGTACACCGTGCTGGATGCTGCTTTTGGCAGAACTCAGCGGAATCTCCTGGAGTTTTTATGTGACTCTGCAGAACTCTGCTGAGTGAAACTTGGGGAAACACTGTGTAGAAGGAAATGTGTGGCTCCTCTCAGATTCCAGAACTTTCTGTCACCGAAATGTGAGGAAAAAGTGTTTTTTTGGACAAAGTTTGAGGTTTGCAAAGGATTCTGCGTAACAGACCCTGGTGAGAGCTCTACAAGTCACCCTATGTTGGATTCCCCTAGGTGTCTAGTTTTAAAAAATGCACAGATTTGGTACGTTTCTCTAGGTGCCGGCTGAGCTAAAGGCCAAAATTAGGCACTTTGCAAAAAACAGCTTTGTTTTCTTTGGGAAACTGTGATGTATCCACGTTATGTTTTGGGGCATTTCCTGTCACGGGAACTAGGCCTGCCCACACAAGTGAGGTACCATTGTTATCGGGAGACTTGGGGGAACGTTGGGTGGAAGGAAATGTGTGGCTCCTCTCAGATTCCAGAATGTCCAGTCACCGAAATGTGAGGAAAAAGTGATTTGTTTTGCCACATTTTGAGGTTTGCAAAGGATTCTGGGTAACAGAATCTGGTGAGAGCCCCACAAGTCACCCCATCTTGGATTCCCCTAGGTGTCTAGTTTTAAAAAATGCACAGGTTTGGTAGGTTTTCTTAGGTGTCGGCTAAACTGGAGGCCAAAATCCACAGGTAAGCACTTTGCAAAAAACAGCTCTGTTTTCTCTGGGAAAATGTGATGTGTCCATGCTGTGTTTTGGGGCATTTCCTGTCACGGGCAGTCGGTCGACCTACACAAGTGAGGTACCATTTTTATTAGGAGACTTTGGGAAACGCTGGGTGGAAGGAAATTTGTGGCTCCTCTCAGATTCCAGAACTTTCTGTCACCGAAATGTGAGGGAAAAGTGTTTTTTTGGACAAATTTTGAGGTTTGCAAAGGATTCTGGGTAACATAATCTGGTGAGAGCCCCACAAGTCACCCCATCCTGGATTCCCCTAGGTGTGTAGTTTTAAAAAAATGCACAGGTTTGGTAGGTTTCCCTGGGTGCCGGCTGAGCTAGAGGCCAAAATCCAAAGCTAGGCACTCGCAAACAACATGTCTGATTTCAGTGTAAAAATGTGATGTGTCCATGTTGTGTTTCCTGTTGCAGGCACTAGGCCTACCCACATAAGTGAGATACGATTTTTATTTGGAGACGTGGGGGAAAAAAGAATAGAAGAATAAGTGTTATTGCCCCTTGTCTTTCTCAACATTATTTCCTTCCAAATGTAAGACAGTGTGTAAAAAATACATCTATTTGAGAAATGCCCTGTAATTTGCATGCTAATATGGGGGCCCCGGGATTCAGACATGTGCAAATAACCACTGTTTCTCAACACCTTATCTTGTGCCTATTTTGGAAATACAAAGGTTTTCTTGATACCTGTTTTTCACTCTTTATTTTTTAGCAAAATAATTGCTGTATACCCGGTATCAAATGAAAACCCATTGCAAGGTGCAGCTGATTTATTGGCTCTGTGTAGCTAGGGTTCTTAATGAACCTACAAGCCCTATATATCCCCGCAACCAGAAGAGTCCAGCAGATGTAACAGTATACTGCTTGCAAAAATCTGACATCGCAGGAAAAAGTTACAGAGTAAAACGTGGAGAGAAATGGCTGTTTTTTTCACCTCAATTCCAATGTTTTTTTATTTCAGCTGTTATTTTCTGTAGGAAAAGCTTGTAGGATCTACACAAACGACCCTTTGGTGAATTCAGACTTTTGTCTAATTTTCAGAAATGTTTAGCTTCTCAGAATGCAGCATTGGTTTCATATCCATGTCTGTCACTAACTGGAAGGAGGCTGAAAGCGTCAAAAATAGTAAAAATGGGGTATGTCCCAGTAAAATGCCAAAATTGGCGTGCAAAATGTGGTTTTCTGATTCAAGTCTGCCTGTTCCTGAAAGCCTGGAAAGATGGTGATTTTATCACTGCAAACCCTTTGTTGATGCCATTTCAAGCAAGAAAACCACACGCCTTCTTCTGCAGCCATTTTTACCCATTTAAAAAAAAAACTTTCACTGTATTTTGGCTCATTTCTTGGTCTCCTCCTGGGGAACCCACAAACTCTGGGTATCTCTACAATCCCTAGGATGTTGGAAAAGAAGGATGCAAATTTGGCGTGGGTAGCTTATGTGGACAAAACGTCATGAGGGCCTAGGCATGAAATGCCCCAAAAAGCCAAACAAAATGCTTGCCACCTGAGAGGGAAAAGGCCTGGCAGCGAAGGGGTTAAGGAAAACAGGGTGCATTTAAAAAACAAATTGCTTTAATGCAGGTCACCATCTCTGTGACTTTTGGCCATTCCTGATGGGTCACAAATTGCGACATGCCTCATTAATATTGATGAGACATGTCCATTTGGAACCCACTAGGAATCAGTAAATGTGTTTGAGACACATTATACATCGCTGTTTGCAACTTCCTAATTGTGAATCTCAAAGATTCAGATTTTTTTTAGTTTATTCGGTCTAAAATTAGACCATTAAAAAGGATAAAAACAAACCATACATACAAGATAAAACAAGAATCATAACCATCACAAAGGAGAAAAGAGGAGAAAAAAAATATACGATTTAATACACTCCTTGTCCAACAGACCAAATGTTAAATGATACTCCTTAGTTGATACCTCCTAGCTTATTGGATACCATTTACCAAAACAGTTTAAAAGGGAAATGGATAGTATATTATATCTTTTCTGATGTTATAAAAACGGTTCTAATGCAAATTATGCATAAAAAGTGGTTCGTGGTACTTCATAAAATAGTTCGTGCTTGCAATAATTAAAAACCAAACATTAAAAAGGGTACCATAGGGTTAACCTCATTTCTTGAATAAATTATTCATGGGAATTAAATCTTGCCATTTGCAAAGTGCTATATGCTACGATACTATGAGTCAATTAAATGAGAAAACCCAATAAAAAACACAGACAAGAATAAAATCTAATATAATAGGTAAAACAACGCAGATAATCGTATTTAAGTTCCCTAACCGTCTGAAATCCTCGTCCACTAGCTGCTGGACCTCTCTTCAGCCAGTAGACTAGGGTCTAAAATAGTCCTACTACGAATTGTCCATGCTCCTGACAGATATTTGGAAACAGAGCTTACTATCAACGTGGAAGTATCATATTTGCATAATCTGTAGGCACTAGTTTGATCATGCAATAGCAATACCTTGCACAAAGGGATAACCCATTTTCCTCTAGGACATTTATACAAGGGGCAGAAAAATAAAACATGCTCAGGAGTTTCTTTACATAAATGGAAGTTTATGGATTTATCAGACATGGGACTGTTGGTTGACCAACGGGCCGTAAAGCTATTAACTGCTAATGTTCTGTATCTGAGCTGAAGGAATAAGGCTCGGGCACGTGCTGGTATGGGGAGATCCAGGAAATTCTCAGGCCGGGGTTCGTGTTTGACCAGCAGGAACTCTGCTGTCAGCCGCCCTGGCCCTTTACAATGAAATGACTCATCGTAAATTTTTCCCCAATATCGCTCTTTGATCAACAATCTAGCGTTAGCAGGAATCATCTCTGGATTCTCCCAATAATGGGAGAAGCCCAGCTTAACCCAGGCTGATTTCATCTCCCTCAACCAACAAACTTTTTCCCATCCCTGGAAAGGTGGTATAAGGTCTTTGATTGCTGACCTAAAGGGCTCGAGTTCTTCAGTTTTCCATAATCGGACCCAATATAGAAGTGGCCTTAAGCTTGCTGTGTCTTTAATACTATTTATACCCAGGTCTAATCTTAGGGGAATCATCGGCGTGCCCTTCCCAAGCCTAAATATGTGTCTGAAAAAAATGTTTTCTTTGGTTTGGAGGGTATCCAATTGTCTGTATGAACCCCAGAGTTCCCTCCGTACAAGGCAGCAGCACGGATTTGGACTTTATAGATTTCGGAAATAGGGATCAGAGGGGGGCTTACTACGGTATTAACCTTTCATTCTAGCACTCCACCTCTTTGGCTGATAATAAGTGCCCCTTTTCTTTAGGCTGCATCCCAACTTCCCTTGTCTGATAATCTGATTTAAGAAGTCGTAAATGGGACTCTTCGTACATGTGGCCCAAAGTTCTTAAGTAGGTCAGTTGTTTAGTGCCCATCAACAGCACAGGATGTGGTATCATCAAAGATCAAGACATGCTTTCTCATTCTGAGTGACTGTTCAGAGTTGAGTCATTTGAAAACAGCTCTTTGGATATCTAACTATTTAGTGTAACATGGGGATCTGGGTTTTCCATTTGAAGGAATGACACATAAAACAAATGGAAGTGAGTTCAGAACGGAAGAATTGCTGGTATCTTTGGGCCAGATGTACAAAGCATTTTCCAGTCCCAAATTGCCCAAGTCACAGAATCAGGCCATTTGAGTCTGTAAAAATGCTTTTTCTACTGTGAAAAATGTGATTCTGTAACTTGTTTCTGAATCACATTTTGCATTTTTCATTTGGTATTTAGGGTGTCAATGCCAAATACTGAATCATTATGGTATGTCTTACTGTTTTGTGATCCAATTCCGATTGCAAAACAGTAATACTTAAGGCATTTGAAAATGGGAAGTGGTCGCTTAGGGCCACTTCCCCTTTGAGAATGACAAAATAAAATTTAAAGCAGGCAGTGGTGGCACGGCCCACTGCTTACTCTTAAAAAACTAAACTGGAAAGTCTATTTTTTTTTCTTTATCAATGCATCCCATTTTGCTTTATGGAAAATGGTCTGCATTTAAAAAAAGTAGATTGCTTTATTAAAAAGCAGTGACAGGCACGGTGATCTGCTGACATCTGCAGGCTACCCTCCATGTGATTGCTGTGATTCCTTATGTGTCACAAATTGTGATCTACCTCATTAATATGCATTAGTTAGATCTATTTGCAACACATTAGGAATCTCTAATGAAACTTAAATTTCATATATTAGGAATATCGATTTCCTAATTGCGATTTGGAGAGAGTTGCAATAAGGAAATCGGTATTCCTAAAGTTAATACATCTGGCCCTAATCTCTACGAACATAACATGCCCAAATTCTTTCTACTAGTTTTTAGATGTACCTTTGGCAATGGGATTTTATGCTCTTTCATACTAAATAATGACATTAAACAGGTTATACAACTCAGTACATGTACACCGCCTACAGATTCTGTCACACTTGCCCATCTTTTTTATCAGAAAGAAGGGTGTGAGTTTACACAGGAAGCGGTGAAGGGCAGGCTCAATGCAAAGCCTGCCAAAATGATCATTACTTGCAATTGTAAACGTCACTTGAAACGGGGAGAAGAGAGGACGTGAAGAGCTGCCTAAAAGAATAAGACCTTAGCACCCCCCTGGTCACAGAGGGTCAGAGCTTCAGTTGCTTGCTTACAAGATCCAGCAGCCCCTGCTCACACAACATGCGCTTCAAGGAAAGGGAAGTCAAGGATCAGAAGGTGACACTGCAGCAGAAATGAGGCGGGCATTGATTTTGAAATGTATATTAATGCCTGATCTACTAGAGGAAGACTGCCACAGAACGGATTGCCCAGGAAAGAACTGCGGAAGGGATCACACTGTTGATCCAAAAGAGAACAATGAAGACTGTGATCATCTGGATGACGCTCTTCTTTCCATATGGCTATTGGGCTGCAAGAGATCAAGAGGTGTCTGGAGCTGCGGGTCGGTCGCTGACTGTACTTTGTACATACTCAGGACACCTGAGAGGTAACAGTCATTACTGGTGTAAAGGGTATTACCGAGACTTCTGCTCGGTTCTTGTACAGACCACAGGCTCAGAGGAAAAGGTGAAAATGAAGCATTTATCAATTAAAGACTACCACAGCACTCACACATTCACAGTGACCATGAGGGCTCCTACGGAGGATGACTCAGGACCGTACTGGTGTGGGACTGAGAGATTTGATCGGGATGAAATGTCTTTTGTTCAAGTAACAATTTTATCAACTGGTACTAATTTTAAGCAAACCACCAGCTCATCAAACTTAAAAATAGCTACTCCAATATCATTGTCTGCCTCGCCTCCTATCACAGCAACTGTTCTCCCATGGAGTGTACATAAAGAGATAAACTCCACTGTTGTCGCCGTCACAGCATCTGCTCGCTCACAGTCATCACCTGAAGAGAAAGACTCCACTCCTGACACCACCACCACTGCTGCTGGTGACACCCAGGATATTGCAAGTACTCTTTCTGCTCAGATCTATCTCCTGTCCCTGGTACCACCTGCCCTGCTAGGGATGCTTTTAGTAGTAATTGTGATTTCCTGGGTATTATTAAGGAATAAAAAGAATTCCTTCGATGAGGAGGGATCACACAGGGATGTGGGCATGGGTTTGGTTAACATCCATCTGCAGGACATGTTTGAAAACCCGCTCTATGACTCAATAGAGCATGCGACAGCTGAGGATGGACTGCAGTTTATTCAATAACTAAAGGGTTTTCAGCTTCTGTAGTCCCCAAGCCTTACTACGGGGAGGTCCATAGTCTATATTCAGCAGCCAAGGTTCTCATCAAACTCAGCATTAGAGGACAGTCATCTGTGCACCAAGAAACGGACAGAACCAGAGCAGCCCTGCTGGACATTCAGAGCACTCAAACAGGACGGTCTCTACGGCAGGAAAGGTTGTTCACAGGCAAGTGAATATCAATATGGCTAACGCACATTTACAGGACATGTTGGAAGACTCATTCTGTGCAAAGGTGGATATTCCAATAATCGTGAATCAGGCTCCAGTGTACTCAATGATTGAATGCGTCCCAGCTACAGCAACCCTTAACACCACTACGAGGACATCCAGTTCTTGTATTCAGTATTCAATCCTCCCACCAACTCTAAAGCAGGACAGTAGCCAATCTTCATGCTAGGAGAGTTGAAGAAACTGTTCAGTGGTGCGAGTTATACCAGATACTCTGCATTGATGGCACCAAATGAAAGCCTTTCAATGATTAGAACAGACTCTTTGCCATCTATATTCGCCACCAAATCAACATGTTCTGTGATGCCTCGAGGTCCACAGGGCCAATATCTTGTCTGATTATCAAAAGATGGCTGTACAAGAATGGAGACATGTTTAGAATCATGTAAAAAGTATTTGTAATATGAAATCTGCATGCTACACTAGCATCCTACTAACAGCTCATATGACTGAAGCTTAAACTGTAGATATAAAGCATCCATCCCATAGCCTTGGTGGGGCATTTGTAGGGTAAGAACATGGATAAATAGTACTTTGGATAGCACTGCTACCAAGAATGTGGAATGTGACTCTCATTTTAATGGCATGTCATATCTTTATTATCAACACGTTTTTGTTAAAAGTGTCTGACTTTGTTTTTTAAAATGTAAAGTAAATGTTGTTTAGTATATTGCATGTTTTAACATTTCATAATAATTCCTGTTCTTATATATTTAACCTTGCCTTTGGTTTGCTGAATTCACCACTGCCCTTTCTCTCTTACCGAACTAATTTTACCAAGTGATACTCCCCTCTGCCATGTTATACTCGTGACCTGGAAGGTGAGCTAGGACCACCCAAGAAAGTTAAATTAGAGGAGAAGCAGAAGCAGCAAAGACTAAAATAATGCAAAGTAGACTCCATTCATTTTCCTTGAGTTGAACATTTTTTAGTAATGCAGATCATTTGTGAATTGTGGGATATTTTTTCAAAAACCGACACTGCTCCATAGATCTCCCTGATCGGTCAGAAGTGAAAGAAAGGCTACTTTTCTTTCCTTTCTCAGAATGAGATTTCCCCAGGATCCTCAGAGGTGTGTGATGTTTTGCACCATGAGGGCATTTCTGATTTTCCTGCCTGCTACTAGAAACTCCAAAATTTGTGTAGGTCCTATGATATTAAATTTAAAACCATAGTAAATGGGCGAAGGAGCGTAGATACCTTTCCTCTGAAATGTTGCCTTTTCAACACGTGGACTAAAGGAAAAAACAGGTCTGGCCCCCGTGAAAAAATTGTATCGCATTCTTATTCAACACAATCCGTCTAGATCATGTCGTCACGAAAAATATTACCTCAACGATTTTTAAGTCTGTCTGGGGATTAAATAGATGGATAACAATTATGTATTACTATCATTATTAAGTTGTTTCAATGTATCCCATCAAGTAGACTTCTGCTAGTGGCGCTGCGAGCACACGGATGCCAGTGAGCCTGAGTCTGCCTGCCATGTCTGTTCGTTTGTTCAGATTTTTCTTAAGGCGCTAGCATGCCACCTACAGCAACATTCTGACCTGACGAGCCGCACTCATACCCAAGCGCTACAACAAATTGATATTCAGAAAGTCGTAATGTGCAGAATCCTTGCAGGCACTCGTATACCCAAATGCATTTTGGTGCTAGGAATATATGTCAAAAATTATCAAACTTAAACTTCCAAAAACCTATTGGATACAGGCTAAGAGGGCTGTGGACTGTGGACTGCATGCCTGCAAAAAGAAAGAACAGTGTTGTTAATCTATGCAAGACCTGTCAATCCTATAGTAATAAAATTATGCACATTGTCTGTATGTGCCCTGCTTTGTTGGAAGAAAGGCATATACTTTTAAAACCGCATTCCCAGGCACTGGGCATACCTTTCCGCAGACCCGCAGACCCGCAGTAATCGCCTGTCTCTGCAGAACATCTCATCCTGGCAGGGAGGATTGTGACATTTATGCAGGCGTTTGAAAAGGCATTGAACAATATTCTCCATTGTGATTAAAACATTAACCAGGCCTTTATTGATCCAACACCTCTTTCAAAAGGCTCCTGCCTGGTTAAGCACGCCTTAAATATACTGCGACTAGTTTTAAATTCAGACTCTTGATCCGTAAAAGCAAGAGTTGCGGATAATGAATGTATTATGAATTGTGCCTGTGATCTGCAACGCAGTAGTCAGTATTTTATTTGCGTCATGCACTTTGGAGGGTTTAACATCCCTTTAGTGAGGCATGAGACAAGCCTTAAAAGCAAGAGTTGCGTCAAATGGACGTAGTTTGAAATGTGGCTGTGGTTCTAGAGGCAAAAATTCTTATAGCAATTTACTTACTTCATACTTTGTGGTCAGCAACGGTCCAGACACGCATGTTTTATTATGGGCGAGCGCAAAGCGATCCGACCCATGCTGTAATCTGTCTTTGGGCTTTTAACCACGCCCATGTTACATCAGTCACTTTCATTGGTTCGTGGGCTTGCCTTTTAAAATCAGCTTGCTTTCATTTGTGAAAGACATGCATTCGTCATGCCTTTTCCGGTGTTTAGCCCATCTACACAGCAACAGTAAACTACTGAAACCCTTCGAGGCTCGATGTTTTCAGCATGGTTTCTGGACTACTTTATCCTTTTATTTTCCACGCAGCGCTATCGAACTGCGGTTTACATAGTGCAATCATGCTTGTTTTTTCCGTTTTCAATTTCAGCGCAATTGCTCTGCATTTTACATAGCGCGATCGTGCTGTGTTTTTTTTCCTTGTAATTTGTGTGGCAAGAAAAGTCCATTTAGGAGTTTACAACGCTAACAGCTCTAACTCGAGCAAATGCGAGACCTGTTGCATTACAAATGCTTGTATCTTTCTGCTAGGAAGCTGGGCTCCGCTATCTGTTTAAACTGCACAACCCAATTAGTTTTATGAGAACTTACTTTTAATTATATCGCCGGTACAAAATAGTTAATAGACGCATATATTTTAAAAAATTTCATGCAGCCTTCCAGTTGTTCTTTAATGAAGCGGTGCGGCTTCAGACACAACAGTGTTTTCATTTAATCAAGGCCCCATGCTAATTACCTCCATTTGTGTTCAGTACCTACTGCTTGCCATCTGTGTCTCCTTCTGACTGCAGTGGATTTTATGCGGCAGACAAACAGTGTGTTCTAATGCCGACTACCGTATTCCCAAAATAGGGCATTAAGCAGAGGTACCGCTAGGGGGCGATGCGAACGAGTGATACAAGGCTGTCCAGAGCCAATCCAAATGTCAGAAAACGGAAAGGGTTGACTGAGAAAGAAAATTAATTGCACTAAATAGAAAACCGCAAAAAGAGGCAAATCTTTTGTCCATGTAACGCACCTAACCACGAATGACAATCTATAACTTAACACCCATTATATACTGAGAAGGACTTTAATATTAAAAACAAAAAAAATTCAAAATGTATTATTTTCAAAAATGATTTCGCTACAGAAACGCAACGCTGTTTGAAATTTAAAATACAAAGTCAAACAGATGACATTAACATTTTGATTGTACTTTATTGTGCCTCGGCCAACCAAGGAGGAAGATTGTGCCAGCCTCCCTATTCACGTGGTGTAAATGAATATTTTTACTGCACAGGAAATAAGATGCTGGAAAAAAACGCCATTGTAGACCAGTTCAAATAAAAGGTTTTTGATAACTTCAAATGAAACAGAACAGACTATTTGAAAAAAAATATCTAAGTGCATGTGAGATTCTGGGCAGGAGTGTTATTTTTCTCATGTATGCAAAGTTCGCATTGACTTCTTGTGCGGCTACTTTATCCGAATAAGTGAAATGATAATTTTTGTCAATGCTTAATTTGCAAATAAAAATGTGCTGGTGCCCAAAGATCTCCTTTGAAACACGTGGCTGCTACGATTAAATGTGTGAGAACAGAACACTTTGGGACACAGTCACTGACACACTGATTTGCTTAGTGCAAAATGCCATTTATTTAGGACAGGAGTGCATGTTATACATAGCATTAAATATACGGAACTTCAAAACTCTAAACTTTAAAAAAAAAGACCCTTTGAACTTCTCTCCATTCCTCTATTCCCTTCATTCTTTCACTATGCCTCCGTTCACTCATCTTCCACTTCAATTCACCTACACATTACCCTTTTCCTTTCATACCCTGCTTGCTTCGGGCATCCCCCACGCTATCATCCTTCACCTGCTTCTTTCTCCCCCCTGGAAGGGAGGTCAGGCCCGCATCTGACTCTCCACCCTACCCCATCTACTGGCACACAGCACAAACCCGTTAGGTGTTTTGCTGCCCCACCAGCGAACCAACTGCAACATTGCAACCTCATAACGCTTCTTTGAGCCACACCTTTTCACCCAACAAATCCCCCACAATCAAGCGCAGCTCCATCAGATAGTATGCATTACCCAGTTCTGAAAGATATACACCATCGGCCCGAAACAGACCTGCTTCCCCCTCTGCAATGTCTTCATGTTTCAACACTTTAATACCATGTGTCCAGCAAACAAACCCTCATTGCCCTGTTGAGCTTCCTCCAAACCCTTTCAATAGCCCCATGCTTTACCGCCCCTCTCCACTTTCTTCTGGGTACAAACTCCGTGCAGACTACGCAAGTACCATGCATCTTCTGACAAATCAACTCCAGATCCCGTTGTATATGTTGCAGTAAGGTGAGCCCAGAAAGCCTTACCAGATTATTTTCCCCCAGGTGCAATATCAGCAGATCTGGGCAACCCCAGTTTGGCATGATGGATGTTCAAATAGGAAGCAGGTTACCCCACCTCATTCCGCATTTTCCCCACCATGCAACTTTGTTTCGGCAACTCGGAAGTCCCAAAGATCGTCCATAGATCTGCCGCTTGGCATACTTCGCTGCCCAATGTACAAATGAGTGACCCATCATCCAAGTGACCATTTTCCCACTCCTGGGGCCCTCTACGCAATCTGCAAGTAGAATAAATGTCAACAGGATTTGCAAACAAAACACTTGCAATAATCATCATTTGTTTTCCTCCCCCACCAACTCAAGGCCACACATATCACTCGTAGCAGCTGGATCTCCACCTGCCAATCCGTTTGATCTGAGCCCAGTCCCAACCCAACTGTGCAGCCGCAGTAGCTGCGCCTATTCGAAAATAATGTGTCCCATAGCACTGTGCCCTTCTTCCTACACGTCGCAGCGCTGTCCGCAACACCGCCAACAATTGAAAAGCCGTCACCTTCTCACCATTGGCATGCCTAAACACTCCATCTATGCCCATATGCATCTGTGTCTGGAAAGAAAGCCACTTCCTCACTGGACAAGAGGGTGTATTCCCCTCTTTCTTCAACCAAACCCACTTTCCCCGTCTCATCTGGTCAGTTTTGGATTTCCACAGCCATATGCCCATATGTTCCCCGCTCAAACAAACATCAGCCGCTTTCACTCCTACTGCTTTCCCCACTCCCAAAAGCTCCGACATGTGAAAAGCCCCAAAAAACATCCACACCACGCACAGACGAAAACGCCAGCCCATGTGCATCAGAACAACAAACCGGCAACACATGCAACAGCTGCAGCAATAAATCAAACATGATGGGTTCTCTTGCCTCCCTCCCTACAGTCCCCCTGGACCTACCCCACCCTTTCAACATTCTCCCTAGAATATCATCCTTAGCTGGGTCCCAACCAAAAAACAACTTTCCATAAAATGAAACACCTGCCAACTTGCCCCCAATTGTGGCGGGCGACAAACCTCTCCTGATTAAGAACAAAACAAAACGCAGCGTACGAGAATGCAGCACTGACTCATTCTGCACTCAAAAATTCCCTTCAAAATTTTCAAAGCTGTGAAATTCCAACCATGCCAGACGGCAATTTTTTTGGGTGGATTCTGCCAGCGACATCTCTACCAGTTTAATTATCCTCACGCCCCCACTCCCAAATGTCGGCCGGGACCGCCGTCTTGTGCCGATCTGCTGCTGGTGCCAAACTGCGAAAACGGTGCCACTGTGAATGAGACAAGGAATCTGCAATAGCATTATTTACCCCCGGAATGTGCACAACTTTAAATACGACATTAAGTGACAAACATATGAGCATGAAGCATCTCAAGAGGTGCAACACTCTCACATCCTTTGCCCTCTGCCTGTTCACTAGTTCCAACACTGTCATATTGTCCACGTGAAACACCACCGTCCTGTTAGCCAGTTCGCCCCTCCCCCAGACCGTCAAAGACACCAACAGCGGAAAAAACTCCAAAAAGGCAATACTCCTACCTTGTTGCAACCAACGTGCCAGCCACTGTTCCACACACCACCTTCCATCCCAAAAAAGACCAAAACCAGTAGTTCCCGCAGTAGCCGAAAAAAATGTGTACCTGCCGGATCGTATCTTCCTCCCGAAACATCATGAAGACCCCATTAAACTGAGTCAAGAAAGTTTCCCACACTCTGACATCCTCCCATAAACCCATCAACACTCTTATCCTGTGATGTGGAAGGGAAGTGCCTGGCATGGCAAGGCCAAGGCGCCTGCAAAAAGTCCTGCTCCCCTTTACGACCCTGCATGCAAAATTAAGGTAGCCCAACAACTGCTGCGCACTGCGTAATTCAATCTTATGCAATGATTGCACTTAACTAAACAATTCTAAAATCTCTGCAACCTTCCTGAGTGGCAAACGAGCTAAGAGGCTCCCCGTGTCCAGCTCAATTTGCAAAAAAGTCAATACGCAACTTGGCCCCTCACTCTTCTCGGGGGCCAATGGAACACCCATTTCCCCTGCCTATCTCTCAAAGCATGCCAATGCCCATCCACAAGCATTCGAGACATCCTTCCCCACGAACAAAAAATCATCCAGATAATGAGTCACCTCCCGATGTCCGCACACTTTCACAAAAACCCACTACATGAAGGTGCTAAACATCTCAAAAAGTGCACATGAAATGGCGCATCCCATCAGGAGGACTCTGTCCATAAAAATTGCCCCATCCATCTGCATACCCAACAACCCGAAATCCTCTGGGTGAATGGGCAAAGGCCTGAAAGCTGCTTTGATGTCACATTTTGCTAACTGGGACCCTTTTCCACATCCCCGAACAAGCCGGATGACATCGTCAACGGAGGCATAAACCACCGGTGTATATTCAGGAGCAATAAAATCATTTACCAACACATAGGCCAATTGAAAAAGGGGCCCGCAATTCTATCTTCAGCGACTTCCTTTCCCAATTTATCCGCTACCACCTGTGGCATATCCCTGGCAGACCGCAAATTGCCTGCCCAGCTCCTGTGTCTCGGCCCTTGGTAACCTATCTGAAACCCTTCCAGAAAACCCCATTCCAGCTTGTTCGCCAAGTCCCTGTCAGGGTAAATGCGAAGCCATGGCCGCAATACCGCCAGCTTAATTGGCGTAGGCGCCCTTTGGCGCAGGAGCGCCTTGCATCCCTCTGCAGCTAGCCGCTCTCCTCTGTTCAGCTGGGCTATTGAGGGAAAAACATTGTGTGACCGGGTGCTTACTCCCGCATTTAGAGCACTCATGTTTGAATTTGCATGGATGTCTGGAGCAGAAACCTTTATTGAAATTCTAACATGCCCCTGAGGTAGGAATCTGAGGTCGCTGTCCCATCCCCACCCCGGCTGGGGTGGGACGGTACTGAAAAGGCTTATAGATCACTGGGAGACCACTAGCAGTATGAGTGGAGGCCGCCGAATGTGAGGAAGCCATCCATTGCATCCAAAGCTCGGAGTCCACATCCCCCCAAGGCTTGTCCGGATTCACACTTACCCTCCTCATCATAATTGAGCCAGGCAAAACTCCCAAAATGCATTTGTGCCTTTCTTATGATTTCCTTACATTTGAAGAGCGCGATGGCCCTGTCAGAAAACTTCCCACAATATATACTAGCATATATTAGAAAAGCAGGAGTCCAATTATCCATAGTAACTGGCACCCGGGATCGGGTAGCTAACTCCCATTCCTCCTCTTTTGAACCTTCCTTCGCTTTTATGTCCCTATGCAACAGTTTAAAAACATCGACATACTCATGCCGCCAAATCTGAGCCTTCATTTTGTCTGCCGCATGTGAACCCAACGGCATCGCCAAACCCATGTATGGAAGCCTCCTCTTATGTCCATATCCCACTTTGTCTTCCCCATCTTTTTCCGGCGTCGTTGTGCTCGCACTTTCGCCAATACCAGCAGCGTCCTGCCGCAATAACACAAGCCTACCCCTACCTGTGTCGCACTAGACACAGGCGCTTCCTGAATGGAATGATCACCTACCCCAATAGACTTGTGCGTTTTTGACACAGCTGTACCATGACCACTACCCCATACCGACCACCATTCACCCTTACCTTGAACTCGGGGCACGGCCCTGTGTGCTGCCATCAGCACCTGATGCCCTCGCTCATCCTTGAGCGCCACCCCTTGTGACGCTCCATCCACCGCTGTCCACTGTAGAACAGAAATGAAAGAGGGGGTTGCTCCGCTCCTGTTCCCTTTTTCCCCCCTTTCTCCTGGCTCATCCCCCCTTTGCGAATCTCCCCTTCTTCCCATTCATCCGACTCCTCCTCGTAATCCAATTCCACAACCACCTCCTCGTCCATAGCACACTTGTCCTCCACACCTCTCTCGTCCATTACCTCACTCCATTCGTCTTGCTCCCGTCCCGCGTGGCGCCTACCACCTCTGCTTTCAGCACGGTCCTGCGGTGTAGAGAAGGCTGCGGAGGACCCCTCTAGTGCTTCAGACCATCGTCCGGAGGCCGTGTTGTGCCCCGTTGGTGTCATCTTCCTACTGCCAGCCTACTTTGCTGGCTTGTACTGTCCGCTCCTCTCATGGCCGTGTGCGCCACTCGTGTCCATCCCGCTGGTTGACCCCTCGGCCGGATGATCCCCTTGCATACCCTCTCTCTCATTTTGGATCCATACCCAACTACCTAAACCATCCCGTGGTGATGTGCCAGATGCAGTCCTCTGACTCCCCACCTTCCTTTTTGGCTGCCGCCCCCCTCCAAAGCCGCTTTCCTGTCCCTGCACAGCTGGGCCAACCTCTCCTCTGTCTCTGCCACTGCCTTCCGTTGTTCACGTATCCTGGCCTCAATGTCCAAAGAGGACCAATCTTGAGTCGCTTCCGGACCTGAATCTCTCTCTGGGACATCCAGACAGGGGCCCCACATGTCCTAGGCCCTCCTCCCAATGCACCTCACCCACACTAGTGTCTAGCGATGCCTTAGGGGCATGCCTGCCCCAGCCCGCCCCTTTCTTTGAGGCAGGAGCCCCACTTGGCCCCCCCAGTGCAGGGCCACTTGGCACTACCCCACTATCTATGTTTGGGGGGCTGCCCGAGCCAGTAGGGCCAGCCCCCAAGCCAGAAACCAAATTGGGAGCCTGCCCTTGCCCTTCAGTGGCAGGCTCCAACACTACCCTTGCGGCAGCCTTTTCAGGAGGCCCGCCTCCCTCCACCTGACTCTTATTAGGCCCCCCATGGCTCCTAGCAGCAGCACTAGCTCTGCGTCCTCTCCCCCCAGCCGACCGTCTCTTTTTTGGCCTCTCAGGGGATGTGCAGGCCGCGATCGCGGCCGCGACACCACGGGATGCCGCGCACACGGGGCGCGACATCCCTACTCAGGCCTGGTCAAGAACACCAGGCCTGAGTAGATCGGCACGGCCGGCTCTGTCAATAAGGGGAAGCGCGGCCCGCACCGCAGCGAATCTCTCCAGCGGAGAGACTAGACTGTGTCTGCTCTCCGCTGGACACTCCCCAGGCAGTGTAATCCTGAAGCCATCTCGGGCCTCTTCAATCCATTTTCAGTCACCCCGTGCCTCTCCAGATCACTCTTGCAGCTTTCTGCCTTTTCCCTTTGTGACCATATGGTCCACTTTTAACGAGGGAGCTTGCAAACTATACAAATGTCCCTGTTTTTCATTGGGTGACTAGAGAAACAGCTCAAGCTTTAGGGAGAGTAGGAGAAATAACACAGTGGGGAAAGTATTCATGTAATGTTTCTGTAAATAGTTCGAATCCAGGCAAGTTCGAGGCCGGTTTTTATGTTTCTGCAGCTGATAAAACAAACACAAATTGAGTTAGCTGGCCATAATATCATTTGCTATTCCGGGGCACTCAGCCCACCATACCTTAAGGCTCTATAATATCTAAACAAATAGTATTTCAATTAGTTTTGAAAAGCCAAACGCGACACAAAGATTAAACCTTTTGAGTGAGATATTATGGTAATTATCATGGAAAACCCTCTTTGTAAACAATGAGTTGAGTCGAAAGCATGTTCGCTTTTCTAGTAGCCTGAAAGATTTACTAGCAGGAACTGGAACCCTTTTCACACTATTAACAACAAAAAAACACGGAGCCACAGAAGATCGAAACAAGAGAGTTGGTCTTGACTTACCGATTTAGTAAACACTTCCTGATTAGTTCGGAAGCTGCACAACCCTCTCATTTCTTACAGAAAGCAAAGGCGAATGTCCCTATGTTAAATATGTGCCCACTGATGTGGAAAAGTCAGGATTTAAGAGCTTCCCTAACTATATGGAGATAGTTATCTTTACTTGAGGCTGTCTGATCGAAGATGGTTCAAAGAGCTTAATTACATTTGGCGTTTAGTGCCATGGCAATTGTCAGTGCAGTCACTGGAGCTCTGAAAATAATAATTAACGTGAGAAAATACCAGCTCACATACTATGAAAGCATTCCAGATACACTTTTGTCATTTTGCTGTGTGCGAATAACAATGAATACAACCCGGGAAAAAATTAAAGGAACCCCATGTGGCAGATCCATGCTCTCTTGTTTTGTCACTATTCTAAACCTGCTGGAAGGGCTGCATCAAGAAGAGACCCTTCTAAACAACTTCACTGCTTTTCAAATAACCATTTGAAAACACATGCACCAACTAAAACACACAAGTGCAAACACTCTATCCATAGACAAGAATGAAAATGGAAAACTACTAACATACCGATAACTCGAGAATCAAACTCCCTGCAACACTGCCAATGAAGCTATCAACAGAAGGCAAACACTCTTTAAGACAGTCCGATCCTGCACCAACATCCTGTCTGACACTTCTATCCCACACTCCCCAGACGAGGGTAATGCCATTCACTTCTCCCAAAGTGAACAAACAGAGGACCTGACAGCACACTGAGAACACTAAGCTTGCTTCCCCACATAGACTCACCCCTTCGCAAAGCGCAATGTAATGGTCACTCTTCAAAGCCATACTTCTAGCAGATCTCACCAACTTAATGAACTCTGCAGAGCCAACTTGGATGAAGATAATGTGCTTTCTTGGTAATTTTAAAGCCCTTTCCGGAGAAGCTCTCCCACTAATATTTGCCATTCTCAATGCCTGCCTCACTATGCATTCTCCCAGTAACGTTCAAGATAGGTCAGATCCTCACGTGCCTCATGAAACCCACACCAGAGCATGATTATCTTGCTAGTTACTGGCCCATCACTGACCTACCTTTTTACAGTAAGATCGCTTAAAAATCACTCTTCACTTAACTCTAAAACTACATCAACCTTAACAATCTCCTCACAACTACCAATATGGCTTCAGGTCATGCTTCAGCACAGAGACAGCTGACATACAAATCACAGAAGATGCTAGTGATACATACCTCTACTTGAAAGTTTCCTCCACACCAGAAATGCTATGTCTCAAACATTGCCTGCACCTCTTCAAGACCTGTATGTCCAGCACATATCTGAAGCTCAAATCAACCAAGACAGATGTTATGTAATTTGCTAAAAACAATAAGCAACACATAGTCAGAAAGTGACTCAGTTACATTAATCTGGATGGATTCAAAAGCAAAATTTCACCCAAGACAGGTCACTTAGATTCAACCAGGACACTAACCTCTCCCCCGAGGAAAACTGTGCCAGCTCTCTATACTAAAGAAAGTGAAGCTGTTACTACCAGAAAGCGACTTCAGAATTACTTTCAAACCCTCTTTCCAGAACGAAAGGAATTCCCTGCACCATGGCCTACCGAGACTCAACAGTCACTACACTTAAGGGCATCCTAGAAGCTTTTGCACATCATTCCCTTCCATTGGCTCCACCTGCTGGTCCAAGCCATCCTCAAAACCAGCAAGGAGGGGGGTTCTCCCACTAACCTCAGTGAGTCTGGGAGTTTAACATTAATCTAAAACAAACAGTACTTCACAGTTATTTACAGCAACATCCTAAAGCGACAAAACCAGTCACTAGACCATAAATTTACAATAACCCCTACAGTACTGTTTATCATTCCCCTTATAGATTTTGTGATAATTCTTTTCATACAAAATCCTCACACAGATGTTGTTGCAAATAACTGTGAATTTATCCCCCAGAGACTACTGTTTGTTGTAAATTGATCTTCAAAAACAGCTGCATCATTCACAAAGCCATCACAACCAGTACCTCAGCATTATCTCGCTCACAAGCTCACTATCTTAGGTGGCTCTCGGCACACCCAGAGCCAAAACACCATAACAACAAAGGCAAAGAATTGTAAAAAAGTAAAACAAGGGATCAGGGGTTCTCCATCTGTGCTTCAGGATCAGGAACAACATCAGAGTCGCCCAACCCTGCTCCAGTTAAGGAAACTGCACAGGACAAGTTTTGTTAAAGAACACTACTTCAAGATGCAGTAACATTTCTGCTTCAGGAGCCCAGCTACCCTTTGAATCACTTGTTGACTGCATCTTTTGCTTTATCCTGCAGGGCGCCCAGAAGTCTTTTGGTTTTGTTTGCGCTATACAAATACCGCACACATGCATACAACAGAGAAGGCAGTAGATGACTACCACATTCAGTACATTAGCTAAAGACCCGAAAAGCAAGTTATTTTTGGACCTTATTTTGAGTTTGATAGACAGTGTAATCCATAACAAATGTGGTGGATGTCTCATTCACCATAAGTGCACTATAGTCATTGGTACTTGTAATATTATGAATGGGACATTCCCCACCATTGTGACGAGAATCTGTCTATAAAACACAAAATCAGGCCTTTACTCACCAAGATCTAGGCATGGTGAACGCTTGAGTAAACCTTGCAGACATTTATAGTTTCAATTATGATTTAGGTGAGTGTGCAGTGCAAGAAACCTCTTGACGTATTCAAAAGCAAAGTTTGAGATAATATAACTATTGAGTGAATCCCAGAAAATTTGCCTGATGTTATGTAGACAGTAGCAAAACCATTTCCCCTTCAAGTCCACATACTATTCAACACGTAATGCTTCATCTTCAAAGCTTTTACTGGAAAGAAAAGAGGATACATTTCAATAGCTTATTACTTCAAGCCATGTCTTTTCAAGAAATAGAGAACTGAACAAGAATTTCACACAACCTACACCATGTACACACACACAGTCTGCTACAGGCTTCTCCTGTCACTCTGTCCTAGTCACCTCAAAGTCACCAACAAACCTGCTAGCTGGCTATACAGCAATGCTCTACTGTTCCTTCACAGCTTGACATCTTGTAGCTAAGCCACAATTATCACTCAACCGTGTTTATGACTATTGCACCTATAAAGTGAACTTTATAGCACTACGTTGCTCCTTAGAGCTACATCTCTGAAACCTAAGTACCTCAAATACAATAATCGGTGTCCATTTATTTATACCTGCTAGTTTCACCACTGCCACACATGAGCACCTTTATTGATGGTTTCATCTGAGATGAGAAAATGGACAGAGACCTAAACCATACCCACCTTGCCCATGAATGACACGTTGTTGTTTTAGCATGGACCAGGCCCAGGAATTGTATCAGAGTACCGTTCATGGAATAGCATTCATAACTTTAAAACAAAGTGCAGAAATTGATGGGTGTATATACCTACAACATAAACAGATCTCATGAATCCGTTTTAGAACAATGCTTACATGTAGTATAGTCAAGTTTTTCTAAAAATATGTCTTACATATATAATGGTGCTTGATGGTTTAATGATCTAATCACTATTCAGTAATGAATATTCAACAAGGAGATCCACAAATAGATGTACTTGTAAGGTAAATTTGCATTAGTGGTTGTGGAGTGAGCAGCCTATTATAAATATGAGCATTCACTTCCAAAATCAACACATATTTAGAGAAAATCAAGAGGCTCCTGAAAAATAACTGATGAATAGTAGAGCATTCGGTTTCTCCAGTTTTGGATCTTTCATAGATTCACATGCTTGAATATTCCCAATTGTCGAAGTGGGAGTCCCATGGTACCTTAATAAAGCACTGTATATCAATATCACAGGCCATAATGGGAATGACAAGTCTGTTCAATAGCCTATCTACATCCTTTTTAGGTCGAACATTCAAGACCTCTTGTATATACTTTAGTATATAATTCTTTGTGGGCTCTTCGCCTTTTCATTTGTTTGTTTGTGTCCTTAAAAAATCCTTCCTTGTTAGGAGTCAGATCTTCCTTTTTGTCCCTCCTTTTCATCAGTTGGACACTCCCAGAGAGCATGGCCTCAGTACTTGTACCCTTCCACATGTCCCAATGTAGCATTTGTTTAGGAACTACTTTTCCTTTTCTCTAAAAGCATTTGACCAGAGCGCTGGGTGTTTTTAGTCCCTCCAGGTCTGTTTCAGTAAACACGGTCATAAATTATGTTCTTCTCTCATTACATTTGCTGTGCATTCAAAGACCAAGGTGAAATGTTAGAGGCTGTTTTCCGAGGGTGCCTGTTTCCGCCCCTGCAGTGCAAAGAGAATTGTGTCAGGACCACAGCTATTTACATCCAGTTACGAGCTGACAATAACAGAGAAAATCGCTACCATTATGATTTTTAATGTATATTTATCCCTTTTTAAGATAGCGGCCGCACGTCATGCGTGATGACATCATTAACGTCATGATTTGGCGTCTCATTTCTTTCACCGTTGCTTGTGTTTTTTAAATTACTACTGGGTATGTGACACGGAGGGGCAGCAGACTTAAAGTCCTGATTACACCTTTTTCAAAACTATTATCTGACCTTATCGGCCACTACATTTCTTTCCATCTTCCTTTTGCTGGGTTTACTGCATACATAGGTATGAGCGCAAACTGTTGTCTTACTTCGGTCAGATTAACTGTAGCTCTGATAGCTGTTGATGCTTTACAAGTACACCAACAACCTATAAACCTCTGCTGACACTTGGCCTTAACATTAAAGACTTATGTAGCTGCACAGATGGTTATGAAATGTCACTGCCTTCTGGGACATAAAGTTCAACTGCTGTTAAATTAGAAAGCTCAACACAAGCTGTAAAACTAACAGTCCCAGAAGTCACAGTGTTCACAGCAACCAAAAGTTGTTTTCAGTCATTGATAGTGTTGCTATTAGCCACTGTCTGCACAAACTGAAAAGGACTGCATCAACCAGCCACCTTCTAGATACTGAATCCGCGCCGGTGCCCTGTGTGCATCGTTTACTTCACATTTTGTGCACGGCAACCTCGTTGGATACAGGTAAGTTGATGTCAATACATCTGGGGAACTCGCACCTCACAGGGCAGTTGGCCTACTCTCAGTCCCTGTGGTTTTTCCTCCCTGCTTCCTAGCTGTGTGTCACCTTATCAAGCTTGCTTTAATATACTGTGTTTCACTGCATCTCAGTTAGGGACAATTAGTGCTGCTTGTGAGGATGAGATGCGTCTGTTCATTTTTAGAAGGGATATGGCTGAGGTTTGGGCAGGATGGTTTCTTCTGGTTGTTTTGAGGCCAATTTCTTTGGTCACTGTCTGTAACGATGCAGCAAGAAAAAAATGTAATGAACACAGCCCCTGTTTAAGATTGATTTCAGCATAGCAATCACATTTTCATCTTTAACACTTGAGGCACTTCAGACTGTTGCATTTTTGCTAGTTTTTGTTTTGCTGCCTACTTGAAGGAGACAGCTGTGCAGTGTTGAATGTCGTTATGTGTAAAGGTGCTGCCCTGCACTGAAAAACTGCAGACAGGAAAGGCAGAGCATTGATTGCGCTATTGCTATGTATTGACAGAGGGGATTGTGAGATTTGTTTCTCAATATCTTCTACACTAAGCATTAAGCTTGTGAAAAAATGGCACAACACTTCTTTCAACAGATCTTCTGCTATATTTTTGCTATTGCATAAATCATGAAACATAATCTCTAATGATGCCTAATAGGCATGGCCACTGGAATTATGTGGAAGAGGAGAGACAAATTATGCTGCAGCTTTAAAACACATGGGTAAAAGACATAGGCCCTCATTATGACATTGGCGGTAAATCCCACTTACCGCCACGCTGGCTGCCACCAACTTACCGCCGTGATGGCGGATATCCGTCCACCATATTATGACACACACACACCAATCCGTCACTATTCAGCCACATACACAATTCCGCTAGTCCAAAGGTCAGTGATAGAGTTGCGGTATCAAAACACACACCACACCCACACACCCACACCACTATAAAACACACACCCACATTACCCACAACCCTTTACCATTACAAACCATTGGCAAAAGACAGACACCACAACCACAGACAAAACCAGAGCCACACACTACCTACACCTATACATCACCCACGCACCCCACATCACCCCCCCCAACACATCACCCTACACACCCTCACCTACACAACTCACACAACACTCATGGCACCACAAAGACACCCCTGATTCTCAGAGGAGGAGCTAAGGGTCACGGTGGAGGAAATCATCAGGGTAGAGCCACATCTATTTGGAGCACAGGTGCAGCAGATATCTATAGCTAGGAAGATGGAGCTATGGCGGAGAATCGTGGACAGGGTCAACGCCGTAGGACAGCACCCAAGAACCAGGGATGACATCAGGAAGAGGTGGAACGACCTACGGGGGAAGGTATGTTCCATTGCAGCAAGACACCAACTCGCTGTACAGAGGACTGGCGGTAGACCCCCACGTCCTCCCCCACAACTAACAACATGGGAGGACAAGTCTTGGCAATCATGCATCCTGAGGGCCTCGTCAGAGTAGGAAGAGGACTGGACTCCGGTAAGTCAACTCTATACTACTTCTACCCACCTACCTGCATGCCATCACATACCCCACCCTCACACTCTCCATCATATCACCACATCCCACACCCCCCACCATCACCTCCCACTCATCCCAGTGCCAAGCCCTGACCCCACTCACAGCCCTGCATGGACACCTATCACTAAAGCATGCACACTAGAGAGAATCAGCTATCCCACCACATACCAATGTACACAAGTGTAAACTGCCAGGACAAATACTACCAAAGAGGACAAGCCACGGATGCACAATATGTCAGACACAGAAACAATAACACAGCATTTACCTCCCCACAGGCACTCCAGCCAATGTCAGCGGAGAGGAGGTGCCAGCAATATCCAGTCCCCCCACAGAAGAGGCCCACAGTGATGACAGCAACCCTGGACTTCAGGATCTGGATGACCAAACTGGCCCATCAGGGACCTCTGGACAGACGGTTACCCAGGCCCAGACGCACACCACCACAGAGCTTCCCCCATCAGGAAACACCACCACAGCACCCACCCAGCGTACCCATACCTCTGTCCCCAGGACACATCAGTCAGCAGTGTGTCCACCTCTAGAGGGACCCCAGGGCACCCCTCATACCCAAGGCAATCAGCGACCTGGGGTCAGTGGCAGTGGGCACAAGGTTCAGGGGACAGAGGCACAGGACAACAGGGCAACTGGGAGGGGTGCTGTGCGCCAGGGGGAGGACAGGCACAGGGAACCGACTCTCCAGGAGGCACTTGCAGAGAGCCTGGGAGCATATCAACATTCCCAGGACACGATTGGCCAGTTCCTGGATAATGTGCAGGAGAACAGGTGGTTGCAGGAGGGACAGTATCAGGGGATCAGGGAACTCTTGCAGGCTATCAACACCACCCTGGTCTCCATAGCAGGGGTGCAGGCAGACATGGCCAATATTATGAGGGAGGCAGTCTCACAACAGCGGGCCCCTGCCACTAGCCAGACATCTGACCTGCCTTCCACCTCCACTGCCGCTGGTGACCAGGAGGCCCCTCCTCAGGACCAACAGTCCCCCAGCACCACTCCCCCTGCAGCAGGAGAACCACCCTGCAAACGCTCCCTGCCATCCAGACTGAAGCCAGAGACACTTGCCAAGACCTCTCCAGGAAATGAGACTCTCCTGATTGTCACCCTTGTGTCCCACCCTGTCACCCTGTCCACCTTGAACTGCCGTTACTCCCCTTCCTATGTCCCCTTGAACAATGCATCTATGCTACAAATAGACTGGAACAATACCCTGGACTTTCCTCCATCATCACCCCATCCTATTGCACTTGCCCCTCTTTTTCTTAGCACTTCAATAAACACCCTTGGAAAAAATAGACATATGAAGTATGTCAACTTTTTCAAAAATGTATTCATTTAACCAGGTTCAAACAATGCAATTCAACTGTACAGTAAATGAGCATATGTTAATAAACTGTAGCTGGCTGCAGTGATCACACCAGGAACGATTGTGAGGGACCAACATCTGCAAAATGAATTGCCAAACGGTACACTAAGTGGGCATAGAAGTGGGAAATAACTGCATGCCAGTGCCACAGAAATTAAAAATAATTACAATGAAATGTAAAGTAACACTGTCTTACCTGTGTGTCATTGGAAGTACTGTCTGATGACTGATTTTCTGTTGTCCTCATTCTCATCCTCTGCCTCCTCATCCTCACTCTCCACAGGGTCCACTGCTGCCACACGGGCATCTCCAGCCTTCTCCTCCTGCAGAAAAGGCACATGGCGTCTCAGGGCAAGTTTGTGCAACATGCAGCATGCAGCATGCCACTATTATCTGGCAGACCTTCTTGGGTGAGTAGCACAGGGATCCACCTGTTAGATGGAGGCGCCAGAAGCTGGCCTTCAGGATTCCAAAGATCCATTCTATAATCCTTCTGGTTCACCCATGTGCCTCATTGTAATGTTCTTCTGCCCTTGTCCTGGCATTCCTCACAGGGGTCAGCATCCAAGATAGGTTGGGGTAACCAGAGGCACCTGCAAATATTGAGGGACAACATTTAGCCCTCACTATCCCATATGGCCCACACCATACCCATACACAAACATATACTGGGTGGGGACCAGGGCTCACCTATTAGCCACACCCTGTGCCTCTGTAGTTGGCCCATCACATGTGGAATGCTGCTATTCCTCAGGACAAAGGCATCATGCACCGACCCAGGATACTTAGCACTGACGTGGGAGATGTACTGGTCCGCCAAGCACACTGAGTGAAGTACATTCATTGAGTGGAAACTCATATGATTTCTGTACACCTGTTCATTTTGACGGGGAGCGACAAATGCAATATGTGTTCCATCAATCACCTCTAATATGTTGGGGATATGTCCCATTGCATAGAGCTCGGTCTTCACTGTGGCCAAATCTTCCACCTGGAGAAATACAATGTAGCTATACATGTGTTTAATCAGGGCAGACAACACTTCTGTCAGCACTATTGAGAACATTGGCTGTGACATTCCTGCTGCCAAGCCACTGTCACTTGGAAAGAACCAGTTGCCAGGAAATGGAGCGCAGACATAACTTGCACAAGAGGTCAGGCTCCAATTGGGCACACAGCTCTGTGATTGTGACCCTGTCAAGTCTATAGGTGAGAATAATGTGCCTGCCCTCCATTGTTGCCAAGTCCACCAGGGGTCTGTACATGGGGTTATGTCTCCATCTCCTATTCATCTGCAGCAGTAGCAATCTATGGGGCAAAGGAGTGAGGAGCCGGTCACATACTGAACAATCGGGCTACAACAGAACATTGCATGCTGTAATTCGTAATGGGTCAGTGTGAGATGTCCTGTATGTCCAAATTTAAACAGTGACGCAGCAATTATCCAGGGCTTGCCCCAACCCCTGATATGGCGTCCGCCTGTCCTGTGTGGAGGGACAGGTGGAAGTGAGGTAATTCAGCTGACGTTGTGCACCGTTGTGGGAGGCGGTCGGGAACTGCCGTGCAACTCCTCATTGGGTAACATTGGGCCCTATGGGTTACAGTGGCCAATGGTGATCTACGCCGGCAGTGACGGTATGCACCGCCGCGTGACCACCATTTTCTATCTGATTCCTCACTTGCTACCTGATCTTCAACAGGAGAGGACCTACACTGCATGTGCTGCTGTGACCTGTGTCTGGAACCTACTATGGCCCGTGTGACTGGGGAAAGGGCCCCTGCCTTCACTTTGGATGAGTTGGAGAGACTGGTGGATGGGGTCCTACCCCAGTACAGACTGCTGTATGGGTCTCCAGACCAACAGGTGAGTACACTGTGGGTACGATGCATGTGGCATGAATGCATGGAGTGGTGTGTGTGAAGGCTTCGTGTAAGGGGGGTAGGTGGATGTCCTCTGGGCGGTGTTTTGGTTGTGTGCTGGCCATGTGTGTGCAAATGGTGATGTGAAGAGGTATGGTGGGCTATAAGTGTAACAGGCAGGACTGTCTGACTAATACAATTTTCAGGTCAGCGCCCATCAAAAGAAGGGTATATGGCGTGCCGCCCCAAGGACGTGCGGACCCTGGGGGTCTACAGCAGGCAGAGCACTCACTGTAAGAAACTGCAGGAGGACCTTAGACGCTGGGCACGGAAGACGGCGGTGGCCCAGCTGTGGATGGCCTCCCAACGAAGAAGGGGTGCCTGTCGAATCCTGACCCCCCTCATGGTCGGCATACTGGCGGTGACCTATCCAGAGCTGGATGGGCGATTGAGGGCATCACAGCAGCCACAAGGGGGGGAGTACAGTGCCCATCATTACTACTAACGCCTGGTGAGGTGGTATCCGGGTGGTGGATGTGTATCAGTGGGTGCCCCTAGGCCAGGCCTGACATTGCAGCATAGGTCCCCTGGTGGCTAGGGTTCTGAAGGGATAGTTCTGCTACCTAGCTCATAGGCATCCACTATTGGTCAGGGCTGCATGGGTCCCGGGTGTGCTGGCTTTGCCAGTGTGTGCCCCTCCCCATGCCTAGGTGGCTAGCAATATCACTGTTAGTGCAATGCAGAGTGTGTAGGCCTGTTTCCTGTGTGTGAGGGTGCTGTGTACGCCAACTGTGGTGTTGGTGCAGCCATTAACCAAGTGTATCCTTTGTCTCTCCCCTCCCTTCTTGTTTTGTCACCCTGTCCTTATGTGCATTAGCATCATCTGGTGTAGGAGCAGAGGCACCGGGGACAGAGGGAGCTGCATCCCACAGGACCCAGGTGGCAGAGTCCACCGATGCTGAGGGCACCAGTGAGACAAGGGGAGCACTACGGCGGAGACTGGAGGGGACAATACAGACACAGATACCTCCTCCAATGGAAGCTCCCTGGTGGTTCCGGACACCTCTGAGTCCTTTCCCTTCTGAGCTCAGTTTCTGCCAGGCTTTGGATGTCATTGGTACAGCTCCTCTGTGACCATCCCAGCTACAGGTACAGCCGCCAAACCCCGTACCAGCACCGCCCTCCCAGCCCCTCATCGAGTTGCCCTGGCCCGCTCACCCAGGAGGGTGGGCATCTCCTTCGCCCCCGGCACCTCAGGCTCTGCCCCAGTGAGCCCTGCTGCCCTGAGTGAGGATGCTATTGACCTCTGGAGATCCATCTCTGTAGGGCAGTCAACCATTGTGAATGCCATCCTGGGGCTGGCAGCCCAGATGCAATAGACTAATGCATTCCTGAAGGGCATTCACACTGGCTTGGCGGCCCAACAGAGATCAATCCAGGCTCTGGCCTCCTCTCTGATGGCAGCCATTGTCCCTGTTTCCATCTTCCCCCCACCAACTTCCTCTTCCCAATCCCATTCTCCTCAACCCCAACCTATCCCAAGGACACAGGCAGACGAGCATGCACACAAGACAACACAGAAGAGTGGTTCAGGCAAACCCAAGCACCACACTTCATCCACAAGCACTCACACAAACACCATCCAGATGCAGACATAACAACATCCACAATTCCCACCTCCAGCTCCCTCCCAGTTCCGTCTACACTCATACCTGCGTGCACTACACCATCATCCACTACCAGCATCACCACCACACCCAGCAGAAAACACACCTCACTGGCAGACACCTCCACAACAGCCATGCACACGTCCCCTGTGTCCTCTCCCACTGTGTCTGTTCCCCCCCCCAAGGTACACAAACTCAAGCACCCAGACACCCAACAGACATCCACCTCACAACAGCATCCAGCCCATGCACCTGCACCCCAAATCAGCAGACAGACACCTCCTACAACCACTCCCTCTTCCTTCACTCCCAAACCTTCTCCCTCTTCCCACCCTAGTTTCCCTAAAAACCTTTTCCTATCCACCATTGACCTCTTCCCTACCCCTCCCCTCCGTCCTGAATAGCTGGCCAGAGTGGCAAAAACCCAGCCAAGCACCTCAGCCACCCAGTCCACGGGCACAGTCATCTCCATACCCACTAGTGGTGGGAAAGGATCCAGGGCATATGTTCTGAGGGAGAAGGAGCCTGCACCAGGCAGCCTCAAGGGAAAGGAGCCTGCCACAGCTGCCGGAAGGAGCAAGGAGCCTGCCCCAGCTGCTGCCAGGAAGACTAAGGAGCCTGCCCCAGCTCCTGCCAGGAAGACTAAGGAGCCTGCCCCAGCTGCTGCCAGGAAGAGCAAGGAGCCTGCACGAGCAGGCAGGAAGAGCAAGGGGCCTGGGGCTGGAACTGTGACAGAGCCCCTACCAGCAGCAGCACCACCACCACCACCAACACCACCACCACCACTGAGCAGCTGTCTGAGGCTGCAGTGGATGGGCAGGAGCCTCCCCCCACCAGCAAGAGCAGCAGCAGCACCACCACCACCATTAAGCAGCCGTCCGAGGCTGCAGAGGATGGGCAGGAGCCTCCCCCCACCTGCAGCAGCAGCACCACCACCACCATTGAGCAGCCGTCCGGGGCTGCAGGGGATGGGCAGGACCCTCTCCCCACCAGCAGCAGCACCACCACCACCACCACCACAACCATTGAGCAGCCGTCCGAGGCTGCAGGGGATGGACAGAAGCCTCCCCCACCAGCAGCGGCACCACCACTGAGCAGCCGTCACCGCCGGAAGACGGTATGTAGTCCTGCCTCCATGGGCTGATGTGCGGCCTGCCCACTGCAAATCCAGTGGGTATGACACCCACATGAGAGACTGTGGCCTTGCACTCCCCAGGATCAAGAGCACAGGGCACAATGCTCCCTCCAGAACTGGTGGGTAAGACACCCACCAACCCCAGCCTCCACAGGATCAAGAGCACAGGGCACAATGCCCCCTCCAGAACCAGTGGGTAAGATACCCACCAACCCCAGCCTCCCCAGGATCAAGAGCATAGGGCACAATGCCCCTCCAGAACCAGTGGGCAAGTCACCCACTTGAGAGACTGTGGCCTTGCACTCCCCAGGGCCAAGCACAGGGCATGTTGCCACTCCAGAGTATGTGGGTAAGTCACCCACTTGAGAGATTGTGACCTTGCACTCCCCAGGACCAAGCACAGGGCATGTTGCCCCTCCAGAGCATGTGGGGAAGTCACCAACTTGAGAGACTGTGGCCTTGTACTCCCCAGGACCAAGCACAGGGCATGTTGCCCCCTCCAGAACATGTGGGCAAGTCACCCACTTGAGAGACTGTGGCCTTGTACTCCCCAGGACCAAGCACAGGGCATGTTGCCCCCTCCAGAGCATGTGGGCAAGTCACCCACTTGATAGACTGTGGCCTTGCACTTCCCAGGACCAAGCACAGGGCATGTTGCCCCCTCCAGAGCTAGTAGTCTTGTTCCATCTGCGGGCTGAGGTGCCCCCCGGTCTCCCGCCTCCCTGAGGTGCCTGCCTATTTCCAAACGGATGCCCCTGAAGTGTTCTCTCTGTGTTGAGGCAGGAGCCATGTGTGGCCTTGGATTTTGGCCTGTGGCCATGTGGACAACCTTCATTGTGGACTGGGCTGTGTACCTTTTTATGTACATATGTATATATCTATTATCTTTCCACATTTATTTACCTTGATGTGTTGCTCTCATTACATTCACTTTTTCGAAAATGTTTTGTCCTTGCATTATTCATCCGAGGTACTGGGTAAAAATGTTTTAATAATGCAGCTGATTGTGCCTGTGGTGTAGCGGGTGTGTATTGTGCGTGTGTGTATCACTGTCTTTTTCCTCCCTCCCTCACTTGAGTGCTAGGCGGCTGTACTCACCGTCGTCATCTTTGCCGTCTTTGGTGTTCATGGTGGAGCAGCACGTAAAAGACCATGGGGAAGACATGCAGCTTGGGCTCCATGGCGGCGTGGCTGTTCCATGTGTCTCCAATGGTGAGTCCTTTCCCTTCTGAGCTCAGTTTCCGCCAGGCTTTGGATGTCGTTGGTACAGCCCTGGAAAAAGGTGGCGGTTTCCAGGGTCGTAATGTGGTGGGCGGAACATTGACTTCCGCCTGGTCGTAGGCGGCTACCGCCGTGGTGGCTGTTGTTTCCGCCCTGGCGGTTAGTGTGGTACATTGGCTGTCTATCAGAGATAACACTGCCATTGTCATAATTTGGCAGTAATTATCGCCGGCCTGTTGGCGGTATTACCGCCACTTTTACACCAAATGCCATGGTTGTAATGAGGGCCTATGTCTGGGCGGTTGCACTCCCTGCAGCTTCACACAGCTCTTTGGTTACATGACATGTTGGTGTTGCCCTGGTGCTCCTGCTCAGATTGGGGCACCGCAGAGCAGGAAACAATATGCAAATTAGCCCATGAAGGCCATCTTGGTGCGGCCCTTCCCAGGAGCAGTGAATAATAAATGAATGGCTCCAAATTGGACAGCATTCTTTTTTGGGTGCCCGGTCCCACCCACAGCAGCCAGAGGCTTCTTTCGTGTCTTATTTTTTAATGGCAATGCAGTGCCCCACCAGAGTGCTGGACTCTCCCCATCTTCCATACCCGGGAGCCTGGACTGCAGCCTGGAGGGCCTGGGCTTGGGGTGGAGGATTGCTCCCTCACGTCTCAGATTCAATTGCAGGAGTTCTTCCGAGTGAGGGGGACTCTCCCAATGTAGAGCTTAGGGAGGGCCACCCTAAATGCCAGTGGAGGGCTGTGGAGGGCTGTGTGGCTGCAGTCGGTTCCCCTCAGCCTGCAATGTCTTTGCTTACCATACTAACTACTATGCCCTGATGGAACTCTATACCGGAAGGACTACCTCTACATTTTCGCCTCCTACCTGGACTCTATGCTGGACTTGAGTCAGAGCTGCTGTTTGCAAGCAGGACATTTGGAATTACGAGAGCCCCTTTTCGTTGTCCACGTTTGCTGCATTGCAGCCCCTGTCTCCTACTGGAGCCAACTATTCCTCCTCACACTCCTTCTTCTGCTTGCCTTCTTGTGCAATGCGTTATACACAGAGGCCCAGGGAGGCCCCCTGAGTTCCCCCAGCTGGGGGGCTACTTCTGATCCATTGGCCTCTCTATGATCACTGAACAGGGCTATGTTACCAGAGAGAAGCTGGGTGCTATCCTGACTGCTCTAGTCTCTCTGAGGGAGGTGCTGGAAAATAAAATTGATTCACTAGTGGTGGATCTGAGGCTACTACAGGATGACCACCAGAAAATTGCTGATCGAATGTACAAAATGAAAACTGTTGTTGGATCTGACTCCTATCAGGAAAGAACAAGCTCTCTACTATGTTTGGGCCTAATAAAGCCCCAAAACACAGGATTGACAGACAAGAGGACAGAGTCAGACACAATAACACCAAACTATTTAGGCTACCCTAGAAATTGAGGAAGCTCTATGGTTGCTTTCTTGTGGATTGGTTGCAGTAAGTGGTCGCCCCAGAGGGCCTGTCCAAATGTTATGCCCCCGAGAGAGCGCACAGAGTGCTAGTCCACCTCCCTGAACCTAGAACCCAGTACACTGCCCTTGCATTTGCTCTTTCGAGATCGAGATTACTTATTGAGGCTGGCACCCAATGCATGTCCCTTCCTCATGTATAATGTGTAGGTATTAATCTTCCAAGATTACACAGCAACTGTGTAGAAGCTTAATGCATCTTTTACTGCAGTAAAAAAAAAACATTTCAAGAAATGTGTATCTCATATGCTCTCTTACTGGCCTGACTACAGGTGCAGTTTTATGGTAAATCTACATTCTTTGATAATCCTGCTGAGGCCTGGGGTTGGTTTGACGTTCATGATACCCAAGGCTACCCATGGCAGCTGCAGAAGCCCCCTGTTAAAAATGGCCCTTTCTGCAGGGTTATCCCCAAACTTTTTTGCCTTTTTCCTCTTATTTCTCTGACCCTCTTTTTGTTGGCTTAAGGACTCTGGGCACTTCACTACTGCTAATCAGTGCTAAAGTGCTTGTGCTCTCTCCCCTACAAGTTGGTATAATTGGTTTACACCTGCTTGGCTTATTTAATTTACCTGTAAGTCCCTTGT
The DNA here is from genome assembly GCF_031143425.1 of Pleurodeles waltl. Lineage (NCBI taxonomy): Eukaryota > Metazoa > Chordata > Amphibia > Caudata > Salamandridae > Pleurodeles > Pleurodeles waltl. Next base: position 450,535,629 of record NC_090443.1, read on the forward strand.
AAAAGGGTACACCATATAACCAGGGCCTGTAGCACTGCTTGCGCCGCACACAGAAGTAGCCTTTCAAGCTTGTCTCAGGCCTTCCAATGAAGGGCCTGCATGCAAAGTTTACTGCCACGTTGACTTGGCAAGCCAAACCAGTTAACAAGGCCTAAACTCCCTTTTTACTATACCTAAGTCACCCCTAAGGTATGCACTAGATAGCCCTATGGACAAGGTGCTGTGCAGGTGAAATGTAGGGCACATGTATTTATGTGTTCCTTTCCCTAGTAGTCACAAACAGCCTATTTAGTTTCTCACTGCTGTGAGTGCTGCTTCTCTCATAGGTTTGAATTGGGAATGTCGTAACAAATGTCTAAGTGGTATCTTCTGATCTTTAAGGAGTAGCATGGGCATGTTTAGTATGTTTGGAATGGTGGTGAGATTTTTTATTACTATTTTAAAAATGCCACTTTTAGAAAGTGAACATTTCTCTGTGCATATAACTCTAGTGCTTTGCAGCCTGAATCCAATCCACATCTGGGACAGAGTGACAGCTGCACTTGGTGCATACTTTCCAGACAGCCATAACACAGGGCTGAGTGTGACAGAAGAGGCATCTAAATATTGATAGTCTTCCTGGGCCGGGGATAGGGAGGGTTGTTCACACCTTACATGCGAATAGGCTGTGTCCTGCCCTCACACTATGGACTGATTCCCCCCCAGTGATATCAGGAGACAGTGCTGGGTTGAATGGGTGTTGTGCTTAACTTGAAAAGGCTCTTTTGAAGTGTCCCCCTGAGAAAAGGCGTTTCTGAGTATAGGTAGAAGGGCTGTAGCCCACTGATTTTGAGAGTACTTTTGGAACTGGGACCTCTTGTTCCCTGACTCTGGACTGTCAAGGTTCTATGGGACTGCTAGTGTGCTGACCTGCCTGCCCCTTTTTCTGTCTCCCCACCCCCCCACCACTTGAGTGCATCTTGAGGAGGCCAGCGCAGGGAGAGGGCTGTTTTCCTGCTCCTGGAACTCATCTGTAACTATTGCATGGTGGTGAGTGCTTGATTCTGTACTCCTGCAGGATCAGTGCATAGGGAGTAGTTCATGCTTTATTCTCGTGAACAGCGCCTGAGAAGTGCTTTGCTGTGTCCCCACGCATGTTAGGCATGGTGTGCTTACCAGGATATCAGTGCCTATTGAGCTCTATGTGCCTTGCCTCAGAGGAGTGGCAGAATGTGCATCCCCAACTGTCCAGTGTTTAAATCAGGGGAAAGCCAATATTGACCTTGCAGCCCTGTTTTTCCTGAAGAGGGACCAGGAAAAAGGGTGAATCTGGTGGTAGGTGCCGGCAAGAGCAAATGCTCTGGTGCATCCCCGGGGAATGAGCAGGTGCCTGCTTTTGCGGCTGAGACACTGAGGGATGGGCACTCGCCTCAACCATTGTGTCCCTACCCACGCAGCACAAGGAGAAGCTGGCTAGCTAGAATGAGTCGCATTCTCTCGAGACACCGTGCTGCATACTCACGGGCAGTGGCCCCTCTGGAGTTTGTGCACAGGAGAAGCCTAAGGAGGGTTTCTCTGTCACCTCTATTTGGGAGTGTGTCCCTCCCATCTCTCAGTTCTGGGGATGTGGCCTTGAGGATACCACCGGTGGGAGAGTTGTTACCTGCCGAAGTGGACCCCGAGAAGGAGGCGGGGCTGCTTCCCTATTAAGTCCACACCATTGCCAGGAATCCGGTAAAAGGAGTGCAGGAGCTTCTGGATTTGTCCTTGTAGATTTGGCTTCTCTACCGTATATCGCCTAATACGAGCACAGGAGCTCCTGGCCTTGACATAGTGGACAGTGATCCACTGTATGCTTTCCGGAAGGAGCGTAAAATGCACTGAGATCTCCGTAGGAAAGGTGTTCAGAGGAACCTTGAATGGTCTACATTTGCCCCCTACTCATTTGATGCGGTATGATTATAACCTGGAGTGGTTTGCTCTGCTCTTTTGATGTGTTGTAATTAGGAGCACTGCAGCATCTGCAGTGCATGAATTAGGAAGGATGCAGTGGGAGGGTAATGTTTTATGACATATGCAACATGGCAATGGTTCTCCTGATTTTTGCATTAATAATGATGATGATCTGACAACTGCTTGCTTAGCAGAGTATTACTGATTAATGTTGTTTTGGTCTATGATGTGGTATGTGCAATACAGTTTATTTTTAAATAACCTGTTGTCAAGTCTCTTTTGTGATGCATCCATTGTGTCATTGGTATGTGTGTTGTGCAAGCGCTTTACAACTTGCCCCTGGGATAAGCCTGTCTTCTCTGGACAAGTTACCAAGGGGGTGAGCAGGGGTTATCTTGAGAGTGTAACTCCCTCACCCTGACTAGAGAGGGGTTACTGCCTGGCTTGGGTGCCTAACCCTGCTAACCAGGAACCCCATTTTTAACGCCTCCCACGCAGGTGTAAATGGAACCGATAGAGGAGATGCAGAGACTTTTGACCCACACAGCACCAAACCCGAGATAAGGCCTTTGCTGCGGCTGCACTGACAAGCACCACTGCTCAGAATAAGAGGAGTGGAGCCTTCTCTATCGAAGACTCTGGCTCTGTGCTGATAGCGTCGCATCTCAGACCTGAGTATTATACTCACTAAGGTTAAGCCCAAAATTACAGATGATATTATTTGATGATCTTGCATTTTTTCCTACAACCTAGGAGGCACTGGACTTTGGTGCAATTTCTCATATGTATATGGCCTAGATGAGAATGAATCATTTGTAGTGTTCACAATTCATGCCTGGGGAACGAGAGCTCGCTTTCTTTAACAAGTGTTCCCTTCTCCCCTGTTTGTTTTCTAACCTTGAGGGACAAACTCAATCTGACCTTACCTGGGGGGGGGGCGACAACATCATGGTTCAACATAGTTTTGTCAGAGCACTACAACACAACAGCCTGCATTGCTGCTTTCCTAAAGATGATTACCTAGAACATTTGGGGCCTCAGATTTCAAAGGGCATCCAGTATAAACACTTATCAAATGACATAGAGTCCAGATTACTTTTCTCCAGGAAGGCCACCTTACTAAAGTGTCTCTACAGAAGTGCTGGCATAGGAAAATGTAAGCCATTACCTATTTGACGTTTGCTAGGGGAGTGCTAATGTGGGAATTACACAGGGCTCCATTCTTACTACAAATCAAGGTCATTGACCTTGATGTTTAGTTCATAGTACTTTGGGGTAGAGGGCAAGTTTGATGACAGAGATATATAGCTTTCGTTAATGTTAAAGCTTCAAACACTGACCGACTGACTTTCTTGATCACACTAGCACCTCGCATCACCACAGTGATACACTTCCCACTGATGGTTTGGGGGGACTTCAATTGTGTTGCTTACATCTCTTGGATAGATCACCTTACCTTCCTTCCAGATTCTCAAGTGCGCTCTTTTTTTCCACCATTGTATCAATGAGAGGGGCGCCTCACTGATTCCAGGAGGCCTTCAACCCTGAAAGCAATGCCTACTCCTACTACTCCAGTATGCATGACCTATCAATTCACCTATCATTTCACCTTGACACATTCCTTGGCCCATGTACACTGTTACTGCTGGCTATCACTTGGGACAGCCATAGACCCTACATTCCAACCTTAATGATGCAGCCTTGGATGACCCTACCTTTGAGGCCACCTTGGGGAACACTTCTCACTACTGCTTTAGTGAGAACATGGAAACAGCCTCTTCTCCTGTGGTGGAGTGGGAGGTGCTTGAATTGGTCATATTTGATCATTGTATTGCCAAACCTAGAGAGGTTCACACTTAATTACACACTGAGATATCTTGGCAGGAAGAAATGTTAACTAGATTGCAACTGACTAGGCCTGGCTGATTGGCTCAAAATCTAAGGCTAATGTGCTTACATTGCCATGGTTCACAATGAGCGCTACAAAGCTTGGAGATTATAATCTTGGTTGGCCAACCCCAAAAAAAGGGGCTTTCTGATCCTTCAAATACTTCGCTAAGTATAAAATTATTTAGTTTTCTTGACCTATTATACCCATCTCTATACAAAGCAGGAAACAGCTGATACTCAGGCCTTCCATAACTATGTCATAACTGCCAGTGCGCATAGGGTGCTGTTGCAGTGGCGACCGCTCTTTGAGGGGAGATTACCATCCAAGAGATGAGGGGTGCCATGAAGGGGCTAGCTATGGACAAGGTGCTTGGATTGGATGGCTTACCCATTGAATTCTGTGCAGTTTTTGCCGAGGTACCTGCCCTGTGCTGACCAAACTGTACAAAGTGGCCCGGGCTATTGGCTGCCTCCCATCAAAGATGTGTGAAAACTTGCTGATCCCTCTCTTGAGGAAGGACAAGGCTGGTGACCAAGTAACTTCTCATAGGCCCCTAGCCATCCTAAAATTGAATTACAAAATGCTGTGCAAAATGCTGGATCAACAGATTACTTCCTCATGTGAACTATCTCATCCATCACAATCAAACAGGTTTTATTCCTAAGCAAAGCACAATACCAAACATCCAAAGGTTGATGCAGGTGTTACATGCCCCCTGCTGATTACCTCACTGTAGGAAAGTAGCTTGGTTACCACAACTTTTGACCTGTTTGTCAGTGTGGTTGACTGTGTCTACTGGGATCCTACTAATCTGGACACCAGTAGTTATGCTCTCTCTCTTAAAATTTGGTTGTTGGTTACTGTTAATACAGTATTTCACCCACAATTGGCATCCTGGACATAGGCATGTTTGGTATCAAACATGTTGGAATCATGCCCCAAGGCTTTTGCAAGCAATGGTTGTATGATTCCACACACTCTGGGGCTCCTTAGTGCATTAGAGAACACCTCGTATTGCTATTCCAGCCTTCTGAGGTTTTCCAGGCAGCCCCAGCTCTGCTACTTCACAGACAGGTTTCTGCCCTCCTGTTGCTTGAAAAGCTCGAGCCCAGGAAGGCAAAACAAAGGATTTCCATTGGGAGAGGGGTGTTACACCCTCTCCCTTTGGAAATAGGTGTTACAGGCTTGGGAGGGGTAGCCTCCCCAAGCCACTGGAAATGCTTTGAAGGGCACATGTGGTGCCCTCCTTGCATAAACTAGTATAAACAGGTTCAGGAACCCCCAGTCCCTGCTCTGGTGCGAAACTGGACAAAGGAAAGGGAAGTGACCACTCCCTCGTCCATCACCATCCCACTGGTGGTGCTCAGAGCTCCTCCAGAGGATCCCTGGGTTTTGCCATCTCGGATTCAAGGTTAACAGGGAACTCTGGGAGCATCTGAGTGGCCAGTGCCAGCAGGTGACATCAGAGCCCTCAGGGCTATTTAGGGTCTCTCCTTTGGGTGGTTCTTCGGATTCAGAATGCAAGACTCGAGCAGGAATCCTCTGCATACTCCACTTCGACTTCTCACTGAAGAAACTGCATCTGGACCCTTCAGGAACTCTACAAGCTGCAACAAAGAAGTAAGAGGCCTTCTGCAACATTGTATCCAGCTTCTGCCAGCAACTGCAACTGTTTCCCATTTGTGCATCCTCTGAGGGAAGCCCATCTTCAGCCTACACCAGAAGAGCGAAGGAATCTCCCTTGGGGTGAAGGAGTCACTCCCCTGCCTCAGCAGACACCAACTGCAATGATGACTAGCTGCGTGAATCCCCTCTCTTGAAGAGCTGCATGGGTTCTGCATCACGGGTGGTAGACTGAAGTGGTTCCGATGGTCATCACGTCCCACTGTCCAGCTTTGGTGGAGGTAAGAGCTTGCCTCCCCATGCAAGGCAGAGCCCCTGTGCACCACATGTTTTGCAGCTGTCAAGGCTTGTTGGCATCCTTCCTCCAAGTACTTAATGCATTTTGTAGCTCTGGCCCCGAGCACTCCATCCTGCTTCCTGAGTGGGTCTCCGGTGGCATGGGAGCCTTTGTCGTCGCGCTGCATGGGCCTCTTTTGCACCTTCCTTGTCCCCATGCTGTGGGACTCCTGTGCATGCTGCCTGGTCTCCTGTGGGCTCTCTGAGTTGCCGAGAGCACTCTCTGACCTCCCCTCCTGTGTAGAGACCACCTGGTCCTTTCTGGTCCCTGGCAGCGACATTTTCTGCTAACTGCAAGCTTTGCGTGTGCCAAGGCTTGTTGGCAGACTCCATTGACACAAACCAGACTGCAATCCTCCATCCAGCATGGGACATCACTTGCATCCCCCAGGAACCCGACTCCATCTTCTTGGGTGCAGTACTGACTGTTCTTCTTCACCACTGGTTCTTCTTTTGCACCTTCTTCCAGGTGAGTAGGGTCTCCTGTTCTTCCTGGAGTCCTCTGTGTTTCTTGGACTTGGTCCCCTTCTTCCACAGGTCCTCTGGTCCAGGAATCCACTGTTGGTGTCTTGCAGTTTCTTCTGGTTTTCGCATAATTCTTCTTTTCGTTTCTGTGTGTGTTCTGGGAAAGTTACTGTGACTTACTCCTGCTTTCCTGGTCACTGAGGTGGGTTCTAGTGCTTGCCTTTGGGGTTTTCTAGTACTCCCAGGTCCCATCTATACACTACACTTGCCCAGGTGACTTTCACATTCCACTTTCTTAGTATATGGTTTGTGCACCTCCTAGGCCCAATCCTAACTATTGTGATTTTCACTAATTGCAGTTTCCAAACTGTTTTTACGCCTGATTCTTCATACTAGTGTATATAGTTTGTGTATTACTTACCTCCTAAGGGAGTATAGCCTCTATGGTAGTTTTGGTATTTGTGTCACCAAAATAAAGTATCTTTATTTTTGTAACACTAAGGCCCTCATTACAACCCTGGCGGTCGGTGATAAAGTGGCGGTAAGACCACCAACAAGCCAGCAGTAAAAAAATTGAATTATGACCACAGCGGAAACCGCCCACACAGACAGCCACTTTAACACACCGACCGCCATGGCGGTAGCAACAAGCACCATGGTAGTAACCGCCAACAGCCAGGGAGAAGACAATGTACTGCCCACTGTATTACAAGAGGCCTATCCGCCACCTTTTCCGGGGAAGTACCAATGACATCAAAAGCACGGCGGAAACACTGCACAGAAGGCAAAGGAGTCACCTCTGGAGACTCAGGGAACAACCACGCCACCATGGAGCACGAACTGCAGGTGTTCCCCATGCTTGTCTACTTCCTCCTACACCAGGAATACCAACACCGGCGACAACGACCACGGTGAGTACTGCCGCCTAGCACACAGGGGAGGGGGGAGGAAAAAGAGAGTGACACACACACACAACACACAACACCCCCACCCCAACAGCATACACACAAACAGATGCAACAACATTACACATCCACTCCGTACCCCTCAGGAATAATGCAAGGACAAAAGGAAGTGATTGAAGTGAGTGTAATAAGATAAAATACGAGAAATACATCCTCAAAAATCAAAACAGTATTTACATATATACAAATGGAGGGACATTGCCCAGTCCATAATGTCCATGGGCCACAAGGCCACATCAAATAGGCCAAGGACCAACTTTACTCCTGCATCAACATGGAGAGAGCACTGCTGGGGCATCAGGTCGAAAATACACAGGCACCTCAGGGTGGATGGGTAATGGGGGGACACCCCAGCCGGAAGATGGTACAACACTACTGGTCCTGGAGGGGCCAACATGCCCATTACTCTGTCCTGGGGAGTGCAAAGCCACAGTGTCTCAAGTGGGTGGTTTGCCCACTGTTTGGTCCTGGGGAGTGCAAGGCCACAGTCTCTCTAGTGGGTGGTCTGCCCACTGCTTGGTCTTGGGGAGTGCAAAGCCACAGTCTCTCAAGCGGGTAGTTTGCCCACTGCTTGGTCCTGGGGAGTGCAAGGCCACAGTCTCTCTAGTGGGTGGTCTGCCCACTGCTTGGTCCTGGGGAGTGCAAGGCCACAGTCTCTCTAGTGGGTGGTCTGCCCACTGCTTGGTCCTGGGGAGTGCAAGGGCACAGTCTCTCTAGTGGGTGGCTTCTCCACTGGTTATGGAGGGAGCGTAGTGCCCAGTGTGCTTCATCCTGGCAAGGAGGGGGTGAGTGGATACCTTCTTCCACTGGTTCTGGAGGGGGCTTTGTGCCCAGTGTGCTTCATCCTGGCAAGGAGGGGGTGAGTGGATGCCTTCTTCCACTGGTTCTGGAGGGGACTTTGTGTCCAGTGTGCTTCATCCTGGCAAGGTGGGGTGAGTGGATGCCTTCTTCCACTGGTTCTGGGGGGGGCGGTTTGTGCCCTGTGATGCAGATCTTTGGGAGTGCAAGTTCACAGTCACTCACCTGGGTGTCAGACCCACACGATTTGCAGGTGTCAGGATGCATTACAGTCCATAGACGCAGGACTACACACTGCCTGCCAGTGGCGATGGCTGCTCAGTGGTGGCAGGGCTGGTGCTGGTGTCGGTGCTACCACCAGTGGGTTAAGGCTCAAGCCCTTCCCCTGCAGCCTCAGACGGCTTTCCACTGGGGCTGCTGCTGCTGGCAGCGGTGCTGGTGGTGGTGCAGGTGGCAGTGCAGGTGGCGGTGCTGGTGGCGGTGCAGGCAATGGTGGGGTGAGGCTCCCGCCCTTCCCCTGCAGCCTCGGACGGCTTCTCACTGGGGCTGCTGCTGCTGGCAGTGGTGCTGGTGGCGGTGCAGGCAGTGGTGGGGTGATGCTCCAGCCCTTCCCTTGCAGCCTTGGACGGCTTCCCAATGGGACTGCTGCTGCTGGCAGTGGTGATGGTGGCGGTAGTGGTGATGGTTTTCTGTTTCTGACCGCGGCCATACCGCCGCGGTCAGAATGCCCTTGGGAGCACCGCCAGCCTGTTGGCGGTGCTCCCGCGGTCGTTGACCCTGGCGGTCAACGACCGCCAGGGTCAGAATGACCCCCTAAATGTGCTCTTGGATTAGGAGCTTCTCCCACTTATTCCCTGCATTTAGCACAATTTTCTTTCCACAAAATGCACCCTTGCATCGGAAATGGATGTGAGGATGCATTTTGTGATAAAAATAGCACTAAATACAACAGAAAACGAATAGCGAGAACAAGCGACTGCTCACACATGCTAAACGTGCTCTCCTGGTATGATGTTTTCCCCCAAATTACTCTCAATTATGTGAGAAAAATAAATCATGTTATCATCAGTAATTCTGCGTCAAACAGTAACAAGGATTTATTGAACTTACTCTAATTAATTCAGCATAACTGAAATTGTGCCCAGGCCTAGTGGATAGCCTCTTGATTAATCTTATCTGGGGGGTGAATTGTTGCAGAATCTTTCTATCAAAACTATAATCCCCACTTACAAAATTGGGAATTGTAGTTCCAGATATGGAGGTCTGTTATCTTTCTGTGCAGCTGAAATTGGAGGCTTGCTGGAGGGATGAGCTCTGGAGTGGGACAAATACTGAAACTTGATTGCCCCTACCTGTACTGCCTTGTTCACCTTGCTGCTTAAACTTTGGCTCCAACAGTGGGAACATCCTACTTGGCTTCTGTTTAGCACTCTTCATTGTGTGTGGTCCTGCGCTCTGCAGCGCATGAGAAAGAAGCTCCTGTACGTAAACAACCCTCTTCTGACAGCTCTACTACATCTTCCCGATGAAGACGACTGGTCTGAGCCATGGGACTGGACCTGCAGGGACATAGTCACTCTCAGTGACTAATACACAAAGGGGGAAATGTGGAATTTCCATGACCTGGTGGATGGTTTTGTGCACCCCCAGCTACATTTCATATTTTGACTTAGTCTTAGATGGTAGTCAAGAGCCTGCAGAAAATTTATGTTTGAAAGATACCTGCACAACTAATATTTGTACGACTACTGGTCGTACACTGGCAATCACTCTCCTCTATAGATCACTCCTCGCCCATGGTAAGAGTGAATTCACTGGGATTTTTGAGTGGTGAACCACCAACATGTGCCTGGCACTTACAGATGATGATTGGACTAAAATTCTAACATACACTCCTGCAACATCCCTGATGCTCGCTTCAAATTGATCCAGTACCATTACCTTCCTAGGATATGTCTGACTCCCAAACGGATCACCTTCACGTTTCCAGGGGGTGCACACAACCTGTCCTTGGTGCCAGATGGAAGAGGGGGATTCCTATCATACAATGTAGGACTGCCCTACTCCTATGCCCTACTGGGATATAGTACTGAATTTGAATGTCTCCACAAACTGAAATCTTGATAAGTTGCGGCGGCTTGCCTATTGGGATTGTTTCCTTTACCAAAGGCCAAATCAGGAACTACAAGATTCACAGACCTAGCTGTTGCCCTGGCCTGATGGCAGCTGTTGAAGTTTTGGAAATCTCCCACAGGCCCCACTTTTCAACTTTTCAGACGTTGTGTCTTGAATTAACTAAATGGTTTGAGTGCAAGGAACTTTGCTGAAATTAGAAATACAAGTGGGTCTTCATGGGGAAATGATCTTTCAAGACTGTCTACTCTTACACAATGATGGGTGTCTGATATCCCCCCAGCTGAAGAATCCTCTGAAGAGGCACAGGTTAATGTACCCTAGCTTAGGAAACCATGACCTGCTGAGTGAGCTGACTTGGTTTGGGGTGGGTGGGTCAGTATATGGGCTGGTGGGCCTGGTGCCCCGGGCCTCTCCCGCTTTCCCACAGACAAAACTTTCATATTAACCTTGTCTTAAAGGACACCTCAATGGTAGGTTGTAGGCGTGTTTTAAAAGCTTAATGTTTGGGTTTGTATCCTTCCCTTTTTATGTTTAATCCTGTCTTATTTGAAACACCATACTTAAATATGTATTCAATTCAGCAATAATCTGGTTAATTGATGATAATTCTATCACTATTGCGGTGGATTCCTATATTTAAAAGTATCGCTCCTTTTATATTTATTTATGTTATACCTAAGACCCTTAATATAATATGTTTTAAAAATAAAACTTTCAGAACTTCAGACCCCTCTCAGAGGACTACAGGAAAGGAGCTACACAGTTCAAACACAGGGGTTGAGGTCCTTTACTCCTGATATACCTTGGCCCAAACTATTAAGGGCCCTATATAACTGTGCTCAATACTACCCCATCGAACACTTGACTCTCAGTAGTAGCGCAAGTCGAGCAGTCAAATGTTCTTCAGGGGGAAGTGGATGCTAGGCAGACATAGGCTCAAAACTCAACATAAAAATAGTAGATGTGATTATGCATTCAAATAATAGGTTTTATGAAAAAGTAGTATTTAATGTAAACACACAAAGCATGTATGACACATAGGCCCTCATAATGACCCTGGCGGTGAGTGATAAAGTGGCGGTAATACCGCCAACAGGCTGGCGGTAATTACCACCAAATTATGACCATGGCAGTGATAACTCCTACAGACAGCCAATGTACCACACCAACTGCCAGGGAGGAAACAACACTCACTACGGCGGTAGCCGGCAACAGCCAGGCGGAAGACAAAGTACTGCTCACCATATTTTGACCCTTCAATCCTCCACGTTTTCCGGGGCGGTACCAACGCCATCAAAAGCCTGGTTGAAATGCATCACAGAAGGCTCACCATCGGAAACACAGAGAAGAACAATGCCGTCATGGAACCGGAACTGCAAGTCTTCCCGATGCTCATCTACATCATGCTCCATCTGTAACACCAACACCGACGAAGACGATGACGGTGAGTACAGCCACCTAGCACACAAGGGAGGAAGGGAGGAAAACCAGAGTGACACACACACGCACGCACACACCTAACACACACACACACACCATACACCCAATCAGCTGCAGACAAAAAAACAATGGCACACGATACACAACAGAATAATGGAAGAACAACAAGAATGCAGTAATGAGAATGTATTGATATAAACAGCTACTAAATAAACCAATTGTACGAGAAACCGATATGTACAAATGTACACAAAGTGCCACTGGCCAGTCCAATGTACTAAAGGCTCACATGGCCATGGGGTACAGTCCAAGGTCCAACTCTAATCCTGACTTCATCTGGATAGAACTCTGCAGGGGCATCAGTTTGCATGTGGGCAGGCACCTCAGGGGGATAGGGGGTGGGGGGCACCTCAGCTGAAGTCGGGAACAAGCCCACTGGTCCTGGAGGGGGGTTCCATGCCCATTACTCTATGCTGGGGAGTGCAAGGCCACAGTCTATGGAGTGGGTGTCTTTCCCACTCGTACTGGAGGGGGCTCCATGCCCATTTATCTGTGCTGGGGAGTGCAAGGTCACAGTCTCTCAGGTGGGTGTCTTTTCCACTGGTTCTGGAGAGGGCTCCATGCCCATTACTCTGTGCTGGGGAGTGCAAGGCCACAATCTCTCAGGTGGGGGACATGTCCACTGCTCCTGGAGGGGGCCCGTTGTACAGCAGTCCCTGGAGGGTGGCCGACATGGGTGCCACTGGTGGTGATGGCTGCACTGTGTCATCTGGAGGTAAGGGTTGCACAGTGTCAGCAGGTGGAGGTGCCTCCTGGGCAGCCTCTTCTGGTGGTGAGGGCTTAACTGTGGTGGCAGGTGTAGTTGCCTCCTGGGCAGCCTCTGCTGGTGGTGAGGGCTGAACTGTGGTGGCAGGTGGAGGTGCATACTGGGCAGCCTCTGGTAGTGGTGAGGGCTGAAATGTGGTGGCAGGTAGAAGTGCCTCCTGGGCAGCCTGTGCTGGTGGTGAGGGATGCACTTCCTCAGCTGGCGGCTGGGGCCCGTGACCACTGTTGGTGGTGGAGGTGTCACCCTGACAGCCTCTGCTGGAGCCAAGGGCTTCTTCCCCTTCATGGCAGGAGGCGTGGGATCCTTACCCTTCTTGGCAGGGGTTGAGGGCTTCTTCCCCTCCATGGCAGGTTGTGTGTGTTCCTTAGCCTTCCAGGCAGGAGTCGAGGGCTTCTTCTCCTTCATGGCAGGAGGTGTGGGATCCTTAACCTTCCTGGCTGGGGGAGTGGGATCCTTCACTGACTTGCCATCATAACTAGGTGGTGCCACCACTGTCTGCGTGGACTGTTTGGCTGAGGTGCTGGACTGGGTCATTGGGACACTACTCTTACGGGCATGGCGGGGGGAAGAGGAAGGAAGAGCTCAAGTTGAGCAAGGAAAAGCTCCTTAGCGACTGTGGGTTGGGAGGAGGGATGGGAGTGGAGGTTGAGGGAGTGGTTGTTGGAGGTGTATGTCTGCTGGATTTGAGTGCAGGTGCATAGCCAGTGAGCTGATTTGAGGTGGAAGACTGTTGGGTATGTGAGAGCTTACGTTTGTGTCCTTTGGGGGGACAGACAGGGTGGGAGAGGACACTGGGGAGGCGTGCATGGATGTTGTGGAGGTGTCTGCTAGTGAGGTGTGTGCTGCTTGGTGTGGTGATGATGGTGGTGGATGTTGATGCAGTGCATGCAGGTGTGAGTGTGGACGAGATTGTGAGGGAGGTGGAGGAGGAAGAGAGGGGGAGACAGTGGAGGCAGTGGATGTGGTTGTGCCTGCAACTGTCTGGTGTTTGCGCGAGTGCTTGTGAGATGAAGTGCGGTGCCTGTGTTTGACTGTGCCACTCTTGGGTGTTGTCTTGTGTGCATGCTTGTCTGTATGTGTGCATGGGATGGGTTGGGGTTGAGGAGAATGGGACTTGGAAGTGGTAGTTGGAAGGGGGACTGTAGGAATAAAGACAATGGCTGCCTTCAGAGAGGAGGCCAGAGACTGAATCGATCTCTGTTGGGCCGTCAATACCCTGTGGATGCCGTCCAAGAATGCACTGTGTTGCTGAATATGGGATGCCAGCCCCTGGATGGCATTCACAATAGTTGACTGCCCAACAGAGAAGGATCTCAGGAGGTCAATAGCCTCCTCACTCAGGGCAGCAGGGCTCACAGGGGCAGGGCCTGAGGTGCCTGGGGCGAAGGAGATGCCCACCCTCCTGGGTGAGCGGAACGGGCAACTCGCTGAGAGGCTACAGAGAGGGCGGTGCTGGTACGGGCTGGCGGCTGTACCTGCAGCTGGGGTGGTAACAGAGGTGTCTGCCACCACCAAGGAGCTTCCATCGGAGGAGGTATCTGAGTCAGTGTTGTCACCTCCTCTCCATGCCATGGTGCTCCCCTCCCCCTCCGTCCCACTGGTTCCCTCGGCATCAGTGGACTCTGACTTCTAGGTCCTGTGGGATGCAGCTCCCTCTGTCACCGGTGCCCCTGCTCCGCCAGCATATGATGCTAATGCACACATGGACAGGATGACAGAAGAAAAAAGGGGGGGACAGAGAAAAAGGAAACACTGGGGCAATTACTGCACCAACACCACAGTTAGAATATACAACACCGTCACACACAGGGATCAGGCTTGAGCACTATGCATTACACTGCCAGTGATTTGGCTAGATGTCACGGCAAGATGAAGGCCACGCACCGCCAACTGCACCCCTCCTGGGACTAACGGAGCCCTGACTGACATGGAATGCTAACAAACTAGGTTACCTGCATTTGCCATACACACATTACCGTAGAGTGGAATCACGCTGCAATGTCTGGCCTGGCCCTAGGGGCACCCACTAACTCACATCCACCACCCAGATCCCATGCCACATGTCAGTTTTTTTAATAATGCTCACTGTACTCACCTCCTTGTAGCTGCTGTCATTCCCTTAAGCACCATCCAGCTCTGGGTAGGCCACCCCCAGTATGCCGTCCCTCAGGAGGGTCAGGTTTAGACGGGCACCCCTTCCTCGCTGGGGGGGCCATCCCCAGCAGGGACTCCGCGGTCTTCCTTGCCCGCGTCTCAGGTCCTCCAACCGTTTCCGACAGTGGGTGCTCTGCCTGCCAGAGACCCCCAGGCTCCGCACGTCCCTGGCGGCACGCCATAATACCTTCTTTTGATGGGCGCTGACCTGCAGAGGTAATACAGACAGGAGAACACCATTAACCATACAATCCAGGCTGTCACATGTATGGCCCACCAATCCCATTTCCATCACCTTTGGCACACACATCGGCTGGTGCACACCATGTACACCACCACAAGACATTCCCCCCGATGACACGATGCTTGCACACACATCTCCATGCATCCTTCACACATGCATCGTGCCCAAGGTGTACTCACCTGTTGGTCTGGAGGCCCATACAGCAGTCCGTACTGGGTTAGGACCCTATCCACCAATCACTCCAGCTCCTCCAAAGTGAAGGCAGGGGCCCCTTCCCGGACACACGGACCATGGTAGGTTTCAGACACAGGTCACAGCAGCACACGCAGTGTAGGTGTTCTCCTGTTGAAGGTCAGGAAACAAGTGAGCAATCAGATAGAAAATGGCGGTCACGTCCGCTGCGGTGTACACCGTCACCGCCGGGGCAGATACCCATTGGCCACTGTACTCAATAGAGCCCGATATTATCCAATGAGGAATTGCACGGCGGTGCAAGACCTCCTTCCACCACAATGCCCAACTTTGGTGGAGTTACCTCACTTCCACTTGTCCCCACATACATGACAGGCCGTCGCAATTTTATGGTGGTGGACAACGGTCATATCAACCTTAACTGCGTCACTGCCTAGATGAGCACATACCTCGCCATTCCCACTGTCCCATCACATAAATGCACTATGTACACTGAAGTTGTGGTTCCATTGTTCAAATTGTGACAGCCTACTCACACTTGCGTCTCTTAGATACCTACCGCTGTGTATAAATAGGAGGAGGAGACATACCCCCGTGTACAGACCCCTTGTGGACTTGGCTACACTGGAGGACAGGCACATTATACTCACCTAAGGACTGGATGGGGCCACAGTCACTGAGCTGTGTGCTCAATTTAAGCCAGACCTGATATCTGCTATCTGTCATCCCACTGGGATCCCCCCTCTTGTGAAAGTGCTTTCAGTGCTCCATTTCCTGGCAACTGGTTCTTTCAAAGTGATAGTGGGCTTGGCCGCAGGAATGTCCCAATCAATGTTCTCAGTCGTGCTGGCAAGAGTTTTGTCTGCCCTGGTGAAACACATGTGAAGCTAAATAGCTTTGCCCCAGGTGTAAGATTTGGCCACAATGAAGGCCAGATTCTATGTAATGGGACATATACCCAATATTTTTGGGGCGATTGACTGAACACATATTGCATTTGTGCCCCCCGCCAGAAAGAACAGGTGTTCAGAAATTGGAAGAGTTTCCACTCACTGAATGTGCAAATGGTGTGCCTGGAGGACCAGTACATCTCCCACGTCAATGCTAAGTATCCTGGGTTGGTGCATGACACCTTTATTCTCAGGAATAGATGCATCCCAAATGTGAGGGCCCAACTACAGAGGCACGGGGTGTGTCTAATAGGTGAGCCATGGTCCCCACCCACTGTATGTAAGTGTATGCCTTCAGGTGTCATCCCTATAGCATTGTGTGAGGCTAAATGTTGTCCCTCAATACTTGCAGATGACTCTGGCTACCCAAACCTATCATGGCTGCTGACCCCTGTGAGGAATGCCAGGACAGGAGCTGAGGAACATTATAATGAGGCACATTGGCGAACCAGAAGGATCATCGAGAGAGCCTTCGGCCTCCTGAAGGCCAGGTTCAGGTGCCTCCATCTGACAGGTGGATCCCTGTGCTACTCATCCTTGAAGCCTTGCCAGATAGTAGTGGCATGCTGCATTTTGAACAACCAGGCCCTCAGACGGCATGCACCCTTTCTGCAGGAGGAAGAGAGTAGAGATGCCCCTGTGGCAGCAGTACACCCTGAGGACAGTGAGGATGAAGAGGCTGAGGATGAGGACAACAGAACATCAGTCATCCGTCAATACTTCCAATGACACACAGGTGTGACAGTGCAACTGACCATTCCTCTGACTAATGATGTATTCTGTGTGGCTGTAGCATGATGGCATTAACTTCCTTTGCATCTCAACTTATTGTCACATATGGCTTGTCATTTTACAGATGTTGGTGATATAAGAACTGTGTACTAATGTGCTGACTACAGACAGCTACATGTCGTTATTTCTATGCTCTCACAGTATTCAGATCATTTGCACTAGATGTGACTGTTTCCATAAATGCACATTTTCAAAACATAAAATACTATTAGTCAAGTTGTGGTCAAGTGTGTTTATTGTAGTGCCGTGAAACTGAGGGAAAAGTGCAATGGAATGGGGTGATAATGGAGGAAGGTCCAGGGTATTGTTCCAGTCTGTTTGTAGCACAGGTCCAATGTCCAAGGGGCCATAGGAAGGGGAGCAAAGGCAGTTCAAAGTGGACAAGATGACTGTGTGGGACACAAGGGGGACAATCAGGAGAGTCTCATTTCCTGGTGGTGGTCTAGTAATGTCTAGTCCACCCTCAGAAACAAAAAAACTGTCAGTCCCTGAATTGGGGGAATGTGGAGAGTTAGAGTACAGAACTAACTATACTTCTATCATCGGGGTCAACATGTTTCTCGCAAAAAAATGTCTGTTAAGATCGGTGGGACCAAAAAACTTACCTAATCCACATGTTATAACCCATTACGGGATTTATTCGTACCACAAAAACCCTCCTTGTATTAAAGGATGGGCCCCATCAGGATAGCGATAAGCATCAGTGGTCCAGGCTTGTATAGTCAACCCGCTCGTGGGGCCACCGGGTGGATAACCTACCCCTGCTCCGCATCCCAGAAAACGGTCAGCAGCCGCGATAGGTTTGGGTAGCCAGAGTCACTTGCAAGTATTGAAGGACAACATTTAGCCTCACACAATGCTATGGGGATGACATCTGAAGACATACACTTACATACAGTGGGTGGGGACCATGGCTCACCTATTAGTCACACCCTGTGCCTCTGTAGTTTTGCCATCACATTGGGGATACTGCTATTCCTCAGATCAAAGGCGTCATGCACCGACCCAGGACACTTAGCAATTGATGTGGGAGATGTACTGGTCCGCCAGGCACACCATTTGCACATTCAGTGTGTGGAAACTCTTCGGATTCCTGAACACCTGTTCATTCTAGTGGGGGGGGACAAACGCAATATGTGTTCCGTCAATCGTCCCAATAATATTGGGTATATGTCCCATTGCATAGAATCTGACCTTCACTGTAGCCATACTTCCACCTGGAGGAAAGCTATGTAGCTGCACATGTGTTTCACTAGGGCAGACAAAACTCTTGCCAGCACGGTTGAGAATGGTTGTGACATTCCTGCGGCCAAGCCCACTGTCATTTGGAAAGAACCAGTTGCCAGGAAATGGAGCACTGATTGCACTTGCACAAGTGGGATGACGGATAGCAGATATCAGGTCTGGCTCCAATTGGGCACGCAGCTCAGTGATTGTGGCCCTGTCCAGTCTATAGGTGATTATAATGTGCCTGTCCTCCAGTGTAGCCAGGTCCACAAGGGGTCTGTACACGGGGGTATGTCTCCTCCTCTTATTTATCCACAGAAGTAGGTATTCAAGGGACAAAAGAGTGAGTAGGCTGTCACAATTTGAACATTGGAACCACAACTTCAGTGTACACAGTGCATTTATGGGACAGTGGGAATGGTGAGGTATGTGCTAATCTAGGCATTGACGCAGTTAAGGTTGATATGACCGTTGTCCGCCACCATGAAATGGCGACTTCCTGTCCTGTATGTAGGTGGAAGTGAGGTAACTCCGCCGATGTTGGGCATCGTGGCGGAAGGCGGTCTTGCACCGCCGTACAATTCCTCATTGGATATTATGGGGCTCTATGGAGTACAGAGGCCAATGGGTATCTGCGCCAGCGGTGACGGTGTACACCGCCGCAGACGTGACCGCTATTTTCTATCTGATTCCTCACTTGTTTCGTGACCTTCAACAGGAGAACACCTACACTGAGTGTGCTGCTGTGACCTGTGTCTGGAACATACCATGGCCTGTGTGACTGGGGAAAGGGCCCCTCCCTTCACTTCAGAGGAGTTGGAGCGATTGGTGGATGGGGTCCTTCCCCAGTATGGACTGCTGTATGGGCCTCCAGACCAACAGGTGAGAACACCTTGGGCACAATGCATGTGTGAAGGATGCATGGAGATGTGTGTGCAAGCATCGTGTCATCGGGGGGAATGTCTTGTGGTGGTGTACATGGTGTGCGCCGGCCAATATGTGTGCCAATGGTGATGGAAACTGGGTTGATGGGCCATATGTGTGACAGGCAGAATTGTATAGTTAGTGGTGTTCTCCTGTCTGTATTAGCTCTGCAGGTCAGCACCCATCAAAAGAAGGACTGTGGCGTGCCATCGCCAAGGACGTGCGGACCCTGGGGATCTATGACAGGTGGAGCACCAACTGTCGGAAACGGTGGGAGAACCTGAGACGCTGGGCACGGAAGACCCCGGAGGCCCAGCTGGGGATAGCCTCCCAACGAGGAAGGGGTGAGCCTTGGAACCTGACCCCCTTGATGGCCTGCATTCTGGCGGTGGCCTACCCAGAGCTGGATGGGCACTTGAGGGAATCACAGAAGCCACAAGGGGGTGAGTACAGTGGCCATTATTAAAATAATTGGCAGGTGGCATGGGATCCGGGTGGTGGATGTGAGTTGGTGAGTGTCCCTAAGGCCAGGCCAGATGTTGCAGCGTGATTCAACTCTAGGATAATGTGTGTGTGGCAAAGGCAGGTAACCTAGTTTGTTAGCATTCCATATCAGTCAGGGCTTTGTGGGTCCCAAGAGGGGTGCAGTTGGCGATGTGTGGCCCTCATCTTGCCATGGCATCGAGCCAAATCACTGCAGTGCAATGCATAGTGCTCAAGCCTGATCCTTGTGTGTGATGGTACTGTGTATGTCAAATGTGGTGTTGGTGCAGTAATTGACCCAGTGTTTCCTTCCCCCCTCACCCTTTTTTCTTCTGTCATCCTGTCCAAGTGTGCATAAGCACCATCTGGCGGAGGAGTAGGGCCACCGGTGACAGAGGGAGCTGTATCCCACAGGACCCAGGAGGCAGAGTCCACTGATGCTGAGGGAACCAGTGGACGGAGGGCGAGGGAGCACCACAGCGGAGACAGGAGGTAACAACACTGACTAAGATACCTCCTTCGATGGAAGCTCCCTGGTGGTGGCAGACACCTCTGTGACCATCCCAGCTGCAGGTACAGCCACCACCCCATACCAGCACCACCCTCCCAATAGCCCCTCAGCAAGTTGCCCGTGCCATCTCACCCAGGAGGGTCGGCATCTCCTTCACCCCAGGCACCTCAGGCCCTGCCCCAGTGAGCCCTGCTGCCCTGAGTGATGAGGCTATTGACCTACTGAGATCCATCTCTGTAGGGCAGTCAACTATTGTGAATGCCATCCAGGGGCTGGCATCCCAGATGCAGCAATACAATGCATTCCTGGAGGGCATCCACGGTGGATTGGCAGCCCAACAGAGATCAATTCAGGCTCTGGCCTCCTCTCTGGTGGCAGCCATTGTCCCTGTTCCTTCCGTTTCCCCCCTTCAACTACCACTTCCCAGTCCCTGTCTCCTCAACCCCAACCCATCCCATGCACACATACAGATGAGCATGCACAAAAGGCAACACCCAAGAGTGTCACAGTCAAACACAGTCACCACAGTTCATCCCACAAGAACTCACGCAAACACCAGATAGTTGCAGACACAACCACATCCACTGCCTCCACTGTCTGCCCCTCCTCCTCCTCCTCCACCTCCCTCACAATCTCGTCCCCACTCACACCTGCATGCACTGCATCAACATCCACCACCATCATCACCACACAAAGCAGCACACACCTCACTAGCAGGCACTTCCACAACATCAATGCACGTGTCCCCTGTGTCCTCTCTCACCCTGTCTGTCCCCCCCATAAAGGAAGCAAATGCAAGCACTCACACACCCAACAGTCATCCACCACATATCAGCACACTGCCCATGTACCTGCACCCAAGTCCAGCAGACATAAACCTCCTACAACCGCTCCCTCAACCTCCACTCCCATCCCTCCTTCCTCCTCCCGACCCACAGACCCGAAGAAGCTTTTCCTTGCCCAGCTTGACCTTTTCCCACCCCCCCATCCTGCCCGTAAGAGCAGGGTCCCAAAGACCCAGCCCAGCACCTCAGCCAAACAGTCCAAGCGGACAGTGGTGGCACCACCTAGTCGTGGTGGCAAGTCAGTGAAGGATCCCCCTCCACCAGCCAGAAAGGTTAAGGATCCCACACCTCCTGCCATGAAGGGGAAGGAGCCTGCACCTCCTGCCATAAAGGGGAAGAAGCCCTCGACTCCTGCCCGGAAGGCTAAGGAACATGCACAACCTGCCATGAAGGGGAAGAAGCCCTCAACCCCTGCCAGGAAGGGTAAGAATCCCACGCCTCCTGCTATGAAAGGGAAGAAGCCCTCGACTCCAGCGGAGGCTGTCAGGGTGACACCTCCACCACCACCAGTGGTCATGGGCCCCCACCGCCAGCTGAGGAAGTGCATCCCTCACCACCAGCAGAGGCTGTTGAGGAGGCACCTCCACCTGCTGACACTGTGCAACCCTCACCTCCAGAGGACACAGTGCAGCCATCAGCGGAAGCCATGTAGGCCACCCTCCAGGGACTGCTGTACAAGGGGCCCCCTCCTGGAGCAGTGGGCTTGTTCCTCACCTGAGAGATTGTGGCCTTGCACTTCCTAGCACAGAGCAATGTGCATAGAGCCCCCTCCAGAACCAGTGGGAAAGAAACCCACCCCAGAGACTGTGGCCTTGCACTCCACAGCACAGAGTAATGTGCATGGAGCCCCCTACAGGACCAGTGGGCTTGTTCCCAACTTCGGCTGAGATGCCCCCCCACATCTCCCTGAGGTGCCTGCCCACTTGCAGAGTTCTGGCCCTTTGTGTCATGTGCCATTGTTTTTCATCTGCAGCTGGTTGTGTGTATGATGTGCGTGTGTGTGTCGGGCGTGTTTCGTTTGTGTGTTTGTCACTCTCGTTTTCCTCCCTCCCTTCCTTGTGTGTTAGGTGGCTGTACTCACTGTCGTCGTCTTCGTCGGCGTTGGTGTTCCAGGTTGAGCATGACGTAGATGAGCATCGGGAAGACTTGCAGTTCCGGTTCGATGGTGGCGTTGTTCTTCTCTGTGTCTCTGATGGTGAGTCTTTGCTCTTCTGTGATGCGTTTCTGCCAGGCTTTTAATGGCGTTGGTACCGCGCCAGAAAATGTGGAGGATTGAAGGGTGAAAATATGGTGGGTGGTACTTTGTCTTCCACCTGGATGTTGACGGCTACCGCCATGGTGAGTGTTGTTTCCGCCCTGGCAGTTGGTGTGGTACATTGGCTGTCTATGGGAGTTATCACCGCCATGGTCATAATTTGGCAGTAATTACCGCCAGCCTGTTGGCAGTATTACTGGCACTTTATCACTCACCGCCAGGGTCATAATGAGGGCCTAAGTGTTCAATAGTGCATCTCTGGCAAGACGAACAAGGGCAATGGTCCTGTCGTCTCGGTGACCTCCTCCAGGCAAATTGAGGTCACTTATTATTGTACCACCATGAGCAACGGCATGCTCTCCACAGTGGGCCCCAATCGGCATGGAGACACTGACCACATCGCTTCCCCATACAATGGCAAGCTGTTCTCCTTTGCCCCTTCATGACATATGGGGCATTGTGCTGGATGTCTTCTTGCTACTCCAGTAGCAACCTATAAGTGTTCTGTATGGCATTCTTGGCATGACTGACCATGCGAACTGCCATTTCTCCTCAGTGGTCCCCCTCGAGACACGAGGTGTCACTGATCACAGCACCTCAGCAACCTCCTCGCCACCTTGACCCCCTCCTAGTACCCAGGGGTCACCAATGACAGTGCTTCTATTAGCATTGGCCTGCTCTTCACAGTTACCCCTCTGGGCAAATGAGGGATCACCGACCACATCACTTTTATGGACAGCAGCCAGCTCTTCATGCTAGCCTCCTCCTGGCACATCGGTCATTGACCACAGCCCTTCCAAGGACACTTATTGTAGCATTTCATACCAGGGAAACTACACTAGATTCCAAAGTATTGGGTGGACAGCCTGCACTCTTGTAACAGTACCCAGCCAGCTAGGTTATCTTACACTTCACTCACTGGGATACACTCTGCAGGATCCCTGCTGTGTCTCATGCTCTCCAGGTACTCTCTTCCTCCTCACAGTGCCCTCTGGTCTTGGCAGCCAGACAGTCTCTAGGTACACTGCCCTGCACAGGGTACTCTGGTCCTGACAGACATTCAGTCTCAAGGCACTTTCCTCTTCACAGGGGATCTGGTCTTGGAAGGCAGGCAGAAAGCTGGTGCTCCAAGCTCAGGGTAAGTGGTCTTGACTACATGGGTGATGACCCCTCACCCAGCAAGGAAGCTGTTAGACCTTGGTGCCCAGGCCTGATTCCAGCAACAGGAAGTCTTGGTAATCTTCTCTCTCAAGATGAGACATGCTGTTCAAGCACATATTCCCATTTTTATAGTCCCATTCTTGACCAATATGTGATTTAAATCTGGCCTGTGAAATTAATGTTTGGTGTGTCAGCTCCTTTGAAGTGCTCTCACCTCTTCACTGGCCTTTGTCAAAGGGACAGTCTGTCACTGCAGGGGTGTCTAAAATGCAGATTGCCCCACAAGACAGGCCAAGGGATTAACCAGGGATCACACATGGCTGCCAGCCTCAGCTGAAATGACGCTATGGTAGTGGTAACATCACCGGTCCACCATCTCTCTGGCATTGAGACCAGAGCCCACTAACCAGTAACTCTTCCTGGAATCAAAAAGCTCTTTGATATGCACAGATTATGCCCTTCTCTTCTCCTTTCAGTGTGAATGGCTCACCCACTACAACCCTCAGGAAGGTCAGGAATACATACATATCTCCTGTCTGGGGGATGCAGTTCTCACCTCCCCTGGCCCTAGACTTCCAAAATGGAACTTACAGACCTCCATGTCACGTACCATACACAGGCACACATGTGTAACCCAGCATGCTCACGCAAGTTTCAAGTGCTGTTCCAACACACATACACAAGCATCATGCACTGACCTGCGCTGTACACACTCCATGCAGGCCAAGGGTGAGTTAAGTACACAGCCACAGGACTTTACACAAATGGTTTAGTAGGGCCCACTCCAGGGACACAATTGAAAAGACCTGTTAAAATCACTGTGACTACTGAACACCAAAATATTGTGCTGCCACCACCATACTCATGTCCCTTAACTCCAGGTAAGGGGAGAGGATCTCTATCTACACGAGAGTTGAGCTTGGTGCGCTCTTACTGATCTAAGCAGACCGCATTACCATGAGACAGGCCTTGATAATAGGGGATTCACATAATCCTTGTTCCCTCAATTACCAAAAATGAGTACAAGTGATCCTGATACCCTAGCACCTGGAGCACGCAGTGCAGGGGAGCATGTCCATTATCAGTCTCCCGCTGGGCGACGAGCCATCCCCTCTCCCTACCAACATAAGTTCTAAATGCTTTGACGCCAGAATATATTGTACTGCTTCAATCTTAATGAGACCTTAAGGAAGAGGAAGAATATAAACAGTCCTTGGTGAATATGATTGCTTGATTTTACTCTACTACTGAAGGAGAGGACGTCCCTGGAGTTTAGAGGGGACCTCACAAATTATAATATCAAACTGTTGTTTATATTTATTTTAGTAACAGGATACACTCTCACTCTTCTAAAAACCCTTGTGTTGTTCCGTTTAGGAATTGATTTTACGTTATACTGTTAATATTGTAGAACTTGGATGCTTCTGCCTACCATAGACGGTTTAAGGACTCTGAATGTTTATTGCATTTGGGTGTTTCTCATTATAGTTGTTAGAATCAATTGTTGCATGCCTACCCTTTGGATTTTTTTCCCTCCCTTTTGTGGGTTTTGTATTTATAAATAGTTAACGAATCTTTTTATTTACTACCATAACGTATTCCACAGGCACCATCAACCCACAAAGGGATGATAAGTGTGATTTTGAAATCATGTAAGAATGAATGATTCCTATTTGAATATTGATGTACTCTGATAGTTGTTTATCGTTTTCAATAAACAAATACTGCAAAAACACTCACAAAAGATTCCTGGACATTGTTTTGTACATGAAAGTATGCCCAATTCTTATTTGCTGCATTACATTCTTTAATGTTGATTTCATAGTTTCAGCAATAATAACTAAAGGCACAAAATACCGCCCATCCCCTTTATTATCCGTGAGAGTAATTGGTGTTGACAAATAATCTCTTACCGAGATTATGGGGGTCATTCTGACCCCAGCGGTCTAAGACCGCCGGGGCCAGGGTCGGCGGGAGCACCGCCGACAGGCCGGCGGTGCCCCGCAGGGCATTCTGACCGCGGCGCTTCGGCCGCGGTCAGAAGAGGCAAACCGGCGGTCTCCCGCCGGTTTACCGCTGCCAAGCTGCGCCGCCATGGGGGATTCTGACACCCCCTACCGCCATCCTGTTCCTGGCGGTTCGCCCGCCAGGAACAGGATGGTGGTAGGGGGTGCCGTGGGGCCCCTGGGGGCCCCTGCCGTGCCCATGCCAATGGCATGGGCACGGCAGGGGCCCCCGTAAGAGGGCCCCGCAAAGTATTTCAGTGTCTGCTATGCAGACACTGAAATACGCGACGGGTGCAAACTGCACCCGTCGCACCCCTGCAACTCCGCCGGCTCAATTCTGAGCCGGCGTCCTCGTTGCAGGGGCATTTCCTCTGGGCCGGCGGGCGCTCTTTTGGAGAGCGCCCGACGGCCCAGAGGAAATGTCTAAATGGCCGCCGCGGTCTTTTGACCGCGGTGCGGTCATTCAGCGGCGGTAGCTTGGCGGGCGCCCTATTTCTCTGAAATCCGCCGTCTTGAATACTCCAATTAAAATATTTGAATCTTGATGCTCGCTGAGGATTCACCCATAACGTTTGAATGTTGACACTCGTACTAACTCATTGTGAAGTGGAAAGAAGTTCAACGAGGTGTCTAAAAAGAAAATACTTCACCATGGTAGCTGTAATTCGCGGAAGACCAATGTAGATCCAGGGGTCTGGATCTATGCTACTATAATTGCCCATTACATCCAGTTACTATACTCTTCATTGACATGTGCTACCCAGCCTTTTATCCCCCTGAGTACCATTAAAGTGTTTATAAGCAAATCAGTAATCTAATCTATTTCAGTGAGTTGTAAAAATGTATTACACATAGGGACTTGTTTACGTAAAATGGGTGTCATCCATAAATATCTCATAAATTACTACTACATCTGTTTTTACGTTAGACCTGCTGGATGTGTTTACCAAACTTCCTGTCCAAAACAGGTGTAACTTATGACTCTCTCAAGGAACAGTCTTATGTTTGTGAAATTCAACAAAAAGATAGCTACAACTGTTTTACAAGCCACAAGATTGCATATTTCACACATTGGCTAGGATGAATTAGTTTATAACAATTAAATTTAACACACTTTTCAATTAACTTTGGAATTCCTTTCTTGTCTCACTTAAAATATTTGTCCCTATCCCTCCTCTTCGAAAATTGTGCTGAAGGTTGTCACACCCATACTTTGGGCAGCACATTTGTATGAATCTTTTAGTTATAACCTGGAAATGGGTGTGAAAAATGAATTTCCAAATACGTGCAAATACCAAAAAATATTACATTGCATAAAAAAGGCATCATGTTTGGTTACGACGTCCCTATTCATTCATGTGACACATTCCTAGAGATGTCTACAAGTGATAGTTAAGAGTGAATGAGTTACATTCAATTTTGCACTACTCTGATAATGTCACAGTGGGTTGCAGTATATATTTACACCACTCTCAAATATGATGAAAGTGTATGACTCCAAAGATACAATTGTGCTTTTGCTGGACTACAGTTAATAAGCACTACAGAGCCACAGGCAATAAAAGCACTTTGTCATTTAGGTAAACCTACTTTTTTATATTGGCTACATCAGCTCTGAAGTGTATCGTGTAAGCCCAAAGGTCTGGCTGCATAATATATAAAAGTGAATCATGCTAAATATTAAGAAAAAATATGTCCCTATAGGGTACAGTTAAAAAAACGCTGCTGTTCACTGAGTGGATAAAACTAAATTGTACATGATAAAGGATAGTTATGAATAAAAGGCTAATTTTGTAATTTCACCTTGGAAAACACTAGTAGGTTCACTCAAAGCTATTTCTCCTATATTATTAAAAATCTACTTTAATGGCAGAGTTTGATAAAGGCAGTGGGAAGGTGATTTTATAAAAGTATACTTTGTGCAGCATGAGTGCTTAACTTCACTAATGTTTAATACTGCTTGAACAGAACATGCATTTTGTTGAGGAGCTGTCTGCTACATGTGGCATTGCTACTAGGGATTGAAAAGAGATTCTCTTAGAACTGCGCTGTGGACAGTTAGCTGGTAAAGGTACCCATTCCCAAATTAATAATCCAGTATGCACCCTGGACGTCCTGGAAAAATTCCATAGATCAGGCCTTATAATGCCTATATTGTACACTCTCAGCTAGACTATACTTTGTATGTGTTTTCACCTCTCCTGACCACTGGGGATCTGGAGGCAATGCTCCCTGAGTGTAGTTTTATCAGCCCGCTGGCATCTGTTTTCAAGAAAATGTCAACTATGTACATGAGAGAATGCTTTTTAATTCATGCTCAATCTTTGAAGTTAACATGAACATTGAACAGATTATTTTGAGTTGAAAATCAGTTTGTCCAGGTTAGATTTGCAGACCATCACTACAGAATACATAAATTCACTTCTGCTGGACAAGAAAAAACAACCCTTGAAGGAGTCAGAGTTGTGTGTTGCAGGCTGTTTATGACAACATGTACATTAATAGAATGATGTATTGTCTCTGAATGACATCACAGAACAGAGCTTATTTTAATGATTATGTAGTCAGGTTTCACCTCACTGCACAGACAAAACCTCTTGTACTCAGGTTCTGTTTGTTGGCATCCACCTAGCAGCCCAAAATTGTGGCATCCAATAACACTGCAGGCTTCTTTTATATCACAATCTGTTTTTGAATAGCTTGAAAGGAAACCCTTGACCCTTCAATCTAGTTTTCTATCTCACGCTTTCTTTCAAATAATTTAGAAAAAAAGACTCAAGTCCATTTGAAAAAAGATTCAAATTTTTGTTTTTTTAAACGATAAAATGTATACCTAAGATAATGAAATATGTGCAATACATTTCTATTAGACAGTAAATGTTTCTATGATAATTATTCTTCATATTTTTCTTTCTAAATCTGGTTCTCATGGATTATAATGCACCTGAATATACACTCATCAAGTGTAAATTCTTTCACATAAAATGCTACTGTCCACGGTGGTAAGCAGAGCAGTCACAGAGGAAACGGCACCAGCTAGGTAGGTTTTCATGGTAAAGTATAGACCTGGGTAACTTTTAGCAATAAGTTCAGTCTGAAAGTGCACGTGAGAGTGCAGAGAAGAATAAGGAATTGAAGAGTTTTCCAAAATAAATTCGAAGAGACCACAATAGTAAGTGAGCTTTACAGCTTCAGAAATTTACAAGAACTAGCAGCCACAACTAATCCAAAATAGCCTTCCAGAGAAACCACATCAGCACAGTTCAGCAGAGTCCAGCATGACTGATGAGTGAGGTGGCTGCCTTGGGCTAAGATAATTATACCTAATCCACTGGAGAGAGACTGTGAGAGACACCATTTCCCAGGAAGTTCTGTGGAAGGCAGGACACATGAAAATGGTCAAGGTCTGGGTGCTGGCTCTCTTTCCAGGGGGTTATTGGGAAGTAAGAGACCAAGAGTTGTCTAGAATGGAGGGAGGGCCATTGTATGTCCACAGTCAAGTTTCGTAACAGATGATAGGTTATAGGCATTAAAGAGGCTCAGAGGTTATTTTGTTCCATTTTGTCCAAAGGATCATAATTGGATGATAGACAGGGACCATTGCACATCAAAGGCAATCACACAACCCACACTTTCAATGTGACCATGACACTATTGGCGTGGGACTATACTATTTGGGATGGATGACTATGGTATTGATGAAACCTATGGGGCTCAAGTGACAGTTCCCTCATCTGATCCAAATCAGAGCCAAAGTGAAACATTAGCAACCATAAAATGCATCGCAGAGCACTGAGTTCTGCTTCAACCAACAGAGCATGATGGGCACCTGAAGAGATAGACTCCCTCTCTGTCCCCTCTGATATCATTGTAGGTTACACCAGTGCTCCTAAAATCTCTCCTACTACTTTGACGACTGTCATGTCTCCGATAGCAGTTTACCTGCTGCAGATGTTTTACTTATAGCTTTAATTTCTGTGGTAATGTTAACGACCACAAAGAAATTCATGGAGAGAGACGATGACAGTAGTATATTGGTATCAATTTCAGTGACCAACAATACATGTGTTGTAGAACCCCTCGATAGCAAAGTAGAGCTTTCTACAACTTTGTTTGATTATTGAACTTATTCTGAGTTCTATAATCCACAATTTCTGCTACAAAGATTCTTCGCCTGTAAGCAGAAGTTATTACCCTTACTAAACCCATCTTGGGGAAGTACCCAGTCTCTGCATTCAGTAAGGATTATACGCCACGTAGCACCACTGAAGATGTAGGGTTCTCAAGACTGATGGTTCCAAGTGTGGAAGAAGTTTTTTATGGTAATGTCAGTCACCCGATTGATGATCACCATAGACAATAATAAGTGTCATCAGTTCAACTAAACATGTTGCTACCTTGCCAATATTTCATTCCACACATTTCGTAAACATTTCTCTGTTAATAAAATATAGTACATTTGACAAATGGAGTTACATGAAAAGTTGTGAAATGTTGTGAAATTTTGGGTAGATTGTATAATGTGAGACAAAGGTTTAGAGTTTGGTTGGTGCAGTGGAAATGGGTCATTTTTATGGTGTGAAATAATATTAATATGAACATAAGACTGCAAGTCAGGCGATTGTTATTCATTATGGAACCCTTGTTATAGTTGCCAGGCATAACCATTTTATTCCTTGTCTGACATGAATGGATTAGTATGAAGAGTGAACTTAAGTACACTAAGCCCAACCCTTTCTTTAGGGGTTTGCTGCACAACATGAATTGTGTGCAGATTTTTTCAATTGCATAGGAATTTAATAATAAACATGTCATTCACGGAAAGTTTGTGGCCCTTTGGAAGGGTGGGAGGAAGTTGTGGGATTACAGCATTTTGGTACTAAAATCACAATAATGGCATGAAGTAAAGCCTGCCAAGACAGGTATCTTGGCAGAGAATACCTGTCAATATTTAAATAAGACAAATAATACAGTATTTATCTTTAGTTTGAGGATTACTTTTGAGACCTTTGTTGATTGGTCTTTTGTTAAAAGTATTCATGCCTACTTCATTGCTTTGTTATACTCTATAAACCTATGGTTGTGAAATTATAAGGATTGCAGTGGGCAGAATTGTCTTTTTGTTGTTGATTGTATAAAGTGAGACATAGGCAATATATCCAATAGTAGCAGTAAAGTAAGGCTTTGGGCCTGATTTAGAAGTCGGCAGAGGGAAATACTCCATCACAAACGTGACGGATATACCGTCCACCGTATTGCGATCCATTTCTATCCTATAGGGATTGTAATACTGCAGATGGGACATCTGCCACATTTGTGACAGAGTATTCCCTCCACCGAATTCTAAATCAGGCTCTTTATCTATCTATCCCGGAAGCTTATTCTTACTATCAACAACTGCAGTGCCTCATATTTGATATTGTCCCTGGTTGAAGATGAATGAATTTAATTATGAGAAAGAAAGTAAAAGGTGAGAAAGCAACTGACCATTTCAGTCCTGTTAAATGATTCAATTAACAACAATTGCTTGGGATTTGGATGATAAAAGTATATTTATATTCATAAAGCTGTGCCCAAAATGAAAGTAGTGTATAGTTTTAAAGAAATATTTATGAAATAGTAAAAATCAATTGTTTCAATCACTGGGCAACTTAATGCTTAGTGTGCAGCTTCTGACATTCCTACTGTCAATTGTACACACAGAAAGATTTAAACCCCATCCAAGAGTTTCTCCACGTCTCTTTGCCTTTCGACCATTTAGTAGTTTCTCTCTTGCTCCCATAAAATTACTTCTCTATCAACATTTTCACTAAAGGGTTCATTTAAAATAAAGTATAATACAAGATTTTGCATACACTCACCTAATCTTTTGGCATTGATCCAGTGAATAGTTGCTCCCTATGTAAGAATACATATATTATTTAAACTTTCTACGATACTGTGGACATTATGATGAAGACATTGCAGTGATGAAGCAAGCAGCACCTTGAAGGTAAGATTAATATTTATTGTAGTATAAAGTGTCCCCTGCAGTAGATCCTCAACCAAACTAGTGGATGACCAGTGACCAACTGACTTGGGCAATCCAATAACAACAATTCTAGAATGACAAGACAAAGAGCAAGACAAAGAGCATGAACTGCAGTTTGTGCAGCAAATTCTTATGAGACTAATAAGTAAATGTAATGTGCTTAGTGTGAATAGCATAAACATAACTATATGCTTAAATTACAAGACATCTCTATCCTTTAAACATAATAAACAACAAAGAAAGAAGAAATATCAACAAAAAAACCAGAAAATTAAAGAAGAATAAGATAAAGAAAGCAAATATGAATGAAGAACAAAAGCCAAAAACTTTGAAAATATGAACAATTAAATCTTACACTAATGTAAAATGATGAATATGGGAGAAACATGTCTCTGTTAGAGAGGCAATACAATATTAACCTAAAACAAAATCAATAAATATCTTAGGAGGAACAATTTCTCTCTTGGCGTGACAGTCCATGTAATTTACTTCCTCCACAGTTGGAGCAGGACTATATTTCTCTGATGGTGTGGAAACCTCTTCACCATTACTTTACCTGAAGGTGAGGTGATCTCATCATCCCCTTTCCTGGAAACAATGACTTCTTTGGAGTTATACCCATTCATAATATCCATCAACCTTTCTTGATCATAAAACGAATGAAGTGACTCACATGCACCTGAAGAAATGCTTTCAAAAGGAACATTGATCTTGGAATGTGTAAAAGACGGACATTTTTTATTTAGTCTTCTTTACATGAAATGGAAGCTTAATCTTGACAAATCTCCTGTTTGTACACCCGTACCTTTGTGATCATATGTACTCTTACAGTCATACCCAGAGTCAGCTTTCCCTTTAACACAAATATTTACTTTAGCAGAATCATAGATTTGGTTAAGATTCAAAATAGATAACTCCCTTTTCATCCAGAAAGGAAAAAGGGTGGTTCAAGGTATTCAGCCTTTGAGCATGAAAAACTGGGAAAATCCAGTGACAAGATTCAGAGACGACTGATAAGCCCAAATATTTTCCTAACAAACTCCTTAACATCACCTTTGTTAGCAAAAGCAGCTTGCACAGCTTCCACCACTACCCGCTTAAACCTTTCCACAAGGCCATTCATAGTGGGAGAATATAAGGACATTTTCAAATTGCAATATTCTTCTTCTTTGGAAACTGTGAAATTTCTGAGAAATAATTTGCCTGTCATTGTGGAGACAATACTACTCAGCAAATGTTCTTTATAAAACATTCTTGCAAAAACTGGATGGTGGTAGGTGGGAACCCCATTTAAGCTCTGCCCATCTAGAAAAATAATCGATAAGAAGGAAAGCACACACTTTTCCTGTGATAAAACTCTTATAGGGTCCCAAAATGTACAAAGCAAGTTTATCCGATGGACTAAAAGAAAATTTGGAGTGATTCAGACTTACTTTATTCTTAATTAACGATTTATCAGAATTAATACAGATGGAACACTGCTTAAAAGCTCTTTAAAAAAACACACTCTAAAAGTATGAAATTTCAGAGTCCATATAAGGTCACCAGAAAATGTTTCTGACCCTTTTTTGTGAAAGCTTTGCCTAAATGACCCATGTGAGCTAACTAAATAATGGAAGAGTGAACTTCTTTAGGCAGAATAACATAATCTGCTTTAAAAACGAACTCACCAACCCCAGAAATGGAATGTCTTACTTTCCACACCACTTGAAGTGCGGGACTCAAAACATTTTCACAAGATCAACCCTTATTGACAACTCCATGATTTTTTTGAATTCTTCATCAGACTGACAATATTTCGTCCAAACATCTTTGGACAATTCACTACCAAATAAGGAAAAGTATCTTTTCAACAGAAGCTACAACACATTCTTCGACAGAGTCACAAACTAATATTGCAGCTGCATCGGGTAACTTTGATAAACAGTCTGCCACATCATTGGCTGCTTCTCTAATATGATCTGCCTGAAAGTTGTACTCATACACTTCTGACAAAATTCTAATTAGGCGTGCAGATGCTCTATCAGTACCTTTACTAGTTAGTAAAGATAGTAAAGGTTTGTGGTCTGTCTTAATAGTAAATTCTTTACCGCACAAATAGGTTTAAAATGTTCCACAGCCCAAGCACATGCCAATGCCTCTCTTTCAATTGTGGAATATCTGTTTTCAGAACATGATACGGGTGCTGAAGTAAAGGAGACTTTTACTTCTGCACCTTGGTGTCTCTGATTAAGCATTGCCCCTAGCTCTCCAACACTGGCATTCACATATAACTAGCATCTCAATTTTGATCAAAAGGTAACCGAGGCAGTGCATTGGCAATGGAACACTTCAGTTGGTCAAATGCTTCCTGGTGAACTTCGGTCCACAAAAGTTTCACACCTTCCTTGAGTAACTCTCTTAAAGGCAGGGCTATGCATGAAACCAAATCCACAAACCTGCAATACAATTCACACAAGCCAGAATATGAACAGAATTGATCCTTATCTGTGAGTGTAGGTAACCTCTCAATGGCTTAAATGACACTATGTTTTGATTAAATACCGTCCCCAGAGATAATGTGATCAAGATAGTCATCCTCCTGAGTCAGAAACTTACATTTTTCCATTTTAAAGTCATACTCCGGTTATGCAAAGTTGACAATACTTCAGACAAATATGGTTATGCAAATAAATTGAATCCTCAGACACCAAAACTTCATTGTGAAAAGCCTTGACTCCTTGCATGCTCATGAATAGTGTAAACATAATTTTTTGAAAAACAGATGCAGCCGAAACTAGTCCAAAGGGCATGCCCACATACCTGTAAGCATCATCAGACGTGATAAAAGTAGTAAGATGTTTACAACTCTCAATCTGGTGATATGCAGACTTCAGGTGTAAGAAGGTAAAATACTTTGCACCCTCTAATTTTGTGAGCAATTCCTAGATTCTCGATAGAGGATGAAAATCCACAATTATTTGCTTATTGATAAATCTTAAGTCTGCACATAACCTCAATGAACCAGATTTTTTAAACTAATAAAATTCGGGAAACCCATTCAGAAGAATCACAGGTTCTAAAACTCCATCAGACTTCGATTGTTTCAGTTTAATACTGAGATCTTTTCTGACAATATGCGAACAATTCCTAAGATTATGCTTAAGAGGCTATTCCCCAACTTTCAACTTGATTTCATGAGTAAATCCTCTCAGCATTCCCAACTCTTTCCTAAATATTTCTTTGTAAAAAGCAATTACACCTTCAATACAGTGTTGGTGAGTAGTCATATAATAAACAGGAATATCAGAAGCAGGATCAAGAATGAGTCCAAGATTTCCCTGGTGCCTCCATCCTAAAACATGTTGGCCATTTTTAACCACATAAATATTTCTAGAATAGTGCGGGACAAAACTGAAATAGAAGCCACAAAAGTACTGTTGATGTTAATTATGGACTTTCCTTAACTATAGGCCTTTATATCATATTTCTCAAGATCTCTGTTTTACCAATGTTCCTTGAAGAATGTTTCCAATACCAATGAAAGAGGTGATCCAGAATCTACCAACATTAATTACTTTAGTCTGTCAATGGGCATTCACAGCTAGGAGTTTTACATGGAGCAGAATCCACAGATGTAAACAGATTATCAATATCATTTTAGCTATTTCCACTCTACTCTTAATCATCAATATCATGTTTTCTTTGTCCAAAGAGTCTTGTGGTGACTCCATTTTGTTCTCAGATACCAAATTATTAATGTGTTGAGACCTAAAAACACTAAAGAAATGCCTAGACTTTCCACATTTAAAACAATCTTTAGGCAATGCTGGGCACGTCGTCTTGTTGACATGTACATTAGTACCACATCTGGAACATTTGGGCTTATTAGAGAATCAGTGTGTGTTCCTCTTGCTGAATTTGTTATTATTACTATTATATACACGAGCAATCTTTGAATGATTACCATTATTAAGTGCTTTGCATGATCTTACAGATCTTTATATTTCTTTGGCAATTTCTATAACTTCAGCAAGTTTAGTATTCAATATTTGTTCCTGGATCCTTTTGTTAGAACAGTGCATAATTAACTGATCTTGAATAAATTGATCAATTAAAGTTTCAAAGTCACATGTCGATGTTAGAATGTGCAAATCAGCCACATAACTTTCATTGGTTTTGTAAGTTAATTGATGTCTTGAATAGAAATTGAAACATTCCATAACTACATTAAGCTCAACGCAAAAATGTAATTTAAGTCTGTCAAGCACCTCAAAAAATTAATCATAATCTTCAACACCAGTGGGAGCTTGAATAACTGGTAAATGATCAAAAATCTCATGTGCCTCCTCATCTATGGAATTTAACAATAAACCTTTATTCCTGGCTGCAGAAAATTAATTTGAATTGATGGCAATAAATTGTTAAATAATCCTATCATTTATTCCACTTCATGGGTTGATCACCCAGATTTTGCAGTAGTGGAGGATTACAATATTGTTTCATGTTGAATTAATAAAAATAAACTAGAATAAGAACACTTTGAGTAAACCCAGTCTATGCAGACTTTATTAGTATCCTTTGAAATTAAATTATTTTGTTTCTTAGCAGATAATGTCAGGATTACATCATCAGCTTATCTCTCACATTTACCGGCGCACAGTGCCAAGAGGTTGAAGAAGAAATGTCTGGGTGAATTTGACAACGTGATCACAAATGTAAATGAACACTTCAAAATGGGGCACATAAGCATGAAGTGCACAGGGTGGCTAAAAGTGCAAGACTGCATGACTAGCTGCTTGCAGCTCTAATTCAGTACTCACAAAATGATTTGACATTACATTTGTAAGCGGCGGTGGTTCTAGGCACTAATGTGCACCCAGAGTTGCTCGCGTATCCATATGTGGACCAATGACAAATGCATTCCAATGGTGTAAGGGGTTCCTAACATTGTGCAATAGCTTCCAAAAATACAAACAGCTCCACTTACAGTTGCTTTCTATGAAGTTAGGATCACCTCATTGAATTCCACAATGCGGTGCTACCAACAGGGTGCACTGTGCCATTCCTAGAACGAGAGAAAACGTATCAGATGTCGGTGACCTTCTTGGAGTACTCCGGGGTGAAGCACAGCTGAGGACACTAACAATTGTTGCCAAAATGTAGTGGTGAATCATGCAGCAACCTGAAGGTAAGATGAATATTTATTGTAGTACTCAGAGTCCCGAGTAGCGGAGTGGCGACAAAACAAGTGGATGACCGGTGACCAACTGACTCAGGAAATCCAAATCTAACAATTCTAGAACTATACAACAAAGACTGAGACTGCAAGCATGTGCACTGGCTTGTGAAGTAAATTCCTTTAAGAGACTAAGAAGTAAATGTAATGTGCTTTATGTGAATAACATAAAACATAACTATATCCTTAAACTGCAACAGATATTTATTTTGTCTTCAAACCTGATTGTGAGAAATTGTCCAATAGTATAAACATTTATAAATATGATGGAATAGATAATACTGAAACACGTTATATAGTATGTATAATAGAAGTAAGACCATGAAAAATACTTGCATGGGGAAACCGTTTCATACAAAAAGGTGACTAAAGAATATATTCATGATGGAAATTAAATTAACAACAAATGTACTGCAGTAACGTAAATTCAATAAATTAAGAATACTTTTACAGCAAAAATGCATTTGAATATCCATCACTCTTTACAACTCTAATCCTAAACACATCCATAATCATAATTGATCACTGTACCACAGTCCTAATCATCATCCCAACCCAAATTTGACCTCTAAGACCGACCCTCAGGTTTATCCATAACTCTACACCTGATAGTGCCATTTTATTCTAACAACCATGTTTTAATATACTTAATTGTAACTAGAGTGTTAATACACATTTATCAGGCATAGATTCAATCACTACAAACATACTTTTGTCTGTCACAGTGCCACGTTCTTCACTGGTAACACAATAACCTTTATTGGCATTAATTTTCTCTATAAAGTGTCACTTCAATGCAACATTAATACAACAACGCCCTGAGTCAGAAAATGCACCTAACAGGTAAAGAAAAGACAAGAAAAGAAGAGCAACCTCAACCAGTCGCGGCTTTTGGGGGGTAAGGGGGTGGCGTGGCACATGGCGGGGGAGGACAAACAAAAATAATAATAATTTAAAAACCTTACCTTCCTCACCTCCTCCGCTATGCCATTCCTTGGTCCTCACAACAGGCACAGGCTCCCAGCCTGCCCTGCGGCCAATCCTAACTCTGCTTTTATGCTGCTGGTAGCATGAAAGCAGCATTAGCAACTATCCAAGGAAGTTAAAAACCTTAGAATCACAATGGACTCCAAGTTAACTATGAATGACCAAGCGGACAAATTAGCACAAACAAGCTTCATCACCTTGAAGACTCTACGACGCATCTTCCCCCACCTCGGATTTCCACACAAGGTGCAAGCTACTATCTCACTTGTACTATCCAAACTGGATTATGCCAACGGCCTCCACCATGGATCATCTCTATCTATTATGAAAAAACTACAACGTATTCAGAACTCCGCAGCCAGACTACTATTACATGTAAAGCCGCAAGCCCACATCTCCCCTGCCTTGAGAGCACTTCACTGGTTACCCGTTGCCAGACGATGCCCTTTTTTCATCTGCTTTGTATGACCCACAAAGCTATACATGGAACAGGACCGCTTTTTATCAGAAACAAAATAACCACATACATTCAACAAAGAAACCTCCGCTCAAGATTGGCACCCCGCCTTAGAACACCACCATACAAGAAAAAGGCTATAGGTGGTACATCCTTCTCCGTTCAAGCAGCAAAACTATGGAATTCATTACCCCCAACTATAAGATCCACAGATAACTATCTTGTCTTCAGAAAACTACTCAAGAGTTGGCTCTTTCCTTCATAACCACCATATTCAAACAATTATGGACTGCATATGCCTATGTTGATAAATATTTGTCCTGATTATGTGTATATTTCTAGTTATGTATAGTTCTTTGAAAATATGTATTGCTAATATGTCATAACAATAAACTACACTCACACTCTTTAAACCTGTTTAACTAAGTATATTTACCCATGGTTTTAAATATGTATTGTATGTACATATATGTGTGCACATGTGTGGGTATTCATGTGTGTAAGTATGTATGTGTGTGTATATATATATATATATATATATATATATATATATATATGTATGTGTGTATGTTGTTCTGTGCTTGGCATGTTAGTGGGTTATTGCATGGCTGCTGGGTGAGTTGTTATACTAGATATCTATGAATCCCTGCTCATTTTATATCACGCTCATCTACCCATCATCATATGTCATGTCTCTATCCATCTATCCTCCATTCCCACTCTGACTCATCCCAAATCCATTCTACTACTTTCATCTCCTAAATAACTCTGCCTAAGCTCTTCCCTCCGCTTCCACATCTAACTCACCAAACCTCACTTTACTACCATGACCTCCCAAACAACCCTACTAAATTCTCCCTCATCTATCTCACTCTGCTACTATGATCTCCCTAACCCTTCCACAGACTCTTCCCTCCTCCATCCTCCTTTACTCATCCCAAGCCTAAATCCGATTACCATATACTCCCAAATTAACACTTCTGGATTCTTTCCTCCTCCACCCCTCCATTACTCCAGTCTATCTAACTAACAAACTCTCACATCCGCGGCTCAAATTAACTCATAATAATACTAAAACTGTACTCATATTTTCCCGATACTAATCCATCACTAATTCTTGTTGGGTTCCGGAGTAGCGGGCTACCCGCTGAAAAGCGCTTTGATGCCTCGTCAGGGGTAGTAAGCGCTATATAAATACTATTACAATACAATTACAATAGAATTATGATTGGCTGGAGCACCCTGACTTGGCACTCTGAGGCTGAGTGGGAGAGTCTGCCTGCTGTCTCCAACCCCACAACACAGTGCCGGGTTGGAGACAGCCTAGTGCACATGTGTGTTTGGCTCACCAAACATACATGCGCACTGAGGGGAGTGCTGTGCACACCCTTTCTGTCCCTGTCACTCCCCATTACCCCACCCCTTTTACAATAAAACTATAATAAACGTTGTTTATTACCGTTTTATTGTAAAAGGTTTGCAGCTGCTGCTGCTGGTTGGGGTGGGGTGGAGGGTGATGCTCCTCCACTGGCCTCAACCAGAGAATTTTTTTGTGTGGTTGCGAAGATTCAAAGAGCTATGGCGGGCAGCTTCCCACCCAAATTGGACACCTAGATAAGTTTCTTCAGCCCAGTAGTGTAGCCAGTATTTCATGGACCCTAGTGTAAGGAAGTAAATGTACATCCTGGCAACTGTCTAAAATATAATATGCAGCAACATTCATGGTCCAATGGACCCCTAGGGCCTCTGGGTTCCAGTGCCTGTGCAATCCCTGCACCAATGGGAGTTATGCTCCTGCTTCAGCAGGGATCGGAAGTTGCAACTGAATTACTGGTGCAAGAATGCAGTTTTTGGCATGACCGTTGCAACAAATGTCATTGTTCCACCTTGTCGTTTAAACAAATGTTCTTGAAATAGTTGCCTATGTATATGTTGATGCAAAAATTCAGGTAGAAAGGTGCTTTTATCTGAGAGTGTCATTGCTCTGCAGAGGTTTGGTAATGATCATTTGCAAAGAGTCCCTCCAATTGAAGGTGCTCAGTACGGATTTGAGAATGGGGATGTTGCTTCTGTGGTCAGGGCTGTTATTAGGAGGGAGCTGCTGAGATTTGCCCCAGATCATGTTTTATCAGGCCGCAGCGCTACTGAATCGGCCCTTGTGAAATCTTTATGATGAGGCAAGTAATGTCAGTCACAATTAGCCAAATCATTATTGGCCCCATTATTGGGTTGAAATCAGGACCTGACCATACTTTATTGGTATATGCATTATGCTACATCACAGTTACAACTGACTAGAGCTAAAGTGAAAGATAGGGAAGACGTAATGTTCCCTCAGGACCTGACCATACTTTATTGGTATATGCATTATGCTACATCACAGTTACAACTGACTAGAGCTAAAGTGAAAGATAGGGAAGACGTAATGTTCCCTCTCCAAAGTGTCATCACATCAACTATGGCAATCACTAGATGATATCATGAACAGTCATTATTAACATCAAACTCTGCTGCAATGTGAAATGCGTAACTATGCACCTCATTTTCACATGCAAATGGTACAACTAGGAGTAAGTGTTTTGCTACAGAATGTGTGCAAAATATGCAATAAAGTGCAAATTTCCTAAACAACTGTTAAGGCATTACGTCTTATAGACCACATCTAACCCAGGAACTACGCAATGGCATGATAAAACTGCCTAGAGTCGGATTGTGAGATTCACAAGGCCGTTGAACAGTCTCTTATGCCTACAGTGTTGCAAACTGGCATGATCTAGGTCTGCCTTGGGTGCAGATCGACCGTACAAACAAATAGAATTTGGGTGACATTTTCTACATGCCTTTTACAGCTCGGGCAGATCAGAGAAGACTGGGAGTGAAAAAACCATTTTGAAGTTAACGATTTGACTGGCAGAGAGCCTACCCTGAACTGAACATACAGGCCCTCATTATGACATTGGCGGTAAATCCCGCTTACCGCCATACCGACTGCCGCCAACATAATGCTGCGACAGCGGATAACCGCCAAGCATATTATGACACACACATACCAATCCGTCACTATACAGCCAAACACACAAGTCTGCCAGCCCAAAGGTCAGTGATAAACTGGCAATAGCAAAACCCACACTGTTACGCCAACAGAACTACGCCCACAGCATTATGACCCATGAATCACCGCAGCGGACATTCAATGGCGATAAACCATTGGCAGTACATACCGCCACGCTCAAAATACACACACACAAACAAAACACCACCAC
Organism: Pleurodeles waltl; assembly: GCF_031143425.1. NCBI lineage: Eukaryota > Metazoa > Chordata > Amphibia > Caudata > Salamandridae > Pleurodeles > Pleurodeles waltl. The sequence continues at coordinate 450,576,741 of NC_090443.1, forward strand.
ATTGGACAATTCAAACTACACACACCTGACACACATACACACTTCACACCCACACACACACACCACTATAAAACACATAACCACAGTAACCACAACCCTTTACGACTACAAACCATTGCCAACAGAGAGAGAGAGAGCCAGAGCACCCACACAACCAGAGCCACATAACATCATCACTTATACACCACCCACGCACCTTACATCACACACCCCAACACATCACCCCACACACTCTCACTCACACCACTCACACTACACCCATGGCACCACAACGACACTCCAGGTTCTCAGAGAAGGAGCTAAGGGTCATGGTGGAGGAAATCATTCGGGTAGAGCCACAGCTATTTGGATCACAGGTGCAGCAGACATCCATTGCTAGGAAGATGGAGCTATCGTGGACAGGGTCAACGCCGTGGGATAGCACCCAAGAAGAAGGGACGACATCAGGAAGAGGTGGAACGACCTACGGGGAAGGTGCGTTCCACAGCAGCAAAACACCAACTAACTGTACAGAGGACTGGCGGTGGACCCCCACCTCAGCCCCCACAACTAACAACATGGGAGGAGCAAGTCTTGTCAATCATGCATCCTGAGGGCCTGGCAGGAGTAGGAGGAGGACTGGACTCTGGTAAGTCAAATCTCTATTACTATCACCCCCCCTACCTGCATGCCATCACAAACCCCCACCCTTACCCTCACTCCCATCACTCCACCACCTTCCACATACCCCACCATCACAACCCACTCATCACAATACCAAGCCCTGCATGTAACACCAATGCATGGACACCCCTCACAGACATGCATGGACACCTATCACCACTGCATGCACACTGGAGAGAATTACCTATCCCACCAAATAGCAACTCACACAAAGGCAAACCTGCCAGGGCAACAACAACCATAGAGGCCAACACACCCATGCACATGATGTCACACGCAGAAGCAATAACACAGCATTTACATCCCCACAGGTCCCCCAGCCAATGTCACCGGAGAAGAGGTGCCAGCAACATCCAGCCCACCCCCCCCAAGAGACCCACAGTGATGACAGCAGCTCTGCTCGCCTGGATCTGGATGACCAACCTGGTCCATCAGGGATCTCCGGACAGTCGGTTACTCAGGTACACTCTCACATCACCACAGAGCCTCCCCCCTCAGGAAACACCACCACAGCGCCCACCCAGCGGGCCCATACCTCTGTCCCCAGGACATGTCAATCAGTAGTGTGTAAACCACTACAGGGACCCCAGGCCACCCCACAAACACAGGACGATCAGGGACCTGGGGTTAGTGGCAGTGGGCACACGGTTCAGTGGACAGAGGCACAGGACAACAGGGAAGCTGGGAGGACTGTAGTGCGACAGGGGAAGGACAGGCCCAGGGAACTGGCTCTCCAGGAGGCACTCACCGCGATCCTAGGAGCATACCAACATTCCCTGGATACGCAGGGCCAGATACTGGACAAGTTGCAGGAGAACATGCGGCTGCAGGAGGGACAGTCCCTGGGGATGAGGGAGGACTTGAAAGACATCAACACCACCCTGGTGTCCATTGCAGGGGTACTGGCAGACATGGCCAACACTTAGAGGGAGGCAGTGGCACCCCACCAGGCCTCTGCCACAAACCAAACTGATGAATAGCCCTCCACCTCTGCTACCGCTGGAGGACAGGAGGCCCCGCCACAGGACCAACATACCACCAGCACCCCTCCCCCTGCAGAAGGAGAACCACCCCGCAAACGTTCCCTGCGATCCAGGCAGAAGCGGGAGACTATTGCCAAGACCCCCTCCAGGGAATAAGACTCTCCTGATTATCACCCTTGTGTCCTACTCTGTCACCCTGTCCACCATGAACTGCCATTGCTCCCCTTCCTATGCCCCCTTGGACAATGCACCTGTGATACAAATAGGCTGGACCCTATCCTGGACTTTCCTCCATCATCACCCCAGCCCATTGCACATCCCCCTCTACTTCTTAGCATTCAAATAAACACCCTTTGAAAAAATACAAGTATGGAGTATGTCAAATGATTGAAGTATGTATTAGTTTAACCAGGTTTAAATATTGAAAATCAACTGTACAGTAATGTGTACATAGGAATGACCTGTAGTTGGCTGCAGTCAACACACCAGGAGCGATAGTGGGGCACAAATATCTGCAAATAGATATGCCAAATGGTACAGTGAGTGGCTATAGAAGTGGGAAAATCAGCCTGCCAGTGACACTGTCAAACACAAAACAGTCATTTAAATGTGAAGTTACACTGTCTTACCTGTGTGTCATTGGAAGTATTGTCGTATTATTGCACTTCTGTTGTCCTCATCCTCATCCTCTGCCTCCTCATCTTTACTGTCCACAGGGTCCACTGCTGGCACACGGCCATCTCCAGCCTCATCCTCCTGCAGAAAAGGCACCTAGCGACGTAAGGCAAGGTTGTGCAACACACAGCATGCCACGATGATCTGGCAGACCTTCTTCGGTGAGTGGTACAAGGATCCACCAGTTAGATGGAGGCAACGAAACCTGGCCTTCAGGAGGCCAAAGGTCCTCTCTATAATTCTTCTTGTTCACCCATGTGCCTCATTGTAACGTTCCTCTGCCCTTGTCCAGGGATTCCTCACAGAGGTCAGTAGCCATGAGAGGATGGGGTAACCAGAGTTACCTGCAAATATCGAGGGACAACTGTTAGCCACACACCAACCCTTAGGGCCCACACCATACCCATACATCAACATATACTGGGTGAGAACCAAGGCTTACCTATTAGCCACACCCTGTGCCTCTGGAGTTGAGCCATCACATATGGGATGCTGCTATTCCTCAGGATAAAGGCATTATACCAAGACCCAGGATACTTTGCATTGACATGGGAGATGTACTGGTCCGCCAGGCACACCATCTGGACATTCATGGAGTGAAAGCTCATTTGATTTCTGAACACCTGTTCATTCCGCCGGGGGGGGGGGGACAAAAGCAATATGTGTACCATCAATTGCCCCAATAATGTTGGGGATATGTCCCATTGCATAGAAATCAGCTTTCACTGTGGCCAAATCCTCCACCTGGGGGAAAACGATGTAGCTGCGCATGTGTTTAATCAGGGCAGACAACACTCTGGTCATCACTACTGATAACATTGGCTGAGACATTCCAGCTCCCAAGCCCACTGTCACTTGGAAGGAGCCAGGAAATGGAGCACATATATCACTTGCACAAGAGACGGGATCCCAGTGGGGTGACGGATAGCAGATATTAGGTCAGGCTCCAATTGGGCCCACAGCTCTTTGATTGTGGCCCTGTCAAGTCTCTAGGTGAGGATAATGTGCCTGTCCTCCATTGTTGCCAAGTCCACAAGGGGTCTGTACACGGGGGATGTCTCCATCTTCTATTCATCCACAGCAGTTGCAATCTATGGGGCAAAATGGTGAGCAGCTGGTCAATATCTTTATTTCCAACCACTACACTTCACTGCACGTTGTGATTGTAACAGTATTTTGATGGAGATGTACAAATGGTGCATATGTGTACTGTGACGCAATTAGGAGCCATGGCCTGCACCCCCCCAAAATGGCGTCCGCATGTCCTGTTTGGAGGGACAGGTGGAAATGAGGTAATTCCGCTGACATTGTGTGCGGTCGCGGGAGGCGGTTGAAAACCGCCGTGCAGCTCCTCATTGGTTAACATTGGGCCCTATGGGGTACATTGGCCAATGGTGATGTACGCCGGCGGTGACGGTATGCACCGCCACAGACGTCACCGCCATTTTCTATCTGTTCACTCACTTGCTACTTGACCTTCAACAGGAGAGGACCTACACTGCATGTGCTGCTGTGACCTGTGTCTGGAACTGTCCATGGCTTGTGTCACTGGGAAAAGGGCCCCTGCCTTCACCTCGGCTGGGTTGGAAAGACTGGTGAATGGGGTCCTACCCCTGTACCGAATGCTGTATGGGCCTCCACACCAACAGGTGAGTACACCGTGAGTACGATGCATGGGGTGTGAATGCATGGAGTGCTGTGTGTGAAGGCCTCATGTAGGAGGGGTGGATGGGCCCTGGGCAGCGTGCAGCATGTATGGTGGGCCATGTCTGTGCCAATGGGGATGGGAAGGGGCATGGTGGGCCATGAGTGTGACAGGCAGGACCGTCGGACTAATACCTTTCCCTATGTCCATTTCCCTGCAGGTCAGCACCCATCAGAAAAAGGGTATACGGCATGCCATCGCCAAGGACGTACAGACCCTAGGGGTCTACGGCAGACAGAGCACCCACTGTCACAAACGGTGGGAGGACCTGAGACGTTGGGCACGGAAGACGGCGGAGGCCTAGCTGGGGATGGCCTCCCAATGAGCAAGGGGTGTCCGTTGTACCCTGACCCCCCTGATGGCCTGCATACTGGGCGTGGCCTATCCGGAGCTGGATGGGCGCTTGGGGGCATCACAGCAGCCACAAGGGGTGAGTACAGTGCCCCAATATACAACTTGCGCCTGGTGGGGTGGGATCTGGGTAGGGGATGTGGGCCTGTGGGTGCCCCTAGGCCAGGCCTGACATTGCAGAGTAGGTCCCATGTTGGGCAGGGTTCTGATGTAAAATACCCCCAACCAAGCTGGTAGGCATCCACTACTGGGCAGGGGTCTGTGGGTCTCATGTATGCTGAATTTGGCATTAGGTGTCCCTATCCATGGCCTGGTGACTAGCATTGTGACTGGTAATGCATTGCCTAGTGCGTAGGGCTGTTCCCTGTGTGTGTGTTGTGTACACCAACGGTGGTGTTGTTGCCGCTGTTGACCAAGTGTATCCTTTGTCTCTCCCCCCCACTTTTAGTTTTTTCACCCTGTCCTTATGTTCCTTAGCATCATCAGGCGGAGGAGCAGAGGCACCGGCAACAGAGGGAGCTGCATCCCACAGGACCCAGAATGCCGAATCCACCTATGGTGAGGGCACCAGTGGGACGGAGGGTGAGGGGAGCACCACGGCGGAGACAGGAGGGTACAGTTCGGAAATGGATTCCTTCTCCGATGGAAGCTCCCTGGTGGTGGCTGACCCCTTTGTGCCCACCCCTGCTACAGGTACAGCCGCCACCCCAGTACCAGCACCACCCGCCCAACAGACCCTCAGCAAGTTTCCCGTGCCCGCTCACCCAAGAGGGTGGGCATCTCCTTCGCCCCAGGCACCTCAGGCCCTGCCCCAGTCAGCTCTGCTGCACTGAGTGAGGAGGCTATTGACCTTCTGCAATCCATCTCTGTTGGGCAGTCAACCATTGTGAATGCCATCCAGGGGCTGGCAGCCCAAATGCAACAGACAAATGCATTCCTGGAGGACATTCACACTGGCATGGCGGCCCAAAATTGGCCTCCTCTCTGATGGCAGCCAATGTCCCTGTTTCTAGCCTCCCCCCTCCAACTTCCTCTACCCAATCCCATTCCCCTCAACCCCAACATATCCCAAGCACACAGTCAGACGTGCATGCACCCAGGTCAACACACAAGAGTGGACATGCCAAACACAAGCACCACACTTCATTCCACAGGCATTCACACAAACACCGTCCAAAATCAGACATACCAACATCCACTGCCTCCACTGTGGCCCCCTTCTCCTTGTCCTCCACCTCCCTCCCAGTTGCGTCTACACTCACACATGCATGCACTACATCCTCATCCACTACCCCCATCCCCAGTACACCTAACAGCACACACCCCACACTGGCAGGCAACACTCCCAATTCCATGCACACATCCCCTGTGTCCTCTCCCACTGTGTCTGTGCTCCCTCCTCCCAAAGTACACAAACGCAAGCACTCAGACACCCAACAGCCATCCACCTCACAACAGCATCCAGCCCATGCACCTGCACCCAAACACAGCAGACTGACACCTCCTACCACCACTCCCTCCACTCCCAAAACCTCTCCCTCTTCCCGCACCAATGTCCCTAAGAAGCTTTTCCTCGCCAACACTGACCTCCTCCCTAGCCCTCCCCCATCCCTCAGGTCAGGCCAGGGTTTTCAAAACCCAGGCAAGCACCTCAGCCACACATTGCAGGGGCACAGTAGTGTCCACAGCTACACCGTCCCAGGCACCAGGTAGCCACACTGCTAGGGTGCCTGCACCAAGTGCTACACGGAAGGGCAAGGAGGCACCCCCAGCTGCTGCAGGGAAGGGCAAGGGGGCACCCCCAGCTGCAAAAAGGAAGGGCAAGGAGGCACCCCCAGCTGGTAAAAGGAAGGGCAGGAAGCAGTCCCCAGCTGCTGCCAAAAGGAGCAAGGATCCATCCCCAGCTGCTGGCAGGAAGGGCAAGGGCCCTGCACCACCGGGGAAAAAGGGCAAGAGGCCTGGTGCTGGGACTCAGTCGGAGCCCCCACCACCAACCATGGTGGTTCAGCCGTCTGAGGCTGCAGGGGATGGGCTGTAGCCTCCCCCCACCACTTCTAGCACCACCACCAGCACTGCCACCAGCAACACTGCCAGCAGCATCAGCCCCACTGGGCAGCCGTCTGATGCTGCAGCGGATGGGCTGGAGCCTGCCCTCACCACTTCTAGCACCACCACCAGCACCACTGCCAGCAGCAGCAGCCCCAGTGGGCAGCCGTCTGAGGCTGCAAGGGAAGGGCTGGAGCCTCCCCCCACCACTGCCAGCACTGCCACCAGCACCGCTGCCAGCAGCAGCAGCCCCAGTGGGCAGCCATCCGAGGATGCAGGAGAAGGTCTGGAGCCTCCCCCCACTACTGCCAGCACTGCCACCATCACCACTGCCAGCAGCAGCAGCCTCAGTGGGCAGCTGCCCGAGGCTCCAGGGGAAGGGCTGGAGCCTACCCCCACTGCCATGAGCACCACCACTGCCACCACTGAGCAGCCGTCACCGCCGGCAGACAGTGCGTAGTCCTGCGTCCATGGGCTTTAGTGCGGCCTGGCCCCAGCAAATCCTGTGGGTCTGACACCCAGGTGGGAGACTATGGGGGTCATTCTGACTCCCGCCGGCCGCGGTAACCGCAGGGCCGGCGGGAACCGCCGAATGACCGCACAGCGGTCATATGACCGCGGCGGCCATTCTGAGTTTCCCGCCGGGAAACCCCCTTCCATGAGGATGCCGGCTCCGAATGGAGCCGGCGGAGTGGAAGGGGTGCGACGGGTGCAGTTGCACCCGTCGCGATTTTCAGTGTCTGCTTGGCAGACACTGAAAATCTTGGTGGGGCCCTGTTAGGGGGCCCCTGCAGTGCCCATGGGCACTGCAGGGGCCCCCAGGGCCCCCACGACACCCGTTACCGCCAGCCAGGTTCTGGCGGTCAAAACCGCCAGAGCCAGGCTGGCGGTAAGGGGGTCGGAATCCCCATGGCGGCGCTGCTTGCAGCGCCGCCATGGAGGATTCCCTTGGGCAGCGGGAAACCGGCGGGACACCGCCGGTTTCCCGTTTCTGACCGCGGCTGTACCGCCGCGGTCAGAATGCCCATGGGAGCACCGCCAGCCTGTTGGCGGTGCTCCCGCGGTCGCTGGCCCTGGCGGTCCATGACCGCCAGGGTCAGAATGACCCCCTATGACCTTGCATTTCTGAAGATCTGCATCACAGGGCATGTTGCCCCCTCCAGAACCAATGGAGAAGCCATCCACTCACCCCATCCTTCCCAGGATGAAGCTCACTGGGCACAATGCCCCCCCTAGAACGAGTGGAAGAAGTCATCCACTCACCCCATCCTTCCCAGGATGAAGCTCACTGGGCACAATGCTCCCTCCGGAGCCAGTGGGCAAATCTCCCACTTGAGAGACTGTGGCCTTGCACTCCCCAGGACCAAGCAGTGGGCAAATCACCCACTTGAGAGACTGTGGCCTTGCACTCCCTAGGATCAAGCAGTGGGCAAATCACCCACTTGAAAGACTGTGGCCTTGCACTCCCCAGGACAGAGTAATGGGCATGTTGTCCCCTCCAAGACCAGTGCCGTTGTACCATCTTCCGGCTGAGGTGTCCCCCCCTTTCCCCATCCCTCTGAAGTGCCGGTCTATTTTCGACCTGATGCCCCTGCAGTGTTCTCTCCGTGTTTTTGCAGGAGTGAGGTTAGGCCTTGGACTTTGTGATGTGGCTCTGTGGCCCACAGACATTGAGGACTGGGCAGTGTCCCTTGCATCGTAAATATGTATATGCTTTTTGATTTGGATGCACGTATTTCACCTTTATTTATCTTATTACAGCCTTTTTACACTATAGTAGTTGTCCTTGCATTATTCCAGAGGGGTACGGGTGTATATGTTATGTTACTGTATCTGGTTGTGAGTGTGGTGTTGGGGGTGGGGGTGTTGCGTGTTGCGTGTGTGTGTCACTCTCTTTTTCCTCCCCCTCCCCTGTGTGCTAGGTGGCAGTACTCACTGCGGTCGTCTTCGCCGGCATTGGTGTTTGTAATGGAGCAGAAGGAAGGAGAGCATGGGGAAGACATACCGCTTGGGCTCCATGGCGGTGTGGTTCTTTCCTGAGTGTCCAGAGGTGAGTCGTTTCCCTTCTGCGCAGTGTTTCTGCCAGGCTTTTGATGTCGTTGGTACCGCCTGGAAAAGGTGATGGATAGGTGTGTCATATTACTGTGGGCGGTACATTGTCTTACGCCTGGCTGTTGGCGGTTACCGCCGTGGTGCCTGTTGGTTTTGCCCTGGCGGTCGCTGTGTTAAAGTGGCTGTCTGTCTGAGTGGTTTCCGCTGTGGTCATAATTTCATGTTTATTACCGCTGGCCTGTTGGCAGTATTACGGCTGCTTTATCTCCGACCGCCAGGGTTGTAATGAGGGCCTTAGACTCCCACCACTATCTATCTATCGACCTATCTATCTATTATCTATCTAGAGGATTAGTGATGCAGTCCAGGTATTTTGCATACAGGTGACTGGACTTGAACCGCAGTCCATTCATAGAAAGAGTCCCTCTGGTGCTGTTAACAAACTCATATTGTGCCATCCAGTGCCAATATAGCATCTTGATTTGGTCTTTGGATGGAAACAACTCAGAAGACGTAGCCTCTCAGTAGCTCAATAGGCCTAGGGAAAACAACACGTTTCTAAGGTTGTTACATCACTCCGTTTTGTGGAACTTGTCTAACCTAATTATATGATAGAAGGCCTCTTCATAGTTAGCCATTTCAGGAGTAGTTCTAAGTCTTCAACTGTATAATATTGGCCTATCACCACGTTTTCAGCAATTTGCCTCCTGTCCATGTCGAAGTCTAGAGAGTAGGTCGTTGTACTGGGGGGCTAGAGGGGGGAACACTAGGGTTCTAATAAACGTGCGTCCAAATATGGTCATGTCAGTAAGGTTGCCAAACCCCATATTTCGGCCCCATATAATGGCACACCCACAGCATTAGAATCATAAATCCGCAAGGAATGGGCAATGGGTTTGCTACAAAAAGAGCGAAGCTCCTTCAGAATAACACGTAATATCTCTTTATGCTTGAGGATGACTCTAACAATACGCTGTTTCCATGACATACCCGATGACAATTTGATGCCCAGACACTTAATAGCATCCACCCTTTCGAGTTAGTCACCACCCAAGTAGATTTTCCTCTATTTGATTTATGTTACTTTAGTGACATATGTTTGTTCTTAGCTGTATTAACCACCAGACCTCTCAGGGAGCAGAGCTCCTCAAATGTGAGAGTAAGGTTTGTAGCCCTTTTGGTGTTTGTGACACAAGAAGGAGATTTACTACTGTTCCTTGATATCACACGGGCGCTTTCTGCTGCCAACAGAATTACACCCATGAGGCCATCTGGCACCAGAGACTTCAGATGGTGCTTCTGAGCAGGGGATTTTTGGGAGAACTTTAGTGTGTGAGCTTGTGCAGGAGCAGTCTATCTTGTTAGACACCGCCCATGGGAAAAGCAATGGTGGAGAGAGATGGGGCAGATACTAAGCCCATTTTCATGTCAAGGGTATTCAAGAGGTGTCAGAGTTGAGATCACGTGTAAGGATGGTGACGAGCACCTGGGCCAATACGTCATAACAAAAATTGTTTGCTGCCCACTAGTATCACCCTGCTTCAGGTTCTTCATGGTCACTGTAAACATTTGAACCCTGGTGTGCTTTTTGAAGGAATAGCACACCCAGCTGTCTCCTCTTCAAAGCCACGTAGAAGAGGGCAGCAGTTTCCTCTGCGTATCCTCATCATCAGAAGTGACCACAATCGACTAAAGCTTCATCATGTGGGCAGGCTTCTGTGAGTGAACCTCACACTTTACCAGACATTTGCTATAAAAAGAGCTTTCAGGGTGAGGCTGCTTCTAGAAAGACAACCCACAACCAGACTGTGACCAAACTCGTGGTGCTGTCTCAGATGATTTTCCTCCCTTTCTGTGATCTCTTTTCTCTTATCTGATAGTTTCTCACTCCCTTCATCTGATCTCTTCCTTTTAATGTGACAGTTTCTCTTTCAGGTAGTTCAGATCTAGAGGCTTCTGCCTAAGGTATCTTCTCCTCTCACTGCTCCACCTTCTTCAACAGTGCAACCTTCCATCACCGCAGAAGTGCCTTCTCATGGTGTTTGATTCGGATGGGTTGGGGAACTGTATCTTTCTAACTCTCTGAAGCTCTGATGCTCTCTGACTTCCACATCCAAAATTCATCCTTTCAGGCAGCTCTTCAGTTCCTCTTTCCTTGGTGTTGCAGTTTTCATTATTATTGGTGCTGGCAAAGTTAAAATTGTCACTCATGACTTTAAATTCTGTACAAGCAAACCACAATACAACCGGACCACCAGGCTCTAATCTGCTGTAATTTCCAGTCTAAATCCACTGCCTCCCCTTCCTGAGAAATCTAACCCTCAGCACTTAGCATGTGAATTCTGGATAGGCCGTCGTCTGGGAGCACGTTAAATATAAACTGAATGAGCTCCTGTTTTCAAAGATAAAAACGAATTAGGAATAACAATGTTTGGAGCCAAACCATGTTACGCATGTAGGTGCTATAAATGTTACAGCTCTAATTTTCAGGTGAATCGTTTGCTTCAGCAATTTATACTGAGTCCCAGAACAAAAATTAAAACAGAGATAAATGTACAGATAGTTTGAATTTCAAACAAGGTATACTGGATCAGAAACTAATATGTAGAACTGTTTTCAGCAGTTCTATGACACCATCTCACTGAACAACAAAAAAGAGGCATTGCAGAAGCAATGATGTCGGAGGATGGAGCCTTTTTAGGCCCATTACATTATCAGTTGTGTGAAGTGGTCCCTCCACAGAGGATGCCACTACACATGATTCCATGTTTTAAAGGGCCTGTGTGCAAACTGTTTTTCATTTGGTCCTGTGGGATGCGGCAAGACCAAAAAACTAAATTCGCACTGGGCCTTTCAAGCTGGCCCGTTTACCAGTGCCAGTCTGTCCGTACATGAAAGTCCAACACTGGTTTTACCAAGTGCAGGAACATATCCAATGAAACCTTGGACTTATCCTGCCTTCAGCAGGAGGAAAAATATGTGGAATACGGACCCGAATGAGCTATCTCATGTGGTAATGGACACACTTCTCGTGACTACTGAATGTTATTCCCATTCTGACCTAAAAATTTAGATGGTCAGTAACTTGGACCAAGATATCAGCTAGATTTAATTATTCGGGGCATGGTATTTTCAATTATCAGTTAACTCGTAATAGGCCTATGAGAGGCATCTTATAACAGTCATCTATGTATCGGACTGCTTCAACCTCTAACAAAGAATATCACTATGGTTTAACCTATGTTCTGATCCTTGCAAGGTTTTCGGGACATCCATACGACATACATTTGCTCACAATGAACCTAAATGAAACAATTGACATCCGGGCCATTATTATATATATAGGGCACATTAGCCTTGTCTGAGCCACAGCACACATTTTTCGGGGTGAGCATTTTCCTGGTCAAGGTACCCTATTAAAGATAATTTCCTTTTCCCCACAGCAGTCGTGAACTCGCCTCTGTCATGGGGCAGAGCATTAGTGGAAGGTGGACTGAGTGAAGCAGCCCATTCGTTTTCACTCTTGAATGCAGCAACATAAGAAGAGAACCCTCTGCAGACAGGTGCAATTGGTGACTGCTCCCACCTACAGGAGGTGTCTGTGTGGTCACTGGGACCCCTTTTCCCCTCCTTTCAAGAGGGGCCATGAGTAGACTGTGTACCACTACTATGTGGTTCACAGTCAGTTTGTCCCCTGACAGCTACTTTTCCTCTGCGCTTGCGTTCATGTGCCAGTATAGGCATTAAGGCAAAGTGGGCCTGATTCTGACCCCGGCGGTTCTTTACCGCCGGGGCCAGGGTCGGCGGGAGCACCGCCAACAGGCTGGCGGTGCCCCACAGGGCATTCTGACCGTGGCGGTTTTGCCGCGGTCAGAAGTGGAAAACCGGCGGTCTCCCGCCGGTTTTCCGCTGCCCATTAGAATCCTCCATGGCGGCGCAGCTCGCTGCGCCGCCATGGGGATTCTGACAACCCATGCCGCCATCCTGTTCCTGGCGGTTCTCCCGCCAGGAACAGGATGGCGGTATGGGTTGTCGTGGGGCCCCCGTAAGAGGGCCCCACAAAGAATTTCACTGTCTGCATTGCAGACAGTGAAATTCGCTACGGGTGCCACTGCACCCGTCGCACCTTCCCACTCCGCCGGCTCAATTCTGAGCCGGCGTCCTCGTGGGAAGGGGGTTTTACACTGGGCTGGCGGGCGGCCTTTTGGCGGTCGCCCGCCAGCCCAGTGTAAAACTAAGAATAGCCGCAGCGGTCTTCCGACCGCGGTGCTGTATTCTGGAGGGAGGAAGTCTGGCGGGCGGCCTCCGCCGCCCGCCAGACTTAGAATGAGGGCCAGTGTCCCTTCATTTGGATGGAGCCACACCTTTATGCTAATGATGGAACACCCCTTAGGATTGTGTCAGTTCAAGTTATGCAGTGGAGCACCGGAGCATGCTGTGTTAAAACAAGCATTTGCAATACAACGGGTCTCGCATTACGTCGAGTTAGAGCTATTAGCGTTGTAAACTCCTAACCGGACTTTTCTTGCCACATTAAATGAAAAAAAAAAAAACGAGGGCGATCGTGCTTTGTAAAACACAGCGCGATCGCACTACGAAATAAAGCGAAAAAGTAGTCCGGAAACCATACGTAAAACATGGAGCCTCGTATGTTTCCAGTAGTTTGGAGGTGGGCTAAACACCGGAAAAGGAATTATGTATGCGTGCCTTTAATGAACGAAAACAAGCAGATTTTAAAAGCCAAGCCCACAAACCAATGAAAGGGACTGACGTAACATGGGCGTGGTTAAAATCCCCCTAAAGAAAAGAGAGATTAGAAGAGGGGCGGAGCTCTTTGCGCTCGCCCCTAAAAAGGGGGATGGGCAAGCGTCTCCAGTGCCTTCTGTAACACCAAGATGCACTGGAGTGCAGAAAGCAGCCACATATACCCATTACACTCTTGGATACTTTGTGAAATATGTTTCCAGGAGTATACAAGGTAGATCAGCCAGGGGCGATCCATACCCCATTTTCAAGAAATTTGCATAAGGTAAATGTGTAAACATTTACTCCAAATTAAAGTCTTCAACATCAGAGGAGTACATTGTAGTGCTAGCAGGGCAAGACCTGTGCCAGATTTTTATAACGTCCACATAAAATGAATTTATATACAATGAATTGAAACAGGAATCATTTACACATTCAGTGAATATTCTGAAAAGCCAGATGATGTTTGGATGAAATCATCAACTGAACATTTTCTGCTGCAACGTTTGTGTCATGATTCAAGGTTCAGCAGTACTGCCACTAACTCAACAAAGTGCCAAGGGTAGAAGAATTGACATAAATAACAGTTTAGCCTCGTGACATCACGTGAAGTGGCATAAAATGACTTTTGGTCATCATCATATCATGGGATGTGGTGTTGCTCGAGGTTAAGAAAGCCTACAATAAAACTAAGCATAAAACAGCTGCCTTTTACTTTGAACGTCACACTGTAAGTTAGACAACTATGTAATTTGTAAATTTTATATAAAAGGCTGCAGTTCCAGTAATTTGCATGAAGTCTAGAGACACACAATAACGAAACAAATAGAAACCTGCAGATATTGTGTTTTCACGGAAACCAAGTGTACACTAGCAGGAGAGAGAGGGCACTATTGGCCAAATGCATGAATATCTGGTTGCAAAATACTGGTCGTAAATTTTGACCAGTATTTTTGCGACCAGTAAAGACGTTTAAAAAATGACCTATATACTAATAAGTCAGCTCTCAAAAATGGGATTCATAGTTGGTAGCAATTTGACCTATCTCATGAATATTTATGAAGTAGTTTGAGGATTGCAACACACTACAATTGAAGGCTATCACAGAGATGGCGGTCAGCTCGGGCCAGCAGACCACCCTGCCTGCTATTGCATTTCAAAAAGGAAACTTTTTTTTGTTTGTTTAAGAACTGGCAGTGCCTACTCTTCCTACTTCCTGCCTACTCTTCCTGCTAGTGGCGGCCGGTCATTTTAGGAGGGGGGGCGGGCGGGAAGCACACTCACACGCATTCATTCACACACCCACGTACATCCATTCACAACACTCATCAACATTCAAACATACACACATGCACCAAACATTCATTTAAAAACACACACTTACCTTCAGCTCGAAGGTACCAGGAGGGTTGGGACTGCTGCCTTCTCTCTCTGGCTGACCTGTGTCAGCCAGAGAGAGAAGGCAGCAGTCCCAACTTCATCACAGAGTGGGTTGGGTCAGTGAGACTGCTGATCCCTCCGTACTCTGTGACACTCGCCCAGGGTGCTTCAGGGCTTAAACCTGAATCGCCGAGGTCGGAGTCAATTGGTGATGCTTCCCCTTGACACCGAGTAGGGGGGCCTCAAGAAACCTTTGCTGAACCGAGGAGGTCACGCCCATAGGAGCTGTGACCTTTTCAGCTAGCAAAGTTCAGCTCAGGAAGAGAGGAGTCTGCGCAAATCGCACATGTCTTGCTCCTGGCTGCCTGAGCTAAACATGAAGAGTGTCTGTCAGGCTGACCTCTGCTCAGCCTGACAGGCACTCTTTATGAGGGACAAAAGGAGGGGGGGGTGCGGCCCCTCTGCCCTGAAGGCCGGGCCACAGCTGTGTCCTGCCTACCCTTCCCGCCCACTCTTCAACACACCTTTGTCTTTTTGCAAATGCATTACCATCTCTTTTGAGGTTCTGGTAAAATATCAATGTTTTGCAACCAGATTTCGGCCACAAAACATTGATACATTAGATACTAATTTAGATGGGTGCCTACAACACACCCCTTCTAGACACCGAGTAGGTAACGCAATCCTTACTTAAGAGTCTGAAAAGCTTTTCGACTCCTAAGGGGTTAGTGCATATGAAAGAGAATTTTAACGGATGCAAGCACCGAATTGGAGTGTTTGCTACTGGTAAAATGCTTAGTACATCTGGGTGTATGTGTCCTCCCTATGTCATGACTCTGCTCTGCCATCTCCTCCCAGTGCAAGAGGCAGACAGCTAGGGGATTTGAACAATGGCACTGGAAGAAGGGTGCCACATGTGCTGCAGCACCTCAGATGGCCTAAAAGGAGGTCAACAGAAAAATAAAGCATTTTAAAATATACCTTTGATGCAAGAGGCGCATGTATAAGAAGAGTGGAAGGAACTGCTCCTCAAATCTGTTGCTTTTTGTCCCAATTCAGATCTGCATGTATATTTATCTTTCTGTATGTATGAGCCTTCTATTAAGTGACCTTACTAGCACTCGTGCTTGAGTTTAGGAAAGGAAGAAAAGAGGTCTATGTGTGTAAGATGTATCCTATCAAACATCAAAAAACAACTTTTTTTATTTTACTTTCTTCAAAGTACAAAACCTAAAAATTGTTAAACCAACGTTGGAAGTAACTTGTCATGCCTTTAGGTACAAGTATATAAGGCAAACAAAACTCTTTCTAGATTCCATTCTTTTGTAGCATTGGAGGGGCCAGCGGAGAGAGAGACTCGTTCTAGTCTCTCCACGGGCACGTTCAGGAGGACAGGAAGTGGCGCAGGGGTGCCGGATTGGTTAAAGGTAAGTGGGGGTGGGGTTTGTAAAGGAGGTTCATAAGGGGGTGGAAGGGTGGGGTCGGCCTCTGTTCCGCGCCGACCTAATTCAGGAGGGGCGGTTTTTTGAGTGGTGGCAAGTGCGTGCGTCGGGAGAGTGGTGAGACAGGGCCGGGAGGGGGCCGGGCTTAGCCGCGTGTGTGGCTGGCGTGCAGGGGACTGTGCGAGTGGGGACCAGCGGCCTCAGCGCGCCACCCGGAACTGCTGCAGGGGTGTCAGCAGGCGCGAGAGGCCACGCAGGCCCTTTCGCCTGTCTCCACCGTGTTGCTCGAGGCACGAGGCTCTGCGGCCTACGCGCGGTACTGTCAGGGGCCACAGGAGGGCTCTAATGCCAAGGAGGCCCGGCGGGCCTAGGCTCAACAAAATTTGAACAGCTAATTTTTATAACGCGCTGGAAGCGCGGCTGCAGTTTAGGGCACACGGAGGCAGGTGCCTTAGGGGCACAGGCGGCGTTTGGAGTCGGGCGGGCCCCACAAGCTGTTTCAGCTCATACCATGGCATTAGTACGAAGGGAGACAGCTTCAACATTTCAGCGGCAGGGCCACAGGGGGCCAATCGCAAACAAGGGGCCAAGTGGGGGCAACGCTTGTCAGAATTTACACAAGGGTAACACGGCAAGCTGCGCCCTCAGTGTTTTGTGCAGTTAACACAACAACATAATCGGGGACACAGGTCAGTGCCAATAGCAGTAGTATAGACACACAGCTTTCAGTGTTTTAGACTGCGCAGTGTCATGGCAACCAGCCACCACGCTGAGGCAGTCAGGGCCGCGCTTCGTGTTTTGGGCGAAGCCGGCCGGGCGGATTTACTCAGGCCTGGGGTTTTAGACCAGGCCTGGGTCGGGATGACTAGGCCGACGCGGGCCGCATCCAGCCAGGTTGCGGCAGCAATTGCTGCATGCGAGTCCCAGGACTCAGAGGGGGACAAGAAGGGAGCGGCCGGGGTCCCAGAACAGGAATCAGAGGTGAGGACGGGAACGCCCAATGCACTCAGCCCTTTAATTTTCAGTGGGGAAACCCAGGGCACACAGGAGCCAGGTATAGGGGACACAGGAGAAGTCAGCGCAGACATAGCTTTGGTTGGGCCCCCAAGGGTGGAAGGGAACACTGCGAAGGGGGAGGGCCTCGTTTCACAGGGGGTAGAGAGTGAGCAGCCATTACCGGGGCCAAGTGGCGTTCCGGCCCCATTAGACCTTTCTTGCCCCAAGGGACGGGCCAACAGCCCTGGGGGCCCCGGGGCCCCAGCCAAAAAAACGAGGAAAATACGCAGGAAAACCCAGGGGGGGTGTGGCTAGACCCAAGGCAGCCCCACGACAGGCCAGATCAGCGAAACACAAGGCAATGGAGGAGGTTGGGGCCATGGGGCACCGGCCCCTTTCATGCTAGGAAGCTGGGACCAGGCAGAAACATGGGACCTAGAAGCTAGGATTCGCGAGCAGCGCAGGGCCGTGGCGGAAACTGAGGCCAGGTGGGCCCAGTTGTGCAAGGACAGGGAGGAAGCGGGTACCCGGGGTGAGGCAATCAAACGGGCTAGAGAGGCCACAGACGCCAGGGGGGCACAGCCGGCCAGGGCAGGCACAGGGAGCTGGGTTTGGGTACCACAGTCAGAAGCGGGATGGGGACAAGAGGCTGGTGCGGTCGAAGGGCAGGTCGGCGCTGGGAGCCCCAGTGGCGCATACGGCCACGTGGGAAGAAGTAAATCAATGCCAGCAGCTGAGGTTGGCAGGAGAAGGGCGATGGTCCGAAGCACTAGAGGGGTCTGCGGCGGCCGTCTCTACTCCGTGGGAGCGTGGGTACCACAACGATGGGGTGTGCCATGTGGGTCAAGAATCAACAGAGGCGATGCCAATAAAGTCACGGGGATATGTGGAAAACAAGGGTGAGTGGGTAGGCGAGGAAGAGTTGGAATTGGACTATGAGGAAGACTGGGATGAGTGGGAAGACGGAGAGATACGGGATGAGGAGGTGAGCTGTGTCAAGAAGGGGGGGCGAGGGCGCAAGTGCGGTGCAACCTCTTCCTCTGCTTTTGTTTTACAGGACACCTTGGTGGCGGAAGGCCCAGCAGGATTACGGCAAGCAATGCCGCGTGGTAGAACATTGAGGAGAGCGCCGCAAAATCTGGGAGAGAATGTCGAGGTAAGGGGAGATGGTGGTCAGTTTGGGGCGACGGAGGGGATCTCAGGGGTGACATGCACAAGTAAATCCATTGGTGTTGGGGATGGGTCAGTGTTGGAGACACCAGGTTTGGTTTCGGTACAAGGGGGAGACGCGAACAAAGACAAGGAGGCCTCCTCCACACTAGTTGCAGCAGCTGGTAGTCAGACAGCGTGGGAAGACACGAACACAGAGGACAAGGAGGGGGGAAGCCACAAGAAACGACTTACATATATGGGTTTGGCCATGCCCCTGGGGTCCCATGTCGCTGAAAAAACCGAAGGCGAGGATCTGGAAACATGAATATGTAGATGTTTTCAAGCTATTGCATAGGGACATACAGGCCAAACAGGGATCTAAAGAGGATGAATGGGAATTAGCACACAGGCCCAGGGTTCCTATTACGATGTACAATTGGACGTCTGCGTTTCTGATATTTGCCAGTATATATTGTGAGAAATACCCGGACAGGGCCATTGCACTTTTCAAATACACGGACATTAATAGAAAGGCACAGATGCATTTTGGGGTATTGCATGGCTAAGTTATGACGAGGAGTTTAGAGCTCGGGTGAGCGTAAACCCGGAAAAGCCTTGGGGAGATGTAGACCCAGAACTATGGATGCAATGGATGGCACCGGCGCAGTCATCGGCGTCCACGCATACGGCGAGCCTACTGCCGGTGGTGTATAAGCCTTTTCAGTCACGCCCCGCCCCGGGAGGGGCGGGCGCTGCTACTAAAACACCGGTGTCCACCACAGGGACTTGCTGGAACTTTAACAAGGGATTTTGCTCCAGAGCACAGTGTAGGTTTAAACATGATTGCTCCAAGTGCGGGGGCCGTCATCCAGTCATTCAATGTTTCTCCCTCTCCAGCCCTGCCGAATAGTGGAGGGCGTCGAGAGGAAGGGGCTCACATGGCGCTACTGTGCCAAAGGGGTCCTAAACCAGTTAGATTGGAAATGTTGTTGCCCTGGTTGCGCATCTATCCAGAGGCGGATAAGGCTTGGCAATTGGAGTGGGGCTTTCGAGAAGGTTTCAGGGTAGGTTATCAAGGTCCCCGAGAGAGGAGGTGGCCAGACAATTTGCGTTCGGCTAAAGAGCGGCCTCAGGTAGTGCGTGACAAATTGGCAAAAGAAGTGGCACTGGGGAGAATAGCTGGGCCGTTTTATGACTGGCCAAGCGATCAATTGATGATATCTCCTTTGGGAGTGGTGCCCAAAAAAGCGCCAAGAGAGTTTAGTTTGATTCATCATTTGTCATGGCCTGAAGGTGCGTCGGTCAATGACTTCATTGCGCAAGAGGAAACCAAGGTAATTTACGCCTCGGTGGATGACGCAGTGAAGCTAGTTTTGAGGTGCCGGCGAAAATCGGAAATGTCAAAGTGTGACATACAATCGGCCTTTAGACTGTTACCCATTCATCCAGCAGATTTTGACCTCTTAGGCATGCAGCTGGACGGAGCCATTTATGTGGACAGGGTTTTGCCCATGGGTTGTGCAATATCAGGTGCTCTATTAGAAACTTTCAGCACTTTCTTGCAGTGGGTTTTTGTCGGAATTAGTGGCCATCGGACGGTGACTCATTATCTAGATGATTTCTTATTTGTAGGAGCAGCTGCATCCGGGGCATGTGGACGGGCGTTCGCTGTTTCTCAGAGCCTAGCTCAGCAGACAGGAGTGCCTTTGGCCCCAGAGAAAACAGAAGGACCACTATCAATTTTGACTTTTTTGGGCATTGAGCTGGATGCAGAAGCACTGGTGGCCAGACTACCAGCATCAAAAGTGACAGAAATACTGGAATTTCTGGCAGTAGTGTGAATACTTCACAAAATGGATTTGCGAACGGCCCAAAAATTGCTAGGATATCTTAATTTTGCTTGTAGGGTAGTGAGGGGAGGTTGGACGTTTTGTAGGCAATTGGGGCTATCCATGTCAGGAGCAATGCTACCACATCACAGGATAAGAGCTTCATTGGCCTTAAGAGAAGACATCAAGGTATGGGAGATCTTTTTGAAGAAATGTAATGGGGTACCAATGTCTTTTCATTCTATGGGAAACTTTTCTTTGGTTTTGACCCTGCGCGTAATGATTTATTAGGAAGGATGCTGAAAGGTTGGGGTAGGGTCAGGGCCAGTGCGGTGAAAACGGCAAAAGAACCCATTACTTTCGAAATAATGTTGGAGCTGCTGCATGTGTTGCCAGTATGCTGTACGGATGAGTATGAAGTGGGTTTATTTAGTTTGTGCATGGTTTGGATGTTTTTCGGCACGTTTCGAGTATCTGAATTGTTGGGTGTAGGGAAGGAGATTGGGGTAAAAGTGAAAGAGGTGTGCATGCACAGGGAAAGTTTGGGCATATGGCTCAGGCGTTCAAAGTCAGATCAGCTGGGGAGAGGTAAATGGGTATGGCTGGAAAAGGGGGGAGATGAGTTAGCGTGCCCAGTGAAAGAGTGGATGGCTTTCAAGCAAAAGCTGAATAGGGCAGGTGAAACAGGGATGTTTGTACATGTGTCAGGGAAGAAGCTTACTAGCTATCAGTTGTTACAGGTTTTGAGGATGGCGCTTGGGTGGACGGGCGGCGTTCAGTGAATTTTGGCACGCTTTCGTTCAGGATTGGTGCAGCTACAGCAGCAACTCATTTTGGTTGGGACTGGGCTAAGATTAAGGCCATAGGTAGATGGAAATATAGATGCTGTGAGCGTTATGTCAGGCCTTGATGAAGACGTATTAAGGGAGGGGGGGGTTAGGTTTTCATGACAACCTTTACAGTGTTTTTTCTTTGCAGGATGTGTGGCCGGGCCGCAGAGAGACAAGATGATGACATGGCTGGTCGGCCATTCATTCGTTCACTGGGCGTCGAAATTTGCAGAGAAGCAAATTTACGGCAGATCAATGGGACTGCCCAGCAGACACCACGAAGTTTGTTGGTGGGGAAAGAGTGGTATGAGGTGGAGAAGCCTACTGCCATTTATTACGGGTAACTTGCCGCAATGGGGATGTCCTCACCTATTACTGATTCATCTGGGGGAAAATGATTTGGTGAAGCTATTGATACAGCTCATGCAGAGAGACTTGGAACTTTTGAAGCAGAAACTATGTGGGACATGTTTGGTGTGGACAGAATTTGTCCCCAGACGGGCGTGGAGAGGGGCAATCAATCATGGAGCCATTGAGCGGGCTCGCAAAAAGCTGAACAGAGCAATGAGGGTATTCTGCTGGGCCCAGGGGATCAAGGTGCTGAGGCATGAGGACATTAAAGAACAAGATGAGACATTGTTCAGAGCGGATGGGGTGCACTTGTCACAATTTGGAAATGCGTACTATTTAACAGAGTTAAGGTTGATGTTGGAGAACTTATGGGGAGAGAATCTGTGGATCAGGGATTAGAAAAAAAAAAAAAAAAGAGGGAGAACAACACCGGGAATAGGTTGTTTTTCCCAGGGTGGGGCAGCAAAACGCCACGGGGGTTTCGCTGGTTGGCAGGAGATGGGGAAGGGTGGAGAGCCAGATGCGGGCTTGTCCACCCTTCCAAGGGGAAAAACAAGAAGGTGAAGGATCAGAGTGGGGGGGTACGTTACAAGCAAGGAGGGCATGAGAGGAATAGAGGAGCGTCTAAGGGAGGAGAATTGAAGGGAGCTATTGGAAAAGAGAATGAAGGGCAAGGGAATCTTTAAAAGTTAAGGTTTTGTTAAAAGGGAGGTATACAGTTTGAAGTTTATTGATGTTCATGTTTAAATCCTGTCCTAAATAAATGACCTTTTACACCAACAATGGGTGTCACTGTATGTGTGTCCCGATGGAGGGGCCCGCGGAGAGAGAGACTCGTTCTAGTCTCTCTGCGGGCACGTTCGGGAGGACAGGAAGTGGCACGGGGGCGCCGGATTGGTTAAAGGTAAGTGGGGGTCAGGTTTGTAAAGGGAGTTTATAAGGGGGTGGAAGGGTGGGGTCGGCCTCTGTTCCGCGCCGACCTAATTCAGGAGGGGCTTTTTTTGACCACCCACCCACCGGGCATTTTAGGAAGGGAGGAGGGAAATGTGACATTAGGGTACGTTTAGTAAGAAGGGTTGGTAAGAGTGGGTTGACGTCATTTAGGGCAGGTGATTTGATAGGACCTTAGCAGGAGATGGGGGAGGGTGGAGAGCCAGATGCGGGCTTGTCCACCCTTCCAAGGGGAAAAACAAGAAGGTGAAGGATCAGAGTGGGGGGGTATGTTACAAGCAAGGAGGGCATGAGAGGAACAGTGGAGCGTCTAAGGGAGGAGAATTGAAGGGAGCTATTGGAAGAGAGAATGAAGGGCAAGGGAATCTTTAAAAGTTAAGGTTTTGTTAAAAGGGAGGTATACAGTTTGAAGTTTATTGATGTTCATGTTTAAATCCTGTCCTAAATAAATGACCTTTTACACCAACAATGGGTGTCACTGTATGTGTGTCCCGATAAAAGTTGTCTTCCTCTGCTTTCATTTCACTAACCAGCACTGAAATGAAAGCTCGTCGAGACTCGCTCCTCACCGACAAAGGTGGGGGAGAGGTAATGCCTCTTTTCCAGAGAACCCCAAGTGACCCCTCTCAGTCTGCAGGAAGGGGATTAGGGAAACTGTTGGAGAAACAGGCGTTGTGCACATTACTTGCAACACGTTTCCTTACAGCTTCACATATCCTCTCTCTGTAATCCGCTGCTGATGTTAGGGAGGGAGGGAGGAGAGGGAGGAAATATTTCCTCACTCTGCCCCACACTTTAGCAGTTAGCTGCGGAAGGGTAAACGGAGGGACAAAGAGGCATAAATCCTCCTCCTTGTTCTATTTTAGTTCAAGAGAGTATACTATTTCCAGCTGAACATCTAGGGATGTGGAAGTGGCAGGAAGCTCAGTGAGGGTAAAAGTCAAGGTTTTTCAGGGAAGATCTCCGGTATGAACTAAGAAGCTAATTCAGGAATGTCCAAATGCCCGCTCCTCCGCTAGGGCAGAGGAGCATCGCCCCCAGCAGCAGCTACAAACCTTTTACTAAAAAACGAAAATAGACTATGTTTATTATCGTTTTTTAGTAAAAGATGCGAGGCCAGAGCTGTGACGAGCACTGAGGGTGGTTGGACAGTGTAAGTTTACATGCAGAGGCACAGAGGGACTCAACACTGTGATGGTTGCTCCGGAACTGTCTAACTGGCAGTTCCAACCTTTATTTAATAATTGGGGCAAGCGCTGACCCTGGCGACCTCGCGGGGCAACAATGTTTTGTAGAGCCCGCATGGCTCTCTACATCCCTCCAGGACTTTATTCAAATAGTCAAACAAAACAGAACATGACATCTGTAAACCCTGGGATACTATGACAGAGAAAATGAGAGTGATATTGAGGGAGAGAGCGATTGAGAGGGAGAGAGAGAGAGATGCAGAGGGAGCGAGAGAAAGATGCAGAGGGAGAGAGAGAGAGATAGAAACATCGCCAACACCAGATCTCGAAAATAATTTGGTAGTTACAGCTAGCAACTTCAACATGTGGGAGCCCCGGGTGACCGAGCCATTCGCCCTTCCGCCATGCCCCCTTCTTTAGACAGATCGCAGGCTGCTGGATTATTGTCCTCAGTTAGCAGACAAAGTCTCAGAGACTCTGACTCAGAGCTGGGTTGGGCCGGAGATGATACTTCTCACTCCGACCACTTGCATTACATCACAGCATTCATCCATGGGCTGATTCACAGTGGGACTTGGGGCCTCTTGACTCTCCGATCTTTCTTCCGTCCCACGCTCTTCCCTTCCTCCAATGTCTTCATCTTCCCCTTCTCTATCTCGGGCCTCCTCAGACACTCACGCCCATTTGAAATGCGAAATATTCCTTATGACCTGTCGTTCTCCACGGCATGCTGTTACCATGGACCCCCTGGTTCTCACCACATTCCACACTTCAGGTCCAAACGGGGTCAGAAACTTTCCTCCCAGACGCCTACTTCTGACGACTACCCTGTCGCCTATTTGAAAGTTCCAGCATTGCGGCTGTCTTTTGGCGGTGGCCTTATAGTTGGTCTGCATCCTTCGTTGCTGCATGGCTTCCATATCTAGTTCAGGAGGTTCCCACTGAAAGCCAGCTGGGATGCAGTCAAGTGGAGCTACTTTAAACATCAGAGCAGCTGGGGCACACCCCGTGGTGCTGTGAGGTGTTTGTAGATAGGCTCACAGGAATTGTTGCATACCACTCTCCACATCTTTGCCCATTTGTACAGCTATTCTCAGTGCTCGGTTGAGGGCACGCATAAATCTCTTCACATTGCCATTTTCCTGCGGCCAGTGTGATTTTGCAGTGGTGTATGGCAAGTCCGTCCAAAAAGGTCTTGAAGTCCTGCCCTTGGAATGGGGGACCGCTATCTGTCCTGATCTCGTCTGGGAGGCCGAAGGTCACAAAATTCCTCTCAAGCACTGTTCTAATGCTAACGAACGAGGTGGAGACCACTGTTTCCACCACGGGAAATTTCGTGTATGAGTCAATTATAACTGTGGTTAGCTTCCCATCGGGGAAACTCTCGAAGTTCATGCTTAATTTCAACCACGGGTGGCAGCTGGGAGGTTCAGTGATCATGGGGTTGGTAGGTGGGTCAAGGGATGTGATGATGCAGGAGTGGCAGTTCCATACAAAGGTGTCCACCTTAGTATCCATGGCTGGAAACCACACTGTGGCACATAGGCGTGCCTTTGTCTTGGCCGCTCGTTGATGGCCCTGATGGGCCAACTACACCACTCGATCCCAAAGGCTGCGGGGAATGACTTTTTTTTTGTCCCCTGGGAAGGAGACCGTCCCCTCCCATTGACAGCTCCTCCTTCACTTTTCACATGCCTTGCATGGATAACCTCTCCTCTGGATCAAGGGACTTGACCCCCTCTAAGAAATTTTTCCACCGGCACTGAGTCAGAGCGTCTTTCACTCGGTTGATGACAGTGTCTTTTCCCAATGCCTCTGCTAGCTCTGACACTGTGAGGGCCACGGAGCAAGCCGCCTTTGTTACCATGTTAACGAAGCTCTCAACGTTCCCCTCTTCATCGTCCTCAGATGTGTTTACCAGTGTTGTCGGGGGATGCCTTGATAGATAATCACTGGGTTGCTCGCCCCAGGGCGGTATATGACTTTAAAGAGATACGATTGGAGTAGGACAACCCACCTCTAAATTCTCGGGGGTGCGGGCCTCATGGACCCGGTGAATAGTGATACCAGCGGCTTGTGGTCTGTGACAATTTGAAACTCCTGGCCATAGAGGTACAGATGGAAGTGTTTGCACGCCCACCAAATTGCTAGTGCCTCGTACTCTACCTGAGTGTACAGAGTCTCTACTGCCGATAGAGCCCTGCTTGCATATGCTACCGGGGCCCATTCCTGGTGACGTTGCTCCTGCATCAGCACTGCTCCCAGCCCCACGGGGCTTGTGTCTACCACCTCTTCCGTCCGCTTCTCCGGGTGAAAGTACGCCATAGTCACCTTGTCCAGCAGCGCCACTATTATCATGGAAAGCTTTGTCTGCTTCCGAACTCCACTCCCACTTGCGGTTGATTTTTGTGAGCTGTCTGAATGTCTGAATGGCCAGTTGGGGAATTAACCGGCCACAGTATGTTGCCATGCCCTGGAAACTCCTGACTTCTGTGGCGGTTTGAGGGGTTGGCGCCTGTCGAATGGCTTCCACCTTCTTGGGGTCAACCTGCAACCAATCCTTCGAAAAGATGTACCCGAAGAAGTCAATCGAAGACTGGTAGAATGCACACTTGTTCCTATGAAGGGTGAAGCCCGCATCAGACAGTCTCTGCAGGGTGGGCGGTAGACGATGATGATGTTCCTCACGAGTCTCTGAGAATATCAGGATATCATTGCTCAGGTTGATCACGCTAGCCAGGCCTGACAGAGTTTCCCTAATGGCGTTCTGGAACACCTCTGCCGCCGATGATAAGCCAAAACTCAGCCTTTGGAACCGTCTCAGCCCCACGTGGGTAGAGAATGTGTTGATGTTCTAACTGTCAGGGTCCAATTCCAGCTGGTGATAGCTGGAATTTAAATCCAGCTTCAAGAACCACTGGGCTCCATTCAGGTCTGCGATGTTATTGTCCATTGTTGGTGTAATGTGTCGCTCTCTTTTGATTGCCGATTGGGTAGACGCATGTCCACGCAGAGCCGGATGGCCCCCGGTTGTTTGGGCTTAGGGGCGATCAGAAGTGGCAAGACCCAGGGGGTGGGTCCATCTACTTTCTCAATAACCCCTTGCCTCTCCAACATCTGCAGTTCTCTCTCAACTGCCGGTCGCAGATGAAAGGGCACTCTCAGGTGCCTCAGCGCCACTGGTGTCACCTCTGTGCGGATGTGTAATTTGACTTGTTTGTCATTGAGCTTTCCTAGTCCTGTGAACAGCTGGGGAAATTCCCTGAGAAGGGACTCCGTGTGCGACTCCTCATACATTTGGCATGCAAAGAAGACGAGTCTCAGGTCCTCTGCAGTGTGACATCCTAGCACAGTGCCACAGTCTCCTTTGACAACATAGAATCTGGCCTGGGTGCTGTGCTCATCGTTGGTAATGGATACCTCTATCGTACCCTGCAGCGGAAGAGGATCGCGTCCTCCGAATGTGTACATTTTGGTTTTGCTGGGCGACAGAAGTGGCCGAGGAGACAATTGTTGGTACAGTGCATCGTCCATCACATTGACCGAGGCGCCCGTGTCAATGAGCATGGTGGCAGGGGTGTTGTTGATCCTGACGGTGCTCATGGGGGGTGTTCGCCGTTTGTGTTGCCTCCCTCCTGTGAAGGAAATTACGAAAATGTCCTCTTCCTCGTCATACATTGGTAGGTTTGTTTCCCCTTGTGTTTGGGGGGGTACGTTCTTCTCTTTCGATGTTCTTGACTGTGACCGTCTTTCCTTTGGAATCCCGTGGTCTGCCTCTCCCCATCCAGCACATTTTGGCGAAATGGTTTCCCTTGCTGCACTTGTTACACACATTGCCCCTCGCAGGGCATCCGCCCATTGACTTGTGTTTGAACCCACAACTGCCACATGCCCCTTCTCCTTGTTTTGAGGTACTCGGTTTGCGGCCCCGGGCCTTGGCGGGTGTGGATGGCGATCACTTGCTCTTCTTTTACGGCGAGTTGTCTTGGAGCTGGTGTGGCTGACATGGTTTGTACCCTTACCACCACAATTGCATCCGCCTGAACTGCGGAAAGTTCGTGCGAGCGTGCTGGATTGAGGATCTCGTCGAGGGGTATCCCAGGCTGACGCATTATTAGTTTGCGCAGCATGTTTGATTGGCACCCCTGGATGATTTGTGCCCGTATTTCATCATGCTGGTTGACACCTACGCAAGTTCTGGCAAGTTTTCGCAGTCTGGCATAGAACATGTCGACTGACTCCTTCCACATCTGCTGTGCCTGGTGCAGTTTAAATCGTTTGTAATCGGGATTAAGTTGCAGGTCAAAGTATTTGTTCAGTGCTGCCACCGCAGCATCGAAATCTATTGGGTCCCCTGTGTCGTGTAGTGAGTCAAACAACTCGTGAAGTTCGTCACCTCCCATGTGCAGCATCAGTGGCCTGCGAACCACCCCATCTTTTTCCTTCGTTGCACAGCAGTAGTTCTCTAGTCTTCCAAGCCAAAGGCGCCACCTTGGTGCTGCTGTGGCGGGGTCTGCTAGCTGGCTGAATGGGGCAGTGCAGCCACGATGAGTGTGCTCCTGCAGGAGCAGGCGTGGGGTGTTGCTCTCCGTCACTCATTGTTTCCTGTTCTTCTCTTTTAGTGGGGCCGTGCATTCGCCCTGTCCTTGAGAATGTGTTTCACTGGTCCCTCGCCCGCTACACCCTCATCAGGGTAAAGCCTCTTGCACCTTGAGATATGCTATGGTACACCTCTATTGGACTCTTCTCCTCTTCTCTTCTCTCCTCTTATTTATTTATTTATTTATTTATTTATTTATTTATTTATTTATTTATTTTCTTTTACTTTCCTGCAACCCAGTATAACACCTGCAGCCCACAGAGAGAGACTGTGGCTGTCTGGTAAACTGTGGGTAGTCTCTCACCTGGTCTGCATACCGGTGCTGTTTGCACGATGTTCTTTTGTCTTGTTTTTTTTTTTATTTTGATTGATGATGCAGGCACTATTATGGCCTCCTCTCGGGGTCCTCGTACTCCGGGCCCTGGATTCAGCACAGTTGGACCACTTGCCGCCTGGATCGCAGCCATCTGCACGTGACCGACGAGCGTCCTGCCACCCACGCGCCTCGCCTGACCTTACTGGTGTGATGCCCACCACTCAGCTGGACAGCCGATGCCGGGCCTGACAGCTGTCTTCCGTCTGCTCATGAACCGCACCTCTTGCGCGCTCCCTGGAGGACAGGTGAGCTGACACGCGGTGCACACACTTCTCACTGGCTCCGCACTGTGTTCGGCACGGTATTGTTATACATGTATATTTCTCGTCGTAGTGCCGATCCCACCTCGTTGCCACTGTAAGTTTACACGCAGAGGCACAGAGGGATTCAACACTTTGATGGTTGTTCCAGAACTGCCTAACCGGTAGTTCGGACCTTTATTTAATAACTGGGGCAAACGCCCGCCCTCACGACCACGTGGGGCAACAAAGTATTGTAGAGCCCACATGGCTCTCCACATCCAGCACGCCCCCTCATTGCGCATGTATGTTTGGCTGGCCGTCTCGGGCCGGCCAAGCATACATGCGCAGTAGGCTCTTTCCAGCCCGGCACTGTGTTGCCGTGCTGGAGAGAGCAGCCACAGGCTCCCAGTCTGCCTGGGAGCATCCTGGCTGGGTGCTCCCAGCCAATCCTAAAGCTGCTCTGAGCAGCGTCAGGATTAGCCGTAGAGCAGACTCAGAGCCTGTGCCTGTAGCCTGCCTGCAGCAGAGGAGCGGTGCAGTGGTGACAGCAGTGGCAGCAACTATGCAGGCAAGTTCTTTTTTTTTAAATTAATTCCTCCCCCCCGCGTGCACTGCCCGCTCCTATTAAACATCACAAGACGCTCCTTTGAATATCGGTAGTTTAGGGGTGAGATATGGCCCAGGGAGTCCTGTGAATTTGCTGTCAGCAACGCAGTCCCTACCAGTGATGTGAATGGGGTTGCCTATGTGCCTCGCTCCCAGGCAATGACACTTTCAAATGTCACTGCCTGAATTAACAGTACAGGTGTGTGTTACTAAAAAGCAGGCAAGGTATCCGCAAAGTGGCTTGATCATTGAGAAGCAGGATGGAAGCATCACCGATCTACATTTAAAAAAGGTCACATTACAGGTTGTCAGAAGGACAGTGGTCCTGTGTAACAGTGAAAAATGACTCAGATGATCGAAGAGGCCAAGAGTTGGATCAGTGAGGGGGGGCTGTGAAGATTAGCGAGTGTGGAGTGAAAGAATATATACAAACAAATGCTGTAAACTCCAAATCAGAGTAGGGAATCACTTTAGAGGAAATTGTTTAATTTATGCCCCCTTTTCATTATCTGATCAGAGTAGACAATCATATTTCTTCCAAATATATGCAACTACCATGTAAAAAGTATTATGAAACTATTTGAAAACACATTGACATTAACACAGTTCTGTCATCTTTGTGTGTACTACAACATGATTCAAAATTTGGTTAAAGTAATACATTAAATTCTCTGACTAATCAGAAATGTATCCTAGGATCTGCTACGTTAGGCCCTTGAAGATATCTCCTTCAAACGAGTGTGCCTGCTACTTAGTGAATACCATGTCTCTAACAGCCATCTGGTCTGCTTGTGTCTTGGATCCCCTGCAAAATTTGACTCAGGTACCCCTGAACACCGATTCCACTCTGCTGAACTCTCACTTGTCTATGTGATCACACATGTTCAACTACAGGTTGCTGAGGATGACAAATGTAAATGGTAGAAGGACATTGCTGAGCTGCAGCACAGATACAGACCTAGGCACTGTGCCCATACTAGACCTTTCTTAGACCACTGCAGCCCTGCACTCCCTCTCTTACAAACCACATTCCTCCGAGTCTCTCTTCACTCCTACTTTTTAGTGATACATTTTTTGGTGCTAGTGTGCTTTTCCAACCGTTCACCCACACAGTGATAAAGAAGTCTACTTTCAAATTAAGATACCAGCAGCCAGGGATACGCACATGCTGCCCAGACCACAGTACCAGTTCTAGGACAGAGGATCTTGTCAATGTTTATGAGGACGGTCATGGACAGGAACATGAGGAAGAGGAGGAGGCCACCATAAGCAACAGAATATGATAATGACATGGGCCACATGACATCCGTGAGAGCCCTATCTTAAAAATTGCAAGACCTTACAGCCTACATCAAACTGGTCCAAGATGAAAGGGGAGAATGTTGCAGTCACCTTCCAGCTTTCCTAAAACCCTCAAAAGATTCTTCAAAGACTGGGACAGAACTTTCCAATAGAGCGACAAGGAAATGAACAATAGATGAGGTGCCTGTTGAACACCCGTTGAACCCCTGTCACAGGGGAAAGAAATAATCCTCCTCAAAATAAACAGAGGTTTACAATGTCAATGAGTTTCTCAGGTGGAACAAGCATAATAACTAGTGAAATGCACCTGAAGCCATTTTAACTCTTTAAGGGGTTGTGAAACAAACCCAGTCAATCTGCACAGACCACTCGGCAAGTTCATGGCCACAGCCCCCACTCCACCAATAACCACATGCATAAGCTGATATATATCAAGAAAAGATTAACTCCTGATACAATCAACTCTATGGCTAATGAAGATAACCAAAGTGACACCATCTTACTACTTTGTACAAAGATGCATATATTCCAAAGAAAGCCTTTATGTCAATTGTTAGACCTGACTGTCTTAGGGTGGTCATCGCCTAATGTTTTGCCTGTCTGCCTGCCTCCCTCTCTTTTCTGACACTGTTTTTTCTGGTTTAGGACTCTGAGCACTTTACCACTGCTAACCAGTGCTAAAGTGCATATGTTCTCTCCCTTAAACATGGTCGAATTGGTTCATTCCCAATTGGCTAATTTGATTTACTTATAAGTCCCTAGTAAAGTGCACTACATGTGCCCATGGCCTGTAAATTAAATGCTACTACTGGGCCTGCAGCACTGATTGTTCCACCCACATAAATAGTCCCTTAACCATGTCTCAGGCCTGGCATTGCAAGACCTCTGTGTGCAGTTTCACTGTCACTTCAACTTGGCATTTAAAAGTACTTGTCAAGCCTTAAACTCCCCTTTTTCTACATATAAGTCACCCCCAAGGTAGGCCCTAGGTAACCCATAGGACAGGGCGCTATGTAGGTAAAAGGCAGGACATGTACATATATGTTTTATATGTCCTGGTTGTAAAAAAACCCTAAAATTAGTTTTTCACTACTGTGAGGTCTGCTCCTTTCATAGCCTAGCATTAGGACTGCCCTCATATACGTTTTTGAGTGGCAGATTCTGATCTCAAAGGGTAACCAGGTCATATTTACTATGGCCAGAATGGTGATATAAATCCTGCTTATTGGTGAGGTTGAATTTTATATTAATATTTGAGAAATGCCACTTTTAGAAAGTGAGCATTTCTCTGCACTTAAAAACCA
This sequence comes from Pleurodeles waltl, assembly GCF_031143425.1. NCBI lineage: Eukaryota > Metazoa > Chordata > Amphibia > Caudata > Salamandridae > Pleurodeles > Pleurodeles waltl. The sequence goes on from NC_090443.1 coordinate 450,608,510, forward strand.
TGTGTGCCTTACAGCCTGTCTCCAATCAACATCTGGGCTGGGCTGGTTGACAGCTCCCTTGTGCATTTCACCCAGACAACCACAAACACAGGATACTCAGTCACACCTGCACTCCTCCGTCTATTGAATGGGTCTTCCTGGGCTGGAAGGGTGGAGGGCCTGACACATTTCAAAGGCTGGTGCCTACCCTCAATGGAATGCCAAACCTGGCAGACAGGACTGTATTGAAAGGGGACTTGTGCACTTTAAAACCACTCTTTGAAGTCTCCCCCACTTCAAAGGCATTTTTGGGTATAAAATAGCTGGATCTACCACTGCATCCTGTCAAGAGGAACTGCCTGGCTGCCCAAAGAATTGATCTGGACTGCTGCCCTGCTGTTACCATTCTGGCCTGCTGGCCTCTAACTTTGCTGAGGATGACTCTGCCTTCCCAAAAAGTGCTCTCCAAGGGCTTGGATTGAGCTTGCCTTGTGCCTAAGGGCCAAAAAGGCTTAATCTCTTCAGGAACCTCCTTGTGCGTCGAAAATCAATGCTCCACCTACTGAAATCGATGCAAAGCCTGCATTGCAACCGAGAAATCGTCACACAGCTGACTTTAACGACACAGCCTGACTCTTGAGTGTAAATTCGACGCAGCGCTTATCTTGCCTCAGAAAATTTGATGCATCACCTACGGGATCATCATAGCGCTCGTGCCTTCTTCCAGCGCATCAAGGATTTTCCCTGAATCGTCCCTGGATGTCAAATTATCCTCGCTTAGCAGTGATTCCAAGACTGTGTGCCGAAAAACTACACAAGCCCCTTGCAGCGTTGAAAGAAACGACACATCGTCTGAGTCGCACCAGAAAATCCGACGCACACTTCATTTTTCCTCTGCACCTTGTTATTTTGGAGGCGCACAATGGACTGTGTGTAACAAAGAGACAACTGTTTATTTCAAAGGATTAAGACTATTTCAAATCTCGCAGAAGTGATATTTCAACTTGTGCTTATTTGATTTTTGTTGTTTTCATCTTATTTTATTCAGATAAATATTATCCATTTTGCTAAACATGTGTGGTGTATTTGTGTGGTGCTTTCTTTGTAGTACTGTATGATTTATTGCACATATACTTTACACAATGCCTTCTAAGTTAAGCCTGTCTGCTCAGTGCCAAGCTACCAGAGGGTGGGCACAGGATAATTTGGACTGTGTGTGATTTACCCTGAATAGGATTGTTGTCCCTACTTGTATACCTCTGCCAACTAGAGACCCCATTTCTAACATCAACTTTAAGGAAGCGCTGACAAAACTGGAAAAACTAGGACTTTAAATAAACAAATGCCCAAAAACCCTTCCGATGTGAGCCTAGAGATGCCCTTAAGAATAAAATAAGGCTCCATTACGAGCTTGATAAAGCAACTTTCTTATGTTTAGTTTTCTAGAGCACACAACTGTCCAGTGCTATCCTGGTGTGAGACATGAAAATGTTCAAAGATGGCTAGAGTATTGATATACCTACACCTCATTGAACTGCATTATTGTGGTGATAGTACTCTCTATCTGCTTTTGGTACTGCAAATGACTCTGACCACTATTCAGCATTTGAAAGTATTACAGCCACTTTTCAGCACACTTCTAATATGCCAAAGAAATGCCTTAAGAATTGATATCATCAGTTTGGTGGGAAGATAAACAATGACACACATGCCATTAGTGCCTCAAGCTGATCACCTCCCTTCAGGGTATTACAGACTTTGTTCTAGTCCTGGAGTTTCATGTAATAGCCTCATGCTTTCTGGGTGTTGTAGTCTTGTTTTGTTTCCATTGACCTAATTAGGTTAGCAACCTGAGATCAAAGATTTTCAACAATAGTTGAAAACGGGAGACAGTGTCCATAGCCACTTCAAAGAGGTGGTCACCTTGAGTACGACATACTCTGATTATCACTATTTAAGTTTCTCAATTGCTGGATGCAAAAGGATTAAGAGAGACTATGGTGTGTTATTGATAGTAGGGCAATGCTTTAAAAGTTCAACCAAGAAAGTTTCAAGCACCCAAGAGGTTGCCCATCATTGGCATAGCTCCAAGAAAAGCTCAGCAGAAAATGTCCATGAAACTTCCTACATGGAGATGATGGATAATGGGGAAGTTGGGAACTTCACTTGCTCAGGGCAGGTCGCTTACATCTTTGATAACTGGTCCTACAGGACCGGTAGGCCATGCTGAGACTTCCACAGACCTGCCAACTCACACATGCCTCTGTGTGTCACACATCATCGGCTCCTTTCACACAGTCATCTGGTGAGCAGTGGCGTAACAAAGTCTCCCGGAGCTCCTGCGTTGCAGAGGGGGCCCCCGAGCTCCAAGAGGCCCCATCTGCACAGTGTCTGTGCCTAAGAGCTTCTGAATGAGTCCAGATGGGAGCCCCCTCCATATACTATGCAGGGGCCCCCCTCAAATTTCGGTATGCCTGTGCCAGTGAGGAGTCGATATTACAGAGTGGCAGGGAAAACGAGCTGGAAAGCAGTGCACAGAGTGAATTTCTAACTCAGAGTTTGAGGCTGTGAAATTACGATGTCCATTAAGGGGTGTAAAAACACCTCAGGACATTGGTGACAGTCTCAGCGACCCTACGTTTTTTTCTTTTTCGGAAGGGGTGAAGGATTGATGAGGGTCAGAATGCCTCTTATATTGTTCTTTGCCCCAGCAAGGCCACACCCTTTCTCACACACTCACATATATTTTCAAGTTGGCAGGTGTGCTTTCAGGTCACAATGGGTAGTGCCCTTTGAAGATTCATAAAGCTGGAGAAAAGGTGTCTGGCACAAATGGTTGTTACGACTCTCTCTCACTTTCATATCAGTTCACACCTGACCTCATTCCCTCATCATTTTTGTTTTTCACCAAATGAACAGTTTCTCCTGTTCATTTCCTCGTTGGATCTGACAATTTGTTCCGACAGTTCTGCTTTGTTTTGTGCCTATCAATGAATTCTCTCCTGCAATCCTGTTTAGCATCTCATCATCACCCAGGATTTCCCAGAAGTGGTAAACTTCAAACCTCTTCATTTCTAGGTGAGTGACTAGGTATGACAGTGTGCTGCCTGTCATATGAAAGTCCGGTCTAGGTCTTCAACCAGTGAATCCGCTGGTACATGTCTCACTCTCTCTCTCTCTCTCTCTCTCTCTCTCTCTCACCTCTCGATCTCTCTCGCTCTCTCAGTCTCTCTCTCTCTTTCTCTCACATCTGGAGATGAGATATAGTCGGTACATTAACTCAGAAGGGGAGTTGGTGGAATTGGGATTGCAATTCAGTATCCGGTTATCAAAGGGTTGCAAACATTCTCTAACCTGATCTTCCGATCCATTAACTTTCTCAGAGAACTGCTTAGTGGCTCTGGAGGTTTCAAACCCATCACCTAGGTTTTCCTTTGGGGACGTCAGACACTTTTTTACCTGTCAATGTAATTCACTATGTCAATCATCACTCACCTTCATGAAATTATATAATAAATGTGTTTTATTTTACTGATACCATACTTACATTCATTATACTAAAGCCTCTCCTTTGCTTTTCTTTTCAGGTCTCCTGTTTACAACAATTTTTGTAGGCATGATCTGGCAACAAGGCAATAAAAACATGAAATAAAATAAATATTTCTATTGCGGTTTATGTGCTATTGGTTATATTACTAACTAAGGGAACACTGCCTGCTTCTATTTATAGATTGAGTGCACAATAAATCAGGGAGATATTTTTCCATCAGTGAGAAAACATTGGTAGGTAATGGTCACCCATGACATAAGGACATGCTATGTCTCTAATCATTTCGGTGGTCATTACAACCCTGGGGGACGGTGATAAAGCAGCGGTAAGACCGCCAACAGGCTGGCAGAATTTTTTTTGCTATTACGACCGTGGCGGAAACCGCCAACAAAGACAGACACTTTAACACTCTGACCGCTACGGCGGTACAAACAAACAGCTTGGCGGTCACCGCCAACAGACAGGCGGAGGACAATGTAACGCCCACACTATTATGACATGCCAATCTGCCACCTTTTCCGGGGCGGATTCACCGCGGATAAAAACACGGCGGAAACAGGAATACCGAAGGTAAAATGCTCACTTTTACACACCCGGCGGCGAAGACCACGGTGAGTACTGTACATACGACACAGGGGAGGGGGAGGGAAAAAACAGGGACATACACACGCAACACCCCCACCCTCACCCACTACAACACACACACTAATGCATAGCAATACATCACAGTTACACCCCCAAACCCCCGGAAGAATGCAAAGACAATAGAAAATGAGTGTAACCATTGTAATATATTAAAAGCAAGTAGGCAGAAATATATATATACACCATGTACAAAATATAAACCAAACAAAGTAGTCCAGGTAGTGCTCCAATAAAGTCCGTGGAACACTGGGACCACACGGTATGGGCGAGGCCCACACAAGATCCCCGACCATGACGGAGAGAACACTGCAGGGGCATCAGAGAGCAACTAAACAGGCACCTCAGGGGGAGGGAAAGGGGGGGCACCTCAGCCGCTTGAGTGCACGACGCCAAATCCACGAGGGGGCCCCATGCCCACTGTTCCATCCTGGGGAGTGCAAAGCCACAGTCTCACAAGTCTCTACAGTGGGTGGGTTGCCCACTGTTCAATCCTGGGGAGTGCAAAGCCACAGTCTCTCAAGTCTCTACAGTGGGTGGCTTACCCACTGTTCAATCCTGGGGAGTGCAAAGCCACAGTCTCACAAGTGGATGACAGTCTCCACTGGTTCTGGAGGGGGCATGGTGCCCAGAGTGCTTCATCCTGCTAAGGACTGAGGTAATGGATGCCTTTCTCCACTGGTTCTGGAGGGGGCATGGTGCCCAGAGTGCTTCATCCTGCAAAGGACTGAGGTTGGGGAATGCCTTTCTCCACTGGTTCTGGAGGGGGCATGGTGCCCAGAGTGCTTCATCCTGCTAAGGACTGAGGTAGTGGATGCCTTTCACCACTGGTTCTGGAGGGAGCTTTGTGCCCAGAGTGCTTCATCCTGCTAAGGACTGAGGTAGTGGATGCCTTTCTCCACTGGTTCTGGAGGGGGCATGGTGCCCAGAGTGCTTCATCCTGCTAAGGACAGAGGTAGTGGATGCCTTTCTCCTCTGGTTCTGGAGGGGACTTTGTGCCCAGAGTGCATCATTCACCCCGTGACGGACTCAGTTGCGTCAGTGCCCTTGCCGCTCATGGGCCAGCGGTGCTTGAGACGGCAGTGCCCTGTTCAGCGGTGCTTGAGACGGCGGTGCCCTGTTCAGCGGTGCTTGAGACGGCGGTGCCCTGTTCAGCGGTGCTTGAGACGGCGGTGCACTGTTCAGCGGTGCTTGAGGCGGCGGTGCCCTGTTCAGCGGTGCTTGAGACGGCGGTGCCCTGTTCAGCAGTTCGTGAGGCGGCGGTGCCCTGTTCAGTGGTGCTTGAGGCGGCGGTCTCCATTGCAGGGACTCAGCTGCTGGCGGTCCTTCATAGCCCAGTGGGGCTTTTGCTGGCGGTCCTTCATGGCCCAGCGGGGCTTTTGCTGGCGGTCCTTCATGGCCCAGCGGGGCTTTTGCTGGCTGTCCTTCATGGCCCAGCGGGGCTTTTGCTGGCGGTCCTTCATGGCCCAGCGGGGCTTGTGCTGGCGGTCCTTCATGACCCAGTGGGGCTTGTGCTGGCGGTGGCCTCCTGGGCAGCTGGGCCTGTGCTGGCGGTGGCCTCCTGGGCAGCTGGGCCTGTGCTGGCGGTGGCCTCCTGGGCAGCTGGGCCTGTGCTGGCGGAGGCCTCCTGGGCAGCTGGGCCTGTGCTGGCGGTGGCCTCCTTGGCAGCTGGGCCTGTGCTGGCGGTGGCCTCCTGGGCAGGTGGGCTGGTGCTGGCGGTCCTGTCTTGGGCAGCTGGGCTGGTGCTGGTGGGCCTGTCCTGGGCAGGTGGGCTGGTGCTGGCGGTCCTGTCTTGGGCAGCTGGGCTGGTGCTGGCGGGCCTGTCCTGGGCAGCTGGCCTGTGCTGGCAGTGGCCTCCTGGGCAGCTGGGCCTGTGCTGGCGGTGGCCTCCTGGGCAGGTGGGCTGGTGCTGGCGGTCCTGTCCTGGGCAGCTGGGTTGGTGCTGATGGGCCTGTCCTGGGCAGGTGGGCTGGTGCTGGCGGTCCTGTCCTGGACAGCTGGGCTGGTGCTGGCGGGCCTGTCCTGGGCAGGTGGGCTTGTGTTGGCGGTCCTGTCCTGGGCAGTTGGGCTTGTGCTGGCGGTCCTGTCCTGGGCAGCTGGGCTGGTGCTGGAGGTGGCCACCTGGGCAGCGGGGATGATGGCGGTCTTCTCCGCCGTGCTGCTCTTCCCACACTTGCCGGGTTTCTTGTGGCCCTTCCCCACCTTGAAAGGTGTCACAGATGACTCCACACTCCCACCGGGACCCCTGGGAGCGGCTTTGGTGGCTGGAGTCTTCCCCCTCTCCTGCCGGGCACTGGCCAACTTCTGATGCTTCACAGGTGGGGGACTGTCTGTGCTGTGACTCCGTGCCACACTGGCTGCCCTGGTGGCCGGTGCACTCCAGATTCCAGGGACTACAGGCACCACTGGTCCCGGAGATGTTGTGGCTGAGGTGCTAGTTCGGGACCTATGAGACGGACAGGATGGGGGAGGTGTGGGAAAGAGGTCAAGGTTGGACAGGAAAAGTTTTTTTGACACACTGGGACGGGTAGCTGGAGGGGGTTTGGGAGTGGATGAAGAGGTGGTCGTTGTAGGAGGTGTTCGTTTGCTGACTTTGGGTGAAGGTGCATGCGTTGGAGGCTGTCTTGAGGTGGATGGCTGTTGGGTGGGTGTGTGCCTGCGTTTGTGTATCTTGGGAGGTGGCATCATAGACACACTGGGAGAGGACACAGGGGACGTGTGAATGGTAGTGGGGTGGTGACTGCATGTGAGCGGGTGTGGTGGAGGGTGTGCTGGAGAGGGACGTAGTGGCTGTAGAGGTAGTGCATGCATGTGTGAGTGTAGACGAGACAGGGAGGGAGGAGGGAGATGAGGACGAGGGGGACACAGTGGAGGCAGTGGATGTTGGTGTGTCTGCATTTGTGTGATGCTTGCGTGAGTGCCTGTGGGATGTGTGGTGCTTATGTTTGCCTGAGCTTCCCTTGTGTGTTGACGTGTGTGCATGCTGGTCTGTAGGTGTGCTTGGGATAGGCTGAGGGACGGGATTGGATCGGGGTGGAGGAAGTTGGAGGGGGGAGGTTAGACACAGGGACAATGGCTGCCATCAGTGCGGAGGCCAGAGTCTGAAAACCTCGCTGAAGGGCCGCCTGACCAGAATGAATGCCCTCCAGGAATGCATTGGTTTGTTGCAACTGCCTTTCTACACCCTGGATGGCATTCAAAATGGTAGACTGTCCAACAGTGAGGGACCTGAGGAGGTCAATGGCCTCCTCACTGAGGGCAGCAGGGGTGACTGGGCAGGGCCTGAAGTGCCTGGGGGTGAGCGGGCACGGGGCGAAGGTTGAGGGGCTGCTGAGAGGGCGGTGCTGGAAGGGGTGGTGGCGGCTGTACCTGTAGATGGGGGTGGCACAGATGTTGCCGCCACCACAAGGGAGCTCCCATCAGAGTTCGTGTCACTGGTCTCAGCTCCTGTCCCTGCCGTGGAGCTCCCCTCGCACTCCTTCCCACTGGTGAAGTCCGAGTCCGTAGTGGGGCCCTCCATGGCCATGTGGGATGCAGCCCCCTGGTGCTCCGGTGCCACTGCTCCTCTGCCTGATGATGCTAATGCACACAAGAACAGGAAGACAACAAAAAGGGGGGGAAGACAGAAGAAAGACATGTTGAGTGCATGCATTACCGCTACAGCTAGCGGACATGACAGACACAGAAGCCCCCTGCACTACGCCGCGCTCTTGGGCTCCACAGTTTAATTCCTGGGAAATGGCCTACAAGGCTATGGACGACATCTGCACACATAGATGACACAGGGGCATGACTAGGTGTACTTGGCACTCTACAGAGGTGGGGTGGGGTGCCATATGGCCTGCCTTACGGAGGGACCTTGCCTACGGAACTCGCCCTGGCCTAGGGAAACCCACAGGCCACCTCCCCCACCCAGACCCCTCCACTGCGCGCAAAGTCAGCAGAATGAGAGTGTACTCACCCCCTTGTTACTGCTGTGATGCCCTCAAGTGCCCATCCAACTCCGGGTAGGCCACCGCCAGGATCCTGAACATCAAGGGGGTCATGGTGTGAGCCTCCGCCGTCTTCTTGCTCCAGCGGCAAATGTCCTCCCATCTTTTCCGGCAGTGGGTGCTCCGTCTGTGGTAGACTCCCAGGGTCCGGACGTCCTTGGCGATGGCACACCAAATATGTTTTTTCTGGTGGGCGCTGACCTACATGAAATGTACAGGGGGAAGAGTAAGTTATTACCAACTGCACTGTCAAAGTGATTGGCCCCCATCCCTACCCTTGCCATGTGGCACATGCATTCACCGTCGTTTCATGCATGCCGCACTCTCCCCCCTTCCTTCTTACATCCAGCCCTCTCCACACAGGCATAGCCCGTACATCATGCTCCCTGTGTACTTACCTGTTTGTCTGGAGGACCGTAGAGTAGCGTGTACTGGGGGAGGACCCCATCCACGAGTTTCTCCAACTCCTCCGATGTGAAGGAAGGGGCCCTTTCCCCAGACACTCGAGCCATTGTCTCTTCCAGACCGAGGTCAAAGCAGCACTTGCAGTGTACGTCCTCTCCTGTCGAAGATCAGGTATCGAGTGATTCAACAGATAGAAAATGGCGGTCACGTCCGCGGCGGTGCGTACCGTCACCGCCGGCGTACATCGTCATTGGCACCTGGGACCCATAGGGTCCAATGTTAACCAATGCAGCATTGCGCTGCGGTCTTCGACTGCCTACCGCGACAGTTCACAACGCCAGCGCAGTTACCTCACATCCCATTGTCCCACTTTACAGGTCAGGCAGCCGCCATTTCAGGGGCCCACATGGCTTCATTTTCAACTGCGTCACACATACCTAGGCCTGGACTCAATACACATACAGGCCACTTTTTGTGTATGAATGGTGTTCTGTGTAAACTGTGGGTACGTACCTCTGAGTTGTTTGACTCTGTGCTCGCTGTTGTCCTTCATAGGCACCGTCCGCTGGGACATGTGAGGAGATGGCGGCATCCTCCGGTGTACCGACCATTGGTGGACCTGTCGACAATGGAGGAAAGACGTGTGATTATCACATACAGGCTTGACGTGCCACAATCCAGGAACTGTGTACCGAGTCGGAGCCAGACCTGATGTCAGCAATCCGCCATCCCACAGGAATCCCCCCTCAAGTGCAGGTGCTGTCAGTGCTCCATTTCCTTGCAAGTGGGTCATTTCAAACAACAGTGACCATAGCATCAGGGATGTCCCAGCCTATGTTTTCCAACGTGTTGTCCAGAGTGTTGTCTGCCCTTCTGAAACACATGCAGAGCTACATCGTTTTCGCTCAGGTGGAGGATTTACCTACAGTGAAAGGTGATTTCTATGCCCTGGGACATATCCCCAACATCATAGGTGCCATTGATGGGACCCATGTGGCTTTGGTACCCCCCCACAGGAGTGAACAGGTGTACAGAAACCGGAAGAGTTAACATTCAATGAAGGGACAGATGGTATGTTTGGCAGACCAGTATATCTCCCATGTGAATGCCATGTTCCCTGGCTCAGTGTATGACGCCTACATCCTGCGGAATAGCAGCATCCCTTATGTGATGGTCAACTCCAGAGGCACCATGTGTGGTTATTAGGTGAGCACCTGGTAGCAAGACAGTTGGAATGGTTGTCTGGGGATATCCCTACAGGTTAGTGCGTGTCTAACAGTTGTCCCTCGCCATTTGCAGGTGACTCTGGCTACCCCAACCTGTCATGGCTACTGACTCCAATGAGGAATCCCAGGACAAGGGCAGAGGAACGCTACAATGAGGCCCATGGGCGAACTAGGAGGGTGATCGAGCGGACCTTCAGCATGCTGAAGGCCAGGTTCCGGTGCCTCCATATGACAGGTGGATCCCTATTCTACTCACCAAAGAAGGTGTGCCAGATCATCTTGGCCTGCTGTATGCTTCACAACTTGGCTTTGCGACGACAGGTGCCTTTTCTGCAGGAGGATGGTCCAGATGGCGGTGTTGTGGCAGCTGTGGAGCCTGTGGACAGTGAAGACGAGGAAGCAGAGGAAGAAAGCATGAACAACAGGGACTCAGTGATCCAGCAATATTTCCAGTGAGACACAGGTGAGAGTACAGATCTGCCTACTAAAAGGACTTAAACACTACTGCCTCTCTACTGTCTGTCGTTTTCACCCAGTGTATGGTCACTGAGTTGTTACTTTCCCTTACGATTTTACAGATGTGGGTCCCACTGTGTGACATCTGCTTAGATTCCTCATGGACTAGAGCTGTGTGACATAGGTATGTTGACATTACAATTGAAAGAGCATTTTGTCACTGTAATTGCTAATACACTATTTCGAAATCACAGACAGACTCCAGATTGTTTTGTGCTTTAAGTGTGTTTATTTTAAGTGCTCAATATTGGAGGGGGTAGAAAAATGGTGAGGGGTGATGGCGGAGGACTGTCCATGGCAGAAGCCAGTTTATTAGTCTCACAGGTGCATTGCCAATATGGGCATAGGAAGTGGAGCTGGGGCAGTTTAAGTATGGACAGGGTGACAAAGTGGGACAGTAGGATCAGGGTGGTCTCATTTCTTGGCATCGTGCTCTGTCATGTTCCTGGATCTCAGGAACCGTTTGTGGGGTGGTTCTCCTTCTGCAGGGGGTGTGGTGCTGGTGTGGTGGTCCTGTGGCTGGGCGTCCTGTCAACTAGCGCCGGCAGAGGTGGTGGGCAGTTCATCGTCCATGCAAGTGTCAGGGGCCCCTTGTAGTGCCACAGTGTCCCTCCTGGTGTTGAGTACTTCCTTCAGCACCCCTACGATGGTGCCCAGGGTGGAGCTGGTGGTTCTGAGTTCCTCCCTGAAGCCCATATACTGTTCTTCCTGCATGCGCTGGGTCTCCTGAAACTTGGCCAGTACCGTTGCCATCGCCTCCTGGGAGTGGTGCTAGGCTCCCATGATGGAGGAGAGGGCCTCGTGGAGAGTGGGTTCCCTTGGCCTGTCCGCCCCCTGTCGCACAGCAGCCCTCCCAGATCCGCTGTGTTCCTGGGCCTCCGTCCCCTGGACCGTGTGCCCACTGCCACTGCCCCCAGGTCCCTGTTGTTGTTGGGGTGGTGAGTTAGCCTGGGTTCCCTGTAGTGGTGGACACACTGCTGATTGACGTGTCCTGGGGACGGAGGTATGGGCCCGCTGGGTGGGTGCTGTGCTGGTGTTTCCAGAGGGGGAAGCTCTGTAGTGGCCTGTGACTGTGTGAGGGGAACCGACTGTCCCGAGGTCCCCGATGGGCTGGGCTGGTCATCTAGATCCAGTTGGACAGAGGTGCTGTCATCACTGTGGGCCTCTTCTGTTGGTGGTGTGGACATGTGTGGACCCTCCTGTCCGTTGACGTTGGGTAGGGGTCCTGCAGGGGTATAAAAGGATGTTTATTACATCTGTGTGTGGCATGGTGTGCAATGCGTGGGTGACCGTGTACCCCAGTGCTTGCATTCCTGTGTGGGACGTTGTGTGATGATGGTTTAGGGGGGTGTATGGGTATGTACAGTGGGTATGCTTTAGTGATGGGTGTCCATGCTTTGTTGTTGCATGCAGGGCTTGGTGTTGGGATGGGTGGTTTGTGATGTTGGGACATATGTGAGGAGTTGGAGTGCTGGGGGTGAGGGTGAGGGTGGGGGTATGTGCTGGCATGCAGGTAGGGTAGGGGATGTAATAGTTAAGATTTGTCTTACCAGAGTCCATTCCTCCACCTACTCCTGCGGGGCCCCAGGATGCAGAATCGCCAAGACCTTCTCCTCCCGTGTTGTTAGTTGTGGGGGAGGAGGTGGGGGTCCGCCGCCAGTCCGCTGAACCGCCAGGTGGTGTCTTGAGACCACGGAACGCACCTTCCCCCGTAGGTCGTTCCACCTCTTCCTTATGTCCTCCTGATTTCTTGGGTGCTGTCCCACTGCGTTGACCCTGTCCACTATTCTTCGCCATAGCTCCATCTTCCTTGCAATGGAGGTGTGCTGCACCGGTGCTCCAAATAGCTGTGGCTCTACCCAGATGTTTTCCTCCACCATGACCCTGAGCTCCTCCTCCGAGAACCTGGGGTGTCTTTGCCGTGCCATGGGGTGGTGTAGGTGATGTGTGGGGTGGAGTGTGGGATGATAAGTGTGCTGATATGTAGTGGGGTGTTGTGTGAGGTGCGTGGAGGTTCTGTGGGTGATGGTGTTGTGTGCCTGTGGATGCTGTTGTTCTTGCTGGTGCTGTATCTCTCTGGCTTTCGTTCGTGATTTGTTGTCGTAAGGGTTTGTGGGTGATGTGGGTGTGTGTTTTATATTGTATTGGGTGTGTGGGAGTGGTGTGTGTATGTGTATATTTCGATTTGTCTAATGTGGCTGTGTTATGTAAATGTGTGTGTATTTTGAGCTCGGCGGTGTGTACCGCCAATGGAATACCGTGGTTGAAAGACCGCCGTGGGGATTCTTGGGTCCTGATAGTGTGGGCGTATTTCTGTTGGCGTGACTGTGGAGGTTTTGTTTTCGCCAGTTTATCACTGACCTTCGGTGTGGCGGACTTGTGTGGGTGTCTAGATTTTGGCGGATTCAGAACTGTGGGTCATAATTGCTGTGGCAGAATTCCGCGGCCGCGGCAGTGTGTTGGCGGTCTTCTGAACGGCGGTAAGCGTCTTTTACCGCCAATGTTGTAATGAGGGCCTCAGTCTTCACACCTAATTTACAGCCATTATATGCTTTCCATGATGTAACGTATAACATATTTTACTACACAGTGACCTCACCAATCTATGTTGTAGATGGATTTAGGCCATTCGAATCTCACAGGCCACTTCTAGTAAATTCTACAATTACAGAAGTTCCCATTGATGAGAAGAGCTCCTCCAACCTTTGACCTTACTGCTTTTGAAATTAGTGAAAACACATGGTAAGTCACAGCAGTGAATGGGGCCTCCCTAAAAGGCATAAATCCAGTAAAATGTTCCTGGACTTTTTAAGACAAATTACTCTTCACCTCTGCAATCAAAGATGTCTATTAAATTGTTATCTACTTTTACTGTCCCAACATATCAATTATTTTTTAAGCACCTAGATGTTATTTCACTGACCTGTGACTGTGGGGGACATTATGAGTTTGGTGGCACCAGGACCGCAATATTGGCGGTGTGAGCGCCAACATACTGGCGGAGAAGACTGCCATATTATGACCATGGTGGTATTCACAGCAGAATACAACCAAAGCACAACTGGCACCACCACTGTGGTCTGGCTGCCACAGATGATGGTAGCCACCTGCAGGCCAGCGGTGCCATGTTTCTGCCGGACAGAGCACAAAGTTGTATACCGCCAAGGTTTCTGCCGCGGTCGCACCACCATCGAAACCCAGGTGGAAACCGACTGCATAAAAGGAGACTCCCTCCTTTAGGATTCCTCATTCGTCTGGAGCCACCATGGAACCAGAACTACACTTCTTTCTGCTGCTCCTGTGTCACAAAGACTATGGAATCTGCAACGATGACACTAACCGTAAGTATACACACTTACCTGTTATTGTTGTACTTTGTCAATTTTTGTACACACACACAACATACATTCTGGAAGGGGGTGTGAGGGCCACACTCACACCTAACAGCACACTAACACACAAGCTCACAGACAGCCACACACGCATATACACAATAAACATGGCACAACCACCACACACACACACACATACAAAAGTCACAAGCACATACAGGTATGCACGGTAACATTGCACAGGCTCACACTCACACAGTACCACAGAACACCACAACACGTCACAAAAACAACACAACCTCACCATCTCCAGTCACTTGGCAGGGACCCACAGGGGACACTACCCAGGGATACATCACACAGACTTCACAACGTAGCACCAACAGGCAAAACACACATACAAATACACAATCATACTACTTACAGATCGACCTACAAAGAACTCTGTGTCCAATATTTAATGCACGTAATGCTCAGACAGTCAATGCACACAAAGCCACTCAAAAAATGAAAAATACATCACAACACCAATAACACACAATATCAACACAACTAAACATCTTGAACACACAAATGTACATCACACAACACATACACTACCACTTTCAGACTAAATCACTGGACACAATCTCACATACTGCCTACACAACACATGTAGCCCAAGCAAAACACACACACATACATACACATAACTAATGATAGCCAGGAACAACTACATACTATTGAAAGAATTGCATGACAAAGATGTAACCAGGAAACCAACAACTGGTTGGTTTAAATTATTATTTGAAGCCTCTAATTTGAAAAACAAAGGCCACAGGCCAGTCCTTTTGTAAGAGAACACAATGCACACAGTGCACATACATGTGCGCCAAACTTGACTCCTGACTGCCATGTAACCTCCACAGGAACAGGCATCAATGGAGCAGGCTGGCCCCTCAGGGGTTATCTGGGAGATTGAGGGGGGGTTTGGGTTGGGTTTTGGAGGGGGGTCCTTTGGCATCTGGCTTTGGAGGGGCGGGTGGGCTTGGACTTAGGTTTAGGGGAGGATTGGCCTTTAGGTGGAGGGGTAGACTACTTGGGGGATGGGCATGGGAACTTGCAGGGGATGTCTTGGAGGTGGAAGGGCCAGACTTGGGGAGGGACACAGCACATTTAGGGGTATCATGAGGTAGGAGAGGAGTAGGGAAAAAGGCAAACTTTGAAAGGAAAGCTTTTTTTAGACACACAGGGATGGTCATAGAAAAAGGATTTGGGTGTGGAGGGATAGGAAGTAGTTGTCTTAGGTGTTTGTGTGGATGTTTTAGGTACATGTTTGTGCAAATTATGCTTGTGGGTGGTGGGTGAGTGTGGTTGTTTATGTGTCTTGAGGGGGTGGAGGTGCTGGGAGATGCCGTGGGGGTTGGGTGAGTGTGTGTTGGGGTGGTGACTGCAGGTATTGTGGATGTGCTGCATGTAGGCGTGTCTGTGGTTGTGATGTCTGCGCATGTGGTGAGTGGCATAGATGTCTGAGGGTCTGCTGAGGTGCTGTCTGGGGTAAGATAGGTGTAGTAGCTGGATTCGTGAATGTTGGTGTGGTGTCTGCAGGTGTGTGAGGTGTTGTGTCTGTGATGCTGGGGGTTGAGGGGGTGTCAGGTCAGGTAGTGACTGTTGCTGTGTATGCAGGTGTATGTTGCTTGGGTGCATACCAGTGGTGTGTCTTGTGGTGCTTGTATTTGTCAGAGCTATCCATGGATGTTGAGGTGGATGCATGCTTGGCTGTCTGTGTGCTTTGGCTAGGTCAGAAAAGAGGGGTTTGGGATTGGGAAGAGGAAGGTGGAGGGGGGACAGAAGACAAAAGGGTGACTTACTGCCGTCAATGTGGAGGCCAGACCCTGAAAATATCTCTGTAGGCCAGCCAGTGCACCATGAATACCCTCCAGGAACACATTACTCTGTTGGATTTGAGTTGCCAGTCCCTGGATGGCATTTGTGATGGTTGACTGACTCATAGAGATGGACCTCAGGAGGTCAATAGCCTCCTCACTGAGGGCAGCAGGGCTGACAGGGGCAGAGGTGCCTGCAGCAAAGAAAACTCCCACACTCTTGGGTGAGTGGGCATGGCCAACTGGGTGGGGAGCTACAGGGAGAGAAGTGGTAGTAAGGGGGGTGGCGGACTGAGATGGTCCTAGGGTGGTCCCAGATGGGTCCGCCACCGCCAGGGAGTGTCTACTGGAGGAGGATTCCAATGATGAAGAAATGGATCTTGCCTCCCCTGTGGCAATCCCCTCGCCCTCTGGGCTACTGGGTCTCCTGGTGTCTGTGGTATCAGCACTCTGGATCGGGTGGCCATCAGCTTCCCCACTCGGCTGTGCCCCGTCTCCTTCGCCTGCCGATGCTGATGCACAGAAAGAGTGAGAGAGAGAGGGTCATCACATTCTTAACATATACATACCTTACAACATAAACAACAGTAACGACACATCTATGTCACATAAAGCCCTAGATAGGAACCATTTAGAATCTACATCATGTCACAAGTACATACTTCCAACATTCCCCTATGACCACAGTCTCACCCACTACATAAGCCAACCATCTGACCACCACATCAACATCCCATCAATTCAACAGTAACTCAAAAAGACATTGCACAAGATGAATTGGCTACATCTGAAGGCTCTCCCCATACAGATCATCACTGTGTATCAACAATCACTCTTAGGAAATGCAGTTTACCAACAACACAATATCCTGCATCCCCCTACTCCACACTTGCCCAGTCCATCACCACTAGCAATGTTCCATGAAAGTAAACTCATCTCACTTCGATACAACACAGCATGTTGCTTTGCAGCAACATACCTAAGTTGTGAATCTCTTCATATCTTTCACACTGTCAAGTACCTCAAATGAAGACACAACATATGGCATACCCAAATAGTGTGTCTCTCAAAATGCCATAGAAACATCTATACAAATACTATAAAAAGTTTTCTAAAAAGTATCTGGAAACACTTATCTAACGCATTGACACATAGACAACATTGCAATGTCCTGCAATAGAGGCCTACTCTGCACACAGGATACAACCACAGACAACCACAGGGAGTATACCAACATCTCCAATACAATGGACACCAATCAAGGTTCATGAAGACCCCACACCATTCCACTATACATGCTGATTAGAAACCTCTGCATGACAACATCTAAACACCTAAATCACTTACAACTGTACAGCCATGTGAATCCCATTACCTAAGTCCAGAACTAATACTTACATAACCAACTACTAATTTAACCATTAATGACACATACACCTAGAGTTTAGCAAAGTGAATAACAACATATACCATACGACCAGCATGTGTATGTCAAATGAAATCCCTGCTATACTATTAGGTCAGGAAGAAATGAGCAGATCCATTACTAGAACTGTCCAAACAGCCTCATATTAGAAAAGGTTAGTCTGGCAAAGATGAGGTCCTAACATAACAATATGCACGAAGTATCAATTGATGTGGGCACAAAATAGTTTATGTTACACCCATATATGTATGGTACTGCCCTATGTAGCATGGACAATGTTCATGGGCTAAGGGATCAGCAGCCTAGCCACTTACCTGTTCAATACCAAATACATTAGAATAAAAGGTATTTAAACACATGTCAATGTTATGTCTTGAAATGTCAATGCATTGTTACCACTATGATTTTCACTATGTAGGATGTCCACCCTGATCAAACTTCACATTTCCCAATGTATGAATCTGTGATGACAATGGGGACACTTCCTCAAACCTCATAGGGAGTGTAGTAAGTTTGCCATACCAAAATCCTGATTGGGGTGACAGCCTCACATGAAGTTACCATCTATTTCATGACACAGGATTATTTGGCATGTTACTCATCTGTCAGACCCAATTTGCACATAGAGCAAGATCGAGTGGAATAGGTCAGAGACCAAAGAGCAATAGAAATTACCATTTGGGTAAATGGACCTGGGAAAACTAGGTGAGAAGGATGACACTGCAGGTTTCACATTTGTATGGCTGAATAGTGGTCCACACATGACACAGTCACATCTGCATCTCCACATGCAGTCAAACTATTTGGTTGACATAGGTGAATAACATGTCCCTGTACACAATACAATGCCCACATCTATGTTTCAATGTTGACAACTGTAGTACTTTGACTTCCTAGGAGACACTTTACATGTAACACTTACCACATTATCACAGCTGCAATACTTAGACATCACAAACTTAACTGGCAGAGGCATGCCCATGGGCTCTGTCTGTACCTACCCCCTTGTGGCTGCTGTGCTGCCCTTAAACACCCATCCACCTCAAGGTAGGCTGCTGCCAAAAAGCAGGCCATTGGGGGGGGGGGGGCAAGGTCCGACGGACACACCTCCCTTGTTGGGAGGACATCCCCAGCTGGGCCTCTGCAGTCTTCTGGGCCCAGAGTCTCAGGTCCTCCCACTGTTTCCTACAGTGGGTGCTCCCCCAGGGTCCGCACTTGCTTGGCGAAGGCACGTCAGATTCCCTTTTTTTGATGGCCGTAGACCTGCATGGATGACACAGACAAAAGGAAAAATTCATGTCCATATGCACCATAACAATAGTAGTGGACAGAACACTTTAGTAATAGCAAGTAGGCAAACATTCTCATCCTCTCAGTTGACACTTGTGTACAAATTAGCATCTGCATGCATCAACAACTTCACTATTTTACTTTTCAGGTACACTATCATACACCACACCTTTCACACATTGGTAAAACAGTGGACTCACCTGCTTCTCTGGCGCACCATATAGCTGTTCATACAGGGGCAGGACCTCCTCCGTGAGCTTCTCCAGCTCTTCAGGGGTGAATGCAGGGGCCCTTTCACCTGGAGGACGTGGCATGATAGCTCCCAGAGGCAATACACAGCCGCTCAGGTAGTGGAAGTCTTGCTAGCAGCAGTGTCAGGAGTCCAGTGAGCAATACTGCAGAAGATGGCAGTCACATCTGCCACGTACAGGACCGTCACTGCTGGCAGACATCGCCACTCCCCTAAGTCTGCCAAACGCAGCAATGTGTATCAATGGAGATTTGCACAGCCGTTTTGATCGCCTACTGCAATGGTGACTTCTGCCGGCTGACTTAGGTCACTTCCACATGTCCAGTACAACAGGTCAGGGGACTGCTATTTTGACCACATTTCATGAATGGAAGAGTTATGTAATCTGCATCATAAATTAAGCTCTAAATTGTGCAATATATCTGTAATTACTGTCTTCATGTTTAGTGTACTGTCCACTTGTAGACCTGTACAGCATAGAGGAAAGACATACTATCCAGATGTATCGGCTGAATCAGCATACTATCATAGATTTTTGTGATCAGTTTGAACCAGATCTGATGCCCGCCATACGCAATCCCTATAGCATACCTCCCATTGTTCACGTCATGTCAGTGCCACACTTCCTGGCCTTTGAGAATGCAGTGACCCCAACTGCAGGGATGTCTCATCCCATGTTCAGTCTGGTTTTGAAGGAAGTACTGTATGCATTGTTGAAACACCTGTACAGCTACATCAGGGTTACTCAATGTTCATATTTGGCCTATGTGAAGGCAGAGCTTTATGCTATGGGACACATTCCACATGTGATTGGAGCCATAGATGGTACCCATGTAGCCTTGGTTCCCCACAGTGCAAATAAACAGGTGTATAGGAACAGGAAAAACTACCACTCCATTAACGTTCAAGTGGTGTGTCTGGCAGACCAGTACATTTCACAAGTCAGTGCTAAGTATCTAGAATCAGTCCATGATTCCTTCATTATGCCTAACAGCAATGTCCCATTGCTGATGGCCGACTCAACACAAACAGCACCTGGCTTGTTAGTAAGTTACAATTTTGTGTGTTTGCAAAGTATGCCTCCTGCCATCACAATGTTGCATGTCCCACATACATGTTTGTGTTGTTCTACCTAATTGCTTACAGGTGACTCTGGCTATCCTAACCGTCCTTGGTTGTTGACACCAGTGAGATACCCAACCACGCCAGGAAAAGTCTGCTACAATGAGGACCACGAGAGGGCAAAGCTTCTTGTGGAGGGGACTTTTGGGCTCCTGAAGGCAAGATTTAGGTGCTTGGACATTTCAGGAGCCCTCCTCTACTCAACCAACAAGGTATGTCAAATAATTGTTTCCTGCTGCATGCTCCACAATCTTGCCCTGAGATGTCAGATACCATTTCTAGCAGATGAGGGGGAGCCTACAGTACCTGTGGGTGGAAATGCTGATTTTCCAAGTGATGATGAGCCAGATGAGGATGAATCAGGAGACTCCAGGGCAGATTTAATCAATCAGTACTTCAACTGATGCAAGGTATATGATGTATTTGAGATGAAGTGATTAAAGATATGAAACTAATGTTGAGGTGTAGCATGTCACCTCCTCTTTACATTCAGCTATGGGGTATTAGGTTGCTGAAATGGCTATGGGTGAGTTGTCCATGCAGGCTGTAATGTGGTATTGTGGAAAGGACAGAATGGTATACAGTATCATGTATTATTAATGCACTTCCAATGACACTCTTGTGAACATGACTTGTCTGCATTGAGGAATGGTTTCTGGTATGTCCTATCTGTCATCTATGCCAATCACAGATTTAGTGACTTTTAGTTTGGATCATCATCGTTGGACAGTCAGTGTCAGTGTCAAAGGCAGATGGGAATTGCAGGCACACATGAAAAGTGGAAATGGCTGAAACCAGGTACAAAATGCAATGAGTTTGTGGAGTGTAAGTTACATGGCCAGACTGTCAGGACACCAGGGTGGAATTGTGTCTACCCCTCACGTTTACCTGTAGGGTACTGGAGGTGGTCAAATGGTGCAATTGGTGTGTCCATATGTGTCTGGCACATGTGAAAATGTGGATCCATAGGTTCTACCATCACAATGTTTATTGTTGTACATAACCTACCCTGGTCCTAGCTGTCAGTGTGTTCCTACTTTGCAGGACAATGTGCATGTCTCTGTGGACTGACATAGGTGAGTGGTAACCCTACAAGTATGTGACCAATGTAAGAGAAAGATCCCTGGACTGGGGACATCAGCACTGACATCTGTCTGTACCATTGGGGTATGAACAGTAGGGTGCAAAGGTATGATCATATGATAAGGAACATTCCGTATGCCTTCTGGCTTGTGGGAAGACTGCTATGTCCCTAACTAATGATTCCTGTGGATTAGCAGTGTCTGACACCTTAGCAGACATCTTGATGTTACTGTCAGTTATACTAAATGTGCTGTTTGCACGTCAACCGATAAATGTGTGCAGATGTAGCATACTAAAGTTTTTGAATCTATCCATGTTTGAATCCTAATGTAATGAATCTTATGATTATAGTGTCCATGTGTGATATCCATGACATAGGTTGTACAATACAGAGAGACATATTGATAGCAGAGTTGTCATGCATCACAGTTTTACATGGTAGATAAATGACACATATACAGGACTTGTGTTAAAGTGTAATTTATTGTGACAGTTAAACAATATGTGTGACAAGGAATCTACAATGGCACAATCTAAACAGTGAAGGGTACAGGCATGGTGGCTGAAATCATGAGGGTAACTTCTACACCATTTGGATACACAAGTCAAGTGTCCTTGTGCCATGGAAAAATTGAGTTTGCTTTAAAAACAGTCAGCAGGGTGTATCTGTGGCACACAAAGGGAACAAGTCAGGAGAGGTTCACTTTCTGACAGTGGGCTTTGTCTTGGCATCTACTCCTCCTGGATGTCTGGGTGGACATCCACTTTTGTGGGGGGTTCCTCTGCTACAGAGGGTAGGGTGTCTGAGGCATGTCCTTCCTCTGGCACAGCCTCTATTCCACTAGCAGCCATAGTTGTAGAAGGACTTGTAGACTCATTGCTAGTGGAAGAGGCCTGATGTTGTGCTACTGTCCTACTCAGGGTAGTTTTGAGGACCCTTAGCACCCCAGCAATGGAAGCCATGCAGGCATTTTGTGCCTGCCACTGCTGCATAACTTCCCTGTGATGGTCCCTCTGTAGCTGTTGGATTCCCCCCATCATGGTGATCACCTGGCCCATCATGCCTTGGGAATTTGGTATGCTCCCCAGATTTGGGAGATGGTTTCCTGGTCACTATTGTTCCTTGGAGCCCCCAAACACTCCAAGGGTCCCTCCCACGCACCCTACCCCCACGTGCCTGTGCCCCTGGCACAATGTTCTCACTCCCAGTAGTGGTTGGACTATCATTGTCAGGAGTTACAAGAGGAGACTCAGGTACCTGTACTGCGGGGCACACAATGGATGATACAGTCCTTGGGATGCAGGTTTGGTGCAAATGGTTGCCTGTGATGTAGATGCAACAGGGCTGGGAGGAGTCGATTTGGGCAGGGTGAGCCTGACAGTTGTTGACTGACCAGGTGTCCCTGATGGGCCAGCTTCCTCTTCAGTGTCCACACATCCAGTTGTGTTGTCTCCACTAGGGCCTTCATCCAGAGGGGTTGTGGCAGTCACTGGTATCCTGTCCATGGTGACATTGGCAAAGTTTCCTATGGAAGAAGTGAAACACAGTGTTGTTGGTTACATTTAGGGTATGGTTGATGTTGTGTGAGATACAGACAGAAATGACAATGACAACTGTTGCACAATCTTGATCACTATAACATGAGACTCTGTAATTTCCGTAGCATACACCATGCTTGTGGCTGTTAAACAATGTTGATAATGATTGGACTGCTAATACCATTTTATGTTGTCAGATTATTGCCATGGGTATTCATCTTTATTGCCTTCTGAAGTGTCTGACATGATACATGGCACAACAAAGAGGTGTACAATGCGCAATAGTGTAAGAGTAGTAATACAGTATGGGAGTATGCAATAGACATTGACCTGTTACTGGTTGTACATCAATATTACCATCCCAGGTGAGTACATTTTATTCTTAAGTATCTTTATTCTATGGGCATTGTGATTGAGCACACAACTATAGCTTTGTTTTCTTGGTGATGATAGTAGGAGTGGGCCATTGCATTGCTGTCATTGTCATTCATTGTTACATACTTGCACAATCAAGATGGCTTATATTGGTAGTTAGTTTCACAAGCATGACATCTCTCAATTTGTGCACTGTTCTGATTTTCCCAACGGTGGGTTATTACTTTCTGGGAATTGTAGTGCTATGAGTTGTTAGTACTTCATGTGCCTTTTCCAAGGGCTGTGGAACCAGGTGAGTTTAGTGGACATGTGGCATGCCAGAGAGGGTTATTAGAACATTTGGACAGAGGTTTTGTGGATGGTATGTGAATTGGGGTAGAATAAGGTGGTGAGGGAGCATGCAGGACATGACAAATGGGTGGCATGTATTTTGTGGGGATTTAACGGATTCCACTCCCCCAGGTATTCCTTTCAGGACCTCAAGTTGCAGTATGTCCAAGACCTTCTCCCAAGATGTGAAAGTAGGAGGAGGAGGTGGGGCCCGCCACCAGTCTTGAGTACTGCCAACTAGTGCATGGAGGCCATTAGACATACCTTCCCCCTGAGGTCGTGCCAACTCTTCCTGATGTAATGTTAGGGAAACAAAACAACTTTTTCAACCCTCCTCAGAGTGACGCAAAGGAAACACAAACATTAGGCAAGGCTCCGGAACAGATGAAATGTTTGTTGAAGTACCAAGGTTTATTGGCAGGCCAAGGCAGAAGGCAGACGCAGATCCCAGTGTTACATCTTACAAGTAAGCATCTTCTGCCCTGAGACATTTAAGTCAGGCAGATATATATGTTTGAAAGTGCTATCACAGCAAAACCCCAAAAGGGGACATAGTCTAAACATGGGCAAGCATATACAAAATATAAGTGCTGCATATACACAAACTTCAAAACCACAGAGTAAAATTATACATAATGCAGTATGAGCAAAAACGAGGGAACAGACATCAGGTCTACTGATTGCAGGCAACAGTGAGCTATGAACTCGCTTGTAGGTTGGCCTGACTTGATGAACTTAATGTGTAAGAAAGAGCTAAGCTTAACATGGCTTGGAGATGTTTGTTTGCGCAGCTGGCATAGGTGTCAGAAAGGTCTGCAGGGAAGTCTTTGGGCAGTACTAAAATAGTAATGTGGATGAGTTAAACCATTTTGTGAATGAGAGGGGAGCACATAAGCAAGCATCTTGGTGAGAGACAACAATAAATAGCTTAGTGTGATTCAGATAATGGAGGAAAGAATTGGAACTATATATATATATATATATACATATATAAGCATTGTGGGATTGTGGGATTGTTAGTCCAAAAGATTCCTACACCTGGGAACAATTAATACACTTCTCCTCCCTTCACATATGCATGTTCCATTTTTAATAATACGATAATGTGCTTTTTTACTTGTAATATTTCCTCATCTTTGTGAAAGTCTGCGCTTTTCTTAATGCCATTCTCATTTTCTTTTCAATTCAAACTTCGCAAAGTGTTTGGCTGCAGCACATATCTCTCACTTTCCGATTCAGCTGAAAGATGTCCTTTCGTATTTCACCATGTGAATAGCAGGTCGTGCCCTTTAAAACATTGTTCTGAATGTCTTTTTGTTTCCAGGCAAAGTCTAAATACTAAATCCATCTCTTGTTTTAGTGCTTTCATAAAAGTGACTTAAAGTACAACACACAGTCTCCGGACCCCTTTGGGGCCACATCAGCAAAATAGAAGACTTGCAAGGCAGCCACTCACCTTGTTGTGATGAGGAATGCCATCCATTATAGAGTAGCACCAGGCGCTTTTGGAAGTCGGTTAAAATCCATACCCTTATCCTATATATCTATTTCTCAACAGTCCTCCCTTGTACATGGATAGGTGCCTACAGAATTGACCCAGTCGACTATTCTTTGCCACAACTCCATTTTCCTGGCAATTGATGTTTGCTAGACTGGTGCTTCAAACAATTGTGGTTCTACCCTGACAATTTAGTCCACCATGACCCTCAACTTTCCATTTGTGAAACGTGGGTGTTTTTGTGGGGACATGGTAGTAGTGGTGAAGACGGAGTGGTTGTGTTCAAAGATAGAAGGCTGGAGTAAAAGGTAAGTGGTGAGGTGTAGGTGCTGTGATGTGAGTGGATGAGTGTTTTTGTGGATTGTGTGTGGTAGTAAAATGTGTATTGTGTATGTTGTGCAGGTGTGTGATATGTGCGTAGTGAAATGTATGTGGATGCTTAATATTGGTTTTCCTGTTTCTGTGTACGATTTTGCTTGTCTGTGGCTGTGTGTGGCTTTCAAGTTGCAAAGGATTGTGGGTGGTGTAGGGGTGGGTTATATAGTGCAGTGTGTAGGTGTGCTGTGTGTGTGGATGTGTGTCAGGCGTGGGGTATTCAACATATCCAAAGTGGTGCTGTGTTAATTGTGCTGTGAGTTGAGACCACCGCGGTTCGCACCGCCAATGGTTTTTCCGCCATGGAAGTACTGCTGTCGGGATTTGTGGATCGTAATCAGATGGGTGGATTTCTGGCTGGCTGGCGGGGCTGGCAGTCGGATCGCCTCTTCACCGTCCTCCAATGTCCTGGTGGTTTCAGGAATTTGGCTGTTTTTTGGCAGACTTCTCAGTGTGTCTCTCAATACGGCGGTCGAGTTTCTTGCCAACATGGTGGTCTTTTGACGGCTGCCACTGTGTCGGTCTTACAGTCAGACCATCAAAGTCATAATGAGGCCCTGTGTCTGGAACGTGTGGTAAACGTCGTCTCTGACTTCACTGATATCAGTGACAGCATTAGCAATGAGGTATGATTGTGGTTAATCCACAGAATTGTGCATAGAGAGGCAAATAATACAGTAACTTTCAAAATGATATTTGACTAATATTTTGGTGCTATATGTGTTTTAAATGCTTTGACGTGGAAAGATGGTGCACACCTCCAGTCATAATGAGATAATGGGAAGGAGTAAAAATATAAAAAGACCTAGGTGAAGATGGCTGCATGTTTTTTCCCCCTAAATATTGAGTCATAAATATTCTTTAACTATAATAGAGTTGTCAAAATATTGTGACTACAAAAATATTATGAACAAAAATAGTGAAGATAAGTGTATCATTTTTTTTACTCTTATTCACTATCATAGTTCAAAATATCATTTACAATAATTACCTTAATTGTGCGTATTTTATTTGTATTGTAGCATGTGTTTATTTCAATATTTATGTAATTGTGAATTGTATTTTTTTTTTTCATTTTTAAATAATAATATTGGATTATAATTATTGTCATACTTAATGATTTATCAGGTTGCTGGGTTGATTGGGAATTAGGTGAGTAGTTTTGTTCTAAAGTATACATGTATTTTAATAGATGTGTTTTATATTTTATATGTGCCATTTATTTTCTTACATGTTTAGTACATTTTTATTACAGCATCTTAATTTAAATTTAAATTTGATTATTTTTACAGTATACAAATATTGTGTATATATTTTTTTAAGTATTAGTTTATGTATCTTTCCATGGGCAGTTTTTTGTGATTGGGGTTTGAATGGTGTAGTTATTTTTAAAATGTATATCAAGTACTGTTAGCTGTTTTTTATTTTAAAATGTTATAGTTTTATATGTGTTATTATTTCCTGTTTACTTTAGTAAGTGGAAGACATGGGGGAGGAAAAGAGTAATGGTTTTAATTAAAAGAATACTTACATTTACCTAAATTTGAATTAATTAAAAACTACAATTCTTTGTCATAAAAGATTTCATTACTTCTCTTTTAAATGTGTGTTCTGTTTGTGAGGGTAGATGAGGAATACTGCTTGTTTTATCCTTTTTTATTTATTACATTAAAAAAGATAAGTTCAGACATATTAGTTATTTTTTAAATTGCATTCTATTTTCTAAATTCCCATTTATTTAGGCATTGTAAAACCTTTATTTGTATTAATTAAATAATTTTAATGTTAAATGGTTTTATTTGTATATTTTGTATTGAACACCCTCCCAATTTATGTCCTTTCCACAGTTTTTGCTAGACTGGAGTTAGATTTAAGGATTGATGGAGATCGCAGAGTCCTACTCTGTGGAATTCCGCAGTTATTGAAAAACTCAGTGAAATTCTGCTGAGTTCCACGTGTGTCAGAATGCTGCCCAGTGCTACAGTCCTTCACCAACTGCCCTCCTTCACATACTTGCTACTCATGGCCAAGCACACCCCCTGTCTTGCAGCAGCCTTGCACTTGCTTCTTTTGCACTTGCACATGGCCTCAGACAACTCTTTAGGGCCCAGTATTAGCAGCAAGCAGCAAACCAGTTCAACACCAGCAGTCTGCCTTGCTTCCCACTAGGCCCTCTCAGGCCACACACATCTCTTTACGGCGGGAGCTGCCGGACTACCACTCAGCACAGCAACTGATGCTCACCCAGTCTATCAGCTCTCCCTGCTGGCCTCAGCACCACACCCTACAATACCACTTTTTTTCTCAGGAAGTCTGGGAAAACATCTTCTTTTTTTGTGGAGCTCTGACTGCATGCTTCCTTTTTTCTGAGTACAGACCCTCCCCCCATATGCAAATAATGTCCAGGCCCAGTGCCCCCACCCCCGTGCCCATAGAAGAGAAACAGAGACAAGGTTTGAAAGATGCCTAGGTCCGAAGCCCCGTTGTTAGCGGGCTGGTTCTCTACCTCTCTCTCCCCCCAGGTCCCGGGCTGCTGAGGACAGTGAAAGGAGGGCAGCCTTGAAGGAACCGGAGCAGGCCCCGTTGCAGCTCTTCAGCAGCAGGAGCCTGCAGCCGCAGCTTGCACAGCAGCTCCATGTGCTGACCGGCAGAAATCAAATCCTTAGGTAGGAGTCCCCCTGGCTGTCGTAGGGCAAATATTGTCTTCATTTTGGGCCAAGTGTAAAGTGCAGCCTAGCTTTCAGTTTTCCTTTGGAAAGGTATGGGCCGGCCATATGTATTTTGATGTTATTGCTGTTTTTCAATGTATTTTGTCAGAAAGGAAAAAATAAGTAGAAGAAATAAAATATGAAAAGTAAAATTAGCGAGGAAGCTGTGCAATTGAACTGCAGACAAACACAACCTACTGTCACAATATACTCAGTGGAAGGTCTATTTGAGAGCAGGATATGCAATTGTTTCTAGGGGTGAGTGGTGGTGCACTGGTGAGCTCTGCTTTGCCACCAGCTTGGGAGTTTGTTTTGCTGAATTCCACGCTCCGCTTGAAGCAGTGTGCCAACAGCTCAGTGAACTCCACCAGCGGAGCAGTGCTTACCACCCACCCCTAGTTAGATTATTACTTTTGCCCTTCTCCCTAATTTATGCACTTTTACCACTGTTTGTTAAACTTGACTTAAAATATTAACTCTCACTTCCATATATGTTTTCAATTAGATTGGAACTAGAATACTGAATACGATCCCCCAGTGTATTCTCGTTCCTCAGTGTTTGTTACGCTGAAGTTAGAATTGTAAATGTTACCCTCCCAAAGAATAATGTAGTTAAGTTGTTATTATTGGTTTATTTAATTTAGCATTTTTTTATTGTGTTTGGTTACCTAATATAACTTTATTCTGCACAATGTTGCTGCAATTTTAAGCAAATTTAATTTGAAATCCTATATTTAAAAACATTTTTTTATTTTTTATTAATTTTTATTCATGATTTTATTATAAATAGTTACTCTCTATTTTTTATTTTATTTCAATTTTTTACAATACTTATGTGTTTACTATTTTTTTAAATATTATCTATAATGTTTAACTAAACTTAAATTATGTTTAATAATTTGTTTGTAAAAAATATTAATTATTACAGGCTTGATTTGCAAAGCTAAACATACATATGCATATTTACCCACTTATTCCGACAACTAATTACTCTCAACTTTTGTGCTATTCAAAATTTCTGAGTCTAACTTTAAACCTAGGTGCATACTTATATGACTCTTCCCCTCACGTTAAATGGTGGAGCCTCCTAAACCCAAATTAGTGAGTGTACAATTACCACTACTTTTCAGTTGTTGGTGGATACATTCACTAAAGAAATATTATTCATGCAGGACTAATACAATACAATGTCAAAGCACATAACAGATTAAATTAGTTGTGGATTAACTAATAAAACCATTTAAACATACTATTTAAGTTATAAATATGACTTTTTAAGCAATAATTTACCCACCCACCCACACTATAATTTTGTTTTCTTGAAGTGATCTAGCATTAGAATTATTTCTTTCTGGATGCCTCATCAGAATTACCATTTAAAGGTAAAATATTTAGAGAAAAGAGATGTGCGGTCCTGGGCATCTGCTTTGCCCCAGCTATGTTAATCTTTTTATGGGCTGGTGAGAGGAGCAGGCAATCTTGTCTTGACCTCTATACTAATGAATAAATCCTTTAGTTTTGGAACATTATTTAATGTTTTGTGATCTGATGGGGGTGATGAATTATCAGGTAGAAAGAAAACTGTCAACTGTTTGATTGGTAATTAATTTACCACTGTCTTATCTGCTAATATTCAGCATTTAAAAGTTTAATTTGAGAATAATTTGCTAGAAATGGTAAACTGATTATATCTTTGTTTCTTGAGCCATTGGCTACTAACAGGAGTCTTCACACATGCAGTGAACACATGCTTTAATTGATAGGAGAATTCCCTATGGTAAATTATTACATGTGGGAAGAAACTATAACTCAAAAAGAAAATATTGTTGTGCTGGATCGCTTCAAGAAATAATGTGATCCCAAAGAGACTTTGGACTGAGCTGTCTCCAAAGTAAGTAAAACCTATCATACTTGTCTGTTGTTCAGTGTGAAAAGTAAACAAAGAACAGCTAAAAATTCACTTATTAGATTTATTATGACCTTCAATACCAAATCGAGTCAGGTCAATAAAGTGCTAAAGAGTGACCAGCAAGATGGTCAACTAGAGCTCTGGCGGCCTGTTCTTAATCCTACCAATATCCTGCCACCTGTCTGCAATGTAAACCCTCCCAGCTGTTGCCCTGACTCAGTAAACTTCGGGGAAGCCTTGAACCCGACACCACGGTCCGAAGCTGCAGACATATCGGCAGCTACTACCTGTGGCCTAAGTGAGGCAGCCAGGGAGATAATGGCGGCGGCAGTCCACCGGATCTAATAGCCAGTGCAGCCAAGCCCTGGTTGCCAGTTCAGGGACCATTGGTGCGTCAGAGACACTACAGGATATGGCATGCCTCTTTTCACTGCTGTGCCACTGAAGACTGAGCAGCCCTTCTCGCTGGAGTGCGGAAGAGGCAGCCATCCTGTGGGCATGGTCTTGGTGACAGAAAATGCTAAATGTGACCAAGGGGGCTGCGGCTTGGGACCTCAATGCAGCGGAGAGGCTGCTGCAGCCTCCCCAGGGTGAGAAGTGCCCAAACAATAGTGCAGACCCCTTCCCCCATGGATCTCCTGGTCCCTGGTGAGAACTGCTGGCTTGGTGCTCCCCTTCCCGGGAGATTACAGGCCAGATATTGCTTTGACTGGGGCCCACGCAAGACCTCTGTTACCCAGGCAACTAGACGTTGGAAATGCTGAGAGAACGGAGAGCACAGAGAGAATGTGAGATGTCCTTGTGGCTGCTGGCACAATAGGGGGAGTGGACCATGCACTGAACATCTTGTGGCCTGAGGGCTCCCTTTGCCACCCAAGCTGAGACCAAACACTTTGGCTAGCCTGGCGAAATGGGTGCCAGATTGACTCTACTCTTGGGACCACTCCCCCACTCCCATCCCCTTATTTTTGTATCTTCATATAGTCAAACAGCCGCATAAAGGGGGATCCCTGAGCTCATAGGGGTCTCACTGACATTGTGGGGGAGACTCTTACCACCCTAGTGTGATAGGGTAGAGGCCCACCGCTAATCAACATGAGATGGTGGGTCAGGCAAGCTCCCTCATTTCTCCTCTGCTGCGATTATGACAGCCCCTCCACCGACAGGTGCTACTATCTAGAGTAGTCAGGACCGACCATTCAGGACATGGAAGGGAGGACAAAGGTGCAGTCCTCAATGTGATAACCCCCTGGCATGCCAGATCAAGTGCAGGTGGACACTCCCCTTGAGTGCTTTTTGGCCCCTTCCCCGGAGACACATGTAGGGCTTGCCCAGGGGACTGGAGGGCAGTACACTCACTTGCTGTTGGATAGCCCATTGGGGTAATAACCTAAACAACCTAGAGTTGGGTATAATGTACACTTAAGTCACATTAAATCGTGCTAGCAGATGGCTCCCGGGGGTGTTGTCTGCGGAGTGCCCAAGGACGAGGTGAAGAATGGGTATTCAAACAATGTTCAAAGACAAGGACCCCAAACAAGATAGGGCAAGATGGACTGATACATGGGTGATGATCCCCCAGAAGGAGACACAGGCCACTACACCGCCACTGCTTTATAATGCAACACTACTGTCGGCAATCCAATCATCCCATGGGGCTGTTGAACGGATGATAGGGGAGTAGAGATCTTAAGAATCCTTCCTATGTCAGGATCTCCAGAGTGTGACTGAAAGAGTGATAACAGCAGAGCCTAGGATCTCTGAAGTGGAATATAGAGCCCAGGGACTGCGTAAAGAAGTTATGGAACCCGTGCCTTAGCTAAAGACCTGTTACGGAGGGTAGATGATGCAGAAAATTGGGCACAGAGGAACAATTTAGGCTTTGTGGGTTTTACGGAAGGAGTAGAGGGACCTAACATGTCATCCTTTATGAACAAATGGCTGGGAGCTTTGCTCACACATGAACTCTTTTCCCCCTGCTTTGTTATAGAGCTGGCCCACCAGGCCTTAAATGTCAGACCCCTGCCAGGGGCACCCTGCAACCATTGATAGCCCACTTTCTCCATTTTTTGGACCCAGACATGATCCTACAGGAACTGTGGTGCCTGGGCGGGGTCCACTATGAAAACACAAAGATCATGGTTTTCCCGGACTACTCGCAACAGGTCCAGAGACAGCGTCATACCTTTGCCTCTGTTGAAGTAAAATTGAAGGCCCTCCAATTACAATACTTGCTATTATACCTGGCGAAACTCAAGATTCTCTTCAATGAAAAGGCCCTCTTCCTCTGCCAAGTGGCATGGACTTGGATAGAGGAGTGGCCACCTTGACAGTCCATACCAAGGGGGTCTTTGGCCAGAACACTTCACCAGGGGGAGCCGCATGGCCTAATGTCTACAAAGCTGGAAGTCGGCTGAGGATATAAACACAAGAGCGATGGTGTACAGGAACTCCACTGACTGATCTCCAGCAGGTACGCAGAGCAGGAATCTCCTCAGACACTGAGGATGAACCAATGCTGTATATGAAAAAGTCCAAGAAGGGTTCGGTGAGATAACCCAGAGAGGCCTGAAGGAAGACTCCTGCCCTGCCTCTGAGCATGAGCACCCACTGGTAGCAGTCATCGCTGACCCGGAATGAGGGCATTTGGACACTGCGGGGAGGAGGTGCAACAAAACAAATATAGGACTGGCAACTGATAAAGGGCACAGAGCCGCCGAAGGAATGGAATGTGACTGACCACACTTTATTTTATCCTTCAATTATCTACAGTATCTTTGTGAGGATGTTTCTTTTTTTGCCGCTTTCCTTTGTGTTTTCCCCCTTTTTAGTTGTGTTTAATAGCTTTTAATGATTATTTGGGGTTAGTGAGTTGGGGCGGGTAATGGGCTACAGACCTCACATACTCTCTCCATGCATGAACTGGATCAAATAATGTGGTTCTGTATTAGGGTAGACTCTGGGGGTGGGATGGGGGTAAGTTGTTACAAGGGGAAGTTATGTTATCTTTGGTTGTTCTTTTTGGTCACTGTTGGGACTAATGATCTACAGTCACACGTCATATATAGGATGGCAAGAGTAGACAGATGTGCAGGTACACTATGACACTGCCTAAGGAGATGACACACTAGTCTGATGGAGAATCCTCCCCCCAACTGTACTGACTTGGAATGTTAACGGTATAGGCAACAAAATTAAGAGAGGGTTAGTGACCAGTATATCAGCAGACCTCAGCCTGATGTGGTTCTCCTCCAAGAGACGCACTTACAGAGAACTAATTGCCACTTTCTGGGGCTAGGGGCATACTATACACTGGCACATGCAGAATTTACTAGCGGGCCCATGTAGTAGTTATACTAGTGAGAGAGAACTCTCCCTTTCAAGTGACTAAAATATGGGTGGACCTAGGCGGTAGGTACTATGGCATACAAGGTCATTGAGTGTGGATGAGGATGGCTTTTTTGAGCACGTACGTTCTGCTGTGACTTCAGGGACCCTCCCTGGCCAAAATCAACCTTCTTTCTATGTATTCTAGGTGGAGACTTCAATGACATTATGGACATGGGCATTGACCATTCAAGCACACCGTGCCACCCCCACCGCACTGACAGCACTTGCACAATTAGTAGACAGAGTGGGCTTGTCTGATGTATGGTGAAAACTTCATCTAACAGAATGGAAATACTCCTATTTTGCAGGCTGCATAAGGTTTACTCACACCTTGACTTCATTTTGGTACCCATGTAAGAGGTGGGGGACATCAAACAGGCAGAGTACCAGGCCAGTGGTCTATTGGGCCACTCATCACTGTTAGTCAAACTGAGGCAGCTTAGGGACGGATGAACCATGGTTTGGTGACTGAATGCTTGAGACCTAAAAGACAGGGAGGTGGAGTATGGACTCAGAGTAGACACAGAGTTATACTTTATAGAAAATCAAGGGTCAGTATCTTCTAAGATGACGCTGTGGGAAGCTTATAAGGCTGTTCTACAAGATAGGGCACTAAACCTAACAGCATATAAAAAGAAAAGGGAAGCACATGAGCTTGAAGAGTTGGAAACTCAGATACTACATCTTGAGGGCTCCCCAGGCTTGAGAACAGACCCTCTCCTCCATAAACAGATCACGTCTCTACAAGTGGAATACACATGTTGACTATGTTAAACTGGCTATGCAAATCAGGTGACAAGGCTGGCAGACTGCTGGAATGGCTCAGTAGGAAAAAACAAGAAGCTTGATGGGTACAGACGATTCGGGCTGACATGAGGGCGACCTATGATACAGATGCCCAAATTGTGGGGGAATTTGCTTTCTATTACAAAAAGTTCTATATGGCTCGACCCCTACATGCCTCTGACAAAATCGTGCACCACTTGGTGACAATACCTTGCCCTGGGCTGGACAAGATGGGGAAAGAGTCCCTAGAACAGGACCTGAAGCTGACCGACTTATAGGCTGCAATTACCAAATTACGCTCCAGAAAAACATGAGGGCCAAAAGCCCCCTCCCCACCATTTTCTATAAGAGATATGCAAACCTATTTAAACCCTACCTTCTGGGTCTGCTCCAGGAAGTGGAAGAGGTAGAGGAACTCCCTCCAGATCTCCAGAAAGCCGTAATTATAACAATACCCAAGCAGGGGAAACTGAAAGATAGGTGTGAGTCCTATCGCCCGATCTTCTTGTTAAACACAGAAAAGAAGATGCTTTCCAATGTTTTAGGTACATGTCTCTTGCAGGTTATTTCCCCGCTGATCCATTGTGATCAATCAGGTTTCATGATGGACAGGTCAACACAGATCAGTCTCTGTTGAGCACATAACTGGCTCACCACGATGCAGGCATGAGACTCACCACATATTTTTCTATCTCTGGACAGCGAAAAAGCAGTTCATTGGCCCTTTCTGGACCACACATTGTGCAAGTTCAGGTCTGGCCCCCAATTTAGAAAATGGATTGCGCTCTTATATAGCAAACCGTTGCAGTTATTAGGGTTAATGGAAAGACCTCAGCTGAATTCCCGATCAGCAGGGGTGCCTTCTGTCACCCCTCCTGTTTGTCCTCACGTTGGAATCACTGGCCTGTGTGGTGAGACCATTCCCCAGCATACATGGATTCCAGATTTCTGAAATGGATGAACAGGAGGAAAATAAATCAATCTATACAGACAAAATACTCCTCTATATTACGGACCCCATGAATACTAACCTCCTGCTCTTCCGGACCCTGCAGTAAAACGGGGCCCACTCAGGATATTGAATCAACTGGGAAAAGTCCTTGTTATACTCCCCACTGGAGCTGAGAGATCCCCTGCTCATGCCACAGGGGCTTTAGGTCACCAAAGAGGGTTTTAAATAACTAAGGATCTTCATGACAGTGTAGATGGAATGTTGCTTCTTTTGAAATGTAGGTAGAGTTCTATCGAGCTTCCAATCTGATGTGGAAAGATTGAGAGGGCTCTCACTCACGTTGATGGGATGAGCATCCCTTTTCAAAATGATTACCCTCCCCTAATCGCTGTATGAACTTCGGAACACGTACTACCTAGTCTCTCAGATGAAATTTATCAAAGTCAATGAAGAGCTAAGGACGCTGTTGTGGAGCGATGGCCATCCACAGATAGTGGCCAGGACACTACAGCATAACCCTTACAATGGAGGGCTTGCCCTCCCTGACTTTGAGGGTTACTACTGGGCAGCACACTTGATAAATGACGGTTGGATCTTTGCCCCACAAGACCACCTAACCTTTCATCTTGAGCGGGCGCTGTTGGGGGGTAATCCTACCTACATTATCTGAATGGAAGGATAGGTTCTCGTAGCCTCCTCCCAACCACACATGTTCCACTTATGGAATGGCATAAGGCCACCCTAACACTTGGCTGGGCAAGCAAGATTACTAGAGTGACGCCTCTATCGAAGGGAACCTAGTTAAAAGAACTTGTGAAACTGCGGGGTTTTGAATTATGGGACACAATTGGCATTTTCACTGTGGGAGACATCCTTAAAGATGGAGACATTATACCTTTCTCGTCCACACAGCGAGACTACAAGTTACACCGACCCATTTTTTTGAATATCCGCAGCTGCGCCACGCATGGCAGGCTGGCGGTTGAAAGAAATTAAGATCCTGAAATACGCCCCACTGAAAGGGCGGATACTGATTGAGTAGCTGTGTAACGGTGTCATCTCATGCACGTATAAAATGTTAAACAGTAACATGCCTCACACATTGGGTAGGCTGAGAGATAGATGGAGACAAGACGTCGGAGAGCTTGAGGACCTGGATTGGGAGGCGGCACTGATCCACTCTTGAGAAGTGGCCATTAAATCCCATCTAGGCCTGATTCAGTTTAAAATTCTCCACCGGGCATATTGTGACCGCCAAAGGCTGCACCATATGTAAAGGGCCTCCACACCATTGTGTTTGCGATGTACACCCACTCTGAGACTGCCCCAATATTCTGGCCTACTAGAAGGTTATGATTAAGGAACTTACAGCTATATTAGAGGTGCTCCTCCCACTGGAGCCAAAGTTAGTGTTTTTGGGGATCCCAAATGAGGTAGACATCCCTCTACTTATGATCTTATTTAGTGTGCTTGGCTTGGTGGTGGCGAAGAGGGGCATGGCCAAATACTGGGGGGCACCAGAGGTGCTTACCATACACAAATGGTGGAAGGGCATGGACTTATATATGGCAATGGAAAAGGTGGTCTACCACACAATAGGCTGTCCATGCAAGATCGATAAAATCTGGGGCTGGTGAAGGACAGACTATGGGCTGGGTATTACGATGGACACTCAGGACTGGTACGATGACGCTGCCGCAAACTCACCATTATACACTTCAGAGTTGAATGTTTCATGCCTTCATACTGATATATGTTATTGACATCTCTGGTGATTGTACAGAACAATATACTACTCCCACATTATGCTCTGTAACCTGGATATTGTATTTGACGATATGACTGTGTTTTGCACATGACTGTAATGGTTTATTTTTCAGTTGGTTTCAAAATAAATAAAAATATATTAAATAAATGAATAAAGTGCTAAAGAAACATTGGAACAGTCTTAATACAGAGCCCTTAATCAGCATGGAATTACCAAACTCCATATTACATATCACAAAGCTAAATGTTTTTGAAGGACCTTTTTATACATACTTATATGATGGATCCTTTTAGTAATAGACTAACAGGATATGGTGCGCTTTTTACATTGAAAAAATGCAAAAAAAGAAAAGAGTAGCCTCCACACAACTTAGATAATACAAAAGTAACAAAATTCACTATATGCTCTGCTGATTATACCATTTATATTCTCACGTGGCCTTGTTCCAAGTGGTATGTAAGTAACACCACATTTCCTGTCAAACATATGTCCATGTTTAATAGGTACATAAAACTAAAATGATTTGTTATAAGTTAAGACAATTTTATAAAAGCTATTCTCACCAAAAAGGTGGCATGCTAACCCCTTGGCAGATTCGATTCAGATTAGTTGAGCATCAAGGACCATGTTTGAATGCTACCATTTGTAGCTTGCACCATTCTGACAAATTTCTATCCATATTTACTCTAGATATCCCTTTTAAATGAGTATCACAAGACAGGTAATTTTCCTATTAATCTGGTTGCTAGTAAGCATTTTAAATCCTCCTTACCTTAACATAGAATTTTGCAGCAATAATCAGTCAAAGCTCTACTTGATTTCATCCTTTTTTGGTATTATATTTTAGAATTTTATATAGTAAGGGGTTAACAGCTTGATTTTAATCAGTGTGTCCAAGTTAAAGGAGATGAAATCACCAATTAAATTGTTTTACCCACTCCTCATTGTATTTTGTAGAAATGTAAAAAGTACAAAGCCCTGGTGAAGTGACATGCTGAATACAATCGATGTGACACTTGTTGGCCTTTGATTTTGTAGAATATTACTGAATATTTTTGAATGACATGAATAAAATTCAAAAATGTAAATGTTTAAGTAATCTTTCAAGCCTCTAATTTGTTCTTCAGATATTTCTCATAGAAGAGCGTTGAAGGGGCTGGAGGCGTGGCTGGCAGCCGATGAGGCTGCAAGCTTAGTGCAGAGCTCCGGAGCTGGATCGAGGCCCGGCCGGCATATTTACAGCGTTGAACCCAACAACTCAACAACGGACCACCGTGGGCCCTAACGGAGTTCTGCTGGACCTAGATGTGCTACCTGGTCTTGAGTTTTTTACCCTGTCAGAGGAGAGTTTTGTGAAAGCTTCAGTCGGCCGGAGGAAAAATCGTGAAAACAAAATGGCGTCCGCGACATACGCGGCGCCCACAGAAGGCCGGAGAATGAAAATGAACTCCCCGAGCAAGAGCAACAACCGGAGCCTGAAGCCGAGTCCATAAAGTGCACAAAGGAGCCCGGTGAGTGAGTGAGGGCGTAGGCAGAAGAGAGCGGTGGAGCACCGCCAAAGACCAGAGAAAGAGCGGAGGGCTGCCCTCGGCGCTGGGTTATAAAAAAGAAAAGAGACAGCTTGCCACCGGGACCAGTTTGGCCCAGGGGGGGTCTAGGGAAGCCACAGCCGCACTCCCAGCCTGCTCTGAGCAGAGATCACTTGCTGCTGAACCGGAGAGGTGGGGGAGGATTGGAACCATCCCATCGCAGAGACCCGGGGGGCAAACAGGACCACTGACACCCTCGAGCACAGTGGGAGCCCGCCTTTGAGAATCGGCCCCGCGGACACCTCAGAAGCTGAAGTAGGGTCCGGGGTGCCGGAACAAGATACCCCCGCTTCGGCGCACACGCTGTAAGGAACTTGAGACACCACTTACCTTGGCGAGCCCACGGCCTGCGGGACTTGCTTCCCGACTCACCGCCCTGAACCGAAACCCCGTTTTGACCCTGCCAAGAAACAAGCGAGCTGGCGGGAGGTGAGGCGCCATGGCGTGTCCCTGGCGCTGCCCACGGACCCCTGCCTGAGAGTTGGAATCGACCCCCCTGGGGGCGCACCAGATAGCCGACGTGTCAAACCCTAGGGAACACATCGTGAATGGGGCAGGAGTAATCATTAACAGTAGAGGGTCTACATTGAATGATCTCAAAGGAAAACAGACATAAAACACTCGTTACACCCCAACCTGCACCTCAAAACCAGGCCCCGTATGAACACCCCAAACAGAGCTTGCAAGAGGGCAAAGAGGGGGAAATGAAGAAGACCTGAGTCCCCCCGTCAATGATCGAAACTCGTAGACAGAGGTAATCTGCCGGGAAAAAGACAGGCATCCTGAGCTGAAATCGCCAAGTTAGACCCCTGCACTGGTAAAACTGCACAACTAGCCCTCTTCAACCATAGCACAATTTCAGCCATGGGGAAACCCAAGAAGCGAGACGATCGGGCCCAAACGGAATGTACAAATGTGAATCAACCCACCCAGTCCTCCAGCCAGGACTCCTCACACAGCCCTACCACTCAAGAAGCAACATTAGACACAGTGCCCCTGGCTATCAAAGAATCTCGTGAAGCACTCGAGGGAAAAATTGACAGTCTCTCGTCTGAACTCTCACTACTCTGCGACGACCACCGCAAACTGAAAGAAAGAGTGGACACGAGTGAAAAATCTTTAACCACCATAGACTTCGCACAACAAACTACATCTAAAGAAATGGAACACATGACTTCCCGAATTAAGGCATTAGAAAACAGAGCAGAAGATGCCGAAAACCGAGCATGTATGAATAACCTGAGACTTATTGGAATACCGGAAGGCCTGGAGTCCTCAGGAACCAGCACTGAAGCCTTTCTGGAGGAGTGGATTAGAACCAACATGGCACCAGAGGGCCTGACGGTTTACTTTGCAATAGAAAGAGCAAATAGGATCCCCAACAGAGCACCGCCCCCGGTGCGAGACCACGCACAATCATAGCTAAACGCTTGCACTACAAAGATCGAGACCACATCCTCACCCAGTCACGACAACTAGGCGAAATATTATGCAACAACCAACGGATCATGATTTTCCCGGACTTTACGAGAGAGACCCAGGTGCAGAGGGCCTCCTTCCACGGGCACAAGCACATCCTAAGAGATAATGGGATTAAATATGCAATGCTCTTCCCTGCCAAGCTCAGAATAGAACATGAAGGCAAAACACATTTTTTCTCTTCGCCACAGCTGGTGGAGGCATGGCTGGAGACACTGAATCTAACCTCATCGACGATGCCATCCGGCCCCACCAATGAACCAAGGAAGAAGCGTAGCCGCTCATCTAAACGGATCACAGAGGCTGCCCCCCCTAAGCACCAATCCCTACGGGAGATACGAGATGCTGTAGAAGCAGCACCGGCCCTCAGCAAGGGAGCTAACCCTAGACACCGAACCTCTAGCAACCTGTCAGATCCTGACTCCTGCTGCGGGGGCTCATCCATATCCTCTCGAGACACTACTACTAGCCTGCGTAGAATAACTCCGGGGACATCTGAAGAAATTATCTGACGCTAAAAAGAGTTGTTCCTCTGACCCGTGAGTATTTAAGAGAAAAACTTTTAAACCTGGGTTGGATCCTTACCCAGCAGTAGGGCCGGGACAATAATCGTTAATTCTTGGGATAAAAGAGTGCATAACTTTGAACTTACCATTCTGCGGCCGGGCCCCAGAAGAAGCCCGGGACACGTGCTCGCGGTCCCTACCACGCCACCCGCCTATAGGATTGTAGAACTGGAATGTTAGCAGTTTGGATGGGGAAGAGTTTTTGTAACCGGTTTTGGGGAGTGGGAGTTGGGATTTCCGTTTTTTCAGTTAGTTATAAGGGAACATCGTGCACTGAGGCCAAGAATGGTAAATATACCTAGTCCCAAACACCTACTAGAAAGTTGTAGCGAAAATGACCCCTGAACCACTCCTATATCATTAGCCAACAGCCTGTGAACCAAGACCATGACTTCAAACTACAAGCTAATAACCTGGAATGTTAGGGGGTTAAATAATATAGCCAAGGCATATAAGGTACCCAGCTACATCAAACGCAGAGGGGCACATATTGCTATTTTACAGGAAACCCACTTGCTAGAGCAGGAGGTCACAGCACTACGAAAAAGGTGGAGAGGCCAAATATTTGCCACTAACTACTCAGCGTTCGTGAGAGGAGTATTAGTTTGGATACGCCCTGGTATCCCTTTTCAAGCGTTACATACATACATATATAAACACAGTAGATATGTAGTCATCTCGGGCAGACTGGATGGGAGAGAAATTACCCTTGGGGGCCTCTATGCCCCGAACCAACAACAGAAGAAATTATTTGACAAAATATCTAGGGAGCTGAGTCCGATTCTTGCGAACCCGAAAATGATAGGAGATGACTTTAATTGCATCTCTGATATTACTATGGCTAGATCACCCCCCCTCACAAACTCAATCTCTAAAATCGGCTAAGGCCTTCTCAGAATGGCAACAACACTGGCAAATCAGAGACTGCTGGAGACACCTCTACCCACATAATGGGGAATATTCCTTTTATTCCGCAGTTCATGACCTACACGTAAGATTAGATACAATACTAGCCTCTCTGGAGCTACAACCCACTGTCACCTCAGCTGAATACCTGAGCCGTACCATCTCAGATCACAACCCCTTATTAATCTCACTTAATTGGCATAGAGAAAAACCAGTGATACCCACTTGGAGACTCAGGACTGAGACATTAGAGGATGAGGCCTTTAAACAGCAACTTCACAATAGTATCAAAGACTACTTCAAACTAAAGGCAGGAATTGCATCCTCTAGAGCATTAGAATGGGAAACCTTTAAAATAGTAACTAGGGGTAATTGTATTGGGGAAAGTATAGGAGTGCACAGATATATCGAAACGGAGCTTAATAAACTAGAAGACTCCCTAAGAGATACTGAGCGCAAGCTCCCCTCTAACCCTGAACTATCCTCCCTTTTGAGGGGAACTAAAACGAAAATAATGGAAGAAAACATTAGACTCTCTCGCTTCAACTATAAGCAATACATAAGTAGACAGCATGCGGGAGGAGGTAAAGCAAGCGCACTTCTGGCTTGGCTAGCTAAACCCCCCAAACATCAAACAATTATACTTGAAATAGAGAAGGATCCAGATATTAGAATACTTAGCCAAAAATAAATTAATACTTGCTTCTTTGAATATTACTCCTCTCTATATGCCCCACCCTCCGAAACAATTAATTGCACTCAGATCACAGAAGTGGAGTCACTGAGGCTCCCTAGATTGAAAGCTGAAGAAAGCGCAACCCTAGCAGCCCCTATCTCGATTACAGAAATCAAAACTGCAATACTAAGTATGGCAAAGGGTAAAGTACCGGGAGCAGACGGCCTCCCATCAGAGTTCTATCAGCTATATCAGGACACATTAGCACCCAGACTTTGCACACTATATATGGAAGCATGGCAAAATGATAAATTACCGCATTCCACTAACAAGGCCATAATGATTCCCTTATTAAAACTAGACAAACCAGCTACCGATGTCCGCTCATACCGACCGCTTTCAATGCTGAACTTAGACTATAAAATATTAAGCAGAATACTAGCTAACAGACTTTTACCCTACATGTCCTCTTTGATCCATCAGGATCAATCAGGATTTATCCCACTACGCAGCACAGCGCTAAACATTAGGAGATTAATATCACTTCTTCATTCTCTACCTGATACCATACCACTAGCAGCAATA
Organism: Pleurodeles waltl; assembly: GCF_031143425.1. Taxonomy (NCBI): domain Eukaryota; kingdom Metazoa; phylum Chordata; class Amphibia; order Caudata; family Salamandridae; genus Pleurodeles; species Pleurodeles waltl. The sequence goes on from NC_090443.1 coordinate 450,650,619, forward strand.
ATCTCAATAGACATTGAAAAAGCATTTGACAGCCTGAGATGGGATTACCTAGTGCAAGTCATGTTAAAACTTGGTCTGGGAGAAGGCTTCACCCGCTGGATGAAATTACTATACACAAACCCTACAGCAATAGTACGTAAGGGCAACACCTTTTCCGAGCCCTTCACGGTGGGAAGAGGGACTAGACAAGGCTGCCCACTCTCCCCTCTCTTATTTGCAATTGCAGTAGAACCCCTTGCACAAACCGCAGGATCCAAAGGATACTTTGAAGGCATCCCAATGAACTATTGGACACACCACATTGCGCTATACGCAGATGACATGCTATTATTCCTTAAAAACTTGGTGGCAGATCTCCCTGGAGTGATAGAAATGCTAGATAATTTCGGCTCAGCCTCGGGACTCAGGATTAATTGGAGAAAATCCTCAATTTTCCCAACCTCCAAAGACACCCCAAAGCCCCTTGACACTAAGGGACTACCCTGGGCTCCATCCACCTTCAAATATCTTGGGGTCAAAATCTATCATTCAGTAGAAGATTTACTAGAAGGGAACATGCAAAGCGCAATCAGGGAAAATAAAGCCAGCATGCAATTCTGGAGCACCTTGCCCCTTACAGTCGCTGGAAGAGTTGCACTGATTAAAATGATAGCACTGCCCAGGCTTTTATACTTCTTCTCCACGCTTCCTCTAATAATTCCCTGCTCGGTATTTAAAAGTACTGAGTCCTTAATTGCAGGCGTCATTTGGGGTCCCGACAGACACAGAATAGCACTTCAGACTCTACAAAGACCTACCTCTGAGGGAGGTCTAGCTGCGCCTAACTTAGAAATCTACTAATGGGCGGGACAAATACAATGGTTAGCAAGACTGATTAACAAACCCCGAGTCGCAGATGATTTACAAATACCAGTAAACTGCCCATTAAGTAAAATCCTGCACATAAAATTGATCCCCAGGAAACCGAAGGAGCCGCTTCCTATGGAATGGGAATCCATCAGACACTGCTGGGAACTCTACCTCAAACGTTCCCGATTAAAAACACCTTACGCCGCTGAAATTCCCTTTAAAGCTCTGAATTGCCTTCCAAATAAACAAATCTTCAAACATATTAACAAACTGATCCCGTTCAACGTCACGAAAATAGATGATCTATTTGGTAACAGGAAACTTCGTTCCTTTGTGGAGCTGCAAGACCAGTTTGATCTCCCTCCTGGATTGTTTTTCACACATACTGCCATTGTTAGAATCATTCAAAAACTGTGGGGCACAGGCGCCTGCGAACCCCCAACCCATAAAGGATGCAAACTCCTCTGCTCAATTGGTGAGCAGAGGAGGATAATCTCTGGTATATATAAACTCATGCAAGGTGACACCTGCACTACGCTAAATAAACTCAAGACAAAATGGCGAAATGACCTTGACATGACATTAGAAGACAATCAATGGGCCACAATTACATCCCACGTCTACGCTGTCTCTAGAAATGCAAGATTTAAATTGATAAATTTGTACATTTTCCACAGAGCTTACCTAACTCCTAAAAGGATAGCCAAGATATACAATACAAACAAATCTGAATGCCCACGCTGCTCTGATCCGGAGGCAGACATAATACACATGTTTTGGAAATGCCCCCTAATTAGCGCATACTGGTCGGAAGTATTTGGGAAACTAGCCGGTTGCACTGAGAGACCATTATAGTCGACCCCGATAGCAGCAATCCTGGGGGACTTCCCATGCCCATCGACACATAAGATATCAAAAAAATTCATAGACCTAGCTTTGATCTTAGCGAAGAGAGAAACAACATTACATTGGAAGGACGCAGGTGGCCCACTAATAATTAGATGGCTAGGCGCACTAGAAAAATGGGCCGAAATAGAGAGCACAGTACTAATGAAAGAGGCATCTCGAAGCCAAAGACCCATGGAGAGTGTCACGCAATGGGACTTAATGCTTGAAAACCTAAAACTTGCTGATGCCCCCTCCACAGATGAAGACAACTCTTTATCGAACTTGGACTCCGAACAAGCTGCTACAACTACTTAATAATAACGCCAGAGCATTGATTTACCTCAAGACTTTTGAGACTTTCCGTAATAAGAATTATATTGAAGTAGTTATTGCACGATGGGGGGTGGGAGGCTTTAAGTTACTGGGGATTATCGCAACGTGTTTTGACTCATGGTGTCAGCCTTATAAAAGTAATAAAAGATATATTTTAAAAAAAGAGCGTTGAAGGGGCTGTACAACAAAGAGGCTTATTTAGCGGATCCAATAATATAGGGTGAACCTTCCAGTTTTTTTGGTTTAATAAGGACTTTGAACGTTTATTGTATTTGAGTTATATTTCTTAGAAAATTTGTATGCCTAAACTTTGGAAGCCTTCTCTCCTTTTAAGGTCTTTTAATTATTACTCACAAAGGAATCTTGAAATTCGTTACCAGAACATATTCCAAAGTCCACAAATGGGTGATACGGCAAAGATTGTGATTTTACAATCATTTAAGTATCAATGATACATTTTTTGCGCGCGTTTCATTATGAACATTTATATACTCTGATAGTTGCGTATTGCTTCTATTAAGAAATATTGTAAATAAACAGCACAAACGGTCTTGACTTGGCTTGTATTTGTGTATCATTCCAAGTTATTCTTTGCTGCCTTACAGTCTTAAGTTATGTTGAAGTCTTAGGATAAGATATACTAAGAATTTTCATCAGGGTTGTGAAACTTTTGTGGCACAGTCCCAACACAAAATAATTTTTGATATTTACTAAGCCATACAAAACCAGTTTGCGTGACTTTGTGTGGTGTAGTAAATAAAAAGTAACGAAACGCAACGCATAGCACTGCCTTGCATTACCTTGTGTTGGGGGGCATTCCATGAGTGAAGCATGGCATTTCCATGCATCCACCACAGATTTTGGCACATTCCTAGATTCTCAGCAAGAGAAGTAAGCCTCTAAGGAACATTTTTGTGCAGGAAGGCGTCCTTTTCTGCACACAAACAATCCTGCCGTAACGTAGGTTTTCTTGCACCATGGCGTAAGGGTGCATCCGTTGTTGCTAGGCAACACACAGTGTGCAAGCAGTTGGAGACAGCTGGGATGTACTATATTTTTTTAAATATAGCTCATTCCTGCTGTCTCCCTTTCACGCAACCCAACGCAACAAGTCCCTTGCTGCACCGGCTTGCATGAAATGTAAGCAAATCAGCCCCTTAGTTTCAGCATCGATCAACAATCACACCATTTACCCACTGAAAACTATTGATGTCTGTCTCTCACCCACGGCCTAATTGACGGCAATAGTTCATTTCTCATGCAGATAATTTCTCTGGGTTCACTTTGTTGGATGCTCCCATTAACATATTTTAATGTTGGTACTCGCTCAGAATTAAGCCGTGATATTTAAATGGAAAACTTGTACAAACTCGTTGTGCTGTGGAAGCAAGATCAAACACGTGTTCAAAAAGGTCAAAGCCTCATGGCTCTATTATTACCTACTATTCCGTGTCTTTGCCAAACCATCTACTAGGGCAGCTAATCATTGCCCTATAACTCTACATCTCTGTTTTGTTTCTGTCTTGTATGTTTTTTCTTCTTTTAAAAAATAATTCTTCATTTATAGCTGTGAGAAGGGCATGTCTAAAGTAGATTCGGGTGACTGGACCCATGCCAGTTTTCAGGATAGCCATTGACTACATATACAGTTTACATTTAAATAACGTCTTGTACTTTTATCTTAAATCCAGTGCTCCTAGACCTATGTTTAGCACTCTTGATCTGGACGACTATATTACTCACAACTGTTCCACGTACCCTCTACCACTGGACGCTTTTCTATGCGATGTCAATGGTGGACGTGAGCAGATAGTGTTACTTCCTCTCAGTACTTGACTGACAGTATCTTTACTGTTCCCCTTAAAGTAATGAGCTGTTATACGCACCTGTTAACCACGGACCATTTGTTTCCACTTAGAGGCGACTCGGCCTTTAGACAGGAAATGTCTGGTTTGTAGTCAACCTGCACACTTGTCAGGATGTCTTGCAGTTTGCACTCCAAGCCCTCTAAGAAACTGTTGACCTATAGTTTAGTCAATACTTTGTTCTAGAAAAGGGTTTTTTAATTGCCAACACAACAAGAACATCAAGAAAAGGAGCTTCAGTGGAAAGCAGAGGGTGGAACTGCAGAAGAACCTGAAGAGATGAGGCAGTACGCTGCCCCGAGTGAAGACTTTTGAGCTGGATTACTGGAGAGACACTGTCAGAGGAGAGACTGTTGGAAGAAGTTATATGACCTGAAACAAAACCATGGGGGCTGTCATAGTCTGGGTGTTAGTGTTCTATCCAGGAGTTTATTTGGCTGCAAGAGACCATGAAGTTTCTGGAACTGTAGGGGAGTCACTGACAGTGCACTGCACATATCCAAAAAATCTAAGAGGGTACAAGCATTACTGGTGTAAAGGAGCTCACCAGACATCCTGCTCCATCGTTGTACAGAGCAAAGGATCCGAGAATAAGGTGAGGAGTGGGCGTTTTTCAGTTGAAGATAAACACAGAAATTGCATATTCACCGTGACCATGATAGACCTTACACTTGGGGACTCTGGACTGTACTGGTGTGGAACAGAGAGACCAGGTCCTGATTTCATCTTTCAAGTCAGAGTGACCATTTCCTTATCTCATCATGCTCTCGATTTTAATAAGCCTAAGATGAAGCCAACCATGAATTTGGGTCTACAAGCTGTATCTTCATTTTCACCCATCACAATGCGGGATCAGCCAAGCATCACAGCCAATGAGCTGAACTCCACTGCTAACATTATCGTATCATCATTGGATCTCATGTGGACTCCACCTGAAGAGAGAAACTCTACCAAAGCACACACAAGACCGTCAGATTCTTACATGATGCTTCAGTGGCAGGTAAAAGCTGCCCTAATATCTGTATTGATGCTAGGACATGTTGTTGCCTGGATGATTTCCAGGAACGGAAAGAAGTATCTGATGGAAGAGGATGTATAGATAATTTGTTTGTATCGGATTTGCTCATAGGTAATGTGTGTTAACGCACTTCATGAAATAGAGGAGTTTCTTGCTGCTGCTAATAAGACCCTGGCTTATGCATCCAAAAAAGAGGACACATTCTCCAGCTCTACCGATTGCATTTCCTAAGTCAGGCATAAAAGAGATAAGTAGCCTGAATTCAGAACTTGTCTTTGACCTTTCCAGTAATCCTAGACCACTCTGAACTGCCACCAAACCAAAGACCACAAGGAAAAGGACCCAGAGTGTGCAGTATAGGTAGACAGTGGAATGTGCTGAATGACAAGGCATACGACTGTTGGTTCTTTTGGAAGGCCTATCTTCCATGTGATATTTGCACAGCCCTAATTCAACACATAGAATAAAGTCAGTGCTTTGATATCCTCACGGGGTTTTAAGAGCATGAATGTACTGGTGAATAGAATGTGAGTTCCCTTGATTGGCCACTCTGAGGAATGGTGAACATAAATGCAGAATTTTGATAGCCAACCAATACATAGCCACTTGTCCTGTTCTAATAAAAATATGCAAATAGAGATTCAGGGTAGAGGTTGAGTGATTTGCACTTTCAGCAGATACTTTGTAATAAGATTGTGTGCCATGTTACCTCTATATAGGAAGTATGTGTTGCTTACTGTGATTTAATCAAAGAAAGATACCACCTTGTTACACATATGGCACAATGTAATACGAAGACAGGGCAGACATTTTACAAGAGATCTGTCTTCTCTCTCAGGAATTCCAACCTTGAGTTGTATCATAGTGACTTGAGACTTTTGCATAAATTGTTTACACCAATGCTTGTGGGTGTTTATATCAATGCTTGTAAAATAGGCCTCAGTTTATGAAAATTGTGTGCCTGTTGTGTGGTGGATTACTGAATCATGTAACTGTACTCATTACTGACATTTGCAGTGGCCTTCAGGTCATAAGTTCAAATTCTGCTAACACCTACTCACCCTTTCATCCCTCTGAGTAGGATAAAATTAGAGGAGGAATCAGAGGGAATTCTCCCAGCAAAAAGAACAATGCAGAACTTAGTAATTTTATTGACTCCCGAAGGACCAGGACAATATGTTAAGACCCCCAAAGGGAAGGGGCATGCTCAGCAGGCAGGATGTCCAGATTACTGTGCTCTGAGTCTTTAGCCACAAAGAAAAGGGCTTCGGCAGGACTTCTTGGTGAAGGAATTCAGCCTCAAAGAGACCTGCCCAGCAATTGCTTCCAGTCTTGCCCTTCCAGAGGATTTTAAGACCCAAGGTACTGATTTAAAGCCTGACCCTGACAGAAGGATACTCTGTCACAATCATGATGGATGTCCTTTCTGCCTTGTTACAAGTACATTAGGGTTTAATACACTTGTATTTTGGCTCACAGGATGTGGTAACGTTTGTATGTGATGGATTATCTGTCTGACAACTCTAAATCAAGCTGTAAGTCATAAGATAAAATATTGAGCCAAAGTGAAGCTGCAAATCTACCCTAATGGAGAATCAACCTTATAGATCCAGAATCCTACTTTGCCCCATTCTGTGATTTTGGTGCCAATACTGAAGGCTTTAGCAGCAGCTCAACAATTATATATCTAACATAGAGAAACTCTCTATAGTTCAGCGTCCTGCTTCGCCCCAATGAAAGACTTTGAGGACTAAAACATCTTCTAAATTCCAAACAAAAAACTTTTGACTGGTATTACCTACTTGGCTTACTTGACCCCTGATCCATCGCAGGGGATTGAAATTGTGTCAATGTTTTGGTCAACTTCGAACTATGGTTTACAGCAGTGCTTGAAATGGAAAAATTAAAGTGCAGGTACTCTGTGCCGGAGTACCTGCTTGTTTCCGAGAAGTGCCGGTACTCTCCAATGAAAAGTATTACGATTTTCTTGAGATGTGCCGGTACTCTCCTCCTCAAAATAAAAAAGTGCCGGTACTCAGTACCGGACAGTACCGGCCCATTTAAAGCACTGGTTTACAGTTGACAACTTATATTTTTGTTGCTTTTTGTGCCCCTATTGAAACGTCCATACCTTTGCTTTCCCAGTTATGGTAATTTTTCCTTATTAGAGTTTTCATGATTTTACGAAATATGTATGGTAATTGACACTGCTCTGTTCTTAACTTCCTTCATACTTTGTACTGTTTGAACCTGACGTACATTTCACAGGTACTGCCTTCTACGTGTGGCTTTGCTGCTAAGGGTTGGACATAAATTATCTTAAAATTGTGTTCTGGTTATTAAACTGACAGAATTACCCTCTGCCAAATTATTAATCCGCTTTGTGACATGGATTTCCTGTAAATCTGACACACATCAGTCCTTTATGTGCATATATTGCACACACTCATTTTAACAGGACACGAATTCATGGCCATTATGACCTTTCTTTACCTTGGATCCGTATCCAATCAGTACTCTACGGACAGGTTTTATCAACCCTGGCGGCATCTGTTTTCAACAAAATGCCACAAGTATACATCAGAATGTTTTTGGTTCATGCTCACTCTGAATTTTACATGATCATTTGACCGATGATTTTTAGTTGAAAATCAACAATTTGAATTTGAAAACTATCCCTACAGAGTTACTGAATTTACTCCTGCTGTACAGCAAAACAGCCATCTGAGGAGTCAGGAAGGCCAAGCTACAGGCTGTTTTGTGACACCATGTACAGAGAATGTCAGAAAGTGGAATATTAACAGGCCAATGAAGAAAATTGCTTATTTTAGTGATTACTTAATCTGATTACGTTAGGCATGGGGGACAATATTATGCGCCTCCTCCTTTATTGCACTCATACACAGCAGCAACACGGGTAGGTCTGTGACATGTAAAACACTTTCTCACTGCACAGACATACGTCTTGTACACAGGTTCTCTTTGTTAGCGTCCATTCATTAACCCAAAATGGTGGCATCCAATAACAGTGCTGGTGTCTATTATCTCAAAATCCATACATGAACAGTTCGAAAGCAAACCGATGACCCTTTAATCTAAATTTCTCTCTAGCACTCTCTCTTTTTTCAAATACTTATGAGAATGAGACTCAAAACCATCCAAAAATATAAAAAAATAAAACCCTACATCTTGAAGAAAGAAATGCATACAATTACTTGTCATTATGATGTAAATGTTGCTATGACAGTTATACTTCATATGTTTCTTTCTAAACTTGGTTCTCGTGGACAATAATGAGCATGAACACATGTCCATGAAGTATAAATTCTTTCATATGAACTTTATTTTCCACTGGAAGCAGCATCAACTTGGGAGGTTTTCATTTGGGTCACTTCATTCTCAGCAGCATTTTTGGTCGGAAAATGCATTTAGCAGGGTAGAGAATTGTAGCGAAATTGAGCCCTCTGTAATAAAATAAGAATAAAGGTCACAGAGGTAGAGAGTATGGCAGCTTCAGACATTTACAAGAACTAGCGGCTGCAATCCGAGGATACATAGAGAAAGCACTTCAACTTTTTTCAAACTGTTGGACTGCAGATCAAACTGGAGTAATGGTGGAGGTGGCTGCCTTGTGCAGAGATATCTATATACGATCCACTGATCCACTCGAAAGAGGCTGTCAGAGACAAAACTTCTAAAAATAAATTTTGTTATTTCTTCTTCTTGTTTCCCCTTTCTTAGTATGATGCATATGCATTCTGCAGCACACTTAGAAAGAGGAAAATGCCTCTGAGGATTGTTTTGGGTGTAGGAGGTGTCACTTCCTGTATAAAAATACTCCTGCCTATTATGTAGGCATGGCTCAAGGGTGCCGTTGGCCCTCGGCAGCACATTGTGTGTCAGCACAGGCAGAGAACAGGAATGAGCCATATAATGTTTAATGCTGTATTCCTACCCTCTTCCTTTCATGTAGTGCAGCAATATGGCTTGCTGTGTTGAGCTGCATGACAATTAGATAAATCTGCCCTTCCATTTAGGTATAGCTTCAATAAATGTAAGTGTCATTTTCCAATGCCAGAGGACAGAGCACTTGCACAATTGACGCTGTTAACTTTGTAGGCTTTCACTCTAAAGTATTTTAGACACTATTGCCTTAATATAACCAACATGGTGAGTCAGATAATGCATTTGACTGGGCATTGTTCATCATTTACTGGCTTTTTTGCCAGTCCCATTTGCTTACTTCTTTTTCTATGGCTTTCCTTCCACCTTCTTGTGTTTCTCGCTTCTCTGGCTTCTTTGCCATCCTTTATACTGAATGGTTTGTATGCTTTCACTACTTACTTTCAAGCAACTACTACTTTGTTTTGTTTTCAGCTCTCCATGGGACTGCATGTGTTTATTGCTCTCTATCCCTCTCCCCATATGCTGCTTGCCTTACATATCACCAAGTCCTTTGGCTCTGAATGTTGATTTATCGCCCTCAGATTTTCTGTAGCTTCCCACACCCCCTCAATTACACTCAGTTTTTTAATTAACCCTCCACAGGCTCCTTCATTTTTCCCTTGCTCCACTAGTTCCCGTTTTTCAATATATATATATTTTTTTTAATTTCTAGCATGGCATGACAGATGCAATTTGATACCGGAACATTCCATTCACTTAAATACACTTTTGTGCAACTTTCTAAAAAGCTTAGGATCATATTTATACTCCATTTGTGCCAAATTAGCATTTTTTTTTTAAAAACCAAATTCAGTTCAGCGCAAAACTAACTCCATATTTATATTTTGACGTTAGACACGTCTAATGTCAAATATTGTTTGCACCATTTTTTAGATGCGTGAATCTACCTTATGTCAATGAGATGCAAGGTAGGCGTTACCATCTAATAAATGGTCCTAACCCCATATTTATCCCCCGCGCTAAAATGACGCACAGTGGGAGGAGGGACTAAACAATGGTGCAAAGGTTGTTTTCCACCATTATTTAACACCTGACCAGGCGTTAAGGGACCAGTGGACCCATTTCCATGGTTAAACACCATGGAATGGGTCCACTGGTGCCCTCCTGAAGCCCCAGGAACACCCCCACCCACACCAGAGGGACACCAGAGGATGGGGGACCCCATCCCAGATAAGTAGAGTAAGTATAGGTAAGTATTTTTCTTTTATTAAAGTGCCATCGGGGCCCAACTTGGGGCCCCCTGCATGGCACAGGATGCAGTGGCCATGCCCAGGGGACACTGGTCCCCTGTGGTGGCCAATGGGGTGGTGGGCATGACTCCTTTCTTTTCTAAGACAGGAGTCATGTGGTATGGATGGTTTTGCATCAGAAAATGATGCTAGGCTGGTTAGAGGCAATATGTTTTTGCCTCTAACCAGCCTAACATCATTTTTTGGTGCAAAACCCCCTTCTCCCACACCACCTCTCCCACCTGGCTAACATCATTTTGTTTTTACGCTAGCCCACCCTTTGCACCGGCTTGTGCCATTCCATAAATATGGTGCCCGTCTGGCACTCTTGAATGGCGCAAGCCGGTGCTAAACTTTTTGGTGCAAAACTGCGTTCATACAGTTTTGCATCAAAAAGTATAAATATGCCCCTTACTTCCCCAATATGAATGCCTGCAATTTAGGAATAGGAAAGTAAAAAAAAAAAAAAAAATGGCCACTGCATCTTGTGATTTACATGTACATGCACCATGAAGCATGCACAAGTATGTGTCACCACAAAAGAGACAACAGTCAAAATAGCCACTGAGGCACATTTGTGTAAGCATGCATATATGCTATCAGGCTGTGGCTGCCATAGAATCATGGTGTAGACGTGCATGTGTACATGTACAGTATCGCACTGAGACTTTTTTTTAATGATGCTGCTCAGCATCAGCAATAACCATTGGCAAAGCCAAAAATTGAAACTTATTGGCTTGGCCAATGCATTTTCTTTGGCTCACACATAGAGACAATTTCAAGAGCACTGTATTCAAATCCTGTGTATTCACTGATCTGACATATGAGCTATGAAAAAACATGCTCTGAAGATTGTGTTCATATGTGTTTCTATCTCGCTTTTCTTTTGGTTTACCAGAATACCGGAGGAGAAAAATGCCTGTTGAATGTCATATTCCCCCCTACCATATCCCACTATACTCAGTTACCTGCAGACCCAATGGAGGTAGGCGATAGGTGGGCGAGGATCCAGTTTTGTCAATTGTTAATTCCATTTTTTATCATGGGTATCGGTGCCGACTTGGCAGGAGGGGATTTCTGTCTGTGCTGACAGTGATGGGATGGGAGGCTGAGTAGGGTGGCCACCTGACTCCAAGCCTTTACAGACACTGCGTCCAGTCCTTAACATTTCACCTACAAATCATTGCCTCAGATGTTTTAGTCTAATTGGTTCATAGGAAGCAAAATAATACTACAACACCCAGAATGCACTAGTTTATCACATGATAGTCCAGAAATGGATAAAAATTGTAATTACCTAAACGGAGGTAATCATCCTAAGGGAGGGAAAAGAAAACTTATAGGGTGTTGGAGGAACAGACTGGACATTAGGAACATTATATAGGGTTAGTCAACTTAGCAATGTTATATTTGTTAACCCTTTTGCTGCTAAGCCTCCCCCATCCCCCCCTGGCTAAGCCTTTTTTGCGCTATTTGGGATAGTTCGTGCTTAGGCCCCTATAACTTCTTGTCCACTTAAGATATTCACCCCAAATGTGTGTTCTTTTTTCAAGCATCCTGGGAATTCTAAAGGTACCCAGGGTTTGTGGATTCCCCTGGTGTGGACCAAGAAAGTAGCCAAAATACATCTAAATTTTGTTTTTTGAGGGGAAAATGGAAACAAAACCTACTGCAGAAGAAAGTGTCTGATTTGTCCCTGCAAATGGCATCAATTAAAGCAATATACTGTTATGTTCACAGGACCCTTCTGATTGTGCGAATACATAGTTTCACCAAGAAACCGAGGTACACAGTGCAATGGTTTTTCATAGTGTACGAGGTATACAGTAATTCATTTGGTAAAATAAAGAGTGAAAAATAGGCATCAAGGAAACCTATGAATTTCCGTTATGTGGACACAAGATATGGAGTTTAGAAGCAGTGTTTTTTTGCACATCTCAGATTTTGGGGGTACCCTTACTAGCGTGTCAATTAGAGGGCATTTCTCAAAATTACTTCTTTCTTTCACATTGTCTTACATTTGGAAGGTGCAATTTGTTCTACTAGTCTGTGTTTCCCTAAGTCTCCCAATAAAAATGGTACCTCATTTGTGTGGGTAGGCCTAGTGGCTGTGACAGGAAACGGTCCAAAATGCAACGTGGACACAGCACATTTTTCTACTTAAAACGGACTCTTTTTTGGCAATGTGCCTAGCTGTGGATCCTGGGCCGTAGCTCAGCCAGCACTTAGGGAAACCTAGCAAGCCTGCATATTTTTGAAAACTAGACACCTAAGGGAATCCAGGATGGGGTGCCTTATGTGTCTCTCACCAGATTCTGTTACCCAGAATCCCCTGCAAACCTCACAATTAGTCTAAAATGACACATTTTCCTCACATTCCTGAGATGGAAGGTTCTGGAATCTGGGGAAAGCAATAGACTACCTTCCTTGCAGCAATCTCCCAAGTCTCCCAATAAAAATGGTACCTCACTTGTGGGGGTAGGCCTAGTGCCTGCAACAGGAAATGGTCCAAAATGCAATGTGAGCACATCACATTTTTCCACCCAAAACTGACCCTTTTTTGCAATATACCTGGCTGTGCTCAGCCAGCACCAAGGGAAACCTAAAAAAACTGTACATTTTTTAAAAACTAGACATCCAGGAAAATCCAGGATGGGGTGACAATCCAGGATGGGGTGACTTGTGTGGCTCCCACCAGGTTCTGTTACCCAGAATCTCTTGCATATTTCTGTGCTGGGATCTAAGGGAAGCTGCACATTTGCTGCCACCCAATAAAACTCAGGTCTCCTGATAAAAATTCTACCTGACTTGTGTGGGTAGGCCTAGTGGCTGCAATGGGGAAGGACCCAAAACATATTATGGAGACATAAAAATTATCTATCACAAAATTACCTGTTTTTGCCAGGGGAGAACCTGCATTTTTGGTCCCGGGCTCAGCGGCGATCTAGGGAAACCTAACAAACCCAGAAATTTCTTAAAACTAGACACCCGGGGGAGTCCAGGAAGGTGTGGCTTGCATAGATCCCCTAATGTTTTCCTACCCAGAATTCCCTGCAAACCTCAAATTTAGCTAAAAAAATCACATTCTCCTCACATTTCTGTATGGGATCACTGCACAGACACAAATTTACTACCACCCAGCCTTCCCCTCAGTCTCCCGATACAAATGATACCTCACTTCTGTAGGTGGGCTAAGTGCCTGCAATAGGGAAGGCCCAAAAACATGTAACATTTGAGTGGGAACCAAAGTGGGTCCAAATGGGCAGTTTTTAAAATATGTTCTTAGACTGACTATGCTTTGAGCACCCAAACAAGTAGAGCTGAATTTTTATGGGTACAGATGGGGCAATGCTAGGTGGGAGGAATTTTGTGGATTCATGCAGATTCTGGAAGACTCTATCACAGAAATGTAGGGTAAATGCATGAGTTCAGCCAACGTTGGAGGTTTGCAGGGCATTGTAGATAAGAAAAGAGTGTGGGGTGCATGTGAATCACACCACCCTGGACTTCCCCAGATGTTTAGTTTTCAGAAGTGTATGGGTCTGGTAGGTTTTTCCAGGTAGCAGAGTACCCCAGTCCAAAAAGTGCAGCCACTCACATTTGCAAGTGGGACAATATTGGGAGTTAGACAAGCTCTCTTGGCCTATATGTCAAAGTAAAATGCCCTCTTGCTTGCTATTGGGATGAGATGCCTTAGGCCGCGGGGGGGGGGAGGAGCAGAAATACCATTACCCCCTTCAGTTGGGGTGGGGGCATAACCATGCCCATGGTGGTGGTCAGCCTCCACCCCTCTATTTTTGTAATTCCCTGGCATCTAATGGGCTGTCGGCCCCTCTGGGGGGCGGATCGGGGGTTATTACCCCATCTGCCCCTAGGAGGCAGAAAGACTTTGTCCCCATGTTTTTGGGGTGGGGGCATGGCCATGCCCCAACCCCTCTTTTAAAAAAAAAACTTCCCTGGTGTCTAGTGGGCTTTCTGACACCCCCCAAGGGGGAGGATTGGGGGCAATAACCTCAATCTGCCTTCCAGGGGGGCGAAAGACTGTGCCCATTTGTGTGTAGGAAGGGTGGGGACACTATCATGCCCATTTTGGGCAGCCCATCATCTGTAAGTATTAAAAAAACAATTCCCTGGTGCCTAATGGGCTTCCTGTCACTGGGGAGATTGGTCTGCAGCCCCAACTGCCCCAATGGACGAGGGGTGTCAGAAAGACATGGTGGGCAGCCCCCACCCCTCTTTTTTTTTTTTTAAAACCCATCCATGGTGTTTAGTAGGTTTTCTGCCCCCCCTGGAGCGGCGGGGGAGGGCTATTGCACCCATGTGCCCCCAGGAGGGCAGAAAGACTACGCCAAATTTTGGGAGGGGTGGGCCACTACAATGCCCATTTAGGGCAGCTCCCATCCCTACTTGTATATATAAAATGAATCCCTCGTTCCTAGTGGGCTTTCTCCTTTCCGGGGGTAGATCGGGAACTATTGCTCCCATCTGCCCCCAAGGGGGGCAGAAACACTGAAAATGTGCAAAACAATACTGGGGGAGCAAAAGCCCTTGCCCAAGGGGCTGCTGCCCCTTCCTGGTGTCTAGTAGAGTGGATCCCTGGTTGGGGATCGCCCCCTCAGGTGATCCCCAAGCAGGGATCTATTTGGGAGGGGTACCATTGGAAAGGCAAGATTCTCCTCTTTCCAACGATACCTCTCTTGTCTGGATCGGTGCTCGGGAGGCTAAAATAGCACCACGATTAACTGATGCAGAGAAAGTGAAATTAGCCAATTGACTCATTTCACTATAGTTTTCAGAGAAATTACATCAGCACGCTGTGTGCACTGGTCATCATTTCTCTGGAAACCAAAAACAGCATAGGGAGGTGGGGAAGCCGTTCCCTACCTCCCGATGCTGTTCTTAGCAGCAGTTAGTCCCTCTAGTGCCTGCACCAGAGGGATTTCCTGGCTCATGTGAGAGGATGGCTGGGGGCTGTCCAACGCACACAACCCCCATGACGTCGGATAAAAAGGGTTAATATCATACTATCATACATATTTATAGCATGCAGTGGTGACCATACGTAGCAATTTATGATAAATATGTCATTATAATTATTACAAGAAAGTTGGAGGTCTGGGAAGCATATTAACATACGCACACCGGAAAGGAAAAATTACTAATACACTAACCCATTTTCTTTGTCAGTATCCCATTTCTAGTAGCCATTTTCTTTGACTGATTACTTGTTTGATTTTTTTTTAAAGTGTCTGTGGTGTGGTAAACATTTTGTTAGCCTGGTTTTCTGATGATAGTACAATTTTAAACTATTGTCAATTTAGCCCCTGCCCTGTGTTGATTATATAACAACAGCAGAACCCCTTATGCAGTTGTTCAGTCTCCTGTACTGTGTTGATGACATCTCAACTGCAGTCTCCTCCCCCCTGGGATCACTTGCAGAATATCAGACACAAAAATATCTTGTGGACAGAATATCACGCCAACAATATCGAGGTCCAAAATATCAAAAAGAAAGGTGCAAATAGATAATTTTACATTTACAATTCTTAACTCACATCTAACTTTGCTCACCTGTAGAAACTTACCTTCACAACATTTTTGTCCTGGATATTTTTGACACGATATTTTGTCCACACAAAATGTTTTTTCTCCAATATTTTGAATAAACACAATGAAGCCTGTGTATCTGTTTGTCAGTTAACATTAGTTTCAAATCAATTTCATTTTTTCCCTTTTGTTTGCACTGTCAGCAACGACAGACTCGAATATTTCCGAGCAAACTATTTCAAACATGGCTCTTGCTTGTAGACTAACGTTTGCTGTCAAAAGAGAGGCGAAGAAATTAGTGTTGCAGTTTAAAATAACACCAAAAAAGGAGATGATGACGAAAATACAACTGCACAAAAACACTTTTGTCCTAGCAAATAGCTTAGGGAAAAACTCAAAAAGTAGTAGAAATAAAAGAGGCAGCCACGTAATCTTGAAAACTGTATAAATTAAATGCAGTTTCATGCCTTATGTCCAGGAAGGTACATCATCCCAGATTAGGAAGGTAATAAAATAACATAATGTAAATCTGATTCGGATCCGTCCCTCTCTGACTTGTGTTGGACACCTGTGAACCAACCTCTACAAAACCTACTGTCCTCTAGAACCACGGCTCATCCCCTTACTGCAGGAGCATATATTGAGACCAATTCAGATGTGAGGCCAGAAAATGGACAACATGCTTCACCTGAATTTCCAAGGAGCATATCTATGTTTGAGGCAATGGCTGTTGTTGGTCCAATGTCGTCCACTCTTAGATTATGCTCATGAGAGTTTTGAAGGACTTTGCACTACCACTTATGACTTAGCCCAATGTTACTTGTTCTGATTTAGGGCCACCGGGATAATACAGTCTCCCCTTCATTGCTTAATTTGCTGATTTCATCTGCCACCAAACACCCTCTGCCCATTTATCTGTTATTCAGTTTTTTCAACCGTGTTTTCTTACTTTATCACTTTTTCTGTTTTTCTCTACCTCCTCTTGCCCCATTTGTGTTTTTCACTATCTTGCTTTTAGTTATAGTCTGATAAGGAAAGATAAGTGTTGGCCCCCCAAACTGAGTGCTGATGGCCCCACCTACAACACCGACTTTAATTAAGCATTGCTCCCCTCATTAAAAAATGCCCGCATGTGGCCAAACAAGTCTTGGATCTGCATGGCAGCGAGTCTCCTGTTGTGCAACTTCACACTTAAGTGAAAATCTAAGGAAGGGTGAACATGAATGCATGGTTTTGGGAGCCAACAAAACCATGGTCACCTGCCATGCACTCTAATATTCATATGCAAATAGGGACTCAGGGTAGAGAGTGAGTGGTTTGCACTTCCTGCAGATACGTTGTAATATGATTTGGTGTCACATCACCTCCGTAGAGGGAGTACATGTTGCTTACTGTGATTTTATCAATGAAAGGTACCACATTGTTACACATATGTATTATGAGGGTATTATGAGGACAGGGCAGACATTTTACAAGTTATCTGTCTTCTCTTTCAGCCCTTCCTGCACTGGGTTGTATCATGGTGTAATTGTGACAACTGTTTGTATTTTAGTGTGTTTTTCATTACAAATGCTGCACATAAGGAAATACATTCAAAGCAGCACAGGAGAAACACCTTCACTCTCAGGTCTGAGTAAATTCATGTGACTGGTAAAAGATCATTACTCAATCTTATTAATTTGAAGAGACTGCTGCAGTACAAGGACTTGAGTCTTTGGCATAAAGTATTTACAACAATGTTTGTGGTTGTAAATTGTTTATATCATTGCTTGTAAAGGAGGCCCAAGTTTATGCAAGTTTTGTGCCTGGCTATGTGGTGGATTACTGAATCAAGTAACTGTACTCTTCATTGACATTTGCTGTGACCTTCAAGTCATAAATACAAATCAGCCTTTCATCCCTCTGAGTACGGTTTGGTTGTTTAATAGTCTGCAGGGGTAATCGGGAGGACCTTTCCCAGTAACAAAAACTATGCAGGACTTAGCCATTTATTTTCACCTCCGGAGGACCAAGACAGTATTTTAAGTCTTCCAAAAGGAATGTGGGAGCTTGGCAGGCAGGATGGCCAGATTCCCATGCTCTGAGCTTTTTGCTACAAGAAAAAGGCTTCAGCAGGATTCCATGGTGATGGAATTCAGCCTCAAGGAGACCAACTGAGCAATGGCATCCAGCCTTACCCCTTAGGAGGATTTTAAGGCAGAAAGAACCTGATTTAGAGCTTGACAGATGGGTGCTCTGTCACAAACATGATGGTTATCCTCCTTATTACATGTACATTAGGCTACAATACACTTGTAATTTAACAGACTGGATATCCGTCACATTTGTATGTGGTGGATTAATTGTCCACCAAACTCTAAATCAGGCCGTATGTCGAAAGATAAAATCTTAAGCCAAGGTGAGGCAGCAAATCTGCCCTACATGACACTGGAGGACTTTGAGAACCAAAACATCTTCTAAGTCCCGAGAAAAAAACCTTGACTGCTACAACCCACTAGGCTTACTTGACCCCCACTCCATCGCCGTCGGCTTGAAATTGCATCCAGGTTTCGGTCAACTGTAAACTGTAACTTTCAGTTGGCGAATTATAGTTTAGTGCTTTCCCTTTCCTAATTTTCCCTCATGTGAGAGGCGTGTTCTTAACTTTGGTAATATTTGGTATTACTTGAACTCAACATGTATTTTTTGGATTAACTGCCTGCTACATGTGCCATTGCTATTAGTGGTTGAACATAGATTATTTTAGAACTGTCTTGTGGTAATTAAGCTGAAAGAAGTACCATCTACCAAATTAATATTTCACTTTGTGGCATGGATTTCCTGTAAATTTGGTACACATCAGGCCTCACCGTTCCTATATCCCACACCCTCATCCTAACAAGGCACCAATTCATGTCCATTTAGAACACTCTCAATGTTGGATCTTAAGCCGTTCATTGCTCTATCAGTCAGGTTTTATCAACCCTGCTGGCATCTGTTTTCAATGAAATGCCACAAGTGTACATTAGACTGTTTTTTGGTTCATGCTCAGACTTAGAAATTTGTATGAACATTTAACAGATGATGGTTAGTTCAAAATCAACCATTCAAATTGAATTTGCAAACTGTCCCAACAGATTCCCTGAATTCAGTTCTGCTTCACAACAGAACATACATTAAGGGGGTCAGCATTGCATGCTGCAGGCTTTTTGGGACACCATGTACAGGTAATGGTACAATAATAGAATGAAGAATTATCTTTGTATGACATTACATAAAGTGGAATGTTAACAGGCCAATTAAGAACAGAGTTTATTTTAATGATTTCGTAATCTGATTTTATGGTAACACAGAAGGGGCTACTATTATTCACCTCCTCCTTTATATAACAAGGATAGGGCTCTGACATGTAAAACACTGCTTCACTGCACAAACATAACATCTTGTACCCAGGTTTTCTTTGTTCGACCATCCAGCAACAAAAATTGTTGCAGCCAAGAATAGTGCGAGTGCCTATTATCTCAAAGTCCATAGTTGATTAGTTTGAAAGAAAACCCATGACCCTTTACTCTCACTTTCTCTCTATCTTTCTTTCTTTTTTCAAATAATTTAGAGGATGAACATCAAAACCATATGAAAATCAATACCAAAAATATCAAAAATTAAAACTCTATCTTGAAGAATGAAATGTGTGCAATACCTTACCATTAGTATGTAAATGTTACTATGATAACTAGACTTCATGTTTTTCTTTTTAAATCTGGTTCTCAAGGATGATAATGGGCCAAAACAAATGTCCATCAAGTATAAATTCTTTAACATAAAATTGTATTTTCCATTGTGGTGGACAGAACAGTCACACAGGAAAAACCATCAGCATTTCAAGGTAAAGATTCTAAGATCTGGGTCACTTTACTCAGTGTATTGTCTTTGGTCAGAAAAGGCACTTGCCAGGGAAAGAGAAGAGAATGGAAACCAAGTGCTCTTTGATAAGATGAGAACAAAGACCACACTGATAAGAAAGTATGGCAGCTTCAGATGCTTACAAGAGCAAGTGTCTGCAACCCAACTAACATGGACACCTGGAGAAAGAACTTCAGCAGCTCACAATGTGGAACTGCAGAAGAAACTGGAGTGATGCGGCTGGTGGCTGCCTTGTGCAGAGGTATCTATGTATGATCCACTGGAGACAGACTGTCAGATACAAAACGTCCCAGTGGAGGTCTGCAGATGGGAAGTCAAATGTGATTGGCAGATTAATGAGATTACAAATTTGGTTGCAATAAATTGTTGTAAAATGTTTTTACTTTTAAAAACGCAACAGAATAGATGAAAACAAAACAATGCATATGGTGTTTATCTTAGAAATATGTACATGAAAAATACTTGATTGGAAAAATGAGTTTTATAGAAAGTTGACTAAAGTAAATATGCATGATGACAAATTAATGTAATCTTAAATGTACTGAAATCAATAAATTCACTATTGAACTATTTTATGG
Source organism: Pleurodeles waltl (assembly GCF_031143425.1). Taxonomy (NCBI): domain Eukaryota; kingdom Metazoa; phylum Chordata; class Amphibia; order Caudata; family Salamandridae; genus Pleurodeles; species Pleurodeles waltl. The sequence continues at coordinate 450,670,795 of NC_090443.1, forward strand.
CCAAAATGTATTGGATCAACAGGCACTCCTACTAACCCTAATCCTAACTCAATCCCTAATCCTTACTAATCACCATACCTGATCTTAACCCTTCTCATTATCCTAAACTAAACCCAACCTCTAGTCTTAACTCTCATTTTAAACCACACCTTACCTGCACCTAATAACAACAATGATATTCAATGTAAGTAATTGTAAATGGAAGATGATGAAGTTTTAGATATAGCTTCAATAAAAGTAATATTCAGGACTGCAAATAATTTTTTGCACTCCCAAATGCCACTTTGATGCACAAAAAATGTGGAAGGTATACTCTGTAACTAACAAAAGAGAAGGGTCAGTACGTGAACAAAAGTGTCAGTGGCATCATGAATTATGTAATTTGAGATGTCATCAGTGATGTAATAAGTGATGTCATAGAATATGTCATGACTGCTGTAATATGTAATTGTAATGGTATTCATATAGCACTTAATACCCCTGACTAGGCATTGAAGAGCTTTTTGGGGAGTAGCACACTACTCCAGAACTCAAAAGGATTAGTGGTGGATTAGTATAAGGAAATACAAGTTAATTTGAGCGGTGGACATGTGAGTGTGTTAGTTGGATTGAATAGGATAATGGAGGGATAGAAGAATGAAGAATCTAGAAAGTGCTAGTTGGGAGATCATAGTAGTAAAATGAGTTCTGAGATGAGTAAAAGGAGAGATAGAGGGGGAGAGTCTGATGAAATGGATTACAGAGATCATAGTAGTAAAATGAGGTTTGAGATCAGTCATGAGAGAAGAATTTAGTAGTGTTGTTTGAGAGATCATAGTAGTGAACTGAGGTTTGGGGTGAGCCAGGAGGAATAGATGGTATTTTTCAATTATTATTATGCACTTAGCTACCACCTTTTTTTCGTGGACACCTGATTAATGTTCTCTTGCTTCTACTGCGCCTTTATCCTCTCTGACATAAAATAGAAGAGCCACCTATGATGCCCTAAGTAACAGAAAGGATACCCTAAACGAATTGCTCAGCCTATTGCTAGGATCTATCTGCTTTGAGATGAAGGTAAATACCTATTACTCAAAGGTGTTTTGTGTTTTCCTTTGGGAGAGAAGGCAGCAGAGGAGTGGGAAAAGACATATAAATCCATTCCCTTCTGATAAACTGAAGGAGAATCCTTTAGTAGAACTAAATCATAAAACATACAACGTGATTCAAAAAAGTACTTACATGTTCATTTATAATTTTGCTGGAGGAAAATCCATCCACCTCTATTTAGGATGAACTTCTGTCTCATGGTGATTGAAATTTCCTCACACTTAGAGATCTCGGCATTGTTGGTGGAAGTATCTCTCGCAAAATGTCAATGGAAGTTGTAGCTGCAATGTGGATGGGGTGGAAATCGCATAATTCTCAATGTTAGATATTGGAATTTAATCCATTAATGTGAGTAATGCAAATATATGCTTAGTACAAGGGTACCCACAAATGATTCCCCAGGGGCCACAAATTACTGTTTGTGGCATGCATGAGGGCCGCACCGATGCCTGCAGGGCGATGGTTGGGGTGATGATAGGTGGGCGTAGGGAGGCATGAAGCAGATGCATGGTGTGGATAACAAACAGTGAGAGGGAAATAGATTCTAATCCAGTGGGTGAATTGCAAAATGTGAAATCAGAAAACCTAGCAACAGTCCTGGCTTCTCCAGTTGATCAAACTGTGTAATCCTAGGCAATTGGTTAATTTCACCTTGCCTCTTTTTTCTTTGTGCCCACATATGAGAACCCCTTGGAATACACAAGTTCAGGATGTGTGCTATGCAAAACCTTCTCTTGTGTTTTATTTAATAAACTATAATGTTCCAATTATATAACAACCAAGGCTACACACAAGGTGCACCTGACAAATTACTTGCCTCTTGGTTCACTAATGGCATTGCATTCAGTATGAGGGTGGCATGAATGTTTCCAAGGTCATGTTTGCAACAATCACTTCTAATAAATGCCTCTCAGTGAAGTGATATAATCCGATCTAGTAAGGTAAAACGCTTGTGCATGTTAATAAAATATACATTTTTGAGTTTGCAGACAGTTTATCACATTTTAACATGTTTAGTGCAAGATATCTTGAAAACTAAAGGTATTTATAAAGATAAATTGTCTAGGCCACTTAGTTAATGTGCAATAAAGTATGCCCGTTTCCCAGCTGAATGCTCCTGTTCTGTCAAGTGGACAGCAAGCCCAGTGCTGCTGTTCATGGGGGCTGCAATTAAAAGTCAGGCGGGCCGCATGCCCTCTGGCTGTACTTTAGGTATCCCTGCCTTAGATGTACCCATGTAGCAAGCCTCCCTATCATGGATTGTGCCCCAGCAGATTACGAATCATCAAAGGCTATCTATAGAGATCTTTCATGAGACCAATCATCTGGAAAAGTTGGCAAATCCTAGATTGGGTAGTTGTTCTGCTACCACTTCTAGAAGATTTTACAAAACAACAAGGTGAGCCTGATGGCGGCCAAAGGCGTTAACAATGGATCTGCAGATTTTGACACTCTCGGTGAGAGGCCATTTTACCTCTGACCCAACCTCTGTCACTATGGCTTGGTCCTGTAAAGTCATGACTTAAATCCAAAACCTTGACAAGTTTAAACTATGTGGCAGAGCCTTACATTTTGTTAAATATTTTTCCTCCACCACGAACATTCACAACCACTTAATACCCAAATTATTTCGACAGTTACTCCAGCTTTAACGCTATTGGTTTATCAATGCTTCTTGCCTATTTAATATTATAGTGTTTGCCACTGCCATTAAATTCCTTTAATTTCAATCCTGCACAGACCCCGTTTTTTTTTACGTTCAGCAAAGTTCAGCATATATGAGGTCCAGCCCACCTGCTATTTTATGCAGTTTGCTTCTGTAATATTTGATTACACAGGTACAGCCAAAAACTTTACTGATGAATTATTTTCAACCTTGCTTTTGCTATTGCTAAAAAACAGATTTTTTTGCAAACATTTTACATTAATGTTTGCAGGCTACACACCTTGGTGTATCATGTAAGCAATACACTCACTTTTCTGATCATAACTACCTCCAAATACAATCTCCTATACATACTCTCAAAACTGAAATTTCAAATCATATAGAGGTATGTATTGGGAAGGGAAGACTTGGGAAGGGAAGACTGAAATCTTCCCTCAAAATATAAAATCTTTCCCTCAACATAGTTGTATAGCACTAGTGGCTCCAAAAGCACTCTCCCCAATGAGCAATTTGGCTGATTCACTTGAAGTCCACGTCCTACCTGCACACAATTTTAACAACTTAGCCAAGTGTCTCTTCCAGTGTCACTTCCATGAGAGAAGAACCATTATCATTCAATCTTTTTACCAAGGAGTCAAATACTTGTCCCTGCAGTGTATGAGTAGGGCAGATTATCTGTGCCTGGCCCCTTGGTCAGGAGATCATTGAGACACATTTCAAGATAGCAAGTACTTCAGATCATTTAATTTTTTTGTCCAGGTATTGGCTGGTAGTTCTGACACTGGGACATACCTACCTCTCAATCTTTGTGTATCCTACTCATCACAGGATTCTGCAGTTAGTTTAGGTAGGTCAGACATGTGAATAGTCCAGTTTGCCTTTCAATGTCTCTTGGTCCCCATGGTGTTTCCTATGCTACTCACAACAGGGTAAAATTCTCTGAGGACCCAGTATCAGTATAATCATACACACATTCATACATGTTAATTGCCAGATGATCAAAAGAGTGGGTCATGCGAGAGATCACTATCTGGAAAGATCCACTGGCTCTACTCCCAAGTCTCAAGTGAAACCTCTAGGGTGTGCACAAGTGAGGCTTCTTAAGTTATTGATCATAGATAATGGGATATGATGCCAAGCTAAGTCAAGTAAATCAGCATATTACCAAAGTGGAGAAGGATCTAAAAACAATAACTGCTCCGACTGATGTGAACCAGACTATCAAAAATTGAGGAAAATGTCTTGTAAGAGGTAGCCCATGATTCTAAAGAGAGATTTTTTAGAATGATGTGGGCTTCCCAGCTTGGAATAGGGGGCTCTTGCAATTCCATTCGTAACAGGAGCACAATCCTATTTTGTTCGAGGACTCAAGGTTAGCAACATAGGGCCTGATTCTAACTTTGGAGGACGGTGTTAAACCGTCCCAAAAGTGGCGGATATACCACCTACCGTATTACGAGTCCATTATATCCTATGGAACTCGTAATACGGTAGGTGGTATATCCGCCACTTTTGGGACGGTTTAACACCGTCCTCCAAAGTTAGAATCAGGCCCATAGTCCTGAAGGCAACTGCTATAAAAGGGGAACTCATGAGCCATTGGTCCAGACACCTATTGTTCCTGGATATCTCACCCATGCCAGAAGCCAGAACAAAATGTAGGAGTTAAGGAAGTAACCAGTGAATCATGTGACCCGAGAATTGATCATATACCCTGAGAAACATAGGGTGATCATGTGTGGTAAGAAATCGGTCTTCACTAAGATGGAAGTGGATTCAGTGTTTGAATAGAACCTTAAGGAGAGTAATGGTTCACTCACTCAAAACTAGCTATGTTCTACTCTAGACAACAGGGGTCTGGAATATGTAGCTCCTATCCCCTCTGAGGTACTTTATAACTGAAGTGATCCCCTGCTCCGCATCTTTTTACTGAGGCAATCCCCTGCTCTGGACCATTTTAACGTAGGTTTGTCTACTGGGAACAGATATCAAAGCTTGCCTTGGTTGGAGAAATTTCTAAAACTCTCCTCCTTTTGGAACTGATTCTTGTTTTGTTGGCTAGTTGAGTTTGCATTTATTCACACTTTTCTTGTACCTGGACAAGTTCTACAGCCTGCTTCTCACCTTCCGCTGCCACTATTCTTTGCATTCTGTATATATCCTCCTCTACTTCTTTTGATTACCCACCACTATTTCCCCACACTTGCCTTTATACTGTGCACTCCCTAAGAGTCTGGGACACTTTGGTCTTCTCTGTAAGGTACCCCAATGCCTCCCTGCTAAAGTAAGGAGTAAACCCCTGACCAGTCGAAGTGCCCGAGACCAGTGGTTTGATTTTGGTGAATATTTGTAATATAAAAAGTGGGTTTTATAACCACTGAACAGTATACACTCCTGCTCCATGCAATGGGTGATGTGTAAATGTGTGGTGACACATTGTTACAAAAAAGATAAGGTTACAAATAAGATTTCTCAGCACTGGCTAATGGATCCACGTCTTATTGCCCTCAGGGGGTCACAGGATGAAGATAGGGTCAACCCCAGAGTGTCTGCCACATTCAAATGTGGATGTGTTCTTCCATAAACTGGAAAAACATCCTTCTCTTTCTTCTTGCCACATTTTGCGAGATTCTGGGGCAAGATTCCACAGATAGACCGGTTTAGACTGGTCTATGTTTGCTTTCTGACATCAACTAAAGTCTTTACCTGCTCATTTTGCCCTGGGATACACCAAAATTGCACCCCCATTTTGAGTGGCTTCCATCTTCACATACCCGGTTTTGATATGTCCTCAGTGGTTAGAGCACAATTAAAGTCCAGGGGTACAGACGTACAGGTGTTTGTACCTGTAATTCTATAGAGGGACAGCCTACAAGCTTTTCTATTTCAAGCCCTGTTTAGTCCCCGTAACTGCCCTTCGTCATGTTTGGGACATGGAAACACTCTACTTTCATGCAGATTAATGGAAAAATTACATTTCAGACTTGTTTTGTAGGAAATCCCTTATTTCTGTTCCCAAAGGTTAGCATGTAGATGAGTGGATTGGGTAATTGTTTTCCTTTGCCTCAAATTGACGATGTCTATCTCAGACATCCCAGCCTGCAGTGACATCTCTTTGTCCTTCATCCTGAAACCTTTGTGCCTGGTAGGTGAGATAGAGTTTAATGCCTATTCATCTTGACCAGTGCGGGATTAACCTGCTTCAGTGAACCTCAGACATTCTCTTTTTAGTGTGTTCTTTGCTATATCCCAGGGCAAAGTGAGCAGATAAAGACTTTAGGTGATGTCAGTAAACAAACAATGAACAGTCTAAACGGGTCTGTCTGTGGACTCTTGCCCCAGAATCTCGCAAAATGTGGCAACAAGAAAGAGAAGGATGTTTTTCCAATTTATGGAAGAACACATCCACATTTGAATGTGGCAGACACTCTGGGGTTGACCCTATCATCATACCGTGACCACCTAAGGGCAATAAGACGTGGACCCATTAGCCAGTGCTGAGAAATCTTTTTTGAAACCTTATCTTTTTTGTAACAATGTGTCACCACACATTTACATATCACCCATTGCATGGAGCAGGTGTGTATACTGTTCAGTGGTTATAAAACCCACTTTTTATATTACAAATATTCACCAAAATCAAATCCCTGGTCTTGGGCACTTCGACTGGTCAGAGGTATACACCTTATTTTCACAGGGAGGCATTGGGGTACCTTACAGAGGAGACCAAAGTGTCCCAGACTCTTAGTAAGTGCACAATATAAAGGCAAGTGTGGGGAAATAGTGGTGGGTAATCAAAAGAAGTAGAGGAGGATATACACAGAATGCAAAGAATAGTGGCAGCGGAAGGTGAGAAGCAGGCTGTGGAACTTGTCCATGTACAAGAAAAGTGTGAATAAATGCAAACTCAACTAGCCAACGAAACAACAATCAGTTCCAAAATGAGGAGAGTTTTAGAAATTTCTCCAACCAAGGCAAGCTTTGATATCTGTTCCCAGTAGACAAACCTGCGTTAAAATGGTCCAGAGCAGGGGATTGCCTTAGTAAAAAGATGCGGAGCAGTGGATCACTTCAGTTATAAACTATCTCAGAGGTGATAGGAGCTCCATATTCCAGACCTCTGTTGTCTAGAGTAGTGAATAGCTAGTTTTGGGTGAGTGACCCATTACTCTGCTTAAGGTTCTATTCAGACACTGAAGCCACTTCGATCTTGGTGAAGACCGATTTCTTACCACACATGATCACCGTATGTTTCTCAGGGTATAAAATCAATACTCGGGTCACATGATTCACTGGTTACTTCCTTAACTCCTACATTCTGTTCTGACTGCTGGCATGGGTGTGATATCCAGGAACAATAGGAGTCTGGACCAACAGCTTGTGAGTTCCCCTTTTATAGCAGTTGCCTTCAGGACTATGGCCCTCATTCTGACCCTGGCGGTCGGCGGAGAGACGGCGGTCGGACCGCGAACAGACCGGCGGTATTAAAAATGGCATTCTGACCGCGGCGGTCCCCGCCGCGACCGACCGCTACTTCTCCACTCCGACCGCCGCGGCGGTCATGACCGCGGGGCTGGAGTTTGCGCACTCCGGCCCGGCGGTCGACCCAAGACCGCCAAGGGTATTATGACCCTGCCTACCGCCGCGGTTTCTTGCGGGCGGGAACCGCCGTGCGAACCATGGCGGTAAGCACTATCGGGGCCAGGGAATTCCTTCCCTGGCACTGATAGGGGTCTCCCCCACCCCCCACTACCCACCCGAGTCCTCCCCCCACACCCTCCACCCCCCTGCCACCCCCCAGAGGTGGTACGAACCCCCTCCCCACCCCCACCCCGACATGCACATACATGTACCCCGACATGCACACACCCCCAACATGCACATATACACACCCCCTACACACACATACACAACGGGGACACATACCCGCACACATACATGCCGACATGCGCACCTGCCGAACAGCACACATTACCCATAGACACAGCAGCACCCCCCGCCCGCATACACGCACTCACACACCCCCTCTACACACTCCCACGCACACCCCCATGCACGCCCACATCACACAACACCCCCCCACCCCCTCCCCTCACGGACGATCAACTTACCTTGTGCGTTGGTCCTCCGGGAGGCGACGGGAGCCATAGGGACGTGACCGCCAACAGAAGACCGCCAACAGAAGACCGCCACACGGAAATGTGGGTCGTAATTCTGTGGGCGGTGTTCTGCTGGCGTGGCGGTGGAGGTTGACCAGTCTCCACTTTCCCGCCGACCGCCAGTGTGGCTGCTGGCGGTTTTCCGGCGGAACGCTCCCAGCGGTCAGAATGCGCACAGCGGCACACCGCCGCGGTCGGCGGTCTTCACCGCGGCGGTAACTCAGCGGTCTTGCGAAAAGACCGCCAAGGTCAGAATGAGGGCCTATGTTGCTAACCTTGAGTCCTCAAACAAAATAGGATTGTGCTCCTGTTACAAATGGAATTGCAAGAGCCCCCTATTCTGAGCTGGGAAGCCCACATCATTCTAAAAAATCTCTCTTTAGAATCATGGGCTACCTCTTACAAGACAAATTCCTCAATTTTTGATAGTCTGGTTCACATCCGTCGGAGCAGTTATTGTCTTTAGATCCTTCTCCACATTGGTAATATGCTGGTTTACTTGACTTTGGTGAGATCATCTGATTGAGTCACCTCTTTCTTGGATATATATATATATATATATATATATATATATATATATATTGTAGGAAGTTGGCTCTGTATGCACTATTTCAAAGTAAGGAATAGTATGCACAGAGTCCAAGGGTTCCCCTTAGAGGTAAGATAGTGGCAAGAAGAGATAATACTAATGCTCTATTTTGTGGTAGTGTGGTCGAGCAGTAGGCTTATCAAAGGAGTAGTGTTAAGCATTTGTTGTACATACACACAGGCAATAAATGAGGAACACACACTCAGAGACAATTCCAGGCCAATAGGTTTTTGTATAGAAAAATATATTTTCTTAGTTTATTTTAAGAACCACAGGTTCAAATTCTACATGTAATACTTTGCATAAAAGGTATTGCAGGTAAGTACTTTAGGAAATTTGAATAATCACAATAGCATATATACTTTTCAAATAAAACACATATAGCTATTTTAAAACTAGACACAGTGCAATTTTCACAGTTCCTAGGGGAGGTAAGTAATTGTTAGTTCTTGCAGGTAAGTAAACCACCTACGGGGTTCAAATTTGGGTCCAAGGTAGCCCTCCGTTGGGGGTTCATAGCAACCCCAAAGTTACCACCCTCAGCAGCATGGGGGCGGCCGGGTGCAGTGTGCAAACACATGTCGGGTTTTCAATAGGAATCAATGGGAGACCAAGGGGTCTCTTCAGCGATGCAGGCAGGCAAGGGGGGGCTCCTCGGGGTAGCCACCACCTGGGCAAGGGAGAGGGCCTCCTGGGGGTCACTCCTGCACTGGAGTTCCGATCCTTCAGGTCCTGGGGGCTGCGGGTGCAGAGTCTTTTCCAGGCGTCGGGATCTGGGAGTCAGGCAGTCGCGGTCAGGGGGCGCCTCGGGATTCCCTCTGCACGCGTCGCTGTGGAGGCTCAGGGGGGGGCAACTCTGGCTACTCACGGTCTCGTAGTCGCCGGGGAGTCCTCCCTGAAGTGTTGTTTCTCCACAAGTCGAGCCGGGGCGTCGGGAGCAGAGTTGCAAGTCTCACGCTTCTGGCGGGAAACGCAGTTGTCTTGAAGTTGCTTCTTTGGAAACAAAGTTGCAGTCTTTGGTGAACAGGGCCGCTGTTCTCTGGAGTTTCTTGGTCCTTCTAGAGCAGGGCAGTCCTCTGAGGCTTCAGAGGTCGCTGGTCCTGGGGAAAGCGTAGCTGGAGCAGTTTTCTTCCGAAGGGGGGAGACAGGCCGGTAGAGCTAGGGCCAAAGCAGTTGGTGTCTCCGTTTTCTCTGCAGGGTTTTTCAGCTCAGCAGTCCTCTTCTTCTTAGGTTGCAGGAATCTGAGTTCCTAGGTTCAGGGGAGCCCCTAAATACAGAATTTAGGGGTGTGTTTAGGTCAGGGAGGGCAGTAGCCAATGGCTACTAGCCCTGAGGGTGGCTACACCCTCTTTGTGCCTCCTCCCAAGGGGAAGGGGTCACATTCCTATCCCTATTGGGGGGATCTTCCATCTGCAAGATGGAGGATTCCTAAAAGTCAAAGTCACTTCAGCTCAGGTTGCCTTAGGGGCTGTCCTGACTGGTCAGTGACTCCTCCTTGTTTTTCTCATTATCTCCTCCGGCCTTGCCGCCAAAAGTGGGGCCGTGGCCGGAGGGGGCGGGCAACTCCACTAGCTGGAATGCCCTGTGGTGCTGGAACAAAGGGGGTGAGCCTTTGAGGCTCACCGCCAGGTGTTACAGCTCCTGCAAGGGGGAGGTGATAAGCATCTCCACCCAGTGCAGGCTTTGTTACTAGCCACAGAGTGACAAAGGCACTCTCCCCATGTGGCCAGCAACATGTCTCGAGTGTGGCAGGCTGCTAAAACCAGTCAGCCTACACAGGTAGTTGGTTAAGGTTTCAGGGGGCACCTCTAAGGTGCCCTCTGGGGTGTATTTTACAATAAAATGTACACTGGCATCAGTGTGCATTTATTGTGCTGAGAAGTTTGATACCAAATTTCCCAGTTTTCAGTGTAGCCATTATGGTGCTGTGGAGTTCGTGTTTGACAGACTCCCAGACCATATACTCTTATGGCTACCCTGCACTTACAATGTCTAAGGTTTGGCTTAGACACTGTAGGGGCACAGTGCTCATGCACTGGTGCCCTCACCTATGGTATAGTGCACCCTGCCTTAGGGCTGTAAGGCCTGCTAGAGGGGTGACTTATCTATACTGCATAGGCAGTGTGAGGTTGGCATGGCACCCTGAGGGGAGTGCCATGTCGACTTACTCATTTTGTCCTCATCAGCACACACCAGCTGGCAAGCAGTGTGTCTGTGCTGAGTGAGGGGTCCCCAGGGTGGCATAAGATATGCTGCAGCCCTTAGAGACCTTCCCTGGCATCAGGGCCCTTGGTACCAGGGGTACCAGTTACAAGGGACTTACCTGGATGCCAGGGTGTGCCAATTGTGTAAACAAAAGTACAGGTTAGGGAAAGAACACTGGTGCTGGGGCCTGGTTAGCAGGCCTCAGCACACTTTCAATTCAAAACATAGCATCAGCAAAGGCAAAATGTCAGGGGGTAACCATGCCAAGGAGGCATTTCCTTATATATATATATATATATATATATATATATATTGGTTTTTTTTTGTTTGTTTTATATATATATATATATACGTGAGGTCATAAGGAGTGCATGACAGGGCGCACATTATAATTAACTATGCTAACTATAACCAGTGAATTTCTGTGTTTTCTTAGTTCAAAATGTTAATGATGTCACTGACATATACACCTAACTATAAACTGTGGCTGCTCGGCCTAATCCGCCCCCCGCCTCCAGTGCTGAGCCCTTTTTTGGCTATTTGGGGTAGTTCGTGCTTAGGCCCCCATAACGTTTTGTCCACATAAGTTATTCACACCAAATACGCGTCCTTTTTTTCCAACATCCTGGGGATTCTAAAGGCACCCAGAGTATGTCGGTTCACATGGAGGAGACTGAGAAATTAACTACAATTTGATTTGTTGGGTAACAATGGGAACAAAGTGCTGTAGAAGAAAGCATCTGTCTTTTTCCCTGCAAATGGGATCTACATAGGGTTTGCGTGATAAAATCACCATCTTCCCAGTTGTCAGGAACAGACAGACTTGAATCAGAAAACCAAATTTTTCAACACAGTTTTGGCATGTTACTGGGACAAACCCCATTTTTACTATTTTTTGTGCTTTTATCCTCCTTCCAGTTAGTGACAGAAATGGGTGTGAAACCAATGGTGGATCCCAGACAGCTAAACATTTCTGAGAAGTAGCTAAAATTCTGAATTCAGCAAGGGCTCATTTGTGTAGATTCTTTAAGATTTTTCTACTGAAAGTATCAGTTGATATAAAAAAAATATTGGCATTGAGTTGGAAAAAACAGCCCTTTCTGACTAAGTTTTCTTCTGTAACTTTTTCCAGCTATGATAGATTTTTTAAAAGCAATATACCGTTATGTTTGCTGGACCCTCGTGGCTGCGGGATATATAGGTCTCGTGGCTTCATCATGAACCCAAGCTACTCAGAGCCAATAAATGAGCTGTACCTTGCAATGGGTTTTGATTGTATACCAGGTTTACAGAAATTCATTTGCTAAAATATAAAGCGTGAAATATAGGTATGAAGGAAACCAATGTATTTCCAAAATGGGCACAAAATAAGGAGTTTAGAAACAGTGATTATTTGCACATCTCTGAATTCAGTGGTCCCCATACTAGCATGTGAACTACAGGGCATTTAAAAAAAATTACTCATTTCTTACACACTGCCTTACATTTGGAAGGCACAAATGTAGGGAAAGACAATTGGAAATAACACCTGTTCTTCTATTCTGTGTTCCCCCAAGTCTCCCGATACAAATGTGAGGATAGGCCTTGTGCCCGTGACAGGAAATGCCCCAAAACACAACATGGACACACCACATTTTTCTATTGTAAACCAAACCTATACATTTATGGAAAGTAGACACCTAGGGGAATCCAGGATGGGGTGACTTCTAGGGCTCAGACTGGGTTCTGTCACCCAGAATCCTTTGCGAACCTCATAATTGGGCTAAAAAAATACTCTTTCCTCACATATCGGTGCTGCAAAGTTCTGGAATCTGAGAGAAGCCACAAACTTCTTCCCCCCACCATTCCCTCAAGTCTTCCAATAAAAATGGTACCTCACTTGTGTGGGTAGGCCTAGTGCCCTCGACAGGAAATGCCCCAAAACACAACACATTTTTTGCAAAGTGCCTAGCTGTGGATTTTGACCTCTAGCTCAGCCAGCACCTAAGGAAACCTACCAAACCTATACATTTATGAAAAGTAGATACCTAGGGGAATCCAGGATGGGGTGACTTGTGGGGATCTCACCAGGTTCTGTCACCCAGAATCCTTTGAAAACCTCAACGTTTGGCTAAAAAAACATGTTTGCTGCACATTTCGGCAATAGAAAGTTCAGGAATCTGAGAGAAGCCACAGCAATCCCCCAAGTCTCATGATAAAAATGGTACCTCACTTTTGTGGGTAGGCCAAGTGCGCATGACAGGAATGGATCACACAACGGTCAATGTTAGTCCTTACTTGAGGGTAACAGTTGACCCTGGGGTGATCCATTCCTGATGCAGGCACTAGGTACAGGCACTCAAGTGGGGTAGTGTTTTTATCAGGACAGGTGGAGAAACACTGGGTGGTAGGAATTTTGTGGATCCCAGCATACTCCTGTAGTTTGTGTGGCAGAAATGCAAGAAAAAATAGAGTTTTATTCAATATTTCACCTTTGCAGGGTATTCTGGGTAAGAAACCTTGGGGTAATCCACACAAGTCACACCTCTGTGGACCTCCCTGGGTGTCTAGTTTCTAGAAATGTCTGGATTTGATAGGTTTCTCTATATGGCTGCCGAGCCCAGGATCAAAAACGCTGGTGCCTACCTTACAAAACCAAGTTGTTTTGTGATAGATAATTTTGAAGTCTTCACAATACGATTTGGGCAGTGGCTTTTGTGGCTGAACTAAATTGGGGAGCTCCCAAGAGAGCATTCTCTCTGTGCTTGCCGCTGCATGCACCTGCTCTCCCGGTTGGGCTAACCCGCTATTGTCCAGCTGCACAGACTGGGCTTGTGAAGGGACAGCACGACTGTCCTCATCACCTCCCTCAAAATCACTGGAAGAGGAGTTGTCGGATTGGACTCCTTCGAATGAAACATCACTCTCAAAGTCTGCTCCATTGTCCTATCCCTCAGATGCTGTCTCAGAGACTGCTGTCTCAGTCTCTGATCCTACGTCCGAGCTGTCCTCCATAACCCGAGTCATCCGAGATGCCATCTCCACTACTAACTAAACTGTCCCTCTAAAACACCAGCCTACGTAGATGGTCACACAATTGCTGGTGGGTGTGTGTGATGTGTGCAACAGTAAAGGTCAGTCACCTTAAATTCACTTTTTCCCTCAATCAGCACGTTCTCTCAAGACACTCAAAAAAATAAAAAGACACACTATTATTTCACCTTGTCACATACCCATCGTTACAGTCTTTAGCGCCTGTGGCACCCAGGCCGACTATCATTATTGGTGCTCCCATGACCTCCTCCTCGGATTCCCTCACTACCACCCAGCAAAAGTGCCCTTCATCTCTCCATAGCCCCCCTCGCACATACATTTCATTTGTATTATAGCGCAGGTAATGTCTGGCTTTACTAATCCACTCAGATATTCATATAAAACACAGATTTGATCTTTGCAGCAGGCATATAAACCTTCTGTGCTACTGTATGAGATCAAAACTGCCAATAGACAAAGGTCTGATCCTTCTCCAGCAGAAACATAATCACAGGCGTTAGCTTGACTTTTTTATTGCTGCCTAAAAGCTACTGTTGAAACGCATCGGTTGGAGTATGTGCATCGCTTTCAAGATGCACGCTACTAGACAACTGGTGGCGACGTCACAGAGGGGCGGGTGGGGGGCCGGGGGAGACACAGAAGATTTTCCGTGTCTCCAGAGGGAGTTTTGAATAAAAAAAAATCCTCTGGTGTGACGCACCAGCGGATTTTTAAAACCCCTCCCTGGCATCGGCCACTGGTCGTGACCCGCACCAGGGAGGGTGTGCGTGCTTTGACCAGTGGCCGAAGCACGCACCTATGGGGTTAACCTTTGTTTTTCTCAATGACTTTCTATGTTTTTTTAAAACAAAAACAGATCTTTTTATTACACCTAACTATAACTTTACATTGACCTTTGGTTATTTCAGTGAGTTTCTAGGCTTTTTGTTTATGTAGAGGAATATATTATTACCATGTGTAAAGCCAAACCCCTGCAGCCGCATGGCCTTTGGCTGTGCACAGCAAGGAGGTTGGAGACAGGGCCTGGTTGTGGCCAACCCACCAGAGGTAGCCAGCCCCACCTAAATGCACCAAACCCCACACTGCCCTTCATGCCTTTCGTCACGCCTGGCATAGGGTTAGGTTCAGGTCCTGTCTTGCAAGCTGGCCCTGCATCCAAATTCCCGCTGGAAGCCAACCCTACTCTGCTCACAGCCTGTGCCTGTGCATAGTGAGGGTTGACCACAGGGCTTGGACTGCCACCAGGCCCAGTGGCTAGACCCCCAGCAAGCTGACAACCCCACACTTCACAACAGCCTTTGGTGTGTACAGCATACAGTTAGCATTTGGGTACCAGGGACCCCATCCCCTGGGGCCAAAACATATCGGTTAAGGGAATGGGGCATGCAGCTTCCCCCCAACCCTTAATTGCCCTGAAGAACCCACCCCTAGGGCCAGTTCCGAAAAAAAGAGAAGGGGGCCATGTAGCCTCCCTCCTCCAGCCTTAAAAGGTCCCAGGGACCTTCTCCCAAGGACCGAACCAAATTAAACTGAGGACGAAGGCGTGCATCCTCCTCTCTGGATCTTAATAAACCCTGGTGGCTACATTCCTGGTGCCAAATACAATAAAAGATGTGAGGGGGCCACAGGGTCTCACTTCACAAACCTTTTCGGGCCCCAGAGACCCCTTCTGCCAGGCCAAAATCTAAGGTGAGGGGGTGTGCAGCCTGCCTTTCCGACCCTAATGAGGCCCATGGACCCTATTCACTGGGGATCAAGTATAATCAAAAAGGGGAGGGAGGTCACGTGGCCCTCCTACCGGTGCCTTCGTAGGTCTCGCCAACCCCATTCCTGGGATTGTTTTTTGTTTAAAGGGGAAGGAGGCTATACATCCTAATCAGGCTGCTGGGACCATATGCCCTGTGGTCAAAGCTAATTAAAAAGAGGAGGGGACATGCAGCCCTCCTCCCCAAGTCCCCTGGGACTATGCCTTACTAACACTTTCGCTGCCAGGCCTTTTCCCGCTCAGGTGCCAAGCCTTTTTTTGGCTAATTGGGGTAGTTTGCGCTTAGGCCCTCATAACTTTTTCTCCACATAAGCTATCCATGCCAAATTTGCGTCCTTTTTTTCCAACATCTGAGGAATTCTAGAGGTACCCAGACTTTGTGGGTTGCCCTGAAGGAGACCAAGAAATTAGCCAAAATACAGCGAAAAGTTTGCTTTTTTTCAAACAAATGGGGAAAAGGACTGCAGAAGGTTTGTGTTTTTTTCCCTGACAATGGCATCAACAAAGGGTTTATGGTGGTAAAATCACCATCTTCCCAGCTTTCAGGAACAGGCAGAGTTGAATTAGAAAACCCAATTTTTCAACACAATTTTGACATTTTACTGGGACATTCCCCATTTTTACAATTTTTTGTGCTTTCAGCCTCCTTCCAGTTAGTGACAGAAATGGGTGAGAAACCAATGCTGGGTCCCAGAAAGCTAAACATTTCTGAAAAGTAAACAAAATTCTGAATTCAGCAAGGGGTCATTGATGTAGATCCTACAAGAGTTTTCTACAGAAAATAACAGCTGAAATAAAAGAATATTGAAATTGAGGTGAAAAAAACCTGCCATTTTTCTCCACGTTTTACTCTGTACCTTTTTCCTGTGGTGTCAGATTTTTTAAAGCAATATACCATTATACTGCTGAACTCTTCTGGTTGCGGGGATATATAGGGCTTGTAGGTTTATCAAGAACCCTAGGTACCCAGAGCCAATAAATGAGCTGCACCTTGCAATGGGTTTTCATTCTATACCGGGTATACATCAATTCATTTGCTAAAATATAAAAAGTGAAAAATAGGTATCAAGAAAACCGTTGTATTTCCAAAATGGGCACAAGATAAGATGTTGAGAAGCAGTGGTTATTTGCACATCTCTGAATTCTGGGGTGCCCATACTACCATGTGAATTACAGGGCATTTCTCAAATAGACGTCTTTTTTACACACTGTCTTACATTTGGAAGGAAAAAATGTAGAGAAAGACAAGGGGCAATAGCACTTGTTTTGCTATTCTGTGTTCCCCCAAGTCTCCCGGTAAAAATGGACACATCACATTTTTACATTGAAATCTGACATGTTCTTTGGAAAGTGCCTAGCTGTAGATTTTGGCCTCTAGCTCAGCCAGAACCTAGGGAATCCTAGCAAACCTGCACATTTTTGAAAACTAGGCACCTAGGGGAATCCAAGATGGGGTGACTTGTGGGGCTCTGACCAGGTTCTGTTACCCAGAATCCTGTGCAAACCTCGAAATTTGGCCAAAAAACACCGTTTCCTCTCATTTCAGTGACAGAAAGTTCTGGGATCTAAGAGGAGACACAAGTTTCCTTCCATCCAGCATTCCCCCATGTCTCCCGATAAAAATGGTACCTCACTTGTGTGGGTAGGCCTAGCGCCCGCGAAAGGAAAGGTGAGAAGCAGGCAGTGGAACTTGTCCATGTACAAGAAAAGTGTGAATAAATGCAAACTCAACTAGCCAACGAAACAACAATCAGTTCCAAAATGAGGAGAGTTTTAGAAATTACTCCAACCAAGGCAAGCTTTGATATCTGTTCCCAGTAGACAAACCTACGTTAAAATGGTCCAGAGCAGGGGATTGCCTCAGTAAAAAGATGCGGAGCAGGGGATCACTTCAGTTATAAACTATCTCAGAGGTGATAGGAGCTACATATTCCAGACCTCTGTTGTCTAGAGTAGTGAATAGCTAGTTTTGGGTGAGTGACCCATTACTCTGCTTAAGGTTCTATTCAGACACTGAAGCCACTTCGATCTTGGTGAAGACCGATTTCTTACCACACATGATCACCGTATGTTTCTCAGGGTATAAAATCAATACTCGGGTCACATGATTCACTGGTTACTTCCTTAACTCCTACATTCTGTTCTGACTGCTGGCATGGGTGTGATATACAGGAACAATAGGAGTCTGGACCAACAGCTTGTGAGTTCCCCTTTTATAGCAGTTGCCTTCAGGACTATGTTGCTAACCTTGAGTCCTCAAACAAAATAGGATTGTGCTCCTGTTACAAATGGAATTGCAAGAGCCCCCTATTCTGAGCTGGGAAGCCCACATCATTCTAAAAAATCTCTCTTTAGAATCATGGGCTACCTCTTACAAGACAAATTCCTCAATTTTTGATAGTCTGGTTCACATCAGTCGGAGCAGTTATTGTCTTTAGATCCTTCTCCACATTGGTAATATGCTGGTTTACTTGACTTTGGTGAGATCATCTGATTGAGTCACTTCTTTCTTGGATATATATATATATATATATATATATATATATATATATATATATATATATATATTTTGTAGGAAGTTGGCTCTGTATGCACTATTTCAAAGTAGGGAATAGTATGCACAGAGTCCAAGGGTTCCCCTTAGAGGTAAGATAGTGGCAAGAAGAGATAATACTAATGCTCTATTTTGTGGTAGTGTGGTCGAGCAGTAGGCTTATCAAAGGAGTAGTGTTAAGCATTTGTTGTACATACACACAGGCAATAAATGAGGAACACACACTCAGAGACAATTCCAGGCCAATAGGTTTTTGTATAGAAAAATATATTTTCTTAGTTTATTTTAAGAACCACAGGTTCAAATTCTACATGTAATACTTTGAATGAAAGGTATTGCAGGTAAGTACTTTAGGAACTTTGAATAATCACAATAGCATATATACTTTTCAAATAAAACACATATAGCTATTTTAAAACTAGACACAGTGCAATTTTCACAGTTCCTAGGGGAGGTAAGTAATTGTTAGTTCTTGCAGGTAAGTAAACCACCTACGGGGTTCAAATTTGGGTCCAAGGTAGCCCTCCGTTGGGGGTTCAGAGCAACCCCCTAAGTTACCACCCTCAGCAGCACGGGGGCGGCCGAGTGCAGTGTGCAAACACACGTCGGGTTTTCAATAGGAATCAATGGGAGACCAAGGGGTCTCTTCAGCAATGCAGGCAGGCAAGGGGGGGCTCCTCGGGGTAGCCACCACCTGGGCAAGGGAGAGGGCCTCCTGGGGGTCACTCCTGCACTGGAGTTCCGATCCTTCAGGTCCTGGGGGCTGCGGGTGCAGAGTCTTTTCCAGGCGTCGGGATCTGGGAGTCAGGCAGTCGCGGTCAGGGGGCGCCTCGGGATTCCCTCTGCAGGCGTCGCTGTGGGGGCTCAGGGGGGGCAACTCTGCTACTCATGGTCTCGTAGTCGCCGGGGAGTCCTCCCTGAAGTGTTGTTTCTCCACAAGTCGAGCCGGGGGCGTCGGGTGCAGAGTTGCAAGTCTCACGCTTCTGGCGGGAAACGCAGTTGTCTTGAAGTTGCTTCTTTGGAAACAAAGTTGCAGTCTTTGGTGAACAGGGCCGCTGTTCTCTGGAGTTTCTTGGTCCTTCTAGAGCAGGGCAGTCCTCTGAGGCTTCAGAGGTCGCTGGTCCTGGGGAAAGCGTAGCTGGAGTAGTTTTCTTCCGAAGGGGGGAGACAGGCCGGTAGAGCTGGGGCCAAAGCAGTTGGTGTCTCCGTCTTCTCTGCAGGGTTTTTCAGCTCAGCAGTCCTCTTCTTCTTAGGTTGCAGGAATCTGAGTTCCTAGGTTCAGGGGAGCCCCTAAATACAGAATTTAGGGGTGTGTTTAGGTCAGGGAGGGCAGTAGCCAATGGCTACTAGCCCTGAGGGTGGCTACACCCTCTTTGTGCCTCCTCCCAAGGGGAGGGGGTCACATTCCTATCCCTATTGGGGGGATCCTTCATCTGCAAGATGGAGGATTCCTAAAAGTCAGAGTCACTTCAGCTCAGGTTGCCTTAGGGGCTGTCCTGACTGGTCAGTGACTCCTCCTTGTTTTTCTCATTATCTCCTCCGGCCTTGCCGCCAAAAGTGGGGCCGTGGCCGGAGGGGGCGGGCAACTCCACTAGCTGGAATGCCCTGTGGTGCTGGAACAAAGGGGGTGAGCCTTTGAGGCTCACCGCCAGGTGTTACAGCTCCTGCAAGGGGGAGGTGATAAGCATCTCCACCCAGTGCAGGCTTTGTTACTAGCCACAGAGTGACAAAGGCACTCTCCCCATGTGACCAGCAACATGTCTCGAGTGTCGCAGGCTGCTAAAACCAGTCAGCTTACACAGGTAGTTGGTTAAGGTTTCAGGGGGCACCTCTAAGGTGCCCTCTGGGGTGTATTTTACAATAAAATGTACACTGGCATCAGTGTGCATTTATTGTGCTGAGAAGTTTGATACCAAACTTCCCAGTTTTCAGTGTAGCCATTATGGTGCTGTGGAGTTCGTGTTTGACAGACTCCCAGACCATATACTCTTATGGCTACCCTGCACTTACAATGTCTAAGGTTTGGCTTAGACACTGTAGGGACACAGTGCTCATGCACTGGTGCCCTCACCTACGTATAGTGCACCCTGCCTTAGGGCTGTAAGGCCTGCTAGAGGGGTGACTTATCTATACTGCATAGGCAGTGTGAGGTTGGCATGGCACCCTGAGGGGAGTGCCATGTCGACTTACTCGTTTTGTTCTCATCAGCACACACCAGCTGGCAAGCAGTGTGTCTGTGCTGAGTGAGGGGTCCCCAGGGTGGCATAAGATATGCTGCAGCCCTTAGAGACCTTCCCTGGCATCAGGGCCCTTGGTACCAGGGGTACCAGTTACAAGGGACTTACCTGGATGCCAGGGTGTGCCAATTGTGTAATCAAAAGTACAGGTTAGGGAAAGAACACTGGTGCTGGGGCCTGGTTGGCAGGCCTCAGCACACTTTCAATTCAAAACATAGCATCAGCAAAGGCAAAAAGTCAGGGGGTAACCATGCCAAGGAGGCATTTCCTTATATATATATATATATATATATATATATATATATATATATATATATATATATATATTAATTTTTTGTTTGTTTTTTATATATATATATACGTGCGGTCATAAGCAGTGCATGACAGGGCGCACATTATAATTAACTATGCTAACTATAACCAGTGAATTTCTGTGTTTTTTTAGTTCAAAGTGTTAATGATGTCACTGACATATACACCTAACTATAAACTGTGGCTGCTCGGCCTAATCCGCCCCCCCCACCCCCCCTCCCCGCCTCCAGTGCTGAGCCCTTTTTTGGCTATTTGGGGTAGTTCGTGCTTAGGCCCCCATAACTTTTTGTCAATATAAATTATTCACACCAAATACGCGTCCTTTTTTCCAACATCCTGGGGATTCTAAAGGCACCCAGAGTATGTCGGTTCACATGGAGGAGACTGAGAAATTAACTACAATTTGATTTTTTGGGGAACAATGGGAACAAAGGGGGTTATTACAACTTTGGAGTAGGTGTTAATCCGTCCCAAAAGTGACGGTAAAGTGACAGATATACCACCAGCCGCATTACGAGTCCATTATATCCTATGGAACTCGTAATACGGCTGGTGGTATATCCGTCACTTTACCGTCACTTTTGGGACGGATTAACACCTCCTCCAAAGTTGTAATAACCCCCAAAGTGCTGTAGAAGAAAGCATCTGTCTTTTTCCCTGCAAATGGGATCTACATAGGGTTTGCGTGATAAAATCACCATCTTCCCAGTTTTCAGGAACAGACAGACTTGAATCAGAAAACCAAATTTTTCAACACAGTTTTGCCATGTTACTGGGACAAATCCCATTTTTACTATTTTTGGTGCTTTTAGCCTCCTTCCAGTTAGTGACAGAAATGGGTGTGAAATCAATAGTGGATCCCAGACAGCTAAACATTTCTGAGAAGTAGCTAAATTTCTGAATTCAGCAAGGGCTCATTTGTGTAGATTCTTTAAGATTTTTCTACTGAAAGTATCAGTTGATATAAAAAAAATATTGACATTTAGTTGGAAAAAACAGCCCTTTCTGACTAAGTTTTCTTCTGTAACTTTTTCCAGCTATGATAGATTTTTTAAAAGCAATATACCGTTATGTTTGCTGGACCCTCGTGGCTGCGGGATATATAGGTCTCGTGACTTCATCATGAAACCAAGCTACTCAGAGGCAATAAATGAGCTGTACCTTGCAATGAGTTTTGATTGTATACCAGGTTTACAGAAATTCATTTGGTAAAATATAAAGAGTGAAATATAGGTATGAAGGAAACCAATGTATTTCCAAAATGGGCACAAAATAAGGAGTTTAGAAACAGTGATTATTTGCACATCTCTGAATTCAGTGGTCCCCATACTAGCATGTGAAGTACAGGGCATTTAAAAAAATTACTCATTTCTTACACACTGCCTTACATTTGGAAGGCACAAATGTAGCGAAAGACAATTGGAAATAACACCTGTTCTTCTATTCTGTGTTCCCCCAAGTCTCCCGATACAAATGTGTGGATAGGCCTTGTGCCCGTGACAGGAAATGCCCCAAAACACAACATGGACACACCACATTTTTCTATTGAAAACCAAACCTATACATTTATGGAAAGTAGACACTTAGGGGAATCTAGGGTGACTTCTAGGGCTCTGACTGGGTTCTGTCACCCAGAATCCTTTGCGAACCTCATAATTGGGCTAAAAAAATACTCTTTCCACACATATCGGTGCTGCAAAGTTCTGGAATCTGAGAGAAGCCACAAACTTCCTTCCCCCCACAATTCCCTCAAGTCTTCCAATAAAAATGGTACCTCACTTGTGTGGGTAGGCCTGGTGCCCTCGACAGGAAATGCCCCAAAACACAACACATTTTTTGCAAAGTGCCTAGCTGTGGATTTTGACCTCTAGCTCAGCCAGCACCTAAGGAAACCTACCAAACCTATACATTTATGAAAAGTAGATATCTAGGGGAATCCAGGATGGGGTGACTTGTGGGGCTCTCACCAGGTTCTGTCACCCAGAACCCTTTGAAAACCTCAACATGTGGCTAAAAAACCATGTTTGCTGCACATTTCGGCAATAGAAAGTTCAGGAATCTGAGAGAAGCCACAGCAATCCCCCAAGTCTCATGATAAAAATGGTACCTCACTTTTGTGGGTAGGCCAAGTGCGCATGACAGGAATGGATCACACAACGGTCAATGTTAGTCCTTACTTGAGGGTAACAGTTGACCCAGGGGTGATCCATTCCTGATGCAGGCACTAGGTACAGGCACTCAAGTGGGGTAGTGTTTTTATCAGGACAGGTGGAGAAACACTGGGTGGTAGGAATTTTGTGGATCCCAGCATACTCCTGTAGTTTGTGTGACAGAAATGCAAGAAAAAATAGAGTTTTATTCAATATTTCACCTTTGCAGGGTATTCTGGGTAAGAAACCTTGGGGTAATCCACACAAGTCACACCTCTGTGGACCTCCCTGGGTGTCTAGTTTCTAGAAATGTCTGGATTTGATAGGTTTCTCTATATGGCTGCCGAGCCCAGGATCAAAAACGCAGGTGCCTACCTTACAAAACCAAGTTGTTTTGTGATAGATAATTTTGAAGTCTTCACAATACGATTTGGGCAGTGACTTTTGTGGCTGAACTAAATTGGGGAGCTCCCAAGAGACCATTCTCTCTGTGCTTGCCGCTGCATGCACCTGCTCTCCCAGTTGGGCTAACCCGCTATTGTCCAGCTGCACAGAGTCGGCTTGTGAAGGGTCAGCACGACTGTCCTCATCACCTCCCTCAAAATCACTGGAAGAGGAGTTGTCGGATTGGACTCCTTCGACTGAAACATCATTCTCAAAGTCTGCTCCATTGTCCTATCCCTCAGATGCTGTCTCAGAGACTACTGTCTCAGTCTCTGATCCTACGTCCGAGCTGTCCTCCATAACCCGAGTCATCCGAGACGCCATCTCCGCTACTAACTAAACTGTCCCTCTAAAACACCAGCCTACGTAGATGGTCACAAAATTGCTGGTGGGTGTGTGTGATGTGTGCAACAGTAAAGGTCAGTCACCTTAAATTCACTTTTTCCCTCAATCAGCACGTTCTCTCAAGACACTCAAAAAAAAAAAAGACACACTATTATTTCACCTTGTCACACACCCATCGTTACAGTCTTTAGCGCCTGTGGCACCCAGGCCGACTATCATTATTGGTGCTCCCATGACCTCCTCCTCGGATTCCCTCACTACCACCCAGCAAAAGTGCCCTTCATCTCTCCATAGCCCCCCTCGCACATACATTTCATTTGTATTATAGCGCAGGTAATGGCTGGCTTTAATAATCCACTCAGATATTCATATAAAATACAGATTTGAGCTTTGCAGCAGGCATATAAACCTTCTGTGCTACTGTATGAGATCAAAACTGCCACTAGACAAAGGTCTGATCCTTCTCCAGCAGAAACATAATCACAGGCGTTAGCTTGACTTTTTTATTGCTGCCTAAAAGCTACTGTTGAAACGCATCGGTTGGAGTATGTGCATCGCTTTCAAGATGCACGCTACGAGACAACTGGTGGCGACGTCACAGAGGGGCGGGTGGGGGGCCGGGGGAGACACAGAAGCTCTTCCGTGTCTCCAGAGGGAGTTTTGAATTAAAAAAAATCCACTGGTGTGACACACCAACGGATTTTTAAAACCCCTCCCTGGCATCGGCCACTGGTCGTGACCTGCACCAGGGAGGGTGTGCGTGCTTTGGCCAGTGGCCGAAGCACGCACCTATGGGGTTAACCTTTGTTTTTCTCAATGACTTTCTATGTTTTTTAAAAACAAAAACAGATCTTTTTATTACACCTAACTATAACTTTACATTGACCTTTGGTTATTTCAGTGAGTTTCTAGGCTTTTTTTTTTATGTAGAGGAATATATTATTACCATGTGTAAAGCCAAACCCCTGCAGCCGCATGGCCTTTGGCTGTGCACAGCAAGGAGGTTGGAGACAGGGCCTGGTTGTGGCCAACCCACCAGAGGTAGCCAGCCCCACCTAAATGCACCCAACCCCACACTGCCCTTCATGCCTTTCGTCACGCCTGGAATAGGGTTAGCTTCAGGTCCTGTCTTGCAAGCTGGCCCTGCATCCAAATTCCCGCTGGAAGCCAACCCTACTCTGCTCACAGCCTGTGCCTGTGCATAGTGAGGGTTACCACAGGGCTTGGGCTGCCACCAGGCCCAGTGGCCAGACCCCCAGCAAGCTGACAACCCCACACTTCACAACAGCCTTTGTTGTGTACAGCATACAGTTAGCATTTGGGCACCAGGGACCCCATCCCCTGGGGCCAAAACATATTGGTTAAGGGGATGGGGCATGCAGCTTCCCCCCAACCCTTAATTGCCCTGAAGAACCCACCCCTAGGGCCAGTTCCAAAAAAAAGAGAAGGGGGCCATGTAGCCTCCCTCCTCCAGCCTTAAAAGGTCCCAGGGACCTTCTCCCAAGGACCGAACCAAATTAAACTGAGGACGAAGGCGTGCATCCTCCTCTCTGGATCCTAATAAACCCTGGTGGCTACATTCCTGGTGCCAAATACAATAAAAGATGTGAGGGGGCCACAGGGTCTCACTCCACAAACCTTTTCGGGCCCCAGAGACCCCTTCTGCCAGGCCAAAATCTAAGGAGAGGGGGTGTGCAGCCTCCCTTTCCGACCCTAATGAGGCCCATGGACCCTATTCACTGGGGATCAAGTATAATCAAAAAGGTGAGGGAGGTCACGTGGCCCTCCTACCGGTGCCTTCGTAGGTCTCGCCAACCCCATTCCTGGGATTGTTTTTTGTTTAAAGGGGAAGGAGGCTATACATCCTAATCAGGCTGCTGAGACCATATCCCCTGTGGTCAAAGCTAATTAAAAAGAGGAGGGGACATGCAGCCCTCCTCCCCAAGTCCCCTGGGTCTATGCCTTACTAACCCCTTCGCTGCCAGGCCTTTTCCCCCTCAGGTGCCAAGCCTTTTTTTGGCAAATTGGGGTAGTTTGCGCTTAGGACCTCATAACTTTTTCTCCACATAAGCTACCCATGCCAAATTTGCGTCCTTTTTTTCCAACATCTGAGGAATTCTAGAGGTACCCAGACTTTGTGGGTTGCCCTGAAGGAGACCAAGAAATTAGCCAAAATACAGCAAAAAGTTCGCTTTTTTTCAAACAAATGGGGAAAAGGACTGCAGAAGGTTTGTGTTTTTTTCCCTGACAATGGCATCAACAAAGGGTTTATACAGAAAAGAGACGCCTTAGGCAAAGCACAATAGGGTAGTAAGGGTTTATGGTGGTAAAATCACCATCTTCCCAGCTTTCAGGAACAGGCAGAGTTGAATTAGAAAACCCAATTTTTCAACACAATTTTGACATTTTACTGGGACATTCCCCATTTTTACATTTTTTTGTGCTTTCAGCCTCCTTCCAGTTAGTGACAGAAATGGGTGAGAAACCAATGATGGGTCCCAGAAAGCTAAACATTTCTGAAAAGTAAACAAAATTCTGAATTCAGCAAGGGGTCATTGATGTAGATCCTACAAGAGTTTTCTACAGAAAATAACAGCTGAAATAAAAGAATATTGAAATTGAGGTGAAAAAAAACAGCCATTTTTCTCCACGTTTTACTCTGTACCTTTTTCCTGTGGTGTCAGATTTTTTAAAGCAATATACCGTTATACTGCTGAACTCTTCTGGTTGAGGGATATATAGGGCTTGTAGGTTCATCAAGAACCCTAGGTACCCAGAGCCAATAAATGAGCTGCACCTTGCAATGGGTTTTCATTCTATTCCGGGTATACAGCAATTAATTTGCTAAAATATAAAAAGTGAAAAATAGGTATCAAGAAAACCGTTGTATTTCCAAAATGGGCACAAGATAAGGTGTTGAGAAGCAGTGGTTATTTGCACATCTCTGAATTCTGGGGTGCCCATACTACCATGTGAATTACAGGGCATTTCTCAAATAGACGTCTTTTTTACACACTGTCTTACATTTGGAAGGAAAAAATGTAGAGAAAGACAAGGGGCAATAGCACTTGTTTTGCTATTCTGTGTTTCCCCAAGTCTCCCGGTAAAAATGGACACATCACATTTTTACATTGAAATCTGACATGTTCTTTGGAAAGTGCCTAGCTGTAGATTTTGGCCTATAGCTCAGCCAGCACCTAGGGAAACCTAGCAAACCTGCACATTTTTTAAAACTAGGCACCTAGGGGAATCCAAGATGGGGTGACTTGTGGGGCTCTGACCAGGTTCTGTTACCCAGAATCTTGTGCAAACCTCAAAATTTGGCCAAAAAACACTTTTTCCTCTCATTTCAGTGACAGAAAGTTCTGGGATCTAAGAGGAGACACAAGTTTCCTTCCATCCAGCGTTCCCCCATGTCTCCCGATAAACATGGTAGCTCACTTGTGTGGGTAGGCCTAGCGCCCGCTAAAGGAAATGCCCCAAAACACAACGTGAACACATTACATTTTCACAAAGAAAACTGAGCTGTTTTTTTACAAAGTGCCTAGCTGTGGATTTTGGCCTCTAGCTCAGCCGGCACCTGGGGAAACCTAGCAAACCTTCACATTTTTAAAAACTAGACATCTAGGGGAATCCGAGATGGGGTGACTTGCGGGGCTCTGACCATGTTCTGTTACCCAGAATCCTTTGCAAACCTCAAAATTTGGCCCAAAAAAACACTTTTTCTTCTCATTTCGGTGACAGAAAGTTCTGAAATCCGAGAGGAGCCACAAATTTCCTTCCACCCAGCGTTCCCCCAAGTCTCCCGATAAAAATGGCACCTCATTAGTGTGGGTAGGCCTAACGCACGCGAAAGGAAATGCCCCAAAACACAACGTGGACACATCACATTTTCACAAAGAAAACAGAGCTGTTTTTTACAAGGTGCCTAGCTGTGGATTTTGGCCTCTAGCTCAGCCGGCACCTGGGGAAACCTAGCAAACCTTCACATTTTTAAAAACTAGACATCTAGGGGAATCCGAGATGGGGTGACTTGCGGGGCTCTGACCATGTTCTGTTACCCAGAATCCTTTGCAAACCTCAAAATTTGGCCCAAAAAAACACTTTTTCTTCTCATTTCGGTGACAGAAAGTTCTGAAATCCGAGAGGAGCCACAAATTTCCTTCCACGCAGCGTTCAACCAAGTCTCCCGATAAAAATGGTACCTCATTAGTGTGGGTAGGCCTAACGCACGCGAAAGGAAATGCCCCAAAACACAACGTGGACACATCACATTTTCACAAAGAAAACAGAGCTGTTTTTTACAAGGTGCCTAGATTTTGGCCTCTAGCTCAGCCGGCACCTAGGGAAACCTAGCAAGCCTGCACATTTTTGAAAACTAGACACCTAGTGGAATCCAAGATGGGGTGACTTGTGGGGCTCTGACCAGATTCTGTTCCCCAGAATCCTTTGCAAACCTCAAAAAGTTGGCAAAAAAACACTTTTTCTTCACAGTTCGGTGACAGAAAGTTCTGGAATCTGAGAGGAGCCACAAATTTCCTTTCACCCAGCATTCCCCCAAGCCTCCAGATAAAAATGATACCTCACTTGTGTGGGTGGCCCAGGTGCCTGCAACAGAAAAATGCCAAAAACCTGTAGAGATTGAGGGGATAGCACATCGACTTGATGAGCACATTTATTTATTTTATACATCTTTTAGGCTGACTCTGCTTTGGGGACCCACACAAGTGAGGTATCATTTTACTTGGGAGACTGAGGGGAACGTTGGGTGGTAGGAAATTTGTGCAGCAGCGGTGATCCTACAAAGAAAAGTGAGGAAAATATGCTTTTTTAAGCAAATTTTGAGGTTTACAGAGGAGTCTGGGTAAGAAAATGTTGGGGGATCCAGGCAAGCCACACCTCCTTGGACTACTTGGGGTATCTATTTTTATAGCATTTATGGGTTTGGTAGGTTTCCCTAGATGAAGGCCGCACCCGGGACCAAAAACATAGGTGTCCCACACCCCCAAACACAGGTAGTTTTCCATTAGATCATTTTGATGTGTCCACCCACTTATGTGATGTTCCAAACACTAAAATTGTGAAAAGAAACGCACTTAGGGTATGTTAAAAAGACCCCTCACCCACTAACCAAGTTGTTGGCATGCTTCATCATCGGGGTCCCACCCGAGACACTTAGCGTGTCACAGGTGTGCTGCGACACCTGATTACAGCGGAGCAGGTTTTGTCATTTTTACCACACATACTGGTTGGATTTGGCACGAGGGTGAGTGATGCTTCAGTGGATCAAATTTTATTAACAAGAGATTTCACAAAAATGAAATGCACTGTTAATAACTGAAATTCCAAAAAACTGAACCAATGACTCACAGCTCCTGAGCTGTAAAGCCACAACAAGGCACCAACGATTTACATTCCATTCACACACCTTCCATACATTACATGCACAAGACCATTCATGCCGCCAGCCACGGGCCCAACACATTACAACACTCGCATCGACCTATAGCGCCACTCAAGGGCCCATCACTTTCATATGCTCACATGCCTGACACAGCAATCACACCAGCTGATGAGTGTGTTGACTGGCGCTTGGCTGGTACCGCCAGCCAAGCCCCACCCCACGCACACCGCCAGCCAAGCGCCACCCAACACACACCGCCAGCCAAGCGCCACCCAACTCACACCGCCAGCCAAGCGCCACCCCATGCACACCACCAGCCAAGCACCACCCCACTCACACCGCCAGCCAAGCACCACCCCACTCACACCGCCAGCCAAGCACCACCCCACGCACACCGCCAGCCAAACACCATCCCACGTGCACCGCCATCACTTTTTTTTGTTTTTAAACAACAAAGAAACCACTAATTATAAATAAGTACAAAACTACAAACACAAAAGCTCTAACTGAATACATGACAGTAATGCCAACCGTGAAACTGAACAGATAAAAATATAAAACAGCAGTTTACGCTCACGGAATTTCTCAATAATTCATCTGTGTGTGGTAGCTCCTGAAACAGCCACACACACACATCCCCCCAGGCTTTGAAGGAGAATCAGGGCAGTACATCCTAGTCTCCTTCCTGATACCTCTTCGAGCACAGACTCTACATCTCTTAGCAGGAAAGTTTTTTTGGGCCGTGGGAGGAATGTGCTCAGCAAAGTGATGATCTTTCAATCTAGCCACATCCTCAACCACTGCTTCTCTAGGAACCCTTGCCTGTTCCAGCACAAAAATGCTCGCTATGATAGACTCCTGAAATTTCACAAATGTCATCCCTGACTCTGGTGAACTATCCTTGAACACAACAAAAGCATTAAAAGTTGCCAAGTGGAACAGGTGAACCGCTAATTTCTTATACCAAACATAAGACTTACGAGCAGTGGTGTAAGGTTCCAACCTCTGATCTACTCTATCAACACCACCCATGTGCGCTTATTATAGTCTAAAATGCACACAGGTTTGCACACTTCAGCAACTTGACCACCCCAAACAGCCACATGTGAAGTACTCTCATCATGGATGGTAGTTAGTATGTACACATCCCTCCTGTCTACAAATTTCAGAGCAGCTCATCTTCCCGCAAGGCACTGCACTGTCCCTTTTCAGGTTTTTCACAGACAAGCTCTCTTGGATAACCTTTCTGATTAGAGCGGATTGTGCCACAAGCAACAGTGTCTGCTCTGAACAACTCCTTGAACAACTGAATTCCAGTGTAGAAGTTATCTACATATAAATGGTGACCTTTGTTAAACAGTCATCTACCAAGTTCCCACACAATTTTCTCACTAACTCCAAAAGGGGGTGGACAACCAGGGGGGTCAATACTGGAGCCCCTACCAGTGTAGACCCAGAAATTATAAACATATCCTGTACTACTTTCAGACAGCATATACATCTTAATTCCATACCGTGCCGTCTTGTTGAAATGTACTGCCTAAAAACCAAATGACCCCTGAACAGGACCAAAGACTCATCTACAGATATTTCTTTGCCTGGAACATAGGTCTCTGAAAAACGATCTACCAAATGATCAAGGACAGGTCTAATCTTAAAAAGACAGTCAAAATCAGGGTAATCTTGTGGCAAGGCTAAAGCATTACCTACAAAATGCAACATCCGAAGAAGAAGCTCATACCAGTTACGACTCATGATTGCAAGAAATATAGCAGTTGCCATCAAGGGACTAGTAGACCAATATGAAGACAAAGACAGTGATGGCTTCCTTATCAGACCCATCAAAAAAGTTAAACCCAAGAACTTTTTCAACTCTTCCAGATTTGTGGGAATCCACCGGCTGGCTCTAGAGTGTGGCCTAAGTCTGGCAGCGTTGTCCCTCAAATACTGATCTGCATAAAAATTAGTCTGCTCAACAATCTCTTCCAAAATATATTGTCCATAAACAACTAAAAAAAGTTGATGGGCAAAAAGTTTTCCGTATTAACTCGACACCCTGGGAAACCAGTAAAAGCAGGCAACTGTGACTGCTCCATGTTTGGGGCAACCCACGTGTCAGGTCTTCCAATGGGAAGCCTTACAGCTGCTGGCTGCTGCACCAATGGCATATCAGTGTTCTCCTCTAAAACAGGCCCTTCATCAGCATTTAGAGTGGCTTCATCATCGGATGATTCCTCTCTGACAGAAAATTCACTTCCAGCATCTTGCACTTCCTCCTCTGCCTCAGATACAGAGTCAGTCTCATAATCATGGTCAGACGGCGACTCAAAAAGCACACCAACAGCCTGCTGAGCGGTCATCCTACGGCTAGCCATGATCCTTCCTACAAAAATTAACTGGACAAATGCACCACCAACAACCAGCAATGTGTAAGAACAAAGAAACAAAGTGTAGCTTTATCACTAACAGTTATAAACTAAAAAACTATACCACTCACATGCCTTGCCTGAAAAAGCTTGACTCACCAGCAACTACTCTGCACAGCCACAGCAATCACCAATGACAGCCCACTAAAAAGAGAAAAAAAGAAAATTAGACATAAGACAACACAGTAATCATTGTGCCTAAATCTAAGGACAATTTCTCACACAATCTTGCATTCAGTACATCACCTACAAACATGTCATTCATGCATGGCAACAATACGTATTTGGAGTAAATTTATTTACTTACCTAAAACATGCAACTACGCATACCGCAGGACAACCACTGTCAAAGCTGCAACAAGCCACAGCAAATGAAGCAAAAGCTTTGAACTAGAACAAAAAGAAGAAATAAACTGTTATTATCATAAATGCAAATACTTCGCCAGTTGACAAACACCGCCCACCAACCATTTTAAAATTTTACCTCGTGTCTAGTCTTCTCTGCTTGGGGGCGGGTGGGCCTAAAAAAAGATAGGCCAATCTGCCCCCATGGGGGGCAGAAATGTCATAGAATATATTGCCCCCTTTGGGGGATGACCCTTGCCCGAGGGGCCACCCCCCACACAAAACACACACATGATCCCTGGCGCTAAGTGGATTCTGCCCCCCTTGGGGGCAGAGGGCCCTGAAAAAAAAATAGGCCGATCTGCCCCCAAGGGGGGCAGAACTGCCCAATAGTGCTTTATGCCCCTTTGGGGGCGACCCTTGCCCAAGGGAGCACCCCCCACCACAAAAAAAAACAGACAGAAAAAAGAAAAAATCCCTGACGTCTTCATGGTTTCTGCCTCCCACCCCCCTCTGGGGGCAGAAGGGCCTAAAAAAAATAGGCCAATCTGCCCCCAAGTGGGGCAGAAATGGCATAGATTATATTGCCCCCTTTGTGGGGCGACCCTTGCCCAAGGGGCCACCACCCACACAAAGCACACACACACATGATCCTTGGAGCTAAGTGGATTTTGCCCCCCTTTGGGGCAGATGGGTCTAAAACAAATAGGCCGATCTGCCACCAAGGGGGGCAGAACTGCCCAATAGTGCTTTTGGCCCCTTGGGGGTGACCCTTGCCCAAGGGGGCGCTGCCCAACACAAAATGAAAAACAAAATAAAGAAAAAAAAATCCCTGGCGTCTTCATGGTTTCAGGGCAGAAGGGCCTACAAAAAATGGCCGATCTGCCACCAAGGGGGGCAGAACTGCCCAGTAGTGCTTTTGGCCCCTTGGGGGTGACCTTTGTCCAAGGGGGCGCCCCCAACACAAAATTAAAAACAAAATAAAGAAAAATAAATCCCTGGTGTCTTCATGGTTTCGGGGCAGAAGGGCCTACAAAAAATAGGACAATCTTCCCCCAAGGGCGGCAGAAATGGCCTAGATTACTTTGCCCCCTTTGGGTGGTGACCCTTGCCCAAGGGGCTACCCCCCCCACACAAAGCACACACACACACACATGATTCCTGGCGCTAAGTGGATTCTGCCCCCCTTGGGGGCAGATGGGTCTAAAACAAATAGGCCAATCTGCCCCCAAGGGGGGCAGAACTGCCCAGTAGTGCTTTTGGCCCCTTGGGGGTGACCCTTGCCCAAGGGGGGGCCCCCAACACAAAAATAAAAACAAAATAAAGAAAAACATTCCCTGGCATCTTCATGGTTTCGGGGCAGAAGGGACTACAAAACGTAGGCCAATCTGCCCCCAAGTGGGGCAGAAATGGCCTATATTACATTGCCTCCTTTGGGGGGCGCCCCTTGCCCAAGGGGCCACCCCCCCACACAAAGCACACACACACATGATCCCTAGTGCTAAGTGGATTCTGCCCCCCTTGGAAGGGGAAGCGATTCCCCTTCCATCCCTGACCTTGGGGGCTGGCGGCCCTTGTGTGGTGCGCTAGTGCTTCTCCCGAGGGCTGGTAAATGGACGTAATGGTTACGTCCATGGAGCCTCACAGGTGCAGCCATGCACGTAACCTTTACGTCCATGGTGAGCAAAGGGTTTAAAAGGGGAGGGCCCAAGATGCCCCCTCCCGAGCCTTATTAGGCCCTGGGGGCCCCATCTCCTAGGGTCAAAGATAATATAAATTGGGAAGTGGCCACATGACCCCACCTCCTGGAGTCTTATTAGGCCATAGGGCACCCATCTCCTGGGCCTGTGTGCTTTTTTTAAAGCAGAGGGGGGCTGCGTGGCCACCCCCACTGAGTCTATTTTTGCCCTGAGGACTCCATCCCCCAGGCCCTGCATCATTTAAAGGTGGGTGCTCTGGTGCACACCCAGGGCACCCACTAAGCACACGTTGGGGGCAGCGGGCAGAGCCACAAGGCCTCCATGGCCCCAGGCTGCTCCCCACATGGTGCAGGACCCGGAATTGCTCCCACCCGGAGTGAGTAGCTACTTATGGTGCTCCCTCTAGACAGGAACAATATTTTGTTATTTTTCTTTGCCTCCTTTGGTGTGGGCTGGGGAACAGAGCTCAAATCTGCTCCCAGAGCTCAGGAGCATTTTTAAAGCTGTGTGTTTTCTTCTGTTTGGCAGAAGATTTGAGAATGCTCCTACCACATTGGAACAAACACATTTCCATACCTGCTGTAGTGGGGGTAGGGAAATGATTGTGTCCTGTGGGTGGGCTCCCCGGGACACAGCAAATGAGATAGCCCTTGGGCAACTAACTGTTCAGGGAAAGAGGCTGTGTGGCCCCCTCCGTTTAAAGTTAAGTTATGGCCCTAGGAGATGGGGCCCCTAGGTCCTTTATAAGGCTTGCAGAGGTGGGCCATGTGGCCACATCTCTTTAAAAAACTTTAGACCCCTGGGATGGGATCCACAGGGCAGAAAACAGCTCGGGTGGGTGTCCACATGCCCCTTTTAAAAATACATTGGGCCCTGGGAGATGGGGTCCTTGGGGCTGAAAACGGCTTGAGGAGGGATACCTTAATGCTCTGAACCACTGGAAATTTGGGACCCTGGGGCTCTGAGAGAGGGACTGCATGGCCCTTCCCCTTAAATACACCTGGGGCTCTAAATAAGCAGGGGATGGGACCCTGTTGACAATATTAAAGTGGTATTAGCCATTTTGTTTTTTTATCATTTGGCCCTGAGGGGTCTCTCTGTGTCCCCCATGAGGCCTAGGGGCCAGGGTATCCCTACCCTGCCTCTTTAAATCACTTTTTTTAAAATGTTAGGACAGTGGACTAAATCTCTGAGTCCTGTAGTGGCTGCCAGCAGCATTTATCTTATGTTACTGGCAGCCAATCAGAGTGCTCCCTCAGCCTAGAGTCTGATTCCCACGGGAGCAAGATGGCCCAAGGGAATAAAAGCTCCCTGGGCCAATCAGAATACTCTATTTTTAAATTGGCGGTCTTGCAAGACTCTTGCGAACCTCTCATGAATGCAACCATGCAGATATACAAATATATTCAGACCTTAATTTCTCAAACAGATTTTCACTAAATCACAAAAAGCACAATCTGCCGATCAAGATCTAGCTTCCTTTCCAAATTTGCTGTAATTCAGTTCAGCAGTTTTTGCTTTAGTAAATATACATATAGCTATAAATAAATATATGTTTTCAAGGTGTGTAGATGTGCAGTTAGTAGTACATCTATACTTTCCTCTATACATTTTCTTTCTCAATATTTTGGTTTCCAATATTTGTTTCACAATATTGTGGCTACTCGCTATTCCTCTTGCAATATTAGATACTGCAACCAATTGATGAGGCTGGTGAAGGTGGTGTGAGGGATTTCACAGCTTGGTAGTGAGATTACATCAGTCAGTGCAAACATTACTGTTGACCGCAGGGCATGGAGGTTTTATCAACCATGCAAAACGCTGTGCTTCATGTGATACCACATCCTAGGCTTTGCCTGGAACTGGCAGTCTTTATGGGACTGTGCATGGCAACAATTACCCTATAACGAGTGTGTGTGTTCAACCGGGCATAGACTAATAAATGAGCCTGTGACCTTGTTAAATAAAACATCACTATGTCACATTAGTGTTAACTCTGGCGTTATTCTATTGAGCTTATTCATCACCAAGGTATGAATAAATGACTTCCTCAGAAGTTGTCCTTCATAATCTGCCTCATCAGTGGCACATGCCTGACCACCACAACCGCATTGTTTCCAGAAAGAGAAAGGATTTACATTGCCTAATACATCAGCTTACAAGACTTGTGCTGATCAGGAAGTGGTAGGTTTTCATCATACATTATTACCAAATAGTTCAGGGGAAGTGGTTCTCAGAGAGGGTGGAGAAGAAGAAGGAAGTGAGGAGCTGCCTCAAAGAATGAGACTGGTACTGAGCTGGAGAGAGATCGGCAGGGAGCTACAAGAACCAGTGGCCTCAGTCCACACATTGCAGACACTCAGAGAAGGTGCTGCTGTTGAGATCAGGAGATGGAACTGAAGAAGAACCTGGACAGATAAGATGTGAAACCTCCCGGCTGACTGGAGAGACTTAGAGAGAAGAAACCACCTAAAAGACATCAGAGAAGGGGAGTGTACAGCTGTCTAAGACGGCACAGTGATGATTAAAACTGCCTGGGTGCTGCTCCTCTTCCCAGGAGTTTATTGGGCTGCTCAAGTTAGGATTGAAGATATACATGGATTCTTGGGAGGGACACTGATTGTACACTGTAAATATCCCCAAAATCTTGGAAGGCGCCAACATTACTGGTGCAAAACTACTAAGTCTCGCAGGTGTTCCTTCATTGTATGGAGTAGCGGATCACAGAAGGTGACAAAGGACAGATTTTCCATCAAAACCAATCGCAGTACTAACACAGTCACACTGACCATGACAGGTCTTCGAAAGGAAGACTCAGGACTGTACTTGTGTGGGACAGAGAAATCTGGTGCTCATGCAATGTATAGAATTACACTGACTTTTTCAACTTCTAACCCTAGCTTTGACCAGCCTACGACGATGTCCACCATAGGAATGGGTCGTCCATCATCCTCTTCTCCCTCAGTCATCACAGCATTGTGTTTTGCAAGAAGTTGTCCTGCTGAATTTGTCCTCACTGACCCTGCTGCAGATGTCAGTGAAGTCCCTGTAAGCTCTCCTGCTCCAAAAGTGCTTCTCCCTTCCCTAGTGGCTGCTGGTGTGTTTGCTTCACTTTTACTTGCTGCCGTAATTGTGTGGATTATGTTACGGAACAGAAGGAAATTAGAGGATGCTCCTAAGGATTTAGGCTT
This sequence comes from Pleurodeles waltl, assembly GCF_031143425.1. Lineage (NCBI taxonomy): Eukaryota > Metazoa > Chordata > Amphibia > Caudata > Salamandridae > Pleurodeles > Pleurodeles waltl. The sequence continues at coordinate 450,707,409 of NC_090443.1, forward strand.
TAGTTTAGCTAAAGGCTGTTCAGCGGCCATGATAAAAAACCCACTCTATCTCTCAGCAGAGGCACCAGCTTATTCAGAGATTGAACATGTTGCACCTCCTGTAATCCCTGACCACTGCTACGAGGAGATCTTTAGTTTGTATTCAGAAGCCAACGCTCCTACCAACTGCAGCATGGGGCAGATGCCAGTCACTGCATCCAGAGAAGAGCATGGACCATGCATCCCAGATGGAGATCCAGGGTACTCTTTACTAATGCCACCAATGGAAGGAAGGGGAACTCAGGTGGGCATGGGTACTAGTTTTGCCAATCTGCATCCACAGGGCATGATGGAGAACAAAATCTACACAAAAGTGGGGGCTCCGTCTGCCCGGAATTATACTCCACTTTAGTAGTTGCTTCAACAACTGTCATATCTAGTATTCTCCAACCCCTGCATTCAAAAGTCTGAACTGCCACCCACCTTACCGTGGGGTAGGAGCCCGTCTAGGCACTAAAAGAATTGATGATCCAGGCGGCAACTTTGAAGATTTCACATACTCAACAGTAATGACTTAGAGCAGCTTTGTTTTGTGAAAGTGTTGATGATAATCGTGACAACTTCTAACATTAATATCTGCAATTGAGATGCCTGGCTATCTGTATATCAGAAAAGCTTGTCAGAAAATAACTGTATAGCGCTTCTGACGTAGGAGGAATAATACAAAGTGTATTATTATCAATTACTCTGTCCCAGTTGATAGTATTCGAAGTGTATAAACTCCATGTACATCATGGTGGGACATCACTAAGCGTTTAATAAATATGTACATTTCTGCTTAAGAGCCTCCCCATGAGGTGCAGTACTATTCAAGTTAATAAATGTAACATGCACTTCTAATACAATAAATTTAAAAGTAGTGTTCGCTGTTATCAGCTCAGTGGGCCCTGCATTTCTTGCGCAAGAAGCATTTATCAAATGTTTTAGAATTTGGGCCGACAGAGTTGGGTGTTAAAAGAAAAGCCTCCAAGTTGTAAAGGTTTAATTCCTCCTTTCGTGCATTTTTTTCCAGTGAAGAGTCCATGGCCTCCACCAAAGGCATAGTAAGGCTGCAGATCTGATGGCAAGGCACGGAAGCTAAAATAATACATTAACTCTTTTATATACCAATAACAGCAGCAAAAATAAGCAATGTCGCATTAAAAGATCAAAGACCATTAAAACATCCAAACATTGGAACACTCTCTTTCGTTATACTTCTGGTTATTTAGCTAAAGTAAGTTTTTATTGTTTTGTTATAAACTCTATTTAAATTGCCATTTGAATTTGATTTCTTTGTGCTTATTGTTCGATGACTGGCAAATTTAAGAATTGGGGGGCTTGTGGTTACTCATTTTGTGTAAGTAAAACCTTATAGTGAAAGCGTTTTAATTTCTTTCAACATCTTTCCTCTCGATTGTGAATTTTAATTTCTATTTTTAATTTACATTGAGAATTCAATTATGCAGCATAAAGATTTTGGTAATTTTAATGTGTCTTTGAGTGTGACGAGTGGTTCCACATTCCCACTGTTGTGTACGCCCCTGCTAACGGTGTTTGCTCCTTATTGTGCAGCGCTAGTGGGTCAGCTCCAGAGTGCGCACGCTCCTTCTTATTTGGTACAAAATGTATTTTAAAATCTCGGGTGCTCACCCTTAGATAACAACTGTATTTCCTCTGATGAATCGGATCTAAACCTCTCGCAGGTTATCTTGCAAGAGAGGTAGTCCTAGTTTAAATAAACGTTTAAATGTTTTTTGTCTTGTCATATATCAGCCTTTATCTTCTGACAGGTTGCTGCTTAGTCTTTTAACATGTATATCTTGTTTCTTTTTCTGTAGGGTGCCAATTTTGTTGCAATACACAACAAAATGAAACACCTGTAAATGACCTTCACACGTTTCTCCAATTCAAATTTACTACTTTTCAACCATTTCTAAAAATACTTGGGGAATGTATCACTTTCCCCAAAATATTCCAGGACTGGAGTTGCAATAGTAAAAAACATGCTAAAATATTTGGTGGACAGTTGCACTTTCCCCAAATATTCTAGGACTGGAGTTAGAATAGTAAATTTTAACCTTCTAGTGTCCGCCATGCCCACTGCTGCCCTAAAGGCGCAGTTCAGAGAAAGAACCATGGGCCCTGATTTATACTCTTACACACAAATCTGCGTTAGCGCAGTTTTCTGTGTAAAAGTATAGCGCTGGCTAGCGCCATTCCTGGATGCCAGCCGGACGCCATATTTAAGGAATGGTGCTAGCCGGCAGTAATGCCCGGTTTGTGTCATTGTAAATAACACTAACCGGGTGGGGGAGGCGTAGGGAGAACCGGAGGTTGTGCGCCAAATAATGGCACTACACTGTTTAGAGGCAAAAACAATTCCTCTAGGCAGAGTAATGGCATTTCCTGGTGCACAACCCCCATGGACATGGCTCCTGTCTTAGTAAAGACAGGAGTCATGCCTGCCACCCCAATGGCCATGCCCCGGGGACAAATGTCCCCGGGGCATGGCCGCTGGGGCCAGTGCCATGCAGCGGGCCCCAAGTTAGGACCCCTGAGAGGGAATTAAAAAATATATATATATACTTACCGGGACCTACCTGGGATGGGTCCCCCTTCATGCATTGTCCCTCTGGTGTGGGTGGGGGTGGGCGTCCCTGGGGCCAGAAAGGGCACCTGTGGGCTCTTTCCATGGTCTCTGACCATGGAAGCATGCCCACAGGTCCCCTAACTCGTGCCCTAACCCAGGTGTCAAATAATGGTGCAAAGCCAGCTTTGCACCATTATTTGACCACTCCTCCCCTCGTGTGTGGTTTTAGCATGGGGGGATAAATACGACACTAAGGCCATAGAGTCATTTTTGCACGGAAACACCAACCTTGCATCTCATTGACGCAAGGTAGGTTTCCATGTCCAAAAAATGACTTTCACTCCATAACTTTGGCACTAGACGGGTCTAGTGCCAAAGTATAAATATGGAGTTAGTTTTGCACCGAATTTGCATTAAAAAAAGACGCAAATTCGTTTGAAAACAAGTATAAATATGCCCCATGAAGCGGCAAGAGATGAGACAATGGGCCTGTGTGGATGGGAGGGAACCTCCCTCTCCTCCTGGGGGATGTTTGGGATTGCTGCACAGATGAGTGACTTGCAAGTGATGTCAGTGGCCATGAGGCTGCTGCTTCTCTAGTCAGGAAGATCTGTGCATGTGCAGAGAAGTTACACTTTACCTATGTGCACAGTTACAAACTGAGACACCTGCAACGTTTTCTCCTAAGGAGGCAGGGACTTAGCCATGGGGGCATTTGAGGGCCAGGCCAGCCCATATTAATCTTGCCTCCCATCGAAATGACCCAGGAAGCTGGTGCAGTATTTATCGGAAACTCAGAGTGTAAAGGTGCGGATCAGGGGGGTGGGGGTTCTCCAGCACTCCCAAAATAGCATTGCTGGAGCTAATAAGGTGAGTACGCAATATAAATACCTTTAAATGTTTTTCATCTTGTCATATTTGCTGTCTGCATTCAAAGACAGAGGTCAAATGTCAGCCTTTCTCTTCTGACAGATTGGTGCTTATTCTTTTAACATGGATATCTTCTTTATTTTTCTTTCTGTGACTGCAGAGTGAGAGAGCTTTGTAAAGTTTGTAAAGTGTGTAAAGTTAACTATGTGACAATCTTACTGGGGTACAGAGAGCAGGAAAACAGTGTCAGATGCCAATTTTTAGTAATACACAACAAAATGTAAACACCTGTAAATGACCTGTGCTAGTATTTCAAAATAAATCTTCAGTTATCAAAGCACAAATGAAAGACATTTTGTTTCGCAATGCTGAAGTGTGATGGAAAAAAATAATTTAATATGATCAATACAAAGCTTGGTAATGCACAAATACTAAATATTGTATTGCATTGCAGCATTTGTATTGTGCTTACTACCCCCATGTGGGGGACTAGAGAGCTTACCTACATGAGTAGCAAGCCACAGCAAATAAGCAATGTGTTTGAAAAGGTTTTGCCTTTGTTTTGTGATCCTATGTGGGTAATGTTTCCATATAGTTTATAATGACCACTGAGGTTATCATGTTATATAAAGCAGCGCATAGCAGTATTGTGGATGATGAGTTGTGAGGGACAAAGATGCGCAGGATATTTGAACAGCTCAGCAGGTCACGTTATGGTATTTCTCATGATTGTACAGCCTGCCTCGCTGGTTGCTGCACTGGGTTGTCCAATCAGAAATGTTGTGTGTAGTTGTGGGCTGGAGCTGGCAAGGCAGGAGTGACAGAGAAGTGAAGAGTTGTGCTGGGATGGGCTGTGTTACTATTACTCCATATCTGAGTGTCCTTGTGGTAAATAAGTGGTCATAGTGTTACAGATATTTGGGACCTGCAGTGGTGTACTACCTTAATGTTCTCCTATTGACCAGCAGTGTGCAACAGATATCTTCAGTTATTCCATGCAGATTCATTTGGTGATGGCTGGGTTTATTGGCTGCACAGTACTGCTGATGGACAACTCTCATATCAGATACGACCTCTGTGAATGTAAGAGCGGTAAGGAGCAGTTGGCTGCTGACCCCTCAGTGTTATGGTATGAGTATAAGTGTGGGCCAGCCGAAATGTCATATATATATATATACATATATATATATAATTACATACCTATGTAATGCCCCAGAAAACCATAGGTCAACCCTCCTTAACTTACGTGCCCATCAAATGCAGTTGGGTTGTTTCTATCTGTGGAGTTTAGACTGAAGATTGAGCTTGAGGGTGTGACTGTGCAGGTTCTGTTGCCAGGAAGTAGGGTGGCGTAGTTGTTTTGGAAATAGCCATGCCATGTTTATTCCTTAAAAGATCAAGAGTTATAGGGACGCTAATGTTAGGTTTAGATTCAACACATACAAATCATAGAAATTCAATAGTTATTGTTATACTTATCTCATAAACTATAACTCGTGCCCTAAGGTCACTATAAATCATGCTCCAACCATGCACAGTTTTATCATCAATAATTTTATTGCAAATGTTGGAATTAAATTACCAATGATATCAAGAAGATGTCATGACTGATGTAATATATGGGATAATTACCAGTGCATGGTGAGGGCATGAGTTATGTATACCTTAGGGCACAAGTGGGTCTATGACCGGGTGTGGTAGTGGTTTGTTGTGTGTGTGAGTGGCTGTGTGTGTCTGTGAGTGGGTATGCGAGTCACTTTGTGGGTCTGTGAGTGGTGTGTGGTTGGCTGTATGGGTGTGAGTGCATGTCTGAGTAGCTGTGTTGGTCTGTGGCTGGGTGTGGTAGTGATTTTCTGGGTGTGTGAGTGTGTGTGTGGGTGTGTGAATGGGTGTGTGAGTGCTTGGCGTGGGTCTGTGGGAACGTGTTTTTTTTAGCTCTGGATCTGTTGCAGATTCACACCCATGGGAACTGTTTTCCAAATCAGAAAATGGCACCGCAAATTTCCTGTCAGGTTGAGGCCAGCTGATCATGACATTGCTGTTGGCATATGGATCCGCATTCAGCCATTCAGGCTGTAGTCGTGTCTAAAATTACTATGGGAAAATGCATGGGAAAAATGTGTTTTGGGACCACTCCTTTTTCTCGGTCCTCGCTTCACAAACCACCCCGAAACCTTCCAGACAGCAGCTGAATTGACTAGACACTTGTTTTGAAAATGTTGTACGATTCGTCAAACAGCGCCAAAGTTCTAAGCAAAACAAACAACATTTTTCCCATTGAAACTAGGGAAGCTAGGTCCTAACTATAACTATCTAGTCTTATAAAAAAAATGTAAAAACACAAGCGTGGTCTGCAGCTCTTGTTTCAAGGTGAGATGCCGGGTGGGCCAGGTCCCAGGGGCATACATTAAAATATGTTTTGAGGAGGGGTTGCATGCGACTTCTCCGTCCTATGGCGATGTAGGCCCGGGGGCTGCCACTGCCACGGAGCAGGCCAAATATAGATTTTATTAGAGGGGGGCATGTGGCCCCTCTCCCAAGGCCTTTAACAGCCCAGGGACTTCCTCCTCCCCTAGGCGTGGCCAAGAAATGGGAGGGAGGCAGTGCGGAGCCCCTCCTATGCCCAATAGGGCCCCAGGGACAACCCCATTCCTGGGGCCATGATTATAAAATAAAGGGGAGAGTGGCCACCCCTGCTGGGTCATATTCGACCCCGTCGACCACCACTTACCTGTGGCTTGGCCAATTTCTGAAAAGAGAGTGGGGCCATGTGGCCCCCTCCCAGGCCACTTTTGGCCCCAGGGACCACCACCTCCCTGGAGCTCAAAAAACAAAGGAGTCCAGCCCCCCCTTACTGGAGGCAATATTGGCCCTGGGGACTGCTATCACCCAGTACCGCCTTCTTATGTTCCGGGGTGCCCACCCTAGGGACAAAGTAGTTTGCTGTTCCTTAGAGTGAGCTATGACAGCTCCCACCAAGGGGAAGCAAACAGTAAGTGTGCTCCCAGTAAGCAGGAGCAGGAAAACTGCTCCCGCTCGCTGGAAGAGAACTTTGTTTTCTGTTTTCCTGCTTGCTGTCAAGCAGGCAGAAAAACAGATTAAACAATAGCTCCCGCATGCAGGGAGCAGCATTTCTTGCTGCTCCCTGCATGCAGGCGCAACAGGACAATGGGGGAATTGAGGGTCACCCGGCGGGGCACAAAAGTGCACACTTTATGCCCTAGGTGGGGCTCAGGCAACCAGTAACAAGTGGCCTGGCCCCTGGGAATGGGGTACCAGGGCCTAAATCAGCCCCTGGGGGGGCACATCGCCCACTTTCCTTCTAAAAAGTGGCCAAGACCTGGGGATTGGGTCCCCAGGGCCAAATTTGTCCTAGGGATTAGGGCTGTGTGGTCCCCTCCTTTTTCATTTTTAAGTTGGCCTGGCCACATGGGCTGGGGCTCCTGGGGCCAAACTCGGCCCAGAGATGGGGCCACGTGGCCCCCTCCCCTTTCATGAATTGGCTGGGTCCTGGGGGATGGAGTCCCTGGGGCTAAAATCAGCCCATTGAGGTGGGCGGTGGAGCACCCCTTCCCTTCCAATAATTGGCCAAGCCCCTGGGGGTTGGGTCCCCAGTGCCAAAATTGGCCTGCGAAGGGGGGCAGCATGGCCCACCTCTTATTTTAATTCTTTTGATTGGCCAGGCCCTGAGGGATGGGATCCCTGGAGCCAACTTTGGTCCAGGGAGGGTGTTAGACCTGACACACTGTGGTAGTGGCCCCACAAACTTGCATTTTGTAGGAGGCTTTGCTGATTCTCTTTGAGTGGCCTTAGGGCCCTGGATTACCTTCCACTGTAAGTACAGTGTGAAAGTGTGCGTGCCTTTCCTACATAGGTTAGGAAGTGGCGCCTATCACTTACACAATTAAGCTTGGCTCAGCTTGCCAGCATGTGTACATTTGCACAATGGTGTTTTCATATATATACTGAGGCTGGCACAGCTTACCAGTACATCTGCACTCGGGCCAGATGATCTGCATTCAGGGCAGATCATCTGCACTCGGGCCGGATCATCCGGACCACAGCCATAATCAGTGTAATCACATGTACCTGCACATAATCAAACCCACATGCAACCCAGATCCAAAAACTAGATAAAAGCAGCACACAAGCAAGGCTCTGTTTCTCTAAGAACCATACTGTGCCTGCTTCTGCTGCATACCCTGAAGCCATGCTGCCCACTAAGGGGGAAAAACTACACAGAGGAGGAGACCACCATGATCCTAAAATCCATTGTGGGGAACTACAAGAGACTGCATGGTCTCCAACCCTACAGCAACAGTTCCTCAAAGAAGGCAGCTGTATGGCAGCAGTTGGCCACGGAAGTCACTGCATTGGGGGAAGATATCCGGACCGTGAATGACATCAAGAAGAAGGGCCAGGATGAGAAGAGGAGGGTCAAGGAGAAGCACACCAGCATAGAAGTGGCCAGGGCTCTCCCAGGTACACAAAATGGAACCTACATCCAACTCACCCCACTTGAGAGACATGTCCTCTCCACCATAAACCCCCAGCTGCTCCATGGGCTGCCTGTTACTGATGACCGCAATGTGATGCCAGGTATTTTGCAATGTAGCTAACAATGACAACAAATGACTAATGTTTGTGATACTCATTAAATGTGACAATGAATGGTGTCCCAAATAAGTGCTATCTGCATGGTGACTCTGCCCCTCATGTGTCTCAGCTAGTTCATTACACTACAAGTACCAGAATTCTTTGTGATGGAAATTGAAATTTACAAAACAGTCACACTCATTTAATTTCATTCAATTTCACTGCTGCACAGGTCCCAGCACCATCTGTGAGGCAACATCATGGAGCACAACAACCTGTATCATCAGCACAAACTGGAATGTAAATAGGACTAAGGGAGGGCATTCTCTCATACACTGTTACCCGTTAATTCATAGTTAATGTACATGGAATCCATGAACTGTGTCAAGCCTGTGAAGTGAACTATGTATGCTTGTGTATCATGTTCCAACTACTATGTGAACTGAACCCACACATATCATTGTAGGCCCTGTGATGTTGTCCAGAAAGGTACAGCCTGCAGTGACCTCTGCAACATGTATGGGTGTGACTTCTGGTCAGGCACCACACACTGGACGGATGTCAGACACTGGTAAGGATACATAAAAATGGCTTCACAAAAAGATTTTGCTCCTAAACTGTGTTATAAATGTCAGCAGTATGTGGTGTCTGTCTAATGTCACTGTTGTCACTCATACCCATATGCTCATATATGGCTCATAACAGTATGCCACACACCAATAGGACATGTTGGTCAATGATACGTCATCCAAATAGGTATGTGTACATTACCTACCTAAGGGTTCATATGGGCCCTCACATAGGTTGATATTTGCGTGGGTCAGTGGTGGAGGTCTACATGTGACAAGTTGCAGTGATTCACCTCACGGGGTGTAAAGTGTTTGTAGCCTCCCAAGTATACATGGCTCTATCACTCTGGAGAACTGTCGCAAGTGTTCTCATTGTTCATGGAATGTCATTCAAGTGCAGAGTGAGGCAACACAGTGATTGGTCCACCCTTGACACACTCCATGCAGACCACTTCAAACCATGCAATGTGGCCTGCTATGGCCTCACAGTCATGATTTACTGGACTGTGAAGCTGTACTTGTACAAAGAGTGATCTCCGGGGCCTTGAGGGACTCATTCAGTTGTCCCCAAGTCCATCATGGAGAGGTGAAGTCTAAACCTGATCCTAATTTCCTGACATGAATACTTGCTGACAAGATGCCAGGAAACAACTGCTAAGTCATCTTGTTGGCGAGGGGTGTACAGATACCAGAAGGCTTGCATTTTAGGAGTGGGTGGCAAGTTGGGTGTAGAGGAGGGGAAGACTAGACATTTAGGCCCTCATTATGAGAATGGCGGTAAAAACCACCTACCGCCGCAACGACGGCTGCCAAAAGACCATTGCCGCGGCTAAAAGCCGTCCGCCCTAATATGACCACAGCCGGATTCCCGCCACAGGAATGGCGGGAATCCGGCTGTGGCCATACTGGCTTTGCACCAGCAGCGCCACACCAGTAGACCGCCACCAGCCGTATCATGACACATGATACGGCCTGGCAGTGTTCAGCTGGCGGGCGCTGCTGGCAGTAGCAGCACCCCGTCCCATCTCCTGCCGGAGGACCCCCTGCATCCAGGTTAGTCGGGTCTCCGACAGGGGAGGGGGATGGGGGTGTTGTGTGTGTGTGTGTGTGTGTGTGGGGGGGTTATGAATGTATGTGTGTGCATGAATGCGGGTGTGTTTTGAGAGTTGAATGCGTGTGTGCATGTGCGGATGTGTGAGTGCGTGTATGTTGTGAAATGTGAATGCGTGTCTGCATATATATTTGGAAGTGTGTGCGGATGTGTTTGTAATTGTATGTATGCATGCGTGTATGTATGTGTGAATGAGTGTGTTTATGCGTGTGTGTGTGTGTGTAAAAGGGCCGTGGAATTCCCTGTCATTGATAGTGCCTACCGCCATAGTTTTCTTGGAGTTACGATCACCACGAAAACCATGGCGGTAGGCAGGGTCATAATCCCGCAGGTGGCACAATAGCAGCTGCCGGGCTGGAGATGGATATCTCCAGCTGGCTGTTACCGCCGTGGCGGTCAGTGTGGCACATTGGCAGGTTAGCTTCAGCCAACCCGCTATTGTCATAATGTGGCGGTAAGTACCGCCAGCCTTTTGGCGGTACTTACTGCTACATTATCGCCAACTGCCAGGGTCGTAATGACCACCTTAGTGTTTGAACAGCACAGCGTGGCAGAGCAACAGCTGTTACCCTCATATCAGTCCTCCCAGTCACAGTAATAAGTATTGAGAAAGCCTAGCCTCCAGACAGAAACCATTATATAATCGTATTGTAAAATAAACCTAAATGTTTCTTTTGTTTCTATTCCATTAATACATCTCCCACCCTCCCATTAATCCTGCTTGTTCCTGCCTCACAACGGAACCACTGCATCTCAAGGCATAAAAGGTAAGGCTTACACTTAATGGTCCGCACTAGTGGGTGTTTCTGTGGGAGAGTTCTTACGTAAAGGCTTTTTCACTCTGGTGTGGTGACCGATTGGGTGCATACTCAAGAGTAGTCATGCATGGAGCTTTGGTCTTTAACTCACGAGATGAACAACTGCTTGCTAAGAAACTGTATAAAAAGAGGAACCACATCACTAGCACAGTTTTCTTAATAAAATGGAGCTGAGGATGGCAACCGAACAACACAATGCTACCTCCAGCAATGAGCAGCCAAAGGAGGAAGAGATTGTAATTGTTCAGGGGCAACAGTAAGTCTTCAAGCCACAACTATTGAGACTGTGAATGCAGCCATATCACACCAGCGGCAAAGTATCCAAAATTGAAGCAGGAGGATGAGGTAGATCAGGAAAAAGTACTAAGAGGAGTAGGAACAAGATTCCCATATCCAAAGTTTGTTGAAGCACATTCTATGCAAGTATATATCACGACATTCTTTCCACACAGCTGATTATCTTCCAATGGTGTAAAACATGATTTTAAAAGACGAAAGGATATAGACAATTCAAGTCTTTCATTTTCTGTCTCAGAGATATCAGTTGGAAAATGTTGAAGGGAATTTCCCTCGAGTGCTAAAAGTGAATTTGAGTCTTTCTAGTATGACACCACGTTTTTCTCAAACCCCAGAGGAGTTTTCTCTGCTGGATGCATTTGCTAGGAAGGCTCACTTAAGAGGGTTTACAAAGCATCTATTTTTTAAATATCTGACACATCTGTAGCTGATGCCACTCAGGCATTGCTAAAAAGGCTTTTAGATGTTGTTAGATTGTCTCCAGAAAAGCAAAGGTCCTGCCATAAATTTGTGGGATATGGAACTGTTAACACCGTTTTAATAAAATATATCCATTAGCAACTTCATCAGGGGATTCAGTTGCTGGAAGGACACTTTTATCAATGAAACTGTGAAAGCAGGGTTCATAGCAAAGATCTTTGATCGACTGTCTCCCATTTTTGGACGAAAAACTGTTTACTCCCCAGCTAAATGAACCACTACAGAAATCAACTGAGAAGAAAAAATACATTGCAACTTTTCCAAACTTCCACAACAAGAACCTCGTTTATCCAGAAATACCCACCTCATCTGCAGCCACAGAGATATCTCTGCCACAAGGTTCTCAACCTCAGTAGTAAGCCGCAAAGGCATGCCAATTACTGCTGGCAGGAGTAAGAATAAAATACCCTTTTGTTCAAAGGAAGTTGTTGAAAACAGACAAGTTGGTTCGCTCAAATGTAAATCATGGATTTGTAATTAAAATATGATAGAGCTTCGTAATAGAATTCAGTCAGCCTTCAGAAGAACCTTGCTATTTGTAGACCTCACTTCCAAGTCCACAGATAGGAGAGTAATGAGCAGGAATTAGGGCGTTTTTGCAACTAGGAGCGACAATTCCCGTTCCCAAATCTCAATGGAACCAAGGATTTAATTTATTCTTTTTCATGTACAGAAATTGGATGGCAAGTTTCGCCCTGTCTAGTTTTGGAAAACTTAAACAAATATGTCAAATAAATTGCCTTTAAAATGATTTCCTGGAAACAGTGACTTTCAATACACATTTGTCCATGTATGAACTTTACTAGATTTCTGTATTTTGCAACAGTAGAACAGCAACAAAAGAGCATCCTTTCCAAATCAAGGTACACTTTTGGGACCTAGCATCATCCCCAAAGATATTGCACACAGAGGTTGCCTTTTGCAGTTACAATGTGTTCAGGTTTTTCCAAACTTGGTTGATTGTCTCATTGTTGTCTCTTCTTTTTTAAAGGTTGAGTGTAGTGGGATGTTAGTGTGAAAACACCTTCATTCCTTGGGGTTTCTGCTGAATTTATAATAATCCCAGGTGTTTTCTACACAACAAAATAATTTAATTGGAGCCCTCTTCGCTACTTGGAGAGCTAAAGTATTCTTATGGATAGTAAGAGTGAATTTACAATCTAGCTGACCCATTTATTGAGTTGCCAACAAGCGAGAGTGCAGGATTGGTTAAGGATACAGTTGCTTGCTCAGCAGTACTTTCAAGGGCTCAACACCATTTAAAACCCTCGGTACAACACATTCTGAATACTGGTTGCCAGAGATACAGGGACATTATTCCAGTATCTCAAGACATAGTTCATGAGGTTCAGCTGGGGCTGCTGCTCAGGAAACCCCAGAGAGGTGTCCACATACACAATACTTTCTGTAGTCCTACCTGCTGATGCGAGTGAGTGGGGATTCAGTGCAATTCTAGAAGGGAGATAAATACAAGCAAGTTGATCCCACTCAAAAAAACTGCAGACTTCCAACTGGAAGGAGTTGATGACAATTTAGCGTGCTCTCCAAGCATTTGCAAAAAAGATAGTTAACAGATCAGTGCTAATAAAAACAGGCACAACATCTTTCACAAATTTGTCAGGGAGGAGCAAGATGTCAGTCTGTAGCCAGCCAGCCTTTGAGAGAAATCTGTTGTCCCTCAAGGCAATGTATATTCCAGGCTAGGACAATTATCTCACAGACAGTCTGAGCCGGAACATTCCATCATCTGTTATGTTTCATCTCAACCAAAGCTGATAGCTGATAGTGGATCACGTTTTGCTCAGCTATAATTAGACCTGTTTTCATCTCCATCCTCATTACTCCACTGTGAGTTATTGTGTCAGGGACGTAGGGGAAGGATGCATTAGGGCTACTGTGGCCACAAGAGTTTCTATACACCTTCCCCCAGTTCCCCTCCTACAGAGTGTGCTAAAGAGTATTGAGGTGAAGGGAGTGGTAGTGATTCTGTGAGCCTTTTGGCTACAAATACCGTAGTTTCTATCACTGATACAACTATCAGTAGATCAGCCATTCTTTCTTCGCCTTCACCCACCTCCTCCCCAGATCTGGTTCTGTGGATTTCTCAGCTAAGTCGACTCTGGCTGAAAAACATTCTATGAGGTTGACTTTGTTAATGCTTTATACTATATACAAGTGATCCTTCCAAATATTTTGGAGTTTTGTATAGTAGGTTTTTGTTTAATGAGAAGCTCTGTCCACTTTGACATCCTAGCGGAGGGCTATCAAAAGTTTTAGAGAGTGAGGTTTTATATATATATATATATATATATATGTAAATACATCTGAAATAGGCCTGTTAGCTATCAGCTTGTTAAAGTGTTTCAGATTAAGGAAACCTGTTACTTCTGCTTTCTCTGTTAGGATCTTTCTGGGATTTGTGAGTTTTATCAAAGGCAGCTTTTGAACCATTAGACCAAGCTCAAATTTCCACAAGAAGATTCGAGTGTTGGGAGCCTTATTAATATCCTATATTTATCTAAGATTCTTTCCAGTTGAGGTAGTGTTAGAACAGATCCAAAATTCAAGTCTCATTTTCACTCTTTGCAGGAACTATTATTACCAGTTTTTAGCCTCCACGAGACAGCGATTTTCTATCCTCATTAGATTAAACAAGGGCCTTGGTGATATATGTGGAGAGGTCATAAATCAAAATGTTTATTTGTTTCCTATGTCCCAGCAAACAAATGTAAAAAAATGTTCTGCTATTGCAGTAAGTAGTTGTAGGAGACGAGCAATTACCCTGGCATATGTTTCAGTATTGCAAGAACTGCTGGGAAGAATTTAAGACCATGGACATGGTCAACATGTTTCCTAATCTTTTTATTGTTATTTTTGGCATAAAACAAATTACAACTAAAAACCATTGCATCACATGTCCGAACATCTGTACCCTCCTCCCCTGCTTCTCGTCCTCCCCTGCTCTGTGTGATTCCCAACAATACCATGGTGCCACCAACATTCCGGTTGTCGGCTGTGAACGTGTCTGAGGTATCATATATATTGCCTCTATAGCTATTTCAGAGTTCCCATATTTTGTGCCATTTCCGGGGACAATCTCGGAGTTCATAGACAAACCTTTTGGCCAACATGAGCCAGTCCATGTCATGTTTTCAGCCATCTAGTTGTGGCAACTCTTCCTGTCCCCACAATTTGACAATTGTACGCTTTGCAACTGACAAACCCAATGTTATTCACATTCAGTTCGTATATTGTAATTCCATTCTCCCCACACATTCAGGAGACACCATTTCGCTATTGGGGCGTGGGAGGATCCACACACCTCATTCAAACATTCAATCACTGCTTCCCAAAAGATCTGTAGTTTGAGACAGTACCATATCATGTGATCAAAGGTGCCTATCTGTTTGCACCCCCTCCTTCAATTAACTGCTGTTGCCCTGCCCATTTTGAACTGCATGGTCGGGGTGTAATATGAGTGGTGCAGTATTTTTAATTGCACAAGGGGGAAGACTGATCTCGTGGCAACCTCTCGTTTGGAGGCCATGACCTCCACACATTCATCATTCTCAACTCCCCCTAGGTCATGCACCCAGCGTTCATGCAAGTGTGTTAAGGCATCAGGGGTGTTGTGGATTTTTTTATATTTTGACGACGTGGCCTTGAATGGCATGTGCTCGTCAAGTAGTCTGTCTTCGACTGCTGTGGATTCTGGGAGCTGTATGTCTCTAGGTATCAGTGACGGCAGTCTGTGCCAGACCTGTAGATATTGATATGTTTCTGTGGGATCAAGTTGGTATTCCTTTTGTAAGTCTGTAAAGGGCACAACTTCCCCTTGTGCCACAGATCACAGACCCTAAAGATACGTATTATATCCCATTTGTCAAAACTGAGGAGATTCCTCAGTCTTTCCAGTGTGGCAGTATCCCATAGGGATGTGACTTGCATGATTATCCCAGGGTTTGAGTGGCCATGTGCCAAATTTGGACCACGATTGCGGTTGGCCCCTGGAGTCTCAAATGCCTGGGAAGTACTTAGAGTGCCCCTAGGTAACTTCCTAGCTGCGGCAGCAGCTTATCTATTTGATAGGCCAGTTCAGCCGGGGGCCCGAGGGCCCAGCCGTTTATAGTGGATAGCTGTGCTGCCCAGTAATACTTGTGGATGTCAGGCAATGACACTCCACCATCATACTATTCCCTCGTGGTGCAATTCACCATGGGCCACCATTCCAAAATAGAGTTCCTATCTCACTCTCTATGGCCTTAAAGTATGATCTATGCAGGGGATAGAGTGTATTCTGTAAAATATGCAAGAAACAGGGTAAGGATGTCATTTTGAATAGGTCCGCCCTGCCCAGAAGTGTTAAAGGGAGGGAACTCCAATGCTGGACATCCTGTTTTAGCCCCCCCAAGGGGAGGCCCTAAATGTTTGTTGTGAAAGAGTGCTGGATTCCCTATTACATTAATCCCTAGGTAGTGGAATCCTTTGGTTACCAATTTCGCAGGGCAGTCTAGGTGGTCGCCCCTGTAGGACATATATTTTAGATTACCACTAGTTGATTGTATGCCCTGAGTAGTGTCCAAAAGTATGAAATATTTGCATTAATCTTTTCAGTGTGAGCTCTGGGTCTGTCATGTACAGCAAGATGTCATCTGCATACAGGGAGATTTTATCTTCCCATTGTTCAGTTCAGTGCAGACTTTGAACTAGGGGGTCTTGCCCTATCCAAGCCTCCAAGGGTTCCAGTGTAAGCACAAATATCAGTGGGGACAGCCCTGTTGTGTGCCACGTTGCAGACGGAAGATCTGTGATGTCCCTCCATTCACCCTCACTCGTACTAGTGGGTTGGTGTATAGCAGCCCTACCCATTTAATGAAGCCTGGGCCATTTAAACATATGTGTCCATTTGACAGAGTTGAATGTCATTCGGGCATAAAGGGAGAACACCATTGCCCTTTCTTGTATTTGGGGGGCCCTGCCCAGGACATTTAAGGTGGTGCTATGGTGGGGCATGAAGCCTGATTGATTCTGGTGGTCTAGGCCTGGAATTACCCTGATGAGGCAGGTGACCAGGACTTTGGCTAGGATCTTGGCCTCTACATTGAGGAGGGATATTGGTCTATAAGAGGCACAGTCCTCCGATGAGCTTCCCTGTTTTGGGATTGACTACTGTGGTGGCCAATTGTTGATCTTTGGGTAGGACTCCTAATTTTCGGCTCTCTATAAACAATCTCAGAAGATGCAGAGCCAATTTTTGGCTCAGCATTTAAAGAGTTCAACCGGTAGCCCATTGGGGCCAAACACCTCATCCAAAGGCAAGTCCCTCACTGCTGCCACTATTTCCTCCTCTGTGATCTCCTCCTCGAGGACAGCCCGGTCTGATTTCTGTAGTTCTGTGAGGAATTCTTGTGACTCTTCCACATGAGTAGTTACCTCAGCGGTATGTAGCAGGGCAATGTAGGCAGCAAATGGGTCGGCAATTTGTTGCCTCTCATGCACTCATTACCTTCGACCTGACTGGTCTGTCTTGTGCAGCCAGGCTAGCACTTTACTGGCTTTATCACTGACTTCATACATGCAATGTTGCATCGCTTTATGACTTAAGCAAGTGGCCTCAGTCACTACATCCCTATATTCATGTTGCATAATTTTGTGCCTGGATTCTTTGCTTGCACCCTGAATCAGGGCTGTCACGAGGGCCCGGAGCTCTGTTTCCAGAGTTTCTTTTTTGTGTCCCGATATTAAGGTGATCCCCTTTCCCCTAATGAGTGGCTTGAAGGTCTCCCACAGGGTCTGAGCCGAGTACACAGACAATTATTTCTCGGCAACGTAGTGTTTTGCAGCAGTTCGGAGCATTTTTTCATTATTCTTTGGTAGCTTAAGATACCGAGGGTTGAATGGGGAGGCATGTTGTGTAGTGTCTCTTCTAAATCCCATACTTACTCATATGGGAGAGTGGTCACCCACCAACTTTTGAGCATCTGTGAAAGATGCATATGTTGCGTAAACGTGGAAATATAATCGATATGGGACAGACTGCCATGCACTCCTGAGTGGAAGGTAAATTGTTGCTCAGGAGCATTGTAAGCCCACCACACGTCCCTTAACCCAATAGCTATAAGGAAGTCTGATAGGGGATGTTGAGGTACCATTGTCTGTCTGGGGTGTTGACTGTTGCACTTCTCACATACGGCCAATTTAAAGTCTCCGCTTATTATTAGTCTCCCATCTGGAAGGTTAAGGAGTAAGGCACCCAGCTCGGAGACAGTGGTATAATGTAGAAGCAGTGGGACATATACAGAACAGATATTGGTAACCTGTCCTTCCCAGCTCCCATTAAGTGCCACAAAACAACTGTGGGTATCCGGCCAAATCTGTTGGACAGTGACGGGGAGTAATTTCCTGAATAGAATCCCTAGCCCTCTTAATCCCATTGTGTATCCTGCATGGGCCACTAGCTTGTAACCCCATCTATCTAGTGCCTTGTCGGAGTTCCCCTTCAGATGGGTCTACTGCAGTAAGGCTACATCCAGTGCCCATCTTTTAAAGTATTGGAGCACGACTAAGTCATTGACGTTCCAAGACAGGAATATCAAAGACAGTGTATCACGGTTTGAGTTCATCATTGTGGTTGAGGGAGTCTGTGTTGCAGCCGCCGTGGTCTGATCAGCCATGTCATGGGGGTACAGAGGGAGGCCCCATAGCATCCATAGTGTAGTGCGATGAGAGTGCTCTAAGATCTAACTGTTCCTTCCAGTGGAGCCATCAACAATAAACATAACCCCCAGATCAACCCTCTACCTCCCTGTATAATGGGTTTGAAACTACCTGCGACCCCAACTGTACAGAGTGCCTTTCGCTCATTAACTAAACTAAACTGAAGAAAAGAGTGGCCACCACCAACACTACACCCACAAGCCTCCCCCTAAAGAAAAGGTTACATGTTACCAAATATCCTCTGGATTGTCCAGCATTGCAGTTCGCATCATGACGGTTCTTCCATGCAATGGGAAAGCTCCAAGGGTTGGGCGAGACTCCAGAGTCCCATGTGCAGCATAGAGGAAATGTTCATGGCATTGAGTGGATCAGCCCTCACCCTCAAACCAATTGTGGCATTGTTCATGGGCTGCCATGGAGTGGGGGTCATGCCACTGTTGCAATATATGTCCATTGGTTGTTTGTCAGTGTCTTTTCTGAGGTATGTAGGAAGTGGTTCACTGTGTGGACGTTGAGAGCGATGCTTCTGTTGGGGTCTCTGGATTTGTTGTTATCTCCCCAACCATTACCATGCTGCATTCGGTTTTTGTAAAGTGGCAGATTTTCCCCACTCTCAAGTGCAACAGGAACTGCATAGAACACTTCTGGGCACACTCCCAGAGGACTTGTTTTACTTCCATGAAACTGCAGCAAAGTCGTAGGACCCTGAGGGAGTAGTCTGGGAAAAATTATATTGTTGCGTTGTCAAGTTTAACAGGTGTGGCCCGGCTCACTGCCTGGAGAATGGCATCTTGGTCCCTATAGTTAAAGATTCAAGCAATTATTGTTCGTGAGGGCACTCCCGGTTTTGGAGGGGCACTCAGGACTCTCTGCACTCTTTCCACCACAAACTATTTGGAAAGTCCATGTGGTTGGAGCTTATTAAGGATGAGATCCTCGACAAAGAGGTCCACTGATGGGCCCTCAGCCTTCTCAGGTACTCCAACTAAGTGAATGTTATTACATCGTGAGCACCCCTCAAAGTCCTCCAGTTTCACACCCAGTGTCTCTGTGGTGGCAAAAAGATCTTTCACTTGTTTCTTTAGGGAGACTGTTTCAGCTTGCAAAGAAGCAAGGGAGTCTTCAGCTTCTTTCACCCACATACTCATATTGCATGGGTCGGCCCTTATTAGAGTTAGTTTGGTAGGAACTGTATCAATTTTGATTTCTACGGCCCCCGGACTCTCTCTGTCCCCACCATGATGTCCTTGAGGGTGAGCGTGTCCTCTTCCAGTGGCGGATGATCTGTCTTGCCCCCAGGGTTTTCCATGGCATGCTTGCCTGGCTCCCCGTGTGGGAGGGTATGTTTATCTAGTTTAGTCTGTTGCATTGTCTGAGGTCCTCGTCCTTCAGTCATGGCCTCTGGATCTGCAATGTACCGCCTGTGTGACATGGGGGGGGCTTGAAGGGGTATTCGCCATTGCCAGTGGTCTGATGGTTTTCCCCCAGGTCAGTGGTTAATTTGTACATAAAAAAGTGCTGGTGCCCAAAGCTCTCCTATGAAACTCTCAGCTACTGCAATTAAATGTGTGAGCACAGAATACTGAGGCAGTGTAACCCTAAAGCCACCTCGGGCCTCTTAAATCAATTTACAGCCACTACCTGCCCCTTTAGTTCACTCTTGCAGCTTTCTGCTTTCTCCCTTTGTGACTCTTTTCTGTTTTTCTCTTCCTCCTTCTTTCCCACTAGTGCCTTTTGCTTGCATTAAATGCCTGATGCAAAAAACAATACGTTCGATCCCCAAAAATAAGTGCAGGTGCCCCCCCACCAGCAACCACTGGCTCAAATTAAGCACTGCCCCAGGCACTCCACTACACGCTGGGGTAGATGTGATGAGGTACTTCAGTTCCAGTGGCAGGGAGGTTCCAGACTTAGGCAGATAGAGCGTTGTAGGAATGTTATGTAGGAATGTTCTATTTCTATGGTAATGCCATGATGTAAAGTGGAATGTAGGTGAATTGGAGTTCCAGAGGTTGGCAGTTGTGGAGTTGTCAGCCAGCTTGGAGTCACTGATGCTGAGCTTAATAACGAAGATTTATTTCACAGGCCAGTGTGAATTACTACATAAATTGGCAACAAATGGCTGTACAAGGGACAGAGATTGGTGACTTCCACCCCCAAAAAGGACTTATTTGGACATTACGTAAAGTTTGACAGTAAGTGACTGAAGATTTATTAAGGATTTGAGTGTCCAAAAAAAAAGAAAGGAGCAGCAATCATTTGGAAATGCTATATGTATGTACGAGTTGAACGTGGGATTATAAACATTTGAAGCAAAAATTATCTTAACTTTTGCCTCGTGCCACCTTTATTGAACGGTCGAGTGAGCGACGTGCGCTGGACTGGACACGTGCTGGATGTGCTGTGCTGATGAAAGTATCTCTTGCACCGTCACCGTTGATGCATGTTCCAATTTTCATTTTGATAATGGCCCAAGTCTGTCTCGTGCTACACACGCTACACTTGTGCTGCTAAAAACGGGCTAAACAACATGCTAGACGTCTTATGAAAAGATATAATTAACTTAATTTATTTAACTCAAGGATCCTACTGACTACGTTATGCAGTGCTTTTGCTCCTCCATGATGGAATGTATTGTTTCCCTCATCAGACGAAGAAACGATTAGAGGAAGGATTCAGTAAAGACTGAGAAAGGACTGTAGGAGTGGAAATAGTGGAAATAAAAGAAAGACTGCAATAATTACAAAATAATCGACAAGATTATAAACAAAAGGAGTTTATTGTTTAAAATGTTTATTTTCTTTTGATGTATTGGTTAATTGTTTTATTTAGTTATTTTAGAATTACTTTACAGGATGGCTGAACAAAGCATTATGGCTCTGCCCACTTTGCTGCCTACACCTGGACAGCCCACTATCCCTTGGAAAAGATAGAAGTTACATATATTCTGGCAATGGATGGAGACAAATATGGACTGATAAGGAAACAGGCAATTCTTTTACATCATCTAGGGGCAGAAGGAAGAAGGATTTATGACAATCTTCCGGAAATATCGTTAGGAACTGGAGATGCTCATGCTGCAAATGTGTTTGAAATGTCCTTAATGATGCTTGATGAACGTTTCACTCCTAAAGTAAATATAGTTTTTGAGAGACATAAGTTTTTTTCACGTGTTCAAGGAGAGGATGAAGACATTCTGACATATGTAGCAGAATTGAGAGAGTTAGCTGTTTCTTGCCAGTTCCAGGATTTGACAGACAGTCTGATCAAGGATCAGATTGTACGCTGTACAAACAATAAACGGGTGAAGAAAAACTTGTTGGCGAAATACTTAAACTTAGATGATACTGCCCAAATTGCAAGGAGTATGGAAGATGCTGCAATATGGACTAAGGAAATGGACAATGGCAAAAAAGAAGTTAAAGAATTGAAAGAAAATGGAGTAAACGAAGTGAAAGGAGTAGATAGAAAAAAGCAAATTAGAAGGGGTGAAATTAAGAATGGCCCAAAATCTGGCATAACTAATACTGAAGGATACATAGCAACTAAGGTATTAGGGAGCGAAAGAAGGAACATGGGCTCTCATTACAACATTGGCGGTAAATCCCGCTTACCGGCGTGCAGAAGACTGCCAACACACCAGCGGCAGCCACGGAATTCTGCCACAGCTATTACGACCCACAGCTCGAATTTAGAAACCCACACAAGTCCGCCACACCAAAGGTCAGTGATAAACTGGCGATAACTAAACCTCCACCGTCACGCCAACAGGAATACGCCCACACTATCACGACCCATGAATCCACGCGGCAGTCTTTCAACAGTGGTAAACCATTGGCGGTACACACCGCCGCGCTCAAAATACACACACATATACAAAACACAACCACATTGGACAATTCCAAATACACACACCTGATACACATACACACACCACTCCCACACACCCAATACAATATAAAACACCCACCCACATCACCCACAAACCCTTACTACCTAAAATATTGACGAAGGCCAGAGAGACAGCACAGCAAAGACAACACCACCATACAGAGGCACACAAAACCATCACACATACACACACAAAACACCACACACCCCTAAACATCACCCCACACATCAGAACACACACCACCTCACACATCACCCACACCATGGCACCGCAAAGACACCCCAGGTTTTCTGAGGAGTAGCTCAGGGTCATGGTGGAGGAAATCCTCCAGGTAGAGCCAGAGCTATTCGGATCACACGTGCAGCACACCACCATTGCAAGGAAGATGGAGCTACGGCGCAGAATCGTGGACAGGGTCAACGCGGTGGGACAGCACCCAAGAACACGGGATGACATCAGGAAGAGGTGGAACGACCTACGGGGGAAGGTGTGTTCTGTGGTCTCAAGACACCACATCGCGGTTCAGCGGACTGGCGGCGGACCCCACCTACTCCTCCACAATTATCAACATGGGAGGAGCAGGTCTTGGCTATACTGCATCCTGAGGGCCTCGCAGGAGTAGCTGGAGGAATGGACTCTGGTAAGTGAAATCTTAACTATTAAATCCCTCACCCTACCTGCATGCTAACATATACCCCCACCCTCACCCCCATCACTCCAACTCCTCACATATGTCCCACTATCACAAACCACACATCCCAACACCAAGCCCTGCATGCAACAACAAAGCATGGACACCCATCACCAATGCATGTCCACTACACATACCCACACAGACCCCTAAACAATTAGCACACAAGGTCCTACACAGGAATGCAAGCACTGGGGTACAGGGTCAACCACCCATTGCCCACCATGGCACACGCAGATACTAAAACTATGCCTTTACAACCCTGCTGGACCCCTACCCATCGTCACCGGACAGGAGGTTCCAGACATGTCCACTCCCCCCACAGAAGAGGCCCACAGTGATGACAGCAGCTCTGTCCAACTGGATCCAGATGACCAGACCGGCCCATCTGGGACCTCGGGACAGTCGGTTCCCCTCACACTGGCACAAGCCACAACAGAGCCTCCCCCTCTGGAAACACCAGCACAGCACCCACCCAGCGGGCCCATACCTCTGTCCCCAGGACATGTCAAGCAGCAGTGTGTCCACCACTACAGGGAACCCAGGCTAACCCCCCACCCCAAGAACAGCAGGGAGCTGGGGGCAGTGGCAGTGGGCACACAGTTCAGTGTACAGAGGCCCAGGAACACAGGGGAACTGGAAGGGCTGATGTGTGACAGGGGGAGGACAGGCCCAGGGAACCCACTCTCCACGAGGCCCTCTCCAACACCATGGGAGCCTTCCACCATTCCCAGAGACAATGGCAACGGTACTGGCCAAGTTTCAGGAGACCCAGCGGCTGCAGGAGGAACAGTATTTGGGGTTCAGGGAGGAACTCAAGTCCATCAATACCACCCTGGGCACCATTGTAGGGGTGCTGAAGGAACTTGTGAACACCAGGAGAAACACTGTGGCACAACAAGGGGCCCCAGACACTAGCCAGGACGATTAACTGCCCACCACCTCTGCCGGCGCTAGTGGACAGGAGGTACCCCAACAGGACCACAACACCAGCACCCCACCCCCTGCAGATGGAGAACCACCCCGCAAGTGGTCCCTGAGATCCAGGACAAAGACTGAGAACAATGCCAAGACCCCCGCCAAGAAATGACACCACCCTGATTGTCATCGTTCTGTCCCACTTTATCACCCTGTCCATCCATCAACTGCCCCAGATCCACTTCTTATGCTCCTTTGGACAATGCACCTGTGAAACAAATAGACTGGACTCTGCCATGGACATTCCTCCACCATCACCCATGACCATTTTACAACCCCCTCCACTATTTAGCACTTAAATAAACACCCTTAAATCACAAAACTATCTGGAGTCAGTCTGTGCTTTCACAAATGTGTATTTGCAGTAACTGAGGAAAATAGCAGTATTCATTGTATTGTCAACATACCTATGTCACACAGCTCTAGTCCATGAGGAAAAATAGCAGAGGTCACACAGTGGGACCCACATCTGTGAAATGGAAAGGGAAAGTGACAAATCAGGGTCCATACACTGGGTGAAAGTGACAGACAGATGAGAGGTAGAACAAGTGTATCAGATATAGCAGGCAGTGATGTCTTCTTACCTGTGTCTCACTGGAAGTATTGATGAATCACAGTGTTTCTGTTGGCGATATCCTCTTCTTCTGCTCTCTCTTCTTCATTGTCCACAGGCTCCACAGCTGCCACAACACCTCCTTCAGGACCATCCTCCTGCAGAAAAGGCACCAAGTTGTGCAGCATACAGCAGGCCACGATGATCTGGCACACCTTCTTTGGTGAGTAGAATAGGGAACCACCCGTCATATGGAGGCACCTAAACCTGGCTTTCAGGAGGCCGAAGGTCCCCTCTATAACCCTCCTAGTTCGCCCATGTGCCTCATTTTAGCGTTCCTCTGCCCTTGTCCTGGGATTCCTCACTCGTGTCAGTAGCCATGACAGGTCGGGGTACCCAGAGTCACCTGCAAATGTCGAGGGACAACTGTTAGACACACACTAACCCTTAGGGACAACCCCAGACCCAGACAAATATTCACACTGTGTAGGGTCCATGTACTCACCTAATAGCCGCAAACGGTGCCTCTGGAGTTGCCCCATCACATAAGGGATGCTGCTATTCCTCAGAATGTAAGCGTCATGCACTGAGTCAGGAAACTTGGCATTCACATGGGAGATGTACTGGTTGGCCAAACACACCATCTGCACATTCATTGAATGGTAACTCTTCCGGTTTCTGTACACCTGTTCACTCCTGTGGGGGGGATGAAGGCCACATGTGTCCCATCAATGGCACCTATGATGTTGGGGATATGTCCCAAAGCATAGAAGTCACCTTTCACTGTAGGCAAATCCTCCACCTGAGGGAACACAATGTAGCTGCGCATGTGCTTCAGCAGGGCAGACAACACTCTGGACAACACGTTGGAGAACATAGGCTGGGACTTCCCTGATGCTATGGCCACTGTCGTCTGAAAAGACCCACTTGCCAGGAAATGGAGTACTGACAGCACCTGCACTAGAGGGGGGATACCTGTGGAATGGCAGATAGCTGACATCAGGTCTGCCTCCAACTGGGCACACAGTTCATGGATTGTGGCACGGTCCAGTCTGTAGGTGGCAATTACATGTCGCTCTTCCATTGTTGACAGGTCCACCAGCGGTCTGTACACCGGAGGATGCCGCCATCTCCTCATCTGCCCCAGCGGACGTGCTCAATGGAGGAGAACAGCGAGCAGAGGGTCAGCCAACACTGAGGTACGAAAACACAACTTTATTGCATACATTTTTCAATCCGCTGTGTGCCTATCTTATTGTGTATGAAAGGCCTAGATATGTGTGACGCATTTAAAAATAATGCCATGTGGCCCCCTGAAATGGCGGCTGCCTGACCTGTAAGGTGGGACAATGGGATATGAGGTAACTGTGCTGACGTTGTACACCGTTGCGGTAGGCGGTCGAAGACCGCAGCGCAATCCTGCATTGGTTAACAGTGGGCCCTATGGGTCCCAGGATCCAATGACGATGTACGCAGGCGGTCACGGTACACACCGCTGCGGACGTGACCGCCATTTTCTATCACTTGATACCTGATCTTCGACAGGAGAGGACCTACAATGCAAGTGCTGCTGTGACCTCAGTCTGGAAGCGACAATGGCTCATGTGTCTGGGGAAAGGGCCCATGCCTTCACCACGGAGGATTTGGAGAAACTAGTGGATGGGGTCCTCCCCCAGTACACGCTACTCTACGGTCCTCCAGACAAACAGGTAAGTACACTGTGAGCATGCTGTATGGCCAATGCCTGTGTGGAGTGGTGTGGATGTGAGATACGGGGGGAGAATGAGGTGTGCATGAAACGACGGTGAGTGTATGTGCATCATGGCAAGGGTAGGAACACAGGCCTATGACTGTGACGGTCCGGACGTTTATATCTTCTCCTTTTCCCCTGTACTATTCCTGTAGGTCAGCGCCAACCAGAAGAAGGATATTTGGCGTGCCATCGCCAAGGAAGTCCGGACCCTGGGGGTCCACCACAGATTGAGCACCCACTGCCAGAAAAGATGGGAGGACATTTGCCGCTGGAGCAAGAAGACGGCGGAGGCACCGCTGGGGATGGCCTCCCAACGTGGGACGATGCCTGTCACACCATGACCCCCCTGATGTTCCGGATCCTGGCGGTGGCATACCCGGAGTTGGATGGGCGCTTGAGAGCATCACAGCAGCCACAAGGGGATGACTGCACTCTGAATCAGAGTGCACTGGAGGTGTCTTGGTGGGGGAGCTGGGCAGTGGGTGCCCCTACGCCAGGGCAAGTTTTGTGGGCAAGGCCCCTTCGTATGGCAGACCATGTGGCACCCCACCAGTGTTAAGAGCCAACTACACCTAGTCAGGCTCATGTGACTTCCATATGTGCAGCAATCGGGCATAGGCCTTGCACCCCATGGCCCTGTGATTAATTAGGGAACTCTAAGTGTGTGGCGTAGTGCAGAGGGCTGCTATGTCTGTAGTGTCCACCAACGGTAGCGGTATTGCATGCACTGAACATGTCTTTCTTCTGTCTCCCCCCCTTTTTGTGGTCTCCCTGTTCTTGTGTGCATTAGCATCATCAGGGGGAGGAGCTGTGCCACCGGAGCAGGAGGGAGCTGCATCCCACATGGCACTGGAGGGCGAGACTACGAACTACGAATTCGCCAGTGGGACGGAGGGCGAGGGGAGCTCCACATTGGGGACAGGGGCTGAGACCAGCGACACGGTCTCCTCCTCTGATAGGAGCTCCCTTGCGGTGGCGGGCCCCTCTGTGCCCCCGCATCTACAGGTACAGCCACCACCCCCCTACCAGCACCGCCCTCATAGCAGCCTCTCAGCGTGTGCCCCATGGCCGCTCACCCAGGAGGGTGGGCATCTCCTTTGCCCCAGGCACCTCAGCCCCTGCCCCTGTCAGCCCTGCTGCCCTCAGTGAGAAGGCCATTGACCTCCTTAGATCCCTCACTGTTGGGCAGTCTACCATTCTGAATGCCATCCAGGGTGTAGAGAGGCAGTTGCAACAGACAAATGCATTCCTGGAGGGCATTCATTCTGGTCAGGCAGCCCAACATCCAGCTTTTCAGACTCTGGCCTCAGCACTGATGGCAGCCATTGTCCCTGTGTCCAGCCTCCCCCCTCCAACTTCCTCCACACAGACCCAATCCCCAGTACCTCAGCCTATCCCAAGCACACCATCAGACCAGCATGCACACACCTCAACACACAAGGGTAGCTCTGGCAAACATAAGCACCACACATCCCACAGGCACTCACACAAGCATCATACCCATGCACACATACCAACATCCACTACCTCCACTGTGTCCCCCTCTTCCTCGTCTCCCTACTCCCTCCCTGTCACGTCTCCACTCACACCTGCATGCATTACATCTTCAGCCACTACCTCCATCACCAGCACGTCCATCACCACGCACCGCTCACGTGCACTCACCACCCCCACTACCATTCACACAGCCCCTGTGTCCTCTCCCAGTGCATCTGTGAGCCCACCTCCCAAAGTACACAAACGTAGTCACACACCCACCCAACAGCCATCCACCTCACGACAGCCTCCAGCCCATGCACCTTCCCCCAAAGTCAGCAAACGTACACCTCCTACAACCACTACCTCTTCCTCCACTCCCAAACCCCCTCCATCTACCCGTCCCAGTGTGTCTAAAAAACTTTTCCTCTTAAATATTGACCTCTTCCCTGCACCTCCCCCATCCCTTCCGTCCCCTAGGGCACACCTTTCTAGGTCCTAACCCAGCACCTCAGCCACCACATCACCGGGAACAGTGGTGCCAGCAGTAACCGGCTTCTGGAGTGCGCCAAGCAGCAGGGCAGCCAGTGTGCCAAGGACCCAGGCCACGGAGAGTCCCCCACCTCAGAAACATAAGAAGTTGGCCACAGCCCGGAGGGAGAAGGGCAAAACACCTGCCACCAAGGGCTCTCCCAGAACTACAGTTGGGAGTGGCAAGACAGCTGCGCCACCATCCAAGGTGGGGAAGGGGCAGAGAAAGAAAAGGAAGTCACCGCCAACCTGCACGGCGGGCAAGACCGCCACCAGCACCGCTTCCCAGGACACCACCGCCACCAGCATCATTGCAAGGACAGCACCGCCACCAGCACCGCTTCCCAGGACACCGCCACCACCAGCTCCACTGCCCAGGACACCGCCACAACCAGCACCGCTGGCAAGGACACCGCGCAACCAGCACCGCTGCCAAGGACACCGCCGCAACCAGCACCACTGCCAAGGACACCGCTGCAACCAGCACCGCTACCAAGGACACCGCCGCCACCAGCACCGTTTCCCAGGACACCGCCGCCACCAGCACAGCTGCCCATGATACCGCCGCCACCAGCACCGCTGCCCAGGACACCTCTGCCACCAGCACGCTCACTGAGCCACCTACCAGCACCGCAGGCCAAGGAGCCCAGCAGCCACGCCACATCATGTGCCAGTGGCACCACCGCAGACATGGCTGCCATCCCCAGTGGCCAGTCGTACAAAGCTGGTGGTCAGTTCCAGGCCATGTAGGCCCACCGTCAGTGGAAAAAGACATCCACTACCTGAGTCCTTGGCAGGATGAAGCACTCTGGGCACAAAGCCCCCTCCAGAACCAGTGGAGATTCACATCCACTATCTGAGTCCTTAGCAGGATGAAGCACCCTGGGCACAAAGCCCCCTCCAGAACAAGTGAAGATTCACATCCACTTCCTCTGTCCTTGGCAGGATGAAGCACTCTGGGCACAAAGCCCCGTCCAGAACCAGTGGAGAAAGGCATCCACTACCTCAGTCCTTGGCAGGATGAAGTACTCTGGGCACAAAGCCCCCTCCAGAACCACTGGAGACTGTTATCCACTTGTGAGACAGGATACATCTTTGCACTCCCCAGGATGCAGCAGTGGGCAAACCACCGCTGGAAAGACTTGTGAGACTGTGGCTTTGCACTCCCCAGGATACATCAATGGGCATAGAGCCCCCTCATGGATCTGGCGTCGTGCACTCATCCGGCTGAGGTGCCCCCCTTCCCTTCCCCCTGAGGTGCCTGTTTTATTTCGATCTGATGCCCCTGCAGTGTTCTCTCTGTTTTGATCGGGTATCTTGTGTGGGCCTCGCCCATGCATTTTGGGCCCAGTGGTCCACGGACTATGTATGCTGTTTGTTTGTACCGCCGTGGCGGTCGGAGTGTTAAAGTGGCTGTCTATGTTGGTTGTTTCCGCCACGTCGTGATTCAATTTTTTTTACTCGTGGTCTGTTGGCAGTTTTACCACCGCTTTAACACCGACCGCCAGGGTTGTACTGAGGGCCATAATTTGTTATAGATGTGGATGCCCATGGCATATTAGCTCTAGTCCCAGGTGTGGAGCCAGAAATGTCATTTGTAGGTGTTGTGGTGGAAGAGGCCATTTGGCTAAAGTATGTAGAATGAGAGAGAGAACACAAGGAGTCAAGACTGTAGATGATGTATGTGAAAATATAAAAGAAATAGTACTGACAATAAATCAAATTGAAGAATTTGTGCAAGAGGTAGAGGTGGACAGCGAGATGGCATAAAGGTGAAGATGGAAAGCAACTGTGTATTAGAAAAACCACATGGTGATGTGACTTTTGATGGAAGAAAGATGCGAGTTTTGGTTGATTCAGGTAGTTTATTCACATTCATTGGTAGGAATACTTATGACGAGCAATTTAAAGGAAAAGTAAAAGATCTTCAGGTATCTGTCATGAAAGCAGTTGGATATAGCGGTAAGAAAATTTAAATTGTGGAAATGAAGCGGATGAATATTGCTTTTGGAAGCAGTGAAGTTTGAGGTAGAGTGAACAAATGGAGAAGGGTTCAGATCCTCTTTGGTGGCTTCATCAGAAGGATATGAACATTGTTTTGGATCCTAATGCCAATGAACCTGTTATGTCAATAGAACTGGTAAATAGACAGTAAAAGGAATATAATGATGAGGAAGAGATAGTACTCAAGTATCCCTAGGTTTTTTCAGAAAAATTAGGGTTAATGAAGGGTTTTACTCATAGAATAATTTTGAAGGAAAAAGCAGTGCCGGTGGTACATAAAGTAAGACCTGTACCTCACCTGATGAGGGAACCGTTGAAGAAGGAATTGGATAAGTTAATAGCTGAGGGTATTATAGAACACATTGAGTCTTCTGAGTGGTTATCTCCTGCGGTGGTTGGGAAAAATTTGTTTATGCATAGACCTACGAGAGTTGAACAAGAACATATGGGTGGACAGGCAGCCGTTACCCAATATATCTGAGATGTTGAGTATGATGGGGGGAGGAAACTGGTTCAGTGTCCTTTATATGTCATCTGCATACTACCAAGTAAATTTACATAAGTATTCAAAACAATTGACCTTTGGGTGCATTCAGATATTGAAGGATGCCTTTCGGTCTTGCCTCTGCTTCGGCTGTATTCCAAAGAATGGTGCAAAGTATTTTTCAGGGTATCAAAACGGTTCTATGTTTTCAGGATGACATTTTGGTAGTAGGAAATTCAGAGAGCGAACATGATGGTGTGTTGAAGGAGGTTCTATCGGTGATTGAAAGATATGGTCTAACCATAAAAAGAGAAAAATGCCAGTTAAAAAGGAAAAAAGGTGATTATTTAGGCTATGAAATTTCAGAAGCAAGGGTTAAATTGACGAAAAGTATTGTCAAAGCCATATCTGAAGCTCCTAGGCCACAGAGTAAGGAGCAGTTGAAATCTTTTTTGGGACTTGCTGAGTACTGTTCTAAATGTATATGCAATTTTGCTGAAAAAGTAGAACCTATGCAGTAATTTTTGAAGTATAAGAATGTATTTGAGCGGGGAGGTGAATGTAAAAAGGCATTTGAAGCAATCAAACAATCCATTATTGAGTCACCATCACTGTGTCATTTTAATGCAAACAACAAAACGATTGTCACTACTTATGCTAGCAATGTTCAGAGCAATTCTACTCCACCATTAAAAAAGAAGCATTAGCCTGCTGTTGGGCAGTGAACCATTTCAAATATTACTTGTGGGGTTTACCTTTTATCATTCGAACTGATCATAAACCACTCATTCACATATTTAAATATGGAAAGGGACTGGAAGGTGGTGTGACACCAAGAATTACCAACAATTACAGGTGGTGCAACACCAAGAATAATCTACTTTGTTGTAGATTATGTTAAAGGAAAGAAATATGTTGTAGCGGA
This sequence comes from Pleurodeles waltl, assembly GCF_031143425.1. NCBI lineage: Eukaryota > Metazoa > Chordata > Amphibia > Caudata > Salamandridae > Pleurodeles > Pleurodeles waltl. Next base: position 450,738,765 of record NC_090443.1, read on the forward strand.
TTGTTTATCCCGAATGCCGGTGAATGACAGCCTGTACATTGAAAAGGAAGATAAAATGAGTGTTTGTGAAGTGGGAGAATTTGCCTTAACAAAAGATGATTGGGAACATGCTGTAATGGAAGATGATATGTATGGTAAATTAAAGCGTCTTATAAGTGGGGGGATGGAATCAAGGATGTGAACTAACTGAAGGAATGCAATCATATAGCGTGGTCAAGGATGAACTAAGTATTTGTGGTTCCAAGGTGTTAAGACGGAATTGTATTGTTCAACCAGGTAAATTGAGAACTAGATTGATTGAAATCAGTCATGAGGGACAGCTAGGTAGAAGCAAGACCAAAAATAGATTACGGCAATTTTTTGGGTGGCCAGGGATGGATAAGGAAGTGGAAGAAAAAGTGAAAGATTGTATAGCGTGTAGCAATAGTGACAAGAGTAAATTGAGAACAGAACCACCATTATGTTGCAGAAAGGTTCCAGAAAAACCATGGCAACGTTTATCAATGGATTTTATTGGCCCAGTGGAAGAGTTGGGAAGGCGGAATCAGTTCTTTGTTGTTGGTATTGATTACCATGGTAAATGGTTTGGCGTGAAAAGCATGAAACATGTTAGTACAGAAAATGTAGTAAAATTTCTTGAGTAAGTGTTCATGGAGGAAGGAATTCCTAAAATAATCACCACTGATAATGGAGTACAATTTGTTGCCTCAATGATGGTGGAATTCTTAAGACGAATGACTATTAAACATGAGTGGGTAGCACTGTTTAGACCTCAAGCTAATGGTCTAGCGGAGAGAGTGAACTGTATGGTAATGGAAAACATTCAATTGTCAATGGCCAATGGTTTATCTTGGAGGAATGAGTTAAATAAAATGATTTTAGCTCATAGGATTATTCCACATTCCACTACTGGGGTGTCGCCATTTATTGCTCTCAAAGGGAGAGAACCTGCTACAAAAGAGTCTCCAATGTTGTTACAGAACAAGAGACAGGTGTGGGTTGATAGAAAAGCCATAGGAAAAAAAGTGGAGGAGAAACAAGAGAGGAGCAAACAGGAATATGATAAAAGGAAAGGAATAAAGATTGTACATTGGAAATGCGGAGATTGGGTGGTGACAAAGAAATTTGGTCTACTAAGGAAAGGGGAGAGTAAATACTCTCAACCCCTTCAAATAATAAAAGTAAAGAAGTATGTGGTTGTATTGGAAGATGGAAAGGAATGGAGTTTCGGAAGTCTGAGTAAAGTGCGTGGATCCAATGAGCAAGAAATGAAAAAATTCAATTTTGCTTAAGTTAAGTGTAACGCATATTCAAATGTATAAATGTTTAAGAAAAAAATAGTTTATATGTTAAAATTTGTTTGGGGAAAGATATGTATAAATGTTCTATTTCTATGGTAATGCCATGATGTAATGTGGAATGGAGGTGAATTGGAGTTCCAGAGGTTGGCAGTTTTGGAGTTGTCAGCCAGCTGGGAGTCATTGATGCTGAGCTTAATAAAGAATATTTAATTCACAGGCCAACCCTGGACAGTGTTCACTCCTCTCCACATTCCACGCTTCAGGTCTCTGTTAATGTGTGCCTCCTGACATTCCCAGTTGTGTTGATGAAACCGGTCTTCTGGCAGCTGCAGTAATGTGCTCTGATTGTCGCTGTAATTACTTAACATTCATCAGTGTATAGTGTTGCAAGCACTTACTGAGCCGTGGTGCAGGGGTAGATGGTGCTGGGCAGTGTCCACCCCTAAGCTGTGATGGCAGCACCCTGATTGTCACCAAGATTTCATGTCGCCGAAACAACCCATCAGGCCAGTCTATATCTAGTCAAGTGCTGCCTGGGTTCAGGCTTTCCGGACCATCATTCTGTGCCAGCTGTTCATAGTGGTGTCAGGAAGACCATGATATTTGCCAGGGCTCTTTTTTGGTGCAATTAAGGCTCTCTGCTCATCTGGGAATCTATGTTGCACAAAGTGTGAACTCTCTGTAGGCAAGGGTGGGGTCCCTCAGTCCAGTCAGTTTCATTTTCTTCCAGAAAGTTTGCTGCCAACAGGTTTCTTTCATTACGAGCATTTCCCAGCCATGGGTGAGTCTTTATCGGGGCTGGAGCAGTGGGAAATGGGCCTAAACTGGCTCCTGTCTCACCGGGGCCTATGCCGGACAATCTGGTTGAGCGCCCCGGCTGCCAGCTTCATTCCGCAACCACGGGGCGCTTCCTGCTATTTTCGGCCAGGAGTGGCAGCCTTGTGGCAACTGGGGAGCAGGCTCTTGTTGTAGAGGCCTACCAGGCTCTCCAAATGGTGGTAGTGATGCTTTGAGGTACCTCCCATGCTGCACTGCCTGCTCGCGACGGGAGTCAGGCAGCGTTGGTCAAAATGGCCGTTCCGGCAATGATCCTCACCTTCGGTGGGGGCACAGAGATTGCTGTCAATGCCTGGCTGTCTGCTGCGGTCTCTGGTCTCACAATGCAGGCCTCCTCACGCAGCTCCCGGTCTCAGCGTCATATCTCGATGATGCTTGTTTTCTCTTTAGAGTCAGTGCACTGGTATCCTCCCAAGTCCTCTTGGGAGGATCCCTGGAGTTTGGGCTATCGGTGTAGCATAGATATATGGAGGATGGGGGTTTTATCGAGTGGGGGAGAGGAGCCCCTTTAGAAAGCAGCCATTGTCGCAGACAGTTGGCCACGCACCTTGGACATGGTCAACATTGATACTTTTTTGGCTTATTGTGGTTTATATTTGTTTTCTAATGATGTAAAGCTTTTGGTGCTGTGGTGTTGAAATCAACAATTTGGTCATTGTTTATTTGAATGTCTTTTGAGCATAACAGTATATAGTTGTGTTTCGGTGCCTAATTTTTTCCTGTGGTGTAGCCTCAAAAGTTATTAATTAGATGAGGACGGCTGACATGGGAATAATGAATCTATTAATTGCCAGTAATCTTCATTACCGATAAGCTAAATCCTCTTCAGCGCAGTAATAGTCCTTACAGGCTGCAAAATTGAACACTACAGTTCTATAGTTTAACCTGGCAGAAGCAAAGAAACTCTTTCACTGTGATGTTAATATCAGAAATCAGAAGCACAGTTTTAAGGGCCTGCTGGAGCGGGGAGCAGAAATCCTAATTGAATTCCTCTGGAGAATCAGCACAGTTCTGCATTCAAGACTGATCCTTGTGACAAAGTCTGAGCATTACTTTCAAACACAGGTTCTTGCTTGGTACTCCTTTAGTGAGACGTTTTAGAGCAACTGTGCTCTTGTGTTGCATGCAGGAGCCCCTTCCTCTAGTCAAAGGTCTGATTGGGTACAGCCTCAGCAATGCTAGGGAGGTCTTTGAAAATACTCCTTCATACTACAATGTATTTTGGGAGCTGTAGTTTCGAATTCTGTATTGTGGGAGATGTAGTATCTTGCTGCATTGTATCCAGCATCACAGCATCAATCGCAGATACCAGTTCCAGATATTCTAGTGGACAAGAAGAATGTATTATTGAAGATGTGGTGTATATGTCGTCTTGCTGTTGAATAACACTGGTAACCAATTCGGATTTTAAAAAATCAGGTCCACTAGAGACCAATCCAGAACAGTAATACACCAGCCCTCTAGGAGCTGCTATAATGATTTGTAACAAAAACAAGGCGATGAATAATCATTAAAGGGTGGTGGCCTCAGAAGAACAGGAATGATCAGTGCAGAATATTCCATCCGATTAGCGGGGGAAAGCAGTGAGAAGCCTATGAGAAAAAGCATGCCAGTGGACAACACAAGGCAGGGCACCTGGGGCTCTAGCCCGCGCTTCAGTTGTGGAGGGGGAGGACACAAAAGAGTATACTGCTCCACATCTACCATTTTAGCCAATGATCACTGGGTATGTTTTAAATTGTACCTTCCCTCGATTGATTTGTCAGGGGTTAACCCAGCCAGGGCTGGCTTTAGCACTGGTGGCGCTCTGTGCGACAATCTGTTTTGGCACCCTCTACCCCATGGTCACCTCCTCGGATTCCCTCACTACCATCTGGCAAAAGTGCCCCTCATCTCTCCATAGCCCCCTCCCTCATACATTTCATTTATTTTAAAGCGCTGGTGAAAGCTGGTTTTTCGTAACCACTGAGCTTTCCACATTCAGATCTGTTCTTTGCAGCATGCAGATTAACCCTCTGCGCTACTTTATGATGAGTCAAAGCTGCCACTAGACAAAACTCCATAGCGTTTTCTCTAGCAGGAACATTAATCACAAATTTCCTTGACAGTTTTATTGCTTCCTGAAGGCTGGAAGCACAAGGAATTCTGGAGCAGGTGTTTTTTTTCACGTGAATTATTGTTAAACTCAGCGCCCCCCATGAGGTCAGCGCCCCTCCATCCCCAGATCAGCACCCAGTGCCGCCGCACCGGTCACACCACCCTAAAGCCAGCCCTGAGCCCAGCTTCCAACCACACTACCCCTTAGATACGCCAAGATCTATGACATATTTCGAAAGATGTACCACAAAATTGCAGCCTGATTTGAATAGGGAAGGCTTTAAAGTGAAAATATATGTTTTCATGAGCTATCACCTATGAAGACATTCTGTATGACAACAAAAATATGCATGTTTTAAATTGTAGATATATTTTCACACACCTAATCTGGTTGAATAAAATCACAGTATTAATGTAAATGACAAAATAAGGGGCTAGATGTAGGTAGGTTCCGATTTGCGTCTTGCAAATTGCGAGTCAGAGCGACTCGCAATTTACGACTCGCAAATCGGAATGTAGGATGGTGTCCCTGACACCATCTGCGACTCGCAAGGGGGTCGCAAAGTCCCACCTCATGTATATTCATGAGGTGGGTCGCAATTTGCGACCCCCTTGAGACTCGCAGCTCTCACAGGTATGGAGGCCTCCTGGAGACAGCAGACCACCATGTCTGTGACTGCTTTTAAATAAAACAGTTTTTTTTTTTTGTAATGCAGCCCATTTTCCTTAAAGGAAAACGAGATGCATTACAAAACTAAAAAATGAAACATTTTCGTTTCATTTTTTCAGAGCAGGCAGTGGGCCATAGGACTCTAGACAGAGACACAAAGGGAGCTGGGGTGGGGTGACATATAAGTTCACCACTCCTTACCACCCCCAAAGTAAGGTTCTGGTTGAGAGATTCAACCGCACATTGAAAGGCATGATCATGGGCCTGTCAGAGCCCTTGAGGCATAAGCGGGACGTCCTCTTGCCATGCCTTCTGCTCTCCTACAGGGAGGCACCTCAAAAAGCTCTTGGATTTAGCCCTTTTGAGTTGAGTCAGGGGACCTTTGAGTCTGGTTAGGGAAGACTTGGAGAAGGCCTCCAGTAAGCCCCCAGGATGTTTTCAGTTACATGCTGGCTTTGAGGAACCAGACAGCCCGCTTCAAGACGCTCCCCCAAGAGAACCTGGAAGCAAGCCAAGACGATATTGTGAGAAAGTAGCCTCTTTCTAGCATGGTTACCCCCATTTTTGGCCTGTTTGTCAGTGTGTTTGGCTGTGTCACTGAGATCTTGCTAGCCAGGACCCCAGTGCTTATGTTTTGTGGCCTACTTGTCAGTATTTTTCACTGTTTTTGTCAGTATGCTTGACTGTGTCACTGGAGTCCTGCTAACCAGGACCCCAGTGCTCATGCTCTCTCTGTTTCCAAATTTGTCCTAACATACTGGTAACCCAGTATTTCACTCCAAATTGGCATACTGGTGCCCCCTTATAAGTCCCTAGTATATGGTACCTAGGTACCCAGGGCATTGGGGTTCCAGGGGATCCCTATGGGCTGCAGCATTACTTTTGCCACCCATAGTGAGCCCATGCAAAGGCTTCCACAGGACTGCCATTGCAGCCTGTGTGAAATGGTGCATGCACCATTTCACAGCCATTTACACTACACCCGGTCACTTATAAGTCACCTATATGTCAGGCCTTCCAACCCTGAAGGCTGGGTGCAAAGTACCTGTGTGTGAGGGCACCCCTGCACTAGCAGAGGTGCCCCCACATCGTCCAGGACCATTTTCCCAGACTTTGTGAGTGCAGGGACGCCATTTTACGCGTGCACTGGACATAGGTCAATAGCTATGTCCAGCTTCACAATGGTAACCCCGAATATGGCCATGTAAGGTGTCTAACAACTGGGAATTGTACCCCAATACTGATTCCAGTATTGGTTGCACAATCCCATGCACTCTGGGGACTCCACAGCGGACCCCCAGTACTGCCATACCAGCCTTCTGAGGTTTTCCAGGCAGGCCCAGCTGCTGCCACCTCACAGACATGTTTCTGACCTCCTGTTGCTTGAGCATCACAGGCCCAGGCAGGCAGAACAAAGGATTTCCTCTGGGAGAGGGATGTTACACCCTCTCCCTCTGGAAATAGATGTTACAGGCATGGGAGGGGTAGCCTCCCAGAGCCTCTGGAATTGCTTTGAAGGGCACAGATGGTGCACTCCTTGCATAATCCAGTCTACACCAGTTCAGGGACCCCCAGTCCCTGCTCTGGCACAAAACTGGACAAAAGAAAGGGAAGTGACCACTCCCCTGTCCATCACCACCCTATGGGGGTGTGCAGAGCTCCTCCAGAGAGTACCTGGGTTTTGCCATCTTGGATTCCAAGGTGGTGGGGCACTCTGGGAGCATCTGAGTGGCCAGTGCCAGCAGGTGACATCAGAGCCCTCCCCTGATAGGTGCTTACCTGGTTAGGTGACCACTACCCCTTTCAGGGCTTTTTGGGGTCTGTCCTCTGGGTGTTTCTTCAGATTCAGATTGCAAGACTCCAGCAGGAATCCTCTGCATCCTTTACTTCATCTTGTACCGACGGAACCGCAGCTGTACCCTCCAGGATCTCTACAAACTGCAACAAAGAAGCAAAGATGACTTCTGCAACATTTCCCAGGTCGTGCATCCTCCAAGGACTGCCTGTCTTCAGCCTGCACTAGAAGAACCAAAGGAATCTCCCGTGGAGTGACGGAGTCACTTCCCTGCTTCAGTAGGCACCTCTCTGCAGCGACGACCGGTGGTGTGGGTCCCCTCTCCAGACGACGAGCGTGGATCTAGCAACACAGGTGGTGGACTAAAGAGACCCCAACAGTCCCAAGGTCCAGCTGTCTAACTTTGGTGGAGGTAAGAGCTTGCCTCCCCTCGCAAGACAGTATCCCCGTGCACCACATGACTTGCAGTTGCCAAGGCTTGTGTGCTACCTCCAGGAAGTTCTTCATGCACAGCACAGCTTAGGCCCCCAGCACTCCATCCTGCGATGCACAGCTTCCTGAGTGGTTCTCCAGTGGAATGGGATCCCTTTGTGTCGTGCTGCGTGGGCCTCCATCTGTACCTTCTTTGTCCCTGTGCTGTGGGACTCCTGTGCACATGCTTGGTCTTTTGAGGGCTCTCTGAGTTGCTGAGAGCCCCCTCTGTCTCCCCCTCCTGGGTGGAGGCCACCAGGTTCCTCCTGGTCCCGGGCAGCGCCATCTTCTGCTCACCGCAAGTTTTGTGTGTGCCAAGGCTTGTTGGTGGAATCACGCAAACCAGACTGCAATCATCCATCCGGGGTGGGACATCTTCTGCATCAACCAGGAACCTGCATCTGTCTTCTTGGGTGCATTACTGACTTTGTCTTCTCGCCGGTTGTTCTTCTTTTGCACCTTCATCCAGGTTAACAGAGGCTCCTGTTCTCCCTGGACTCTTCAGTGCTTCTTGGACTTGGTCCCCTTCTTCCACAGGTCTCCAGGTCCAGGAATCAATTGTTGGTGTCTTGCAGTCTCTTCCGGTTCTTGCATAATCTTCTATCACACCTTCTTATGTGTTTCAGGAAACTTGCTGTGATTTACTTCTGGGCTCTGGGGTGGGTTCTATTATTTTCCTTTGGTGTTTTTTTATACTCCCAGCGCCCCTCTACACACTACACTTCCCTAGGTGGGAAACTGACTTTCGCATTCCATTATTTTAGTATATGGTTTATGTTCCCCCTAGGCTCATTGCAACCTCTTGTGATTTTTACTATTTGCACTGTTTTCTGACTGTGTACGTACCTGTTTTTAGATACTAGTGTGTATATTGTGCATATTACTTACCTCCCAAGGGAGTATAGTCTCTAAGGTATTTTTGGCATTTGTGTCACCAAAATAAAGTCACTTTATTTTTGTAACACTGAGTATTTCTTTCATGTGTGTGAGTACTATGTGACTACATTGGTATTGCAAGAGCTTTGCATGTCTCCCAGTTCAGCCTTGGCTGCTCAGCTACAGCTACCCCTAGACAGTCTGGCTTCTAGACACTGACTACATTTCACTAATAAGGGATAACTGGACCTGGTGTTAGGTGTAAGTACCTTTGGTACCCACCGCAAACTAGGCCAGCCTCCTACAGATTTGAAGCACTGGCACAACCAGAATGCCACTCTGGTTGAGTTCCATCCTAGCCAAAAGGTTTGGGTGATGGCCATGGTGGAGCCTAGGGCTCTCCAAGATAAGTGGACTGGGCCATTTGAGATAATGGAGTGCAAGAGTGATGTCACCTATTTGGTGAACTTGCAGACTCCCATGAACCCTTTGAGGGTCCTCCATGTCAATCGCCTCAAGCCTCATTTTGAGAGGACAGAGGTAACAAGGCTCATGGCAACAGATGATGGGGTGGAGGAAGAGAGTGAGCCTCTTCCTGACCTCCTGTCTGCTAAGGAGAAGGATGGTTCAGTGGAAGGTGTGAACCTCTCCCCCTCAGTGACTCCAGAGCAACAGAGGGACTGTCGCCAAGTATTGGGACAGTTTGCCTCTCCCTTTTCCTTGATCCCAGGGGTCACTCATCTGTGTACACAAAATGTAGACACCGGGGACAGTCCCCCTGTTAAACATAAGTTTTGCAGAATGACTGACAAGGTTCGGGCCAACATAAAGGATGAGGTATCCAAAATGATAGCCCTTGGGGTAATTGAGTTCTCCAGTAACCCTTGTGACAGTCCTGTGGTCTTGGTCCCAAAAGCTGCTGCTCCTGGTGCCCCTCCAGAACTCAGGTTCTGTGTGGATTACAGGGGACTCAATGCAGTCATTGAGACTGACGCACACCCCATCCCCCCAGCTGATGAGCTCATTGACCAGTGAGGGGTTGCCCAATAGCTAAGTACTTTTGACTTCATCTCTAAATATTGGCAGATTGGTGTGACTGAGGGGGCTAAGGAGAGGTCTGCATTTTCCACCCCAGATGGGCACTACCAGTTTAGGGTGATGCCCTTTGGGATGAAGAATGCCCCTACCGCCTTTCAGAAGTTGGCGAATCAAGTGTTGGCTGGACTGGATGATTCCAGTGCAGCTTACCTGGACGACATTGCTGTGTTCATCTCTACTTGGAAGGAACACTTGCAGCACCTCTGTAAAGTGTTAGAGGCCCTGCAGAAGACAGGCCTCACTATTAAGGCAAGCAAGTGCCAAATAGGGGTGGATTCTGTGGTGTACTTGGGACACCAAGTGGGAAGTGACCAGGTGGCACCCCTGTAGCCAAAGATTGACACCATTCTGGCTTGGGAGCCTCCCAAGACCCAGACTGAAGTGAGATCCTTTTTAGGTCTCACCGGATACTATAGGGGGTGTGTCAAGGGGTTGCTCCCTTGACTGAGTTAACCTCCAAGAAGCAGCCCAGAAAGGTGATCTGGACTGAGTCTTGCCAGGCAGCTTTAGATGCCCTGAAGGCAGCCATGTGCACAGCACCCATGCTGAAGGCACCTGACTTCTCCAAAGAATCTGTCGTGCAGACTGATGCTTCAGAGCATGGTGTAGGAGGCTAGATCAACCTGCAGCTTTCATCAGTAAGAGGTTACTTCCCCAGGAACATAGGTGGAGTGCAATTGAGTGTGAATCTTTTGCTGTGGTCTGGGTGCTAAAGAAGCTAAGACCCTACTTGTTTGGGACTCACTTCCGGGTTCAGAATGAGCACAGGCCTCTCAGATGGTTAATGCAGATGAGGGGTAAGAATCCAAAACTGTTGAGGTGGTCCATTTCCCTACAGGGGATGGACTTTATGGTTGAACACCACCCTGGAACAGAACACGCCAATTCTGATGGACTGTCCAGATTATTCCGCCTTAGAGATGAGAACTCCCATGAGGTTGGGTAGTTCTCCCCACTTTCATCTGGTGGGGACACGTGTTAGACCTGGCATCCTTAGCATGGGCTCCTCTGTATTTTTTGCCTCTGCTTCCCATGTTTTGACTGTGTGCTGGACTTTTCGCTGTTTTTTGTACTCTGGGCACTTTACCACTGCTGACTAGTGCTAAAGTGCAAGTGCTCCTGTGTATAGTGTAATTGGCTTTTCCTGATTGGCACATCTGATTTACTAGTAAGTCCCCAGTAAAGTGCATTAAATGTGCATAGGGCCTGTAAATCAAATGCTAGTAGTGGGGCTGCAGCACTGGTTGTGCCGCCCACATTAGTAGCCCTGTATACATGGCTCAGACCTGCCACTCCAGTGTCTGTGTGTGCAGTTTTAAACTGCCAATTCGACCTGGCAACAGTTCCCCCTTGCCAAGCCTAAAACTTCCCTTTTATAAATATAAGGCACCCCCAAGGTAGGCCCTAGGTAGCCAAATAGGCAGGGTGCAGTGTATGTTAAAGGTGGGATATATAGTGATGTGTATTACGTGTCCTAACAGTGAAATACTACCAAATTCGGTTCTCACTGTTGCACGGCCTATCTCTCTCATAGGTTAACATGGGGGCTGCCTTTAAATGTTCTTAAAGTGCAGTTTCTCTTTGAGAGGAGATAGACATTTGGAGTCTGGGGTCTCTGAACTCACAATTTATAAAATACATCTTTAAGTGAAGTTGGTTTTTAGATTGTTAGATTGTGACTCTGCTTGTTTGTGGATTCCCTGTCTGGGTCAGACTGTCAGTTGGGCTGGTTGTGAATCTCCTCTAGACAGAGACACAAAGGGAGCTGGGGTGTAGCCTGCATATCCTGATGAGCCATCTGAGCTGGAGTGGAGGGAGGAGTGGTCACTTACACCTGAATGGGCTGTGTCTGCCCTCACACAATGCCATCTCCAACCCCCTGGTGTGTGTCTGGGGCCTGGCCTGGGCAAGGCAGGATCTTGTGAACAACAGAGACTTTCCTTTGAATTTTGTGTACTTCAAAGGCAGAAAGAGGTATAAGTAGTGGACCCAAAACCCCAGACTTTAGATCACTTCTGGAACCAAGAGGAACCTCTGCCAAAGAGAACAGCTGAAGAGCTGAGGAGAAGTGCTGCCCCTGCCTGTGACTGTGCTTCGTTGGGCTATCCTGCAGTTGCTGCTTCTGCCTGTGAAAGGGGACAAAGACTCAACTTTGTTGTGCATTTCTGCTTGAGAAGAATCTCCAAGGGCTTGAACTGAGCTTGCCTCTTGTTTTGAAGTCTCAGGGCCATCAAAGACTTCCTCTGCCAGCACCTAGAAGTTTTGCTGAGACCCCTGCCCTGCCAAGTGGTGTCCTACCCAGTCCCTGGGTCCTTGAAAAGTGAAGTTGGAAGAACAAAAGCTGAAATCCACGCACAGATTATCGTGCTGGGAATTTTTTGACGCACCATCTGCAACGGGGGTGATAAACGATGTGCCACCCGCTTTGTGGTTGAAATCGACACTCCATTTGCATTGCGGCTGGGAGATCGACACATCGCGGATGGAGAAATGATGCAACACCCGCTTGCGGCTCCTGATAACGACACAAACCCCATGCAGCGCGGTTTTCTAACACCGTGCGACCAGATTTCTCACGCATCGTCCCTGATCGTCAAAGTCATCGTGAACCTGCGTGGATCCAAGGTGCCCCGGCCTGAAATTGACACAACGCTCTCTTGCGAGGGAGAAAAACAATGCATCACCTACCAGACCGAAGAAGAAACAACGCACTGCCTCGCTTGAGAGTAAGGAATTGACACATCGCTGACTTTTGTGACACACGCACACCTGTGCAGCTTTATTTTTTACGCAAACCAGGTACTTGGTATAAAATCAACGTTTCTATTGTTTTCTATGGAGTAAGACTCTTATTATTTGGAATTTCATATCTTGACTTGTGTATGTTGGATTTTTGTTGTTTTGGTCTTGTTTGATCTAGATAAATATTACCTATTTTTCTAAACTGGTGTGGTGTCCATTTTGTAGTGTTTTGACTGTATTACTGTGTGTGTTGGTACAAATACTTTACACATTGCTTCTGATATAAGTGTTTTCACTGTATTATATTGCTTCTGAGATAAGCCTGACTGCTTGTGCCAAGCTACCAAGGGGGCAAGCAGGGGTTATCTAAGTGTATTTCTCCATTGCCCTGACTAGAGTAAGGGTCCCTACTTGGACAAAGTGCAAACTGACTGCCAACCAGAGACCCCATTTCTATCAAGCACAAAAAGAAAGAGGAAAAAACGGGGAGAAATAAATTTATTTTTCCCTGTTGCTTCACTGTTACGCCACCCCTGCGGTTGAGTAGGAATGTGATGCAATCCCAGACTTGTAAATCTGGGAATGCCTCAGATTCCTTTGGGTTCCATGGGTATTGCATCCCAAGCAACACCCATGGAACGCACCTTTCACGCAGTATTATGAGTGAAAGGGGTCCATATTTACAAGGTCATAAAAAGCCAAAAAGCCATGCAAGGTGGATTTGTGTGGCCTTGTAAATATGGGCTGGCACGTTGTGCTACCGGAACATTAAAAAAACAGCACTCCGGTGGCACAGCGTGCCTCTAGGGCAGAGGTCTTCAAACTGGGGGGCGAGCCCCCCTAGGGGGGCCTCAAGTGATCCCAGGGGGGGCCCCAGACTCTGGCCAAAAAAAATATTACACAGATAACAGGCCTTTGTTTTAAGCAGAAGCATGTTATTGCAGTTTTTAAAAGGTAACAGTACTTAACTGCAATGTTTAAATAGGTTTAGACATATTTAAACATTGCCATGTTTATAAAATAATTGTGAAAAATTCTGAGGGGGGCCCAATGATTTTTATTTTTCAACTGGGGGGGAGCGGCATTAAAAAGTTTGGAGACCTCTGCTCTAGGGCCTTGTAAATGAGGCCCCTAATGTTTCTCCACTCTCTGAGAAAATTAGTTAGAATTGTCGAAAGTAGATGTAATTTTCAGCACTCTTTTTGATTAATGTGTTCAAAATTAAGCGTCTTAGATATGTTTATAAAGTAAAACTCATTCAACGTTTTTCTTGTTTGTTTAGCATATTACTCCTGTACAGTGCATCCTTTGAGGTAGAGGGTAGTGCCAGTTCCTCAGTGTCTGTCTCTGAGGCAAAAGCATGTTCAGAACACATAGGCCCTCATTCTGACCCTGGCGGTCGGTGATAAAGCGGCGGCCAAGCCGCCAACAGGCCGGCGGTCTAAAATATGCAATTCTGACCCTGGCGGGAACCGCCAACACAGCCCGCCAACTTAACACTCCGACCGCCACAGCGGTACAAACAAACAGCGCGGCGGTTCCCGCCAACAGCCCGGCGGCAGACAAAGTACCGCCCACCCTATTACGACCCACCAATCTGCCACCTTTTCCGGGGCGGGAGCACCGCCGATAAGAACACGGCGGAAACAGACTACGAACGGGAAAACGCTCACCTCTACGCACTCCACGCGAGATTCCGGCAGTATGGAGCCAGAGTTGCAGGTCATCCCCGCACTCCTATTCCTGCTCATATACCAGGAGCACGTCCGGCGGCGCGGAAGACATCGGTGAGTACGGCACCTACGACACAGGGGAGGGAAAAGATTACCGGCACACACCCACCCACCCACACCCACTACAACACACACATCAATGCATTCCCACAGATCACTGTCACAACCCACAAACCACCCCCCTCCGAAATAATGCAAAGACCAAAAGAAGAGATCATAAACGGGCAGATATATTGAAATATGTACACCAGTAATCCCAATAAATAAATAAACTATGTACAAAATATATACAGCTACTAAATGTAGTCCAACCACTGTCCGTGGATCACAGGGGTCCTGTGCAAAGGGGCAAGGCCCAGTCCCACGACAAGAACTCCACGGAGAGAACACTGCAGGGGCATCAGAAAGAAAATAGGACAGGCACCTCAGGGGGAAGGGAAGGGGGGGCACCTCAGCCACTTGAGTACACGACGCCAGATCCACGAGGGGACTCCATGACCACTGGCCCATCCTGGGGAGAGCAAAGCCACAGTCCAAACAGTCCATACAGTGGGTGGCCTGCCCACTGGGCCATCCTGGGGAGAGCAAAGCCACAGTCCATACAGTCCATACAGTGGGTGGCCTGCCCACTGGGCCATCCTGGGGAGAGCAAAGCCACAGTCCATACAGTCCATACAGTGGGTGGCCTGCCCACTGGGCCATCCTGGGGAGAGCAAAGCCACAGTCCATACAGTCCATACAGTGGGTGGCCTGCCCACTGGGCCATCCTGGGGAGAGCAAAGCCACAGTCCATACAGTCCATACAGTGGGTGGCCTGCCCACTGGGCCATCCTGGGGAGAGCAAAGCCACAGTCCATACAGTCCATACAGTGGGTGGCCTGCCCACTGGGCCATCCTGGGGAGAGCAAAGACACAGTCCATACAGTCCATACAGTGGGTGGCCTGCCCACTGGGCCATCCTGGGGAGAGCAAAGACACAGTCCATACAGTCCATACAGTGGGTGGCCTGCCCACTGGGCCATCCTGGGGAGAGCAAAGACACAGTCCATACAGTCCATACAGTGGGTGGCCTGCCCACTGGGCCATCCTGGGGAGAGCAAAGCCACAGTCCAAACAGTCCATACAGTGGGTGGGCTGCCCACTGGGCCATCCTGGGGAGAGCAAAGCCACAGTCCATACAGTCCATAACAGACCCCACTGCCACTGGAGGAGGCAAGTTGGCCAGAGGACATCCTGCAGCCCTTCCCGAGATAGATCCTGCCCTGCCACGTCTGCCAAAGGGTCAGCGGTTCTTGCCCTGAAGGGCCCAGTTCAGCGGTTCTTGAGACGGCGGGGCCCAGTTCAGCGGTCCTTGCCTTGAAGGGCCCAGTTCAGCGGTTCTTGCCCTGAAGGGCCCAGTTCAGCGGTTCTTGAGACGGCGGGGCCCAGTTCAGCGCTCCTTGCCTTGAAGGGCCCAGTTCAGCGGTTCTTGAGACGGCGGGGCCCAGCGGAGCGGTGCTTGAGACGGCGGGGCCCAGTTCAGCGGTCCTTGCCTTGAAGGGCCCAGTTCAGCGGTTCTTGCCCTGAAGGGCCCAGTTCAGCGGTTCTTGAGACGGCGGGGCCCAGTTCAGCGGTTCTTGCCCTGAAGGGCCCAGTTCAGCGGTTCTTGAGACGGCGGGGCCCAGTTCAGCGGTTCTTGAGACGGCGGCCGGTCTATGGCCAACTGCTAATTGCCTGGTGGTGCCCTCCTGGGCAGCGGGGATGGTGCTCCTTCACTGCCCACCTGGGCTGTGGGTGGTGGGGCCCTCCTGGCCAGCTGGGCTGGGTCCTCCCTGGGCAGCGGCTATGGGGGTGGTGGGCTCTCCCGGGGCAGCTGTGCCGGTTCCTCCCGGGGCAGCGGCTATGGGGGTTGTGGGCTCCTCCTGGGCAGCAGGCCTGCTGCCTGACCTCTCCGACTTGCTGCCCTGGCCCTCCTTAGTCGTGGGCCTGTGGCCCTTTCCTCCCTTTGGAGCTGTGGCTGGTGACTGTCTCTGGGTGGTGTCCGGGGGGGATGTAGAAGGCGGGCTCCTGCGGCGACCCTTCCGCCTTCTGCTCCTCTTCCCAGGGGGTGGGCTGGCTGTCCCCTTGCTGCTGGGCGAAGACCCAGACATGCGGGCTGGCGGGCTCCAATACCCCTGCACCCTTGTCAAGGGGGCTGCAGGGCTGGTGGTGGCTGAGGTGCTCTTCTTACCCCGACGAGAAGGAGGGGGGGGCTCAGGGTCAGGAAAGAAGTTAGTAGTGGCGAGGAAGAGCTTCTTGGGACAATGGAGAGTGGTAGGTACAGTGGGAATGGGAGTGGAGGGAGAGGATGTGGTTGTAGGTGAGTCACGTTTGCTGTCTTTGGGTGCAGGTGCAAGAGGGATAGGCTGTCGTAAGGTGGATGGCTGTTGGGTGGGTGGGTGGCTGCGTTTGTGTGGTGTGGAAGAGGGGGTGACAGACACAGTGGGAGAGGACACAGGGGACGTGTAAATGGCAGTGGGGGTGGTGACTGCACGTGTGCGGACTGGAGTGGAGGGTGTGCTGGTGATGGAAACATTGGCTGATGGTGAGGTGAATGGAGGTGTGAGTGTAGACGTCACAGGGAGGGAGGAGGGAGACGAGGAGGTGGGGGTCACAGAGGTGGTAGTGACTGTTGGCATGTCTGCATCGGAATGTTGCGTGTGTGAATGTCTGCGTGATCTGTGGTGCTTATGTTTGGATGAGCTTCTCTTGGGTGTTGAGGTGTGTGCAGGCTGGTCTGATGGTGTGGGTGGGACAGGCAGAGGAACAGGAGACTGGGAGGAGGGAGTTAGTAGAGGCAGGCAGGAGACAGGGACAATGGCTGCCGTCAGTGCTGAGGCCAGAGCCTGGACCGATCGCTGATGGGCAGCCTGACCCGAATGAATGCCCTCCAGGTACGCATTGCTGCGATGAACCTCCCTCTCCACCCCCTGGATGGCATTCAAAAGGGTAGTCTGCCCAACAATGAGCGTTCGGAGGAGGTCAATGACCTCCTCACTGAGGGCAGCGGGGGTAACAGGGGCAGGGCCTGAGGTGCCTGGGGCGAAGGAGATGCCCGGCTTCCTGGCAGAGCGGGCACGGGGCGAACGCTGAGGGGCTGCTGGGAGGGCGGAGATGGTGCGCTGGGTGGCGGCTGTACCTGTAATGGCGGGGGGCACGGATGGTGCCACCCCCGCAAGGGAGCCCCCTTCCGAGGACGTGTCCGTGTCGCTGCAGGGTCCAGTCGTCCCCGTCGTGGAGCTCCCCTCGCCCTCCGTCTCACTGGTCCAGTCTGACTCTGTGGCATGGCCCTCCTGGGCCATGTGAGATGCAGCTCCCTCCTGCCCCGATGCCACTTCTCCTCCGCCTGATGATGCTGATGCACACAAGCACAGAAAGACAAACAAAAAGGGGGGGGGAGAGAGAAATAAAGGGATATTGAGTACATGGATCTCCGGTACAGTTAGCGGACATGACAGACACAGATGCCCCCTGCACTAAGTTGCGCACTTGGGGTACGCTACGCATTCCGTGGAACATGCCCTACACGCCTAGAGTTGACAACTGCACCCATGGATGACACGGCCCAGGGATGGCTGTACTGACAAACTACTGAGGGTGGTGGCTGGGGACACAGGGGCTTACGGGGGTGCCCAGCCTACAGATATCGCCCTGGCCTAGGGGGACCCCCAGCCCTCCTCCCCCACCCAGACACCTCCACTGCGCGACAACAGAGTAGATAATGCTTGTACTCACCCCCTTGTGTCTGCTGTGCTGCCCTCACGCGCCCATCCAATTCAGGGTAGGCCACCGCCAGGATCCGGAACATCAGGGGGCTCAGTTGACGGCAGGCACCCCGCCTACGTTGGGAGGCCATCCCCAGCAGAGACTCGGCGGTCTTCTTGGTCCCGCGGCGGATGTCCTCCCACCTCTTGCGGCAGTGGGTGCCCCGTCGATGGTGGACCCCCAGGGCCCGGACTTCCTTGGCGATGGCACGCCAAATCCCGATCTTCTCATGGGCGCGGACCTATGTGACACGTACAGGGAGGGAGAAATACCACGTTCAAGTTTCTCAGCATTTTCCTTTCCAGTGGCCCAACGCCCCCATCCCCGCCAGGCCCCCCGCCAGGCCCCCCGCCATGCCCAACATGCCCCCCATCCCCGCCAGGCCCCCCGCCAGGCCCCCCGCCATGCCCAACATGCCCCCACATCCCCGCCAGGCCCCCCGCCAGGCCCCCCGCCATGCCCAACATGCCCCCCATCCCCGCCAGGCCCCCCGCCATGCCCCCCGCCATGCCCAACATGCCCCCCATCCCCGCCAGGCCCCCCGCCATGCCCAACATGCCCCCCATCCCCGCCAGGCCCCCCGCCATGCCCCCGCCATGCCCAACATGCCCCCCATCCCCGCCAGGCCCCCCGCCAGGCCCCCCCGCCATGCCCAACATGCCCCCCATCCCCGCCAGGCCCCCCGCCATGCCCCCCGCCATGCCCAACATGCCCCCCATCCCCGCCAGGCCCCCCGCCATGCCCAACATGCCCCCCATCCCCGCCAGGCCCCCCGCCATGCCCCCCGCCATGCCCAACATGCCCCCCATCCCCGCCAGGCCCCCCGCCAGGCCCCCCGCCATGCCCAACATGCCCCCCATCCCCGCCAGGCCCCCCGCCAGGCCCCCCGCCAGCCCCAACATGCCCCCCATCCCCGCCAGGCCCCCAAGCCAGCCAGTGGCCCCAAATCCATATTGAATTAAACTCACTTGTTGGTCTCGAGGACCGTAGAGTAGCGCATACTGGGGGAGGACCCCATCCACAAGTTTCTCCAACTCCTCTCCAGTGAAGGCAGGGGCCCTTTCCCCAGTCGCAGCAGCCATTGTCCCTTCCAGACCGAGGTCACAGCAACACTTGCAGTATAGGTCCTCTCCTGTGAAAGTTCAAGTCGCAAGTGGATAAGTAGATAGAAAATGGCGGTCACGTCCGCGGCGGTGCGTACCGCGGCGGTGCGTCCCGCCACCGCCGGCGCCCTTCGCCATTGGCTCCTGAAACCCATAGGCTTCAATGTTAACCAATGCGGCTTCGCGCCGCGGTCTTCGCCCGCCGCCCGCCGCGGTGTGCCACGCCAGCGCATTGACCTCACATCCCATTGTCACACTTCACAGGTCAGGCAGCCGCCATTTCCAGGGCCCACATGGCTCAATTTCAACTGCGTCACACAGGCCTAGGCCTTGCATAGCCACTCAGACACGCCATTCACTGCATAGAGAATCGTATACTGTGCTAGCTGTGAGTACGTACCTGTGGGTTGCTTGGCTGTGTGCTCCATGTTGTCCTTCCTAGGCACCGTCCGCTGGGTTGGGCGAGGAGACGGATGAATCCTCCCGTGTACCGACCGCTGGTGAACCTGTCGACAATGGAAGAACGCCACATTATCCTGACCTACCGTCTTAACCGTGCCACTATCCATGAACTGTGTGCCCAGCTGGAGCCCGACCTGATGTCCCCCATCCGCCAACCCACAGGGATTCCCCCTCTGGTGCAGGTCATGTCAGTACTACATTTCTTGGCAAGTGGGTCATTTCAGACAACCGTGGGAATTGCTTCCGGGATGTCTCAGCCCATGTTTTCGAAGGTGTTATCCAGAGTGTTGTCTGCCCTGATGAAATCCGTGAGGAACTACATCATTTTCCCTGAGGTGGGCGAATTGGCTACAGTGAAGGGTGATTTCTACGCCCTTGGACATATTCCCAACGTAATTGGTGCCATTGATGGGACCCATGTGGCTTTGGTTCCCCCAAGAGACAGGGAGCAGGTGTACAGGAACAGAAAAAATTACCATTCAATGAACATCCAGGTGGTGTGTTTGGCTGACCAGTACATCTCGCATGTAAATGCCAAATTCCCAGGGTCAGTGCATGACGCCTACATCCTGAGGAATAGCAGCATCCCTTACGTGATGGAACAGCTACAGAGACACCGTGTATGGCTAGTGGGGGACTCTGGGTACCCCAACCTGTCGTGGCTACTGACCCCAGTAAGGAATCCCCGGACCAGGGCAGAGGAACGGTACAATGAGGCCCATGGGCGTACTAGGAGGGTGATCGAACGCACCTTTGGCCTCCTAAAGGCCAGGTTTCGCTGCCTGCATATGACAGGTGGATCCCTAATGTACTCACCTAAGAAGGTGTGTCACATCATCGTGGCCTGCTGCATGCTTCACAACCTGGCTTTGCGCCGCCAGGTGCCTTTCCTGCAGGAGGATGGTCGAGACGGTGGTGTTGTGGCAGCGGTGGAACCTGAGGAGAGTGACGAGGAGGAAGACGACGGGGCTGAAACAGACAACAGGGACAGAATCATTGAACAGTACTTCCAATAGGACACAGGTAACATTTCAAAGATAATTTAGTAAATGTTAACTACTCTCCAGCATCTCTGCTGCCTGTCTATTTGCCCCAGTGTATGATGACTGAGTTTTGGCTTTTCCCTCCCTATTTCAGATCTGGGGTCCCCACTACAAGTCCTGTGCTTCGTTTCCCCATGGACTACAGCTTTGTGGCAGCTGTTTGTTGACTTCACCATGTACAAGGACATATTTGCACTGTCATGTCAATTACAATCTATTGAAATCACAGCCAGACTCCTGATATTTTGGTGCAAAATAGGTGTTTATTTAAGTGCTCAAAATGGGATGGGTGGTTTCAAGTGGGTGGGGGCTATGGTGAAGGAATGTCCATGGCAGAGTCCAGAGTAACAGTCACACAGGTGCATTGTCCAGAGGCCTGTGGAGAGATGGAGCATGGGCAGTTCAAGGATGGACAGGGTGACAATGTGGGACAGTGGGATGACATCAGGTGGTATCCTTTGCTGGCGGGGGTCTTGACATCCTACTCTGTCTTCTTGCGAGATCTCAGGGCCCTCTTGCGGGGTGGTTCTTCTCCTGCAGGAGGTGGGGGTCTGGTGGGCTGCTGCTGTGCGGGGGCCTCCTGTCCACTAGCGCCGGCGGAGGTGGTTGGCTGTTCTTGGTCCAGGCTAGTGGCAGGGGCCCTTGGGTGTTGTTCAGTGTCCGCCCTGCTGTTTACGAGGTCCTGCAGCAGCCCTACCATGGTAACCAGGGTGGTGTTGATGGCTCTGATGTCCTCCCTGTACCCCCGATAGTGTTCCTCCTGCAGCACCTGGATCTCCTGGAACCGGGCCAGTACCGTCGCCATCGTCTCCTGGGAGCGGTTGTATGCTCCCATGATGGTGGTGAGGACCTTGTGGAGAGTGGGTTCCCTGGGCCTCTCCTCCCCCCCCTGTCGCACAGCTGCCCGCCGAGTTCCCCTGTTTCCCTGGGCCTCTGCCCCCTGGCCGGTGTGCCCACTACCACTGCCCCCAGGTCCCTGTTGTTGTTGGGGTGGTGGGTTATCCTGGGTGCCCTGTAGTGGTAGACACACCGCAGATTGACGCGCCCTGGAGACAGAGGCATGGGCCCGCTGGGTGGGAGCTGTGCTGGTGTTCCCAGAGGGGTTTGGGTCTGTAGTGGCCTGGGCCTGTGTGAGGGGAACCGACTGTCCAGAGGTCCCCGATGGTCCGGGCTGGTCATCGGTGTCCAGGTCGACAGAGCTGCTGTCATCGCTGACGGCCTCTTGGGTGGGGGGTGTGGAGAATTCTGGCCTCTCCGCCGCGGTGTGTTGACGGTCGGGTCCTGCAGGGGTATAGAGGTATGGTTATAGTTTCAATGTGTGGCATATGGGTGTATCTGTGGGTTCTCGTGTCCCCAAGTGCTGGCATTCGTGTGTGGGGGCTTTGGTGA
The DNA here is from genome assembly GCF_031143425.1 of Pleurodeles waltl. Taxonomy (NCBI): domain Eukaryota; kingdom Metazoa; phylum Chordata; class Amphibia; order Caudata; family Salamandridae; genus Pleurodeles; species Pleurodeles waltl. The sequence continues at coordinate 450,760,165 of NC_090443.1, forward strand.
GGGTGGCTTGTGGGGGGGATGTGTATATGCATTGGGCATGCTTTGGTGATGGGTGTCCATGCTTAGTGGACGCATGCAGGCCTAGGTTTTGGGATGTGTGGGTTGTGATGGTGAGACATTGGCGGGGAATAGGTGTGCTGGGGGTGGGGGTGAGGATGGTGGTGGGGGTGAGGATGGTGGTGGGGGTGAGGATGGTGGTGGGGGTGAGGGTGGGGGTGAGGATGGGGGTGGGGGTGAGGGTGGGGTTCGAGGATGGGGGTGAGGGTTGGGGTCTGATTTGGCATGCAGGTGGGGGGGAAGCAGTATTGAAGCTTCAACTTACCAGTATCCATTCCTCCGCCGACTCCTGCGAGGCCGTCAGGATGCAGGATGTTCAAGACTTCCTCCTCCCATGATGTGAATTGTGGGGGTTGAGGTGGGGGTCCTCCGCCAGTCTTCTGCACGGCGATGTTGTGCCTGGATACCATGGAACGCACCTTCCCCCGTAGGTCGTTTCATCGCTTCCTGATGTCTTCCCGATTTCTGGGGTGCTGTCCCACTGCGTTCACCCTGTCGACAATCCTCTGCCATAGCTCCGTCCTCCGGGCAATGCTGGTGTATTGTATCTGTGTGCCGAACAGCTGGGGCTCTACCCGAACGATTTCCTCCACCATGACCCTGAGTTCTTCGTCTGTGAAGCGGGGTTGTCTTTGGGGTGCCATGGGGTGGTGTGTATGATGTGTGGGGTGGAGTATGTGTATTTAAGTGAGTTGAGTGTGGTGGTGTGTGTTGTTTTGTGTGTGGATAGTGTGTGGGTGATGGTGTTGAGTGGCTGTGGCTGTTATTTTTTGGATGCTGGTGTCTCGCTCTTGCCTTCTTGACGAATTTTTTAGCGTAGGGGTTTGTGGGTGATGTGGGTGTGTGTTTTATATTGTATTGTGTGTGTGGGAGTGGTGTGTGTATGTGTATCAGGTGTGTGGGATTCAAATCGTCCAATGTGGCTGAGTTTTGTTCGTTTGTGTGTATTCTGACCGCGGCGGTGTGTCCCGCCAATGGAATACCGCGTTTGAATGACCGCCGCGTGGATTCGTGGGTCGTAATGGGATGGGCGTATTTCTGTTGGCGTGGCGGTGGAGGTTTGGTCACCTCCACCTTTCCGCCGACCGCTGGTCTGGCGGTCTGTTGTGGCGGTCGGATTTTCGGAGGTTTGCCTTCTGCGGGTCAGAATGACCGTGGCGGGTTTCCGCGACCTCGGCGGGATTATGGAGGATTTCTGACCGGCGGTAGGCGCCTTTTACCGCCGAGGTCAGAATGACCCCCATAGTCATCAATTTTTTGTCCTCTGCTGAGTGCACAGGGAAATGGTCACGCATGCCAATTGCAATTGTATTTCTGTGAAAGAACTCATAGTGGAAGCATAAAGTTGCCAAAATATTATTAAAAACATTAGTCACTGCTGCGCACCTTCACTTGACTTGAATACCTGACATGACCTGCAAGTTAACAAAGACATTGCATTACTTAAGATTTGACAAATTACAGGTACCCATTCTGGTGCCTGGTTAGTTACAACACGTGCATCTGCTGTTCTTTCAATTCTTGCAGGTAAATATTTTGGCGTCGCACCACCCACCACGCCCCAGGAACCGGTGGGGGCAGGCGGCCGGGGACGCGCGCTCTGTCGTGTTCTCTCTCCCCTTTATTAACAGTCCTCTCTCCAGACCCGTTACCTCAAGCGGTCTAGAGAGGGGGACGGAGTAGGTGCCGAGCGAGTGCCTCCTTTGGAGTTGTGAGTTTTTGACGCATCCTCACACAGCGGTGACGTCTACGGCACAGATAAGACCTGCACATTTTCTTAAGTTTCTCAAATTGATTGTTTGTCCATGTTTTGGCTACATAGCTGGATATTGTTGCCCTGAGAATACTCCTGATATATGTGTACTTGGATGTTTTCATTTATGTTATGGCATATGTGCTTGAGCCACAAAACTTCAGGATTTTGGCTCTAACATTACCCTGTGGACACCAGCTGCGTAATTAACCTCAGCTCACAAACAGCCCTCTTAGCACAGGGCATTTCAGGCTATCATTTAGTAGACCAGACCATGCTTACATTATATATTTATATTCTGTTTTGCCTCACTCTACTTTTCTAGTGTGTGACTATAAGGGGACACTCCCCCTCCTTTTGACCTTGGGCCAGTAGCCTTTCAGGTTTAGGCTAAGAAAACTATATCTTCCCTTGGACACGTGTTTCTCACATTTGCAAGACTTTTTGCTTGCTGTGTCACATTTTCGTGTGCTGTGCAGTGTTGTGTGTCACGTATATGCAGAAAACCTTTTTGCTTTTTTTCCTTTAGGCCTCCATATGGTATCCCGCCAACAGGTAGGCCCTTTATCTTCATACTATTTGCACTCCTTTTAGCAGAGTATTCTATCACTTGCAATGCATGATTATGAGGGATCCTAGGCCCTGAAGAATGTCCCCAGGCCTCCTTTGGCTCTTAGTAGCGGGCAGAAACATGTTGGCCAGTAATTTTTAGATAGGTGACCCAGTGAGTCTTTGTCCTCACATAGGTGTCCCGTCCTTTGTTTTTATTTACACCAGCAGACACCACCAATAAATGTGTACTGTCACACAGGTGACTGACTAGGTGTTTTTACTTCTTCCCTAGTATAGCTGGATCCCATACTTTTCCAGAAAAATCTAATTTACGCACTCCCTCCTGTTCTTTTAACAGTGAGGTTGAGTCCGCCCAGGTGGCACTGTCCTACCTGGGTGGAGATAGGTGGTCATATGATGAAGCATGACACTATATAGTGTGTGAGACCACCTAGTCCGTAAAAGAAACTCCCCTCATCCACATAATCTTCCACAGCATCCGACTCGTAAACTCATAACGTGAGATTGAGGAGCCCCAGGCGAAAATCCTTCACCGGAGGCTCCATCATACGAGAGAACCCCATACTCCTTGTGTTTTAAGTTTCTTACTGTCACCCTATTATCTGCTCATGGCAAGCGACAAATGAGACATCACCGACCACAAAACATGCAGAATGCACCTTCCCTGAAGGAAGGGATCATCTACATGTGTGATTGTCTACACGAGGAAGGATTTAATGTGAGACATTTTAGGGAATCTCAGGCAAGTGAGACCCTGGTGCATCTCTGGTGGAAGAATTCATGAACCACCGCATCCTTCACCAATAACATCCGCACTGTTGACTGCATTAATTTTAGCAGCCACGATGTTAATAACTCTGACCTTGCTGGATAAAGGATTAAATAATGTGAAATGATGTTCTTTGCAGCATAGAATAATTACTCCATTATCCTATCATGGCCTGACACACAGGAGATTCTCGTCAACCATCTCATGAGCGTAAACATATAATCCATCTAAGAGTTTCCTGCCGCAAAAGCAGCTCCTCTGTGTGCTACGGAGACGCCAAGGCTGTGCAACCCCTGCGGCACATGAGAGCCACTCAATTCTTCAGGGGCCCCAACAACTGTAAAGGTGGTCCCGTTCTGCTCCAAAGCCAATGAAGATCTGGGGGCCTCCAAATGCTTCAGTGGCCCAAATCAATATACGTGAAGGTGGCCTCATTCTGCTCCAAAGCCAATAAATATCTGTGAGATATAGGAGCCTCCGGGGCCCCTCCTCACATTCTGCGGGGCACACATATATTTTATTTTACGACATTGTAGGAGGCAAAATATCCTGGTTCTGTTTTTTGGAAAGTCGGGCTTGGAGTGCAGTAGTTTAGCAAATATATCATGAGCCCTGTTGCAAACAAAATAATCCCCTTCCTCGCTGTTGTGATCTTAAATGCAGCAATTATCAGGGTTCAATGGGCCCTCGGGGCTCAGGCCACTGTGCCTCTCCTGCACCAATGGTAGCCGCGCCCCTCTTGGGTTATATGCCCGACGCCCTACCTTGCTGCTTGTTGGTGTGAGTAGATACCCTGCTTTTTATTTTCGAAATACTTTGATCATGCAGATGAAGGATTTCTTAATTTTATTTTCGTGCTTCAGCACTGTGCTGCTTTATCAAACTCCGTACCGTGTTGCAGTTACGGTTATTGAAATGATCATTTTTTTGTAAATGCATTTAATACATGGCTATAAAATGACTTTCTTTGCATCCAACGAGCACTGTTAACGTGTCTGCCTAACCCTGACATGGAAATATGGATAAACACGTTGCGATGTTCTTTTTTTGTGAAATGTCTGTAGTGTCAGGGCTATCTTGATTTAAAAATCCTGGGGCCATTCATTAGAGCGCACAGATACTGTATGTAATATAGTGAACGTTTTTAGAACGTTCCTGATAGAAATCTGCTCCAAGATTTGACAAATGAATCCGTTTTAAAATTCTGTGCTTCCACAATTTTAAGAAGATACATGACATAGAGAGCCTCCACAAACTTGTATATGGTTTGAAGGAATTATTGATTTAATGATCTTAAGTTACTGAAAACGCTAACATATTTGCAAAGTCGGACTTGGACAGAAAATAGACCTGGGCGCTATAATAACAGTGATTAAGGGCCACATGTACAAAGATCCGGTTTTGCGATTTGCAAACTGCGAGTCGCAAAACTGGATGTACATTAGTGTACTTTACACTGTTTGCGATTCCCAATGGGGTCGCAAATGACCTACCTCATGAATATTCATGAGGTGGGTCGCAATTTGCGACCCCATTGGGAATGGCCGCCCTCACAGGGATGGTGGCCTGCTGGAGACAGCAGACCACCATGTCTGTGACTGCTTTTAAATAAAGCCGTTTTTTTTTAAATGCAGCCCGTTTTCCTTAAAGGAAAACAAGATGCATTTCAAAAACAAAAATGAAAAGTTTTCTTTTCATTTTTTCAGAGCAGGCAGTGGTCCGTGGGACCACTGCCTGCTCTGAAAAAATATTTTTACTGCCATTCACAAAGGGGAGTTCGCCAATGGGTTAGCACCAGTGTGACACTGGTGCTAACTGCGATTGTTTTGCGACCGCATTCGCGGTCACAAAACAAGCATACATGGGACTGCGATTCGCAATTAGGAAGGGAACACCCCTTTCTAATTGCGACTCGCAATCCCTTTTTGCGATTCGTAAATAGTTTACCGAATCGCAAATATTGTTTGGAACATGCCAAAGTGAATTTTGCACATCGCAAACGGCCCGATTCGCTGTTTGCAATGTGCAAAATGCTACGTACATGTAGCCCATGGTGTATAATTGTTTTGCTAGGTATGGAAGACTACATGCATTTGTGTTTGTTGCTGCAAATGTCTGTTTTGTCATTAGGGACTTCAGAAGGAATTACTGGCCCAGCAGACCATAAAACAAGCCCACACACAGTGGCATAGTTAGGTTTCCAAGGGCCCTAGAACAAGAAAAGTAGCTTGCCCCCCTCACTAGGATAACATTCCAGTCTGTCAGCTGTACCCAACACTCCTCAACCTCCTTCCATAGAGTCTGCTTCTGCCATATCAAAACCCACTAACATTCTCAAATACACACAAGTGAACTTGCCATATCCCTAAAAAGTGTCAACAAAACCAATGTGTTGGAAGTTGGGTTACTGGTTGGGGGGGTGAAACCCTACTCTGTCTGGGTGAAACACAAGCAAATCACAACTTAAACAGTGCTTAACCCTCTGGTAGCTTGGCGCAAACCAATCAGGCTTAACTTAGAAGCAATGAAAACCGTAAGTGAAAGCACAACACAAGGAAAACCCCACACCAATTTAGCAAATAAGAGTACAACATAATAAATGATTTGAGACCAAAGTGACAAAATTCCAATCAGTTTTTCTGAAGATATGCAATTTCAAAAGTTAAAGTAAAACTAATACCTGGAAGCACAAACCTCCAACTGTGGGTATATGGTTGGACCAAACCAGGACAAAGTCACATGTTCAGGCCGAGCACAATGGAGTGCAGGCTAGATACGGAGATCAAGTTAGGACCGCTGAAAAAGTACCTTAAATCTTGGTTTGCGGAGTGTTGCAAGATCCCGCATTGAGGATGAAAAGTGCATCAGCAGTTCAGAGGAGCTGTGAGGATATGATGCGGAGTCCTGGGTCGTCGTCGAGGATGCCATTGATGAGGGGCTTGGGACAAAGTCCTGCATTGATAATGTATTGCACACCCGTGGTTCAGAAGAAGTGATGGCGCTGCGATGGGAAGTCCTGTGTCGTCATCAAGGATGCCGTAAGGGGGGCTTGCAATACAAACGCCTGCATTGAGGATGTGTTGTGCTGTGGTGGTTCTGAAGTGGGGCTGCGAAGAGTTGCTTCATGCTACATCAGTTCTGACCACAACTGGGCTGCCAGAGCACCTTCAGGGCCACGTCCGCGTGTTAGGGTTGGAGGGACACCACCTGTTGGGTAGGTCTCACAGCAGACACAGCCTAGGTGCTGGGTTCAAGGTGGTTGCAGCTTTTTCTGTCCCTCAGGCTCTGAGCAGGAACCCAGCCTACCAGTCTTTCGAGACCTTCTGGTGGCCCTGGGTTCAAGACGCAGGGCCAGTCCTTTCACTCAGGCAGCATGGCAGCAGGGTAGCATGGCAGCAGAGTAGCAGTCTTTCGTGCAGCAAAGCAGCACAGCAGTCATTCAGAGGCTTCTATAGGTCCAGAGATGTACTAAATGATTGGGTCTGAGGATCTAATATTTATACCTGGTATCCACTTTGAAGTAGGAAAAGGTTCTGGATGTTCCACCCCAGAGGTGCTTGAAATGTCCTGCCTTCCTGCCCTGGCTCCAGCTTGTCTGGGGCCAGAATAGACTGGCACCAAACCCTTTGTGAATGTGATCATGCAGAGCCTTTTTGATATGCAAGTGTGGTAGGTGACACTTTCTCCCCCTCATCGAGTCAGAGATGACCCATCCTACCAACACCTATGCTCCTTTGTCTCAGAGTCTGAGGGCAATAAACAAAGCCCATCTGCCAGCTACACCTAGTTCTGTGACCCCGAAACAGGCTGCAGACACCAACTAGTTAGGACAAGAAAATGCCAAATTTCCAAAAGTGGCATTTTCAGAATTCTGACTTGAAATCCAACTTTACCCTCAAAGAGGTTTTTAAGTTCCAATTCTTTAGAAACCAAACTCAACATTCCAGCCTGCTCCCTTTTGAAATGTATCACTTATTAAATGCAATAGGTTAACCCAGTGATATGGGAGAGGCAGGCCTTGCAATAGTGAAAAACAAATGTAAGAGTTTTTCCCTACCACAAGAAAACTCAAAAATACATGTCCAACTTTTTTAAATACAGTGCACCCTGCGGTATGGCCTAATATGTATTAAAAAGGAAGGTTTAGGCCTGGCACAAAGGTTTATTTTTACACATTGAAATGGCAGTTGTAAAACTGCTCATGCAGGTTGCAATGGCAGGCCTGAGACATGTTTAAAAGGCTACTGAAGTGGGTGGCACAATCAGTGCTGCAGCCCACTAGTAGCATTTAGTTTACAGACCCTGGCCGTACATGTTACCCATTTACTAGAAAATTACAAGTAAATTAAATGTGCCAGTTGGGTGCAAGCCAACAATACCATGTTTCAAAGGAAGAGCACAAGCCCTTTAGCACTGGAAAGAGGTGGTAAAGTGTGCAGAGTCTGAAATCCAACCAAAATGAAGTCAGTAAAAAAAACTAGGAGGATACACAACAAGCTGAGGGATAACCATGCCAAGTATGTCAGGCCCAACACAATGTGTTTGGCCCTTGTAAAGGACATGCACACAAAGACATAACATGCAGGGACCCTGCATTCACTCTGCTACCTTAAAATAAACATATCTCTCACTCTGCACTCACATAGACACAACTTGGAACCTGTAGCCCACTTACCTCATACTCACAAAAGACAGTGTTAATCCTGCATAGTCACAGGCACACCCCACACAATGCACTCTCTGAACATGGCAGATTTCCTGCACTCACCTAAGTACACTGATCACACATAGGTACACCACTCACTCCGTAGAAGCATAGTTTAGATAGACGGTGGCATATGAGGCACAGGTTGAGTATCTGGTGCATTGGGCCACTAGTACAATTCAAAGATGTTGAGGTAAGCTGTACCGAAGCCTGAATGTTCAATGAGGTTATCAAATCTCCTGTTAGCCACACTCAGACCAGCACTGCAGACTATGTGAGTCTGATCCCTGTGGACCTCTGTGGTAAAGAGTCTTGACATCAAAAAAGTCCTGATTGCCTTCTAATAAGCAAGGTCATTGTTTTCTTTGTAGAACAAGCATATGCTAAAATAAAAAAATAAAAACAAAAAATGGCAACAAAATGTAGAAGGCATAGGCTTCAATTAAAAGTTAAAGCTTCACACCGGTCTACTATCTTGGCACAGTGCAAATGTATACAGAGTATACAATATATTGTTTCAAGATTGTGGCATGGTTTTTGAAGCTTGCAGCAGTCACGTCTGGTGCTCTGCATTAGAAAGTTGTTGTCCAGAGGCAATGGCAGCGCAGCTGCTGCTACTGTTATTACCTAATTCCTAATTAGCACTAGTCTGCATTGCATGAACTGCTGGGGTATAAAATCGAAGGAGATTTCTCTGTAGGCTGGACTCCTCTGAATGTAAAGCAACACAGTCAGTAGGAAACATTCTGTCACTCTGGCGGCTTGACATCCTAAAGACGAGTAATTGTCTAGTAGGCAGAGCCAGACATTGGCAACGTCAATGGCTGAAGAGGGCTGATCCACTGCCCAATTGTCTCGGTGTTGTTCTGAAGAGCTGAGCTAAAATGTGAATGATACTCTGTCTGATGAATAACTGTAGTGTAAGCCCATTTTCTATAAGCAAGATTATATATTATTTTTGTGAACATATGAGGATGGTGAGACAACTAAAACAGACTTTTGGTCAGACCAAAAACATAGAGCAATAGAGAACAGGGAACAGGAGCTCAGGGGGTCCTTGGCTCACATGCTTTAGACATACAGCACTGGTCAAGAGCATCACAATATTATCTAAAAGACACTGAAAAAGTGTGGTGCTGTGTGAATCGTGCAAGTTTCCTTCAAAGACATGGAATAAGTATGCTACTGCGAGGTCAGTCAGTCCAAGTTTCCTACAAAGACATTGAGCAAATGTGGTAGTGCAGGGCCAGTGCAAGCTTCCTTCAAAAACATGGAACAGGTGTGGTACTCAGGGCCAGTGCAACCTTGCTTCAAAGACATAGAAAAAGAGTGATACTGCAAGGCCAGCCAATGCAAGCTTCCTTTGAAGACATGGAACAAGCACTGTGGAGCAGCACCTAATGCTTTCCTTAGATACAGCAAACAAGTTGGATTTCAGACTTGGTACAAGTGTACGACACAGTACTGAGGTGCATGAGTGCGAACTTGCCTCGCATGCATTGCAGATTTCCACACATAAAATAAGTACAGTGCCGAGTATGAGTACAAGCTTCCCTCACACCCATAGGATACATACCTATCTGGTCAGAAACAATGCAAGCTTCCCTTACGTGCAACACGCACAGAACATGGACAGCATCTGGAGCCGCAGTCCAAGCCTGTGTGTAAACACACACACAAACACACAATGTGGCACATTTGGCAGCAGTGTAAATCCCCCTCAAATGCAGTCTGATACAAGATGATCATCTACATTACAAGCTAAAATACCGTCACATACAAAGCAGGCATCCCACTGGTAGCAACATCTAAGCTCATTTCAAGCACTGAATACTCAGAGTAATGTTTATAGGTGGGTGAGCCACTGAAGACTAGAGCTAAATGCTAGATTCTGGTTTAACCAAGGCCATCTTGAGCCCCAAAGCCCACAATGCACCAACCTGGCTTCTGCTGCCACCCATCACTCTAACCTCATGCACCAAGAATGAAAGACAAACCATTACATTTTGATGTCAAACGGGGGCGAGAAAGGGAAACCAATCTAATGGTCGGATTAAACAGCGTGAAACTTGAAAACCTGGGATCAATACTGGCTTGCCCACATGACAGAATTGTGTGATTGTAGGCAGTTATTTTAATTTTATCATGCTTCCTTCTTTCTCATTACTGCATATTAGAAAACCTTGAACAACGCAAGGGTGTGTGCTGTACAAAACTCACTCCTGTGTTTGACTTAAGGAACTATAGTGTTGCTCCACGTAAAATAGGAATATAGCCCACATGAAAGGTGCACATGACAGCTAACTTGCTTCTTAGTTCACAATAGTATTATCGTTTGAGTGGGGGATGGGGGCATAAATGTTTCTTAGTTCATGTTAGAAATGGGGTTTCCTGTTGGCTAGGGTATGCACCTCAGCCAGGCAGAGCCCACCACTCTACTCAGGGTAAGCCAGTTACGCACAAAAAAATAACCAGTGCTCACCCCTGATAGTTTGGCACAGAGCAGCCAGGCTTATTTCCAAAGGTGAGCGCAACACACTCACACCAGCGACACAATAAATACACCACAAAAGAGACTCCAAACAAGGCTTATAAAAATATATGTTATATTATGGGCAAGTCACATGACCAAAACATCATAGGTCACAAATATTGTGCATATGGTGCAATTTTGTAATATTATACTTATTGCCCAGATCATTAGAGAGCTTACAAACACATAAATTAGGAAGCATCAGGGCATGGATGGCAATAGAAGAATATGGGAATTTTACAGTGTCACTATAAGCTCCTCAGTAATAATCTGAAACGATCACTACTTTGTAGGTAAGGCCTGTTTGTTAGGGTGAATCACATTGATCACATGGAAAACACACAGGCCTTGGACATCACATTCACGTAACCATGTAAGCTTCGTGCACAGAAGTCTCTCTGCTCCTATGTGGCTCCTTGAGGGAATTATCCTGATAAATGGAAAGGAGGGTGCCCCATCGGGGGATTACTGATAGGAATTCATGTGAGCTGAGAAAGCAGTGAACCCTCAAGCCCCTACAAGGGTTTCGAGGGTCTCCCCCTTGATTGGAGCCTAAATAATGTCCCCAATTCGAAATGGATCTGGGACCACCCACGTCAGGACTCTTAGGCCCCAATGCAGAGCCAGCCATGGAGCAACGTGGGACAGCGTGGGGAACCAAGGAGGTCCGATGACTAGGTAGAAGCAGAGTTTGGATAGATGGTAGCATATGAGGCACAAGGTTGAGTATCTGGTGTGTTGGGCCATGAGTACAAGGCAAAGATGTTGAGGTAAGCTACACCGCAGCCTGAATGTTCAATAAGGTACCTTAATCCTATGCAGGGTCCTTCCAGCTGTCCGTAGAAGCAGCACCGCTTCCACTTGCACGATACCTTCCTGACGCGGTACGGTGGCCTGCTTACAGAGGAGCCGCGGGAATGGGCGCACCACAGTGCATTCCATTCTGAGTGTGAGGGGAATGAAGTAGAGGGGGCACAAATACTTTTTGGGCTCCCTGGTTGTCTCTTGTGGCAGCAATGCCCAACCCTCGAGGTTTGGTGACTGTGTGGCACTTCAGGAAGGAGGTGGGAACGGCGTCCCCACCCTTGCAGGTGGCAAGACTCGTTCTTCCCTTGTTGGTGCTGAATCTGGCTGACAGGGCCTCCTTGAGGGGTTTGTCAAGGGCCGGGTGTGGCGTTCTATTACAGCTATGCACTAATCCCAGCACAATAGTTCCTTGTGATGCTGCAATGAGAGGTGCAGAGGGCGCAGCAGCGTTAGGCTCAGACTCTGCTCTGGCACAGAAGTCACAGAATGCCCATCACGTGCCCAACAGGACAGGGTGCAGCGCTCTTCGCACGACGGGGACCAGGGAGGTGGATAAAGCTCTCCACATGCCCTGAGAGTCACTACAGAGCATGTACTTGAATCCAAAAGTCCAAAAAGTATGCACAGTGCGCTCACTACACGCTGACTAGGCGTTCACCCAGCACTTCAATAAAATTATGAAAGAACGTGGCTCCGTTTTGACCGGACTCAGAGTCCCACGGCCTTTTCTGGGCTATTTAGTCCCCAGATAACACTTGGGGGCACAAAGGGTCAGGCATGCCAGCACATCAGGGCAAACTATGGTGGTTCCTCCTGGCAGTCCAATAGTGCCTTGTGACCCCACAGTCAAGGAGATGCTGGAAGAAGAGCAACAAGCAGAAAAGCAATACAGTGTGTCCTTTTATGCTACTAAGCAGTCAACAGGCAGCAAGGCAACAACAGAAGAGCAGTCCAGATGAGTCCTTCGTGCAGCTCAGCTGTCCTTCTGACAGAGGTTCTGCCCCAGTTCCAAAAGTGCTCCAAAAATCATGGGGTCAGAGCCCCTGTACTTATACTAAAAAATGTCTTTCTTCAGGGGGTGACTTCAAGGAACCTTCTCAAGGGAAACACAACCCCCTTCTGTAGGAGGCTGGCTCTCTATATAGTGTACAGAAATGATGTGCTCTGTGCAGAGAGTCCTAATAATCCCACCTTCGTTTACAGAGGTAAAATAGAGACCACCTAAAGCTCCAATTTTTATGGTAGCTTGGTCAAGCAATTAGGCCAATATCAGAGAAGTGCAAAGCATTTGTTGTACTCACAGGATCAATAAATGAAGACCCACACTCAAAGGAATAACTCAAGACCAATTTACAAAAATACTTAAAATTTTTATAAACTTTTAAGATCAAGATCATCAAAATTGGGTAAGTGCTTTTTAAGTTATGATTTTTCAAAGTTTACCAAAAATAGTGTTTTTGTGCCTAATTACGCACCATAGGAATCAATGGGAGAATATTTTTCCAGTGTGTCCTTTTGCTTTTAGGTCGAACTCGTCCAGAAGTCCTGTGGGCCAGCTGGAGGATTTTGGGTGGTTACTGGTTTTGGCGGAAGAGCTGCTGAAAAGTCACCATGTAAGGGGCTAGATCGATCTCCTGCCTCTGGTTCTATGAATCTGACATGTTATACTACTAAAGTTGGAAACTTATTTATAAATTTGGCACCCCTTTTGGATAAGGCCAACTGAAGTAAGGACTTTTAAAAATGTAAGTATTGTTGTAGAGACCTAACAAGGGCCCTAGCAGTTAGTTTAAATCTTTCCAAACATTTTAGCGAATTGAAAAAAATGTAGTTACGCTAAAGACAATTTGGAGAGTTATTCATGTGCTCATAAATTGACAAAGTGGTATCAGTAAATGCAAAGTCTTTATCCCACCGCTGAGACACCAAATGTAGGAGGGTGGCTCTCTACATACTTACTTGTACTATATAGTATTAAAAATGATTTGCCCTGTGTGGCGCATCCAATCAACGGCACCTTGGCTTACAGAGGTAAAAACTATACTACCTAATGCTCTAATTTTTATGGTAGCTTGATCAAGCAGTTAGGCCGATCTTGGAGAACTGCAAAGCATTTGTTGCACTCACAGGATCAATAAATGAAGACACACACTCAAAGGAATAACTGTACAAAAATACTTCAGATTTCTATAAACATTTTAAGACCAAGATCATCAAAATTGGGCAAGTACTTTTTAAGTTATGATTTTTCAAGGTTTTGCAAAAATAGTCTTCTTGTGCGTAATTATGCACCATAGGAACCATGGGAACCAATGGGAGAAAACTTTAAAAATGCATATAAAATCAGGCAAGGCGTTTACCAGTGTGCCTTTTGGTTTTTAGGTTGAGGTCATCCAGAAGTCCTATGGGCTACCCGGAGGAGTTCGGGCGGTTCCCAGTTTTGGCACGAAGGGTTGCTGAAATGTCCTTGGAGCTGGTGCAGGACCACTGCGGGGGACCACTTGGAAAAGCAATGCACAGGCGGACTTCAAGGTGAGTCCGGTGGGTCCCCTTGAAGTGTAAAGGTCACAAGGTATGGGGGCCCCTTAGAGCACAGCTGGTTCTCCAGTGCAGGGCCAAGGGAGGCCGGGTGCAGAGGATATAGATGAGCCAGGAGCTGTGCACAAAGGTGTCCTTTGAAGCAGTAGGCAGGTCACTTTGAGAGTAGATTGCAGGTCAGCAGGGCCACTCTGGGGGGGGGGGGTTCCTATGTGTCCTGAAGTCCCTCGACTGGGCCTTGCTCGTGGTCCTTTTGGAGTCTGGAGTGGACTTTTCTTCTTACTGTCTGACTTTGAGGGACCAGTTCCCCGGGCTATTGCATGGTTCAGCCACTGGAGGCCGCAGTGCCACCAAACTTGGCACACTTGTAGGATTTGTCCTCCGGGTTCATTGGGTGGCACTTGGCTGGGTGCTGTATCCGGTACCTTGCTCAGCAGCCAGTCAGTGAACTGGACTTCACTGATCTTTGGGTCTTTTGTTGCAGGGAGTGATGCATTCACTCTGGAGGGAGATGCTTGGCGATTTTCAGAAGGGTGGAGGTCCTCTGGGGTCTTGTAGACTCCATCTGATGTCCCTGCAACCCCTCAGCAGTGATTGTCGAGTCCTGGCACCTTTTCTTTGTGCAGCAGGGATGCAGTTCTCGAGCCTTGGGTCTTCTTTGTTGCAGACCTTCTTGTATCCTTGGAATCTAATCTGCAGGTCTAGGGGTGCCCACTAACTACTGTATTTAGTGGGCGTTTAGGGGAGTTCTTAATAGTGACCAATGGGCCATCTACCTTAGGTTGGTTACAGCCACTATGGGACCACTTCCTGTGGGCAGAGGTTACTTTCCTATCCCTGATAGGCTATTTTCCTACCATGCAAGATGGAGGGAAATCAAATGGATGCAACACATGAGGGGTGGTGCAAGCTGGGGGTTGCCACTACTCCTATCCTTTGTACATTTTCCCACTTTTGCCAAAAGTGGGGTTTGTAATGGGGGGGGGGCATCTGCTGCTAGCAGCAGGGCTAGAGGTTGAGTTTCAAGGGCGATAAGCCCTTTGAATCTCATAGGCAGGGCTGTGCACATTCCTGGGGGAGAAGGTGTAACACCTCTGCCCAGGAAGGGCTTTATTCTTTGGACCCAGAGAGCACAGACTCTCACCCAAGGGTCCCAGAATATTGTCAGGTGGTGGCAGGCTGGTTGTGACTGGCCAGCAACCATGCCAGGGTAGTTAGCTTTTGCAGGGGGTACCTCTAATGTGGCCCCTAAGCACATTTTGCAATAAATTAAATACTGGTAGAAGTTTGGATTTATTATTCTGAGTTGTTTGATATCAAACAACCCAGGGTGAAGATTGGTCATCATGTAGCTGTGAAACTCGTACTGATCAGTGTCCAGCATATGCAGGTAAAATGGCTGCTCTGTTCACTGACTATGCCCCAGGTTTGGCAGGGGCACATTAGGGGCATATTGCTCATGCAGCTACGCCCACACATGCAGTATAGTGCACCCTGCCTTAGGGCTGGGAGGCGTGCCAGAGAGGTGACTTACCTATATTGTATGCAGTGTGTAGTGGACAGGGCACACAGGCTGTATGCCATGTCAGTTTTGAATTTTAGGATTGCACCAGGAAACTCAGGCTGCAAATGGCAGTGCTGGATATACTTGGATGCATGATCCATTAGGGTGGCACAATCTGTGTTGCTGCCCTTAGGGGCCTACCCTTAGTACCCAATGCCCTTGGTACCTAAATACCATTTACTAGGGACCTATAGTGGCAGCCAAATGTGTTGCCAACTGTGCCAATGCATCACAACAGTTTGTGAAAGAGATCTGGCCCAGGTAACCTGGTTAGCAGGTGCCCTTGGCACTGGCAACTTTGAAACCACATCAAATACAAGGCTAAAAGTGGGGGCTAACCATGTCAAAAGAGGTCCTTTCTCACACCTTCCAACTAAGTCCTGTCTCCAGACATCAGTAGGCGATAATCAGCCTATTGTGCGAGGGCAGGACACAACCTATTGACATGTAAGGTGTGAACAACCCTCCTTCTCCCCAGCCCAGGATGACTATTAGTATGCAGATGCATGCAGATGCCTCTTCTGTCACACCCAGTCCCTCCCGTGTTATGGCTGTCTGGAAAGTATGCACCAAGTGTAGCTTTCACTCTGCCCTAAATGTGGATTGGAGTCAGGCTGCAAAGGACTAGAGTTATAAGAACAGAGAAATATCCACTTTCTAAAAGTAGCATTTTTAAAATAGTAATGTAAAATCCAACTACACCAGTAAGCAGGATTTCTAACTACCATTCCAAACGTACCAAACATACCCACGCTACTCCTCATAGATCAGAAATTACCATTGAGACACACGTAAGGGAATTCCCAATATACTGTTTTGAATTTTGAAGACACTTTTTCATATTTCTATATGATATCTGATGCATGATTACCATTCCAGATGTTCCCATTTCTCACTCTGTGCAAGGGTTGCACCCCTGGGGGGAAAATCTATTTCAGGCCATTTCTGCCTATTTCTATTAGGCCAATCTGCCCCCGGTGGGGAGAAACCACTTAGGCACCAGGGATTGGTGTGTGTGTGTGTTCTGTTTAGTGGGGGCAGCCCCTTGGGCAAGGATCGCTCCCCATGGAGGCACATTACTGTTGCCATTTCTGCCCCCCCTTGGGGGCAGATCGGCCTATTTTTGTAAGGCCCATCCCACTAGACACCAAGGAAGCATTGTTTTAAAAAAAAGAGGGTGAGGGTATGGCCATATAATTGGGGATAAAGTTGTTCTGCCCACCGGTGGCCAGATGGAGATTACCCCGAATCCACTCCATGGGGGGTGGCGGGGGCTGCAGAAAGCCGCCTAGATGCCTGGGATTAAAAAAAAAAAATAGTCTGGTGGTGGCTACCAACCAGTATGGGCATGATTATCCCCCCACCCCAACTGAAGGGGATGGCAGTCTTTCAGCTCTCCCCGCACACTAAAACATCTTATCCAATGGCAAGCAAGAGGACATTTGATTATTTTGGGTTTTGGTTTTACATTTGGGCCACAAGAGCTTGTCTAACTCTCAAAATGGTCCCACTAGGAATGGTGAGGGCGGCACGTTTTGGACTTTGGGAGGCTGCCATCTAGAAAAATCTACGAGACCTAGACACATTTAAAAACTAACCATCTGAGTGAGTCCAGGGTGGTGTGCTTCACATGCACCTCGCACCATTTCCCTACCCACAATGCCCTGCAAACCTTCAACTTTGCATGAAATCACACATTTCCCCACATTTTTGTGATGGAACCTTCCGGAATCTGCAGGAATCCACAAAATTCCTACCACCCAGCATTGTCGCATCTATACCAATAAAAAGTCAGCCTAAAAACAGTTTTTTCCAAACTGCCCTTTTGAACCCACTTTGGGTCCCCCTCAATTTCAACATGTTTTGGGCTCTTCCCTGTCACAGGCACTTAGCCCACCTACACAAGGGAGGTATCATTTTTAGGGGAGACAGAGAGGAATGTTGGGTGGTAGGAAATTTGTGCCAGTGCACTGAGCCCTCACAGAAATGTGGGAAACATTTGACTTTTTAGCTAAATTTGAGGTTTGCTTCGGATTCTGGGTAAAAAAAATACTGGGGTATCCACGCAAGTCACACCTCCCTGAACTCCCTTGGATGTCTAGCTTTCAAAAATGTCTGGTTTTGGTAGGTTTCCCTAGATGGCTTCTGAGCCCAGGACCAAAAACGCAGGTGCCCCCGCCCCCTCACCCCTCAAAAACAGGTGGTTTTGCATTTGATAATTTTGATGTGTCCACGTAGTGTTTTGGGGCATTTCCTGTTACGGGCATAGGCCTACCCACATAAGTGAGGTACCATTTTCATTGGGAGACATGGGGGAATGCTGGGTGGAAGGAAGTTTGTGGCTCCTCTCAGATTCCAGAACTTTGCAGCACTGAAATGTGAGGAAAAAGTGTTTGTTTTGAGAAGTTTTTGAGGTTTGCTAAGGATTCTGGGTAACAGAACCTGGTGAGAGCACCACAAGTTACCCCATCCTGGAATCCCCTAGGTGCCTAGTTTTCATAAATGCACAGGTTTTCCTATGTGCCGGCTGATCTAGAGTCCAAAATCCACAGCTAAGCACTTTCCAAAAAACACTTCAGTTGTCAATGTAAAAATATGATGTGTCCAAGTTGCGTTTTGGGGCATTTCCTGTCACAGGCACTAGGCCTACCCACACAAATGAGGCACTATTTTTATAGAGAGGCTTGGGGAATGCTGGGTGGAAGGAAATGTGTTGCTCCTCTCAGATTCCAGAACTCTCTATCACCGAAATGTGAGGAAAAAGTGCTTTTTTGACAAATTGTAACAGAACCTGGCCGGGAGTCCCACAAGTCACCCCACCCTGTATTCCCCTAGGTGTCTAGTTTTTAAAAATGCATAGTTTTGGTAGGTTTCCCTAGGTGCTGGCTGTGCTAGAGGCCAAAATCCACAGCTAGGCACTTTCCAAAAAACACATCAGATTTCAATGTAAAAATGTGATGTTTCCTGTCGTGGGCATTAGGCCTACCCACACAAGGGAGGTCCATTTTTATCTGGATACTTTGGGGAACACAGAATAGAAGAGCAAGTGTTTTTGCCCCTTGACTTTCTCTACATTTTTTCCTTTCAAATGTAAGACAGTGTGTAAAAAATACTTCTATTTGAGAAATGCCCTGTAATTTACATGCTAGTATGGGGACCCCTGAATTCAGAGATGTGCAAATAACCACTGCTTCTCAACACCTTATCCTGTGCCAATTTTAGAAATACAAAGGTTTCCTTGATACCTATGTTTCACTCTTTATATTTCACCAAATGAATTGCTGTATACCCGGTATACAATGAAAACCCATTGCAAGGTGCAGCTCATTTATTAGCTCTGGGTACCTAGGATTCTTGATGAACCTACAAGCCCTATATATCCCCACAACCAGAAGAGTCCAACTGACATAACGGTATATTGGTTTAAAAGATCTGTCATAGCTGGAAAAAGTTATAGAAGAAAACGTGGACAGAAATGGCTATTTTCTTTCCTCAATTTCAATGTTTTTTTATTTTAGCTGTTACTTTTTGTAGGAAAACCTTGAAGGATCTACAGCCCCTGGCTGAATTCGGAATTTTTTCTACTTTTCAGAAATGTTTAGCTGTCTGGGATACAGCATTGGCTTCACACCCATTTCTTTCACTAACTGGAAGGAGGTTGAAAGCACAAAAAATAGTAAAAATGGGATATGTCCCAGTAAAATGCCAAAATTGTGTTGAAAAATGTAGTTTTCTGATTCAAGTCTGCCTGTTCCTGAAAGTTGTGAAGGTGGTGATTTTAGCACCACAAACCCTTTGTTGATGCCATTTTCAGCGAAAAAAACCACAAGCTTTTTTCTGCAGCCCTTTTTTCCCATTTGTTTTGAAAAAACAAAATTTTCACAGTAGTTTTGCTAATTTCTTGATCTCCTATAGGGGAACCCACAAACTCTGGGTACCTCTAGAATCCCTAGGATGTTGGAAAAAAAGGACGCAAATTTGTCAGGGTAGGTTATGTGGACAAAAGTTATGAGTGTCTAAGCGCAAACTGCCTCAAATAGCCAAAAAAAGGCCTGGCAGCGAAGGGGTTAAAGGTATATTCTGTAGCAGATAGATGGGTACAAGTGTTTTCAGTCTGAGATTTATTTGTTGGATTTCACCTGGGATTTTTGCATACACACAGAAAACACACACACTTGTTCTCTCTTCTCTGTACTGAAGTTTTTTTTTAAAAGTTGGTTTGAAAAATATTGTGTTTTAGGTACTCCTACCAATGCGGACTGTCCCTTAAGCCCTCCTTATGCCCTGCATTTCATTTAATGTATTTTAACAAAAATATTCTAGCTTGATTGTTGGGATACCTGAAGTTCACCCCCCCACCCCAATATTATTGACCAAGCTATGCCCCTGCTTTCGGCCCCTGTGCTGTGGACACTAGCATGACTGCCCTACCGACCCTATATATTTGAAAGCAGAAAAGAGAAATTGTGAGAAAAACCTATTTTTTTCAGTTTATTGCGCCTACAGATGCCCAGTGGAAGCCTACAATTATTTTACGTGGAAGGGGCTGGGGAAAACTGCTTACCCATTTTGGATGATTAAAAAAGAGCTTGAGGAATGTGACAGCTTCTCTAATGAAGTGAAATCGTCCCAAATGTGTTCCTTTTGACGGGTCAAAGGAGCCCTCACTTTCTTGTACGTTAAAACATTTGTGAAGCATTTAAGTAACTAAAACAACAATTCATACTAAAATTTACAATTTTCCATCAAGATGCTCATGATTTGCACCATGTGTACCTACTTTCTTTGTCAGAAGGCTGTAACAAATGAATAAAATACAGAGAGTATTAAGGTACACAGGGCAGCTCCTCCATATGGGCGGAGGAGCGTCGCCCCCCCCCGCCAGCAGCCACCGCTGCAAATCCTTTCACAAGGAAGGGATAATAAACTATGTTTATCATCTAATAAACTCTGTTTATCATCCCTTCCTTGTGAAAGGGGCGGGCCACTGGGGTGACGAGCAGAGGGGAGTGCACTGTGCAGTCCCCTCACTGCGCATGTATGTTTGGCCAGCTGTCTCCGGCCGGCCAAACATACATGTTCAGTAGGCTGTCTTCAGCCCGGCAACACTGTTGTCTGGTTGGAGAGAGCCTGCACAGGCTCCCAGTCTGCCTGGGAGCGCCCGGCCAGAGCGCTCCCAGCCAATCCTGACACTACTTTGAGCAGCGTCAGGATTGGCCGCAGTGCACGCTGGGAGCCTGTGCCTGCAACTTTCAGAGGAGCAGTGCGTTGCGGGAGCCGAGGTAAGCTTTTTTTCATTTTATTTTATTTTTAATTATTGTGCAACCCCGTCCCATCCATTCTCCCCCCACCCTATCCCGCGCGTTGCCCCACCTCACCCCCAGGAATCCACGCGAGCTGCGACCGAAGGTACATTAATATTACTGCGTTGAGTGCCTTATCCTTGATCAAGGTAAACAGACTTATGCAATCGGTACACCCCAAGCTAAAAATAAATTCAAATGAATAATGTTCTTCAGGCCTGTTGTTTACATAATGTTGTATCTTTACATTTAAGGTGACTTTCATAGCTCCTGTTTTGACAACTATTGAAAAAGTGATGCACAATGATTAAGTAATCTGCTAGGGATCAAAATTGTGATAAAGCTGAATTAGCCAATAATACTACACAGGTTTCACAGATTATCTCAAATAACGGCTTGCTTGAACCAGTGGTCTTTGTAGACTCTGCAAAGACAATTCTATATTATATATAACCTCAGTAGTAGGGAAATTAATGGTGATTTGCTAGGCCAAGCTCTGACCAACTCTCGATGCTTCGAGGGGATCTAGGAGCCATAGCTATCATCTTAAATGTTTGGTTACATTTAAAAATGGTTTGTTAGCCCTGCGCTATGCAACAAGCGTTCTATCACTATGCTAAGTGCAGGATTTCACCATGCAAAGATATCAACCCCTGAATATCAGCTACTACTGCCACTAAATTATGTAGGTGTGGAATTTAAAATAGTAATTTTATACTTATCTTTATTTACCTAGCTTCACAATATATTGGTAATAAATACTCTTGGCGCGTTATTTTTGCTGGATGATATTTTGTCCCCCGATTTATGTGACTGCCTACCCAACCCAATGCCTGCTACCAGGAGAAGAGCATAGCACTTAAAGCAGTTGTTTGTAGCCAGATGTACTGTTTCCAGTATCCCACATACTCTAAGAGTAGTGTTTGGGTTAGCCCCTTGCTCCTGACTGGATGGATTAGTTGTGCATCTAACTTCCCTGCTCTTGATCCAGTCACATTTGAATTTTTCCTCAAATATGTTTAGCAGGAAGACCCACCGTTTTCTGTAGCAGAAAGCTCCTCCATTTTGTAAAGATTCTTAATTCAGGCGAGATTGGTGATTTTACTCTCAGACCCACAATCAGGAGTTCATCAAGGAATCAGAATATGATCATGCCATTGACCCTGAAAAACCCCTATGGCCCCTTGATGATACTCTTCCGTGAGTTCTTAAAACCCCTTACTACCTCTAAAGGCTAACTCTCCCTAAACCATAAAACCCATTCTTACCCCTTATCACTACCCTCCCATACAAACTCATTCCTCTGCCTTAAAGGTAGCATTCCTAAATCACTATAGACACCTTACTACCCAATACATCTATTCTTCCCTGAACCCTAAGAACCCCTTACTACCCCTTAAAGCTACCCTTCCTGCAACCCTAAAAGCTCCTGACTACCCCTTAATGCTACATATGCTGAAACCCTAAAAGACCCTTACTACCCATTAACACTACCCATGCAGAAACTCTAAAAACTACTTACTACCCCTTAATACTACTCAAGCTGAAACCCTAAAAAGCCTTCCTTCCCCTTATGCTACCCTTCCCTGAACCTAAAAACTATTTCTTCCTTCTTAATGCTGTCCTTCCATGAACCCTACAAACTCCTCTTTACATATACTATAGACCTCTTAGTACTCCTTAAAGCTCCTTAACGCTACCCTTTCCATAAAAATTCCTTACTATCCTTGACGCTGCCCAATCCTGAACCATAACAACATTTTTACCCCTTGATGCTTCAACATATGACCCTTAATGAACGCTTCTACCCTTTAACACTACCCTTCACAGGTCTAATGTAGATCCAGGACTTCATACACCGCCACTCACTGAGATGCCCACTTTAGTGCTACACTGGTACACTGGAACACACAAAGTTCTAGTGCTGCAGTGGGGTGTCTAGCACAGGTCCAGACTCATCGGGAGCGTTAGATTTCATTGACTTGACACACAAGATTCTACGGCATGTTCCCAAACTTGTGTGAAAATTGTACTTTGAAATAAATAAATTAAGCAGTGCAATGCAAACTCAATTTTTATTAAGTGAATAATAAACTAAAAAACAAACACAATTTAAAAAAAGCTGTTTCAATGTTTCATTATGGTGAGTAGGTGACAAATTATGTGTTTGAACGAAACCTTCATCTCTGTGCTTCACACAGTTTTTCTTAGTAAATGATTATACATCACAATGAATTAACAATAAGGAATAATTGAAGCACCCACCTGGCCCGTGTTGAAAATATGGCCTGCATCAATAAATACACGTGGACAAAATAACTATTGTTTTTTCAAATCTATTTTTCTCTCTTCTTTCTATAACTTATCAATACATTTATCATTGTGGTATACTATAAGAGCTATTGAACAGTGATCTTTTGGGGCATATTTACAAGCCCCTTGCACCACCATAGTGCTGCCATAGCGTAATTATTTTGACGCTAATGTGGCTTTTCTGCTGCGCCATATTTACAAAGTGGCACAATGTTTGCATTGCGCCACTTTGTAAACCCTTGCGCCACATTATGCCTGTGTCAGTCATAATGTATGCAAGGGGTGCATTCCGGCGCAGAGAGGCCCAACAAAATGGCGCAGTGAAATTTCACTCTGCCATTTTTTTCGTCATTTTTAACTCCTGGTCAGAGCAGGGGTTAAAATGACACACCTATTATATTCACTGGGCTGCCCTGTGCTTTGCTGCACTAGTGTCAACATTGTTTACGCTAATGTAGCAAAATGTGACAATAGCGTCAAAACGTTTGAGGCTTTTGTGCAAACGACCGCCATGGTGCGCCATATTGTAAATACGGCGCAACCATGGAGTCATTAGGTGCTGGTATGTGGGCGCAAGAAAAGTGCTGCATCATCTACGATGCCCCACGTTTTTGTAAATGTGCTCTTTGTAATATAAAGAATTTAGACACCCAATGCTATTCTGTGTTTTGTGGCACTATATCCTCTCCAGAAGAATGCATTAATGTGAATCTAAAATAGACATTTGTGGTGTTTTATTATATTTTTTGAGCAGTTAACATGGCACTTTAGCATTGTCAATTATTGTAATGTCAGGGTAATGTAATGTAACTTCCTGGGAAAGTTCATGTTTGAAGGTCATATGATGTCATTTCCTGAGATGTTATTAAGATCAAAGTGATATCACATCCTAATCAGGTCTCTTGTGATACCCCAGCCAAATGTCACTACTCCAGTGTGCATGTTCTGGTTTAACTATTCAGTTCCAGGGCCCCAAGGTACTGGGGTGGCAGGTAAAGCCTTTCAGAAACTCCACAGTAGCTTAGAACATACCAGTATGATAGTTGTCTAGTAAACAGAAAGCCTAAATAAGTCTCTCAGATCCACACTGTGGCTAAAAAGCAGAGTTCGTCAAAAAATTGTGCATCAGTCTTTCATATCTCAAACTATTAGGCACCATATCAGCATATGTCAAATAGGACATCACTTAGGGGCTTATTTACAAGCCCCTCTGACCCGCCGGAATGTCACTGTTAGTGACGGTCTGGCGGTGCACACTGCAGGAACATATTTACAAGGCCATGTAAGGCTAACCTGCGTGGCTTTTCATGACCTTGTAAATATGGACTGAGGCAACGCAGCGCAAGTCGCTGTGTTGCCTCACCCTGCCACAGGGTGGTGTGCCATGTGCATTAAGGTGGGTGTTCCCATGTTACACACATAGGGGGTCATTCCGACCCCGGTGGGCGGCGGGCGCCGCCTGCCGGGCGGAAACCGCCCAAACACCGCCCCGCAGTCAAATGACCGCAGGGAGCATTCCAACTTTCCCGCTGGGCCGGCGGGCGATCTTCAAAAGATCGACCGCTAGCCCAGCGGGAAAGCCCCAGCAAAGATGAAGCCGGCTCCGAAGGGGCCCCCAGGGGCCCCACGACACCCGTTCCCACCAGCCTCTTCCTGGCGGTGTAAACTGCCAGGAACAGACTGGCGGGAAGGGGGTCGGAATCCCCATGGTGGCGCTGCATGCAGCGCCGCCATGGAGGATTCCCTGGGGCAGGGGAAAACCAGCGGGAAACCGCTGGTTCCCCTTTTCTGACCGCGGCTTTACCGCCGCGGTCAGAATTGCCCCGGAAGCACCACCAGCCTGTTGGCGGTGCTTCCTCTGTCCTCTGCCCTGGCGGTTAGAAACCGCCAGGGTCAGAATGAGGGCCATAGTATTTGACACATTCCCAGATGAGATTTCACGAAGCTGTAAATGCGTCAAGATCCTACGCCTCCGCAGGGGAGGGGAAAAGGAGGCACAGCAAGAAGACATACCTTTATTTCTCTTTGTTTTACCTTTTTCAAAGTGTGCTGCATTCTGCAGACAGGAAACAGCCATTATGTGTCTGTTTCCTTGACTAGCCTTTACCACGCATGTGTCATAACAATGGATAGATTTTACTATATTATAACGATTGTAATGGTATGCATGGAAAAGGCTTTGCGTGGTATTGATGGTGAAAGCTATCAGCGTCGTTAGAGAAAATGGAAAGATCATTCCATTTTCTTCAGACCGAGGTGCGACACATCTTAAGAGTGAGGTAAGGGGAATTGGGTCTGGGGGTAGGGGGTGCTGTTTTAAGGAGAGGGCACAGGTATGTTTTAGAGTGGGGCCCAGTTTACAGGTTTACAGGTTAAGTACAGGAGGGGATTTTGGCCTGGGAGTTGGGGGGTACTGTTTTAGGGAGGGCGCTTGGGTGGGAGGTTAGGTTTTAGGGCAGGTGGGGATGTTTTTTGGGTTTAGTGCTGGGGGGGATTGAGCTTGGTGGTGGGGGTACTATTTTAGGGAGGGGGTGGGAGTTAGGTTTTAGGGGTGGTTTTCAGGCTTGGGGGGATTGGGTCTGGGGATGGGAGTACTGTTTCAGGGAGTGGCCGGGGATTGGGGGGTCATGTTTTAGAGTGTGAGGATGGTTTTCAGGCTGGGGGTATTGGGCCTGGCGGGGGTGCTGTTTTAGGGAGGGGGATGTGGGGGGCAGGTTAGTTTTTAAGGCAGGGGTTTCGGCCTTAGGGCAGAGGGATGGGGTCTGGGGTGGAGGGTACTGTTTTAGGGAGGGGTGAGGGTTACGTTTTAGGGCAGGGTGGTTTTCGGGCTGGGAGTATTGGGCCTGGCGGTACTGTTACAGAGAGGGATGCAGGGGTTAGGTCATAGGGCAGGGGAGACTGTTTTCTGGCTTAGGGTGGGGGGGCTGGGCTTGGGGGTGGGGGTACTGTTTTAGGGAGGGGGTTAGGTTTAAGGGCAGGGGGTTCAGTTTAAGGGATTAGGGAGGGAAGACAATTTTAGGGCTCAGGGCGGGGGATAGGGTTATTCAAATTTAGTGTTCAGGGTGAGGGAGGGGCATTTTTTAGAATGATTGGGGGGGTCGTGCTAGGACCTTTGCCACGCATATGCCTTTAAAACACATGCTTTTACAACATAATTTGGTGTAAAGGC
This sequence comes from Pleurodeles waltl, assembly GCF_031143425.1. Classification (NCBI taxonomy): domain Eukaryota; kingdom Metazoa; phylum Chordata; class Amphibia; order Caudata; family Salamandridae; genus Pleurodeles; species Pleurodeles waltl. The sequence continues at coordinate 450,786,249 of NC_090443.1, forward strand.
ATGCTTGGTAAGGAATATGCATAGTAATGGCATTCTCATTGTAACGCACTTGTGATAACGACATGTGTTGCACTGGAAAGCGTGGTTCCGACATACAACCTCTGCAGACTAATGGGCCCTATTTACATCCTGCAAGGGGGGAGGGACATCATTTTTTTTTATTGCCACTGCATGTTCATCATCTATAGATTTCAGTTAAAATCTATTCAGTTAATTGCTTATTTTACTTTGAGATGTGGTCAAGTGACTTTTAAACAGGAAGTGAACATCTAGAGAGTGGCAGAGGAAGTGGTCTGAATGCAGCGTGCTTTCGTGAGAAGCTAAATAGCTTCCCACACCAGAAGAGAAAAGAATACCTTCTTTAAAGTTTGAGAATAGGCATCACACAATGAGGGAGTGTCAGTGTTTCAGAGACTTATAAGACCCTTCATCCCCAGCCAAGTGAAGACAGACACAGAGAAAAGACACTTTAGCTTTGATCAGAAAATAGAACTGCAGAAGTCCCTGAGAGATGAAGCAAAAGTTATTCCCTCATTATGACAAAACCCTAAAATGGAGAATGTCCACCTGGCAAAATCTAGCTGATCAAACTCCATTTTGGGATTATTTATAACAACAACATAACTTTCCAATTAAAATAGTGTGATTTTTATGGGAAAGGCATATCAGATCAGGATTGTAATTCTAGATCTGGTGTATTTTTCTTAAACGTCCTATAATTTCTAAAAGAAATAGTAATTGCTAGAAAAAAGAATAAGGAAGAAAAGAAAAGGCTGAAAAGAGAAAAATGGATCACATCAGTTATTTTTGTATGTTTACTTTGACCTAGAAGTAAAGGAAAAATGGATCATAGTATACTAAAAGAGAAAAGGGGAGAAGCAAGGTAAGTAGAAAAAGGAAAATAGTGGGGACTAGGAGAACCAATACAATTGGTGGGACAGGAAAAGGCTTTGCAGCCTTCTGGGATGGAGGGCGAGAAGGAGACAGGAAGGGGAAGGGAAGTTGACTTCTCACAAAGAAATTAAAAAAGTGGGAAAATAGATAGTAAAGGGAAGCATGGAGTAAGGGGGGACCCTCTCTTAAAAAGAGGGAGAAGAGGTAGAATGGAGCTAAAACAATGGTGTGGGCCACTCTCAGAAACTGGAGAAGTAGGGAAAACACCTACCAAGGAAGACAACCTGTTTTTAGCATCCTCTCTAGCCTGGGTACCTGCCAGTGACTATGCCACACACAGAGCTGTAAATCACATTCTTTATTCCTCTCCAGCATTCTAAATAAGCTTTCATTGCATTCTGTTCTAGCAATTACCTCACACTGATGTAGAGTCTGCTGGGAGTCAGAAAGGTTTCATTCTAAATAATGGAAGACACTACATCTCCCCCTCTGTTAAATGAAAAAATATTTTTTTATAAAATCATTGGACATACATGCACACATATATACAGAAACATGTACAACTATATCTTTTCAGTCAATCTTTTTGACGCTTTGATAATCTGACCTGATCTGGTTATAGGAAGTTGTAAACTGTCATCTTCAGTGTCAGAGATTGCTAAAGATGGTGAGGAACCAACAGCAGTCACTGAGCTTTCAGAATAAGATCTTCTTTTACCATTTGGAGCTGAAGACGATTAAACATAGCCCTAAAGTGAGAAGAGTGTCTAGTAATAGACTTCCCGGGGTGTTGGGCAGTCACCATGCATCCTTTGGTAGACACAACTTGGAAAGGTACAGTATCATAAGGAGCACCAGATTTTATTTTGCTCATCTGTTGAGCGATCACCAAATCTCCTTTTCTGAACAAGCTGTCTTTTGCACGTTGCCTCTTGTCTGCCTAAGCGTTCATTTTCTGTTTTTTAACCAAGTCCCTTGTACAAATCATGTTTTCACTTTTATCTAGGTCTGGGTGTAGAACTCCGCTCCACTGGCGGAGTTTGTGGAATTCAGGCACTCCACGCTATGTGGAGGAGTGAGGAGTTCCAGAATTCCATAGCCTGGTACAGAGCAGAATTAGTTTTTGCATGTGAGGTTTAGTTTTGGCACTCTCTTGCGAGCATCACAATACTCTCAATCAATCAATCAATTTGATTTTGCAAAGTGCAGCTACTCATCCGTGAAGGTCTCAAGGTGCTGGGGGGGGAGGAGGTGCCTCATCTGAACGTCTTGAGGTTCTTGCTGAAGATGATGAGCGACGAGCTTTGTCTGAGGTGCAGGGGAAAGTTGTTCCAGCACTAGGGCTGCCAGCGAGTGCATGCAGGACTTCAATCAATCAATCAATCAATCAATCGCATTTATAAAGCGCGCTACTCACCCATAAAGGGTCACAAGGCGCTGGAGGGGGGGGGGTCAGTGCTCGAAGAGCCAGGTCTTGAGCTGCCTTCTGAAGGAGAGGTGGTCAGGTATGGCGCGAAGGTGGCTGGGCAGAGAGTTCCAGGTTTTCGCTGCTAGGAAAGAGAAGGATCTTCCTCCGACGGTGGCTTTGCGGATGCGGGGTACGTCTGCCAGGGCCTGTCCGGTCGAGCGTAGAGTGCGCGGAGGGGTGTAGAAGGAGACGCGGTTGTTGATGATTTTGGGTCCGAGGTCGTGGCGGGCTTTGTGTGCGTGGGTGAGGAGTCGGAAGGTGATCCTCTTGTTGACTGGGAGCCAATGAAGTCTCTTCAGGTGTCCGGAAATGTGGTGGTGGCGGGGTATGTCCAGGATGAGTCGTGCGGCAGCGTTCTGGATCCGTTGTAGTTTCCTCTGCAGCTTGGTGGTGATGCCGGCGTATAGGGTGTTCCCGTAGTCCAGGCGGCTGGTGACGAGGGCGTGGGTGACGGTCTTCCTGGTGTCAGTGGGGATCCAGCGGAAGATCTTGCGGAGCATGCGGAGGGTGTTGAAGCATGCCGAGGTCACCGAGTTGACCTGTCTGGTCATGGAGAGGGATGAGTCCAGGATGAAGCCGAGGTTGCGTGCGTGGTCGGTGGGTTGGGGAGTGCTGCCTAGGGCGGGGGGCCACCAGGAGTCGTCCCATGCGGCGGGAGTAGGGCCGAGGATGAGGACCTCCGTCTTATCTGTGTTCAGTTTCAGCCGGCTGTCTGTCATCCAGTTCGCTACTTCCTTCATTCCTTCATGTAGTCTGGTCCTAGCTGAGGTGGGGTTGTTTGTGAGGGATAAGATGAGCTGGGTGTCGTCGGCGTAGGATATGAGGTCGAGTCCGTGTTTGCGTGCGATGTTCGCCAGGGGGGTCATGTAGACGTTGAAGAGAGTGGGGCTGAGGGAGGATCCTTGGGGTACGCCGCAGATGATCTCCGTGGCTGTGGATCTGAAGGGGGGCAGGCGGACTATCTGAGTCCTTCCGGAGAGGAAGGAGACGATCCATTCCAGGGCCTTGCCTCTGATGCCGGCGTTGCTGAGGCGGTGTATCAGGGTGCGGTGGCAGGCCGTGTCGAAGGCTGCAGAGAGGTCCAGGAGTATGAGGGCTACGGTTTCTCCCTTGTCGGTCAGGGCTCGGATGTCGTCCGTGGCTGCGATGAGGGCAGTTTCGGTGCTGTGGTTGGCCCTGAAACCGAATTGTGTGGGGTCGAGGGAGTCGTTGGTTTCCAGGGCGGTGGTGAGTTAAGCGTTGACGATTTTCTCAATCACTTTGGCGGGGAATGGTAGGAGAGAGATGGGCCGGAAGTTTTTGAGCTCGGTGGGGTCTGCTGTAGGTTTCTTTAGGAGGGCGTTGAGCTCTGCGTGTTTCCAGCTCTCCGGGAAGGTGGCGGCGGTGAGGGAGGCGTTGATGACGTCTCGGAGGTGCGGTGCGATGATGTTGTCGGCCTTGTTGTAGATGTGGTGCGGGCAGGGGTCTGATGGGGATCCGGAGTGGATCGAGTTCATGACGCGGGTGGTCTCCTTGGTGGTGGTAGGGCTCCAGGTGAGGATGGTGGTGATGTCGGTGGCGGGTTCCGGGTGGGGGTTTGCGTTGGCGGTCGGGAAGCTGTTGTATATGTCGATGATCTTGTGGTGGAAGAAGGTTGCGAGGGAGTCGCAGAGGTCCTGTGAGGGGGGAATAGGGTTGTTTTCTGCGTCCGGGTTGGAGAGCTCTTTGACGATGCCAAATAGTTCCTTGCTGTTGTGGGCGTTGTTGTCAAGTCTGTTCCGGTAGGCTGTTTTTCGTGCGGCGCGGAGGTGTTGGTGGTGTTGGCGGGTGGCGTCCTTGAGAGCTGACATGTTCTCTTCGGTCTGGTTGAGGCGCCACGCCTTCTCGCTGGCGCGGCATTCTTTCTTGGAGTTCTTGAGGTCGGGGGTGAACCAGGAGTTTTTCTTGTGGTTGTTGGTGTTGGCTTGAGTCTTCAGGGGGGCCAGGAGGTTGGCGCAGTCGGAGATCCAGCTTGTGAGGTTGTTGGCAGCTTCGTTTGGGTCGGTGGTGCTGGTGGGTTGGTTCTGGGAGAGGGTTGATGCGAGCTGTTCAGTGGTGATACGATTCCAGTGTCTTCTTGGTGGTTGCTGGGTGTGGTGAAGCACAGTGGTCTTCTTGAAGCTGAAGTGGACACAGCTGTGGTCCGACCAGGTGAGTTCGGTGGCGTGGCTGACGGTGATGTGTTTGCTGGAGGAGAAGATGGGGTCGAGCGTGTGTCCGGCGTGGTGGGTGGGTGTGTTGACTAGTTGTTTCAGTCCCAGGTTGGCGAGGTTGTCCAGTAGGGCGGTGGTGTTTTTGTCGGTGAGGATCTCCAGGTGAAAGTTGAGGTCTCCTAGGAGGATGTAGTCGGTGGACAAGAGTGCGTGAGGGTTGACAAAGTCTGCGATGTCTTTGCTGAACTTGGCGTGGGGTCCTGGTGGTCTGTACATGAGGGTGCCTCTGAGGGTGGTCTTGGGGTCGCTGTGGATCGTGAAGTGGAGATGTTCGGCGTCGGGGAGTGAGTCGTCGGTGTGGGTCGAGATGCGGATGGAGTTTTTGTGTGCGATGGCGATGCCTCCTCCGATGCGGTTGGTGCGGTCTTTCCGGATGATTTTGAAGCCGTCGGGGATGGCTATGGCGATGTCGGGTGCCGAGGAGGGGTTCATCCAGGTCTCGGTGAGGAAGGCGATGTCCTGGTTTGTTGAGTTGATGAGGTTCCACAGTTCGATGGCGTGCCTGTGGATGGATCGGGTGTTGACCAGGATGCAGTGGAGATTGCTTCCGGGGGGGTTGTTCTTGGCGGGAGCGGAGTGGGCCCGAAGGCAGGTGAAGCGGCAGTTGTTGCAGGTGAAGGATCCGTGGGTCCGTTTCGGGGTGGCGCGGTAGCAGCCCGGCGTGCGGCCGGGGTTGAGTTTGGTGAGCGTGGTGGAGTCGTAGGTCAGGCGGGAGGCGCGGGGACCAGGGGGTCGGGCGCTGGGCGTGGTCCAGGTGCGGACGGGCGCAGACGGGCTTGCCTTAGGCGCGCCTTCGGCGCGCCCGCTGCGCGCGTCCGCTGCGCGTCCTCGCAGCGGCCGCCATTTAAGGGGTAGCCGGGGAGGTGGGAGGTGGGCGGGTAGGTGAAAAAGCGGGAAAAGCAACGGCGGGAAGCCTCGAGAATGGCGAGGAGGCCTATAAACGAAAAAGTACCAAAAAAGGTACGAAAAAATGGGGAAAAAATGCGGAAAACGAGGAGAAAAGGCGGCGGAGGGACGGGAGGGACAGCGGGGACACTCTGCGAAGGCAGGCACTCGGGGTACACGGAGAGAAGGGGAGCGCGATCACAACAAGCAGGCAGCGAGGGGCACACACAGGCAAAACCAAGCAGGCAGACAGCAAAGGGCACACACTCGGGGTACAAGGAGAGAGGGGAGCGCGATCACAACAAGCAGATAGCAAAGGGCACACACAGGCAAAACCAAGTGGGCAGACAGCAAAAGGGAGAAGGCACACAGGTCTGGTGGCGCTGTGAGGATGGGGGAGCGACCTACCCTGGGGTCAAGGGTCGCTACCACGGCCTCGCAGCGGCCGCCATAGTTCATATACTAACATAAGTAACATACTTCATGTTTACCTGCGCTGCTTCAGGCCGCAACAGCGGCCAAAATAGTCCCGCTCATGCACGCAAATGCACCTGGAGCAGATTTTCTACTCGAAATACATCCAAATCTAGTCAAAAAGTGTTTTTTTACTGGATTTTCTTCTTCAATGGACCCTTCGAGTTGTTTTTTAGATTGAGAAGCATTTTTTCTATTTTTTTGAAACAGGAAGGAAGTGCCCCAGAAACTCCAACATCCTGTCCCTGTCCATCAGGCTCCTCCCTATTCTTTGCCCATCTCCTCGTCACTTTTCACTTGGATTTCGAGGTGGAAGGATCACTCTTTTTTTTCGTGGGTGTCTAACTTTGGATTTAAGGGCCTTGTTTTTGTGAGATCACACAAGTAAGTTAAGACTGTTGAATACGGGGTTTTTTGTTTGCTTGGGCATGCATCAGTATTTCTTTGTACTTTAATTTGATTTTAAACATTTATAATTGTGGGTGGCATGAAGTTTAAGTATGGGCCTAATTATTTATTTTGCAATTAATTGATTTTTCATCTTTTGTTAAGGAAAATTGTTGCACAGTTCAATACCTGTCCTTTTCTACATGTCTGTAACATTTGCACTATTATCTTACTATGTGGCCTGGTTTTCCAAAGGGACATCTAGCCAGTAGGCCATATACTAGTAATCATAGTGTATGAAATAAATATTTCAGTTGTATATGTTTTTAAAACATTATTTAGGGCAGGGATGACATTGGATTAAATAAAAAATGTTGGCTATTGTTTGCATTTCATTTTTTGGGGAAAAAGTGTATCTATTGTGGAGTAATATTTGATGGCATAGAAGAATGTTTACTGTTGCTGTGAAATTTTTATAGCACTGCTAATTTTCATTTTTCGCATTGGTGAATTAATATTAGTCTTTCCTACAGTGTTACAACCATGCCTCCTTATCGCCAGTGTGTGTGTGTACATGTGTTTGTGTTTGTCATCATCCACCATGTGTCTTTGTTCTCCATGCTGTGTGGCCAGAAGCCAGTTTGTGTGGTCTATGTCCATAGGATTGCTCGTGTTCTTTGTTCTCCATGCCTCCTTGATAGCAGTTGTTGTTTGACACTGTGGGCCATTTTCTGAATCCAGCCAATGTCCCTTTGCCATAGGTTTGCATGTGTTCTTTGTTTGCCATGTCTCCTTGCTCCTTGTTGTTGTTTTTCCATGTGGCTGCCAGCCATTTTGTGCATCCAGCCAGTGTGTCTTTGCCATGGGCCTACATGCAAACATTGTTAATTATTGATAGTTTGTTTATTTTAAACTTATATTTTAATGTTTTATAGTAATGTTATTTTTTAATTTTTAATTTAAATTTTTGATTCGATGTTTTACATTAATTTTTTTTTGTTAATTTTTTTGAATTTTTGTTTTTATTTTAATTTTGAATTTTTATTTAAATGTTTTATTTTAATGTTTAATTGTTTTAATTTCTTGTTTTTGCATTTCATTTCATTTAATTCTGCATTTTGCCATGATCCATCCATCCATTCATCCACTTCCATTCCTCCAGCCATCCATCCATCTACCAAAGGCAGACTGCTGCACTACAGCATTCTGTTTCTTTAGGTTTATAATAATTCCCTGGCTGTAGTGCCACTGCCAACTGAGAGCTTTAAGATGGCTCCAAGGAAAGGTTCTCCATATTGTCACAAAATGGTTCTCTTTACCACAGCCTTTGCATGCTTGTCCAATGGCAGGGCACTTTTATTTGTTTGGAAATAGCAATCCACATCTGAAACACAACTTCTTTTTACATGTAGACATCACTTTCTGTCCTTCAGTCTTTTGTTTCAAATTACTTTTCACACTCATGGCTGACTTGCTCTGAGCCTTCATGTCAGCAGCTTGTTTCTCAGCACGTTCCTCAGCTCTGGCAGCCATCAACACTCGCTCCAGAATAGGAGTTTCTCTCAGCATTCTTTGTCTAAATGAATCGGACAAGCATCCATTGATAGCTCTAAGCTCCAAGGCTTCTAAAATTAATTGAATGTACAGTGGTTGATGAGTGTGTCGAGCCTTTCCACAAAGTCATCGATTGTTTCACCAACTCTTTGACGTTCTTGATTGAAAACGCATCATTCATAATCAATGTTTGGTACTGAATTGAACTTAAGATTAAACATATTCTTATTCTGATGGTATGTGACTCTTTGTCAATTCTCTGCATTTTCTTTATGACTTCTTTCACACCATCACCAGCAAGAATGTTGAGATATTTGAAAATCTTTCTATTATCAGTCTCTTCAAGTGCATCAATGACATTTTCAAATGCCTCTATCCAGGCAGTCCATCTACCACCAATATTTTGCTTTTTGGCAGTATCGAAAGGCGGTGGTGGTTTCAGGAAGACAGGAGCATTGTAGACCAAGGTGGAACTTACTGACATCGGGATTGGAGCTCTTACTGCCCCCTCCGGCCAGAAACCAGGATCCATTACATTCATGTCCCTGCCCTGGCCCTGCGATGGGCTGGCCTCAAGGTTGACCTTGATGAGTTCCATCGCTGAATTTCTAGCTGCTGTGAATATGGACCGATCCGTAAACACAACCACAGGCACTTCTCTTAGGGTCACTGTCAACCGTGATGTGATGACTCTGTTTATTTGGTTCAGGTTAGCAAATGGCCCTTTTATATACTTGGTTGATTCTATTCTCAGACTCTTTTTCCACACCTGGTTGATCTCTGCTTTGCAGCACTATTTGGTAAATCATACTTGTCTTTAACTGAGCTTTGTAAACCTGGTTGAATCCACCTTTAACATTAATATTCTGTACAATGTATTATACTATTTTGAGTGGCAGCGCTGTACCTTTTTGTATGATTTTGGTCATTACTTCTTGACCAACGATGAGTAGACTTCATAGTGAAGCTTTCTTTCCATTCGCACACTTGCTGGAGTTGCTATTTGACTCCACATATGTCAACCATTGACTCAGCACTTCGAAGAAGGCACACATGGCATGCAAAAGCACTTTGCTTCAACCATGGCAAACTCTCCAGGAAAGCACTTTTTTCTTCGGGTTACTTATTCCGTAGCTCATTGCCAGTTGTAGTGTCTTCCCCAGCCATGGTACCCGCCAATGACTATGCCACACACAAAGCTGTAAATCACACATCTTTATTCCTCTGCATGAATCTGTGAAACCCAACATTCTAAACCATGCTTTCATTACATTCTATTCTAGCAATTTTATCACACTGATACAGAGTCAGCTGGGAGAGAGAAAGGTTCCATTCTAAATCATGCAGGAAACTAAACTGGTGAAAACCATTATACAAGAAACATTTGCTATGCAAGGTTTGACAAAAAATATCCATCAGAAACGGTTTAGTTGGGTTGTTTTCTGTCAACAACATACATACAACCAAGGCAGAAAACTGCCATCAGCTGCTGAGATCAGAATGCCTGATCCACTGGAAGAAGACTGTTCGAAAAGTGTCTACCAAGAAAAGGCTAGACAAAAGGGACGCACCATTGACCAGAGTCAGCAAAGTGATCACTGCCAGACAGGGTCCTCATCCTCTTTTATGGATGTTTATTGGGCTGTATGAGATCAGGAGGAGTCTAGAACAGAAGGACAGCCACTCACTGTGTATTGTTATTATTCAAGACAAATCACAGGCTAAGGGCACAACAGGTGCAAAGATGCTCAGGAAGTCAGTTACATAGTTTTTGTACACATCACATGCTCAGAGGAGGTGTCCAAGGGTGATGAGAGTTTACTCATTTAAAATATTCAATGTGCTCACATTTTCACAGTAAACATGGTGGCTCTTGATTAAGATTCAGGAGTCTATTGGTGTGGGACTGACAAAGCAAATCATGGCATGACAATGTCTTCACTTGTCCTTAAATTCCTATAACCCCAAAATTACCAGCACCATGAATCTGTCCAGTAACATCCATTTCCTCACCAACTGCAGCACCAGGTATGACTACACTTGAAGAGAGAAGCTCTGTCTCCTGTTCCCCATTGTGCTACCGTTACTCTTCCAACTTTTGCTGCATCTTCTCTGGTTTCCATTGGCAGGTGGCAGGTGCTACCCTGATTAGTATAATTCCACTCACAACTGAAATCACCTGGATAATAACAAGGAACAGAAAGAGCTCCTTGGAAGGAGAGTGTGCGCTAAACAATGAGGTACCCGTTTAGGGAGCCTGTCTCCCAAGAAAGTGTCACATCATGATCTGTGCTCCAGTGAAGATTCCTGCAGCTGTGGGCCAGGCCAAACATATTCATTCAATGAAAGAAAATGTTTAAGCTTCTTCAGTACATGAGGCCAGTCACAGGCTCAGAAGCTTGTATTCACAAGTCAAGGATCCCATCAAGACAAGCACTGCAATGTCAAATGGAGATGAAGACACTGCAGACATAGGAGTGATGCTACTATGGAAGGTTGACTATGTGTGATAGTATTAACCAGCCAATTTTTGGTAAGTACTGAAAGCATCTAGGTATATTCACCATAACCCCATCTTTTATGGGTCACAAGAGTTTGAGGTAATTATAGGCCTGATTTATTGTTTGATTGATAGAGTAGTATCCAACAGGATAGCAGGAATTTGTTGTCTTCTGAAAAACAAAAGAAATAATGAAAGCCATACCCTGGGAGTTTTCTTCCAGGTGTGATGGTCATTGTTGTTTTCTGTCCCTCACTGCCAAGGTTTTCCTGGTGGTGATGGACAGAAAAAAATCTCACCTTCTACTATAAATAGAATGAGTGGTGCGATGGCTTTACTCCACAGCCAGATGGATCATTGGAGTTAGTTTTTTATCTACGATGCCAGCAGGTGCTCTGTAGGTGAAAGCTTATTGTCCACCTCTCTCTAAATAAGGTGGACAGACTAAGAGTTTGGTGAAGAGGGGACTCAGTTCTATTTGTGACACACTACCCAGTCCGCCAAGCTCTAAACCAGACTCTAAGGGTCTGATTTAGATCTCGGCGGAGGGGTTATTCTGTCGCAAATGTGACAGATATCCCATCTGCCGAAATCTAAATACCTTCATTTTCTATGGTACTTAGATGTCGATGGACGGGCTATCCATCACCGTTGTGACAGAGTAACACTCTGCCGAGATCTAAATCAGGCCCTAAGTCTCCTGTAGGGGTGGGCTCAACTCACGTAATTCCATGTAGCGGATTCATTTGGAATTCGCTACAAATTCAGCGGAGTTAGGCAAGAAGAAGAATTCTGCACTTAGCACTATTTTCTTTGTGCAAAAATGCCCACTTGTGTCCAAAATTAGTGTGAGGATTCATTCTGTACTAAGAGATGGCTTTAAATGTAACAGAACATAAATAGCAGTGTGAGCAGCCTCTTCGCTCGCTAAGTGTGCACTTGGGGTAGGATTTTCCCCCAGCTTACTCCTGGCATTAAGCGCTTGTCTCTTAGTGCATAATGCACCCTCCCATCCAAAATGGATGCAAGGTACATCTTGCACTAAGAAAATAGCACCAAATGCAAAAGAACATGAACAACAGTGCAAGCAGCCACTTCCACTCACCTATCAGTGTTCTCATGGTAGGATTTTTTTTCCTCCAAATTACTCTTAATTACACAGGCTGGCATAATCACATTATTATCTGGAATTCATCAGCAAAGAGTAACACAGAATTATTGAAATTACTCTGATGACTTTGGCGTAATTAAAATGACTCCCCGACCTAGTCCCTTGCTCATAATTGTAGAAACAAAGGCCCATATTTATACTTCTTTAGCGCGCATTTGCGCCGCTTTTTGACGCAAAAACGGCGAAAACTTACATAATACAATTGTATTTTGTAAGTTTGTGCCGTTTGTGCGTCAAAAAGCGGCGCAAACACGGCACTAAAAAAGTATAAATAAGGGCCAAAGAACTTTTCTTCTCCACCAGTTGCCTCCTGTGATCACAGCAATATAGGGAGGCAGCCGGGTCTGGTTCTCAGAGAGTGCTCTCTAGTCTTTTTTTAGGAGGCAGTGGCAGTGCAAGTGATGTTTGAGGGGAAATTATTTGTTTGAGGCGTCACGTTCACGTTCAGGGATGCATTTTAAACCATATTTACTGAAGCTCAGCCAAGTGAAGATCTTAGGGTACCCTACAATGCTTCACAAAATGCCATCAGCAGCTTCACTCCCCATTCTCAATATCTACATGTTAAACCACTTTTGATGATCTCACAAATGCAACCGGAGCAAAAGTTAGTGAATGCCACAGAGCTGGAAATTGTGAGCTTAACCGACAAAGGGTTGACCAATGTGAAATTCTGTTGCAAAGCAGAACTTTACCCTATCATTGTCTGAGTGTGAAACGAGATTCTCGCGTAGCAGATCATGAGAATACAAATCTAAACCAACTAAGAAAGCATCTGCACGGTGCTGGCCGGAGGAGAAGGCAGAGATTGTAGTTATTTTTTAAGTCAACTCATTGTGTGGAGTACTCAGCCCGACACCCCATCCTGAAACCAAACTTCACACATCCCTTAAAAAATATGTTATTTTATGAATGCTTTCGTCAGACATGAAAGTTTCCTTACGTTTTGCGCTGAATCGTTGTGCTATTTTGTCAGTTTCTCTGTCATGTTCCATTTTAGGTTTTATGTAGATTTACCTGTAAACAAACACATGGGGCTTCATAGAGAGTAAGGGCCAGATGTATCAAAGGATTTTGCATTTGCAAACGGTGCAAATTGCAAAATTCCACTGTTTGCGAATGCAAAATCGCCTTTCATGATTTATGAAAGGAATTCACAGAGCAATTTTAAGGAATCACAAAAATAGCGATTCATTAAAATTGCTACTCCGATTAGGAAATCGCGATTTGAGATTCCCTAAATAGGTAATTGCAAATAAGGAATACCTATTTGCGATTACCTATTCACATGTATCATGCATTTCCTAAATGCCAGTTTGGCATTTAGGAAATCCAATTTCCACAAATTCAAGTTTGGTGGTAAGCATGTGCTATTTTTAAAAATGTATTACAAATGCATTTTTAAAAATGACATGTAGTGCACACATGCCCCTTGGGCATGTGTGCGCTTTACATGTCCACAAATATTTGCATCAAAGGGGGCCTTAGGCCTCCAGCACCCTGGGGTTTGCATTACCTAATTTGCGAATTCCTAAGAGGAATTCGCAAATTAGCTAATGCAAAACCATTCGCACCTATGGGCCTACAGGCCCATAGGGATGAATGGATTGTCATTCCCCAATTGCAATTCGGTAATAGCGATTGTGACTTTTAAGAAATCGCTATTACCGAATCGCAATTTTCATACATCCCATTTTGCATTTGTTAGATAGCAATTTCTTAAAAATCGCTATTTAGGAAATGCAAACCGAGATGATGATACATCTGGTCCTAAAATATTTTAGGCTGCACACTGTCTTTCCATGCTATGGAGTTGTATATACCACAGTGAAGAATATGGCCGCATGCAATTCCACAAGAACAAGAATGTTTTCACTTCCCTAATGGAGAACAAGTATGGGAGACATCCGGTAAGCCTTTAAAATATCCCTAGCAGAGAAAGGATTCAATATTTCCCTTTTTTTTTTTTTAAACTAATGATTGTAGGACAGCAACATTCTGGTAATTCTAGTTGTGTTTTCTAAGATAGTCACCCATTTTTGAGTCAGTGAAAATAATTCAGAATGCCTGAGCAATTAGGTAATTTGACAACTTTGAGGGGTCCACTTACTACCAAGTAACATACCAGCCTTGCAAAGATGCCACTAGAACAGTGGATAGAGATGCCGTATAAATACAGAACCCACTGAACACAGGGACCAATTTTAAGGGTGCCCAGCATGAAGATTAAAGTAAACTGACACTTTGAGATCGGCTCAGAGATTAAATAAGAGATGTACAAGGAATGCAGAACCTTTCTAAGCGCAGCCAACGTTAGTCGGAGGTCCAGAAGGAAGGTATTTGAAACCGACACGGATTCTGAAGGAAAGAACACAGAGCAAACCAAAAAAGCAGTTCCATGTGATAAACTGGCCTTTATGCACTAACACTGCTGTTTACCTCCATTTAGCATCGTGAGGGTTCCGATTTTAAAACAGCATTGCTTGAGAGATATGCAGACCCAAAAATAAAGGAAAATCAGCAATAATCAAGGAAAGTCTCCCTTGAAAAGTAAGCAGCAGCAACCAGCACATACTTCATAAGTGAACACTGCAGTTTCCGTTACTCAGAAGAAAGGACACTCTTTCCTGGACCGCATTACATCAGAAATCAGGAACACTAACAGTGCTTAATTTGAGCCGGTGCTTTCTAGTGGGGGCCACCGGCACTCAATTTTGGGGACCAACAATTATTTTCCCTCATCAGAAATTTCCTGAGATCAGGAGAAGGAAAAACACACAAACGGTAAAGAAGAGAGAATGAAAAACATAATTTTTTAAAACATTATTTTATTGTAAAGATAAAAGACAATAATACAGACGAACACTCAGTGAAATCAATGCACATGGGAAAAAGAAGATTGCAACATTAAGAGAAATATATGTAGACAAGAAAAGATATACAAAAAGAGAAGGTAGAGAGAGGGTGAAAGAGAGACGAAAAAGAAGGGAAAAGAGGAAAGGTAAACAGAAAAAACTAGGAGGGGAATGAATGCGAGGAAAGAAAAGTAGTGAAAGGTCACCAGTATGTCAGATTTAGGCCCTCATTACGAGTCTGGCAGTCCTAGGAACGCCAGACCCACGGTTGCGGTCTCACCATCTCCAAACCGGTGGTCCGACCACTTTGGCAGCAGTCAGACCGCCACATTATGACCAAGGCGAAAGTGCCATGGTCGGACCACCGGCACTGCCAGCTCCTCATGTGTAGGGAAACTGGTGGTGCCGGCGGTCCGACCGCCAGTACGGCCATTAGCAGCGCCGCCCATTATGACTCCCTTCTCCTCCAGCTTTAACATGGTGGTTGCACCGCCATGTAAAAGCTGGTGGAGATGGGGTGGAGAGGGCCCCAGGGGGGCCTCTGCACTGCCCATGCACTTGGCATTAGCAGTGCAGTGGCCCCATGGACAGCCCCGTCGCGCTTCTCACTGTCTGCTTTGCAGACAGTGAAAAGTGTGATGGGTGCTGTTGCACCCTACGCACCACAACATTGCAACCGGCTCGATTACGATCCAGCGTCAATATTGTGGGCTGTTTCCCACTGACCCAGGGGTAAACTCGTAATAGGGGCCGCTGGAAGGTCACCGCACTGGTGGTGACCTGACTGCAGGAGTTTGGCGGGCAGCCTTTTCCACCCGCCAAACTCAAAATGAGGGCCTTAATCATTTTAGATATAATGAATGAGGAAACAGTATGTATTCTATGCTCATCACATTGAAGTTCCCCATGTGAGAAAAAATTATTTGGAAAAAATTATTCCAACAAGAAAGAATTACTTTAAATGCAACGGCAATAAAGGGGTCAAACAGTAGCGGTCTAGGACGCATAAGAACAACACTAGGAGATGAAGAACGTAGAAAACAGACTGTAATGTTAGCAGAATATCACATTGAAACCTTTGTAAGCATCGACACCAGATCAAATTCCAAAAATTCTTAACACGGCCAACAATTAAATAACATACATAATAGTGAATCATCATTTTTGAGAACAAGATCAGCATACAGGAGAACAGGAGGTATCAAATTGAGCCACACGTTCTGGTGTAATGACACCTCTATGATAAATTAAAATAAGTGACTGAGTAATTTGGGCAGCTTTGGAAGTTGCAAAAAGTATGATCCATATTTTATCCTAAAATTGGGGCGAGAAGGAAATAGACAAATAAACTTCCCATTATACTTCCAAGGCACTTTTTGTCCTATTTAAATTTGGAGAAAGTAAGGTTTTATAAATGAGCGCAGCCTTGGGAATCATATTGTGTGGAATACTCTCAATAATTACATCAGATACTGATATTAATGGTTTAGGATTTGTATGAGACTTGGAGAAAAAGCACTGAAGGGAATTGGAAATTGATGCATAATCCTTTATAAAGGAGTCGGGTATATGACATAATGTTGGAAGGTAATCAAAAGCAGCAATAGACGTATCATTCATGAATTGATGTATATAAGTAATACCTTTTTATTTTCAGTGTTTTAAATAGAAAGATCGATTACGTATCATGAGAAACTTATTATACAAAATGGAGGAATGCAAAAAGCACTGTTGAAAAGAACAATTATCAAATAACAATCTATTTAGTAAAAATTAGAATACTTTAGAATGGAGTTTTCAGATATAAAAGTACAATTAAATATATAATCATATCTCTGGAAGAGAAACCATTCAATAAAGAACGTTCAAAATGATTCCACATTGGTATAGGTTGATCTTGAATATTAGAAAGGAGGAATGATATTGCCTAAAATTTTGAAATTTAACACTACCTTTGGACATTTGAGCTTAAAGAGTGCTATACGCAGAGATTTATTATTCCAAAGATATTTAGTTCAGGTTCAATTGTGTAAAATTGTAATTTGGAATCTTAAAGGTAACATGAAAGCTGTATGGTGGACATTCATCATTTTGATGGTGTCGAGTCTTCCCCACCAGGGTAAATATAGCGACCAGGACAAGAGTAACATTTGTATTTTAGATTTTAACATAGTAAAGTTATGACTGAGCGTGTGTCGTAGTTTGGAGGAGAACCAGATACCTAGGTATTTAATTTTGGAAGGACACCATGTAAAAGTAGTGTTGGCAAACTTGTTGATAGAGAGAATTTATGGGTAAGATCTCGTTTTTTATTAAAATTAAGTTTGTAACCAGGAACATTAGAATATAAGCACATTTCCTTAAAAAATTGACCCATAAAGGTTAAGATATTGGACATATATATTAAAATATCATAAGAATAAGCAGAGAGTTTGAACTACAAAGTGCCATGTTTGAAACCGGATGTGAGTGCTTTGCAACAAATCTGTTCCACAATAGGTTCGAAGAAGAAGACAAATGGCAGAGGAGATAGAGGGCAACCTTGTCTGGTAATTCTACATAAATCAAAATAGGAAGAAAAACAACCATTTTCTAGAGCACTAGCAAGAGAATTCGAATATAATAATTTGATAAATGAGATGAACCTAGGCCCAAACCACTGAAGAGTGGTAAATAAAAATTGCTAATTAATGCGGTCGAAAGCTTTTTCAGCATCTAACGAAAGAGCTACAAGTGGGAATTTAAAATGTGTAGCTAGACTTAAAATATTGAAAAACATTTAAGTTGGAGGCAGTGCTTACATTGTAGATAACGCCATTCCTGCCGAGGATGGAGACCGTATTCCTCTCGTAGGTTCCCAAACAGTTTGTGTACCCCTTCTTCAATAACCTGGCACAGGCTGTCAATACCGACCACGCTCCATTGTGGCCAGCTGAGGGTATCTCCCCCTACACACAGACCGTCATTGCCCCAGAGAGAGGCCTGAGCATGTAGAAAGGGGTGTATCCCGAGTAGGCCGTGCGCCCTGCACCAGGCTGCGTGCATCGCCTTTAGGACCGGGTTGACTGGGCTGGTTTGAGGAGAGCCGGAACAGTACAGTCTGCTAAGGCCGCCTCGATGAGAGAGCAGCAGACTTTCCATGATCACCCATTGTGGTTAATCTGGTAATCCGGGAAGCATGTATGCCAACTGGGACAGGTGGAGGGCAAGGGCGTAATGTTCCACCAAAGGAAGCCCCAGACCACCGCAAGTGCAGCGTGCCATAAGCTTTGCCGACGCCAATCAAGGATGGGTGGAACCCCACACGAAGGCTCTGACTGCTGCATCTATTGGTTACAGGGTTGAAAGGGGCACCTGAAGGGGTATCATGCCCAAAAAGAGATGTAAAGCGTGGTAGCGTGACCATTCTCACTGCCTGTACTCTACACCACATGGAGAGGCCCAAGTGTGACCACTTCTCAAAGTCCAGTTTCATGCGAGCAATGAGAGGGTCCAGGTTATCTGCCACCATATGTTCTAATCCTCGATTAACATGTATCCCCAGATATTTGAGGTGGTTCGGGGTCCATCGAAACGGAAATCCATGTATCGCAGCCCTTGTCATCAATAGTGAGAGGGACAGCCCTTCGCTCTTGTCCAAATTCACCCGGTAACTGGATAGCATTACAAAACCCTCAATGACCTCAAGTAAGGCTGGCAGGGATCGTCCCAAGTCTGCTAGGGTGAGTAGAATGTCATTGTCATATAAGTAAATTTTAGAGACCCCCCTGCAGATGTATTCCAGTAAGCAACTTAGATTGTCAGATAGTAGCCGTGAGCAGCTCCATTGCCAGCAGAATTAGAAGTGGCGAAAGGGGGCACCCCTGCCTCGTCCTTCTACGAATTGGGGAAGGGTCCGATATAAAGCCCCCGCAGTTGACTTGCACCATAGGGCAGTCATAGAGCAGGCAGACTTTGGCAATGAATTGGTCTCCCAGTCTGAATTGTTTCAGAGTTGCAAACAGATAGTCCAATTCAAGACAAAGCGATAGCTTTGTCCGGCAAATTCCTGGCTTCCCACAGGGAATGGGAAAGGGTGTGCAGGTGGTCTCTAGAGGTACGTCACGGTACAAATCCCACTTGGGTGTAATGAATTAAGGACACGATAACTTTGCGCAAGCTGGCACCCAAGACACTGGCCAGTATCTTGATATCCCTGTTCAGGAGAGAGATGGGTCGATAACTGCCACAGAGAAGGGGATTCCGCCCTGGTTTTGGTATGACCGCTATCATTGCCCTAGTAGATATTGCTCTCAGTGAGCCCTCACTGCATGCCTCTAAGGGCCTTGTGTACGGTGCCAACCGCCTCCTCTCCAGCCCACTTATAAAATGCTGCTGGAAAATCATCCTCCCCTGGTGATTTATCATAAGGGAGGCCTGAGATGGCTTGTGTTATTTCTAGCCTACTTATCTCTCCATCAAGAAGGGCTTGGCCATCAGCCAAGAGGTGGGGAAGGCTAGTGTAGTTTAAAAAGGCCTCTTTTTGGGCGGGGCTAGTCGCCGTTTCCGGGGTGTATAGGTATTGGTAAAAAGCCACAAATTCATTGACAATTTCCTGCGAGCGGGTAAGTAACTCCCCATTAAAGGACGTGATAGCTGGGATGGCTTGGGCAGTCGCTTTCTGATGGAGTTGTGCCACCAAAAGTCATCCAGCCTTCTCTCCTTGCTCATTGTGCCGCCCTTGCAGGTGTTGTAATGCATATTGGGCCTGAGACGTATATCATTCATTGAGGGACATTCGAGCACGCTCTAGTCGCTGGCAGATATGGAGAGATGGATGGGTTGTGTATTGCTGTATGAGATGTCTTATGTCATCCTCTAGGACCTTCTGATGGGATTTTCTAGCCCTATTGGCCAGTGCCGCATCTCGCATCATTTGTCCTCAGAGGGTCGCTTTAGCTGCTGTCCTGATAACCCCCTGAGAGGTAACAATACCAGTGTTGTCATGCTTGTAGGTGGACATGTGGGCCTATAGTTCCACTTTGCCCTGGGGGGAATGGTACCGGTGAACGGCAAAGCATCAGGGCTTGTGGCCTGGGGAGGTTAGACCCGTGTCGATGGACAGAATGATCGGGGAATGGCCAGAGAGGCTGCATTCCACTATTCGGGTGCTCTGAGTTTGGGCCACTACACTGTGTGAGACAAGGAAATAATCCAATCGTGATTGGGTACCATGTACAGACGACAGGAAAGTATATTTCCTGTCGGTGGGATGTGTGAGCCTCCAGTAGTCCAACAGCCCGTGTTCCGCCATCACATCAGTCAGAATAGCCCTGTCATGGTTGCTACCAACATCGAGGGGTTCAATCCTATCCAGCACTGCATCTCTGGCCAGATTCCAGTTTCCCCCTCTAACATAGCGGGTGGTCCCTATTTCAGCTAAGAGGCAGTTGATTTGTAAGAAAAACAGTTGTTTAGGGCCGGTCGGCACATATACTGAACTGACACAAATCGAGGAGTCTCCCGTCTTTAATTTGGCAAACATGTCTTCCCTCTGGGTCAGACCATGATTTTGTGACAGTTCCGGGCAGTGTCTTACGGAGCAATATCGCCACCCTGCATTTCCTTGAAATGCCACTCCCCAGTGCCTGTGGTGCAGGACAGCAACTAAAAAGCTCCTTCCCCACCCAGTCACGGTGCAGTTTACTGGATTCAACGTCGTCAAGATGCGTCTCTTGGAGAAGAGCTATATCAGCCCATTTGGATTGGAGATAGGAGAGATTCTTTTTTTGTTTCATGAAATGTGTCAGACCGTTGACGTTCCAGAATGTGGAGTGGACTGGTTGTAGTAGGGGCTGATCCATTCCGCCGCACTCTGCTGTTATGCAATACCGTGGTCCTTTGCAGCCAGGTAGGCCTCTCCCTCGCTCCTCTCCCCGAGTGTTGTTGGGCAGGTGCACTCAGTGAAGGGCGCCCCTCTCTCAGCACCCCAATCGGAGCACATTGTCAGTGGGGTCCTCTGGCTCAGTCGGAAGGATGCAGGGCCCCCGTAGCGCCCCCTGCCCGCGCTCAGGGCCACCACCTCATGGAGCCCCAAGTTCAGGCTGCCATCTTCGCCTGTGGCCTGACCATGTCCCCCCCAAGCTTGGTCAGTTTTAACAAGAAGAGGGTCTACAGACTCTAGACTGAAAGCTGGAATCTTAGCAAAGATCTTACAGTCATAATTGATAAGGTGAATAAGTCCATAATTTTTACAAAAGTTTTGATCCTTGTCTTGTTTAGGTGAAATGGTGATCAATGCTTCCAAACATGAACCACTAGCTTTGGACTCAAGAATAAAAGAGTTGAAAAGTTGTAACAATTTTGACGAAAAACAGTGAGATAAAGACTTAATGAGGTCATTTGAAAATCCATCAGGGCCAGGTGCCTTAGCTTTTTTTCAGGAATTTAATTGCATCTCTTACTTCCTGGAGAGTAACGTTAGCCTACAATTCACCAAATGTATCTGCAAGGGAAGGTGGATGGGGGATACCTTTAAAAAGTCTTTGGGGATTGGGAGTGGATGGAGAGGCATCCTTAGTATGTAGAGTTTTGTAAAAATGATTGGAAAGAATTAGATGTATTGGCATTGTAAGTTGATACAGTGCCATCCAATTAATTTAAAATGAATCATATGGCCTTATGTTCCATTTTGATTTTTAAATAATTAGCTAACACTTTACTGGCTTTATTTTGACTACCTTAATTTACAGCAGGAAGTTACAGGCATCTACAGGAGCAAGTTTATTGAGGTCTGATACAGCTTTAATTAGCTCATGAAGCATAGAGGAGAACTTGGAGGTAAAGTAAGCACGCTCAAGTGCCTTCATTTGATTTAATAGGAGGACGTATTTAGAATTTAAATGTTTCTTTTTCCTGGCAGAAAAAGCAGTATTGAAAGCTCGAAAAAAAGAGGCTTTAACGCATCCCAACTACTTGCAATAGAATTATCATCCGGGCTATTGAATTGAAAGAATTCTTGTATGACCTTGTTTGTTTCAGTAATAAATTGGTTATCAGACAATAACAAATTCTTAAGCTTCCATCTACCTATTTTAGAAGCAACATTAGAAATATCGAGGGAAACCGATATTGATGCACAGTCAGATGTAAAATTGGAGCCAAGCTTGGAGGATTGTAGAGTGGAGGGTAGTGCTGTGGTAACTAAAATATAATCAATTCTTGACAATGTATTATGCACATTAGAAAATAAAAAATATATATATATTCTAAATTATCAGAGTGACACGTTCTACACACATTAGAAACCTGTCTAGAGGTAGTTGCTGATTGAAAGGCGTTGTGTGATTTATCAGGTTTAAACTTTTATTGTGGTACCATAACCATGACGGGATCAACCAATTGATTAAAATCGCCTGCCATAATAATATTACAGTTAGCAGTATTAGCAAGTTTTATCTTGATTGAGCACCAGAAGTCTGGGTCAGATTTAACAGGACCATAAATATTAAACAAGGTAATGTGTGTATTATCAAGGACAACATGAACTAATACCCATCTATCTTCAGTGTCACATTCAATGAAATTGTAATTTCAAAGGTTTGTGACAAATAATAGCAACACCACCTTTATGGTAAAGTGCTGGAGAAGAGAAAACCTGACTAACCCATTGTCTCTTTATTTTAACAGGTTCAGAGGCAGTGCAATGAGTTTGTTGCATAAACGCAATTGTTGAATTAAGTTTAGACAAGCGAGAAAGTTCCTTTTGACATTTAACTGGGTGTCAAACCCCACGAGCATTCCACGAGACAATGTTAAACATATTGAGGACATAGGAAGAAACATAAGGGAACAGGTATGACAAGCTGCAAAAAAGGAAAAGGGGACAAAACAACATTAGGTACATATGTAGGAAGACAACATGGTAAAAAGAGCTTAAGGTCTATCCTGGCACTCACAAAAAACAAAGGGGAAGAGAAAAGGGAGAGTAAAAAAGGGGGATACATGGGGAAATAGAAAAGATTGAAGATCAAGGAGAAATATCCAGATCTGATTAAACTGTAGAAAGAAATGAGCATGAGACACGTCATAACCACACCACAATCAACAGAAAAGCGGAAACAAATAAACAAAAAAAGATGAGAAAACCATCATAAATATGAACACATGGATACAATGCATTAAGGTTTTTGAGCACCAGTATCCATTGCATGAGAGGAAATCTTCTGAAGGTCGATTTTCAATTTAACAGTATCATCAAAAGACTTAGTAGAGATCTCATAGGTTATCTTGCATAGGCAGGGATGTAAGATGCCACAACATATGTTAAAACCTCTCAATTGGGGTCTCAGGATGAGAAATTTCTTACACTTGGCATTCCTGGCATTGGAAGTGACTTGAGATATGAAGACATCATAACCAGACTAGATCAGCTGTTGCTTGGCTTTAGCTGCTTTCAAAACATGAAGGAGACCTGTACATTCTAGAAGAGAGGTGATTAAAGTGACCAAGCCTTGCAGTCTAGAAGAGAGGTGATTAAAGTGACCAAGCTGTGAGCACATTGCAAGTTGAGTGGAGGAGTAGTGGGAATGTCCAGTAGGTCAGGAAGGTATTTCTTTAAAAAAATCAATGAGATCGGGACCGTCAAGAGACTACAGTAGTCCATGCAAACCAAGATGCCATGACATGCATATTGCGAGCCATCTTCACATGAAGAAACTTATTAGGCCTCTATAAAAAATGTAGTTCTGCCCATAAATTAGGATCAAAATAAAGGCCGACAAGTATACACCGTATAACTGATCTGAAAGGAAGCACAACAGACCCCATCAGTGACAGGTCTACATGGTGATCAATATCAGTGCACGCCTAACCACTCTCCAGGGCATTGACCGCAATGTCCTCCGTATGTTCCTATGAAGGTACTGTGGTATAGAGAGGCAGAAAGGTCCAGGTGTCACAACAGTCCCAGCTATGGTAAGCACCAGCGTAAAATGTCACTACAAAGCACTCCCAGAAACCTTCTGTGGTATTCAGCCGCCTCCAATAACACAAATGAAATGTTTGGGTATTAACAGCCTGCCAGTGATTTATTTGGAGTGCTGTATGAGGTAAGGAACACCTAAAATGGAGGCAATAGGTATTAAGTGAGCCTCATAATGTAAATCAGCTCAAAGTGTTGCAAACAGAGAAAAAAGTAATTTACAGGCTGTAATAATGATGAGGTTGAAGGGGCCAGAAATACTTGAGACTCATCTTCAATTGAGGAGAAATCAGATTGCAAGTGACACGCTGTACAAACCCCCTTTGTGTGAGGAATAAAAATTGAGTGTTCCCATCAGAAAGTGGTAATTTCAGATAAATGTAAAGGGATCCAAAAGAGCAGAAGCACATTCATGTTGCAGGGACGCCAAAAAGGAATCAATAATGTAATGCTGAAAGGCTTAAAAAGATGGAAAATGCTCTGTGATACAGAGGAGCTCACAGGATTGCCGCCATCTTGGTTGGCACACAAGCCACGGACCGCCGGAAAACCATCATAATGAGAGAAAGTAGGAACCTACAAGAGTGAGGTAAAGTAACAGGGAGTGTCTTGCAGTGGATTAAAGAGGCATGAGGTAGTTTTAGGACTGCCCAGTCTTGATATTTGGTGCGCAGACATTTAATAGCTCTGACTGTGGGCTTCTGAACAGAGCTTTAGGCACTGGCACTCATTATTTTACAACATAAGCACTGAACACTGGTGTCACCATCAATCAGTTTGACGAAACTGCAAGCAGAGAAGTAAAAAGAAAGAACTCCCTCGCTGGAGAGGGTGCACAGAGAGACAGTAGTTTTTGTTTGGGTAAACTGCCTCTACCAATGGTGCCTATGCAACAGTGGAGATTCCTGCAGCCATGCCTCAGATCCATTGTGTTCATCAAATCACTCAACATGTTCAACCTTCTGCTATACATGACCCTGAGTGCAAGTTCAGAAGTCAAGGCTTCCATGGTCCCTGCACAACTCACATAGGGTATGCACAATGCAGGGCAACTTAAGGCACCTCATACCCAATCCAGATGCTTCAAAGGATGACTATGTACAGATATTTGTATCCAGCAAACCAATTATTACAGTGGATCCTCTAACATTATTATGCACCAAATGCTCCTGACTTGTCTGTGCATAAAGAGTTTCAGATTCATCACTGTGGTGGTCACAATTTGAACTAATAGAGAAACCATCACCTGTGTACTCTGGAAATGCCTGCTGTTCTCTGCAATCAGCCAAAGGAAGAGGCAGATAGGAAGATAACATGCCCTCCATCTTTCAGCTGGAGGACATTGGTTATACAAGATATGTTTCTTGTCAGAGAATTTTCTAGTTTGTGCTGTTTCCTGCTTTCATTATATGATCTTCTCACAGCCACTAAACAAAGCATTTTCACTTGCCATTCTAGGCCTAAAAACACTGTTGCACCAGTGCAAGATCTTCTCACAGCCACTAAACAAAGCATTTTCACTTGCCATTCTAGGCCTAAAAACACTGTTGCACCAGTGCAAGATCTACACCTTCACTTTCAAGTAAGAGCTGAAAACCTTCATGTAAAGGGATTCAATACGGAACATCTTACCTGATTCGCAGTGTGCAAAGACTGATGCCCCTTTGCTGTATAAGAAATAGCCATAAAAAACAACAGGCCAGTCAATAACATTCTGAGT
Source organism: Pleurodeles waltl (assembly GCF_031143425.1). Taxonomy (NCBI): domain Eukaryota; kingdom Metazoa; phylum Chordata; class Amphibia; order Caudata; family Salamandridae; genus Pleurodeles; species Pleurodeles waltl. The sequence continues at coordinate 450,811,350 of NC_090443.1, forward strand.
AGTTTGTATTAAATTGCAAACACTTTTCATGATCTTGGAATAACACCTAGGCTGTCACTCACTCAAAGAGCACCCTCAAACAAGTAGCTGAGGAATGGCCAGGATTTCATGCTCTTTTGAGAGCAGGTCATGGTATAAAGTGCTCAGATCAAACTTCCACCTTGTAGATTTTTTGTTAGAGAAGAACAACACATATCCCTAAAAATAATCTTTCAATTTTGTAACACAGATAAAAGGGGTTTTATAGCCTGAAGTGCTAGGGTACCTTGTCAGATTCCCTTGACTTGTTGCTTTTAAGATTTATGATTTGCAGATTTACTTTTTGAGCATATGGCTAAAAAACTACTTTCTTTGAAGCTTTTTGTGCCCATGGATCAGTCTTGATTCTAAAGTCTAGTTGCCCTTCAGCTGGACACTCAGACACCTTGAATGATACAAAAATCGTTTTTTAAGGAAGAAAAAATAAAATCTTTGGGCGCTGATAGTTACCTACCCCCTGTAGCAAGGTCACTGGAAATTATATTAACCTCGGCTGGCACAAGGCAAGTGGTGTCTGGCATTAATGGGGCTTTGCTTAAGGACTCCATTGGTGCAGGCATTCAGGCTTTTAAGGGATAGTGGGAATGCATGGAAGAGATGCTTGGGATCCGTTAGGACAATCACAAGGTGCATGCGCTTCCACTTCACTCAGTTCAACTACATACATCATACATACCTTTCACTAGACAGGCTAGGGAGTACCCAGGCACTAGGGCATCATGGCCTAAATGTAAGAGAGCTAACAGATACTTTCTCCACATTTTATGGACATGCCCAGTGATTACTGACTTTTGGCGGGAGGTGACACAATGCATGTCAGAGGTTACGGCCTCTATTTTGACACAGGACCCCACTTGTTGCCTTCTTAACACTGGAGTGGTGACTAAGTGGACAAAACAGTTGGCTGGGTTTCAGAACCTGTCCCTGGTACTCACGAAGCGCCACATCACTATGTCTTCGATGGCGGCAGTGGCTGCCTTGCTCCAATTGTGGAAGAAAGATGTGGTCTGCTAGGCCGCGGTGGAACTTTTAGTGCAAGCAGATGCTAGGGCTAGAGATGGAAGATGCTACCTTATCGACAAATGGGACAACTATTTGGAACAACTGAATAGTACACTTACCCAGGATACTTATGATAATGATGGTTAACTGTTGTACCTAGCACAGATGATTTAGATGGTAGATGTAGACCCTCAGCCCCGCCCGATATCTCACTTAGAGGGATGGCACAATAGTTGGCTGCCCAGGATGGGGAGATAACAACCTGGGGGAGCTAATGGTATACACGTGGGGGATACAGAGAGGGTGTGGCCTGCTCCTGGCATAGATGAGCAGATGAAGTATGTATACTTACATCAGGGGTGGGGTGAGAGAGTGGAGCGGGTTGAGCTGGTTCTGTTGTGTTAGTTGGATATCCTGTAGTATATATATGATTTTTCCTTCTGTGGGTGAGGGATCACTGTTCATGTGGCATTGTCTTTGTATGTTTTCTACTCGCTTCTCTTAGGACTCGATGTGCTGAGTGTTTTGAGCCACCTTTGCCTAAATACTAATGATACTGTAATTCTATGTTCAAGGCAACTGTTCTGTTCAAATCAATAAAGATATTTAAAAAAGAAAGAACATATTTTTGATAAAAACTAACTTTAAAATTCAGAAGCTGCCTATCTGTAAATTTGAAGTAAAGGTTTTACAAGGGAGAGTATTGATTTGAAAGACAAGGAATTCCTATGACCAACAAAATTGCATAATTAAGCATTTACAGCAGATGTGTATCACTACCGGTATGTACACCCTTACCTTCCGCACGGGCTGAAAGTATTTGTGTGGCTTGATTTCAGTTTATGGAGTACCAGATATTAGCGAGACACGAAATTAGAACGCTTATCATCTTCCACAGAAGAAAAATGTAACGAATTTGAATATAATGTATGTGGCTTCTCGCTACCTTATTTTTATTTTCGGTAGTATCTGTTGAGCTTGAGCAGTTTCTCATGTGTTGCTCTCCTGAAAAAAGGGTAGGCAGCCCATTGTGCCTGTTCATCCTACTCACCTTCTACACAGTTGTTTTCTTATTTTTAGATATTTTGTACTGAATTTTAATATTCACTAATATATGATTACTACGCTTTTTAGCACAATTCATTAAGTTGTTTGTAAATAGCTTTTATGGGTCAATTTTAAAATTTTAAAATCTTCCAACATTTCACACAATCTACCATACGGCAAGGGTATGTGAGACATGGCTGGCCTAGGTTTTGTACTGGAAGCATCTCCTTTCAGTTCAAAATATTATGCTTATACATGCCTTGAAAGTACCAAGCCCAGCATTGGTTGTGTGCTGTGGAATTTACTTGGTTTGTGAAATTCAGCAGATATACAGTAAAATTCGACAAGATTCCGCAGAATTGTGCGGTTCGACTGTGTGGGCATTGGATACTATTTTTTATTGCAAACTGCACCCTTACATCTAAAAATGGATGCGAGGATGCATTTTGAGCTAAGAAAATAGCGCAGCCAAACACCACTCGGCACCTGTTTTCTCTGGCGTGATCACTGCAGAGTATGCAAGGGTGCCGCCACTGAGTGGTGTGCAGTGGTTTCTAAGCTTTAGAAACCACTGCATGTCACCCTTATATATTCTGCAATTATTAAAACTTTTAGGGCCAGATGTTTCATTCTTTACAATAGCAATTACCTAATTGTGATTTTTTGCGAATGGCAATTAAGTAATCATTACTAGAATGTATGAAATTCCAGGAGTTTCATACTGCGATTCGCAAAGGGCTCGCAAATAGACCTACCACATTAATATTCATGAGGTAGGTTGCAATTTGCGAGCTATTGCGAATGGCTACAATCACCGGGATGGTGGCCTGCTGGGCTCAGCAGACCCCCATGTCTGTGATTGCTTTTCAATAAAGCAATCTTTTTTTTTTTTTTTAAATGCAGCCCGTTTTCCTTAAAGGAAAACTGGATGTGTTAAAAGAACAAAAAATGAAACGTTTTTTTTCATTTTTTAAGAGTAGGTAGTGGTCCGTGGGACCACTGCCTGCTCTTAAAAAACGGTTTTGCATGCATTCACCCATTACAAATGGATTACCACCATTTTGAGATTGGTGGTAACTGCGATTGGTTTGCGACCGCAATCACGGTCACAAAATAATCATACATACCTCTCCAAATTCGACTTGTTACATACCAAAATGCATTTTTGCGATCGCAAACGGCCCAGTCGTTTGCGATCGCAAAAATGTTTGATACATCTGGCCCTTAATCACTGCAGAGAATAGATGCCTAATGGTATGCAGTGGCTTCTAACCCACTATATCACTCGGTCCTCTTCTTACATAGTATGCAGTGATCACAACTTTTAATCACTGCAGACTGTGGGTGCTGATTGGTATGCAGTTGTTTCTAAACTTTAGAAACCACTGCATAATTTTAAACTCCGGATTAGCAGAGTTTTAATTCACCAGTAATTCTGCATCACAGGAGTAAAGCAGAATTACCAAAATTCCTCCGATTTCGCTGCGCAAATAAAAATTCTTCCCAGGCCTACAGTAAGCACACAAGCACCACTGGAAAAGTTAGTTGAAGAAAAACATTTTTGCTTTTTAACATCTGTCTTAAACTGGGGGTATTTTGAGGTTTAAAGGCATGTCTACCGTTTTAGTGGATAGGGCTTTGCATCAAAGTTTTGTGCTGGAAAGTAAATTCCAACTCAGTTTACACCAGATTGTATCACTTTTGTGATTCAAACCTGATGGAAATTGATAATACATCTGTCCCTAAGTCTTCAAGAAATTTTGTGTTGGCTATGTTGTAACATGATTGCCGGTAATCATGATGTACTGTCACACCTATTGCATTGATGGCTAACATGCCAACTTTAAACTGGAACTACCAAATATGAACTTGAATGCCTGTAAAATCAAAAACTGTCAAACTAGTACCTGATTTTTAAATTTTTCAGGTTGGGCAGTTACGCTGGATAATGAACATATAATAGTTGGTCAACTACGTTTAAACTTGTTTTTTTAATTCTAAAATATTGAAATACACTCTGCCTAATAAACATTGTAAATGTACCTATTTACCTGCTATTTAAATTGCTTAGAGATGAATAAAAATATTTATGGGTGGCAAATTGGCAAAGCTCCTCACTTTATTGGAAATTAATGCAGAGTGATTTGGAACAATCTTGTTTTGAACATTAACAAATGATTCATATTTTATACTAAATTTATCTAAAGATGCACCATATTTTTTAGATTTACTACAGCTTTTCAGAGAAAATGGTTACGAATTGTCTGAGTTCCCACACAGGAATACTTACTGGTCAGTACAACTCTTAATCACTAGCAGTATCGCTTTTGGCGGTAATAGCACATCTTTTAATGTGTTGTAGATTTTGTCACCACCCTCCTATAAGTCGGGCAATGAAGACTTTTCTTGTAATACTGTATAACTCTCTGGACATAGCACATTTTATTAAAAACATATGAACATATCATACGCTTACTTTAAACTGTTGTAACTGAAAAAAGAAAAGTATTAACATTCTTTGAACACAGTAATTAAAGGTAATTTGAAAGGGATATTACCAAAAGAATGTGAATAAAAAATTACACCACCTGAATAAGTATCCTGTATTGTTTCCTAGAAAAGCTGTTCTTCGCCTCGATTTATATCTATTAAGCTATGTAAATCTTGGTGTCCATACTTCTTCCTTTCAAAGTGCACTCAATTACGGCATTAGCGTTTTAGGCATATAATTTCACACCCAATTACTAGCCTTCCCCTAATATACAAATGCCAGATCTCTAGGCGCTATCTAAGTCGGGGGTCCTCTTCCTTCAGTAACAATAAGTAATGATGTCTGTTTTACTAAGGAAAAGAACAACAATTGCAACACGCCTTGAAAAGGAAAGACCAACAGAATTCCTATGACTAAAATTCTGCTTTTTAAAATGTTTATTGCATTTTATTTGTTTTTTGTATAGTGTGGTCATTTCTACTGACAGAATGTGTTACTAAGTGGAATAACATAATTCAACAACAGCATGGAAACATAGGACATAGAGAACCAATAACAAACAGCAAGCAGCTTGGAGAACATATGACTAACACACAACATCAGTGGTGGGATACTTGCAAAGAGTGAGGTGAAATGATACATAATGGTCACTGGTGGAACGTGTTAAGTAGGATTTAGTAGAAGGACTAACTATGGAGGTAGCTGCTGAATAGTAGAGGAGTCAAGGCATCAATGTAATTCAGTTTTTTTCCATTTGTCAGGCAATGGTTAGAAGGATTCTTTTCAGGTAATCTTCAATTCTTGTATAAAGGCTGCAAAGTGAATGTATGTTGGCAGCAAGTTTCCACATCTTAGAGATGGTGGATGAGAAGGAGCTCCAGGATAAATAATTTTTGAACCAAGGGATTTCAAGTTGAAGGTGAGATTTGGCTCTTTAAACCCTATTTCCCGCTGTGATAGCAACTTTGAGGGTGAGGTATTTTGGGATAACCAAATAGACTGCCTAATAAATGGTGCAGGTAATCTTCAATAGTTGATTCAGATCGTGCTGCTTGCCTTGAGGGATAGCCAGTTCCGCCTGGCCCAAATTAATGTAATTTGATTACATTGTTTGGTCACGAAATATGGGCCAGGCAGTTGAGCTTTGTACTTGTTGAGGGGTAGCATTGGAATATAGCATGTCCAATGGTTAAATCATTAGTCAGTTAATCATCTCCCTATTTTGGTTCTTTAGATCTGTCCTGGGGAGAAAGCATCTTCTGTTTCTGACTCTATCTCGATAATTGGCACTTTTTGGCTGTGGTTATAATAAGGGCTCCTAGGCTGAGTTTGGAATCTAGGGTGAGAATGAGGGGTTTTGCACTCATGACAGTTCTGGGTGATCGACCTGTGCTGGATCAATAGTAAATCTACTTGAATGGAAGCTAACAATTTTGCTTGCCAAAGAGGCTGAGGAATTCAAATTTTTTTGATTTCTATTTCATTTGTTTCCTCCATGTCTGCACTTCTGGGATGCAGGTGGGACGAGTAAGGATGCTATTTCTACAATGCATTCTCATGCATAATTGAGCATTGTCCAACTATCAGTAGAATGAGATTCTGTGTTTATAAATAAAGTCACCTCTTGGCTCAATGTAGGGGTACAACTAGGATCCAGCCTTGTGGAATATTGAAAGGTGGTAGTGTGAGATCAAAGACTGAAATATCACTTTTTCTATAGAACTTTTTGAGGTGTGATTTGAACCAGTTCACTGTAGTATTGAATGGCAATAGGCTTGTGTAGAGAGTTAGAGGACTGCATCATACAAGTAAAATGGATTGAGAGCATCATACGGTCAGGACTTTAGAATGGTTTTTGATACCTGACACACGCAAGCCTCTGTCTTTCATGCCCAAGAAATGCAAGAAGTGAGGATTGTACTCATCGTAAATTCAACCCACTAGAATACATGAAATTCTTGGCACTCTCCACAAAAAACTTTGCAGAGACCTAATCCACTCAATCTATGTTTATCCAAATATAACCAAGCACAATGCTAATGGCTAAAATGCTCTTAAGTCTCATCTTACAACAGAATTAAATCACACATATGGCGTATAATCCATAGTGCTGGCTGCCACTATTTAAGAACACACCCATCCCATAACAACTCTATGACCTACATCCTCATGAAGACCCCTATAATCAGTCCTTTAGGGTCAAAAGGTGTCACAAGCTGCACTTTGTATTAAACGGACTAAGAGAGAAAAATAATTAGATTATTGGAGATGCACAGTGGGTCTCTCATGCTTTGGCGCCTTCTCACACTGACCGACTAAAGGAATATCAATCACTAGATGATGCCCTCAACATATTGTAAGAAATTGGAGTTGAGAGGGGTGATAACGCACCTGAAATAATCACAATCCTTGTCAGGCTGGACCACTAAAGTTACCCAAGTAACCTGAGCTCAACCCTCTGGTACCTAGGGTACAGAGCAGAAACGTTTAACTTAGATGCAATGTTTAAAGTATTTATGCAGTACTTGAAACAGTAATGAACTGAAAACCCAACACAAAAAAATTGGCCCAAATTTAGGAAAATAGGCAATATCTTAATGAATAATATGGCATCAAAATGTCAAAAATCCCAAAAGTAGAATTTTGTCAATTTCAATTTATTAATAGCAGTAAAAAGCATTAAGCCAGGGTCTTCCAGTTGCACTTGAGTGGCATTAAGGTGACAAGTAGGAGTTAAGGCAGACCAAGATGGAGCATTAGTTGGATACAGGGACCAGGCTTGTCCCAGTTAAAGATCTACATCTGATCAGGAAAAATTCAAATTTCTCACCCAAGCAGGCCTTAATGTCGATCGGATGCAGACAGCAACTCAGTCCAGTTAAGCTTTCTACATTCGGAAACTTTTCTGAAAGTCATATTTCCTCAGCGAGGCAAGGCTGAAGGCTGTACATCATCAAATTTTGGTCAACGATGACACTGCTTAAAGGGGGTTGCTGCTGCCGAGAAGAATGTAGCAGGAGCTAGCCAAACTCAATCCCAGTGAAGATGCACCCTCGGGAGATCGCCATGGCAAGTTGGTCCCAGTCTCTCAGTCGCTCTTCAGAGGAAAAGTTGGCAAAAAGTCCCAGGTTTTAGGGTTAGACAGGAGGAATACACTTTGAACACAGCCAAGGGACCAAGACTTTGGGGCCAGCACTTGAGGGAGAGTCAAAACTCACTCAGCTGAGAAAAGCTGCAGCAACAGGTGCAGTTGGGAATGGTCAGCTGGGAATGCAGGAAAAAGGTCTCTTGAAGCTTGTTGCGCACCTATAGGTCAAGCAGGAGGTCAGACAACTGACCCTTGGAGAACCGTCTGGGCTCCTGAATTCAAGGCAAGCAGGTCCAGTTTTCCTTAATGTTCTTCAGAAAGCAGGCATTCCTTCTTCTGATTTTTATCAAGTCGAGTAGTGGTCTGAGGAGAGTACTCTGAGTGCCACATTAATGTCGGGCCAGCCTGTGGTGGGGAATGCATCCTAACCAAGGGGTACACGTTCTCAGGAGTGATTCTACCCACTTTTGCAGCACTTCCTGTGTGGTCTACTGTAACCTATCCTACAGTGCCCTACTCTCCCTCCAGCTGACATACAATAAATATACTTTGATTACAACCAAAGTGCTTTTTTATGTGTTTTCTTTTCAAATCACAGTGAAAAAATGTGACTCCACAGGCACTTTTTTATTCACATTTAAAATGCCCTCTGAATTTTGAGTATTTTTCTGAAACAAATATAATGGTTAGTTTTTCATGTCAAGGCCACGACTAGTCTGTGCTTTTTTTTTATTTAAAACTTATGTTGTTACACTATCTATAATTGGAAGGGGTTATCTTTGTAACATATGTTGATAGAAAGGAGAATGTCATTGTTGCCCATGAAATCAAAGACTACAGGCAACTGTTTCTTTAGTCAAATAACTCAAAAGTGTTGTTCACTACTTTGAGGATGCTGGTTTGCATACTGTGCTCATATTTAAAGACTGATTGAAAGCAACCTAGGAGTTGCTGTACTGTGATGTGCTTGTAATTTTAGTTGGAAACACAGTTCGCAAAAAGTTTTGCCAATTACGCAGGCCTGCGATGGGTCTAACGTTTTCACTTACATTACAGCCGGCATCCGCCTTATTGACTAGAGAATGCTCAAGTCCAATTTCCTGAGCATGGTACTCGCAAACATTATCCCAAGGGTCAAAACGCTTGGTCTGTAGGGCTGTATTGATGCCAGCAGGGTGGCGGTCGGGTTTTGGTGGTGCTGTTTGTGTGTAGGGGAAGCGAAAAATATACTTCTAGTGACGGAATTGCAGTATGTGAAACCAGACAATCTGGGATTAGTCACGGCTTCCCCACTTAACCAAATTGTGTGATCCTAACCAATTATTTTATTTCAGTTTCCCTCTTTTTTCATCATCACATAAAAGAGGACCTGGAAGACTTGCCTTTTAGTTCACTATAGACATTTTTGTCAGTGTGAGAGGGGCGGGGTAGGAGGAGGAAAGCAAGTGAGAAGAATTATTTTTTCTAAATCCATGTTTGAAAACAATCAGTTTAAAAAAAAAAGTCTCAGTGCACTGATAATCCTATGTACTAAAGTGAAATGGATTTGCATGTTAATGAAATACACTTTTGAATTCTGAAGATACTTCATCATTTATTACACTTTTGCTCAAAGGTGTGTTTAAAAATGAGGTTGTTTCTAATGTTATGAGATGCAAAACACCCCAGTTACTTTCCTTTGTTAACTTTAATTAACCTTATAAACAAATGCTGGCACGTTTATCTAACTTTTTGATGTTGGTGCTAAGCTGAGGAAACAGCAGCCCAGTGATGCGGCTGACAAGGGGGCTGCATGTAAAGGTCAGGAGGTCTGCATGTGGGGGCCCATACTTTCAGTAACACTGTTCTAGAGGATTAAGAACAATACCATGCCGGAGTGATGGTTTAATAAAATTGCTGTTCTCTTTTGCCATGCACGGAGGTATAGGGCCAGCAGAAAATTAAGATTGCCTGGTCTCCTTAAGAGTTTTCATTATGGTTTGCAGTATGATGAGATAAAAAGCTCTTGATTAGAAATCAGTATTTTAAAAAAATTATTGACATTTTGTGGGCATCTGGGAGCAAGGTATCAATCTTGTTTCTTTTCAGGGCTAAATTTATAATAATCATGGAATACAAATAACAATGGGGGTTTTCTCATTCTTGTCAGTCTAGTAAGAAGAGTGGCAATTTTTGTGTAATGTGAGAGCCAGGATGATAAGAAAAAAGTGGATCTGTATTGAAATGTAGTGATTTTACTAGGATCATATCCATTGCATCGACGTCTATAGTGTCAATTTGCTTGAGCTCTCAAGTGGTTTTCAGGAACTTCATGGTCATGGGTTTACTTCTTTGTACCAGGAGCGGAAGATCCTAGCAATGAGCCAGTTCACTTTGAGAATTCTGAGGATTGTATACTTTTATGCATAGCAATGATGCAATCAAGAGTAGTATATTGTGTGTGTGGGTGGAGGGTAGTGTATTGGAAAGGACAATTCTCACCCAGAAATGTTTTAATTTCAGAGGAGAAGTTATCCTTTTGTTTAAAATCTCCAATAAACATATGCTCATTTGGAATATGGAGTAGGTCAGCAATGAATTTAATTGTTTCATCAATATAGTTGTTTTATCATGGGGGCGAAAAATGCTGTTTAGTTTTGGGTGTTTATTGGTGGTAGTGGCATGTCTGTAGTGAAGCATTTCAAAACGAAAGGGGAATATATTTTTATAATGTTGGTGGAATAATATGCCCTATGATTAAGCGCAGCTCCGATGCACGCCCTTCATAATATTTCATATTCATTGAGTAGCAAGGTATGGCTTGCAGGAATGTGCATGAGGTTTGGATGAGAGTGAGAAGGTATAGATACTGGTTGTGTAATAATGTAGAGAAGACAGTTATGTTTGTATCTTCTGATGTTCAATTTGTTTTTGCACAACTTAGATGCTCCATGTTTGTGGTCTGTGTATAGTTTGGTGGAGCTAATGCCTGTAAGATTACAATGAGAGACTGCATGCTTTGCTTAAACCTAGTGCATTTTGCCCTTTCATGGGTTGACTGTGAAGATGTAATTTATGGCATCTTCCAGAGGAGAATAGTGTTTGGAGGGAGCTGAAAAGCATAGGGGAGTTTCACGAATCACGCTCAGTGTATCATCGTCATTTAGTTCAATGTGAGTACTTGAGAGGGGATATACTTTGAGAAGGGGTGCGAGGTCTAAAATGCTTATTTGTTTTCAATACAGCTGTCATTATCTTGTGCCAGCGTTCACTGTGGATGATATCAGTAAGATGTGATAGGTTCGTGCTGAGATGGTTAATCACAGTGTTGTCTGCCTGCTCGATATGGGTTAGCTTTTTGGAGATGTTGCAGATGTCTGATTTTAGGGTATCCTTTATAAGCAGTATTGTGCTGATTACGGTATAATGTGTAGGATGGCCAGGCCACATATGGGGAAGGTAGGCAATAAGTTGTCCTAACACTTTCTTTTGTTGGAGGATCACCATTGTTTAGGGAAGTGCAGTTATGGCAGCTAGGTAGGCCAGGGGAATTAAGTGGAACATCCAGTGTGCAGTCATGGGAGTTCACATCAACGTAGTTGGCAGGAGAATATTCAACCAATGCCTTAAGTGGGGAATCACACAAGCAGAAGACAAATAGTTAGAGGCATAGAGATGATACGGTGACCCAACAGCAGGGAGGTTTGTTATGGGTGGGAAGTCCTGGAGGAGTGGAAGGAACCATTGTGGCAGGATTCTCTGAGATCACTATTGACTCAAAGCTATTCAGGAAGCAGAAAATTGTTGTGATGATATAGAAACAAGATCACAGTAGGACTTTGTCATTGTCACATAGGCTAATGATCAATTCATAGTCCTACTATGGTCCTGTGACTGAGATTTTATTTATGTATGGGATCTTTAATCTCTTTGAGATATTGAAAGTGACACTCTGTTATACGTTCTGCCTTATCTCTGCCTCTGCGCCCACTTCATAACGTATATTTGCTTGTTAGGCTCATTTCTGTATGAACCGTCACATATATTTCGCAATGTAAAACGGCAATGTTTTGTTTCATTTACGTGTGTTTACAGTAAAACAATGTTTTATTATTCCCTGATAGCGTACTTCTAGCTCATTAGATATATTCAAGAAGAATAACATTTAGAGAAAAGCTCAGTGACTTCATATACATTTGCAGGGGTGTTTGCAAGCTCGTATTCTCACTTTACATCACATATCAAGTTGAAAAATATTACATAGGGACTTTTCACAAATCTCTTGAGAAATGAAGAGCTTCAGACATTCCAGACAGAATACATTTAACAATCAGTCTGCCGAGATCATGCTTTCTTGCTTATTGTTTCGTTCCTTTGGGAACAGCAACATAACAAAGATAAGACCTAGCCGACCTAAGGACGGTCAGCAGACGGGAAAATACCACAAATAAGTAGGTATGCATGTGCACTATTCGAGAAGCTCTTATTTTTGGCAGGAGTTTGTGATAATGTAGGCACTAGCTGTCGAGGAAAGAAGGGATTCTGTCAAGAAAGTCACATATTATGCTAACAATTTGCATATCATTTATCAACTGTGCCTTTATTATATTATAATAATATTTTTAACATATATGTTCTACTGAAAAGTGGCCATAATAGTTAATATCGACTTTTAAAAATATGACAGTCTGGATTTCTTGAAAAGAGTACCAGCATTCCACTAGAAATATTAATGTACGCCTGAATATCTCTAGTAGGTTCTGATTGATGCCCAATATGCATTATCTTTGGGTGAGTTGTGGGCGACGCATAAGTCACAGCCTTTTTGTTCTTTTTGCTCGTCTGGTGAGTTCTTCCATAGCTGTGCTTTCCTTGGATCCAAGAAGCTTCCACCGAGTTGTGCTTACAATCTAAATTGTAAAAATATGTCACCATAATGCAGCAGTCAAAGTGCCCATGGCACAAGAAACAAAGGTGAGATTAGTTTTTATAGGTCAGTTCACAAACCTTTATTCAGATGTTAAAAAAAATATATAAAAGTGTACATAAAAAAATCAGTTACACATTGCCAATATCAAAACATCATGCATATAATAACAAGCTAAATATGATAAAATAATAAAATAATTAAAAATCATGCAAATCAGCAATACTACAATGACCAGTCCTTAAATGTTACCCAAGGTGTACTAATTCATATCTCTTTCATATCTCTTTCTCAGGGCCAGCAATTCTTTTAAAAACTTCAACATTACCCAACACACCTCTTTATTATCCAACCTATGTAGATATCACTAGTCATCCTGAAGAGATCTAGTATTTGCTCTCTACAAAACAAGTACTAAAACTTATAACTTGGCACTTCATATGAAGGGTAGAAAAGCAGAAAATGACAAGTTTTTTTTAACTGAAAGTCGGTCGCAGCTGCACAATGGTAAATTGTGAAACCAACATAACCTGGTGGGGAAAGCCACATGAATCATAGAAAATTTGGGAAGAGAAAGATACCTAGGATAAATAGGATTCATGAACCAGAGCAAATAAGTTTCCAAGTCCTCAGACGTCGACATGGGGACATATCCTACTAATGCAGGCATGCTTTGGGCTTTCCTTGGTCTAATGGTAGAATGGTAATTTAAAAAAATTCCCTTACAATATCTTTTGACTTAGGGGTGATGGAAGTCGGATCATCATACAGATTTTTAAGTCGGTCACTTCAAAGGACTTCTTCAGATGGGACAGCCAAGGCGTGGTTTCCCCTGTCTTTTTTGCCTCTGCTTCCCATGTTTTGACTGTGTGCTGGACTCTGTTTTTGGTACTCTGGGCACTTTACCACTGCTGACCAGTGCTAAAGTGCAAGTGCTTCTGTGAAAAGTGTATGTGTAATTGGCTTTGCCATGATTGGCATATTTGATTTACTAGTAAGTCCCTAGTAAAGAGCACTAGAGGTGCCTAGGCCCTGTTGTGCTACTAGTGGGTCTGCAGCACTGGTTTCACCACCCACATTAGTAGCCCTGTAAACATGGCTCAGGCCTGCCAACGCAGTGTCTGTGTGTGCAGTTTTAACCTGCCAATTCAACTTGGCAAGTGTACCCACTTGCCAGGCCTAAACCTTCCCTTTTTATACATGTAAGGCACCCCTAAGGTAGGCCCTAGGAAGCCCCATGGTCAGGGTGCAGTGTATGTTAAAGGTGGGACATGTACTGATGTGTTTTGCATGTCCTAACAGTGCAATACTGCCAAATTCGGCTTTCACTGTTGCAAGGCCTATCTCTCTCAGGTTACCATGGGTGCTGCCTTTAAATATTTTTAAAGTGCAGATTCCCTTTGAAATATGGAGTTTGGTGTCTCTGAACTCACAATTTAAAAATTCATATTTTAGTGAAGTTGGTTTTTAGATTGTTAGCTTGCAAATGCCCCTTTTAGAAAGTAGGCATTTTCTTGCTTAAACCGTTCTGTGACTCTGCCTGTTTGTGGATTCCCTGTCTGGGTCCGACTGACAGTTGGGCTGTTTGTGAATCTCCTCTAGACAGTGTCACAAAGGAAGCTGGGGTGTAGCCTGCATATCCTGATAAGTTATCTGAGATAGAGTGGAGGGAGGAGGGGTCCCTTACACCTGAATGGGCTGTGCCTGCACTCACATAATGCAATCTCCAACCCCCTGGTGTGCATCTGGCGCCTGGCCTGGACAAGACAGGATCTTGTGAACAACAGAGACTTTCCTCTGAAGTTTGCCTACTTCAAAGGCAGAAAGTGGTATATGTATTAGACCCAAAACCCCAGATTTTGGATCACTTCTGGAACCAAGAGGAACCTCTGCCAAGGAGAAGAGATGAAGAGCTGAGGAGAAGTGCTGCCCCTGCCTTTGACTGTGCTTTGTTGGCCTATACTGCAGTTCCTGCTTCTGCCTGTGAAAAGGGACTAAGACTGGACTTTGTTGTGTATTCCTGCTTGAAGACGAATCTCCAAGGGCGTGAACTGAACTTGCCTCCTGTTTTGAAGTCTCAGGGCTATCACAGACTTCCTCTGCCAGCACCAGGACTCTCTGCTGAGACTCCTGCCCTGCCAATTTGTGCCCTATTCAGTCCCTGGGCCCTTGAAAGGTGAAGTTGGCAGTTCAAGAACTGAAATCCACGCACAGAATGCTGTGTGGGGAAATTTTTGACACACCATCTGCAACGCGGCTGGGAGATTGACGCATTGCGGCTGGAGAAACGACGCGACAGCCGCTTGCGGCTGCTGATAGCAACGCAAACCCCAAGCAGCGTGGTTTTCTAACACCATGCGACCAGATTTCTCATGCATCGTCCCTGTGCATTAAAGTCATTGTGAATCTGCGCGGATCCGAGGTGCCTTGTCCAGAAATCGAAGCATCGCTCTCCTGCAAGGTAGACAAACAATGCATCGCCTAACTGACGGGAGAAGAAATGATGCATGGCCTCACTTGCAAGAAAGGAATCGACGCATCGCTGACTTTTCTGGCGCACGCTCACCCGTGCAGCTTTATTTTTAATGCAAACCTGGTACCTTGTGTAAAATCAACGTTTCCGTTGTTTTCTATGGAGTAAGACTCTTATTCTTTTGACAATTTGTATCTTAACTTGTGTATGTTGGATTTTTGTTGTTTTGGTCTTGTTTGATTTAGATAAATATTGCCTATTTTTCTAAACTGGTGTGGTGTCCATTTTGTAGTGTTTTCACTGTATTACTGTGTGTGTTGGTACAAACACTTTACACATTGCTTTCAGAGATAAGCCTGACTGCTTGTGCCAAGCTACCAAGGGGGTAAGCAGGGGTTATATATGTGTGTTTCTCTATTGCGCTGACTAGAGTGAGGGTCGCTGCTTCGGCAGAGTGCAAACTGACTGCCAACCAGAGACCCCATTTCTAAAACACAGGTTTACAAAATCTCGTAAATCTGGGAATGTGTCAAATGCCATGGGTGTTACGTGGGAACAACCACTATAATGCCCATGGAACGCCTCTCTATCTCAATGTGACACAACGCAGTGACCTGCGCTGCATTGCCTCGCTCCATATCTACAAGGCCATGAAAAGCCATGCAGGGTGGCTTTACATGGCCTTGTAGATATGGATCTGCAGTATGCGCCACTGGACCATCACAAAAGTGATTTTCCGGCGGCACACAGGTGCTTGTAAC
Organism: Pleurodeles waltl; assembly: GCF_031143425.1. Lineage (NCBI taxonomy): Eukaryota > Metazoa > Chordata > Amphibia > Caudata > Salamandridae > Pleurodeles > Pleurodeles waltl. The sequence goes on from NC_090443.1 coordinate 450,827,157, forward strand.
TAAACCCCCAAATGTTTCCAATGGATCATTGCCTCCTCTTAAACAAACAAAAAATAAACTTTTCTTTTTAAATGCAGTTCTGTTTTCTTTAAGGGAAACGGGCTACATTTTAAGAATAAAGTTTGCTTTATTAAAAAGAAATCACAGTCATGGTAGTCTGCTATCTCTGAATCCCACCATCCCTGTGTTGTCTGTGAATCATGGTGGGGCATAATTTGCGACCTACCTCATTATTATTTATGAGGTAGTTTGAATTGCGACTGACTAAAATTCAGTATTTTGGTAGCCAACATATTAGTACATAGTTCAGTTCACAAAATACTATCCTGGCAGCAAAAATACTGGTAACAGAGTGCGACCAGTATTTCATGACCAATGGTTTGTACATCAGGCCCTAAGTGCCTAAAGATACCAACTTTCCTAAATTTCCTAACTTCACCTTCCTTTTCTTTACCTTGAAGGTGTACAGATGGCGTTTGTATGTTTATAGATACGCCATGGTTATCTTTGTTTTATAAGTGGTCAGCCGTGGATGACCAGTGTTTAACCTTCTTTTTTACTTGTTTCTGAGAAGAATAGATAATGAGGGCACGACAAGCAGCGAATGGGGATTTCAGTGTACAAAGTATTTTCTAATAAAGGTCGGTGGTAGAAAAGGATGGCTGATCATAGAAACATTATTTTTTAATATTTAAGAGTTCTATAAAGGGCACTCCTGTCTGCGTAGATAAACGTGAGCAATGTACATTGTCAGAAAAAATATCAGTTCAATTATATACGTATTACTGATGAAAATATTTTAAAGAATGACAGGAAAGATTAGAGTATAAGTCACAGGGACATTCATTGTTTTCATGTGTGGAGTAGCACAGAGGGTAGCAGGAGAAAAATACATTTTTAATAGGAGGATACGCCGTTAGATGAATGAGGATGGCAGAGAATAAAATACCAAGTTTTTATTACCATAGAAGGGACAGGAGTGATGAAAGGAGAGTGTAAATAGATAAGGCTATTTTCAATTACGGGATACCGACACTAATGACATGGTGAAGGGTGACAGTTGAGTAGGTACTTTTGAAATAGAATAAGATGCTTGACCACTGTGGGAGGATGCATGGGAGGGTAATGCCCATCTCCTGCTAAACATGCAGGTGTGTCCCACCTCTCCTGTCACAGAAAGATGGCACGCATTTACCTTCTACAGCCCTTCCGTTGTATTCTGTTATATTGAAATTGCATGCATATAGCGCTTATTACCCCGATAAAGCTTTATAGCACTTTAAGCTGAACATCGCTTTTCTCCGAACCCAAGTTTAGTGGTTACTCTAATAGTTATTGGTTATTGGAATTAACCTGGTGCTATCAAAGAAACCATTCCATGCATTTACTCCATTTTCCTCGTGGTAGAATACATTGATAGGAATTATGTGAAGTTATTAATAAGGGCTGTGTGAATTTGTGGAAACGGTTGGTGGTATGAATAGATAGGCTGGAGGACATAAGGTGATGTTCATTTTCCAGGGTATGGTTTTATAGGAGAGGAGGTTGTGATCTATGAACTGCGGTGTAAACAATTTGTAGAAATACAGTAAAAGAGGTTAAGGCAGACAGCCCACCGATTTAGAACAGGCTAAACACTAGAATCAGGTCCTCCTCTAGACTGCCACTAGGCCACCGCTCCAGCAAGGCCAGGTGATCCACTCCGGAGGTAGGAAGCATATGGCAATGGCTGGACTCTTATCCATTAAAATAGTTGGAGCACTAGACTACATTTGTGATCGTAGCAACATGAGAGAATGTACAGGATAAACAATGCAAACACTGAAAAGGAGATGCTGGAGCAGATGTGTTTGATGTTCAACCCTAATATTTGATTTACAGTATTAGATACAAAATATCACCTGCTGTATTCCTCTCTGGAAGGTCTTAGGTTTATAGAAGCTGTTGATCTTAGAGAAGTGATTGGTATTATCTCAGATTTCTCAACATACCAAGTTCAATCCTGCTCACATTCTTTTATCTCCCTATGTTTTAGAGCCCTTGTCAGCCAAAGTTTTAATTCTAGGGAAAAATAGTTTGCATGACAGGAAAGCAGGCTATGTACACAGCTCAGGGGCAATTCAAAGTTCAGTGCTAAAAGGTACATTTTATCATGCTTTTTTCAATAGTGGGCATGGTTTTATGTACAAGCAAACAGGTTTTGATTGGGTATGCTCCCCTCCCAAGCACCTTATAGAGTTAAATAAGGGCTAAAATGAGGTCTGGCATGTCTCGTTGCTCGTCTTATTTCGGTTAGGTTATCCCCACGCAGTTTTTGGTGACATGTAGTTTGGGTCTTGCAGGCGGCTTTTTTGAGAAATACATAACTGACAAAGAACTAAGGCCCATATTTATTTACTGTTTGCGCCGGATATGAGTCTTTTTTTAAAATGCAAATTCGGCGCAAAACTAACACCATATTTATACTTTGATGCTAGACCCGTCTAACGTCAAAATATCTCAGTGTGCGTCATTTTCTGGATGCGTGAAACCACCTTGCGTTAATGAGATGCAAGGTAGGCGTTCCCGTCCAAAAAATTACTTAAACACCCGCGTGCCATAGTTAGCCAACCGCGCAAAAATGACGCACGGCTGGGAGGCGGAGCTGGAAAATGGCGCAAATCCCGATTTGCGTCAAGAATTAACGCCTGGGTCAGGGCAGGCATTAAAATGGGGCAAACACACCAGTACTTAAGGAAAACCCACAGAAGCAACATCAGAGCTCCAAAAGGAAGACATGGAGGTGCTATTCATCCAGCATGCATGAAGATGCAGAGCACAGGAGCAACAGCAGCAGCTTCCACCACACCAACAGGGACCCCAAAGGCAACGCCGAAGGCAGGAGAGGATAATCCAGGCCAGGACAACCCTTCAGGGCCTCAGGGAACATGACATCATCCAGAGGTACAGACTAAACTGGCAAGCCATACAGCAGCTACTGCGCCACATTGAGCCACAGTTGGCACCCAGCTTGCAGACACCCCACATCATTCCATCAGAGACCAAGCTGCTAGCTGTTCTGCACATGTTGGCAAGTGGCTCTTTTCAAACCACTGGTGCCTTGGTTGCCGGGATCTCACAGCCCTCATTCTCTGCCTTCTTTCCCAAGGTACTGGATGCCACCATCTCCCTCACACCCCGTAACATAAGCCTCCCCAACACACAGCAGATGCAGCAGGAGACCAAACAGGGCTTCTATCAAATCAATGGCTTCTCAAACGTGCTTGGTGCCATTGACTGCACACATGTACGGATTGTGCCACCTGCTGCAACGGAGTATCTATACCTCAACAGGAAGCACACACACTCCATCAATGTGCAGGCCATTGTGGATCACCGGGGATTGATCACCAACATCGTGTTAAAGTATCCTGGGAGTGTGCATGATTAATTCATCTTCCGCCACAGCACCATCAATCAACACTTCCAGGATGGATGATATGGCAATGGCCTACTTGTTGGTAAGTACAGAAACCTAGTTATATACACACAGCACAGCAACCCTGTAGGACACACAACACATACACTGCTACATTGACACGTGGCCAGGAAGACGCTGAGGTTGTGACACTGGTAGTCATGTTTGATATCCTGGCCCAAGGGGATACACACCTATGCACAAATGACAGATGCAAATAACAAGAGATGCCACTCCAGAGCCACAATGGACCAATTTAAAACCACACAGTGACAATGACATGGCCTTAACTGGCAGTACAACTCGGAAGATGAATCTTCCAATATCACATCAATAACACTCAATCACACACCCTTCCAAGCAATACGTACTGTGTAAGGGGTGTATAATGTGTTTTGCTGCAGGTCAAACACCATGAAACATAGCATGATGCTGCTGACTCTAATGAAGGTGACATGGAATCATTGAGGCTGTACCAACATCTCACATCACTCCTGGGGTGACATTGGCCGCTAGCAATAAGGAAGTGGACTGTGCTATGAACAGATATTGATGTAACACTAATGCAAAGTGCACACTGCTACACATACAGAGTGAGACAAATACACATATACATAACATATGTACATGCACATGGACCTTCTGACACTTAAACCTTCACCCCCACAACCAAGTTAGCCAGCTTACCTGGAGCAGGTTTAGTAGTGTAGGTACACGTTTGCACATGAGCCAACTCGGTGAGGGCACAAAAATAGGTTTGTCTAGAACTTGTCACACATGGGATATTTGTGCATTGTCAATTGTGAACACTTCAGTGCTGCAAACTTATGGAGATGTGTTGTACATTGTCACCTAGCCAAATCATAGGGCCTCACTGTTGTTTAATACATGCTGTTGGACTTTTGCTTATGCAGGGTCATCCCCAGTCTTTTTTGCCTCCTGCCTCCTATTTTTTTCTGACATGCTGCTGTTGGCTTTTCAACTCTGAGCACTTTACCACTGCTAACCCGTGCTAAAGTGCATATGCTCTCCTGTTTAAATTGTATGTAAGTGGTTCATCCATGATTGGCATATTTGAATTACTAGTAAGTCCCTAGTAATGTGCACTAGAGGTGCCAGGGCCTGTAAATCAAATGCTACTAGTGGGCCTGCAGCACTGGTTGTGCCACCCACATAAGTAGCTCTGTAATCATGTCTCAGACCTGCCCCTGCAGTGTCTGTATGTGTATTTTTACACTGTAAATTCGACTTGGCAAGTGTACCCACTTGCCAGGCCTAAACCTTCCCTTTCCTTACATGTAAGGCACCCCTAAGGTATGCCCTAGGTAGCCCCAAGGGCAGGGTGCAGTGTATGGATAAGGTAGGACATATAGGCCCTCATTCTGACCTTGGCGGGCGGCGGAGGCCGCCCGCCAAAGTCCCGCCGTCAGGTTACCGTTCCGCGGTCGAAAGACCGCGGCGGTAATTCTGACTTTCCCGCTGGGCTGGCGGGCGGTCTCCTTCAGACCGCCAGCCAGCCCAGCGGGAAAGAGGCTTCCACGATGAAGCCGGCTCGGAATCGAGCCGGCGGAGTGGAAGCTGTGCGACGGGTGCAGTTGCACCCGTCGCGTATTTCACTGTCTGCGCAGCAGACAGTGAAATACATTTAGGGGACCTCTTACGGGGGCCCCTGCAATGCCCATGCCAGTGGCATGGGCACTGCAGGGGCCCCCAGGGGCCCCGCGACCCCCCCCTACCGCCATCCGGATCTCGGCGGTCCGACCGCCGGGATCTGGATGGCGGTAGGGGGGGTCAGAATCCCCGCGGCGGTGCAGCAAGCTGCGCCGCCGCGGAGGATTCAATGGGGCCGCGGTACACTGGCGGGACCCCGCCAGTGGTGCCGGTCCGACCGCGGCTTTACCGCCGCGGTCGGAATCCCCATTGAAGCACCGCCGGCTTGTCGGCGGTGCTCCCGCGGTCCTCCGCCCTGGCGGTCAAAGACCGCCAGGGTCAGAATGAGGGCCATAGTAATGTGGTTTATATGTCCTGACAGTGAAATACTGCCAATTTCGTTTTCACTGTTGCAAGGTCTGTCTCTCTCTCATAGGATAATATGGGGGCTACCTTTAAATATGATTAAAGTGTAGATTCCCCTAGAGAGTAGATGGACATGTGGAGTTTGGGATCCCTGAACTCACAATTTAAAAATACATCTTTTAGTAAAGTTGATTTTAAGATTGTGAGGTTGGAAATGCCACTTTTAGAAAGTGAGCATTTTCTTGCTTAAACCATTCTGTGACTCTGCCTTGTTTGTGGATTCCCTGTCTGGGTCAGTTTGACAGTTGGGTTGTTTTTCACCTCACACCAGACAGTGACACAAAGGGAGCTGGGGTGTGATCTGCATTTCCTGATTAGCCATCTCTGCTAGGAGGGAGGGGTGGAGTGGTCACTCTCATCTGAAAGGACTGTGCCTGCCTCTGACAATGCTGTCTCCAGCCCCCTGGTGTGTGTCTGAGGCCTTGCCTGGGCAAGGCAGGATTTCACAAGAAGGTGTGAATCCCCTTTGAAGAAAGGTGACTTCAAAGACTAAAATGGGTATAAGAAGGGCACACAAACTTACAAACTTTAGAAACACTTCTGGAATCAAGGGGAACCTCTGCCTGGAGAAGAGCTGATCGCTGAGGAACAAGTGCTGCCCTGCCTGTGACTGTGCTTTGTGGAGCTTTCCTGCAGTGCTGCTTCTGCCAGAGTAAGAGGGCAAAGACTGGACTTTGTGTGCCTTCCATCTTGAAGAAGAAATCTCCAAGGGCTTGATGTAGAGCTTGCCTCCTGTTGTTGAAGTCTCAGGGATAGCAAAGACTTCTTCCTGCCAGCACCTGGAGTCTCTGGAGAGACCCCTACTCTGCTCTGTGGTGCCCTTCCAGTTCCTGGGACCCTGAAAGGAGAGGCTGGCAGCCTAAGGACAAAAATACACGCCCCGAGCGCCGTGCGGGGAAAAGATCGACGCGAATCCGATCGCGGCTGAGAAAACGACGCGACGCCGGCTCCGCAGCTGAGAAACGACGCCGCAGGAAACGCGACCGGAGAATCGACGCCCGGAGCAGGAGAAACGACGCGCAGCATCGCTGACGACGGCTGAGGGATCGCAACCTGCGCCGCGGGACTTTCGGACCGTCGCGTGGCTGGCTGTTTCGACGCGCATCGCCGTGCCGAGTTGTTTTCGACGCATATAACCGTGCAGGGTTATTTTCGACGCACACCGCCCGTGCGGGGTTATTTTTGCCGCAAACCAGGTACATTTACACGCTAGCAGCGCTAGTGTGGTGTTACAACTACCTAAAGACTCTTTTTATTTTAAACCTTTAAAAAATCATAACTTGACTTGTGTATGTGGGATTTTTGTCGTTTTGGTCTTGTTTTGTCTAGATAAATATTTCCTATTTTTCTAAACTGGTGTTGTGTCATTTTGTAGTGTTTTCATTAAGTTACTGTGTGTGTTGGTACAAATACTTTACGCCCAGCACTCTGAGGTTAAGCCTACTGCTCTGCCAAGCTACCAAGGGGGTAAGCAGGGGTTAGCTGAGGGTGATTCTCTTTTATCCTAACTAGAGTGAGGGTCCTTGCTTGAACAGGGGGTAACCTGACTGTCAACCAAAGACCCCATTTCTAACATTGGTGACCAGCGGTCGGGATTGGACTTGTATTTGTACTTGACATACAGTAATTGAGTGTACACTACTGTTTTGATCTCAGACCACTACGTGACCACATACTACTTGTTTGGTGATCTTTTGATTTTTCTCTTAAGGACTCTTTTTATTCTACTTCCATGATTTTGCTGATCCCTTGACTGATTCTTTTTACTTCATTGGGAAATTATTTTTTTTCTGCCTTTGGAACTTTGCACTTGTGACCATCATGTCTCAATCTGGAGATGCAACAGCTGGAGCTGTGTTTGAAATGGAGAAACTGAAGGAGTACTCAGTTGCTCAATTGAAACAGTTCCTTAAAGATCTTGACTGTCCCACTGAGAGCTCCACCAGGGAGGGGGAGCTGCAACAGGCACAGAGGGCCGGGGTGACAATCAAGAAGGCTGGAGGGCACACAGAGGAGGAGAATGTGGGTGGGGAAGTGCAGAGGATACACAGTGGTGTAGTGGAGGTACCTGTTACGCCTGGGGGGAGGGTCCCCAGGAGGGGTATCAGGGTGTCGTCTAAGGGTCTGACTCCTAAAGATGTACAGGACAGACAGGCAGAAAGGGTTCGCCGGTTGGAGGCAGAAAAGTTGAGGATGCAAAGGGAGTATGACAAGTGGGAAAAGTTGGAAGAAAGGAGGAGGAACTTAGAGATTAAAAAAATGATTTATGCTTACGAGCTTAAATTGAAAGAGCTGGAAGTCATGAGGGCTGAGTCCAGCTGGAATGGTGGCAACAACAATTGTATATCCAGTGATGCTGCAGAAGTGCCCATGCCCAGAGAGGTGGTGCCCTACTTGAAGGAGGGAGTTAACACACGCCAGGAGGTTCAGGGGTATGAGGTAGCTCCAGTGATGCACATGGTCCCTGAGGTGGATTGGGGAACTGGCATGGGGAGTCATATTCCTACTGGTGGGAGGGACACTCTACTGACTCTAGGTGAGAGTGACAGGGAGAGGGGTTCCCCCCAGGTAGAAGTCCTGGTTATGGAGTGTGAAAACATCCCAGAAGAGTGTGGGTTGAGTGTCAGGGACAGTCAGGTACTGTCTCACCAGTCTCAGGAGGGTGATGTGGGGTGCTTTTTCAAAGCAGAGTCACTGGATGGTTGGGTGAAGGGTACTTTGGTTAATTCATGTGAGGGGCTGAGTGATGTAATTGCTGGAGAGCATATGTCTAGTCCTTATTTTCCAGAGCTATGCCAACACCAGGTGGAGTGTGAGTTCTCTGACCCCAGGGAGCTTACAATGGAGGCAGACTTCTGGGTGAGTACCAGAGAGTCTGAAGAGGCATTTGGGGGTGCTCCTGAGAGGAGTGGTCTAGGTAGTTCCCAACCAGGTGAGGTAGGGAAGGATTGTAGTGTCCCAGGTAGGTCCCAGTGTAGTGGGATGGGTGAGGGACCCCATGTCCAGTCTCAGAGGAGAGGGAATGGGGATGGGTTGAGGCCCAAGGTGCCCGAGATCCGGTCCCAGGTCCTGGAGGGTTCCCTGCGGGAACACCAGGAGGGGAGCCTAGCCTGTACCATAGGGCCATCTGTTGAGGGAGACCCCACAGTGTCAGGAGAACTTGGGGGGGCCGCTGTAGCCAGCGTCCCACCAGTTCTGGTGTCTGGCAGTACCACTCCTAGTGAGGGGGTGCAGAAGTCCAGACAGAGGGTTGAGAGGGGGTTGCAGACCCCAGTGGAGAACCTGGAGGGTCAGGGGTCCGCTCTGAGAGCAGAGCCCCCCATGAATGACCTTGGTGAGACCATTTCTGGGTTGGGGGGAATCCAGACTCTGTCAGATGGGCAGAGGTCAGGAGACCTGCGCCAGCCAGACTCTTGTGTGGCCCTTCGGGACAGTGTGTCCCTTGAGGGGGGTAAGTGTGCCCCCCTGGAAGTCCTGGTGTGCCAGGCAATGGTTCAACCGCAGGGTGGTGACTCTGGGTTGAATGATCAGGTTCAGGGGGTAAACTCTGACCTGATGGGGGGTAAGTGTGCTCCCAAGGAAGTCCTGGTGTGCCAGGCAGTGGTTCAACCGCAGGGTGGTGACCCTGGGTTGGATGACCAGGTTCAGAGGGTAAACTCTGACCTGGTAGGGGGTAGGTATGCCCCCCAGGAAGTCCTGGTTTGCCAGGCAGTGATCCAGTCTGTGGGTACAGACCCTGGATTGGGAGGCCAGGTTAAGGGTGTCCCCCCTGACCTGGAGGAAGGGGCTACTGCTAACAGTGCCCCTACCATGTTGTCTTCTGGGGGGGCCACTCCTAGTTGGGTGGTTCAGGACCCCAGAAGAGAGGGCAGGGGGAGGGAAGCCTCACCCCTGGCCCTGGTCCAACCTGAAGGTACAGACCCCAGGTTGGAGGATCAGTTGCAGGTTAACATCCCTGCACTGGTGGAAGAATTGTGCAGGACTGCTTCTACAAGCACCCTGACAGTTTTTTACTCTGGGGGTGCCGCTTCTGCAGGGAGGTTACAGAGCCCCAGAGGGGAGGACCAGGGTCAGGTTGCCATCCCTGACCTGGTGGAAGAGAGAGTGGTCAAAGGGTGCCAGGCACCTGGGGCTACCACCCCCCACTCTCCACAGTCACAGTGGTTAGAGAGGCCTGAGGTCGGGCTCTCATCCCTGGCAGTTGTCTGGGGCCACTGTGGCTTGCTGTCCTGGTGGACAGAGTTGCCCCTGGGGGGGGGAGGACGAGAGTCACACCCCGGGGGTGGAGTGGGCAACACCACTGTGTTGGCCCTGGTGGTACTATCTGCCCATTGCAATACATCTGTGAGCAAAGTAAAGTTAGGTGTTGCACAGATGGTGTCTGTAGATGTGGAGAAGGGTTCCCCATGGGTTAGCTTAGTGGGCCCTGAGAGTAGGGACAGAGGGATCCAACTGGAGTCAGGAAGGCGTAGAACTGGAACATGCCCCTGCTGTTGTGGGCCTGGGTCCCTGTTCTATCGCCCCAATCAGGGAAGTACATCAAGGTATTGATTGTTCTCCCCTGGCTTTAGGCTGGTAGGGGGTCGTGTTGGACTTTTGCTTATGCAGGGTCATCCCCAGTCTTTTTTGCCTCCTGCCTCCTATTTTTTTCTGACATGCTGCTGTTGGCTTTTCAACTCTGAGCACTTTACCACTGCTAACCCGTGCTAAAGTGCATATGCTCTCCTGTTTAAATTGTATGTAAGTGGTTCATCCATGATTGGCATATTTGAATTACTAGTAAGTCCCTAGTAATGTGCACTAGAGGTGCCAGGGCCTGTAAATCAAATGCTACTAGTGGGCCTGCAGCACTGGTTGTGCCACCCACATAAGTAGCTCTGTAATCATGTCTCAGACCTGCCCCTGCAGTGTCTGTATGTGTATTTTTACACTGTAAATTCGACTTGGCAAGTGTACCCACTTGCCAGGCCTAAACCTTCCCTTTCCTTACATGTAAGGCACCCCTAAGGTATGCCCTAGGTAGCCCCAAGGGCAGGGTGCAGTGTATGGATAAGGTAGGACATATAGTAATGTGGTTTATATGTCCTGACAGTGAAATACTGCCAATTTCGTTTTCACTGTTGCAAGGTCTGTCTCTCTCTCATAGGATAATATGGGGGCTACCTTTAAATATGATTAAAGTGTAGATTCCCCTAGAGAGTAGATGGACATGTGGAGTTTGGGATCCCTGAACTCACAATTTAAAAATACATCTTTTAGTAAAGTTGATTTTAAGATTGTGAGGTTGGAAATGCCACTTTTAGAAAGTGAGCATTTTCTTGCTTAAACCATTCTGTGACTCTGCCTTGTTTGTGGATTCCCTGTCTGGGTCAGTTTGACAGTTGGGTTGTTTTTCACCTCACACCAGACAGTGACACAAAGGGAGCTGGGGTGTGATCTGCATTTCCTGATTAGCCATCTCTGCTAGGAGGGAGGGGTGGAGTGGTCACTCTCATCTGAAAGGACTGTGCCTGCCTCTGACAATGCTGTCTCCAGCCCCCTGGTGTGTGTCTGAGGCCTTGCCTGGGCAAGGCAGGATTTCACAAGAAGGTGTGAGTCCCCTTTGAAGAAAGGTGACTTCAAAGACTAAAATGGGTATAAGAAGGGCACACAAACTTACAAACTTTAGAAACACTTCTGGAATCAAGGGGAACCTCTGCCTGGAGAAGAGCTGATCGCTGAGGAACAAGTGCTGCCCTGCCTGTGACTGTGCTTTGTGGAGCTTTCCTGCAGTGCTGCTTCTGCCAGAGTAAGAGGGCAAAGACTGGACTTTGTGTGCCTTCCATCTTGAAGAAGAAATCTCCAAGGGCTTGATGTAGAGCTTGCCTCCTGTTGTTGAAGTCTCAGGGATAGCAAAGACTTCTTCCTGCCAGCACCTGGAGTCTCTGGAGAGACCCCTACTCTGCTCTGTGGTGCCCTTCCAGTTCCTGGGACCCTGAAAGGAGAGGCTGGCAGCCTAAGGACAAAAATACACGCCCCGAGCGCCGTGCGGGGAAAAGATCGACGCGAATCCGATCGCGGCTGAGAAAACGACGCGACGCCGGCTCCGCAGCTGAGAAACGACGCCGCAGGAAACGCGACCGGAGAATCGACGCCCGGAGCAGGAGAAACGACGCGCAGCATCGCTGACGACGGCTGAGGGATCGCAACCTGCGCCGCGGGACTTTCGGACCGTCGCGTGGCTGGCTGTTTCGACGCGCATCGCCGTGCCGAGTTGTTTTCGACGCATATAACCGTGCAGGGTTATTTTCGACGCACACCGCCCGTGCGGGGTTATTTTTGCCGCAAACCAGGTACATTTACACGCTAGCAGCGCTAGTGTGGTGTTACAACTACCTAAAGACTCTTTTTATTTTAAACCTTTAAAAAATCATAACTTGACTTGTGTATGTGGGATTTTTGTCGTTTTGGTCTTGTTTTGTCTAGATAAATATTTCCTATTTTTCTAAACTGGTGTTGTGTCATTTTGTAGTGTTTTCATTAAGTTACTGTGTGTGTTGGTACAAATACTTTACGCCCAGCACTCTGAGGTTAAGCCTACTGCTCTGCCAAGCTACCAAGGGGGTAAGCAGGGGTTAGCTGAGGGTGATTCTCTTTTATCCTAACTAGAGTGAGGGTCCTTGCTTGAACAGGGGGTAACCTGACTGTCAACCAAAGACCCCATTTCTAACACATGCTATTACATGTGTTGAATTGGATGGGATGTTCAGGCCATGTAGTGCAACCTTGTTACCACCACAGTGGAATCAATTCTGTGTGTGGAAGTATCATGTCACCTCCAGTGAAGGCACATGGACACTTCTTTCACATGACATAATGCATGGGAGATACACAATGAACTGCAAGTTTATAAATATACCGCTGATATCAGGTCAGTCAGCCAAACACCAGTTTTGATAATTAAACAACACAAAGCAGAAAGAACATCCTAAAAGCCTAGGACCCCACACAATAACACAAACATAGATGAGTCACAGATGACACAAGATAACAACTGCCATGCAAAGTGATAATCAAGGTGCAACCAACATCCAGATATTTACACTAATTTTCTCTTTCAGCTGATCAGGGTTATGGGATCCAGCCATGGATCATAACCCCATTTTCCAACACAAGCACAGCATCAGAGCGTGCCTATAATGAGGCACATCGGATGACAAGCACCATAGTTGAGAGGACTTTTGGCATCCTGAAGTCCAGATTCAGGTGCCTCGACATCACCGGAGACAGCCTCCTATATTCACCTGAAACGGTCTGCAAGATCATTTTGACCTGTGTCATCCTGCACAACATTTGTGTAAGGAGGAACATTCCCCTCTATGAACCAGACCCACAAATGCCTGAAGAGGAGTAAGAGGAGGATGCTGACCGTGAAAATGAGGGGTACTATCCAAACACTGCAGCAGGATTGCGTCGGAGACAACACATTGTACAAAACGTCTTCTAACTATAGTCACCATCACCACTTTGTTATCATATGTCATTAAACACCTACCTTCATCACTCAATCATGCTCTGGGTATTTTTTATGCATCACATGATCCCCAGGAATCATAATCAGAGTTTAGCCTCATGGAGCATTGCAGAAATACAGATTAGGATACTGAAAAAGCCACATCACATTTGATGGGTATGAATGTATACCCAACATCACACACGGTGTAAATTACGTATATCCTGTCTATTTCACATGTGAAGGGCAATATCAGAGGACCACAGCTATGAGACACATCCATGTTGCCAACATGGTCCATTGCAGCACATGACACACAACTAAGACACCATTAATCATAAGGTAAAAAAGTGTTTCATACATGAGGCAGTGGATGTGCTATTGTATTGGTAATAGGAATGTATGACCAGACCCTCGACAGCAGTAAGTGTGACTATCTTTGCAAGGAGCATGTGTGACAAGAAGTCAATCTACGCAGAAAATGGATAGCACTAGTGCCCCAGGTATGACAAGCATTGCTCACAAGACATGCCCTGCACAGTCCATCTCAGGTAATAACTCCTGCCACTGCCATGTTTTCAGTCTCTGCCCACCCTTTTCTAGGGGGCCCTGTGAGTGGACTATCTGTACCCTGAGAATCTTCATCTACACACACCCAGACTCCCATTGTGCTTCCCTCTTCAGTATGGCATGCCATAGTCATAGTTCATCAGTCTGCATGGACTTCAGGTCTGATAATGTACTGCCTGGTAGTCGGTAGGACCTGTAATCAGCTGTCCATTGCTTCCTATGTGACAGGTTGGCCCTTTGAACTTGATTCCCAACTCCAGGACTTGTGAGAGACTGAAGCTGCACACACCTGTGAGCACTTCCATGCAGACCAGCGATTTGAACCTGCGCTGTCATTGCTGCTGCCTGGAACTGCTTAGAAGCTGCCATTTTCTGAATCTCCATGTTGTGCACTGGTGTACAAATCCCTTGTGTAACAGAGCCCTTGGGGGATTGTGTAAAGTTGCAGACCACAGCACAAATACAGTTTTTAGTTCCCACAGTGTTGTTCCAGCTTTTCTCAGTCAGTGTCTGCTCACTGTGTATTTGCCTTGTTCATGTTTGTTCCTGACAGAGCCTGCACCCTGTCAGCCTGCTCTAGCCATAGAGGTCCCCTGTGGCTAGATTTGTCTCATACTTGCTTTCCATGCCCTCTTTTTCCTCCTGGTGTATTGTGTTTGGTAAGTCTACGATGAATCCTCAAATATATAGTATAGTTTAATCAGTTTACTTATCGTATTCTGTTCTGTGACATGTATTCAAATTGCCTAATCCAGCCCCCATCCCTTGTCTGGTTTTGCCTGTATTCATTAGTGCCAAACAGCAACAGTGTGCTATGGCTGTATGCATGGATTTAGTACTGTGCCTCCAGCACAACAAGCAAGGGTTGCCAATGTTTATGTAAGGACAAAACATGTTTGTGCCCTGACTGTCCACACACAGATTCACTTCTGCCGCCACCTTTTGATGGTGCTTGTGTGGTGACTAGCTGTGAGATTAATCAGCACAGAGGCACTGATGTTCCCTGTTGCAGTGGGAATTTGAGAACCCACCCTGTGTACAAATGTTGTGATGAAAGATGCCTGTTTCCTATTACTGATCCATAAAGTTTTTAAGCACACCAAGGTTGCCCTGTCATCAGCCTAAGTAAAGTTCTGCAGTGTCATAGCTGGACTATCCCCATGTGTGTTGTTTGTTGATCTTTGCCTTTAGGTCAAATCTGCTTTGAAGGATACTCTGTTAAGTCAGAGAATGGCTCCACAGACTCATGACTAGACCTGCACTTTGCAGTGACAACATGGAGGCCAATACTGACACAGGGTACACATGGCCACACACTTGAACTGGACACCTTTGTGCAATGAACCACTGGAAATATGTGAACACATGCAGCATGGTCTGCTGGTCCTCCACAGCCACAGGAGAAACATAGGTCATTAACATGACTCACACTGTGGTGTACCAAAACTTTTTGGGATTGGATTTGGGACTCTGTGTCACAAACACTGTACCTACGTAGCATGTTCAAATGCCTGAATCATGGGTAGTATACACACAAGTGACCATGAAGTGGTATCCAACATTCCATTACATGTAATGGCTTACATTTTTAACATTGCTATTATCAACCATCCTCTATCTATCCTGTGTATAGTTTGTCATGGGAGATGTTTTGTCCCCAAAGTCAGGGAAGTTTACACAGCATAAGATGCAACAGATTTGACAGACACATATCACGACTGATGTACCTCAATGAATGGCACCAGATGGTTATCCACAATTACAACACATGCATACAAGCACCTTATGCAAAACATGTCTTGTGACGTTCACACAGAGGCCCAACAACAATTGAAATAGCCAATTCACAGACATAAACACACAGGCCATGAGTGAATTTTAAAAGTTGTGTAGTCTTGCTATCCTCTATTGATGCACCACCTGCTCAAACTAGGAAATACCAATTTTAATTCCAAAAGTTTGGGTTGCTGTTGCGTCAGTTAAGAGTGCTAATCTGGCACAACTAAATTAGTATTATGGTCCGCAGTAGTGTGGTCAGCCACATGTGCCAAAACACTAGAACACACACAGCAGGCCCTAACAGCCTATCTGTGTATAGTTATAGCCTTCATGTATGTTAAAAATGAGAAAAATGACACAAACACAGTTAAAGACAGATATTTTGATGCAAAAGCATCAAAAAGACGCCTATCCGTCAAAATATGACGCATATGCGTTAAAAAATTACGCTCACACCCATAATACATCGATTGGTTCCTAGTGTTAATTCCAACACTGCACCCCATGAAATTGGTTATCCTTGAAAAATATATGGATCCTTGAATGCGGGGGAATTTTTAAGCATATGTGTCAAAAAATATTGACGCAAAGCCCATAAGTGTAAGAAATTCCATGCATCATAATAAAAACGTACCACATTTGAGACAGGAAGTGATGTAATAGGATATCCTGTTTACAGAAATGGTACAGTGGGTGTGTAGAGAGCTGTGTCTGTCAATATTGTGCTTTTGTCTCCTGTGTGCCATTTCAATTGTCATCTGTTGTATTTGAAATTGTCTCTGTAAATCAGTGTAAGTGTGTTTTTGTCATTTTTTGTGTCTAAGTTTGTCTTTGTACTGTTGGGAGTGTGTAGTGGGTATCGTTAGTCGGGTATAGTTGGGCTGTTTGTGGGTTCTTTAAGTTTCATTTTCATACCTCCTTTTACCTGTATTTCCCTCTTTTCCCTTTCCTATCCCTATTATTTTTGTGATGTTGGGAAGGCCACGTCTGGGAAGAATGGGTGAGGAGGAGCTGGGGGTTTTAATTGGCTGGTGTACCAATTCCTCCCCCTGATGCTAGAGGCTTGTGGCTGGGTGATTCAGGGGTATCACTCCGAGGCGAGGAGGCTCAGGTGGTCCAAGGTGCTGTTCCACCTAAAGAGAGTGTTCAACAGCCAGCGCAACGACCACCAAATTAAACATCGCTAGGCTGACCTTGTGGCCAGAGAGCAAGACCTGCTGGACCACCTGGGTGTGGTGATTGGTGGCCCTGTTGGTGAATACAAATTAGACTAATGTGTACAGTAAAATGCTCTGTAGTGATAGTAGCAGATTTTGTGACATGCTGCATACAATGTTTGTGGACATGTGTAATGCAAGTTGAACATACAGTGGCCCTGATTTATACAATATTTGCTACACATTACCATCAGTTGTGGATGCAAAAGCAGCACAAACTTACAAAAGACAACTTGATCTTGTAAATTAGTGCTGCTTTTACGTCAATAGATGATGGTAATGCGCCACAAAAAAACTATTATTCAGGGCCTGTGAGTGTACCAGGAACGAGATGTATTTCTCATGCTAATGCAAGGAACGAATGTAGTCCCCAATTTTTTGAATGCATGTCTGAACTGTATTCATGACCATACGTACAAAGATCTTCCTAACCTCTGCTAATATCTTAGGCTGATATTTTGTTTGTGCAGCATTTAAATTAACTATGGATGCCAAAGTAATGCACACTTGATAATATCTAAATATTTTGTGCTACTTTTCATATCTGTAGCGTAAACAAATGAAGCAAAAGCTACACATAAAAAAAGAAAACATCTGGCCCTACGTTAATTGTTCCTGTGTGTTTTATTTTGCATTGGGCACAATTGCTGGTACAGAGCTGATACATTTGCCATCTGTGTCACTTTATAGCCAAACAATTTTCTAAAGTTAATGGGTCATCATGGGATCCCTGAACTTTGTGAATGCATGGTCACAAATTATTTATTTACATGATGTTGTGCAAGGGACCCATGACTGCTTCCATCATAATTTTAAAGTGACAAAATTGTTTGGTAGTTTACGTTTTGTACACCCCTGCTGATCTAGTGTAGCATATGTACAATAGTTAACTTCTCAGTATGAAGGCAATCACAGACATGGTGGCATGCTGAGATCAGCAGGCCAGCATTCCTGTGAGTGTTGCCATTCCCAAGGTGCATACAAATTGAGACCTACCTCATCAAGATTGCCAAAGTAGGGCATTTGCTAAACCATGTTTCAATTAGGGGACAGTGTCAGTTCGTTGTATAACCACTGATCACCCAACTTAGCAAATGTAAGATAATTAATGTGGCTAACTGTGATCTACAATACCTGATATAGGTACACAGGGCCCTGAGTAACACAATTCAGGTGCAATGACTACACCTGTGCCTATGCATTCAGTCACGGATTATCAAATTAGACACTGCTTGCATATATTTCTTTGTTGTTTTGATTTAGATAAATGGCCAATTCGTGTTTAGCGTAACATTGTCATCAAGTAACACACAGGATCCCTGCCATCATGGTGTCATAGGGGGCATATACGGCTCTGGGTACACTGCCAATGTGGCAAATGTAGCCTAAATACAACACAGGCACACATATAATGGACAATAGAAAGCACAAAAATTCCTGAACAAAACTCAACCCACATGAGCAGCACACAGTAACTAATTGTTACTTGATGCACAAGCCACAATACCTGAGTGACTGGTATTGCAGTGCACCAGGAATGTGGCTTTGCATGTCTCTCATAACAACAAATGAAGAAATGGAGTACCCTCGTGAAATAATTCTGCACAAAATTGAGTAATCATGTTTGGCACCACATGATTGTTAGGGCCAGTGCATGTGTGCATATGTGTGTTTTTCACTCACTGGAGTGACAGGGTCAATGCATGTTTGCAGTAGTATGTCTGTTGGTGTGTCTACATGCCTGAGGTGCTGCTCTATCATATAAAATGTCACACACAGTGATTTGTTGTTCCAGGTTTTGTACAGTGAGCAGACATTGAGCACATGTTAACCTTCCATGTTTTATAGATGGACCAGCCCCCTACACAATTGGTGAAGTGGCTTGATTTGCGGATCCAGACATATCCAGTAAGTGTTGATATATTAGTCCTGTGTTGTGTTTGCAGCTTTTGTGTGGTTGACCCCTGTGTGTTGGACACATTGCAAGGTATGATGTGCTGGCACATGATCTGATGTGTGACTTGACTGGAGGTTGACATTTTGTTCCATGTTTGAGTTGTGGAGAGTCATATATTGGGATTCTAGACCTGTGCTAAAGCTTGGGCAGGTGAACAGGAGGCACCTGTTACACAAAGGAGTTCGGCAGTTTTAAGTGGCATTTGGAGGAACATTTGAATATACTGCCTGAACCGCCGTCAGCCTGTAAATGCTGCCACATCCATCAACACGAAGTTGACTTTACTTAATAGTATGCTGGATGTTACTATAACCAAAGCATGTGGATGGTTGACAGTAAACTGGCAAGGTACGGAAAACGAGGGGTTACAGATTACAATTTGAAGTGCAGAATGACTATAATTTCCTGCGATGAGTCTCATTAACTAAGGCAGCATGCTGCATAACAAAATAGGGTGCATTTTAAAGCAAATTGATGTGAGGAATCAACGTTTATTTAGAACTGGGCACCGTATATATGGGATTCTTTGAAGGTTGAAATACTATGTTACTATGGCGCCATGCTGATACAACTCGATATGCTTGATGTGAAGTCCGTCTTTGATTTTGAGAATTCATTATCCACTGTGAATGAGGCTGCAGTTATTTAAATCACACGCGTTCCAATCTTTGTGTAAGAGGCATTGAAGAAGGCGCTCTGCCGAAACGCGTCTGCCCATCAATGAATTGTGATTTATAGAATCCCCGAGAGTGCTCCTTTATGCCCCTGGGGGCAATTGGTATGTGATATATATATATATATATTTATATATATATATATATATATATATATATATATATATCCATACATAGATATACACATACATATATATATATACATTTAAATATACATATAGATATATAGATATATATCTATATCTATGCAAAAAACAAGAGAGAACTCTGGGAAGTTCTCAAATTTAGGTGGAGAGCAGCTGTAGTAAAGAGCACCCTGCAACACCAGCGACACTCTAGATTTGCTCACCTCAAATGTCTGCTTATCTAGCAAAGTTTTTAAGCATAGGATCAGCACAGTGCTATCCTCGCCGAGCTAGATAGTGACAAAGTCTTTTGCCATTTGTACAGCAAAATCTTTAAGCATAGGATTGACCCAGTGTCATCCTCGCCGAGCTGTAAAATGACAAAAGCCATTTACTACTCCAGGCACAGTATTACAGCTTTGGACTGGTCAAATACCATCCAAGCCAACCTGGAATGAGTAAAGCAACCCCTGACACGTGTTTCGCTCTCATTAGAGCTCTTCAGAGGGGTTTAGCTTTGTCCAGACACAAGGGAGCGCCCAGTATAAGTCAAAACAAAGCCCTTTCAGGGTTAGAGTGACGCATAAATTATGCAAAAAACAAGGGAGAACTCTGGGAAGTTCTCAAATTTAGGTGGAGAGCAGCTCTAGTAAAGAGCACCCTGCAACACCAGCGACACTCTAGATTTGCTCACCTCAAATGTCTGCTTATATAGCAAAGTTTTTAAGCATAGGATCAGCACAGTGCTATCCTCGCCGAGCTAGATAGTGACAAAGTCTTTTGCCATTTGTACAGCAAAATCTTTAAGCATAGGATTGACCCAGTGTCATCCTCGCCGAGCTGTAAAATGACAAAAGCCATTTACTACTCCAGGCACAGTATTACAGCTTTGGACTGGTCAAATACCATCAAAGCCAACCTGGAATGAGTAAAGCAACCCCTGACACGTGTTTCGCTCTCATTAGAGCTCTTCAGAGAGGTTTAGCTTTGTCCAGACACAAGGGAGCACCCAGTATAAGTCAAAACAAAGCCCTTTCAGGGTTAGAGTGACGCATAAATTATGCAAAAAACAAGAGAGAACTCTGGGAAGTTCTCAAATTTAGGTGGAGAGCAGCTCTAGTAAAGAGCACCCTGCAACACCAGCGACACTCTAGATTTGCTCACCTCAAATGTCTGCTTATCTAGCAAAGTATATCTATATCTATATATATATATATATATATATATATATATATATATATATATATATATTACCTAATGCCAGTCGCCACTAGGTAGTTATTGTTAGGACCTGTTTTCTATATAAAAAGCGTTTTTTTACTTGCCTGTATCTTGGGCGTCGCTTCACCAATCATCACCAAACTTTCCCAAAACATTTGCTAGTCACGTCAGCTGCTGTCTGCAAAGTTTCGGGGTGATCCTCAAGAGGAGGCAGAGAAAAAGTGGGGTCCCAAAACACGTTTTCCACATTCATTTTTCCATAGAAATTTTGAACAGCAATAGTGGCGAAACTACTGGTCGGAATTACATCAAATCTGGCAGAAATGTAGGTCCTGGTCCAGAAAGCGACCCTTTTTGTTTTGGTGTCATTTTGTTTTGTAATATTTGAGAAATTATGGGGAAAACAAATTTGTACCTATAGGGATGCAAAGGATTCTCGATCCCTCCCGATCTCGTGCTGAGATCTGATTGGCTGACACCACTTCAGCAAGGAAACCGTTGAAGTGTTGTCAGTCATCATGTTCCAAAAATGTTTTTTCAAAAGAAAAGGGGCTGGGGCACAAACACCCTGACCCCTTAGCTCTGGTGATAGGGCCTTGAAGGGATACTCCCCTCCCCCATCCCCCAAGGCCCCCCAGGCTAAAAAGCATTTTTTAAAATTGTATGGCCAGGGTTGCAGTGGATCCACAGATCCACTGTAAAAAGTTTAAAAAAGGAAATGCAGGATCCCTTGCTTCGTTATTATAAAGCCCTCGGGTGGGCCAAGTCCCAGGAGCATTTGCTGAAAATGTGAGGAGGCCTCCTGGCCCCCTCTCACTGCCCTGGGGACTGCCACCTCCCTGGTGCTTGTGATTAATATGCGTGGGTGCATGCCCCCCACTGCCCACAGGGAACACTTCTCCCTGGGGCTGTAATTAAATCAACATTCTGATACAAACAATAATCCTTTCTCTAGCCAACAAGATCCAAGACAATGCTCATGCAAAAGAAAGAAAGAGAATAAACCAACACACCTAACTGTATTTCAAAATGAGGCCTACAGTGAGGTTAAGCTAAGTTAGCACAATTCAAATACATGATTTCGCATACACTGTTGAAATGAATTCATTTTATTTACCAGAGCTACCAAGACAAAGACAGCCTGAGTTCTAGCTAACAGTATTAAATTCACATATATTGAAATCTTTAAAAACGCTCACATTTTCGAACGATTGATATTTTACTCGATCTGCAATGGTTGTGCTCCCAACATCCAAACTTAAGGGTAAAATACTGACACTTCCAATGCTTAATTGGGGTTCTAACAATTACATTCTTTGTTTTGCACAAAATCACCACTGCCAAGTTTGCATAAAATAAACTGAATGATAATTATATGGGGGTAAAGTTGCATATTGTAACATCGCTTTAGCCCTTTTGCTGCTAAGCCTTTTCCCCGTCCTGTGCTAAGCCCTTTTTTGGCTATTTAGGGTAGTTCGCGATTAGGCCCCCATAACTCTTTGTCCACATAAGCTATCCATGCCAAATTTGCGTCCTTTTTTTCCAACATCCTGGGGATTCCGAAGGCACCCAGAGTTTGTGGGTTCCCCTTATGGGGACCAAGAAATTAAACAAAATACAGCTAAAATTTGGGCGGTTGAGGAAAAATTTGAAAAAAGTGCTGCAGGAGAACGCATATGCTTTTTCTCTGCAAATGGCATCAAACGAAGGAGTGCTAAAATTACCCTATTCCCAGCGTTCAGGAACAGAGAGACTAGAATCAGAAGACCAACTTTTTTTTAACAAAGTTTTGGCATTTTACTAGGACATACCCCATTCCCATTTTTTCTATCTTTTTGTGCTTTCGACCTCCTTCCAGTTAGTGACAGAAATGGGTGTAAAACTAAAGGTAGATCCCAGAAGGCTATACATTTCAGAAAAGTAGACAACATTCTAAATTTAGCAAGGGGTCGCTCGTATACATTTTTCAAGGTTTTTCCTATAGAAAGTAACAGTTGAAATAAAAAATAATGAAATTTAGTTGAAAAAACAGCCATTTCCATCTACATTTTCTTCTCTAACTTTTTCCAGATATGGCATATTTTTTAAAGCAATATACCGTTATGTCTGCTGGAGCATTCCTGGTTGCGGGGATATATAGGGCTTGTAGGTTCATCAAGATCAAATAAATGAGCTTCACCTTGCTAGGGTTTTTATTGTGTACCGGGCATACAGCAATTCATTTGGCAAAATATGAAGAGTGAAAAATAGGGATCATGGAAACCTGCGTAGTTTATAAGCAGTGAGTATTTGTACATCTCTGAATTTGGGGGCACCCATACTACCATGTGAATTACAGGGAATTTCTCAAAATGACTTCTTTGTTACACACTATCTTATATTTGGAAGGTACAAATGTATAGAAAGACAATTGGCAATAACACTTGTTCTGCTATTCTGTATTTCCACAAGTTTCAGCTACAAATGGTACCTAACTTGTGTGGGTAGTCCTAGTGCCTGTGAAAGGAAACGCCCCAAAACACAACATGGACGCATCACATTTTTCCACTGAAAACTGCTGTGTTTTTTGCATGGTGTTCAGCTGGGGATTTGGACTCTAGGTCAGCCGGCACTTAGGGAAACCTAGCAGACCAATACATTTTTTTAAATAAGTCACCTAGGGAAATCCAGGATGGGGTGACTTGTGGAGCTCTCACCAGGTTCTGTCACTGAGAATCCTTTGCAAACCTCAACATTTGTCTTAAAAACAACTTTTGCTCACATTTCTGTGATGGAAAGTTCTGGCATTTGAGGGGAGCCACAAACTCACTTCAACCCAACATTTCACAAGTCTCCTTATAAAAATGGTACCTCACTTGTGTGGGTAGGCCTAGTCCAGGGGCAGGAAACAGCAGAAAATGTATTGTGGAGACATCAAAATTATCTATCTTAAAACAACCTGGTTTTGCAAGGGGGTAACCTGAATTTTTGGTCCCGGGCTCGCCGGCCATCTAGGGAAACCTACCAAGCCCAGACATTTCTGAAAACTAGAACCCTGGGGAGTTCAGGGAGGTGTGGCTTGCATAGATCCTCACACGTTTTCTTACCCAGAATCCCCTGCAAACCTCAAATGTAGATTAAAAAAATCAAATTTTCCTCACATTTCTTTGTGGAAAAGTTGCAGGATCACCATTCTGGCACAGATTTCCTATCACCCAGCATTTTTCTCAGTCTCCTGATAAAAATTATACCTTACTTGTGTGGGTGACCAAAGCACAGTCAGCCTAAAAACATATACAATTAAAAACTCAGGGGGAACCAAAGTGGGTCCAAAAGGGCAGGTCTTTTTTCATACGTTTTTAGGATGACTCTCCTTTGGACACGGACACAAGTGGGGCAGAATTTTTATCGGTACAGATGGGGCAATGCTAGGTGGTAGGAATTGTAGGAAACTACACTCTTTTTGGCATGGTTACCTCCCACTTTCTGCCTACTGTCAGTATGCTTTGACTGTTTTCACTTGGATCTTGCAAACCAGGACCCAAGCGGTTGTGCTTTCTCCCTCTAAGTTTGGATGTCTAGGACTTTGCACACCTCACAATTGACATACTGGTGCTGCCTTGTAAGTCCCCAGTATATGGTACGTAGGTACCCAGGGCATTGGGGTAGCAGGGGTTTCCCATGGGCTGTAGCATGTATTGTGCCATCAATGGGAGCCCATGCAAAATGCATCTGCAAGCCTGCTTGAAAAAGGTGCATGCATCCTTTCACTACAGGCCACTGCGCCAGGTCACTGCAAGTCACCCCTATAGTTGGCCTTCCTAGCCCAGAGGGCAGGGTGCAGGTACCTGTGTATGAGGGCAACGCTGTATGAGCAGAGGTGCCCCTACTAAATCCAGCTCTGTTGCACTTGACTTCGTAAGTGCGGGGAAGCCATTTTACACATGTGCTTGAAACAGGACGTGCAGCCAGCTACATAATGGTAACTCCAAACGTGGGCATGTTTGGTATCAAACATGTTGGAGTCATACCCCAATACTGTTGCCAATATTGCTTGTAAGATTGCATGCTCTCTGGGGGCTCCTTAGAGGATCCACCAGTATTGCTCCTACTAGTCTTTCCGGATTTTGCAAACAGCCTGCGCTGCTGACACCCTCCAGACAGATTTCTGTCCTCCTGCTACTTGACCAGCTCAAGCAGGGGAAGGCAGAATTAAGGATTTCCTATGGGAGAGGGAGGAAACATCCTCTCCCCTTGGAAATAGGTGTGACATGGCTTGGGAGAGTTATCCTCCCTAAGCCACTGGTGTGCTTTGAAGGGCACATTTGGTGCACTCCTTGTATAAACCACTTTTCACCAGTCCAGGGATCCCTGGTCCCACCTCTGGCATGAAACTGGACAAAGCAAAAGGGAGTGGCCACTCCACTGTCCATCATCAGCCAAGGGTGGTGCCCAGAGCACCTGGTTCTGCCATCTTGAATCCAAGATGTGCAGAGGCTCCTGGGAGCACCTGAGTGGCCAGGTCATGTAGGTGATGTCACAGCCCCCTCCTGATAGCTAGTCACCCTGCCAGGTGACCAATCCCCCTTCCTTGGCTATTTAGGGTCTCCCTCTTGGATGGGTCCTCAGATTCTACATGCAAGATTCCAGGTTGACTCCTATGCATCATTTACTTCATTTTCTGGCCACTAGGACTGCAACTGGACGCTCTAGGAAACGACAGTCTGCAACTTCAGCAACAACTCCGCTCCACAACATTGTTTCTATGGCTCCTTCCAGCAAGTGCAACATTTCCCCAGCTGTGCATCCTCTGATGGGGGGGCAAGTCTTCAGCCTGCAAAAGAAATAAGAAGGAATCTCCCTTGGAGTGAAGAAATCACTCCCCTGCATCTGCAGGCACCAACTGCAATGACAACCGGCTGCATGGATCTGCTGTCCTCCGGAACTGCGTGGATCCTGCATCACAGGTGGAGGTCCGGAGCGGTCCTCTGGGTCCTCTCTGCCTGCTTTGCAACTTGGGAGACAGTAAGCCCTTGCTTCTCCTTGCAGGACAGTACCCCTGTGCACTGTGACTCTTGCAGCTACCAAGACTTGTTTGCTGCTCCTCCCAGGGATCTTCAGGCTCCATGTAGCCCCAAACCCAAGCAGTCCTTTCTCCAAAGCACAGTCTCCTGCCTGCTGCTCCAGGAACATGGGACTCCTCTTCATGTGTGCTGAGTGGGCCTCACTGCGACTCCTGTATCTGCTGCTAGTGAGTTGCCTGTGGGGGCTGCCTCCTCTTCTTGTGACTCTCCCAGCTGCTGAGGGTCACCCCAGACTCCCCTCCTTGGGTTGAGTCCCCTGGGCCTTGCTGGTCCTCTTTAGCCTTGCAAACCTTCTTCTCTGTCTCTTGCATTTGCCAAGGCTTATTGGTGGTTTTCCAACACCACTGACTGACTGCGTCTTGACCGCCGATGTAAGACACCACTTGTATCACTCCTGGGACTTCTCCTCAGCTCCGGTGCTGTACTGCTGGCCTTCTTTGTCTACCGTCGACCTGGTCCTATATCCACAGAGGGATGGGTAGTGGCTCCTGTCACAACCAGACACTCCAACACGAACTGGACTTGGCCCCCTTCCTTTGCAGGTCTTCTTCTGTCAGGATCCACCTTTCAAGTCTTGGTTGGGTCTTGCATAATTATTTTCCAAAGTCCTCCTGTTGGTTTTGAGGAAACCCAGGTACTTACCTCTCCTCTCTTGGTCGCTGGGGGTCACTCTGGTACTTCCCTCTTGGGGTTACTGGTTATTCCAGCTCCCTTCTACTGATTCCACTACCTTGGGTGGGGGACTGCCTTCCACATTCCACTTTTTCAGTATACGGTTCGGCCCTCCCCTAGGGCCCTCACTGTTTACCTTTACTTTTGCCAATATTTATTGCTTTCTATGCTCTTTACTGATTGCTTAAGTGTTTATAATAGTGTATTTACTTACCTCCAGTGTGGGACTGCCTATTCAGTATACTAGTATTTGTGTTACCATAATTAAGTACATTATTTTTGTAACACTCTGTTGTTCTTTCAGGTGTGAGAGTGCTGTGTGATTATAGAAGTATTGCATAAGCTTTGCATGTCTCCTAGATAAGTCTTGGTTGCTCATCCACAGCTACCTCTAGAGAGCCCTGACTTCCTAGACACTGCCTGCACTTCACCTATAGGGGATATCTGGGCCTGGTATAAGGTGATAACACTATGGGGGTCACTACGACCTCGGCGGTCTTTTAAAAAGACCGCTGAGGCCGCGGGAGACAGAATACCGCCATTGCCGGCGGTTTTTCAGTCTCCCTATTATGACATTTCCGCTGGGCCAGCGGACGGTAACAGTGTTACCGTCCACTGGCCCAGCGGAAATGTCACATCAACATTGCAGCCGGCTCGTAATAGAGCCGGCGGCAATGCTGATGTGCAGCGGGTGCAGTAGCACCCGTCGCGCATTTCACTGCCCACAATTCGGGCAGTGAAATGCGCGACGGGGCTTTGCCTGGGGGCCCCTGCACTGCCCATGCCAAGTGCATGGGCAGTACAGGGGCCCCCAGGGGCACCCCAAGTCCCCTTACCGCCGGCCTTTCCATGGCGGTGTGTACCGCCATGGACAGGCCGGTGGTCGGGACTCATAATCCCCAGGGCAGCGGTGATGGCACCGCTGCCCTGGGGATTATGACCACCAGGCGGAATCCTGGCGGGAAAGTGGAGGGGCCGGCGGTATGGCTGTGGCAATTCCGCCACGGTCATAATTGCTGGCAGAACACCGCCAGCCTGTTGGCGGTGTTACCGCCAACATACCGCCGGCCGCCAGGGTCGTAATGACCCCCTATATGTGCTCACCACACACCGGCCAGCTTCCTACATTGGTGGCAGCGGTGGGATAAGACACTTGCAATTGCCTTACCACTTTGCACTAGTCACTTTCCACAGAAAAGACCATTACCAATTGTTAGGTACACACTGCTCTTAGGGATCAGGAGTTTTAGTCTTGTAGTTTGCGTAAGTTAGGGGTCTAGCACTGCCCAAACTTTTCTAGGCAATCTAATAGTAGTCAGGTGCACCCACACCACTGTAGCAAGATGTCTTCAGTACAGCACACATCTCAGGCCCCAGACTCTCACTATGAGAGTATTACTTTCCAGGAGGTGTGGGAGATGTGTGCTTCCAGAAACTAAGGGAGAAATCCCAATACTTCTGGGGTTACTACTCCAGGCTGAGCATGACACTGCAGGTAGCCAGGTGGAGGAGGAAGTAGAAACTGACCCTCCCATCTTAAACAGGGTAGATTTAGACTACACTGAGGGGGGGGGGCAGGAAGAATCTGGAGAACACCACAGGCCTGTTAGGAGCACTGCAGGTTGTGAGAAGGGGGGGGGTCATTCCAGTAGGCCTACCTTTACTTCTAGAGGGTTGGTTCAGAGAGTTTCCAGAGTGAGGGATAGATCCTCCTCTGTCAATACCCATGTCTCCTCAGTATCTGAGGGAACCCACTGCTCCAACTCCGAGGAAGATTCCTTAGATAGGGAGTTTAGGAAACTGAGGTTGGAGGAAGCCAAGTTGAGGCTGCACCAGCATCAGCTAGCCCTACATAGGGAGGCCTTAGCAGTGGAGAGGGAGAGACAGGATTTGGGATTGGCTCTCCATGGTGGCAACAATCTTAGCTTTGGGGACACCAGGGACGACTCCTATGATTCTAGGAACCTGAGCAAGATAGTCCCACCTTACAAAGTGGGAGATGATATCCATAAATGGTTCACTACTTTGGAGAGGGAATGCAAAGTACAGAACATTACCCCAAAGGCAATGGGCAGAAAATTGTGGCTGTCCTTCTCTGCCACAGGCAGAGACAAACTCCTCCCTGTCAGAGAGGAAGATGCAGATGATTATACATCACTCAAAAACGCATTTTTAGATGGTTTTGGCCTTACCACCGAACAATACAGGATTAAGTTCAGGGAAACCAAAAAGGAGCCCTCCAAGACTGGATAGATTTTGTGGACTGCTCTGTTAAAGCTCTTGACGTCTGGGTGATTGGGAGCAAAGTTAGGCCCATATTTACACTTTTTGTCACAAAACTAATTGCGCTACCGCAGTTTTGCGGCAAAATGTTTAGCGGCGGCTTGCGTCATTTAACAACGCCAGCCGGGTGCCGTTTTGATTGAATGGGGCAAGCCGGTGCTAAACTTGGGCTAGCGTCTTAGAAGAAGATGCTAGCCGGGTGAGGTGGCGGTAGGGAAGGAGGGGGTTGTGCATCAGAAAATGAGTCTAGCCTGGTTAGAGGCGAAAAAATGCCTCTAACCAGACTAGCCCCTTTTCCTGGCACACAACCAAGAAAAACATTACTCCTGTCTTAGGAAAGACAGGAGTCATGCCCACCACCCCAATGACCAGCACAGGGGAAAAGTGTCCCCTGGGCATGGCCATTACACCCTGTGCCATGCACGGGGCCCCAAGATAGGGCCCCAGATGGCAACAAAAAAAAATACTTACAACCTGTGCTTACCTGGGATGGGGTCCCCCCTCCTCCGGTGTCCCTCTGGTGGGGGTGGGAGTGTTCCTGGGGCTTCTGGAGAGTACCTGTGGACCCATTCCATGGTGTTTAACCATGGAAATGGGTCCACAGGTCCCCTAACGCCTGGTCTGACACAGGCATTAAATAATGGTGCAAAGCAAGCTTAGCACCATTATTTAGCCCTTCCTCCCACCTATGCGTTATTTTATCACGAGGGATAAATATGGGGCTATGGGGATAGCACAATTTTTTAGATGGGAACGCCTACCTTGCATCTCATTGACGCAAGGTAGGTGCAATGGTGCAAACTACTATATTTTATCTAACGTCAAAATATAAATATGGAGTTAGGTGTGCGCCGAATTTGTGTAAAACAAATGACACAAATTTGGCGCAACAGAAGTATAAATATGGGTCTTAGTGACTACCAGGGCTTAGACAATTTGATTCTGAGAGAGCACATTTTGAATAACTGTATTTCTGATCAGCTGCATCAATACCTGGTGGACTCTGATCTGACCTCTCCCCAAGAAATGGGAAAGAAGGGAGACAAATGGATACGCATCAGGGTGAGTAGGAAAACCCACACGGGGCAACCATAAAAGGAAGGAAGCAGGTAAGCATCAGGACAAAGGGGGGGGGGACAAAGACAAACCAAAAGAGTCTTAATCAGGCCCACAGAACTCTTCTGGGGGTGGGAATAAATCCTCTTCCTTATCCTTTAAAAAACCTTGGTGCTACATATGTAAGCATAAAGGCCATAGGGCAGAAAAATGCACCAGTCCTAAGAAAGGCACCAAGCCCCCTACCAATACTAATAACACTTCTACAACTAGTGCCCCTAGCAATAGCAATAGTAGTGGTAACAGTAATAATAGTAGTCAGTCCAAAATTGTAGCTGGGTTCACTTTGGGGACTGTAGTGGGCTCTGGGCTAGTCAGGGAGACCACTGAGGGTGTGTGGGTCTCTGATGGGGGCATTGACTTTGCCACCCTAGCTTCCTGTCCCCTTAACATGGGTAAGTACAGGCCCCTTAATAAATGGCGTTTAGGCTGAGGCTTACAGGGACACAGATGCCAGTGTCACTATGGTGACTGAAAAACTGGTGTCACCAGAGGAACACCTACTTGGTCACATGTACCACATGTTGACAATAACACTCTGTGCCTCCCCATGACAGTTATTGACTTTAGCCGGGGGGGAGGGGATACTGGCCCTAAAATGGCTGTAGTGTCTTCTGACCCACCTGAAAAATGTCTGCTAGGTAAGGACTTGGAGACTTCAGCTTAGGCTGAAGTTTAGTTGGAACCCTGTGCACCAATGCCTGCCATCCAATGACATATCTTTGCCCTGACCAGAGCACAGGCCAAAAAGCAAAGGTAACAGGAAGACCTGGAGCCTGGAACAATGACCCTGGAGGCTCCCGAAAAGAAGAGCAGCCATGGTAAAAAAAGCTACCCTCTGCTCCAGTTTCCAGTGAAGATTCTGTGGTTCGGTGGGGGAGGAATGTACTCCTTGGGTGGAACCTACAGTAGAATAACTCACAGCTGATGCTCTTGGGTGCAGGGGGGCCCACCAGGGAGGAACTCAGTATAGAACAGAAAACCTGCCCCCCATTGGAAAGCTTAAGGCAGCAAGCTGAAGCACAATAGGCAAGGGATGTCAGTGGCTCCTACTGGGTGTACTGGGATAGCACCCGCCTTTACTCAGAAGCAAGGGACCCTAAACATGGTGCCACCAGGAGACTGGTCATCCCTCTGAAGTTCAGGGAGTTCCTCTTAACTCTTGCACATGACATTTTTCTTGCAGGCCACTTGGCGCAAACCAAGACTTGGAACAGGCTTGTCCCTCACTTTCACTGGCCCTAAATGTCTGAAGAGATTTTGGAGTTTCATCACTCCTGTGTTACCTGCCAAGCCAGTGGCAAGACTGGTGGCACCCCAGAGGCTCCCTTAAGTCCACTACCATTGGTTGGGTTACCCTTTGAGAGGGTTGGGGTAGATATTGTTGGCCCCCTGGACTCTCCAAAAGCCTCTGGAAATAGATTTATACTGGTGGTGGTGGACAATGCCACCAGGTATCCAGAGGCTGTTCCTCTTAGGACCACTACAGCTTCTGCAGTGGCCAAAGCCCTCTTGGGAATTTTCTCAAGGGTGGGGTTTCTTAAAGAGGTGGTATCAGACAGAGGTGCAAAATTAATGTCTGCTTACCTTAAAGCCATGTGGAAGGATTGTGAGGTAACGTATAAGTCAACTTCCCCTTACTATCCACAAACCAATGGGTTAGTGGAAAGGTTTAACACAAACCCTCAAAGGCATAATGATGGGACTCTCAGAGAAACTCAGAAGGAGGTGGGATGTCCTGTTGCCTTACCTCCTCTTTGCCTATGGGGAGGTTCCTCAAAAGAGAGTGGGCTACAGCCCCTTTGAACTTTTGATTGGACACCCTGTTAGGGGTCCCATTTACTCTTGCGAAAGAAGGCTGGGAGCAACCTCTTAAGCCTCCTAAACAGAACTTTGTGGAATATGTATTAAGCCTCAGATCTAGGATGCCCAAATACATGAAGATGACTTCCAAAAATCTTCAGGCCATCCAAGAATTGCAAATGCAATGGCATGACCAGAAGGCTGTGCTGACTGTTTACCAGCCAGGACAGAAGGCGTGGATCCTATGGCTCCCAGGGCACTCCAACACAAATGAAGTGGACCACACACTATTGTTGAGAGAAAAGGTGAGGTCACCTATCTGGTTGACCTAGGCACTCCTAGAAAGCTCAATAGGGTGCTCCATTGCATTGCACTAGACTTTGTAAGTGCGGGGAAGCCATTTTTTCCATGTACTGGGCACAGGTCAACCCCTGTGTCCAGGTACATAATGGTAACCCCGAACCTAAGCATGTTTCATATCAAAAATGTCAAAATCATACCCCAATACTGTTGCCAGAATTGGTTGTATGATTCCATATACTCTGAGGGCTCCTTAGAGGACCCCCCAATATTGCTCCTACTAGTCTTTCAGGGTTTTGCAAAAAGCCTGCGCTGCTGCCTCCCTCGAGATGGGTTTCTGCCCTACTGCTTGACCAGCTTAAGCAGGGGAAGGCAGAACAAAGGATTTCCTGTGAGAGAGGGAGGCAACAGCCTACCCTCTTGGAAATAGGGGTGACGTGACTTGGGAGGGGTAACCTCCCCAAGCCACTGGTATGCTTTTAAGGGCACATTTAGTGCCCTCCTTTCATAAACTGGTTTGCACCAGTCTAAGGACTCCCGGTCCATGCTCTTGTGCGAAACTGGACAAAGGACAGGGGAGTGACCACTCACTTGGCTATGACCACCCCAGGGGTGGTGCCCAGAGGTCCTCCTGGCTACTTGGTTCTGCCATCTTGAATCCAAGATGTCCAGAGGCCCCCGGTAGCATCTGAGTGGCCAGGTCATGTATGTGCTGTCACAGCCCCCTCCTGATAGGTGGTCACTCTGTTAGGTGACCAATCCCCCTTCCTGGGCTATTTCAGGTCTCCCTCTTGGATGGGTCCTCAGATTTGGTGTGCAAGATTCCAGCAGGAGTACTCTGCATTGGTTACTTCATCTTCTGGCCACTTGGACTGCAATTGGACCCTCCAGGAACCGACCATCTGCAACTTCAGCTACAACTCCGTTCTGGAACATTGTTTCTCTGGCTCCTTCTAGGAACTACAACATTTCCCCTGCTGTGCATCCTCTGAGGGCAGCAAGTCTTCAGCCTGCACAAGAAATAAGAAAGAATCTCCCTTTGAGTGAAGGAGTCACTCCCCTGCCTTTGCAGGCACCAACTGCAATGACGATCAGCTGTGTGGAACTGCTCTCCACCAGAACTGCATGGAATCCTGCATCACAGGTAGTGGTCTGAAGTAGTCTCCTTGGTCCTCTCTGCCAGCTGTCCAATTTGGAAGACGGTAAGCCCTTGCTTCTTCTTGCAGGACAGTACCTCTGTGCACCGCGACTTTTGCAGCTGCCAAGGCTTGTTTGCTCCTCCTCCAAGGGATCTTCAGGTTCCTTGCAGCCCGGCCCCCAGCACTCCTTCCTGCAAAGCAGTCTCCTGCCTGCTACTCCAGCAATGTGGAACTCCTCTTCAGGTGTGCTGAGTGGGCCTCACTGCGACTCCTGTGCCTGCTGCCAGTGGGTTGTCCCCGGGGGCTGCCTCCTCTTTTTGTGACTCTTCCAACTGTTGAGGGTCACCCCGGACTCCCCTTCTTGGGTAGAGTCCCCTGGGCCTTGCTGGTCCACTTCAGCCTTGCAAAAAATTTCTGTCTTTTGCATTTGCAAAGGCTTGTTGTTTGTTTTCCAGCACCAGTCACTGACTGCATCTCGACTGCCAACGTGGCACACCACTTGCATCACTTGTGGGACTTCTCTTCACCTCTGGTGCAGCACTGCTGGCCTTCTTTGTCCACTGTTGACCTGATGCTGCATCCACAAAAGGGTGGGTAGTGGCTCCTGTCACAACCAGACAGTCCAACATGAACTAGGCATGATCCCCTTCCTTTGCAGGTCTTCTTCTGTCAGGATCCACTTTTGGGTTCTTTCAGTCTTGGTTGGGTCTTGCATAATCCTTTTCCAAAGTCCTCCTGTTGGTTTTCGGGAAAACTAGGTACTTACCTCTGCTCTCCTGGTAACTGGGGGTCACTCTGCTGCTCACCTCTTGGGGTTCTGAGTTTCTCCAGCTCCCTTCTACTGAATCCACTTCCTTTGGTGGGGGACTGCCTTTCACATTCCACAGTTTTAGTATATGGTTTCGGTCCTCCCCTAGGGCCCTCACTGTTTGCCTATAATTTTGCCAATGCTTTTTGCTTTATATGCTCTTTACTGATTGCTAATGTGTATATAACAGTGTGTTTACTTATCTCCAGTGGTGGAACTGCCTATTGAGTATACTAGTATTTGTGTTACCATAATAAAGTACCTTTGTTTTTGTAACACTGCATGGTGCTTTCTGGTGTGAGAGGTTCCTATATGACTATAATGGTATTGCATAAGCTTTGCATGTCTTCTAGATAAGTCTTCGCTGCTCATCCACAGCTACCTCTAGAGAGCTCTGGCTTCCTAGACACTGCCAACACTTCACTAGTAGGTGATACCTGGACCTGGTATAGGTGATAACACTATAAATGCTCACTACACACCAGGCCAGTTTCCTACAGGAATTTTGTGGATTTATGCAGTTTCCGGACGTTTACATCACAGAAATGTGGGCAAAATGATGATTTCAGGCAAAGTTGGAGGTTTGCATAGCAGTGTGGGTAAGAAAATGGTGCTGGGTGCATGTAAAACAGAGCATCCTGGACTCCCTAAGATGTTTAGTTTTCAGAAGTGTCTGAGGGCTGCCTCCCACCCCTCTATTTTATAAAAAGAAAGTCACTGGCGCCGAGTGCACTTTCTACCCTCCTCAGAAGGACAGACATGGGGCTATTGCCCCCATCTGCTCCCTTGGGGGGGGGCAGAAAGTCTGTTTACATATTTGGGGTTTGGAGGGAAGCATTTGAATATCCATTTTAGGCAGCCCACATTCCAAAGTTTGAAAAAAACTGTTTTTGAAAGAAATCCCTCTGGTGCCTGCAACAAAGTGATTTAAGATGCCATCTGATGCACACAAGCACTGTAGCATCGGATGGCCCCTGGCCGTCTGACGCATGGAAGGGGGTTAATGTTATCTTTCACTATGCTATTTCCTCTTTATATATTAAGTCAAATGTACAAAAAGACAAGGATTTGTGTAATACATGCGAGTGTGAATTCCCCATTTAAGAGCCAATCTCAAATTTTCTCATTACAGGAGAATTATGCTGCATCTAGTCTACTAATAAAGAAATTGCATAGCTGCTCAGCTGTAGTAAGAGATTACAGTTTATTTGTAACACCACAATGTCTGCTGACAAAGCCACTAGCCAAGGGGTAAGGTAAGTAACTATTACAGCCCCAGTTTAAAGAAGGTAAATGGTAAATTACTTTTCCTTCCTTTGATATTTTATTTTAACCCCTTTCCCGCCATGGACGTCTGATGATGGTGGCTCCCACGCTGACCTCATCAGAGGCCGTCCCCACCGTGCTGGAAGTCTAGCACGATCGGAGAGAAATCCTTTGCATTTCTCTTCCGATCCTGGGGCTGAGGGCGGCACAGAGCTTAAAAGGAAAGGAAAGTCCTTTCTAGACACCAGGGATCTTTTGTTTATTTTTTTGTTGCACGATTTATGCATAAGGGGAGCAGCCCCTTAAGCAAGCGCCGCTCCTTTGGGAGGGTGTTAGAAATGGGGTTTTTGGTTGGCAGTTAGGTTGCCCTCTGTCCAAGCAAGAACCCTCACTCTAGTCAGGGTAAGTCACACACAATCCAAAATCAGCCTGTGCTCACCCTCCGGTAGCTTGGCACGAGCAGTCAGGCTTAACTTAGAAGGCAATGTGTAAAGCATTTGTGCAATAAATCATACAACACCATAGTATAACACCACAAAAATACACCACACAGTGTTTAGAAAAATATAGAATATTTATCTGGGTACTTGTAGGTCAAAACGATCAAAGTTGCAATACGAATTTGTAAAGATATCACTGAAAAGTGATAGTAAGAGTCTTTAAGTCTTTAAAAAGCAATAAAGTGTCTTTCAAGCACAGAGTACCTGGTTTCTGGTGGGAAATCTCCTCAGAGGGCCACAGGAGAAGAGATGCGTGGAAAAAAGGGGTGTGTGCGTCGTTTTCCGCTCAGCACACACAGACTTGCGTCGTTCTTTTCCACGCGGGGAAGTCGGGCGTCGTTTTCCGGCGCGCAGACAGTCTCTTTTTGTGGATCGCGAGGATTACCAGATGTCCCGGGTCTGTGCGTGGATT
This sequence comes from Pleurodeles waltl, assembly GCF_031143425.1. Taxonomy (NCBI): domain Eukaryota; kingdom Metazoa; phylum Chordata; class Amphibia; order Caudata; family Salamandridae; genus Pleurodeles; species Pleurodeles waltl. The sequence goes on from NC_090443.1 coordinate 450,863,087, forward strand.
CTCCTGCTTATTTTCCGGCTGCGCGTCGTTCTGCGGGGCTGCGCGTCGAAGTTTCGATCTCACGGTAGGCGTCGCGTCGATTTCTCCTTGGAAGTCGGGCGGCGTTGTCCTTGCGAGGCCGTGCGTCGAAATTTTGGTCTCACGGCAGGCGTCGCGTCGATTTCTCCTTGGAAGTCGGGCGGCGTTGTCCTTGCGAGGCCGTGCGTCAAAGTTTCGCACTCACGGTAGGCGTCGCGTCGATTTCTCCTTGGAAGTCGGGCGGCTTTGTCCTTGCGCGGTTGTGCGTCGAAGTCTCGATCGTCCCGAGGGCGTCGCGTTGATCAGCGTCGGTGTGCGGCGTTTTTCTCGCCGCGAAACAAGCTGTGCGTCGAAATTTTCGGCGCACGGAGCGTCCACGTGAAAGGAAGAAGTCTTTTTGGTCCTGAGACTTCAAGGAACAGGAGGCAAGCTCTATCCAAGCCCTTGGAGAGCACTTTCACAGCCAGACAAGAGTTCAGCAAGGCAGCAGGGCAACAGCAAGACAGCAGTCCTTTGGAGAAAGCAGACAGGTGAGTCCTTTGAGCAGCCAGGCAGTTCTTCTTGGCAGGATGTAGTTTCTGGTTCAGGTTTCTTCTCCAGCAAGTGTCTGATGAGGTAGGGCAGAGGCCCTGTTTTATACTAAGTTGTGCCTTTGAAGTGGGGGTGACTTCAAAGAGTCTCTAAGAAATGCACCAAGTTCCCTTTCAGCTCAATCCTGTCTGCCAGAGTCCCAGTAGGGGGTGTGGCAGTCCTTTGTGTGAGGGCAGGCCCTCCACCCTCCCAGCCCAGGAAGACCCATTCAAAATGCAGATGTATGCAAGTGAGGCTGAGTACCCTGTGTTTGGGGTGTGTCTGAGTGAATGCACAAGGAGCTGTCAACTAAACCTAGCCAGACGTGGATTGAAGGGCACAACAAGATTTTAGTGCAAAGAAATGCTCACTTTCTAAAAGTGGCATTTCTAGAATAGTAATATTAAATCCGACTTCACCAGTCAGCAGGATTTTGTATTACCATTCTGGCCATACTAAATATGACCTTCCTGCTCCTTTCAGATCAGCAGCTGCCACTTCAACAGTGTATGAGGGCAGCCCCAATGTTATCCTATGAAGGGAGCAGGCCTCACAGTAGTGTAAAAACGAATTTAGGAGTTTTACACTACCAGGACACATAACTACACAGGTACATGTCCTGCCTTTTACCTACACAGCACCCTGCTCTAGGGGATACCTAGGGCACACATTAGGGATGACTTATATGTAGAAAAAGGGGAGTTCTAGGCTTGGCAAGTACTTTTAAATGCCAAGTCGAAGTGGCAGTGAAACTGCACACACAGGCCTTGCAATGGCAGGCCTGAGACAAGGTTAAGGGGCTACTGAGGTGGGTGGCACAACCAGTGCTGCAGGCCCACTAGTAGCATTTAATCTACATGCCCTAGGCACATGTAGTGCACTCTAATAGGGACTTACAGGTAAATTAAATAGTCAATCATGGATAAACCAATCAATAGTACAATTTACACAGAGAGCATATGCACTTTAGCACTGGTTAGCAGTGGTAAAGTGCTCAGAGGTCAAAAGCCAACAACAACAGGTCAGAAAAAATAGGAGGAAGGAGGCAAAAAGTTTGGGGGTGTCCCTGTCAAAAAGCCAGGTCCAACATGACCCCCCACCAGCCTAAAGCCAGGGGAGAACAATCACTATCCTGATGTACTTCCCTGTTTGAGGCGACAGAACAAGGACCCAGGCCCACAACAGCAGGGGCATGCTCCAGTTCTTCGCCTTCCTGACTCCCATTGGATCCCTCTGTCCATACTCTCAGGGCCCACTAAGCCCATCCATGGGGAACCTTTCTCCTTTCCTGCGGATCCCATCTGTGCAGCACCTAACCTTACTTTGCTCACAGATGTATCCCAGGAGCAGGATAGTACCCCCATGACCAACATAGTGGTGTTGCCCACTCTACCCCTGGGGTGTGACACTTGTCCCCTCCCCAGGGATAACTCTGTCCACCCGGACAGCAAGCCACAGTGATTACTGACAGCCGCCAGGGATGAGAGCCAGGCCCCAGGCCTCTCAAAGCTCTCCAACCACTGTGGCTGTGGAGAGTGGGGGGCGGTAGCCCCAGGTGCTGGGCACCCTTTAACCACTCTCCCTTCCACCAGGTCAGGGATGACAGCCTGAACCTGGTCCTCCCCTCTGGGGCTTTGTACCCTCCCTCCTGGAGCGGTACCCCCAGAGTCCAACATGGCCAGGGGGCTTACAGAAGTCACCCGGTACCATTCCTCCACCAGTGCAGGGCTGTTAACCTGCCACTGGCCCTCCAACCTGGGGTCTGTACCTTCAGGTTGGACTAGGGCCCGGGGTGAGGCTTCTCTCCCCCTGCCCTCCCTTCTGGGGTCCAGCACCCTCCAACTAGGAGTGGCCTCCTCAGAAGACAACATGGTAGGGGCACTGTTATCAGTAGCCCCTCCCTCCAGGTCCGGGGGGACACCCTGAACCTGGTCTTCCAGCCCAGGGTCTGTACCCTCAGACTGGATCACCGCCTGGCAAACCAGGACTTCCTGGGAGGCACACCTACCCCCCACCAGGTCAGAGTTTAACCTCTGCACCTGCCCATTCAACTCAGAGTCACCACCCTGAAGTTGAACAATTGCCTGGCACGCCAGGACTTCCTGGAGGGCACACTGACCCTCCACCAGGTCAGAGTTTAACCTCTGCACCTGACCATTCAACTCAGAGTCACCACCCTGAAGTTGAACAATTGCCTGGCACACCAGGACTTCCTGGAGGGCACACTGACCCTCCACCAGGTCAGAGTTTAACCTCTGCACCTGACCATTCAACTCAGAGTCACCACCCTGAAGTTGAACAATTGCCTGGCGCACCAGGACTTTCTGGGAGGCACACCTACCTCCCACCAGGTCAGAGTTTAACCTCTTAGCCTGGTTCCCCAACCCAGGGTCACCACCCTGAGGTTGGGCAATTGCCTGGCACGCCAGGACTTTCTGGGGGGCACACCTACCCCCCACCAGGTCAGAGTTTAACCTCTGAACCTGGTCATCCAACCCAGAGTCAATACCCTGAGGTTGGACAATTGCCTGGCACAGCAGGGCTTCTTGGGAGGCACACCTACCTCCCACCAGGTCAGAGTTTAACCTCTGAACCTGGGTATCCAACCCAGGGTCAGCACTCTGAGGTTGAACAATTGCCTGGCACGCCAGGACTTTCTGGAGGGCACACTGACCCTCCACCAGGTCAGAGTTTAACCTCTGAACCTGGTTCTCCAACCTAGGGTCACCATCCTGAGGTTGGACAACTGCCTGGTACACCAGGGCTTTCTGGGGGGCACACCTACCCCCCACCAGGTCAGAGGTTAACCTCTGAACCTGGATATCCAACCCAGAGTCACCACCCTGAGGTTGAACCATTGCCTGGCAGGCCAGGACTTTCAGGGAGGCACACCTACCTCCCACCAGGTCAGAGTTTAACCTCTGAGCCTGGTTCTCCAACCCAGGGTCACCACCCTGAGGTTGAACCATTGCCTGGCAGGCCAGGACTTTCAGGGAGGCACACCTCCCTCCCACCAGGTCAGAGTTTAACCTCTGAGCCTGGTTCTCCAACCCAGGGTCACCACCCTGAGGTTGAACCATTGCCTGGTATACCAGGACTTTCTGGGGGGCACACCTACCCCCCACCAGGTCAGAGTTTGACCTCTGAACCGGGTTAGCCAACCCAGAGTCACCACCCTGAGGTTGGGCAATTGCCTGGCACCCCAGGACTTTCTGGGAGGCACACCTACCTCCCACCAGGTCAGAGTTTAACCTCTGAACCTGGCCATCCAACCCAGAGTCGACACCCTGAGGTTGGACAACTGCCTGGCACGCCAGGACTTTCTGGGGGGCACACCTACCCCCCACCAGGTCAGAGTTTGACCTCTTCACCTGGTAAGCCAACCCAGAGTCACCACCCTGAGGTTGAGCCATTGCCTGGCATTCCAGGACTTTCTGGGGGGCACATCTACCCCCCACCAGGTCAAAGTTTAACCTCTGAACCCGGTTATCCAACCCAGAGTCACCACCCTGAGGTTGAATCTTTGCCTGGCATGCCAGGACTTCCTGGGGGACACTCTCACCCCCCACAAGGGACACGCCGTCCCCAAGGGCCACACAAGAGTCTGGTTGGCGCAGGTCTCCCGACCTCTGCCCATCCGGCAGAGTCTGGGTTTCCCCCAAACCAGAAACGGTCTCACCTGGGTCATTCCTGGGGGGCTCTGCTCTCAGAGCTGACCCCTGACTTTCAAGATCCTCCACTGGGGTCTGCCACCCCCTCTCAACCCTATGTCTGGACTTCTGCACCCCCTCACTAGGAGTGGTACTGCCAGACACCAGAACTGTTGGGATGCTGTCTACAGTCATCCCCCCAAGTTCTTCTGACACTGCGGGGCTTCCCTCAAAAGGTGGCCCTACGGTACAGGTTAGGCTCTGAGACCTACCTGGGACACTACAATCCTCTCCCACCTCACTTGGTCGGGAACCACCTAGACCACTCCCTTCAGGAGCACCCCCAAATGCCTCTTCAGACTCTCTGGTACTCACCCAAAAGTCTGCCTCCACTGTAAGTTCCCTGGGGTCAGAGAACTCACACTCCACCTGGTGTTGGCGTAGCTCTGGAAAATAAGGACCAGACATATGCTCTCCAGCAATTACATCACTCTGCCCTTCACATGTATTAACCACAGTACCCTTCACCCAACCACCTAGTAACTCAGCCTTGGAAAAGCACTCTACATCACCCTCTTGAGACTGGTGAGACAGTTTCTGTCTGTCCCTGACACTCAACCCAAACTCTTCTGGGATGTCTCTACACTCTATATCCAGGACGTCCACCAGGGGGGAACCCTTTTCTCTGTCACTCTCTGCTAGAGTCAGTAAAGTGTCCCTCCCCCCAGTAGGAATATGACTCCCTGTGCCAGTTCCCCAATCCTTCTCAGGGACCCTGTGCATAACGGGAACTACCTCATACCCTTGAACTGCCTGGGGTGTGTCAACTCCCTTCTTCAAGTTGGGTACCACATCTCTGGGCTTGTGCCCTCCTTCAGCAGTACTAGATGCAAGATTTTTGCTGCCACCATCTGAACTGGACTCAGCCCTTCCGGCCTCCAGTTTCAGCTCTTTACAGCTCAGCTCTTGAGCTGCAATCTTTTCTTCTTTCAGGGCTAAGAGACTTGCTGCCTCAGCCCTTTCAATAAACTCATCTAGCTCTTCCATCCACCGTGCTTGAGCCATGAGCCATTCTTTTTTCACTGGGTCTCTTTCCTCATCTGAGTCGTCCTCCTCCTCCTCTGAGGGGTACTTAGTCATTTGGTTTCTTGCTGCCTCTCTCTCTGCCCATCTGTCTTCCTCCCAGACTATGTAGGCATGTAGCATCTCTGCTTTAGTAGATCTCTTTGCTACAGGAAGGCCACATTCTCTGCAAAGCTTCCTTAGGTCAGCCTTAGTGAGGTGGTCAGTAGGCAAAAAGAATAAGTAGGTAAGCGATCCCATTCTGATAGGATCTTACCAGCAAAAACCAAAATCCAAAGTCCAAAATATCAATAGTATATCCAGGAGGACATCAGAGACCAAAAGTGAAAAAAGAGATAAAAAATCAAGTTGACCTTCAACTGTGGGTAGGTAGTGAAATACTTAGCTACTGTATGTCACTGCACAAACACAAGTCCTATCCTCACCGCTGATCACCAATGTTAGAAATGGGGTTTTTGGTTGGCAGTTAGGTTGCCCTCTGTCCAAGCAAGAACCCTCACTCTAGTCAGGGTAAGTCACACACAATCCAAAATCAGCCTGTGCTCACCCTCCGGTAGCTTGGCACGAGCAGTCAGGCTTAACTTAGAAGGCAATGTGTAAAGCATTTGTGCAATAAATCATACAACACCATAGTATAACACCACAAAAATACACCACACAGTGTTTAGAAAAATATAGAATATTTATCTGGGTACTTGTAGGTCAAAACGATCAAAGTTGCAATACGAATTTGTAAAGATATCACTGAAAAGTGATAGTAAGAGTCTTTAAGTCTTTAAAAAGCAATAAAGTGTCTTTCAAGCACAGAGTACCTGGTTTCTGGTGGGAAATCTCCTCAGAGGGCCACAGGAGAAGAGATGCGTGGAAAAAAGGGGTGTGTGCGTCGTTTTCCGCTCAGCACACACAGACTTGCGTCGTTCTTTTCCACGCGGGGAAGTCGGGCGTCGTTTTCCGGCGCGCAGACAGTCTCTTTTTGTGGATCGCGAGGATTACCAGATGTCCCGGGTCTGTGCGTGGATTCTCCTGCTTATTTTCCGGCTGCGCGTCGTTCTGCGGGGCTGCGCGTCGAAGTTTCGATCTCACGGTAGGCGTCGCGTCGATTTCTCCTTGGAAGTCGGGCGGCGTTGTCCTTGCGAGGCCGTGCGTCGAAATTTTGGTCTCACGGCAGGCGTCGCGTCGATTTCTCCTTGGAAGTCGGGCGGCGTTGTCCTTGCGAGGCCGTGCGTCAAAGTTTCGCACTCACGGTAGGCGTCGCGTCGATTTCTCCTTGGAAGTCGGGGGGCTTTGTCCTTGCGCGGTTGTGCGTCGAAGTCTCGATCGTCCCGAGGGCGTCGCGTTGATCAGCGTCGGTGTGCGGCGTTTTTCTCGCCGCGAAACAAGCTGTGCGTCGAAATTTTCGGCGCACGGAGCGTCCACGTGAAAGGAAGAAGTCTTTTTGGTCCTGAGACTTCAAGGAACAGGAGGCAAGCTCTATCCAAGCCCTTGGAGAGCACTTTCACAGCCAGACAAGAGTTCAGCAAGGCAGCAGGGCAACAGCAAGACAGCAGTCCTTTGGAGAAAGCAGACAGGTGAGTCCTTTGAGCAGCCAGGCAGTTCTTCTTGGCAGGATGTAGTTTCTGGTTCAGGTTTCTTCTCCAGCAAGTGTCTGATGAGGTAGGGCAGAGGCCCTGTTTTATACTAAGTTGTGCCTTTGAAGTGGGGGTGACTTCAAAGAGTCTCTAAGAAATGCACCAAGTTCCCTTTCAGCTCAATCCTGTCTGCCAGAGTCCCAGTAGGGGGTGTGGCAGTCCTTTGTGTGAGGGCAGGCCCTCCACCCTCCCAGCCCAGGAAGACCCATTCAAAATGCAGATGTATGCAAGTGAGGCTGAGTACCCTGTGTTTGGGGTGTGTCTGAGTGAATGCACAAGGAGCTGTCAACTAAACCTAGCCAGACGTGGATTGAAGGGCACAACAAGATTTTAGTGCAAAGAAATGCTCACTTTCTAAAAGTGGCATTTCTAGAATAGTAATATTAAATCCGACTTCACCAGTCAGCAGGATTTTGTATTACCATTCTGGCCATACTAAATATGACCTTCCTGCTCCTTTCAGATCAGCAGCTGCCACTTCAACAGTGTATGAGGGCAGCCCCAATGTTATCCTATGAAGGGAGCAGGCCTCACAGTAGTGTAAAAACGAATTTAGGAGTTTTACACTACCAGGACACATAACTACACAGGTACATGTCCTGCCTTTTACCTACACAGCACCCTGCTCTAGGGGATACCTAGGGCACACATTAGGGATGACTTATATGTAGAAAAAGGGGAGTTCTAGGCTTGGCAAGTACTTTTAAATGCCAAGTCGAAGTGGCAGTGAAACTGCACACACAGGCCTTGCAATGGCAGGCCTGAGACAAGGTTAAGGGGCTACTGAGGTGGGTGGCACAACCAGTGCTGCAGGCCCACTAGTAGCATTTAATCTACATGCCCTAGGCACATGTAGTGCACTCTAATAGGGACTTACAGGTAAATTAAATAGTCAATCATGGATAAACCAATCAATAGTACAATTTACACAGAGAGCATATGCACTTTAGCACTGGTTAGCAGTGGTAAAGTGCTCAGAGGTCAAAAGCCAACAACAACAGGTCAGAAAAAATAGGAGGAAGGAGGCAAAAAGTTTGGGGGTGTCCCTGTCAAAAAGCCAGGTCCAACAGAGGGAATATATTATTAGGCGTTTTCTGCCCTCCTGGGGGGTAATGTTTTATGAGGCCATTTCCTCCCCCCCGGGGGCAGTAGCCACTAGACACCAGGAAGTTTTTTTACGTTAAGAATAAAGGGGAGCGACCCCTTGAGCAAGGGTCGCTCCTTTGGGGGGCAATGTTTTATTAGGCCATTTCTGCCCCACCTGTGGGCAGATCGGCCCATTTTAATTAGGCCGATCTGCCCCCAGGGGAGCAGAAGCCACTAGACACCAGGGATTTTTTTTATGTTAAGAATCAGGGGGAGCGACCCCTTGAGCAAGGGTCTCTCCCCTGGGGGAAATTTTTTATTAGGCATTTCTGCCCACCCCGGGGGCAGATCAGCCTATTTTAATTAGGCCAGTCTGCCCCCAAGGGGGGCAGAAACCACTAGACACCAGGAATTTTATTTTTTTACATCAGTTTCACTCAAGGTGAGTGACCCCTTAGGCAAGGGTCACTCCCCTGGGGGCAAATTTATTTTAGACAACTTCTGCCCCTCTTGGGGGCAGAGCAGGTAATTTTATTTAGGCTGCTCTGCCCCCAAGAGGGGCAGAAACCACTAGCCAACAGGGATTTTTTTTTTTTTTTTTTTTTACAAATGGGAGCGACCCCTTAGGCAAGGGTCACTCCCCTGTGGGAAAAATGTATTTTAGGCCATTTCTACCCCCCTTGAGGGAAGATCGGCCTATTTCTATTAGGCCGATCTGCCCCCAAGGGGGGCAGAAACCACTAGACACCAGGGATTTTAATTGTTGTGCATCAATTTCACGCAAGGGGAGCGACCCCTTAGGCAGGGGTCGTTTCCCTGAGGGGCAAATTTATTTTAGGCCATTTCTGCCCGGCCTATGTTTATTAGGCCGATCTGCCCCCAAAGGGGGCAGAAACCACTAGGCACCAGGGATTTTTTTTATGCCAATTTCACGCAAGGGGAGCGACCCCTTGGGCAAGGGTTGCTCCCCTTGGGGAGGCAAATTTATTTTAGGCCATTTCTGCCCCCTTGGGGGCAGATCAGCCTATTTTGATTAGGCCAATCTGCCTCCAGGGGGGCAGACACCACTTAGGCACCAGGGATTGGTGTGTGTGTGTATGTGTGTATTTTGTTTGATGGGGCAGTCCCTTGGGCAAGGGTCGCTCCCCATGGGGGCACATTACTGTTGGCCTATTTTTGGAAGGCCCATCTGGCCCCAAGTGGCACAGAAAGCCCACCAGAGACCAGGGAAGAATTTTTTCTTAAAAAAAAGAGGGTGGGGGTATGTTCATACCCCCACCCCAAATAAATGGGGCCAAAGTTGTTCTGCCAACCGGAGGGCAGATGGGGCAATTACCCCCAATTCACCCCACAGACAGCCTCCTAGACGCCTGGGAATTGAAAAAACCCAGAGGGCATGGTTATGCCCCCAACCCCAACCGAAAGGTGTAATAGTCTATCTGCGCCACCCCGCTCACTAAAACATCCTATCCCACGTCAAGCAAGAGGGCATTTGATTATTTTGGGTTTTGGTTGTACATTTGGGCCATGAGAGCTTGTCTAACTCTCAAAATCGTCCCACTTGGAATTGTGGGGGCTGCACTTTTTGGACTTTGTGACGCTGCCATGTAGAAAAATCCACAAATCCTAGACACATCTGAAAACTAAACATCTGGATGAGTCCAGGATGGTGTGCTTCACGTTCAACCAGCACCATTTTCTTACCCACAATGCCCTACAAACCTCCAACTTTGCCGGAAATCACAAATTTTTCCCACATTTTTGTGATGGAACCTTCCGGAATCTGCAGGAATCCACCAAAAATTCCTGCCACCCAGCATTGTTGCATCTATACCGATAACGATTCTGCCCCACTTGTCAGCCTAAAAATTTTTTTTTCAAACTTCCCTTTTGGACCGGCTTTGGTTCCCCCTCAATTTTGACATGTTTTTGGCTCTTCCCTGTCACTGGCACTTGGCCTACCTACACAAGTGAAGTATCATTTTTACCGGGAAACTGTGGGAAACGTTGGGTGGTAGGAAATTTGTGCCGGTGCGGTGATCCCACACAGAAATGTGGGAAATTTTTAATTTTTTGCTAAATTTGAGGTTTGCTGAGGATTCTGTGTAAGAAAACACTGGGGGATCCACGCAAGTCACACCGCTCTGGACTCCCTCGGGCATCTAGTTTTCAGAAATGTTTGGGTTTGGGTTTGGTAGGTTTCCCTATATGGCTGCTGAGCCCAGGACCAAAAACACAGATGCCCCCCGCAAAAACAGGTAGTTTTGTATTTGATAATTTTGTTGTGTCCACATAATGTTTTGAGGCCTTTCCTGTTGTGGGCAATCGGCTTACCCACACAAGTGAGGTACTGTTTTAATCGGAAGACCTAAGGGAACGTTGGGTGGAAGGAAATTTGTGGCTCCTATCAGATTCCAGAACTTTCTGTCACTGAAATTTGAGGAAAAAGTGTTTTTTTTTGCCAAATGTTGAGGTTTTCAAAGGATTCTGGGAACAGAACCTGGTGAGAGCCCCACAAGTCACCCCATACTGGATTCCCCTATGTGTCTAGTTTTCAATAATGCACAGGTTTGGTAGGTTTCCCTAGGTGCCAGCTGAGCTAGAGGCCAAAATACACAGCTAGGCACTTTGCAAAAAAGACATCAGAATGCAATATAAAAATGTGGTGTCCCTGTTGCGTTTCCTGTCACAGTCACTTGGCCTACCCACACAAATGAGGTACCTTTTTTATCGGGAGACTTGAGGGAAAACAGAATAGAAGGACAAGTGTTATTGCCCCTTGTCTTTCTCAACATTTTTTCCTTAAAAGTGTAAGACAGTGTGTAAAAAAGACGTCTATTTGAAAAATGCACTGTAATTCACATACTAATATGGGGAGCACAGAGTTCAGAGATGTGCAAATAACCACTGCTTCTCAACACCTTATCTTGTGCCCATTTTGGAAATACAAAGGTTTTCTTGATACCTATTTTTTGCTTTTTATATTTCAACAAATTAATTGCGGTATACTGGGTATTGAATGAAAACCCATTGGAAGGTGCAGCTCATTTATTGGCTGTGGGTACCGTCGGGTTCCTAATGAACCTACAAGCCCTGTATATCCCCACAACCTGAACAGTCCATCACACGTAACAGTATATTGCTTTCAAAAATCTGACATCACAGAAAAAAGTTACAGAGTAAAACGTGGAAAACAATTGCTGTTTTTTTTTCGCCTCAATTTCAATATTTTTTATTTCAGCTGTTATTTTCTGTAGGAAACCCTTGTAGGATCTACACAAATGATCTCTAGGTGAATTCAGAATTATGTCTACTTTTCCAAAATGTTTAGCTTTCCGGGATCCAGCATTGGTTTCACACCCATTTCTGTCACTAACTGGAAGGAGGCTGAAAGCACAAAAATAGTAAAAATGGGGTATGACCCAGTAAAATGCCAAAATTGTGTTGAAAAATGTGTTTTTCTGATTCAAGTCTGCCTGTTCCTGAAAGCTGGGAAGATGGTGATTTTACCCTTTGTTTATACCATTTTCAGGGGAAAAAACACAAGCCTTCTTCTGCAGCCCTTTGTTCCCACTTTTTTTTTTAAAACGCAATTTTCGTTGTATTTTGGCTAATTTCTTGATCTCTTTCAGGGGAACCCACAAACTCCGGATAACTCTAGAATCCCTAGGATGTTGGAAAAAAAAGATGCAAATTTTGTGTGGGTAGCTTACGTGGACAAAAAGTTATGAGGGCCTAAACACAAACTGCCCCAAATAGCCAAAAAAAGGCCTGGCATCTGAGGGGGAAAAGACATGGCAGCGAAGGGGTTAAATGAAAACAGTTCAGGAAAAAGGAGATATTTATAGCAATGTGTTTATTTTTTACACACTGTAATTCATACAGGAAAGACAGTATCCCTCCATGTTTCAACACAACATTTTTAATCTGATTCACAGGAAATTAATCCTAATATCTTTTAGCAAAAACTACTAATTGCTTAATTTTGCAATACAGATTCTACTTTTGTTCTTTGTGACTGTTATGGACAGTGTAGAACAAGACACCAAGTCCCATATTTATACTTTTTTAGTGCTGCATTTGCATCATTTTTTGACGCAAAAACAGCGCAAACTTACAAAATGCAATTGTATTTTGTAAATTTGCACCGATTTTGCGCCACAAAACGACGCAAATGCGGCGCTAAAAAAGTATAAATATGGGCCCAAGGATTTAAGCAGTTTGTAGGAAGGGTGGTGATGTGACCATGTATTATGTGGAATAAAATATCCTCTGCCCTACACTGAAAATATATTGCAAATTACATCAGTGTTCCATGACCTTATAAACAAACTCACTCTGCCTTCGTCCTTGTTCCCCTATATGATCATGGAACTCCTCGATGAATTGCCATATTCTTAAAATGGACGGCAGAGTTTACTTTATCCACTATATTACATGTTCATAAAGTAGATAGTCAAAAAATGCCCGATTTTACACTGTGAAAGTGCAAAATATGAGAACAGGAAATATAAGAGGGCCCTGTGGCCTGTGAACTTGTTTGAGGGCTGCTTGGTTTCAAGTAAAGTGCCAACGCCAGACGTGGTGAGAAAAGTTATGAAACAGATCACAGAGAAGGAAAGAAACGGCCGCATGCAGCAATGCGGTGGGAGGTCAGGGTTTATGAGAATTAACAGGCTCAAAGCATATCACCCACTCAACGCAGGCACCCTGATAATGCACGCCAGTGGATCAGGAAGTAGACCAGCAGCAGAACTAGGAGATTTGAAGCAGGAGGCTACACGGAGCAGACATTTCCAGGCCTGGTTTCCTGCAGAGAAAGTGTCAGAGGAGACACCTCCAAGAGAGATCGGAGAAAGGGGCACATGGAGCTGGCTCGAGAGAAAACCATGAGCACTATCACCGTTTTTGTCCTGCTTCTCTTTCCAGGAAGTGTTTGGGCTGCAGAAGACCTGGTCCCAAAAAAAACTGGTATTGTGGGAGGATCTCTGACTGTACATTGCAATTATTCAAGTCGTTTTATAGGATACTCTCAATACTGGTGCAAAGGGACTCCTTGGTACTTATGCAGTATTGCTGTAGAGAGTATGGGGTCGGAAGAAGAAGTGAGAGAGGGAAGATATTCATTGAAAGACCTTCACGAAGCTCTAACATTCACAGTGACCATGACCGGGCTGTCACTGGAGGACTCAGGATTGTACTGGTGTGGGACGAAGAAGTTTGGCATTGATGAAATGTTCCGTGTTAAAGTGACTGTTTCATCAGCTGATCATAATTTCAAGCAAATAGTGGAATTCCCCTCCACTGAAAAGGGTGTACCAGCTACATCATTATCCTTAGGTACCACGGCATTGAGTCTCCGATGGACTGACCATGAAGAGATAAGCACCACGCCAGGCTTGTCTGGCACTACAGCTGGCGACCCTGGAGATGTCATTCTGTCTCTTGCTTCTACAGTGCATTTTTGGTCCTGGGTACCAGCTGCCCTGCTAGGGATACTTTTACTTGCAGCTGTAAGTGCCTTGATAATATTCATGAACAGAAACAAATACTCAGAATTAGAAGATGCACAGACGGAAGCAACGATCCGTTTATCTACCCTTCCGCCAGAGGACATACTGTTAAACACACTCTATGCTGTGGTTGAGAGTCCTGCAGGTGCAAAACGAAAACTACTTTCTTCAATGATTAAAGGTTTCCCAGTTTCTCCCTTTTCTGATCATTGTTATGAAGAGATGCAGTGTCTGTGTTCAGAAGCCAACCGTTCCACCAGATCCATTGTGAATCGGCGGCGAATCTCTGCACTCAGAACAGGTTATGATGATGAAGGATATACAACAGTGATAACTCCAAGAGATGGAGGAGATGTGTTTTATGAAAATGTATATTATCACCAAGTTGTCCTCTTGAAAAAATATGGATCTTTGGTATAAAACCCCTCTGAAGCGGAGATCCACCTTCTAATTTTCTTGCAAGATTAATATATATAGTACTACAAACAATATAGAAAAAATGTGGAAAAAAGCCTTGAATGATAAAAATGATTTACTTTTGAATAACTTCGCTCACAGAAGTTTCTGGGAAACTGAATCCTTCTTTAGGCAAACGTGACTGACTTTGTGGTTATCCAGGCATGAACTATCCCCTTTTGTGCCAGACGTGTTTCAAATCTAGTGTTAGAGGACACCAGAGGTCCTGCAACAACATCGGCTTCATGCTGATACAATGTTCTAAAGACTCAATTCTCTTTAATAACTGAACGGGATATATGTATGTTTATGGCAACAGTGGAATTAGAAATGTAAATTTTAGGTTACCTCGTGAAATTTAAGGGTAGTTGTAAAAAGAGATTTTGAACCACCATTAAACTGCTTTTTCATGTCATGAATAAATATAAAATACAGTGTTTATAAGTAAGACAGTAGTAAATACTCAACAGTAGGATGTTAGTTGGTGTATATTTGTGTTTTAGTTTAAATTATACCTTTCTGTAAAGTGAGTGAAACATAACTGAATTGCCACTATGCTCAGCATCCACTGTCAAGGCAGGGATGTTTATGTGACAATCATTGAACCACCGCAAAGGAAATTCCTCCTTGCTCTCCGTCACCAGTCTTCCTTAATTAAGACCACATCACTGTTTTTTGTCTGCTCTTTTATAATTAGTAAATGGTTTACTTAAAAAACAAGGAGTGTGTAAAGTTGCTGAAACACTTCCTGACTTGTTTTTTTAAACATCGCACCCTTTGTTAACTACACAGAGTTTACTATGGTTAACTTTAAACATTATTTTTTAACTGGCTGGAAAAGCTTTTACAAGTATATTTTTGTATGAAAAGCCGTATTCAAAAACCTAGTGTTAGCAGCAGAAGTCTTGTACAAAAACATGTTTGCTGAAAACGTATTTTGAAAAAACTTCTTTTACAGGCATGTTCACCCGCAGGCACTAAGGAATTAAAGTTCAAACATTTGTCAAGCTCAAAAAGTGAAAAACTGTGTGCTTCACACAACTCTCTCTCTGCCTATTTTAATTCTTGGCTTTCTCTTTCTAAAAAAGGGGACGGAATGGGGCTATTCCTCCGAACCTTATTGTGACTAGCATAATTTATATATCTTTACTTCTTATCTTTAATGTAATAGCCTGACACTGCATAAGTAATGATATGATGAACGAATGTCTGATGACAATCACATGCTCACACATAATATGATAAAGAAAAAAGAGGTTTTGTGCTTCTAATAGAATTACAAGCAAACGGGAGTGATATTTATAATTAAATGTAAACAGAAATGTCGGATTGTAAGAGGCATATAACCAGTCAGTATTTTTTCCTGAAATACATCTGGCAAGAAATCTGAGTACAAGTAATTATGTAACAGGAAATTATTAATAATGAAGAGCAGCAACAGATATACAGATTACCCAAGTAGTGGCAGACATCTGATCCAATTGGTCTTCGTACGCGTTACATAATTTGTGGTAGAAAGTCAAAGAAAAAGTCACCACAAAGTTGTTGGAAAAAACAGAAAACTTAAAATGTGCTTTTAAAAAAAAAAAGAAAAGATGAAAAAGCCACAACGGCAGCAAAGTTGGGAATAAATTAAATCTATGCTTGGACAAGGGTTGAA
Organism: Pleurodeles waltl; assembly: GCF_031143425.1. Lineage (NCBI taxonomy): Eukaryota > Metazoa > Chordata > Amphibia > Caudata > Salamandridae > Pleurodeles > Pleurodeles waltl. The sequence goes on from NC_090443.1 coordinate 450,878,751, forward strand.
GCAATGGATGGGATAAAGGACAGAGCTGGGAATGGTAAGGTTTAGGATTGGATTATGGTTAGGCAAAGAGTGAGGAAAGGTGTAAAGAATACTATAAGCGAAGGTGAAGGGTTAAGTTTAAGTTTCAGGTGGTGCCCAGCCAAGCTGAAATGGTAACTGCCAGCAAAAGGCTAAGGGCCAGATGTACCAAGGAGTTTATCCATTCTGTGTCTATGGGAAAATGTGTTCGTACATAAGGCCCTAAGCTCCTGCGCCGCTGACCCACAAAGTTAACAGTCCTGTGAGGAATACTGAATTATTGGTGGTACCGAGCAATGTGCGTTTCCATGGGAGGCTGGAAAGGTCGGGCCATGTTTGCTACTGGAAGCCAGTTAGACAGCTGTGCTGCAATATTGACCCCCAGTAACAAAACAGGCATAGACACCGCACTCACTGCCCACCGTCGCTGCAGAGTTTTTTGTATATCCAGCAGTTTTTTGGGGCAAAAATAAAGGTGTCAAGGTTGATATCTCTAGTGATTAGTCTTTATGATGGAGAGATACAGTAGTTTTGTCTATTGGCAGTTTTGGCTCATCGAAAGTAGGGCATAGGTTCTCTGCGTGCTGCAAAGAACGTGCACTATGCAATTCACAGAACCATATTTTATGTGCATAGGTCAGTGGGTTACTGCTTTTGCCACAGAGATGTTTTTGTTACTTGCGGTTTATTTTATCACAAGCAATATAAGTCACAGTAGGATTCACTATTTGTATGTGGGGAGTGGTGGAGGTGGCAGGATAGTACACATTTTTAACACGAGGATATGGTGTGAGGTGAATAAGGGTGTCAGAAGATAAGGTAACATTTTTCTATTACCATAGAGGGGACAAAAGTAATGAAGGGAGGGAGATAAAGGAGAAGGCTTGCTTTAATTAGTGGAGAAGGGTAGTAATGTCATTGTGTAAGTTTCGTAGGTACTTTTTAAACTGAGGAAGCCACTTGTCCCCTGTGGCAGGATGCAAGGGAGGATAATGTTAATCTCCTCCTAAACAAACAGATGTCATACAGATGTGTCCCACCTCACTTGTCACACGAAGATGACACACATTTACCTTCTATATCCCTTCCATTGTATTGTAATTGCATGTATATAGCGCTTATTTCACCCTTGAGGCTTTATAGCACTTTACAACAAATAGCACACTGCTCCAACCCACTTTTAATGGTTACTTTAGTAGTTATTGGGTATTGCTGGTTACCGGAATTAGTATTGTGCTCTCAAAGAAATCATTCCATGCATTTACTCCACTTTCTTTGTGATAGAATAGATTGATAGGAGTTATGAGAGATTATTAATGGGGGCTATGTGAGTTCATGCAAATGGTTGGTGGGAATTTATGTTATGTTATGTGGATTTGTATAGAGCAGTAATCACCTGCGGGCGGAATCAGGTGCATGAGCAGGTGCGTAGGCATGCAGCCCCACAGAGTTAGTCAAAGAGCCAGGTCTTCAGCTTCTTGTGGGATTCAAGAAGCAAGGAGGAGGGTTTGATGCATTGTCGGAGGTCATTCTAGGTTTTGGGTGTGATGTAAGAAAATGAACGATCTCTTGTAATGCTTTTAGGAATGGTGGGATGTAAGCCAGTGAGAGATCGATGCTGAGTGTAGGTGCCGGGCAGTCTGGGGAAAGTGTATTCGGCTGTTCAGGTATGCTAATCCATTGCTGTGCAGTGCTTTGTATGTGTGCGTGAAGAGTTTGACTGGGCTGCGTTTGTGGATGGGGAGTCAGTCAGTGCTTAATTTGTGCTTGTTGTTTCTGGTGCTGAGCACTTATTTTTGAGGGCCGGCTCTTATTCTTCTGCATCAAGCATTTGCTGTGAGCAAAAGACACATATGGGAAAGATGGAGGAAGAGAAAAACGAAAAAGCGTCACAAAGGGAGAAAGCAGCAAGCTGCAAGAGTGAGCTGAAGGGGCAGGGAGTGGCTTTATATGGATTGAAGAGGCCCGAGATGGCTTCAGGATTACGCTTCAGTGTTCACACATTTAAATGCAGTAGCTGCATGTTTAAGAGGAGAGCTCTGGGCACCTGCATGTTTTTATTTACAAATTAAGCACTGGAGTCAGTGGACCTCTCTGAGGTGTGGTGCGATGTGGGAGGTTGAGAATGAGTCTTTCGGTGGTGTTCTGGAAGTTTTGAAGTCTGTGTAGGAGCTGTTGGGGATCCTGCCATTGAGTGCATTGCCGTAGTCAAGTATGCTTGTAATGAGAACAGTATGTTTGGTGCTCAGGCAGACATTTGAAGATCTTTCATAGCATGCATAGAATGTGGAAGCAGGAAGCACCCACTGTGTTGGCTTGCACTGTCATGTTGAGTTTGTTGTCTAGGATGATTACCAGGTTTCTGGTGTGATTGCTGGATGTTGGTCCTAGATCTGTCAGCCAGCAGATAGAGGCCCACGGAGTTCTTGCTTCGAAAGACCAATACTTCTGTCTTGTCGGAGCTGAGCTTCAGGCAGGTGGATTCCATCCATTGTGCTACAGGAATGTATGTCGGAACGACGCCTGCCAGAACAACGAGTGCCTGAACAACGAGGTCGGAACAATGACCTCGTTGTTACCACTAATGCCTTTACCACGAATGCCTTAACAACGATTTTTCGTTGTAAAGGCATTCCTGGTTAAGTCATTAGTGATGGGCATCCATTGTTCCTGCATGCGTCCCTGACCCCCCACCCCCGGCCCTAAAACTTAAACCCCGACCCCCCACCCCCACACCCGCCCCAAACCAGAAAATACCCCGACCCCCCACCCCGGCCCTAAAACTTAAACCCGACCCCCCACCCAAAACAGAAAATACCCCGACCCCCAGCCCTAAACCTTAAACCCCGACCCCCAACCCCTGCCCCCAAACCCGAAAATACCCCATCCCCCACCCCGGCCCTAAACCTAAAACCCAGACCCCCTCCACCCCACCCCCCAAACCAGAAAAAACCCTGACCCCCCACCCCTGGCCCTAAACCTTAAACCCGGACCCCCCCACCCCACCCCCAAACCTGAAAATACCCCAACCCCCCACCCCGGCCCTAAACCTTAAACCCGGAACCCCCACCGCTGCCCCCAAACCAGAAAATACCCAACCCCCCACCCCGGCACTAAACATAAAACCCCGCCCCCCCACCCCGCCCCACTTACCTGAGTCGCGTCGTCCGCGTCATCCTACTCAGCTGACTCCCTTGTTTGTGCTTTAACCACGCATGTGCGTTGTTCAGCATATGCGTGGTTAAGGCACAAAACAACAAAGTCGTGGTTAAGGAAAGCGTTGTTCCGCTTTCGTTAACCAGGACTTCGTTGTTTAGGAGCCGGCGTTGAGGGCATTTCCCTGCTACAGTAATCATGCAATTGGTGAAGTTGCTTCTTGCTGTGGTTATCTTGGCTGCCGGGGTACGATGACTTGGGTGTCATCAGCATAGGATATTATGGCGATGCTTTGTGATTGGATGAGTTTGCAGGCAAAGCCAGGTCTATGTCGTACAGGGTGGGGCTGAGAGATGAATCCTAGGGGATTCAAATGTGTAAGGTGGTAGTCTGACTCTCTGTGTTTTTCCTGGGAGGAAGCATCCTCTCCAGATGAAGGATGTTCTTGGATGCCAATGTTGTGGAGTCTTCCGATGAGTGTGCCATAAGAAACCATATCAAAGGCTGCAGAGAAGTAGAACAGAATGAGGGCTACAGTCTTTTCTCAGTCTAGTATGGTTGGGATGTCCTCGATGGCCACGATGAGTGTTGTTTCAGTGATATGGTTACTCCTGAATCCTGATTGAATGTTGTCAGGTAGATGGTGTATTTTGAGGTGGCTGGTGAGTTGTTTGTTGATGGTCTTCTCCATCACTTTGGCTGTGTAGGGGAGCAATGAGATGGGATAGAAGTAGCTCAGTTGCTTTTGTTTGGTGGCTTTCTGAGAAGGGCTTTGACTGCTGCATGCATCCAGTCGTTCAGGAAACTGACAGATAAATAGATACGGTAGAGCAGATTAGATGTTGTTAGTTTGCAGGGGTATGATGTTAAAGAATGGGAGGTTGTGATCTATAAATCGAAGAGTTAGCAATTTGCAGAAATACAATAGAGATTAAGGCAGACGTCAATCTGACTTAGAGCAGGTTATATTCAGAGAGAAAAAACCTCCATACCATGAAAGATAAGAAAAGGGTGATTCAGGAGAACGTAAGGAGAGGGAACAATCAAAAGTTATAAGTCAAGGTCCATTTTTCATGCAGGCATTTAGTAGGGGTGAGCGGAGAATTCCGTTCCGCTGGTGGAGTACGCTGGGTTTGGTGCGGAGTTCCAAAAAACTCTGCAAAGTGATGCGAAGCAGAGTTTTTTCTTTCGCTTGCCAACATTAAGTTGGCGAGCGCAAGCAGGAGAAATTTCTAAGTTAGCGAGCGCGAGCAGGAGAAATCTCTAAGTTGGCGAGCGCGAGCGAGATTTCTGAACGCGGGCGGTGATGGTAGGCCGCGACTGCTTGCGATGAGAAAGATGCCGGTGGCATTGAAGAAGCGCCCACTTGAGTAGAAAATGTACTTGAGTGGCAAAAAGAAGGTTGTGTCCTCTGGCGTTCCACGTGATGCCGTTTGCACTGGTTTTAGTGTGTGGGAGAAACTCCTGTTTTGAAAATCAGTGCGAACAGCGCCCCTTACCCAAACTCTGCCGCTCATGGAACAACGCATAGCATGGCAGAGTTTTTTTGGCACTTCACAGAGTTCCAGGTAGCAGAACTTCACAAACTCCACCCAGGCCTAGTTTTTGGGAATATAGTGGAAGAATGTTTTTGAGATAGCATATACGCTGAGGATAAAAAGCCATGGAAAGAAATATTAGTTAATTGTGAGGTAGCGCTATATTAGTTACTTTTGGTAGACACTAGAATCAGGTGAACAATCTGTCCTCCTGTAGACTACCACTAGGCCACCGCTCCAGCATGGCCAGGTGAGGTACTCCAGACACAGGAAGCATATGGTAATGGCTGGACTTTTATACAGTGAAATGGCTTGAGCATTAGGCTGCCTTTTTTATTTTCAGCGATAATTAAGGCAAACACTGAAAAGGAAATAATGCATATGCTGGATCAGATGTCTTTTGATGTTCAGCCTTAATTTTTGGCTTACAGTTTTATTTCAATAGGAACTTTGCAGTATACTTTTCTGAAATGATTTAGGTTCATAGAAGCTATTGATCTTAGGAAAAAGCCGGCCCTGATCTCGGGTTTCATATGAGGGTTTAATACTGCTCACATTCTTTTATCTACCTATGCTTTGGAGACCTTGGCAACCAAAGTTCCAATTGTAGGGAAATATAGTTTGCATGAGATTACTGAGGGAAATATACACATTTCATGGGCAATTCAAAGTTCAGTGCTAAAAGGTACATTTTAGCCTGTTTTTTCCTTAGAGGGCATGGTGTTACATACAAGAAAATAAGTATTTATTGAGTGTGCTCCCCTCCCAAGCACAATATGTAGTAAAATAAAGGCTAAAATCAGCGCTGAAATGTGTCTTCGATGGCAGTGTCTTATTTTGGTGCCATTCTTTATAGGTAGTTGTTGGTGGTGCAATGTAGCTTGGGGTCCTGCAGACACAGCTTTGTTGGGAAATACAGAACTGAGAACAAATAACTAAATTCACAATGCAGTTTTCTAGAGAACGCACTGATGAAAAGAGGGCTAGTGTTTCAACGGTTATGAATAATTCAGTCTTTTAAACCAAGCTCCAGTAAATGTATTGCCTGTAATTTAATTAGAGGCAGTCCGGGTTAGATGTGAATGAGTTGTTAAACCAACACCTTTGGACCCAGTTTGTGTAATCCTGGCTCCTCGATGAAGATGGATTAAAATGATGGGGACCGGGAAGGAGAATGATGATAATTGTAAAGAAAAGGTTGTAGTCATGAGAGGCAGATAGAAAGCGAATAGGAGAGAGAAAATGTAACAGAAAGAAATGAGGATTTGAGAAAAAGAAATAAAGATGGGAAAAATAGAAATGGGAAAAGCAAGGAAAGAAGGAAGAACCTTCCTCACAACTCTCGATGAAGATTAGTCTCAACACAAGGCCAGTGCTTTATTGTTTTTGATTGTTTCATGAGTGCCCAATTCGAACTGCTGGGAAAACCCTCCTTTGTTCTCACATTCTTCACAAAATTACATGGTGTAATGCACCATATCACCATAAAAAATGTTCTTACAAGAGGAAACCCCTCATCCACTACATCACCCTTCCAGTTATGGCCAGACACTCACCTTGCTCAGAGGTAAGGTTCAAAGAGGAGGGAATTTCATTTGTCTAGCTACCAATGGCGTCTTGTCAACAGGGGCGTTGGGCGGTGCCATGCCCTTTGTGAGCATCACATGATACCCTTAGCCATTGCACTGCTCTTAATTAAATTTACTATTTAATTTGCCAGTGTTCATGAAAAAGCAACTTTTGTGTTTTTGGCAATATCGACAATGCACAGGTTGTGCCTCTCAGGCTTTCTAGGCTTCTGATGACAGAAGGAGGAGGATGGGGCTTAAGGGAGCGGAAGTGTGATCTACCTACACAGTGCTGTTTAAGAACATGGCACTCTGTAGGTAGATGTCTGGAATGGGCAAGTCTGAGGGGTGCAATTCAACTACTGTCCCCTCACACAGACACGGTCCAATTTATGAAGCGACTTGCTAAGAATGTCTCATTCAGCACAGTATATCTTCTATAATGTGGCTTTCAGGGTGCACTTCAGTGCACTCTTGTTCCCAATGCAGGCCCCAAAAATTAAACAGCAGAAGAAGGCTCTCAAGGCCAGTCAGACATTGATACGACTCTGCTACCAACAGTAGAAAAAGCTGGTAGAAGGTTCAAAATGTGTCTTCTTTTTGGTAAGGTGGGCCCTCCTGGTCCATTTGGTTCCTTGTTTCCAGCACATGAATTTTTGGTGCCTCTACCAAGCACTGGATTCCTTTCCTAAAGCTGCTATGGAGGAATTGCCAGCAGGGAGCAAGGTAAATTCAAATTGTGATTTCTGGCAAACCTATACATTTATTTTTACAAAAAAGTGATGTCATTTTAAATATAATGTCTTAAGAAATTCTAATGATATTCCATAATGGGTGGACTTAGAGCACAACTAATGTACCATCCTTTCTAGACCCGAGTTATTTCAGTCAATGCATAACAATATAAAAGGCCTCCAACAGCTGCTAAGCCCTCTGATTGTTATTCGCCAACGATAAAACATGCTGCTAATAAAGGTTTCTGTCACCACGAAGAGGAAGTATAATGGAGTTCATCCGTAAGGCATCTTTACAGGACCCAATGACGGTGAGTAGTTATACCATACTAGCGTTAGTATAAACCCAACAGAGCCTGATGGCTCCCTTTTGTATAATATATTGCAATTTTGGCGGACAACTCTTTCATTATTTATCTCATTCCCCTTTTGTGTTATATGCAGGGGGCGAACAAACAGGGATGAAATACCTTGCTATTTCAGAAATAATAGCACCTGGGAAGACATTAGAGAAGGAAAAGAACCATTGTTGTCAGTCGCGGCTCGCAGGGATTTCTGGGGGCGGTGCGGCGATGCGCGGGGGGCTGTGGGGGGAATTAATACATTTACATTTTAAATTAAATTTTTTTAAAAACTTACCTCTTCCACCGTGCATCGCTCCTCTCTCCTGAGTCATCGCTGCACGCAGGCACAGGCTCCCAAACTGCCCTGCGGCCAATCCTGATGCTGCTCAATGCAACATCAGGATTGGCTGGGAGCGCCCAGGCTTGGCGCTCCCAGGCAGACTGGGAGCCTGTGCAGGCTCTCTCCAGCCCAGCAACTGCGTTGTTCTGCTGCAGAGAGCCCTGTGTGCATGTGTGTTTGGCCAGCCCGAGACGGCTGGTAAACAAACATGCACAATGAGGGGGAGTGGTGTGCACTACCCCTCAGTGCACATCAGCCGAGTGGCCCCACCCCTTTCAAAGAAAAGGATAATAAACATTGTTTATTATCCTTTCCTTCGAATGGCTTTGCAGCTGCCGCTGCTGGCAGGGGGCAACACTCCTCCGCCCTTATGGAGGAGCCGCCCCTGATTGTTGTCCATTCCTACACAACCTGCATCTACTTCCACTGTTACACCTACTGTTAACACATAATCAACACCATACATTAATACCTACAGTTTCAGCTATCAGTCTCTAAGTAGATAGGAAGGACCTCTAAGCTATTAATGATTTATTAGTGAACATAAAAGTTGGTGGTCTTACAGCATCACAAATCCATTCTTTAGGGAAATGTATGCGACTTATAGAACGAAAATTACATAAGGCCACTTGGGAGCTCAGTAAAAAGGTTGAGGGGTTTAAGAAGTCTAATTCAGTTTTAAAATCAAGATATGTCTGATGCACTAAAAACAGTGAAGGGCATGTGGCAAGTTACTGCTGTCAAAAGAGAGGCGAAAAGGCGTAGGTAAAGACACACAGAAGTATGTTTACAAACAATTCTTCTGAAAGGCTGGAATCTGCTACTTAAACAATGTCTAGAAACATAGCAAATGTGCGAGTAGAGATGGTTTATCAAAGTGATGTCATATGAAGAAGTCCTGCACAAGTTACACATACACATGTAGAAATACAGACACCTAATGCGTTTAATACATCTAATAATGAACAAATAAATATCAGAACATTGGAATGCTGGGAGCTTCATTGGAGACAATGGAGTGCTCTGGGCATCTAGTGGCTGGTAAAAGCCTGGAGCTACAACATTCCAGTGTTTTTCTTCACAGCTGTTGCTGTGAACAAAGGCCTCACGGAGCCCTAGGGGATTTTAATCCCCTCGAGCTCTGTGAGGCCTTTGTTTTATTTATTAGAACATTCTACCTCTAGTGGCTGAATGTTCTAATACCCTTAAAGCCCTTCGTAGCTGGGCTATACCATCATTGAAGTCCCACTCCCTTTTACGCTGAAGCAGGCCTTTAAAGGCCGGTACAGCCCACTACAGCAGGCTATAAGGCTATAGTGAAAAAGCATTAAGTGTTCATAGTGTATCTGTAACTCCTAAGCCATGCACTACTCGAACAAGGAGCCACTGTGAGTAGGGAGAGTAGTGGAACACCATGTGCTTAGAATGAGTATTAGTGGAAGCTCAAGATGTAAATAATAGTTTATTTTTTGGGTACTGAAAATACATGTTCTTGTACTTTAAACAAGCTTCACCTACTATCATTCAAGGTGAAGCCCATTTTGCTGATTTTGTTTAAAAAATACAAATTTGCATATCAAACAATTGTTTGGACAAGAATAATATTAACAGAACAATAACTGTATAACAACAATCACATTTGTTTGTCATATGTACCTCAAAAGTAATAGTTTTTAACATCAGTCCTGCATGCATGTCCTTCTGTGGCTTTTGCAACATCCGGTCCAAGGAGGGATAGTTGAACTGGATGTTCTTTTTCATTGTCAGAGTCATCATTACCAAATTCAACTGACAGGCTATCTCTTGTTACTGTATTGTGTAAGGTAGCACATGTGGCTATCATTATTGAAAATGTGGGTGGATCATATTCCAGACACACTCACTCTATTGCTGTATACCTCCCTTTTCAGCAAACCAAATGCTCGTTCAATGATATATCTGATTTTCTAGTCAACAGAATTGTATCTCTCCTTCTCTGTTCGTGGATTTAAGTATGGTGTCACAGTAAGCCAGGGCTGCCCCCAAAAATGGTAAGGATAAGGGGTAAATGGAATATTTATAGAGGAAGCCCCTATGGTGCCCCAACTGCACTCCGCATTGCAGAAGGCGACCCTCTGAGGGAAACGTCAATATGGGTGTTGTGTGGGAGGTAGGAGGACGTGAGCGTAATCATCATAGACAGAGAAGTGTTTGTTTAAAGGTGTTTATATTCATGAATACATGTGTTGTATTTGTTATCCCTCTGCTTGTTGAATTTACAATAAAAAAAGTTACAAAAAAAAGTATGGTGTCACAGTGTCCACAGGTTTAAGGAATATGTACATTCACCTACAATAATATTTCTACAACTGGGTGAATTATCAAAATTGATATAAAAGTATTAAAATGTTATTATAACATGAAGCCTTAGCAAGCAACCAGCCATTTCCAAATTCTCCTATCACTAGAAAGTTCTACAATGCACAGTGACAAACTTTTAAGAGTTGTGTGGTTGACAGAAATTAAGGAAAAGTTTACACTTTTGAGCTTTTAGTAGGTTTACTATTTTTCATTAGTCACAAACTCTGAGTGTAAGTTACTACTAAAAATTAAACAGTAGCAAGTCCAGCACTATACATGGTCAAGGACTGGTACTACAACACCCTCTGAGAGAAAATATTGGTAGTAGGTAATTAAAATAAAACTTAATAGGAAAGAGTGTTAAATTAGATTATTTCAAATAGTTAAAAACCTATAAATAAATATAATTTCAATGTTAAAACAAATGTATAAAATGAGTACATATTTACTATTTTATTATCAAATGGTATTAAATCAATACAGCAGTTAATAATTATTAATGCACATTCAAAAATATTTGTATTCTTTAGTGAAAATGTATTTTTTAATTCAAAACACAGAAAATAATTGCAATTTGATTGTATTAATTTCTATAATAAAAGTTGTTATTCAAAATTAATCAATAACGTTCTAGCATTTCTTTTAATTTTGTCTACGTTTAAAAGATAAATGCAATATATTTCAATTAATATTTAACATAAAAATATCCTTACTATTTATTTTTGATTTATATACATTTTTCTAATTCTCCCTCTACTTTACCATTGGGAGACTAAACATGTTTCTTATTTATTTTTTGACTTGTATACATTTGTCCTACTTCTCCATCTACTTTACCATTGGGAGAGTCCACAGTAGGGGCAAAGATGTCTCCATGGTAATAAATAGGAAAAAGTAAATAGGTTTATACAATGGGAAAAAGGCGGAAGTAGATTGTGAGATATTTTCCTTAGGTTGTAGATGATTGCTGGGAGGTGTCTGTGGTGTGAACTGGCCATTACCCACTCCCCTTTATCTTGTCTTCTTTTTCTGAGCAAAGTCATTGAAAGCTGTGTGCTGACACAACTTATACAACATAGCATGGAGAAAAAACGTCTTACAATCAGGAATAACAATCAGGTTTTAGGAAAGGGTATAGTAAGGAAATGGCATTCCTATAAGTGGTTGATCATGCACTTAGCATCTTAAATTCTGGCAATACTAGTCTTCTGGTAGCCCTTGACCTAATTGCAGCATTTAATACAATGAACAAAACAATGTTTATCAGGATCCTTCAAGAATGTGTGAGGTTGGATGGTGTAGTTCTATGATGATTCCCTTCCAATTTGAACAACCAGACAGGTCAAATGTGATCACTGCTTCTGCAATACAGTTGTTTTAATTTAACCCAGGGAAACCGCTTGGGTTTTATTCTGGCCTTTATATTTTTAATCTGAATAATGACCCTCTCAGTGGCTAATTAATTTGGGATCTTCATCTCATCATTGTGCTGATAATACTCAGATCTATCTTATGATTCCCAGTATTCCAGATGTCTCATTTTTGCAACCCCCCGCAAGTAGTTCAAGATTGGACAACATCTTCTGAAACTCAAGCCTTTCAAACTCATTCTTTTAAAAACTGATTTTCTCCATAATTCCTCGTCACACCTGATGCTCTTTGTCCAATCCTGGATTGAGTCATGGAGAGCGCTAGATTGCACAGTGGTCATTGTTGACAGTGTCAAGTCCTTTGGCTTTATTCTGGACAAGTGGCTTAACTTGCAAACACATATTAATGCGATGGCCTGGAGTGTTACTACTGGAGTTCCATCAATTAATCCCAGAACAAGACATTCATAAGCTAATTAAACCATTAGTGCTCCCAGACTATTACTACTTTCTTCTGACCAGTGTTCCAAGATGCTTCTTGCTCTCCTGAAGCTGGTATTGTATGCAGCAGTTCAATTCACTTCCTGAACGAAACATTCTGATCATATTACTCCAATGCTCTGTCTGCCTTTAAGAAAGAGCAAAAGCACCTACTCCTCCAAAGATACTTAAATTCTACCTGAATTTAATCATGCTTCTAATTTTTTTCTATAACCCCCTCTTCTACTGTTGCCTTCTTTGCTGCCATGTTTTTATCTGTAAGCCATTAGGCACATTTTAAAGTTGGAAAGAGAGTTTGCCAGTATTGATTTATGTAAAACTCAATGATTTTTGATTAGGCAGAATAAAGTTTGGAATGGACATGGATGAACTGTTAATCTTCCCTTACACTCAATACTTTAATTATTATGCTTCCATGTTAGCAGAGCCACCATGCATCAATTTCGGGCATTCATTTAACATCACAGTCCATGTTGGGTGTTATGGTTCTATTTTGCATTAAAAGAATTGATTTACGTAGGGTTATTGGCAGGGCCATTGAAATTATACAATTTTGTTGACACTGTATTTTAAGTAAAAATATGGATTTGTTGCGTTTGCCACATATTCTATAATTTTCTTCATAATCTGCAAATTTCAGCAAAAAACAAAAGTTTCTAGCTCAAACGTATCAACATTTAAAAAACATAGCAACCAGGCTCACCATACAAAAGGCAGAGGAGCTGAATCAACAGATTCAGATAGAGGAAATTAAATCTGCGATTGTGAGGCAGCAGCTTCATAAATCCCCAGGGCCGGATGAGTTCCCATCACTGTACTATAAAACTTTCTGCACCACACTGGACCCGTTATTGACAAGGTTATTCAGTTCCATAATGAGCAACACTAAGGACCCACCTTCCATGAAGGGAGCCTCGATTATAGTGACCCCCAAGCATGGGAAAAACAAGAGGCAGTGTGGGTCCAACAGACCCATCTCCCTCCTCAATCCATATGTTAAGCTCTTCACAAGCATTCTGCCGCCCAACTGAACCCGCTTCTTCAGGGGCTGCAGTGACAACATCAAGAGAATTCTCCACCTAATAGGCAAGTCCCCTCACTCAAAACTGGATATTATGCTCCTGGCCATTAATGCTGAAAAGATGTTTGCTGTGTCCACGTTCCCTACCTCGAGGTGGCACTCAAGCACTGAGGGTTCAGGGTGCGATCCCGCACATGAATTCTAAGTAATTATGACCCTGCTAAAGCAACCGTGCGAGTCAACAGTATGACATCTACCCCATTTTCCATCTGCAGAGGAACGAGTCAAGGGTGCCCTTTATCACCTATACTGTTCCCGTTATATATTGAGTCTTTTGCCCAGAGACTACACAACAACCGAAATACCACCGGTGTCAAGTTCAGAGGGGATGAACATACCATCAGCCTATATGCAGATGATGTCATAGTGGCTTTGGACAACTCCCTTAGCATCCTCCCAGCATTCTTAAGTGATGTAGAAGCATTTGGGGAGGCAGCAGGTTTCCGGATCAACATCTGGAAGTCACAAGCCCTGAAATTTACAATGCCCCAGGGGGTAGAAGTGCTACTTTCTAGTACATACCCCATGAAATAGGCTAAAACCTCTTTTCTTTACCTTGGCATACATCTGGCTTCGAATGTAGCTGCCACCGCGATCCTTGGCTATAAGAACTTACATAAGCCGGTTAGCATGGACCTTACACAATGGCGCCTCTCCCATCTCTATTAGCTAGGCATTGTGGCAGCCATAAAAATGACTGCACTCCTGAGAATTATTTTTCTCTTCCAGGCCATCCCGGCTGATCCGTCGGTTGGGATCATCAGTAAGCTGCACAAGGCGTTATATGGATTTGTGTGGGCAGACTAACGTCCGCATATAAGCGAAGAGTTGAGCTACAGACCGCCTAAGGCAGGGGGATTAGGACTTCCAAATCTCCAATGATAATATCAGGCGGCACAACTCCGCCTCCTGGCAGAGTGATCGAGATTGGAATCAGAGAAACCTTGGTTGTTCATGGACCACGTCATCGCGGGGATGCATTTGTGGAAGGTCCCATTTCTGAGGCACTCATTGATGAACCAGCACATGATTGGGAAATATGAAACACTGCTGCAGGTGTAGGTAGATGTGCCCACATTGTTCAGAATTTCTTTTCATGAGTACATGTGACTGAAGTTATGAAATTGCCAAACATGTATATAAATAATTTAATTTAACATATGTCTTGGAGTTTATGTCCCAGCCCCAGTAAAGAAACAACTCTACCACATCCAGGAAACCATACGTAGGCCACAACAGTTATTAATCAAGTGTGAACACTGTCATCATCCTCAAAGTATGAGACACAATACACTGATCTCTGAAAACATTGTGGTGTGTAATGTTTGCATTGACTGTTAAACAAACATGTTGTACTGAAAACACTCATGTAAGCCAAATAACTTTTGATTAAAAAAAAACAGATTGAAATCACTAGATGATGCATTAGGCCCAAACTGTATGCTAATGCCTGAAAACAGCAACCTCAATAGATCAGTGTGAGATATCTGACAACTCAATGGTTGAAAGATTCTTTTCACTGGTAACAATTCACCACCTCATTTGTACTTGCATGTATGACAAAAAGTAATTACATGATAGTGGACAGTACACCTGTATGTGTAGCACAGTGTCTGTCAAATCAGTGATCATCTTGCATGTATGCCAAACAGTGTAACAGCCAGGGCCAGCTTTAGGGCGGTGCGAGTGGTGCTGCTGCACCGGGTGCTGACCTGGACTGGAGAGACGCTGACCTCGGGGGTGCTGTGTTTAGCAATAACTTATGAAACTTGCAATTTAAAAGCACCTGCTGAAAAGTTCCTTGTGCGTCCAGTCAGGAAACAATTAAAATGTCAAGATACCTCTTGTGATTAATGTTCCTGCTAGATAGAAAGATCAGAGGTTTGTACAGTGGCAGTTTTGAGTCACTATAAAGTAGCACAGAGGGTTAATATGCGTCCTTCAACTAACAGAACTATATTGTCTGTGGATAGCTGAGTGAATTAGTAAATCCAGCCTTTACAAGTGCTTTAAAACAAATGAAATGTATGTGAAAGGGGGGCTATGGAGAGATGAGGGGCACATTTGCTGAGTGGTAGTGAGTAAATCTGAGGAGGTGGTCATGGGGTGGGGAGGCACCAAAAAAGACTGTCGCAAAGGGCGCTACCAGCCCTAAATCCAGCCCTGGTCAGAGCACGTCTCATACTGTTGGCAAAGGGTCAATCAGGACACAGAATAATTTGTATATAGATGTGGGGCCATTATCTGTATTGACCATTCTCCCAATCCACCCCTACTCACTGTGCAGCTGACAAAGCATATTATCTGCAGCTGTGGGTTAGTACTTCTCACCAACACACTCATACGGATGCCCAGCTGAGTCACATTCATGTCCTAAAAAGGACCTTTTATATTTTGGAGGGGACTTCCAGAGTAAACAAGTACTACTTCAGGAGTCAGGATGTTTTTGTGGGGCCAATTACACTACTGGCTAAGAATGTTAACTAAACTAATACTAGTGTGCTGCATATTGCAGGATATATGTGGAGGGCATAATCTCCCTTGGCCCAATGACAATGGGGAGGGAAGAACAGGACAATGAGCTTGGGGAAGATGAGGAGCAAACACAAAGTGTACCATAAATAGCAGCAACATTGCTGATGTACCATATACTAGAAATGTGTGTGGTACATATGTGAATGACTCTCACAATGTCAGAAGAGTATGACAACAATAATCATTGTACCAATGTAAACAACACATATAAGCACAACAAGTATGTAGTCAATTTTCCTGCCCAGTACCAATGTGAGAAAGGCATCCTTTTAGCATGTTCACCCAAATGTTGATGACCGATTCTGGTGGTGACTGACCCTTGCTGTACCCTGGGTCTGCTAAGCAGGCCCAGAGCCACTCCTCTGAATAAAAGGTACATGGTAAGGTGGTACAGTTACAATTGCCAATGACAGACACCTATAATTCCCTAGAATATAATAGGCAGGGAGGTTTAGAGGCCCAGTACATTTCCTGCACTGGGGTGTGCACTGCTTTGTTGCCTGCTGTCATTTCAGAAGTCAGCCCTGCCTTGCAGACTGCCTTCAAAAAATTAATTGTGCGCAAATTAGACTTTGGAATAAAATGTACTGCCAAGGTGTAAATCTACCTTAATCTTATATACAATTCACAAATAAGGTCTCTCCTAGGTGCCCCAGGGATGGTGTGCCATGTAACTATAATCAGGTACATTTAAAAAGATGTGTGATTTGCCCTGATTAGGGGAACATTGCGCATCAAAGTTTATTCACATAGTAGAATAGTAGCTCTATAGGCTAACATGGAAATATATGACTTAAGCCCAAATATTGCTAAGAAGGAGCTACCTGTGTCATGACAGGACTCCAAAGACTGGCAATGAGAAATCCAACAACTTGCCACTGTTGACTTCACCATAAATAATACGAGAAAGAAGTAACAAGACTTCCTTTCCTGTAAGCCAAAACCAACCTGCTAGTGGTCTCCCCTAGAATGGCAAGTCATATAGATATTAGCCTAGGTACCACAGGCCGATGGTGCTTTCTCATGGACCATGTGGTGGCACAAGCCTCTTAACCATATCCATGAGGCCTTGCACAGTCCAGCTGTGTGGCACATCATTTACTCATAGCCATGGAGGTACAGAATGCACCCCAAGAAATTTAGAAGTGTCACTCAGTGTAGTGTGTGTATTGGAGGGACATTGTTGGTGCATCAGTACTGTACAACTCACATGGATAACCTAGATGGATAATGTAAACATGTGGATGCCAACATGGGGTTATATAACGGGCTCACATATCCACACAATCTTCTGCCATTGTGTATCACAGTTCTTTCAACACCTTCGTGCAAATATACCATCCATGGCCCAGTCCATCATGGCCAATGTGAGCTGCATAATGCAGGACACATTGAAGCAGATGGTCCAAGGTCACATCCATTGATACATGCTTGACTATATGCTACTGTGGATGTCCGACAAGCTTGAGACTGAGCCCGGTCCTCGTGAGTCCCATTACCTGTCACAATGTTAAAATACTTGGCCATGTGCATATCCATTGCTGTGCACAATCAACACCACCTTGATGCAGAGTGTAGTAATGTTTTGATGTATGCCTCCTTGCTGTCCTTAGTACGTCAGAGGTCACACAAAGGCATGCATGGTGTGTTAACATTGCACTCTCAGCATGAGTGAAAATCATATGCACCACAAATCATGTGGAATCTCTTAGTCAGGGCACCTTCACATGCTACCCTATTTGGAAACTGCACCTTACGTTGAACAGTATCCTCACCAAGTTCTATGTGGCCAGGGGCAAAGTCAGTCTCCGGAGGTGACCTGGCAGTGTGTCCCCTGATGGGACCCCTGTAGTTGGGGAAGATGGTCAAATTGCACCATTCATACATCCCTTCACATGTGTGTCTAAGCTATCCCAACTCTTGCCTGCATGGGACACTGTGCCCCCGCTCCCCCACCCCCATCCCCAATGCTGCCTGAAAGCCTGCTGCCTGCACCATGGGACACAACACATATTGGCAGATGTCTGTGCTGTCTTAGATATGGGTGTTCTGACCACAGTCCAGGGCAAGTCTACAGCATACCTGGGGCTAATCTAAGCAATGGGTTCCAATACATAGTTGGCACATGGTGCATCCATTCTAAGGTGTGCTGTTACCAAAACATAGGAATTGTGCCCTATGCATTGTCTGATCCTAGTAATGCATGTACTTTCACCTATGTACACTCCCAATAACACATTGGGCACATAGAAAGACAGGAAGGTGGTAAACCCAACTATTAAGAGGCAACACAAAAAACCCTCTAACTTTCTAACATGCATTCCACATCACACTACATAAACTCACATATATCACTCATTGTGTCCAAAAAATAGACGCATTGTCCCAATGCATGTCTATTCAGCCATTGCGTAAGACAAAAATGACGCTTCCCACCCAACGCGCCAGAATGTCCTCATGGTTCTTTGTCTTTCCTCCTCTGAAAACCAACCATTGTCGTGAAGCATGAAAACAACTACGCATATGCTGAAAACATGCTACATCTGCCCAGGAAATGATGCAATGGCTCAGACATGCTGCAAACCAGGAAATATGAAGTTGCTTCCGCTTTTTCTTCAACTCACAGCCCTTGTGTCTGTGATTGGGAGAGGTTGTATTGCGCTGTTGGTGGAGAGACGAGTGTTGTTTTTTGAGTCTGTTCTGCTGTCTGCTGTCCCTGTTGTGTCGATGACGTCAGATTTATCCTTTGTATATGTATTTTGTGTCATATTTTACTGTGTAGAGTCAGGTGTTTGTCTTTGGGGTAGATTAGTTCCTAGGGGTAGTTGGGGGTAAGTTTGGTTTTTTTAGGTTGTTCTTGTGCATCTGAGGGGGACATGTCAGGGAAGGAAAGGGCCAAGAATATGAGTGTGCAGGAGTTTGGGGATTTCCTCTGGCTGGTGATCCACTACCTGCCGAACATGGTAGCCACAGGAGGATGTTTAATCCAGGGCTACACAACAGAGGCATGCAAGCTGTGGTGGGAGAAGGTCCGCTTCCACATGCATCGGGTCTTCAAGGTCGAGTGGCCACCCACCAGCTAAAAAATCACTGGGCAGACATCATAAGCAGGGAACGTGACCTCCTGGACAACCTCGGGATAGAAGTCGGTGGAACTGTTGGTAAGTACACATTCTTTGGGAATGGGTGTGCCACAGGACCATCACCGAAAATCATGTTCTTCCAGGTCTGAGGGGCTTGTGAATAAGGCCCTCAGTGTACTAAGACAGAGGTCAACATTTCACACTTGGAGCTGCAGTTGAATTGGTCACTCATGTGGTGTGATGCCCCATACTTAATGTTAGATGAATCAACATTGCTATCCCCTGTCAACTTTCCAGATCGGCAATGTATGCTGGACCAGAGGAATGTCTGTGCAGCATTGTCATATAGCAAGACAATTCCCACTCCATCATGCTGGCCATTATAGTCTCCTAAATGTACTGCAAACAGTATAATACAATGAACAGCATTACCCATTGCCATCCCAAGATCCCTGTGCAGATGAGATGTAGGGAATGTATGCACAGACCCATCAAATGGTTGTGCTGAGTGCTGGTGGGCAGCAAGGTGACATGAATATCGGACACATATGTACAAGCAATGGGCTGCATAGTGGGACACATGCAGTTACTCGGGGAGTATGCAAGAAGTTGTGGCGCAGCCCACCATGTACTTACAGGAGTTGATATAGGACTTGTTTCATACATCTCTGTGTGCTGTGAGTGAGATATCCACCTTCCAATATCACATATGCTTCCTGACACACGTAGGTTCTATGTAGTAATGTGTCCTGATATGTGTTCATGCCTTACTAGACAAATAATGTTGTGAAACAATACATGTAACTTTCAGTCTCTGCTCAAATAACTTTGGCTAATGCCAATGAAATCAAGGACATTGCAGGATGTAAAAGGGACACTGATGATCAATTCAACATGATGAGTGTGCCATACCATGGTCACAAAGCGGCATTGTTCCAAACAATACTCACTGCTGACATAGTCATACCAAGATGTCCCAAGATGAGCATTACTATCATGCAACATTAGCTTATCCTTGGTACCGTGACCATAATAAGTTGGGAAATGATGGATATTGTGCAGATGTATGTTCACTATGACCTTCAAGATGTATGTGGGATTTGTGCAGTGCAACATGTGATGTCTGAAGATGGTATTTACCTGGCATGGTTGATGTTCATTTACCAAGTTAACCTTTGTATGACACATTTATTTTTATTACACAGGGAACATGACCCCAGACCACAAGAACAAGCATGAGCTGAGGGAAGAAAGGTATTGCCAAATCCAAAAAGTGTGCAAGGCCTAGAAGAAGATGGCAAAGACCCTTGAAAAGAAAAAAGCAAGGAAAGCTATGTATTTCTGGAATGGGCACAAGACATGGACTTTAGAAGCAGCAGTTATTTGCACAAGTCTGAATTTGAGGGTACTCATACTAGCATGAATTCTTTCTTACACACTGTCTTACATTTGAAATGCGCAAATGCAAATGGAGAGAACGACTATAGGTAATAACATTGGTTCTACTATTCTGTGTACCTCTAAGTCTTCCAATAAAAATGGAATCTTACTTGTTTGGGTAGGCCTAGTGCCTGTGACAGGAAATGGCCCAGAACTCAGTTGACCCATTACATTTTTTCAACTGAAAACTGTCACGTTTTTTGCAAAGTGACTAGCTGTGAATTTTGGGCTCTAGCTCAGCTGACATTTAGGGTGTCTAAATGGCTTTCCGCACCCCTGTAGGTTGGGGGTGTAGGATATTATCTGGTCCAAAAGGGTTTGTATTGGCTGTCGTAATGCCTATGAAATGACTCTACACGTTTTTCTGCCTTAACACCTTTTTGTTGTAAGAGTCACTTAGTATTTCTTTGGATGGCGTTTTAAAATAATACTCTGAATGTCAGGTTCTTCCTTGGACAACTTCTTTAGGGATAACCCGTTGTTTCTCTTTCTTGTCTCGCAGGGTTGTGCTGGAGAACGTCACCTCAAGAACAGAAAAAGATAGTGGATTGTCAGGTAAGTGCACTTTCTGTTTTCTTAAATAGGGTAGGGTAGTGAGGGACCACCAGACAGGCCACCAAGATAGTGCTCACAACAAAGGGGAGGAATAGGTGCTCATGCTCTCTCCTGTTTCGGATTTGTTCTTAAGGGCGGTGGCTATCCATGCTGTATGTTATGCCTTGCTCCTGTCTCTGTCCCCTTTTTCCCCTGCTTTGGGTCCTCCCCCTTTTTCCCAGTCCCAAAAAGGAACTGTACCTTGTATATCCACATTCCTCTTGGAACGTGGCTAGGATCTGGCGCCCGTAGTCTCTCTTGGGTTGGTACTCGGTCTCTCGAGTCCTTGTCCTCTGCTCTCTGGCCAATGTGTCCTTCTTCTTCTCTCATCCCCTCCTTGCTTTTTTTTTCTGGGGTCTCCTTTTTTTTGCTCCTCCCTTTTTCTCTTTTCTCGTCCTCTCCGCTGTCTGCTGTCCTCCTGTCTCACCGCTTGTCCTCTTCACTGTGTGCTGTCCTCCTGTCTCGCCGCTTACCCACCTCTCCTTCTGTATCCTCTTCTCTGCTCTTGTTCTGGACGTCATAGCAACTTCCGGGTGGGACAGGTTGGACGGCTCCAGACTTGCCGCTACGTCCTCGTCTTTACATCTGCTGACAGCCTCACATGGGGGCATAAATACTGCTTCCAATTATTTTGGTGTGATGGGGGCTTTTGCATGCCCGTTTTGGGCAGCCCCCACCTCTACATATTATTAAACAATATCCCTGTGCTTAGAGGACTATTGCTCCCACCAGCTCTACGGGTGGGTGAGGAAGTAAGACTGAACTGGCCCAAAAAATGGAAGAGGAGACTAAAGCTCTTTCTCAAGGGGCCGCTCCCCCATCCCTGGTGACTAGTGGATGGATCCCTGAATGGGGATGGCCCCCCTTGGGCGAGCCTCAAGCAGGATTGTAGGAGGCTGGCCTGGTTTGTAGTGGGTACCAGAGGTACTTACACCTTATACCATGTCCAGTTATCCCTTATTAGTGAAATTTAGTCAGTGTTTAGAAGCCAGGCTCTCTAGGGGTAGTGTGGGCGAGCAGCCAAGGCTGAACTAGGAGTCATACAAAGCTCATGCACTACCACTGTACTCACACAGTACTTACACATGAAAGAAAATACTCAGTGTTACAAAAATAAAGGTACTTTATTTTGGTGACTCAAATGCCAAAAATACCTTGGAGACTATACTCCATTAGGAGGTAAGTAATATATACAGTATATATACTAGAATGCAGTAATAGCTGTAAAAACAGTTATAAAACAGTGCAAGTAGTGAAAATCACAATAGATAGGAATGGGCCTAGGGGGAACACAAACCATATACTAAAATAGTGGAATGCAAAATGCGGTTTCCCACCTAGGCAACTGTAGTGTGTAGCGGGGCGCTGGGAGTGTAAAAAAACACCAAAGGTAAGTAATAGAACCCACCCCAGAGCCAAGGAAAGGAGGAGTAAATCACAGTAAGTTTCCTAAAACACACAGGAACACGTGATAGAAAATTTTGCAAGACCCAGAAGAGACTGCAAGACACCAATGATGGATTTCTGGACCCAAAGACCTGTGGAAGGAGACCAAGTCCAAGAAACACTGAAGAGTCCAGGGAGAATAGGAGCCCCTGCTAACCCGGATGATGGTGCAAAAGAAGAACCACCAGTGAAGAAGAAAGTCAGTACTGCACCCAAGAAGATGGATGCGGGTTCCTAGTTGGTGCAGATGATGTGCCATGCCAGATGGATGATTGCAGTCTGGTTTGCGTCGCTGGATTTCGCCAACAGGCCTTGGCACATGCAAAACATGCACTTAGATGGTGCTGCTAGGGACCAGGAGGGACCTGGTGGCCTCTACCCAGGAGGGGGAGGCAGAGGGAGCTTTCAGCAACTCAGAGAGCCCTCAGAAAACCAGGCAGCGCACACAGGAGTCCCACAGCACAGGGACAAAGATGGTGCAAAAGGAGGCCCGGGCAGCACTACATAAAGGGATCCCACGCCGCCGGAGAACACCTCAGGAAGCTGTGCGTCACAGGATAGAGTGCTGAGGGCCGGAACTGCACAGTGCATGAAGAACCTTGTGGAAGGATGCCAACAAGCCTTGGCAACTGTTGTTGTGTAGCCATTTTAGCTTCAGCTCCATGCACGATATTTTAACACACTAGGCCAAGCTGCTGTGCACTCTAACCTATATATATTTTATTCAGCTTTATTTTATTGTTACAGTAGCCACTTTTACGTTCTTGTTTTATTTTCTGTCTATCTACTTGTTTTTGCCTAAGCCAGCAAAATGTTCTCAAATAAGACATTCTTGCTCACTGTGCTTCTTCCAAGGCTACAGCACGTACATTGCCGGCAAACGTGGTATAAGTTTAGTCTCCGACATTCGTAGAAAACACACATTCTTACATAGGGACATTTTCTCAGAACATCAGCTGTTTTATTATAAAACACTTCTTTGTCTCTTAACACATTAGAGGGAGATTCCAGCTACAGAACCACAACTGCATGCTGATTGCCGAATGCTTTGCTACAGATGCTAACGCAGACTGCAGGCCTTTGCTCAGGTATGGGGGATGATGTCTTCCCAGGGGAACCTGAAGGGCAGAATTAGAGCTTAACGTGCTGTGCTCCATTATAGCTTAGGAAGTAATTAGTCTATCAACCGTAGTGACAATATGATAGCATTATGTCTATGCTTCACTCTCCTCGTTGCCATTTTAATATTGTCATGCTGTGTTGTCCTGATTACTGCAGCTTATGCTTTGCAATCTAAGATGCAGTCATTTTAGTAAAATCATTATTAAAACATATACTGCCTCTGTTTGTCATTTATATATGAGACTAAGGTAACTGAGAGAAACAGATGAGACCTGAGTGACCACGGCTTCACTGAGAAACCAATTATGTCATGCGCTCGGCTGCCCAGTCATCTCTGCCCTTGGGAGGAGATGAGGCACTACTAGCTGGCCGGAGCAAACCCCGGGTTGGAACGACAGGTGTCACCTGCATTGTGTTAGACTCAGTCTCCCACACTGTGAGCGTTTCTGCTGCTCAAGATCCAGTAGACTCATTAGAATAATGAGAGCCTACGCAACACTGCAAAACACACAGTGCACGGGGTGCTGTCTTGCGTGGGGAGGCAAGCTCTTACTTCCACCAAAGTTGGACAGCTGGACCTTAGGACTGTCGGGACCACTTCAGTCTACCACCCATGTTGCTGGATCCACTGAATTCTTCAGGAGAGGGGACCCAAGTCAGCGGTCGTCGCTGCAGAGGGGTGCCTGCTGAAGAAGGGAAGTGACTCCTTCACTTCAAGGGAGATTCCTTCATTCTTCTGGTGCAAACTGAAGACTAGCTGTCCTCTGAGGATGCACAACCTGAAAACAGTTGCAGTTGTTGGCAGGAGCTGAAGATACAATGTTGCAGAAGTCGTCTTTGCTTCTTGATTGCAGTTTGTAGAGTTCCTAGAGGGTCCAGATGCAGTTTTGTCAGTAGAAAATGAAGTAAAGGATGCAGAGGATTCCTGTTGGAGTCTTGCAATCCGAATCTGAGGAAACACCCAGAGGAGAGACCCTAAATAGCCCTGAAAGGGGGATTGCTCAGATACACAGGTAAGCACCTATCAGGGGAGGGCTCTGACGCCACCTGCTGGCACTGGCCACTCAGATGTTCCCAGAGTACCCCACCACCTTGGAATCCAAGATGGCAAAACCCAGGGACACACTCTGGAGGATTTCTGGGTACCAACCCTGGGGCGGCGATGGACAGGGGAGGGGTCACTCTCCTTTCCTTTGTTCATTTTCATGGATTATGCGAGGAGGGAACCATCTGTGCCCTTCAAAGCATTTCCGGAGGCTCTGGGAGGCTACCCCACCCATGCCTGTAACACCTATTTCCAAAGGGAGAGGGTGTAACACCCCTCTCCCAAAGGAAATTCTTTGTTCTGCCTTCCTGGGCTCGAGCTGCTTGAGCAACAGGAGGGCAGAAACCTGTCTGTGAGGTGGCAGCAGCTGGGGCTTCCTGGAAAACTCAGAAAGCTGGGATGGCAGTACTGGGGGTCCACTGTGGAGCCCCCAGAGTGCATGGAATTATACAACCAATGTTAGAATCAGAATTGGGGTATAATTCCAAGATGTTAGACACCTTACACGGCCATATTCAAAGTTACCATTGTGACTCTGGACACAGGTATTGACCTATGTCCAGTGCATGTGTAGAATGGCGTTCCCGCACTCACGAAGTCTGGGAAAATGATCCTGGACGATGTGAGGGCACCTCTGCTAGTGCAGGGGTACCCTCACACACAGTTACTCTGCACCCAGTCTTCATGGTTGGAAGGCCTGGTATATGGGTGACTTATAAGTGACCTGGTGCAGTGTGAATGGTTGTGAAATGGTGCATGCACCATTTCACACAGGCTGCAATGACAGTCCTGTAGAAGCCTTTGCATGGGCTCCCTAAGTGTGGCAAAAGTAATTCTGCAGCCCAGAGGGATCCCCTGGAACCCTGATGCCCTTCGAACCTACGCACCATATACTGGGGACTTATAAGAGGGCACCAGTATGCAGATTATGAGTTGAATACTGTGTTAGCAATATCCAACAAACAAATTTAAGAGAGCATAGGCACTAGGGTCCTGGTTAGCAGGATCCCAGTGACACAGTCAAACACACTGACAAACAGGCCACTACTTTCTCACAGGGATCTACAAGGGAGGGGTACCATTGAAAAGGGGAGATTCCAGTAAAACCTCTCCCGTCTGTCTCAGTGCTTGGGGAGCTGAGATAGCCCCCTGAGCACTGAGGCAGGGAAAGTGAAATGAGACAGTCGGTCATTTCAGTTTTCTTTTTTGTGAAATGATGTCAGTGCATCGTGCACTGCTCGTCATTTCACTGAAAACCAAAAAAAGCCCCAGGAGGTAGGGAACTTGTTCCCCAACTCCCGAGGCTGTTTTTCAGGAAGGAAATACCACTGGTGCCTGCACCAGAGGGATTTCCTGCTTGTGTGCCAAGGATGGAATGGTTCCATCCTCAGCACATGAGCACAGTGGTTGAGGACATAACCGTTCCGTCCTCAGCACAGAAGGAGTTAAGGGACGTGGGAGGCTGTTTTTTATGATGTGGCATTAAATGTATGGTATAAGTTAGGTAAAGTTGACATGAAGTGAGACATACGTGTCTCCACGCCTGATAGGGTGTATAAAGTAATGCTACAGTTAGAAAGAGACATTGAGCTCAAAATAGACGCAATCTTTTGGGATTGCGCAGTAAACATGTATGATGTTTTGTTGGCAGAACAAGATTGGCCACCTGAATTTTTCCGTACCTGCCCATAAGGATGTAGGAGGCTGGCCTGGCTTGTAGTGGGTACCAAGGGGTACTTACACTCTGTACCAGGTCCAGTTATCCCTTATTAGTGTAGAAGAGGTGTTTCTAGCAGCTTTGGCTGATAGAAGGTAACTATAGCAGAGCAGCTTAGGCTGAACTAGGAGACATGCAAAGCTCCTACTATACCACCGGTGTCATATGCACAATATCATAAGAAAACACAATACACAAATATACTAAAAATAAAGGTACTTTATTTTTACGACAATATGCCAAAAGTATCTCTGTGATTACCCTCAGTATGAGGATGCCAAATATACACACGATATATGTACACAATACCAAAAATATGCAGTAATAGCAAAAGGAAGTAATGCAAGCAGTGTAAAGTTACAATAGATTGCAATAGGAGCACATAGGTATAGGGGCAACACAAACCATATCCTCCAGAAGAGGAATGCGAACCACGAATGGACCCCAAACCTATGTGAGCTTGTAGAGGGTCGCTGGGACTGTAAGAAAACAGTGAGGGTTAGAAAAATAGCCCACCCCAAGACCCTGTAAGGTAGATGTCAAGTGCACCTACAACCCCTAGAGAGCACAGAAGTCGTGATAGGGGGATTCTGCAAGGAAGACCAACACCAACAAAGCAACAACAGTGGATTTCCGAACCTGAGTACCTGTGAAACAAGGGGACCAAGTCCAAGAGTCGCGACAGTGTCGAGAGTGGGCAGATGCCCAGGAAATGCCAGCTGAGGGTGCGAGGAAGCTGCCACTGGATGGAAGAAGCTTGCAAGAACGAAGAGGACTAGGATCTTCCCCTTTGGAGGATGGATGTCCCACGTCGTGCAGAAGCTTGCAGAGGTGTTCCCACACAGAAAGACTGCAAACAAGCCTTGCTAGCTGCAAGGGTCGCGGTCAGGGTTTTTGGATGCTGCTGTGGCCCAGGAGGGACCAGGATGTCGCCACTTGGATGAGGAGACAGAGGGGGCGCCCAGCAAGTCAGGGAACCCTCACAGAAGCAGGCAGCACCCGCAGAAGTCCACCCGAAGTCAGAAAAGGGAGTCCCACGACGCTGGAGGACAACTCAGAAGGTTGTGCACTGCAGGTTAGAGTGTCGGGGACCCAGGCTTGGCTGTGCACGTAGGAAATCCTGGAAGAATGCACAGGAGCTGGAGCAGCTGCAAATCACGGGGTACCCAGCAATGCAGTCTAGCGTGGGGAGGCAAGGACTTACCTCCACCAAACTTGGACTGAAGAATCACTGGACTGTGGGAGTCACTTGGATAGAGTTGCTGAGTTCCAGGGACCATGCTCGTCGTGCTGAGAGGGGACCCAGAGGACCGGTGATGCAGTCTTTTGTTGCCTGCGGTTGCAGGAGGAAGATTCCGTTGACCCACGGGAGATTTCTTCAGAGCTCCTGGTGCAAGAAGGTGGCAGGCTACCCCCAGAGCATGCACCACCAGGAAACAAGCAAGAAAGCCGGCAGGATGAAGCGATACAAGGTTGCAGTAGTCGTCTTTGCTACTTTGTTGCAGTTTTGCAGGTGTCCTGAGCAGTCAGCGGTCGATCCTTTGGCAGAAGGTGAAGAGGGAGATGCAGAGGAACTCCGGTGAGCTCTTGCATTCGGTATCTGAAGAATTCCCCAAAGCAGAGACCCTAAATAGCCAGAAAAGGAGGTTTGGCTACCTAGGAAGGAGGATAGGCTAGTAAAAATGGTAAGAGCCTATCAGAAGGAGTCTCTGACGTCACCTGCTGGCCCTGGCCACTCGGAGCAGTCCAGTGTGCCAGCACACCTCTGAATCCAAGATGGCAGAAGTCTGGGGCACGCTGGAGGAGCTCTGGGCACCTCCCGTGGGAGGTGCAGGTCAGGGGAGTGGTCACTCCCCTTTCCTTTGTCCAGTTTCGCGCCAGAGCAGGGCTGGGGGATCCCTGAACCGGTGTAGACTGGCTTATGCAGAGATGGGCACCATGGGCTACTCCTCACCAGCCCTGACACCTTTTTCCAAAGGGAGAGGGTCCTTTGTTCTGCCTTCCTGGGCCAAGCCTGGCTGGACCCCAGAAGGGCAGAAACCTGTCTGACGGTTGGCAGCAGCAGCAGCTGCAGTGAAACCCCGGGAAAGGCAGTTTGGCAGTACCCGGGTCTGGGCTAGAGACTCGGGGGATCATGGAATTGTCTCCCCAATGCCAGAATGGCATTGGGTTGAGAATTCCATGATCTTAGACATGTTATATGGCCATTTTCAGAGTTACCATTGTGACGCTATACATAGGTAGTGACCTATGTATAGTGCACGCGTGAAATGGTGTCCCTGCACTCACAAAGTCCGGGGAATTTGCCCTAAACGATGTGGGGGCACCTTAGCTAGTGCCAGGGTGCCCACACACTAAGTAACTTTGCACCCAACCTTCACCAGGTGAAGGTTAGACATATAGGTGACTTATAAGTTACTTCAGTGCTGTGGTAAATGGCTCTGAAATAACTTGGATGTTATTTCACTCAGGCTGCACTGGCAGGCATGTGTAAGAATTGTCAGATCTCCCTATGGGTGGCAAAAGAAATGCTGAAGCACATAGGGATCTCCTGGAACCCCAATACCATGGGTACCTCAGTACAATATACTAGGGAATTATAAGGGTGTTTCAGTATGCCAATGTGAATTGGTGAAATTGGTCACTAGCCTGTTAGTGACAATTTAGAAAGCAGAAAGAGCATAACCACTGAGGTTCTGGTTAGCAGAGCCTCAGTGAGACAGTTAGTCATCACACAGGGAACACATACAGGGCACACTTATGAGCACTGGGGCCCTGGCTGGCAGGGTCCCAGTGACACATACACTAAAACACATATATACAGTGAAATATGGGGGTAACATGCCAGGCAAGATGGTACTTTCCTACACAACCCCCCCCCCCCCAAACGAAGGACAATTAGACTAGCCATGACCTGATGAGTCTTCATTGTCTAAGTGGAAATATCTGGAGAGTCCATTTGCATTGGAGTGGGTACACCCATGTCTATGTTCCACTGTATAGTCCATTCCCTGTAGAGATATGGACCACCTCAACAATTTAGGGTTTTCACCTTTCATTTGTTTTAGCCAAAGTAGAGGTTTGTGGTCTGTCTGAACAATGAAGTGAGTCCCAAACAGGTATGGCCTCAACTTCTTCAGTGCCCAGACCACAGCAAAGGCCTCCCTCTCTATGGCAGACCAACGCTTTTCTCTAGGGGTCAACCTCCTGCTGATAAAAGCAACAGGCAGATCCTGGCCCTCAGAATTGAGTTGTGATAAGACTGCCCCTACCCTAATTCAGATGCATCAGTTTGAACAATGAATTTCTTGGAGTAACCTGGACTTTTTAGGACAAGTGCAGTGCACATGGCCTGTTTGAGCTCCTCAAAAGCTTTCTCATAGCTAGCTGTCCACAATACCTTTTTAGGCATCTTCTTGGAAGTGAGATCATTAAATGGGGCTCCAATGGAGCCATAGTTTTTAATGAATCGCCTGTAATACCCAGTGAGGCCTAAGAAGGCTCTCACCTGGGTCTGAGTTGTAGGGGGAACCCAATCCATGATTGTCTGGATTTTCCCCTGAAGTGGTGCAATCTGTTCTCCACCTACCAGGTGTCCCAGATAAACCACTTTCCCCTGCCCTATCTGGCACTTTGAAGCCTTGATAGTGAGGCCTGCCTTCTGCAGGGCCTCCAAAACTTTCCACAGGTGGACCAGGTGATCATCCCAGGTGGAGCTAAAGACAGCTATATCGTCCAGATATGCTGCACTAAATGCCTCCAACCCTTGCAGGACTGTATTCACCAACCTCTGAAAAGTGGCAGGTGCATTTTTCAAACCAAAGGGCATTACTGTGAAGTGGTAGTGCCATCCAATAGTCGAAAATGCAGTTTTTGCTTTAGCATCCTCTGATAACTTGATCTGCCAATACCCTGCAGTCAAATCAAAGGTGCTTAGATACTTGGCAGATGCCAGTGTATCTATGAGCTCATCTGCCCTGGGTATAGCGTGAGCATCAGTTTTTGTTACCTGGTTGAGACCTCTGTAATCTACACAAAACCTCATCTCTCTTTTCCCATGTTTTGAGTGAGGCTTTGGTACAAGCACCACAGGAGAGGCCCATGGGCTTTCAGAATGTTCAACCACTCCTAGTTCAAGCATTTTCTGAACTTCTTGTTTTATGCAGTCCCTGACATGGCCAGGCTGCCTATAGATTTTACTTTTGACAGGCATGCTGTCTCCAGTGTCTATTGTGTGTTCACACCAAGATGTGGTGCCTGGCACAGTTGAAAAGAGTTCAGAAAACTGACCAAGGAGATTTATGCAATTGTCCTTTTGCTCAGCAGTAAGACAGGCTGCCAAAACTACACCTTCCACTAGAGCATCCTCTTCTGTGGAAGAGAAGAGATCAGGGAGAGGGTCACTCTCGTCTTCCTGTCCCTCATCTGTTGCCATGAGCAGAGTGAGATCAGCCCTGTCATAGTAGGGTTTTAGGCGATTGACATGGAGCACCCTAAGGGGACTCCTGGCAGTGCCCAGGTCAACTAAGTAGGTGACCTCGCCCTTCTTTTCAACAATGAGATGGGGTCCACTCCATTTGTCTTGGAGTGCTCTTGGGGCCACAGACTCCAATACCTACACCTTCTGTCCTGGTTGGTACTTAATCAGAACAGCCTTCTGGTCATGCCATTGCTTTTGGAGCTCTTGGCTGGCCTGAAGGTTTTTACTGGCCTTTTTCATGTACTCCGCCATTCTGGATTTTAGGCCAAGTATATAGTCCACTATATCTTGCTTAGGAGCTTTTAAAGGTTGTTCCCAACCCTCCTTCACAAGTGTTAGAGGACCTCTTACAGGGTGTCCAAATATGAGTTCAAAGGGGCTGAAGCCCACTCCTTTCTGGGGGGGTACCTCCCTGTAAGCAAAAAGGAGGCAAGGTAACCGGACATCCCATCTCCTCCTGAGTTTTTCAGGGAGTCCCATTATCATTCCTTTGAGAGTTTTATTAAACCTCTCTACCAGTCCATTTGTATGTGGATGATAAGGTGTGGTGAATTTGTATGTTACACAACATTCCTTCCACTTGGCCTTCAAGTATGCAGACATAAAGTTTCTACCCCTGTCTGATACAACCTCTTTTGGAAAACCCACCCTGGAAAAGATTTCCAGGAGGGCTTTTGCTACTGCAGGTGCTGTAGTGGTCCTTAGAGGAATTGCTTCAGGATATCTTGTGGCATGGTCCACTACCACCAAGATAAACCTATTGCCTGAAGCAGTAGGAGGGTCAAGGGGGCCAACTATGTCAACCCCTACCCTTTCAAAGGGAACCCCAACCACAGGCAGTGGAATAAGGGGAGCCTTTGGAGTGCTACCAGTCTTGCCACTGGCTTGGCAGATCACGCAAGACTTACAAAAGTCTTTTGTGTCCTCTGACATCCTAGGCCTGTGAAACAGGGGGACAAGCCTTTCCCATGTTTTAATCTGACCCAAATGTCCAGCCAAAGGAATGTCATGTGCCAGAGTTAGGAGGAACTCTCTGTACTGCAGGGGAATGACCAATCTCCT
Source organism: Pleurodeles waltl (assembly GCF_031143425.1). Classification (NCBI taxonomy): domain Eukaryota; kingdom Metazoa; phylum Chordata; class Amphibia; order Caudata; family Salamandridae; genus Pleurodeles; species Pleurodeles waltl. Next base: position 450,910,265 of record NC_090443.1, read on the forward strand.
GGCTGCTCCAGGTTTTGGGTCCCTTGCCTCTGTGTACAAGAGGATGCCCTCCCAGTAAACTCTATGTGAGTCACTGACATCCCCATTTTGCTGTTTGACAGCTTGCTGTCTGAGACCCTCTAATGTGGGACAGGATTGCTGTGCCACACTCAGCTCCTCCCTGGCAGGCCCCCCTCCACCCAAAAGCTCAGCAGTGTCCGCTGCCAGCTCTTCTGGTGAAGGTTCTGCACATGGGGGAAATTCTTCTTCCTCAGAAGTTGAATAATCTGTAGAGGGAGGGATAGTGGGTAGTGATTTACCCTTACAAACCCTAGCTTTAGGGAACACTTGGTCCATTGTTCCAGGATCCAAGTCACCCTGTCCTTTTTGCTTTTTGGCCTCAGCCCTTATCAAAGCAAAAATATGCCCAGGACTGCCCAGCATTGCTGTATGAGCCTACAACTCCACTTCTGCCCAAGCTGATGTCTCTAAATCGTTCTCTAGTAGACAGTCTACAGGTAAATCTGAGGCAACCACAACTTTCTTTGGACCAGTAAACCCCCCCAGTTGAGATTCACAACAGCCATGGGGTGGCTAAGAGTGTTGTTATGAGCGTCTGTCACTTGGTACTGGTGACCAAGTAGGTGTTGTTCAGGGTGTACCTGTTTCTCTATTACCATGGTAACACTGGCACCTGTGTCCCTGTAGGCCTGAACCTCAACACCATTGAGTAGGGGAAATTGCTTGTACTTATCCATATTAAGGGGCAAGCAACCAAGGTGGCCAAATCAATGGCACCTTCAGAGACTAGTACCGCCTCTGTGGTCTCCCTAACAAGACCAACCCCAACTAAATTACCAAAAGTGAGCCCAGCTACCCCCTTGTATTGGCTATTAGTAGGTTTGCTCCCACCACCACTGCTATTACTAAGGGCACTAGAGGTTGCAGTAGGGGTTGTGGTAGTGGGAGGTTTGGTGCGTTTCTTTGGACAACTGGCATCAGTTGTCCAATGGCCTTTTACTTTACATAAATAGCACCAAGGCTTTTTTACTTGATTAGAAGAGGATTTGGACCCACCACCCCCACCAGAGTGTTTTTGTGGGCCTGATGAAGACTCATTTTTAGATTTGTCCTCACCCTTGTCTGAAGACTTACCATCCTTCTTCTTGCCATCCTTGTCACCCCCTGTATGAACTTTTCTGTTCACTCTTGTTCTGACCCATTTGTCTGCCTTCTTACCCAATTCTTGGGGAGAGGTCAGATCTGAGTCCACTAGATATTGGTGTAACAAACCAGACACACAGTTATTCAGAATATGCTCTCTCAGGATTAGATTGTACAGGCTTTCATAGTCAGAAACTTTACTGCCATGTAACCACCCCTCCAAGGCCTGCACTGAATAGTCAACAAAGTCTACCCAGTCTTGTGAGTACTCTTTTCTGGTTTCTCTGAACTTAATCCTGTATTGTTCAGTGGTTGAGCCAAATCCATCCAAGAGTGCATCCTTCAAAACTGCAAAATTATTGGCACCACTTTCTCTAACAGTAAGGAGCCTACCCCTACCCTTTCCACTGAAAGATAGCCATAGGATAGCAGCCCACTGCCTTTGAGGGACCCCCTGTACCATACAGGCCCTCTCAAGTGCAGCAAACCACTTGTTAATGTCATCCCCCTCCTTGTAAGGGGGAACTATCTTGTGCAGATTCCTGGAATCATGCTCTCTCACAGGATTGCTATCAGGAATACTGATGCTGCCGCCATGGGGTCCTAACCCCAACTTCTGTCTCTCCTTCTTGAGATCTAGAGATTCCCTGTTTAGAGCCAGCTGTTGCTGTTTAAGCTTCGGTCTGGTCTCTTCCACTCTCAACTTATTGAGTTCCCTTTCTAACAATTTGTCTTGAGGGTGGGTGGGTTGGGAATGCTGGGATACAGAAGAAATATTGGATTCAACAGAGGGAGACCTGCCTCTAACAGCTTGCACTCTAACAACCTGGCCTTCAGGAACAAAAACATCCCTACTATGATGGGAGCTTCTATTACTACCAGCAATGATAGGTGGTCTGCTAAGGGGCAGATTAGGAAGAGAACCCTGTACCACTCCCTCAAGGGGCTCCCCTGAGTCAGAGTGTGAGCTATCTATCAACTTCTCAGATGAGGTGCCACCCTGGACCTTATCATTCTCAATAAGCATGTTAGACAGAAATTCTCCAGAGGGATTCTTTCCTACCACTAAACCTCTATCAATGCAGAGACTCCTTAGGCTCTTAAAGTTAAGATTGTCATATGTTGTATTGACCATTTTAAGAGAAGTGCCTACATCAGACATGATAGAAGAAGGTTTAGGGACAGTGAGAAGAGAGAAAAAGTTTCAGGACTTTTTAAAGAACAGAAAAAAAACATTTCTCAAACTTTTTGGAACTTTTTGAAAGTTTATGAGTACTTTTCAGCACTTAGCAGATAGTGGAAGAGAAGAAAAGCAAAACTTTTTGGTTAGGTGTAAATACACTGAACTTGTTTTGTATATTATTTTCTTATGAAAAGTACAAAATGACAAAGTGGCAAGTAGTTGCAAGTACTTATCCCACCGCTGCACAACCAATGTAGGAGGCTGGCCTGGCTTGTAGTGGGTACCAAGGGGTACTTACACTCTGTACCAGGTCCAGTTATCCCTTATTAGTGTAGAAGAGGTGTTTCTAGCAGCTTAGGCTGATAGAAGGTAGCTATAGCAAAGCAGCTTAGGCTGAACTAGGAGACATGCAAAGCTCCTACTATACCACTTGTGTCATATGAACATTATCAAAAGAAAACACAATACACAGATATACTAAAAATAAAGGTACTTTATTTTTATGACAATATGCCAAAAGTATCTCAGTGAGTACCCTCATTATGAGGATGCCAAATATACACATGATATATGTACACAATACCAAAAATATGCAGTAATAGCAAAAGGAAGTAATGCAAGCAGTGTAAAGTTACAATAGATTGCAATAGGAGCACATAGGTATAGGGGCAATACAAACCATATACTCCAAAAGTGGAATGCGAACCACGAATAAACCCCAAACCTATGTGAGCTTGTAGAGGGTCGCTGGGACTGTAAGAAAACAGTGAGGGTTAGAAAAATAGCCCACCCCAAGACCCTGTAAGGTAGGTGTAAAGTGCACCTACAACCCCTAGAGAGCACAGAAGTCGTGATAGGGGGATTCTGCAAGGAAGACCAACACCAGCAAAGCAACAACAGTGGATTTCCGGACCTGAGTACCTGTGAAACAAGGGGACCAAGTCCAAGAGTCGCGACAGTGTCGAGAGTGGGCAGATGCCCAGGAAATGCCAGCTGAGGGTGTGAGGAAGCTGCCACTGGATGGAAGAAGCTTGATGTTTTGCAAGAACGAAGAGGACTAGGAACTTCCCCTTTGGAGGATGGATGTCCCACGTCGTGAAAAAGCTTGCAGAGGTGTTCCCACGCAGAAAGACTGCAAACAAGCCTTGCTAGCTGCAAGATTTGTGGTTAGGGTTTTTGGATGCTGCTGTGGCCCAGGAGGGACCAGGATGTCGCCACTTGGATGAGGAGACAGAGAGGGCGCCCAGCAAGTCAGGGAGCCCTCAAAGAAGCAGACAGCACCCGTAGAAGTACTGGATCAGGCACTTAGAAGAGGAGTGAACCAGAGTCCACCCGAAGTCAGAAAAGGGAGTCCCACGACGCCGGAGGACAACTCAGAAGGTTGTGCACTGCAGGTTAGAGTGTCGGGGACCAAGGCTTGCCTGTGCACAAAGGAAATCCTGGAAGAGTGCACAGGAGTCGGAACAGCTGCAAATCACCCGGTACCCAGCAATGCAGACTAGCGTGGGGAGGCAAGGACTTACCTCCACCAAACTTGGACTGAAGAGTCACTGGACTGTGGGAGTCACTTGGACAGAGTTGCTGAGTTCCAGGGACCACGCTCGTTGTGCTGAGAGGGGACCCAGAGGACTGGTGATGCAGTCTTTTGTTGCCTGCGGTTGCAGGGGGAAGATTCCGTTGACCCACAGGAGATTTCTTCAGAGCTCCTGGTGCAAGAAGGAGGCAGGCTACCCCCAGAGCATGCACCACCAGGAAACAGGCGAGAAAGCTGGCAGGATGAAGAGATACAAGGTTGCAGTAGTTGTCTTTGCTACTTTGTTGCGGTTTTACAGGCGTCCTAAGCAGTCAGAGGTCGATCCTTTGGCAGAAGGTGAAGAGGGAGATGCAGAGGAACTCTGGTGAGCTCTTGCATTCGGTATCTGAAGAATTCCCCAAAGCAGAGACCCTAAATAGCCAGAAAAGGAGGTTTGGCTACCTAGGAAGGAGGATAGGCAAGTAAGAAAGGTAAGAGACTATCAGAAGGAGCCTCTGACATCACCTGCTGGCCCTGGCCAATCAGAGCAGTCCAGTGTACCAGCACACCTCTGAATCCAAGATGGCAGAGGTCTGGGGCACGCTGGAGGAGCTCTGGGCACCTCCCCTGGGAGGTGCAGGTCAGAGGAGTGGTCACTCCCCTTTCCTTTGTCCAGTTTCCCGCCAGAGCAGGGCTGTGGGATCCCTGAACCGGTGTAGACTGGCTTATGCAGAGATGGGCACCATCTGTGCCCATCAAAGCATTTCCAGAGGCTGGGGGAGGCCACTCCTTCCCAGCTCTGACACCTTTTTCCAAAGGGAGAGGGTGAGGGTGTAACACCCTCTCTCTGAGGAAGTCCTTTGTTCCGACTTCCTGGGCCAAACCTGGCTGGACCCCAGGAGGGCAGAAACCTGTCTGAGGGGTTGCCAGCAGCTGCAGTGAAACCCCGGGAAAGGCAGTTTGGCAGTACCCGGGTCTGTGGTAGAGACTCGGGGATCATGGAATTGTCTCCCCAATGCCGGAATGGCATTGGGGTGACAATTCCATGATCTTAGACATGTTACATGGCCATGTTCGGAGTTACCATTGTGACGCTATACCTAGGTAGTGACCTATGTATAGTGCATGTGTGAAATGGTGTCCCCGCACTCACAAAGTCCTGGGAATTTGCCCTGAACGATGTGGGGGCACCTTGGCTAGTGCCAGGGTGCCCACACACTAAATAACTTTGCACCCAACCTTCACCAGGTAAAGGTTAGACATATAGTTGACTTATAAGTTACTTAAGTGCAGTGGTAAATGGCTGTGAAATAACGTGGACGTTATTTCACTCAGGCTGCACTGGCAGGCATGTGTAAGAATTGTCAGATCTCCCTAAGGGTGGCAAAAGAAATGCTGCAGCCCATAGGGATCTCCTGGAACCCCAATACCCTGGGTACCTCAGTACCATATACTAGGGAATTATAAGGGTGTTCCAGTATGCCAATGTGAATTGGTGAAATTGGTCACTAGCCTGTTAGTGACAATTTAGAAAGCAGAAAGAGCATAACCACTGAGGTTCTGGTTAGCAGAGCCTCAGTGAGACAGTTAGTCATCACACAGGGAACACATACAGGGCACACTTATGAGCACTGGGGTCCTGGCTGGCAGGGTCCCAGTGACACATACACTAAAACTACATATATACAGTGAAATATGGGGGTAACATGCCAGGCAAGATGGTACTTTCCTACAATGGAGAAGATGTTTTTAACCTCCTTTCTCGCCCCTTGTTCCGGAGGAACTCGCTGAATCCTATGCCATTGATTGGGCTTTCGCACAGGCACCTGCGTTATATCGCAATCACGTAGGGTGGGAGAAAGAATCCCCCTACTATGTCATTCCTATTAAAAATCAAACCTAACCACAACCTCAGTATCCAAACATGATGCTGAAGCACCAGTGAGGGAAATACTCACACAACTAGAGTACCAGGACGTAATTGAACCCTGTGTCTGTCCAATGAACAATCGTTTATTCCCAGTGGCTAAACCAGGCCATTCATACAGAATAGTCTTAGATTACAGACATTTAAACAGTCATACACACACATATGCTATACTAAACTCACATAGCACGCACTGATGAACAATATAGTGTGTAAAAAATATAAAACAAATGCTGGGATAAAAAACAACAAACTCCTAAAAAAGAGAGGGGAGAATCTCCACGTACGGAGACCCCACAGAATAGATATAATCTCCAAAACAGAGATAACATAAAAACACCTGATAGATATCAATATACTGATACACGCCAATCTCGTTCCTTTCAGGACTCATCGGAAAAACGAAATGAGAGAGGTGGGCTATCAGAGCGAAGAACAGAGTACGTGAAACCGACACAGGAATCACAATGCTCATCGGAAGTTTCTGTTAAAAAGGAAGAGAAACCTGTCCAAAAAAAAAAACAATTTAAAAAGAAAAAAGTGGCAGCAGTCCCAATTCGACACGCCACACAGGAAGAGGGTCCTCTTGAAGAACCAGAAGTGGGCACTAGCGCTGCTAGACAGCACGGCAGAAGTCACAATAGTTTGCCTGAGTCTTCTAGAACATCTGGAGGTGAAAGCAACTGATGACTTTCTACAAGTAGAAACTGAAGACATGCGTGTCTCCATGCCTGATAGAGTGTATAAAGTAACGCTACAGTTAGAAGGAGGCATTGAGCTCAAAATAGACGCAATCGTTTGGGATCGCGCAGTAAACATGTATGATGTTTTGTTGGCCGAACAAGATTGGCCACCTGAATTTTTCCGTACCTGCCCATATGGAGAAGATGTTTTTAACCTCCTTTCTCGCCCCTTGTTCCGGTAGAACGCGCTGAATCCTATGCCATTGATTGGGCTTTGGCACAGGCACCTGCGTTATATCGCAATCACGTATGATGGGAAGAAGAATCACCCTACTATGTAATTCCTATTAAAAATCAAACCTAACCACAACCTCAGTATCCACGAAAACATGATGCTAACGCACCAGTGAGGGAAATCCTCACACAACTAGAGTACCAGGGCGTAATTGAACCCTGTGTCTGCCCAATTATCAATCCTTTATTCCCAGTGGCTAAACCAGGCCATTCATACAGAATAGTCTTAGACTACAGACATATAAACAGTCATACACGCACATACGCTATACAAAACTCACATAGCACAGCACTGATGAGCAATATAGTGCGTAAAAAATATAAAACAACACTGGACATTTCCAATGTTTTTTTCTACCAGTATATTGCGCCTGAGAGTAGAGACTTAACAAGTTTCAGCGTACTAGGATCCCAGAAAAATTATGTTGTTTACCTCATGGGTATAAGAACAGCCCAGGACTGTTCGCAGCTCGTGTCACTGCAACTTTGCACAAGATTGACCCTGAAGCATTGTCCTATGTAGATGATATATATCTGACGGATGATGAATTACTACAACATTTAAGACCAGTAACCCACATTGTTGTAGGATTTGCTGAATTTGGCTACAAATTCAACTGCAAAAAAATGAAAATTGCCTACCCCAGCATCCTGTTTCTGGGTTATGTGCTGTCAAGTGAAGGTAAGAGCCTAGAGCCACAATGGTTAGAAAAACGCGCTCAACTACAACCTCTAAACACGATAAAAAAACTCCAATCTCTATTGGGTTTCCTAAATTTTGGCAGAACTTACATTCCAGATTATGCTACACGAATAAAACCTTTATATGATTTGATACATCCTGATTTCTCAAGTAAATTTTGGACCAGTCCCAGTCTTGGGGATACACGGTACCAGAACTGTAATTCTACCGCCGTTGGCAGGTGCCAAAGAAAATAGTTTTGTCTCCATCGACAATGTCAAACTACACCGTGTGGCCGTTCCTGCACAGCAGACCAAGAGGAACAGACAGTAGTTCCCGAATCCCTCTCACTACTGGTCAAGATGTTCCACTACAAGTTGTAAGCAGCAACACTGACACCTCTCTCTCCGAGCTTGGGGAGGGTGGAAAATGATCTTGCATTGGTTCCACTAACATCAAATAATACAGAGATAGTTGATCGATTTGATACAGCTTCAACCCAAACGGATGGTGCTATGTATTTGGTACCACCGCGGGAAACACCAACTCCACCAACGAACACAGCTCCAGTTTTTGCACAAACTACTTTGGATATTTTGCTGACATCAATGATGAAGTCTCAGATTAATTTGCCTCTTCAAAACCTGAGCTGTCAAAAACATGTAATCTAATGAACTGGCTTAAAATAACATACTCTATTTTTCCATGGAACTATCTGTGGCTCTCCTTGACTGTACTAGCTTTCCTACTTTGGATTGGTTTTGTCATCACTTTCTTTTTATTAATACATGGGGGGTTATTACAACTTTGGAGGAGGTGTTAATCCGTCCCAAATGTGACAGATATACCACCAGCCGTATTACGAGTTCCATAGGATGTAATGGACTTGTGGTATATCCGTCACTTTACTGTCACTTTTGGGACGGATTAACACCTCCTCCAAAGTTGTAATAACCCCATGGTCATTTTCTTCCTGAAAAATCAACAGTTGAATTTGTGGATGAGGTCCTAAAACCAAATTTTTCATCACACAAGGGCCGAAGAGACTTGCCTTTTGTGAATATTTCCGCAACACCAATTCCTGATGGGATTGTTTGGGATGAAGTAGCATTTGATATATACGGTCCCACGGAGGTTATTCAAATACCACATGTGTTGAAACTTTTCATGAATTATATAATAATACCAGGCATTGTTTCTGATGATTGGGATGTGAAAACAGTTGATTCTATGATGACTGAATTGCAGTATTGTACTGTATTTGAAAACAAAGATGTTTCTCAATCTAAAGAAAATTATGGTGGCATGTTTTGCTATAAATATTATGGGCACCATTTCATACACAGAGCAAGGACTCCCAAAACCGTTTTTAATTATACACAATGGGAACATTGTCCGACTCCACCACAGGGTAGTTCCAAAACTTATTCTGAAAAGTTTACATATAATTTTGGGCATGATGTTAGAAATGCTCAGTCTTATTCTTTTAAATTGCCTCCTAATAAAAAGATACACATATTATTGACGGATACAAAATTTATATATTCGGAATCCTTTGTTTCCTGGTTGACTATAGAAGGCTATGAATACTGGCTGAAGTCGATTGACCTAAAGAGTGTGTGGGGAACTAGAGATTGGCAAATAAGGGGGAAAGAAGCTTTATTCAGAGCATGCCTGATGCCTGTACAAATAATATTCTTGAATGAAACAGTACAACAAACAAGTTGTCTAGGCTTAGCAAAAATCAAGGAATTAAACATGCTCAGTATACTTGACCCTGAAATTTTTTACAAATGGCAAAAATATACCAATGCGACTGCAGATCAGCTCGATGAATGGGTCCTGAATGGTACATTTAATGTTTCACTGACACGTCCTGGTGGGTGGGAATTGTGGCTAGTAGATACCGATGGGTGTCACCAACGTTTTATCAACTCCTCTGGGTGTTTTAGAACTAATTGGCCGGACCCTCACTATATATCATCCGAACACGCAGGTATAGATACAATATATAGTGTAGGGGAACTATGCCAGCAATGGTTAAGAATTTCCTCATTAGATGCGGTTAGAGAACACCTCAGTCTCCTGTCTAATAATACTGACTTACAGGATTTCCTGTTAGGCCCTAGAAAACAAAGCAGGAAGTGTTTCTTATTTGAAGTATATAATGAAATTTCGAAGCTTTCCCAACAAGAAGCAGCTGCCTGGTTAAGGCAAATAGACCAGGAAAATCTAAAAAAAAGGCATTAGCTGCTGTGGATAATGGGATTAATACCCTGTCCGACCGGATATACACCTTACATAACATTGTCTCTTCTGCTATAGACATTACGCAAACAGATATGTCTTCTTTACACCAATGACAGAGTCAGCTAAGGTCCATTATGCAGTTGAGTTGGACACTTCAAACACTGAAGGTGGGTCGAGTTCCCTGGCAACATGTCAGCGCAAGGGAAATATTTTCTTCCTTTAATTTAACGCGACAACAACTAATGGCTAAGAAAGAAGCGACTTATGTCATGCTAAACATTGAGAAATTAGAAATGTTGCCTTTTACTGTGGTTGAAATACAATCTGCTGAGTGGCTAATACACGGGGTCATTAATCTGCCTATTTCTACACTTCAATTCACCTCCTGTTTAAAACACATTCCGGTAGCCAGATATGAAAGGCTGGGAGATAGTTACATCCATGAGGTGTGGGAGCTTCCCTTCTCATACAAATGTCTCAGTGGCATGATAGACATCTTTCTTAGCGGTAGTGAATGTGAGACTTCAGTCAGCCATTCAATGGTTTGTAAACAGCTGTCCTTGCATGGGGCGTGTAACGCATCTGCAGCAAACTTGGCTTGTTATCTAAAGGTAGTTCCAGTCCCCTTGATTAAACCTACGTTACAGGTACTTTCAAACGGCAGCTTTGTCCTTCTCAACAGTGAAGACTGTTGTGGGATGAGAGCCGGAAGAGTTTATGTTGTTTCGGTCTCTAAGTTCATTACATGATGCAGGAATGTACTTTTTCCCCCCACTAAGATAAAAGAGGTAGCTGATATTTGGCCTCACATTCCTACTTCAAATTTGGATTTTGACAAGTTGAGCAGACTCAAGGCTTTATTATTTCAAAAGCATGTGGCCCTTACATATGCCCTTACATCTGCACATGAGACCTACGCACTTCAGGTGGCAAGGTTATCAGCAGAGTTACTGTCCCTGTTAAGTACAAACTTTCTGAAACACTTTGGTGAACTCGTGGAACGGATATTTAATGCATCCAGTACTTCTGGAATCGCAAACTTTTTTAAGGCTGTTGGTTCTGATTTCATTTGCACCTTCTCCTCCATTTTCGGTTTAATACCATCAACCATCCACTCAATTTTCTCTAGTATTTTCGGGGGATTTCCAATCACTTTAGCTTTATTTGCTGGCGTTTTGCTGTTGCTATTTTTCATGTGCAATGGCTGTTCTGCCGCAACACGAAGGAATGAAAGTGCTCCCATCAGCGCAGATGTGTCGTGAACGCAACACTCCTGGAACAATCGGAGTGTGACTGGTCTCTGTCATTCAGACCAGTTCTACAGTGTGTGCAGCCTGTGTTTCGGTACCTAGATATATTTTATTCAGCTTTATTTTATTGTTACATTGGCCACTTTTACGGTCTTGTTTTATTTTCTGTCTATCTACTTGTTTTCGCCTAAGCCAGCACAGTGTTCTCAAACAAGACATTCTTGCTCACTCTGTGCTTCTTTGAAGGCTACAGCACAGTACATTGCCGGTGAATGTGGTATAAGTTTAGTCTCCGACATTCGTAGAAAACACACATTCTTACATAGGGACATTTTCTCAGAACATCAGCTGTTTTATTATGAAACACTTCTTTGTCCCTTAACATGGTAGAGGGAAATTCCAGCCAGAGAACCACGACTGTATGCTGATTGCCGAATGTTTTGCTACAGATGCTAACACAGACTGCAGGCCTTTGCTCATGTATGGGGGATGATGTCTTCCCAGGGGAACCTGAAGGGCAGAATTAGAGCTTAACATGCTGTGCTCCATTATAGCTTAGGAAGGAATTAGTCTATCAACAGTAGTGACAATATGATAGCATTATTTCTATGCTTCACTCTCCTCGTTGCCATTTTATTATTGTCATGCTGTGTCATCCTGATTATTGCAGCTTATGCTTTGCAATCTAAGATGCAGTCATTTTATTAAAATCATTATTAAAACATATACTGCCTCTGTTTGTCATTTATATATGAGACTAAGGTAACTGAGAGAAACAGATGAGACCTGAGTGACCACGGCTTCCCTGAGAAACCAATTATGTCATGCGCTCGGCTGCCCAGTCATCTCTGCCCTTGGGAGTGGATGAGGCACTGCTAGCTGGCCGGAGCAAACCCCGGGTTGGAACAACAGGTGTCACCTGCAGTGGGTTAGACTCAGTCTCCCACACTGTGGGCGTTTCTGCCACTCAAGATCCAGTAGACTCATTAGAATAATGAGAGCCTACGCAACACTGCAAAACACACAGTGCACGGGGGTACTGTCTTGCGTGGGAAGGCAAGCTCTTACTTTCACCAAAGTTGGTGAGCTGGACCTTAGGAATGTCGGGACCACTTCAGTCTACCACCCGTGCTGCTGGATCCACTGAATTCTTCAGGAGAGGGGACCCAAGCCAGCGGTCGTCGCTGCAGAGGGGTGCCTGCTGAAGAAGGGAAGTGACTCCTTCACTTCAAGGGAGATTCCTTCATTCTTCTGGTGCAGGCTGAAGACTGGATGTCCTCTGAGGATGCACAACCTGAAAACAGTTGCAGTTGTTGGCAGGAGCTGAAGATACAATGTTGCAGAAGTCGTCTTTGCTTCTTGATTGCAGTTTGTAGAGTTCCTAGAGGGTCCAGATGCCGTTTTGTCAGTAGAAAATGAAGTAAAGGATGCAGAGGATTCCTGCTGGAGTCTTGCAATCCGAATCTGAGGAAACACCCAGAGGAGAGACCCTAAATAGCCCTGAAAGGGGGATTGCTCAGCTACACAGGTAAGCACCTATCAGGGGAGGGCTCTGACGTCACCTGCTGGCACTGGCCACTCAGATGTTCCCAGAGTGCCCCACCACCTTGGAATCCAAGATGGCAAAACCCAGGGACACACTCTGGAGGAGTTCTGGGTACCACCCCGGGGTGGTGATGGACAGGAGAGTGGTCACCCTCCTTTTCTTTGTTCATTTTCATGGATTATGCAAGGAGGGAACCATCTGTGCCCTTCAAAGCATTTCCGGAGGCTCTGGGAGGCTACCCCACCCATGCCTGTAACACCTATTTCCAAAGGGAGAGGGTGTAACACCCCTCTCCCAAAGGAAATTCTTTGTTCTGCCTTCCTGGGCTCGAGCTGCTTGAGCAACAGGAGGACAGAAACCTTTCTGTGAGGTGGCAGCAGCTGGGGCTGCCTGAAAAACCTCAGAAAGCTGGGATGGCAGTACTGGGGGTCCACTGTGGAGCCCCCAGAGTGCATGGAATTATACAACCACTGTTAGAATCAGAATTGGGGTAGAATTCCAAGATGTTAGACACCTTACACGGCCATATTCGAAGTTACCATTGTGACTCTGGACACAGGTATTGACCTATGTCCAGTGCATGTGTAGAATGGCGTTCCCGCACTCACGAAGTCAGGGAAAATGATCCTGGACGACGTGAGGGCACCTCTGCTAGTGCAGGGGTACCCTCACACACAGTTACTCTGCACCCAGTCTTCATGGTTGGAAGGCCTGGTATATGGGTGACTTATAAGTGACCTGGTGCAGTGTAAATGGCTGTGAAATGGTGCATGCACCATTTGACACAGGCTGCAATGGTAGGCCTGTAGAAGCCTTTGCATAGGCTCCCTAAGGGTGGCAAAAGTAATTCTGCAGCCCAGAGGGATCCCCTGGAACCCTGATGCCCTGGGAACCTACGTACCATATACTGGGGACTTATAAGAGGGCACCAATATGCAGATTATGAGTTGAATACTGTGTTAGCAGTATCCAACAACCAAATTTAAGAGACATAGGCACTGGGGTCCTGGTTAGCAGGATCCCAGCGACACAGTCAAACACACTGACAAACAGGCTACTTTCTCACAGGGATCTACAAGGGAGGGGTACCATTGGAAAGGGGAGATTCCAGTAAAACCTCTCCCGTCTGTCTCAGTGCTTGGGGAGCTGAGATAGCCCCCTGAGCACTGAGGCAGGGAAAGTGAAATGAGGCAATCGCTCATTTCAATTTTGTTTTTTGTGAAATGACGTCAGTCGATCGTGCACTGCTTGTCATTTCACTGAAAACCAAAAAAAGCCCCAGGAGGTAGGGAACTTGTTCCCCAACTCCCGCGGCTGTTGTTCAGGAAGGAAATACCACTGGTGCCTGCACCAGAGGGATTTCCTGCTTGTGTGCCAAGGATGAAATGGTTCCATCCTCAGCACACGAGCACAGTGGTTGGGGACATAACCGTTCCGTCCTCAGCACAGAAGGAGTTAAGGGACGTGGGAAGCTGTTTTTATGATGTGGCATTAAATGTATAGCATAAGTTAGGTAAAGTTGAGATAGTTGTAGGTATTAATTAGTATTAGGTAGTGTACGTTAGGTTAGGATAGTTGGGTTTGGTAGTTTAGGTATTTTTAGTGACATATTTATGGTTACATAATTTTTTTTTGTTTCAGACATTAGAGTCTGCATCATGATTTAATGTCTATGCGTTAGCATGTCTGCTCAGGGTATGTTAGATACATGCCTTTGGCTTTTCTGGCAGTATTTGGCAACATGCATGACTAGGTGAATTCCCTGTGGGCAAGCGGCTGTCAGGTTGGCAATGGAATCACAGAGCTATCTCTAAAGATCGTGGAGGAGTGCATGGGATAATCTGGATGTGAATGGATACACATCCCAAAACAGGTATTTATCTGTATTTGATCTGTGTTGGGAAGTCATGGGACATGCATTGGTGGAATGCTATTGTCTTTGCACTCACCTTAAATCGAGCATTTGTTACTCACACACTTATGCTTGCCCCACACACACATTCACACTTCCATCATTTGAATGTCACAGCAATGTGGTTTTGTTGTAAACATCAGCTTTCACAATGACTGCATGATACCTGCTGCACTACATGCTTGGGAGCCTCATTAACTGCTTGATAGTCAACATACATTTCATATTTGTCAAATATGTTTAACTCAATCTGTGTTTTCTTTGTCTGTGGCTCAAATCGACACATGTCCCTTTGGTAAGTATTCAGTATATTTGCTTCACACAATGCAACATGTCCAAATTTGTCATACAACACACAGGTTGCAGTTAGTGGTTTTATACTGATGTACATTTCATAAGACAACAACCCCAACAGGTGTATCAAGCCATAGGATGTCCAGACAGAGTCCATGAGGAGAACATGTCATGGGACATGTGTAGGAGAGGTGTGCTCTAGTGAGGAGGAGGACCACATTGCCTTTAGGGTAGATTGGCCAAAGTGACAGCCCACAAATGTGAGAGGTCAACAGAGGGAGAGTCAACATGAGAATAGTACCAGTTGTTTGTACACTGGCATGATCGTAAGCACAGAGCAAAGGAGAACATGGACATGTGCCATAGAGTAATGCTACCAGGCAGTTGTTCTGGTGAAAATGTTTGTTCCACACCTTCTACCTCTGAAGTATGCAGTACCTCCCGTGACAGGGGTGGGGTAAGTATTGAAGTAGAGGAAGGTACACACACATCTCGGGCAGAAGATGTGGCTTCCTAGTCCACAGCAGCTCTCATCTGTAGCAACTGATAAGGCAGCACAGCAGCAAGGAGGAACTACTGATTATGCAATACAGCAGCAACGTCACGGTGGTAGGCACCCATGGTGGTAATGAGGGAGTCTTGCTTCTGCTCCATGGACTCCAAGATGTTTTGGATATCCCCGAACCTGTTAGCAACCTCACTGGTGCCACTTTGGCAGAGCATTTGCTCATGCCTCATGACACTAGCGATGCCAGTGACTGCTGGAGGCCATGGAGCAGAGAGTAGCTGCCTTGTATGGTGGTCGAACTGTCCTTAGTCGTACTGAGGCACCTATGGACTGCCTCTAGGGTGCCCGCCATGGTCTCCATCCCCGACCAGCACATGATCTGTCAGCTCCTGCTGGTCTCCTACTGCAGTTTGTCGAAATTTAATTTGTGGGTTCTGGGTGTCCAGGGCTGTGGGGGCTGGAAGGTGGTGTATGTTGGGCAGATCATCTGGAGTCCCTGCAACGCTCTCAAGCCTCCCCGCGACCAGAGATGGTGTCTGTATGGCAGTCAGGATCTGCTGGAGGGTGTCAGGATGTATGGTGTGCAGCTGGTCATCTACATCTTTGGAAAAGTCGAGGACAGTCAGGTGACCAGGAGACATGGGTTCATCCTCTCTAATGAGATGGAGGTATGTTAATGTTGATCTTTGGTTGATGTTCAGATGAGTAATCGGTTTGACATTCAAGGTTTCAAATATAGCACTTTCAGTGCCTCATTTACAAGGCACTAGCAGCACACAGTACAACAGGAGTGTCATTATTTGTTATGCTCCGGTGGCACATTTTCCCAGCCCTTATTTACAAGGCCACACAAAGCCAGCTTGTGTAGCTTTTCATAGTCCTCTACATATGACCCCCTTCTCAGCATAATACTGCATGAAAGGTGCATTCCCACCCAAGACCCATAAGGAATCTGACACATTCCCTGATTTAAGTCTGGTAATGCGTCAGATTCCTAAACCACATTGGGTGGTGTTTAAGTGGTGCAAAAATAAGAAAAACAAATGTTCTCCCTGTTTTTTCCTATATTTATTTAAGTGGTGCAACAATAAGAAAAACAAATGTTCTCCCTGTTTTTTCCTATATTTATTTGAGTGGTGCAGCAATGAGAAATAAAAATGTTCTCCACGTTTTTTCCTATATCTATCTGTGCTGTATGCTGCAGCACACATAGGAATAGGAAGAAGCCATCAATGATTGTTTATGTGCAGCAAGGTGTCCCTTCCTGCACATAAGAAGTCATCCCTGCACCACAGGCATGTTTGCACCATGGTGCAAAGGTGCCTGTGTTGGAGGCAGGCAGCATTTTGCGCACCAGCGCTGAGTAAAGTCCAGGGATGCATTGTATTTCAGTAAATAAAATGCATCCCTGCACTTTCAAAATGACTCAGTGCAGCACATCAAGCTGCCTTGCTGCACCACGCTAAGTCATTTCCTTGTACATGAGGCCTTCATTTGGACAGTGATGTGTAGTACATCTGTTAGGCATGGGTTTTGATGCTCAGTTTCACATTATTTCCATTGTAAATGCAGTATTTATGCATTGTTCTCACAAGCACTGTGTTCCTACCCTGAGGGAATGGGCTCTGTCCTAGTGGGTAGCTTAGCTCACTGACATTCCCCCTTTATCATCATGATCAGAGTAGTTTATCCGCAGAGTGTCACACATCATGTGACTTAGGCCCACGCCATTGTATGTGTACATACCTCCTCTGAGTACCCACGTTTGGGTCTTGGTACATGGGTAAATGCCACAAAGTGATCCTACACAGATCATACATGCATTCTCAAATACCTACAACATGTGTATTATGCAAGACCATATCTAGTAGTCATACATGTTGCTTCGATATATAATAGTATTGTTGTGGCCTCACTCCAATGGTAGTAGTGGTGTAATTAGTGGCCAGAACCTACATCTGAATCCCACATCAGTAGACCCACCAACTTCAGCCTGGGTTCTTCCATGGGTCCTATCATTTGTGATGGCCAAGTGGTTCTTGGTGCCCTTTGTACTGTCCCTGTTAGACATCCTCCAACTTATACATGTGGCACCATGAGACAATGTTACATCAGACTCCCTCCTCGCAAGAGCTACATGTTCCCCCTGTCCACATGACATGGAGGTTGTAGTCCCCCAATTAGCTTTTCTCTGCTATCCCTTCCCAGGTGTGCCTCAAGCATTGCACAGTCAGACCAAAGTAGTGCATGTGTATTTGTGTAGCTACAATGTGGTACACATGTCCATTCCAACCTCCCCAGTATGCATAGTATCCCCATTCAAAGCAAATGTCATTTGGTCATGCACAGTCAGCACCTACCATGCAGAACAGTAGCAGTGGGTCACCATGCGCACACATCATCATTAGTTTGTGCTCACATGATCCTGTGGTGTGCATCTCTTACATTTCCCCTCTCTAATTGATTATTTGCGAGGAGTTCCCTTCCATGGCATCTAACACCTGTGTGCACTCTCCCTGCCCACCATGTCAGCTGTGACCTATTTGGTTTAATGCAGACTACTAAAGACATGTCTCTCACCATGTCTCTATGTGTGGATACCTCCCATTGCCAACATTTGTCCCCCCTCTCAGATGAGTTCTTCCTCCTGTGACACAGTCATTCCATTCTGAGGATTTAAATTCTAGATTAGTGTGCATAGGTCCAAGTGAGAAAAAGTAGCTACATGGTGCCAGGTGTCCTGCATTGTGACAGTCAGGTTGTGCAAGGTTGCAGTGTGCATGCTTGGTGCATTGTTCCAGTCCATTTTTTGCAGTGTATTGTGGAACTTGTAGTTGTGATGAGTACTGTTGTGCATTGCCTTGCAAGTGACAGAATACAAAGTAAGGTAAACGTGGACTGATGCTCCACTTCACACAATGAAGCGAGTGAGATAACAGTTCAGGCCTAGGCTATGCAAACTGAGGGAGGTCACTGAGCATTACATGTCATTTGCTGTTTAACCATACGTGTCCCAGAATACTACCCTTTGGCCTGCAGACAGTGTTTTTTAGTACTGGGACATAGCTGCCTACACCTTATGACATTGCCTAGTTGCCACATTGCCCCTCACTGCAACTGACCTTGTGGTTCTTGTTGTTTGTCATATGCTGCACTACCTGTCCTAGGACTCCTGCCACCAACTCCTTAGAGGTGACAGCTGCCATCGCCTTGTCCAACTTATCCAGCTGCTCCTGGGGTACGGGAGCTTCTCCTTTGTTCTGACTTGCATTTGTGCCAGAGCTTCTTACAGTCAATGGATGTTCTCTTAACCTCTGCCACACTGTTACCTTGTTGATAATGGACTGCCATATGGCCTTTTTCCTCCCTAATGGCAATTTTCAGGTGACGAAAAACTGATGCTGTTGCTCCGTCACCTCAGTGATCAGGATGGTATTCTTCTCTTCACTGAACTTGCACTTCCTCTTCTGCTGCTCCTGGATGTCTGTCTGGACATTGTGGCTGGTACTGGGGTTGTTGGGGCTGTCCTGTGGTCTCTGGTGTTCTGGGTTCTCCATGCTTGATTCTAGAATGTCTCCATTATGTTTATTTTTCTAATGTGGCATTTTTTTTCAATTTTTTTATGCTTTTGGTGCTCAAAAGTGACACTACGACAGCTTGTGTCAAATTCAGCCTAGCGTCACTTTTGCAGCAGTAGCGTAATTTTTTCTTTAGAAACAGTGCACAGGCTACCGTAATTTTATTGACTCAACCCAGATCCTAACGCCATAGTGCATTGATTTGTGAATTCAATGCATAGCATTAGAATTTTTCGTACCGCTGCATTAACATTTTTGACACATCATTGCATTGTGGCACATGATGCCTCATTTCTTGTAAATGAGGCCCCTAGTCTCCTAATAAAGAAATGGCATAACAGCTCGACTGTAGTAAGCGAATACAGTTTATTTCTTACATCATAGTGCCTGGTGCCAGAGCCAGCAGTCAAGCAGGAAGGCAAGACACAATTGCAGCTGCATTTTAAACAAAGAAAATGGGAAATGGGTTTTCCTTCTTCCGATATGTTTCTTCTAAAATGAAAAGTATTCAGCAGAAAGGAGATTTTTATGGTAATATGTTTCTTTATTCCATACTATAGTTCCATACAGGAAAGATAGAGTCACCCCATGCCTCAACACTGCATTTTTTTATTCTGAACCGCATGAAATTAATCCTAATATCTTTTAGCAAAACAACTGCTAAATGCTTACTTTTCAAGTACAATTTCTGCTTTTGTTCTTCATGGCTACCCTAAACATGTTAGAATAAGACACCAAAGATTTAAACAGTTTGTGGGATGGGCGTTGGTGTGACCATTTATTATAAGGAATAAAATGCCCTCTGCTGTAGATCAAAAGGATATTACAAATTACCTCAGAGTACTATGACCTTAAAAAGAAACTCACTTGGCCTACAGCCTTGTTCTCCTACGTGGTGATGGAACTCCTCAATGACTTGTGGTATCATTATAATGTACTGCAAGGGGTACTTCATCCAAAAAATCGAACAGATTCATAAATGATATGGTCAAAAAGCAACAAGTAACTGATTTTACATTTAGAAGAGGCAAAGCATTAGAACAGGAAATGAAAGAGGGCCATGTGGCCTGTGAACTGGAGTGACTGTAGCTTGGTTTCGCGTAACGTGCAACAGATACTGATATCAACAGCAGATATGGTCGGAAAAAGTATGAAATAGATCACAGAGAAGGAAGGAAATGAAGGGCGGCCTCAAAGAATGAAACAACTCTATGTGGTGAGAGTCAGAGATTCAGAGGATTACCAGGCTCAAAGCATCACATCCACTAAACATGGACACCTTGATACAGCACAACGTCTGAGGAGGAACTAGACCTCCAACAGAAGATATAAAGCAGGAGGCTTCACTTGGCAGACAACTCCAGGCATGATCCCCTGCAGAGAAATTGTTTGAGAAGAGACCTCCAGGAGAGATTGGAGAAAGGGGCACACGGCGCTGCCTTGAAACAAAACCATGAGCACTGTCACCGTTTGGGTCTTTGTTCTCTTCCCAGGAGGTTATTGGGCTGCAGGAGACCTCGTTCCAGAAGTAACTGGTATTGAGGGAGGATCACTGACTGTACATTGTACTTATTCAAGATCTTTTATAAGGTACCCTCAATACTGGTGCAAAGGGGCTCATTGGTACTATTGCAGTATTGTTGTACAGAGTATGGGTTCAGAAGAGGAGGCAGAGCTGGAAGGTTTTCACTGAAAGACCTTCATACTGCTCTCACATTCACAATGACTATGACAGGTCTGTCACTGGAGGACTCAGGACTGTACTGGTGTGGGACTGAGATGTATGGCATTGATGAAATGTTCCAAGTTCTAGTGACTGTCTTAGCAGCTGATCTTGATTTCAATCAGCCAATAAAATCATCTTCCATTGAAAAGGGTGTATCAGCTACATCCTCATCTTTAAGTACCACAGGACTGAGTTTTCGGTGGAATAACCCTGATGAGATAAGCACCAAACCTGTCCTCCCTGGCACTGCAGCTGAAGACACCAGAGATTATGCTCGCTCTCTTGATCCTACTGTGGGTTTATGGTCTTGGGTATCAGCCTTCCCGCTAGGGGTACTTTTCCTTGCAACTGTAAGTGCCTTGCTAGCACTAATGAACAGAAGAAAAAACTCAGAAGAAGGAGATGTGCAGATGAATGCAAGTGTCAATTTACCTACTTTTCCTTCAGAGGACATATTGTAAAACACAGTCTATGGTCTGGTTGGAAGTTCTTCGAATACTACTTTTTCAATAATTGAAGATTTTCCAGTTTCTGCATTCCCTGATCCCCGTTATGAAGAGATCCAATGACTGTATTCTGTATTCAGAAGCCAGCAGGTCCACCAACTCCATTGTGAGTTGGGACGATATCGCTGCACTCGGAGCAGGTTATGATGATAAAGAATAGACAACAGTGACAGCTGCAGGGGACAGAGGAGATATGCTTTATGAAAATGTATATCAGAACCAAATCAACCTCTTAAATAAAAACGGAGCTTCATTATAAAACCTCTCTTTGATGCATGGAAATCCACTGGCTATTTTTCATGAAAGATTAATATATTTAGTAGAACTAACATCATAGGAATATTTGTGGAAAAAAAATCGTTGGACGATAAAACTGACTTACGTCTGCCTAACTTCACTCACAGCACTTTCTGGGGAGCTGAATCCTTCTTTAGGCAACTGTGTCTGACTTTGTAGGTATCAAGGCACGAACTATCCCCTATTGGGCAAAACATGTTTGGAATCTGGTATTAGAGGACATCAGTGGTCCTGCAATGACATTGGCTCCATGCTAATATAATGTTCTGAAGATTCAGTGCCATTTAATAGTCCAATTGGATACAGGTATACTTACAATAATATTGCAATTCTAAATGTAAATTTTAGAACACCTCATTACATTTACAGGTAGTTATAAAAGGGATTTCACACCACCTTCAAATTGCTTTTTTCATGTCATGAATACATATAAAATACAGTGTATATAAGATAGACAGTAGTAACTACTGAACAGTGGAATATTAGTTGTTGTGTTTAGTGCTTTAGTTCATATGATACCTTTCTGTAAAATGAGTGAAACATAACTGATGTATCACTATGCTCAGCATTCTCAGTCAAGGCAGGGACATTTAAATGACAATTGTTGAACCCCCACTGACGAAATGCCTCCTTATTCTCTGCCACCAGTCCTCCTTCATTGAGGTCACATCACTGTTTGTTGTCTGCTCTTTTTTAGGTCAAAGCCTACAGACCGCACAGCTATCTGGGGACATTCAAAAAGCATCCCTGTGAATGCATTCCACCCATGCTTAGCATTGGCTTTGTGGTTTGTAACTCACTTTTGTTTGCTGTCGATTTGCTTGCTTTATTTATTTTAGGTTGTCCAACTTGAGTTTGTCACTTTCGTGGAGAATAGCCTGTTCTCAATGGCCCCTTGTATTCTCCCACCTGTGCACAATCCTGTTAAAAGGCTTTTAATTTTTGTTCTTATCTTGTCACATTTGCTGTGCATTCAGAGACAAATGTCAGGCTATGTCTTTCAGGGATCTTGGTGTTTACTTTTTTTCTCTGACTCCAAAGTGAGAGGATTTATGTGACAATCATGCTGGGTACTAGGAGTGTGCTGGAGGAAGGCTGTATAAAGTTATTTTTTTCTACCACACAACAACATTCAAATGTCTGGAAATGAACTGTGCAGATATTTCAGAATATAGCAGAATTAGGAAACAACAAATAAAGCACATTTTTTGGTAATTCTGAAGTGTGGTGGGAACAAATATTTTAGTATGATCAAAACACATCAGTAAACTAGGTGATGACCTTTCGACACACGATCATTTGTGCTCTCTAGTGTTTCATCTGTAAAATTGTCTGTCTGTGCAAATGTAATGGTTATTTCATCTGAAAATATGTTGTCTGTAATGGCGGTGTGCTACCACACCATGCACACTCTACTTTACACCACTCCACTCTACTCTGCACCACTCCACCCCACTGCACACTGCACCTCTCTACCCTACACCACTCTACTCTATGCCAATGTAGTCTACACTACTCTACTGTACTCTACTTTAGTCCACTGTACTCTGTACCTTTGCACTCTTTGCCACTGCATTCTACACCACTCAAATCAAGACCACTCCAGTCTACGCTGCACTACTCCACTCTACGCAATGCATGTCTCCTCTGTAATACTGCACTCTATGCCACGGCACTCTACACCAATGCACTCTACTCTTTACCAATCCACTCTACACCATTACACTCTATACCAATCCACCCTTCTCCACTTCAATCTACTCTGCACCACTGCAACCTACGGCACTTCACTCCATGCCACTCTACTCTACCCCGCTGCGCTCTATACCTCTCTAGACCACTGTACTCTACCCTGCACTGCCTTGCAAGTGCCAGAATACAAAGTAAGGTAAACGTGGACTGATGCTCCACTTCACACAATGAAGCGAGTGAGATAACAGTTCAGGACTAGGCTATGCAAATTGAGGAAGGTCACTGAGCATTACATGTCATTGCTGTTTAACCAGAAGTGTCCGATAATACAACCCTTTGGCCTGCAGACAGTGTTTGTTAGTACTGGGACATAGCTGCCTACACCTTGTGACATTGCCTAGTTGCCACATTGCCCCTCACTGCAACTGACCCTGTGGTTCTTGTTGTTTGTCATATGCTGCACTACCTGTCCTGTGACTCCTGCCACCAACTCCTCAGGGATTACAGCTGCCACCTCCTTGTCCAACTTATCCAGCTGCTCCTGGGGTGCGGGAGTTTCTCCCTTGTTCTGACTTGCATTTGTGCCAGTGCTTCTTACAGTAAATGGCTGGCCTCTTAACCTCTGCCACACTGTTGACTTTGTTGATAATGGACTGCCATATGGCCTTTTTCCTCCCTAATGGCAATTTTCAGGTGATGAAGAGCTGATGCTCCATAACCTCAGTGATCAGGATGGTATTCTTCTCCTCACTGAACTTGCACTTCCTCTTCTGCTTCTCCTGGGAGTCTGTCTGGAGATCGTGGCTGGTACTGGGGTTGTTGGGGCAGTCCTGTGGTCTCTGGTGTTCTGGGTTCTCCATGTTTGATTCTAGAATGTCTCCTATTATGTGTTTCGAATGTGGCATTTTGTAACTATTTTTTATGCTTTTGGCGCTTAAAGATGACACTAGGACAGCTTGCGTCAAATCCAGCCTAGCGTCACTTTTTCAGCAGTAGTGTCATTTTTGTTTTAGAAGCAGTGCACAGGCTACCGTAATTTTATTGACGCAGCCCAGATCTTAACACCATAGTGCACCAATTTGTAAATTCAATGCAAGCATAGCATTAGGATTTGTCGTACAGCTGTGTTAAAAATTTTGACCCATCATTGCATTATGGCACATGATGCCTCATTTCTTGGAAATGAGGCCCCTAGCCTCCCAATAAAGAAATGGCATAACAGATCAAATGTAGTAAGCGATTACAGTTTATTTCTTACATCACAGTGCCTGGTGTCAGAGCCAGCAGTCAAGGGGGAAGGCAATACACAATTACAGCTGCATTTTAAACAAAGAAAATGGGAAATGAGTTTTCCTTCTTCTGATATGTTTCTTCTAAAATGAAAAGTATTCAGCAGAAAGGAGATTTTTATGGTAATATGTTTCTTTTTTCCATACTAAAGTTGCATTAGGTAAAGATAGAGTCACCTCATGTCTCAACACTGCATTTATTTATTCTGAATTGCATGAAATTAATCCTAATATCTTTTAGCAAAACATCTACTAATTGCTTACTTTTGAAGTACAATTTCTGCTTTTGTCCTTCATGGCTACCCTAAACATGTTAGAATAAGACCCCAAAGATTTAAACAGTTTGTGGGATGGGCGTTGGTGTGACCATTTATTATAAGGAATAAAAAGGATATTACAAATGACCTCAGAGTTCTATGACCTTAAAAAGAAACTCACTTGGCCTTCAGCCTTGTTCTCCTACGTAGTGATGGAACTCCTCAATGACTTGTGGTATCCTTATAATGTACTGCAAGGGGTACTTCATCCAAAAAAACGAACAGATTCATAAATGATATGGTCAAAAAGCAACAAGTAACTGATTTTACATTTAGAAGTGGCAAAGCATTAGAACAGGAAATAAAAGAGGGCCATGTGGCCTGTGAACTGAGGTGACTGTAGCTTGGTTTCACGTAACGTGCAATAGATTCAGAAAAACAGCAGATATGGTCAGAAAAGGTATGAAATAGATCACAGAGAAGGAAGGAAACGAAGGGCGGCCTCAAAGAATGAAAAAAACTCTAAGTGGTGAGAGGTCAGAGTTTCAGAGAATTACCAGGCTCAAAGCATCACACCCACTAAACATGGACACTTTGATACAGCACAACATCCGAGGAGGAACTAGACATGCAACAGAACCAAAAGCTATAAAGCAGGAGGCTTCACTTGGCAGACAACTCCAGGCATGATCCCCTGCAGAGAAATTTTTTGAGAAGAGACCTCCAGGAGAGATCGGAGAAAGGGGCACACGGAGCTGCCTTGAAACAGAACCATGAGCACTGTCACCGTTTGGGTTCTTGTTCTCTTTCCAGGAGGTTATTGGGCTGCAGGAGACCTCGTTCCAGAAGTAACTGGTATTGAGGGAGGATCACTGACTGTACATTGTACTTATTCAAGATTTTTTATAGGGTACCCTCAATACTGGTGCAAAGGGGCTCATTGGTACTATTGTAGTATTGTTGTACAGAGTATGGGTTCAGAAGAGGAGGCGAGAGCTGGAAAGTTTTCATTGAAAGACCTTCAGACAGCTTTCACATTCACAGTGACCATGACAGGTCTGTCACTGGAGGACTCAGGACTGTACTGGTGTGGGACAGAGATGTATGGCATTGATGAAATGTTCCAAGTTCTAGTGACTGTCTTAGCAGCTGATCTTGATTTCAATCAGCCAATAAAATCATCTTCCATTGAAAAGGGTGTATCAGCTACATCCTCATCTTTAAGTACCACAGGACTGAGTTTTCGGTGGAATAACCCTGATGAGATAAGCACCAAACCTGTCCTCCCTGGCACTACAGCTGAAGACTCCAGAGATTACGCTCGCTCTCTTGATCCTACTGTGGGTTTATGGTCTTGGGTATCAGCCTTCCCGCTAGGGGTATTTTTCCTTGCAACTGTAAGTGCCTTGCTAGTACTAATGAACAGAAGAAAAAACTCAGAAGAAGAAGATGTGCAGATGAATGCAAGTGTCAATGTACCTACTTTTCCTTCAGAGGACATATTGTAAAACACAGTCTATGGTCTGGTTGGAAGTTCTTCGAATACTACTTTTTCAATAATTGAAGATTTTCCAGTTTCTGCATTCCCTGATCCCCGTTATGAAGAGATCCAATGACTGTATTCTGTATTCAGAAGCCAGCAGGTCCACCAACTCCATTGTGAGTTGGGACGATATCGCTGCACTCAGAGCAGGTTATGATGATAAAGAATAGACAACAGTGATAGCTGCAGGGGACAGAGGAGATATGATTTATGAAAATGTATATAAGAACCAAATCAACCTCTTAAATAAAAATGGAGCTTCATTATAAAACCTCTCTTTGATGCATGGGAATCCACTGGCTAATTTTCATGAAAGATTAATATATTTAGTAGAACTAACATCATAGACAAATTTGTGGAAACAATCGTTGGATGATAAAACTGACTTACATCTGACTAACTTCACTCACAGGACTTTCTGGGGAGCTGAATCCTTCTTTAGGCAAATGTGTCTGACTTTGTAGGTATCAAGGCACGAACTATCCCCTGTTGTGCAAAACATGTTTGGAATCTGGTATTAGAGGACACCAGTGGTCCAGCAATGACATTGGCTTCATGCTAATATAATGTTCTGAAGATTTAGTGCTATTTAATAATCCAATTGGATACAGGTATGTTTACCATCCCAGTGCAATTCTAAATGTAAATTTTAGAACACCTCATTACATGTACAGGTAGTTATAAAAGAGATTTCACACCACCTTCAAATTGCTTTTGTTTCATGTCATGAATAAATATAAAATACAGTGTATATAAGATAGACAGTAGTAACTACTGAACAGTAGGATATTAGTTGTTGTGTTTAGTGCTTTAGTTTAAATGATACCTTTCTGTAGAATGAGTGAAACATAACTGATGTATCACTATGCTCAGCATTCTCTGTCAAGGCAGGGACGTTTAAATGACAATCGCTGAACCCCAACTGAGGAAATACCTCCTTATTCTCCTCCACCAGTCCGCCTCCATTGAGGCTACATCACTGTTTGTTGTCTGCTCTTTTTTAGGTCAAAGCCTACAGACTGCACAGCTATCTGGGGACATTCAAAAAGCTTCCCTGGAAATGCATTTAACCCATGCTTAGCAATGGCTTTGTGGTTTGCAACTCACTTTTGTTTGCTGTCTATTTGCTGTTTTTTTTTATTTTAGGCTGTCCAACTTGAGTTTGTCACTTGCGTGGAGATTAGCCTGTGCACAAGGGCCCCTTCTAAATTCCCACCTGTGCTCAATCCTGTAAATAGGCCTTTAATTTTTGTTTGTATCTTGTCACATTTGCTGTGCATTCAGAGACAAATGTCAGGCTATGTCTTTCAGGGATCTTGGTGTTTACTTTTTTTCTCTTACTCCAAAGTGAGAGAATTTATGTGACAATCATGCTGGGTACTAGGAGTGTGCTGGAGGAAGGCTGTACACAGTTATTGTTTTCTACCACACAACAACATTCAATTGTCTGGAAATGAACTGTGCAGATATTTCAGAATATATCAGAATTAGGAAACCACAAATGAAGCACATTTTTTGGTAATTCTGAAGTGTGGTGGGAACAAATATTTTAGTATGATCAAAACACATCAGTAAACTAGGTGATGACATTTCGACACACGATCATTCGTGCTCTCTATTGTTTTATCAGTAAAATTGTCTGTCTGTGCAAATGTAATGGTTATTTCATCTGAAAATATGTTGTCTGTAATGGTGGTGTGCTACCACACCATGCATACTCTACTTTACACCACTCCACTCTACTCTGCATCACTCCACCCCACTGCACACTGCACCTCTCTACCCAACACCACTCTACTCTATGCCAATGCAGTCTACACTACTCTACTGTACTCTACCCTAGTCCACTCTACTCTGTACCTCTGCACTTTTTGCCACTGCATTCTACACCACTCAAATCTAGACCACTCCACTCTACTCTGCACTACTCCACTCTAAGCTATGCCTGTCTACTCTATAATACTGCATTATATGCCACTGCACTCTACACCAATACACTGTACTCTTTACCAATCCACTCTACACCATTACACTCTATACCAATCCGCCCTTCTCCACTCTAATCTACTCTGCACCACTGCAGCCTATGGCACTGCACTCCATGTCACTCTACTCTACCCCACTGCGCTCTACACCTCTCTAGACCACTGTACTCTACCCTGCACCTCTCCACTCTATACCACTTCACTCAGCTCTGAAACAATCTGCTCTGCCCCACTGCAGTCAATGCACACCACTGTACTCTACTCTGCACCACTACATTCTACACCACTGTAGTCTATGCCACTGAAGTCCATGTCACTGCAATCTATGGTGCACCAATCCATTCTATACCACTCTACTCTACTCTGCACTACTCTCTGCCACTTTATGCTACTCTAATCTAACCACTCTGCTCTATGCCACTACACACTACACCACTTTACTCAAAATCAATGCACTCTGTGCCACTGCACACTATGCCATTCTACTCTGCACTACTGCACTCTATGCCCCTATACTCTACTCTGCAACACTCTACTCTACGCCACTGCACTCTATGCCACTCTACTTTACACCATTGCATTCTACGTCCCTGCACTCTATGCCACTGCAGTCTATGCTAGAGCACTCTACGCCACTTTACACAAAACCACACCATTCCACTATATGACACCCTACTCTGCAACACTGAACTCTACATCACTTTACTCTGCTCCCCTGCTCTCTAAGCCACTGCACTTTATTCCACTGCACTCTACTCTGCACCACTCTACTCTATGTCAATGCACTTTATGCCACTCTACTCTAAACTACTGCGCTGTATGTCACTGTACTCTACGCCAATGCACTCTAAACCACTTTACTCAAAACCAATGCACAGTACGTCACTGCACTCTATGCCAAACTATTCTATACCACTATACTATACTCTGCATTGCTCTACTCCACTCAACTCTATAACACGGTACTGTACACCAATGCACTCTATGTCACTGCACTCTACCTCACTCTATTCTACTGTGCACAACTGTACTCTACACCAATGCACTCTACATCATTCTACTCTACATCACGGCAGTCTACTACACTCTGCTCTGCAACATTGGACTCTCTGGCATGGCACTCTACACCACTCCACTCCACTCTGCAATACTCTACTCCAATGCACACTAAGCCACTCTACGCCACTCTACCCTACACCGCTGCACTCTGCATCACTGAGTCTATGTACGCCACTCTATTCTACTGTGCACCACTGTACTCTATGCCACTCTATTCTAGACCACTGCACTCAATAACACTTTACTCTGCAACATAGAACTGTCTGCCATGGCAACCTATGCCACTATACTCCACTCTGCAACACTCTACTCCACTGCACTCTACACTACTGCACTCTATGCTGCTCTATTGTACACCACTGAACTCTACATCACTGAGTCTATGTACACCACTCTATTCTACTGTGCACCACTGTATTCTATGCCACTGCCACATTGCTGTCTCCACCACTGAACTCTACGCTACTCTACTATGCATCACTGCACTCTATGCTACTACACTCTAAGGCACTATACTGCACTCTATGCCAATGCACTCTATGCCAATACACTCTAAGCCACTCTAATCTCATCACTCCACTCTACGACACTGCACTCTACTCTGCACTACATGACTACACTTTCTACTATGGCTATCTATGACACTGCATTCTATGGCACTGTACTCTATGTCACTGCACTCTACCCTGTACCACTTCACTCTACCCTCCACCACTCAACTATACCCTGCCCCACTACACTCTGCACCACTCTATTGTGCGTCACTCCACTCTGCACTACTCCACTACTACAATTGACAGGGTTTTTATGATGTTTTGGGAGGATATTTTGGGGTCTGTGATGCACGTAAACGATATTTACTTAGGAAATTGCCTATATTTGCTGGGCTCTTCGTGTATTTTTCACACATTTTCCGGTTGGAGTGGTTTGAGCTTCACAGGGATTAGGAAATACATCGTACTTTTATGGTTCTGGTGACATTTATTTAACAGGTGGAAAGGGGGAGGGATACTGTTAACATGTTTAAAGAAAGGTAAATCATTATTTTTTCCACATTTTTCTCACGTTTTTCATGTTTTCATTTTGTTGGAGGAATCCGCGTGTTTCACCATGAGCATTGCAGAATTACTGTTCCTATCAGGCACACGGGTTTGGTAAACTATATTACGTGCAGCATTAATATTAAATTGAATATCCACATTGAAGATTTTTTTGAAATATGTTGGATTTTATATTTCTCCCGCTTTCTAGAATACAGTTCACCAGTTAGGTTGCTGTGTCAGCGGTGTATTGTCACTCCAGTAGGGCTGCGCAGTTGCAGTACTTAAAACAAGCATTTGTAATGCAACTGGTCTCGCCTTTGCTTGAGCTCGAGCAGTTAGCATTGTAAACTCCTAACCGGACTTTTCTTGCCACATAAATTGAAAATGAAAATAAAACAGTTTCACATAACAGACTGGACTTTTCTTGCCATATAAACTGAAAAGTAAAACTTTCACATAAGCGAGCTGACGGACGCCATCAGTGCAAAGCAGACACACAAAGGGAAATAAAAGTTCACTCATAGTGAAACCTATCGGCAAAAGTGCAATTGTCCATGTAACCGGCAAAAGTGCAATTAACTATGTAACTTGGTCGATGTCATGCAAAGCGCTCGACTTCTGCCTAGCGAAATCGGTCTGCGAAAAAAGAGAAAAAGTAGTCCAGCAACCAGAGGGAAAACATGGAGTCTCATATGTTTCCAGTACTTGTTCGCTGCGCTTGAGGAGAGCTAAACACCGGAAAAGGCTTGACTTATGCATGCCTTTCACTAATGAAAGCAAGCAGATTTTAAAAGGCAAGCCCACGAACCAATGAAAAAGACTGCCGTGACATTGACGTGGTTTGAAGCCCAAAGAGAGATTACAACATGGGAGGAAGCACTTTGCGCTCGCCTCTAAAAATAGCTTCCTGTCATCCACCCACACCACTCTGTGTGCCTTCCCTCCATCAACTGAAGTTGTGCTCTCTGCTCTCTATCGGAGCAGTGAGGCAGTGCTGCGCTGACAGACCCTCTGAACTTGGTTTCACGTAACGTGCAATAGATTCAGAAAAACAGCAGATATGGTCAGAAAAGGTATGAAATAGATCACAGAGAAGGAAGGAAACGAAGGGTGGCCTCAAAGAATTTAAAAAAAACCTAAGTGGTGAGAGGTCAGAGTTTCAGAGAATTACCAGGCTCAAAGCATCACACCCACTAAACATGGACACTTTGATACAGCACAACATCCGAGGAGGAACTAGACATGCAACAGAACCAAAAGCTATAAAGCAGGAGGCTTCACTTGGCAGACAACTCCAGGCATGATCCCCTGCAGAGAAATTGTTTGAGAAGAGACCTCCAGGAGAGATCGGAGAAAGGGGCACAAGGAGCTGCCTTGAAACAGAACCATGAGCACTGTCACCGTTTGGGTCCTTGTTCTCTTTCCAGGTGGTTATTGGGCTGCAGGAGACCTCGTTCCAGAAGTAACTGGTATTGAGGGAGGATCACTGACTGTACATTGTACTTATTCAAGATTTTTTATAGGGTACCCTCAATACTGGTGCAAAGGGGCTCATTGATACTATTGCAGTATTGTTGTACAGAGTATGGGTTCAGAAGAGGAGGCGAGAGCTGGAAAGTTTTCATTGAAAGACCTTCAGACAGCTTTCACATTCACAGTGACCAAGACAGGTCTGTCACTGGAGGACTCAGGACTGTACTGGTGTGGGACAGAGATGTATGGCATTGATGAAATGTTCCAAGTTCTAGTGACTGTCTTAGCAGCTGATGTTGATTTCAATCAGCCAATACAATCATCTTCCATTGAAAAGGGTGTACCAGCTACATCCTCATCTTTAAGTACCACAGGACTGAGTTTTCGGTGGAATAACCCTAATGAGATAAGCACCAAACCTGTCCTCCCTGGCACTACAGCTGAAGACTCCAGAGATTACGCTCGCTCTCTTGATCCTACTGTGGGTTTATGGTCTTGGGTATCAGCCTTCCCGCTAGGGGTATTTTTCCTTGCAACTGTAAGTGCCTTGCTAGTACTAATGAACAGAAGAAAAAACTCAGAAGAAGAAGATGTGCAGCTGAATGCAAGTGTCAATGTACCTACTTTTCCTTCAGAGGACATATTGTAAAACACAGTCTATGGTCTGGTTGGAAGTTCTTCGAATACTACTTTTTCAATAATTGAAGATTTTCCAGTTTCTGCATTCCCTGATCCCCGTTATGAAGAGATCCAATGACTGTATTCTGTATTCAGAAGCCATCAGGTCCACCAACTCCATTGTGAGTTGGGACGATATCGCTGCACTCGGAGCAGGTTATGATGATAAAGAATAGACAATAGTGATAGCTGCAGGGGACAGAGGAGATATGATTTATGAAAATGTATATAAGAACCAAATCAACCTCTTAAATAAAAATGGAGCTTCATTATAAAACCTCTCTTTGATGCATGGGAATCCACTGGCTAATTTTCATGAAAGATTAATATATTTAGTAGAACTAACATCATAGACAAATTTGTGGAAACAATCGTTGGATGATAAAACTGACTTACGTCTGACTAACTTCACTCACAGGACTTTCTGGGGACCTGGATCCTTCTTTAGGCAAATGTGTCTGACTTTGTAGGTATCAAGGCACGAACTATCCCCTGTTGTGCAAAACGTTTGGAATCTGGTATTAGAGGACACCAGTGGTCCAGCAATGACATTGGCTTCATGCTAATATAATGTTCTGAAGATTTAGTGCTATTTAATAATCCAGTTGGATACAGGTATGTTTACAATCCCAGTGCAATTCTAAATGTAAATTTTAGAACACCTCATTACATGTACAGGTAGTTATAAAAGAGATATCACACCACCTTCAAATTGCTTTTTTTTCATGTCATGAATAAATATAAAATACAGTGTATATAAGATAGACAGTAGTAACTACTGAACAGTAGGATATTAGTTGTTGTGTTTAGTGCTTTAGTTTAAATGATACCTTTCTGTAGAATGAGTGAAACATAACTGATGTATCACTATGCTCAGCATTCTCTGTCAAGGCAGGGACGTTTAAATGACAATCGCTGAACCCCCACTGAGGAAATACCTCCTTATTCTCCTCCACCAGTCCTCCTCCATTGAGGCCACATCACTGTTTGTTGTCTGCTCTTTTTTAGGTCAAAGCCTACCAGACCGCATAGCTATCTGGGGGCAATGAAAAAGCTTCCCTGGAAATGCATTCCACCCATGCTTAGCATTGGCTTTGTGGTTTGCAACTCACTTTTGTTTGCTGTCTATTTGCTGTTTTTTTTTATTTTAGGCTGTCCAACTTGAGTTTGTCACTTTCGTGGAGATTAGCCTGTGCACAAGGGCCCCTTCTAAATTCCCACCTGTGCTCAATCCTGTAAATAGGCCTTTAATTTTTGTTCGTATCTTGTCACATTTGCTGTGCATTCAGAGACAAATGTCAGGCTATGTCTTTCAGGGATCTTGGTGTTTACTTTTTTTCTCTAGCTCCAAAGTGAGAGAATTTATGTGACAATCATGCTGGGTACTAGGAGTGTGCTGGAGGAAGGCTGTACACAGTTATTGTTTTCTACCACACAACAACATTCAAATGTCTGGAAATGAACTGTGCAGATATTTCAGAATATATCAGAATTAGGAAACCACAAATGAAGCACATTTTTTGGTAATTCTGAAGTGTGGCGTGTTAGGGTTTGTGCACAGCAAAGAGCATGTCCCCTCTCACTGCACTAGTGGGTTCTGTAATAGCTCCCTTTTAAACTTACTATTGAAAGCCTTTCTTGTTATCTCACCTTCCCCCCCCCCCTAGGCTTCTGTGTATGTTGTTTAATGTGCTGTTTTGTTTACACATTGGGCCTTGCTTTTACCAAGGCTTCTTTAAAACACTCCGCTCTAGGCCATGTGTTCATTTAACTCATTTGCATAATAACTGAAACTCTGCACACCTTTCAAGAACATGTGCAGCATGTGAGGACCACACCCAGCTCTTCAAACCACACCCAGCTCTGCACACCTTTCAAGAACATGTGCAGCATGTGAGGACCACACCCAGCCCTGTCTATAAAAGGCAGCCCCCGAGCCTCACCCAGTGCTTGTGCTCGTCTACCTCTGCTTACCTGAGGACAGATCCCTCGGCGCTGGCACTC
Source organism: Pleurodeles waltl (assembly GCF_031143425.1). Classification (NCBI taxonomy): domain Eukaryota; kingdom Metazoa; phylum Chordata; class Amphibia; order Caudata; family Salamandridae; genus Pleurodeles; species Pleurodeles waltl. The sequence goes on from NC_090443.1 coordinate 450,944,580, forward strand.
CTACTCTCTACAGACTTTCATTGGCTTCAATGGGCGCAGCTGCTGGCTCTTCCTTCTTCCGGTTTCCGGTTCCTCCTTGCCTCAGCCTCTCTCCGACAAGCAACCTGCAAAAGAGAAAGAAGACAAGGTTAGACTGATCAGTATCTCTTGCCAGCAACAAGTAAGTGCAAAACTTTTATTACCTGAAAGAACTTTGACAACAATTTCTGGATTCGTGTATAGACAATTTGAAACAAGATACCTTCCACGAACATTGTGATTCAAACTCTTTGTTACAAGAATACTTTGCGGAACTTTGTGAGGCAAACAGTAAATCAAGGACTTGCACAAATAACATGCTGTATTTTGACGTAAAAGTACAGTATTTGTTTTATAAAAGATTCTGGAAATATGGGAAAAGTGAGTCTGCTATTGGGAATTTAGGCTTTAGTTATATTAAGATGAATGTTTGATATTGGTAATTCTGATAACGGTATTAGTTTAATGTTTTAGAAGCTTTAGAGTAATAGAAAGCACATCCCAGAGCAGTAACACATTCCAAACCTGGAAACTAGAGACCAGGATCCAAGAGGTACTTTTAGAAGAATTTTTTTAATAAATAAAGGGATAGTCAGGAACCCAGTTAGGAATAGGTTGTACTTATCTGTTCTTTGTTTATGTTTCATTAGGCACTAGTTTCTACAGAAGTCAGAGAGGGCCGCAGATTTGTGCAGCACTTCAACAGTGGAAACGCAAGAACGGTGTTGTCTCTTTATTTTATTTTATCCACTTCCCCCCTTCCCTTGAGCTTCTGTTCTTAGTGCACTGTTTTAAAAACTAGTGTGCTGGAACAAGCAGTTTCAGCGTGGGGTCGGATTGTCTTCAACCTCCATCAGAACTGAACAAGGACTCAGGTGAGCTGGGCTTTGACATGGTGGGAACAAATATTTTAGTATGATCAAAACACATCAGTAAACTAGGTGATGACATTTCGACACACGATCATTTGTGCTCTCTATTGTTTTATCTGTAAAATTGTCTGTCTGTGCAAATGTAATGGTTATTTCATCTGAAAATATGTTGTCTGTAATGGTGGTGTGCTACCACACCATGCATACTCTACTTTACACCACTCCACTCTACTCTGCACCACCCACCCCACTGCACACTGCACCTCTCTACCCAACACCACTCTACTCTATGCCAATGCAGTCTACACTACTCTACTGTACTCTACCCTAGTCCACTCTACTCTGTACCTCTGCACTCTTTGCCACTGCATTCTACACCACTCAAATCTAGACCACTCCACTCTACTCTGCACTACTCCACTCTACGCTATGCCTGTCTACTCTATAATACTGCACTATATGCCACTGCACTCTACACCAATACACTGTACTCTTTACCAATCCACTCTACACCATTACACTCGATACCAATCCGCCTTCTCCACTCTAATCTACTCTGCACCACTGCAGCCTATGGCACTACACTCCATGTCACTCTACTCTACCCCACTGCGCTCTACACCTCTCTAGACCACTGTACTCTACCCTGCACCTCTCCACTCTATACCACTTCACTCAGCTCTGAAACAATCTGCTCTGCCCCACTGCAGTCAATGCACGCCACTGTACTCTACTCTGCACCACTACATTCTACACCACTGTAGTCTATGCCACTGAAGTCCATGTCACTGCAATCTATGGTGCACCAATCCATTCTATACCACTCTACTCTACTCTGCACTACTCTCTGCCACTTTATGGCACTCTAATCTAACCACTCTGCTCAATGCCACTACACACTACACAACTTTACTCAAAATCAATGCACTCTGTGCCATTGCACACTATGCCATTCTACTCTGCACTACTGCACTCTATGCCCCTATACTCTATTCTGCAACACTCTACTCTACGCCACTGCACTCTATGCCACTCTACTTTACACCATTGCATTCTACGTCCCTGCACTCTATGCCACTGCAGTCTATGCTAGAGCACTCTACGCCACTTTACACAACACCACACCATTCCACTATATGACACCCTACTCTGCAACACTGAACTCTACATCACTTTACTCTGCTCCCCTGCTCTCTAAGCCACTGCCCTTTATTCCACTGCACTCTACTCTGCACCACTCTACTCTATGTCAATGCACTTTATGCCACTCTACTCTAAACTACTGCGCTGTATGTCACTGTACTCTACGCCAATGCACTCTAAACCACTTTACTCAAAACCAATGCACAGTACGTCACTGCACTCTATGCCAAACTATTCTATACCACTATACTATACTCTGCATCGCTCTACTCCACTCAACTCTATGACACTGTACTGTACACCAATGCACTCTATGTCACTGCACTCTACCTCACTCTATTCTACTGTGCACAACTGTACTCTACACCAATGCACTCTACATCATTCTACTCTACATCACTGCAGTCTACAACACTCTGCTCTGCAACATTGGACTCTCTGGCATGGCACTCTACACCACTACACTCCACTCTGCAATACTCTACTCCAATGCACACTACGCCACTCTAGGCCACTCTACCCTACACCGCTGCACTCTGCATCACTGAGTCTATGTACGCCACTCTATTCTACTGTGCACCACTGTACTCTATGCCACTCTACTCTAGACCACTGCACTCAACAACACTTTACTCTGCAAACAGCACTGTCTGCCATGGCACCTATGCCACTATACTCCACTCTGCAACACTCTACTCAACTGCACTCTACACTACTGCACTCTATGCTGCTCTATTGTACACCACTGAACTCTACATCACTGAGTCTATGTACACCACTCTATTCTACTGTGCACCACTGTATTCTATGCCACTGCCACATTGCTGTCTCCACCACTGAACTCTACGCCACTCTACTATGAATCACTGCACTCTATGCTACTGCACTCTAAGGCACTATACTGCACTCTATGCCAATGCACTCTATGCCAATACACTCTACGCCACTCTAATCTCATCACTCCACTCTACGACACTGCACTCTACTCTGCACTACATGACTACACTTTCTACTATGGCTATCTATGACACTGCATTCTATGGCACTGTACTCTATGTCACTGCACTCTACTATATGCCACTCTACATCACTGCACTCTACCCTGTACCACTTCACTCTACCCTCCACCACTCAACTATACCCTGCCCCACTACACTCTGCACCACTCTATTGTGCGTCACTCCACTCTGCACTACTCCACTCTGCGCCACCATAATCTATCCTCAGGCACTCCCCTCTATGCAACTCTGCACTATATCACTCCCCTCTACACAACTCCATTCCACAGCATTCCATGACACTCTATTTCACTCTATGCCATTCCATTCTACTACAGTCCCCACGTGATGCCTATCCAATCTATGACAATTCTATTCCACTCTACAGCACTCTGCCTGCACCACTCTGCTCCACTCAACTCCCTCTGTGCCACCCCATGTTACTTTACTCCACTCTATACCATGCCTCTCTGCTCTATGCCACTTCACTCTACGACACTCTGTGCCACTCCACTCTATGAAACTTTATGACTCTCTATGACAATCTACTCCACTTTACACCCCTCAACTCTACAACACTCTACACCACTCTATACTCTTCCACTCTATGACACTCTGCTCCCTCCATAACACTCCATGACACTCTATGACACTCTAAGCCACTTCACTCTCCGTCACTCCAGAACAATCCACAACACTCTAAGCCACTGCACTCTTCCCCACAACACTCCTCTTTACTCCATGCCATTCTATGACAGTCCACTCTACTCTATGACACTTTACCCCACTCTATGCCACTTCATAACAATCCACTCTTTTCCACTCCACTCTTCTTTATCCCACTAGTTTTTAGTCCTGCCGAACAGTATCCATACTGGTGTATAACATGGCTCAAACATGTTGACATGCCCAGTAGCTTTTGCACAGGCAAGACTTATTAGTTTTGCCACTGCTTGTTTAATTTGAAAGTGGTTCATTACAAAACAAAGAGTGGGCAAAGTTGAGGGATTTAACTTCCAAGATCGTCGACACGTTATTTTGTTTTTAACTTCACACAGTTTACCTTGTTTAACACCAAGCATTATTTTTAATCTGGCTAAAAAAGCTGCTACAGATATGCTTTTACAGGCAAAGATCTCTTCAAAAACTTACTGTTAGCAGTCAAAGTCTAGAACAAAAAAATGTTTGCTGCAAGAGTATTTCGCAAAAGCTTGTTTTGCAGACAAATTCACCACAGGCACTAAGGACCTAAAGTTCACAGATTTTTCAAGATAAAAAAGTGAAAAAGCTGTATGCTTATGTTTTGAGCGTGTGTTTATGACCCACTTGCCAGACCCCCGACGCACTTCACTGTGACCCGAAGGTTCATCAATAATCTTCCACAAATATTTTGAAAAAAATCATTAAATTAGTTGTCATATGAATTGCCTTTTATTAATTCTTCCTTGTTACTTGTATTTATTCAATATCATGATTATTTTCAGATCATAAAATAAAATCCATGTGCTTAACCCCTTCTGTGCCGAGGACGTAGTGGTTACGTCCTTAGGCACAGTGCTGCTGTGCCGAGGACGTAACCACTAAGTCCTAGGCACACAGCCCAGAGGGAGCGCTCTCGCTCCCTCTGTGTGCTTCCCCCCACCCCCCAAAGTCAGGGATGGAAGGGGAAGCCCTTCCCCTTCCACCCCCGACCCTCCCACCCCCCCATAATGACGTCAGCGCGCGATCGCGCGCTGACTTCATTATGGGGATATCGCCGCACAGGAAGCCATTTGCTTCCTGTGCGGCGTTGAGAGAAGAGGTGAGTTCCTCTTCCCGGTGGGTGGGGGGTTTGGGCTAAAGAGGCACCGGGGGAAAGGAAAGGCTTTTCCTTTCCCCCGGTGTCTCTTTGAGCATTCCTGCTGCCCGATCGCATTGCGATCGGGCAGCAGGAATGCCCACTAGACACCAGGGATTTGTTTTTTTTGTTTTTCTTTACTGTTTCTTGTTTGCGGGGAGCGGCCCCTTGGGCAAGGGTCGCTCCCCTTTTGGGGGCAATTAGTTACGGCCATTTCTGCCCCCCTTGGGGGCAGATTGGCCTACTTTCTAGGCGGATCGGCCCCCAAGGGGGGCAGAAAACACTAGATCACCAGGGTTTTGTATTTTTATGTGCATTTATGTGTGGGGGGTGCCCCCTTGGGCAAGGGGCGCCCCCCCCAAGGGGGCAGAGAACTGTTGGCCTTTTCTGCCCCCCTTGGGGGCAAATTGGCCTATTTTTTTTAGGTCCATCTGCCCCCAAGGGGGGCAGAAGCCACTTAGGCACCAGGGATTGTGTGTGTAGTGGATGGGGGGGCGCCTCCTTGGGCAAGGGTCGCTCCCCTTTGGGGGGCATGTCTTTTAGGGCCATTTCTGCCCCCCTTGGGGGCAGATCAGCCTATTATTTTTAGGCTGATCTGCCCCAAGGGGAGCAGAAACCACTAGAACGCTAGGGATTTTTTTTATGTGTTTATTTTTGTGTGGGGGGGCGTCCCCTTGGGCACGGGGCGCCCCCCAAAGGGGGGCATTGACCTGTTGGCCATTTCTGCCCCCCCTGGGGGCAGATGGGCCTATTTGTGTAGGCCCACCTGCCCCCAAGGGGGGCAGAAGCCACTTAGACACCAGGGATAGTGTGTGTGTGTGTGTGTTAGTGGATGGGGGGGGGGCCTTGGGCAAGGGTCACCCCCCACTTTGGGGGCACATATACCCAGGCCATTTCTGCACCCCTTGGAGACAGATCAGCCTATTATTTTTAGGTTGCTCTGCCCCCAAGGGGGGCAGAAACCACTAGAACGCCAGGGATTTTTTTTATTTGTTTATTTTTGTGGGGGGGGGCGTCCCCTTGGTCAGGGGGCGCCCCCCCAAGGGGGGCATTGATCTGTTGGCCATTTCTGTCCCCCCTTGGGGCAGATGGGCCTATTTTGTTAGGCCCACCTGCCCCCAAGGGGGGCAGAGGCCACTTAGACACCAGGGATAGTGTGTGTGTGTGTGTTAGTGGATGGGGGGGGCCTTGGGCAAGGGTCGCCCCTCACTTTGGGGGCACATGTACCCAGGCCATTTCTGCACCCCTTGGAGACAGATCAGCCTATTATTTTTAGGCTGATCTGCCCCCAAGGAAGGCAGAAACCACTAGAACGCCAGGGATTTTTTTAATTTGTTTATTTTTGTGGGGGGGGCGTCCCCTTGGTCACGGGGCACCCCCCCAAGGGGGGCATTGACCTGTTGCCCATTTCTACACCCCCTGGGGGCAGATGGGCCTATTTTTTTAGACCCACCTGCCCCAAGGGGGGCAGAAGCCACTTAGACACCAGGGATAGTGTGTGTGTGTGTTAGTGGATGGGGGGGGGGCCTTGGGCAAGGGTCGCCCCCCACTTTGGGGGCACATGTACCCAGGCCATTTCTGCACCCCTTGGAGACAGATCAGCCTATTATTTTTAGGCTGATCTGCCCCCAAGGGGGGCAGAAACCACTAGAACGCCAGGGATTTTTTTTATTTGTTTATTTTTGTGTGGGGGGGTCCCCTTGGTCACGGGGCGCCCCCCCCAAGGGGAGCATTGACCTGTTGGCCATTTCTGCACCCCCTGGGGGCAGATGGGCCTATTTTCTTAGACCCACCTGCCCCGAAGGGGGGCAGAAGCCACTTAGACACCAGGGATAGTGTGTGTGTGTGTGTGTGTTAGTGGATGGGGGGGGCCTTGGGCAAGGGTCGCCCCCCACTTTGGGGGCACATGTACCCAGGCCATTTCTGCACCACTTGGAGACAGATCAGCCTATTATTTTTAGGCTGATCTGCCCCCAATGGGGTCAGAAACCACTAGAACGCCAGGTTTTTTTTTTTATTTGTTTTTTTTTGTGGGGGGGCATCCCCTTGGTCACGGGGCACCCCCCCAAGGGGGACATTGACCTGTTGGCCATTTCTACACCCCCTGGGGGCAGATGGGCCTATTTTTTTAGACCCACCTGCCCCCAAGGGGGGCAGAAGCCACTTAGACACCAGGGATAGTGTGTGTGTGTGTGTGTGTGTGTTAGTGGATGGGGGGGGGCCTTGGGCAAGGGTCGCCCCCCACTTTGGGGGCACATGTACCCAGGCCATTTCTGCACCACTTGGAGACAGATCAGCCTATTATTTTTAGGCTGATCTGCCCCCAATGGGGTCAGAAACCACTAGAACGCCAGGGATTTTTTTGTATTTGTTTATTTTTGTGGGGGGGCGTCCCCTTGGTCACGGGGCGCCCCCCCAAGGGGGGCATTGACCTGTTGGCCATTTCTACACCCCCTGGGGGCAGATGGGCCTATTTTTTTAGACCCACCTGCCCCCAAGGGGGGCAGAAGCCACTTAGACACCAGGGATAGTGTGTGTGTGTGTGTGTTAGTGGATGGGGGGGGCCTTGGGCAAGGGTCGCCCCCCACTTTGGGGGCACATGTACCCAGGCCATTTCTGCACCCCTTGGAGACAGATCAGCCTATTATTTTTAGGCTGATCTGCCCCCAAGGGGGGCAGAAACCACTAGAACGCCAGGGATTTTTTTTATTTGTTTATTTTTGTGGGGGGGGGCGTCCCCTTGGTCACAGGGCGCCCCCCCCCAAGGGGAGCATTGACCTGTTGGCCATTTCTGCACCCCCTGGGGCAGATGGGCCTATTTTCTTAGGCCCACCTGCCCCCAAGGGGGGCAGAAGCCACTTAGGCACCAGGGATAGTGTTGTGTGTGTTTTTTTTGTTTTTTTTTGTTTGAGGGCTGTCCCCTTTGGCAAGGGTCGCTCTCCATGGGGACACACTACTAAAGGTATTTTCTGGCTTCCTTGGGGCAGACAGGCCTATTTTTTTAGTAGGCCCATCTGCCCCTATGGCAGAATCCACTTAGGCACCAATTTCTAAATGTTTGATGGTGGGGTGTTTGTCAACTGAAGAAGTCTTTGCATTTGTGATAAAAAATGTTTTCCTCCTTTTTGTTCTAGTTCAAAGCTTTTGCTTTATTTGCTGTGGCTCCTTGCGGTTTTGGCGGTGGTTGACCTGCAGTTTGCACAGTTGCATGTTTTAGGTAAGTAAAAACAATTTACTCCAAAGGAGTATTGTTGCCATGCATGAATGACATGTTTGTAGGGGGTGTACTAAATGCAGGATTATGTGTGAAATTGTCCTTAGGTTTGTGCACAATGATATTTGTTTTGTCTTATTTCTAATTTGCCTTTCTTTCTTTATTTTTAGTGGGATATCATTGGTGATTGCTGTGTAGTTGCTGGTGAATCAAGCTTTTTCAGGCAAGTGAGTGGTATAGTTTTTGAGTTTATAACTCTTACTAACAAAGCTACACTTTGTTACTTGTCTTACACAGTGCTGGTTGTTGGTGGTGAATTTGTCCAGTTAATTTTAGCAGGAGAGATCATGGCTAGCCGCAGGATGACCGCTCAGCAGGTGGTTGGTATGCTTTTTGAGTCACAGTCTGATCATGACTATGAGACGGACTCTGCATCTGAGGGAGAGGAGGAAGTCAGAGATTCTGGCAGTGATGTTTCTGTTGGAGGGGAATCTTCTGATGATGAAGCCACACTCAGTGCAGATGAAGGGCCTGTTTTAGAGGAGGACATTGATGTGCCAATAGTGCAGCAACCTGGGGCTGAAAGGTTTCCCGTTATAAGACCTGATGTCTGGGTTGCCCCAAACATGGAGCAGCCAGAGTTGCCTGCCTTTACTGGTCTCCCGGGGTGTAACGCCAATACAGAGAACTTTATGCCTATCAATTTCTTTGAGTTATTCATGGATGATATGTTTTTGGAAGAGATTGTTGAGCAGACTAATTTGTATGCGGAGCAGCATTTGAGGGACAACGCTGCTAGACTTAGGCCACACTCTAGAGCTGCCCAGTGGATTCCCAAAAAATTGGAGGAGATAAAAAAGTTTTTGGGTTTGACTTTTTTGATGGGGTTGATAAGGAAGCCGTCACTGGCTTCTTATTGGTCTACTAGTCCCTTGATGGCAACAGCTATATTTCCAGCGACCATGAGTCGTAATCGGTATTTGCTTCTTCTTAGGATGCTGCATTTTGTTGACAATGCATTAGCCTTGCCACAAGATCACCCAGATTCTGACCGTCTTTTTAAGATTAGGCCTGTCCTTGATCATTTTGTAGATCGGTTTTCGGAGGTCTATGTTCCAGGCAAAGAGTTAAGTGTGGACGAGTCTTTGGTCCTCTTCAAGGGTCGTTTGGTTTTTAGGCAGTACATTCCTAGCAAAAGGGCACGATATGGAATTAAATTGTATATGCTGTCTGAAAGTAGGACAGGATATGTGTATAGTTTCCGTGTGTACACTGGTAGTGATTCCAATATTGACCCCCCTGGTTGTCCTCCCACTTTTGGAGTTACTGAGAAAATTGTGTGGGATCTTGGTAGACGACTGTTCAACAAAGGTCACCATTTGTATGTAGATAACTTCTACACTGGTGTGCAGTTGTTCAAGGAATTGTTTAGAGTGGACACAGTTGCTTGTGGCACAATCCGTTCTAACCGGAAAGGCTATCCAAGGGAGCTTGTCTGTAAAAAACTTGAGAGGGGACAGTGCTGTGCCTTGCGGAACGAGGAGCTGCTAGCTTTGAAATTTTCAGACAAGAGGGATGTCTACATGCTAAGTACCATCCATGATGAGAGTACTTCCCCTGTGACTGTTTGGGGCCAGGTTGCTGAAGTGCGCAAACCTGTGTGCATTTTAGATTATAATAAGCACATGGGAGGTGTAGATAGAGTTGACCAGAGGTTGGAACCTTATACTGCTATTCGTAAGTCTTACGTTTGGTATAAGAAGTTAGCACTTCACCTCTTCCACTTAGCAACCTTCAATGCTTTTATTGTGTTTAGGGATAGGTCTCCAGAGTCAAAGATGACATTTGTGAAATTTCAGGAGTCAGTGATAGAGAGCCTTATTGTGGTGGAACAGGCCAGAGTTCCTAGAGATGCAGTGGTGGAGGATGTGGCTAGATTGAAAGATCGCCACTTTGCTGAGCACATTCCTCCCACACCCAAAAAAGACTTTCCAGCTAAGAAATGTAGAGTGTGTTTTCGAAGAGGTATCCGGAGGGACTCGAATGTACTGCCCAGATTGTCCTTCAAAGCCTGGGCTGTGTGTCGGTGGTTGTTTTAAGAATTACCACACCCAGAAGAATTTCTGGGAACAACCATGAGTGTAAACTCATGTCTGTTTTGTATTTTCATGTGTTTAGTTTCATGGTTAGCATTTCTGTCATGTTCTTAGTTAGAGCTTTTGTGTTCGTAATTTTGTAATTCTTTCTACTTAGTTAGGGGTTCCTCTGTTTAAAAAAAAAAAAAAAAAGATGCCATTGTGTGTGGAGTGGGGCTTGGCTGAGAGTGTACATATTGGCAACACACTGCCAGCCAAACACCAGTCCACACACTCCCATCAGCTGGTGTGATTGTTGTATCAGGCATGTGGGCGTATGTAAGTGATGGGCCCTTGAGTGGCGCTGTCTGTTGATGTGAGTGTTGTAATGTGCTGGGCCCGTGGCTGGCGGTGTGAATGGCCTTGTGTGTGTCATGTATGAAAGTTGTGTGAATGGACTGTAAAGCGGTTGGTGCCTTGTCGCGACTTTACAGCTCACGAGCTGTGAGTCATTGGTTCAGTTTTTTGCCTTTCAGTTACTAACAGTGCATTTCATTTTTGTGAAAGCTCTTGTTAGTAAAATTTTATCCACTGAACCATCACTCACCCTCGTACCAAATCCAACCAGTATGTGTGGTAAAAATGACAAAACCTGCTCCGCTGTAATCAGGCGTCGCAGCACACCTGTAACACGCTAGGTGCCTCAGGTGGGACCCCGATGATGAAGCATGCCACAAACTTGGTTGGTGGGTGAGGGGTCTTTTTCACATAACCTAATTGTGTTTCTTTTCAAAATTTTAGTGTTTGGCACATCTCGGACGTATGTGGGCACATCAAAACGATATATTACAAAACTACCTGTGTTTGTGGGGGAGAGGGCACCTATGTTTTTGGTCCTGTGTGCGGCCTTCATCTAGGGAAACCTACCAAACCCAGACATTTTTTTAAACTAGACACCCCAAGGAGTCCAGGGAGGTGTGGCTTGTGTGGATCCCCCAACATTTTCTTACCCAGACTCCTCTGTAAACCTCAGAATTTGCTTAACAAAAGCATATTTTCCTGACTTTTCCTCGTAGGATCACCACTCCAGCACAAAATTCCTACTCCCCAGTGTTCCCCTCAGTCTCCCAAGTAAAATGACACCTCACTTATGTGGGTCCCCAAAGCAGAGTCAGTCTTAAGATGTATAAAACAATATGTCCTTATAAACTCGCTGTGCTATCCCCTCTATCTCTACAAGTTTTGGGCCTTATTCTGTTGCAGGCACCTGGCCCACCCACACAAGTGAGGTATCATTTTTATCGGGAGACTTGGGGGAACGCTGGGTGGAAGGAAATGTGTGGCTCCACTCAGATTCCAGAACTTTCTGTCACCGAAATGTGTGGAAAATGCGTTTTTTTTAGCCAAAATTTTAGGTTTGCAAAGGATTCTGGGTAACAGAACCTGGTCAGAGCCCCGCAAGTCGCCCCATCCTGGATTCCCCTAGGTCTCTAGTTTTAAAAAATGCACAGTTTGGTAGGTTTCCCTAGGTGCTGGCTGAGCTAGAGGCCAAAATCTACAGGTAGGCACTGTTTTCAATGAAAAAATGTGATGTGTCCACGTTGCGTTTTGGGGTGTCTCCTGTCGCGGGCGCTAGGCCTACCCACACAAGTGAGGTATCATTTTTATCGGGAGACGTGGGGGAACACTGGGTGGAAGGAAATTTGTGGCTCCTCTCAGATTCCAGAACTTTCTGCCACAGAAATGTGAGGAACATGTGTTTTTTTAGCCAAATTTTGAGGTTTGCAAAGGATTCTGGGTAACAGAACCTGGTCCGAGCCACACAAGTCACCCCATCTTGGATTCCCCTAGGTCTCTAGTTTTCAGAAATGCACAGGTTTGGTAGGTTTCCCTAGTTGGCGGCTGAGCTACAGGCCAAAATCTACAGGTAGGCACTTGGCAAAAAACACCTCTGTTTTCCTACAAAAATTTGGATGTGTCCACGTTGCGCTTTGGGGCGTTTCCTGTCGCGGGCGCTAGGCCTACCCACACAAGTGAGGTATCATTTTTATCGGGAGACATGGGGGAACGCTGGGTGGAAGGAAATTTGTGGCTCCTCTCAGATTCCAGAACTTTCTGCCACAGAAATGTGAGGAACATGTGTTTTTTTAGCCAAATTTTGAGGTTTGCAAAGGATGCTGGGTAACAGAACCTGGTCCGAGCCACACAAGTCACCCCATCTTGGATTCCCCTAGGTCTCCAGTTTTCAGAAATACACAGGTATGGTAGGTTTCCCTAGGTGGCGGCTGAGCTACAGGCCAAAATCTACAGGTAGGCACTTTGCAAAAAACTCCTCTGTTTTCCTTCAAAAATTTGGATGTGTCCACGTTGCGCTTTGGGGCGTTTCCTGTTGCGGGCGCTAAGACTACCCACACAAGTGAGGTATCATTTTTATCGGGAGACGTGGGGGAACGCTGGGTGGAAGGAACTTTGTGGCTCCTCTCAGATTCCAGAACTTTCTGCCACAGAAATGTGAGGAACATGTGTTTTTTTAGCCAAATTTTGAGGTTTGCAAAGGATTCTGGGTAACAGAACCTGGTCCGAGCCACACAAGTCACCCCATCTTGGATTCCCATAGGTCTCTAGTTTTCAGGAATGCACAGGTTTGGTAGGTTTCTCTAGGTGGCGGCTGAGCTACAGGCCAAAATCTACAGGTAGGCACTTTGCAAAAAACACCTCTGTTTTCCTTCAAAAATTTGGATGTGTCCACGTTGCGCTTTGGGGCGTTTCCTGTTGCGGGCGCTAGGACTACCCACACAAGTGAGGTATCTTTTTTATCGGGAGACGTGGGGGAACGCTGGGTGGAAGGAACTTTGTGGCTCCTCTCAGATTCCAGAACTTTCTGCCACAGAAATGTGAGGAACATGTGTTTTTTTAGCCAAATTTTGAGGTTTGCAAAGGATTCTGGGTAACAGAACCTGGTCCGAGCCACACAAGTCACCCCATCTTGGATTCCCATAGGTCTCTAGTTTTCAGAAATGCACAGGTTTGGTAGGTTTCCCTAGGTGGCGGCTGAGCTAGAGGCCAAAATCTACAGGTAGGTACTTTGCTAAAAACACTTCTGTTTTCCTTCAAAAATTTGGATGTGTCCACGTTGCGCTTTGGGGCGTTTCCTGTCGCGGGCGCTAGGCCTACCCACACAAGTGAGGTATCATTTTTATCGGGAGACATGGGGGAACGCTGGGTGGAAGGAAATTTGTGGCTCCTCTCAGATTCCAGAACTTTCTGCCACAGAAATGTGAGGAACATGTGTTTTTTTAGCCAAATTTTGAGGTTTGCAAAGGATGCTGGGTAACAGAACCTGGTCCGAGCCACACAAGTCACCCCATCTTGGATTCCCCTAGGTCTCCAGTTTTCAGAAATACACATGTATGGTAGGTTTCCCTAGGTGGCGGCTGAGCTACAGGCCAAAATCTACAGGTAGGCACTTTGCAAAAAACACCTCTGTTTTCCTTCAAAAATTTGGATGTGTCCACGTTGCGCTTTGGGGTGTTTCCTGTCGCGGGCGCTAGGCCTACCCACACAAGTGAGGTATCATTTTTATCGGGAGACGTGGGGGAACGCTGGGTGGAAGGAAATTTGTGGCTCCTCTCAGATTCCAGAACTTTCTGCCACAGAAATGTGAGGAACATGTGTTTTTTTAGCCAAATTTTGAGGTTTGCAAAGGATTCTGGGTAACAGAACCTGGTCCGAGCCACACAAGTCACCCCAACTTGGATTCCCCTAGGTCTCTAGTTTTCAGAAATGCACAGGTTTGGTAGGTTTCCCTAGGTGGCGGCTGAGCTACAGGCCAAAATCTACAGGTAGGCACTTTGCAAAAAACACCTCTGTTTTCCTTCAAAAATTTGGATGTGTCCACGTTGCGCTTTGGGGCGTTTCCTGTTGCGGGCGCTAAGACTACCCACACAAGTGAGGTATCATTTTTATCGGGAGACGTGGGGGAACGCTGGGTGGAAGGAACTTTGTGGCTCCTCTCAGATTCCAGAACTTTCTGCCACAGAAATGTGAGGAACATGTGTTTTTTTAGCCAAATTTTGAGGTTTGCAAAGGATTCTGGGTAACAGAACCTGGTCCGAGCCACACAAGTCACCCCATCTTGGATTCCCATAGGTCTCTAGTTTTCAGGAATGCACAGGTTTGGTAGGTTTCCCTAGGTGGCGGCTGAGCTACAGGCCAAAATCTACAGGTAGGCACTTTGCAAAAAACACCTCTGTTTTCCTTCAAAAATTTGGATGTGTCCACGTTGCGCTTTGGGGCGTTTCCTGTTGCGGGCGCTAGGACTACCCACACAAGTGAGGTATCATTTTTATCGGGAGACGTGGGGGAACGCTGGGTGGAAGGAACTTTGTGGCTCCTCTCAGATTCCAGAACTTTCTGCCACAGAAATGTGAGGAACATGTGTTTTTTTAGCCAAATTTTGAGGTTTGCAAAGGATTCTGGGTAACAGAACCTGGTCCGAGCCACACAAGTCACCCCATCTTGGATTCCCATAGGTCTCTAGTTTTCAGAAATGCACAGGTTTGGTAGGTTTCCCTAGGTGGCGGCTGAGCTAGAGGCCAAAATCTACAGGTAGTCACTTTGCTAAAAACAGCTCTGTTTTCTGTGATGTGTCCACGTTGTGTTTTGGGGCATATCCTGTCGCGGGCGCTAGGCCTACCCACACAAGTGAGGTATCATTTTTATCAGGAGACTTGGGGGAACATAGAATAGCAAAACAAGTGTTATTGCCCCTTGTCTTTCTCTACATTTTTCCCTTCCAAATGTAAGACAGTAAAATGCCAAGATTGTGTTGAAAAATTGGGTTTTCTGATTCAAGTCTGCCTGTTCCTGAAAGCTGGGAAGCTGGTGATTTTATCACCGCAAACCCTTTGTTGATGCCCTTTTCAAGGAAAAAACCACAAGCCTTCTGCAGCCCATTTTTCCCATTTTTTTTTTAAAAACGAAATTTTCACTGTTTTTTGGCTAATTTCTTGGCCTCCTTCTGGGGAACCCACAAAGTCTGGGTACCTCTAGAATCCCTAGGATGTTGGAAAAAAAGGACGCAAATTTGGCGTGGGTAGCTTATGTGAACAAAAAGTTATGAGGGCCTATGCGCGAACTGCTCCAAATAGCCAAAAAAAGGCTCGGCACAGGAGGGGGAAAAGGCCAGGCAGCGAAGGGGTTAATGTAACATGTTCAGCAAATAAAATTCTCTGTTATCCGGTGACTTCATTTGCCCAATCCATTTCGGGTCAAGGGGCCCTTCTTCAGGATTCTCTGTAACAAAACAACACATGCTATATCTGTCCTGTGCACCTAGAGCGACACAATTTAACAACGTAGTGTGATGACATCTACGTTTCGTGTGTCCAAGTCTGAATTTGCCGTACCTCCTTGAATATAGCCCACCTGGTGCATCATCATACATGCAACGACAGGCCAAGGCAAATCAACACTTCAACAGCATTAAAGCGTTTCCAGGTTCTGGAAGTAGTGATACCCAAACTGAGAATGGGAAATCAGAAGAGGAATTTCTCAATCCGAATTTATTTCGGATTAGAAAACTAGACACTATGCAACAATTTGAGATGAATGACAAATTGGAGTATGTTTGTTTTCTTTATCATTCAAAATCTTTCTAATCATTGATGGTGAATTTGTGACATTGAAGCATTTGAAAAATTCTCCTGACATAGATTTATGCTTTTCAAATTGTGTTTATACAATTGACAGGGTTTTTATGATGTTTTGGGAGGATATTTTGGGGTCTGTGATGCACGTAAACGATATTTGCTAAGGAAATTGCCTATGTTTGCTGGGCTCACACGGTGTCCTTCTGAGTGTGTGACAGCCGTCTTCGTGTATTTTTCACACATTTTCCGGTTGGAGTGGTTTGAGCTTCACAGGGATTAGGAAATTACATCGTACTTTTATGGTTCTGGTGACATTTATTTAACAGGTGGAAAGGGGTAGGGATAAAGGTAACATGTTTAAAGAAAGGTAAATCATTATTTTTTGCACATTTTTCTCACGTTTTTCATGTTTTCATTTTGTTGGAGGAATCCGCGTGTTTCACCATGAGCATTGCAGAATTACTGTTCCTATCAGGCACACGGGTTTGGTAAACTATATTACGTGCAGCATGAATATTAAATTGGATATCCACATTGAAGATTTTTTTGAAATATGTTGGATTTTAAATTTCTCCCGCTTTCTAGAATACAGTGCACCAGTTAGGTTGCTGTGTCAGCGGTGTATTGTCACTCCAGCAGGGCTGCGCAGTTGCAGTACTTAAAACAAGCATTTGTAATGCAACTGGTCTCGCCTTTGCTTGAGCTCGAGCAGTTAGCATTGTAAACTCCTAACCGGACTTTTCTTGCCACATAAATTGAAAATGAAAATAAAACAGTTTCACATAACTGACTGGACTTTTCTTGCCATATAAACTGAAAAGTAAAAATTTCACATAAGCGAGCTGACAGACGCCATCAGTGCAAAGCAGACACACAAAGGGAAATAAAAGTTCACTCGTAGTGAAACCTCTCGGCAAAAGTGCAATTATCCATGTAACCGACAAAAGTGCAATTAACTATGTAACTTGGTCGATGTCATGCAAAAGCGCTCGACTTCTGCCTAGCGAAATCAGGCTGCGAAAAAAAAAAAAAAGTAGTCCAGAAATCGGAGGGAAAACATGGACCCTCATATGTTTCCAGTACTTGTTCGCTGCGCTTGAGGAGAGCTAAACACCAGAAAAGGCTTGACTTATGCATGCCTTTCACTAATGAAAGCAAGCAGATTTTAAAAGGCAAGCCCACGAACCAATGAAAAAGACTGAGGTGACATTGACGTGGTGTGAAGCCCAAAGAGAGATTACAACATGGGACGGAGCGCTTTGAGCTCGCCCCTAAAAATGGCTTCCTGTCATCTACCCGCACCACTCTGTGTGCCTTCCCTCCATTAACTGAAGTTGTGCCCTCTGCTCTCTATCGGAGCAGTGAGCCAGTGGTGCGCTGACAGACCCTCTGAACTCCCTGTCAGAGCCCGAGCATTCCAAAGCTAGAGATGCTATTCCAATACCTAATCAATAAGGACTCAATTCTAAATAGTCTGGGAATACTGCATCGGAATAGTTACTCCCGAAATTCGCGTTACCACCAGTATCAATAATTGTGGTATGTTAGGCTACTTTTGGTATAATATTTGCTCCCGAGAAACCAATGAAAACAGGGGTGTTATACTGGGATTTGATAAAATAGACATAGTTGTAATGATAAAAGCCTTCTTTTTTCTTCACAACCCTCCTACCGCCAGAATGCCCACTGTCATCATGTTGCTCTCAACAGAAAACTCACGCCCCTGTACCACTGCCCTCATCTTTGCACATTCCCTGACTGATACCAGTCCCACCTCACTATTTTTTTGCCATTTACTTTTACGTTTTGTTGAATTGGAAAATGTATATTAAGGCATCCTGGTGCTGCGGGAACTGAAAAGGTACAAAGAAGTTAATCCTGGGTTATCCACATTTTCAACACTTTTCTAAATGAATGTTGGTTAGAAGTGACATGAATGGATACAGGAAGAAAGATCCAGGTTTTGTCAACAAGGAAGGATAACTAATAGGGGTGGGCAAAGAATTCCGCTCTGCCGGCGGAGTTTGTGGAGTTATCCCCACTCCGCACTCCGAGCAGAGTTCAGAAAAACTCTGCGAAGTGAGTAGAGCAGAGTTTTTTCTCTCGCTCGCCAACATTAAGTTGGTGAGTGCAAGCAAGAGAAATCGCTAAGTTGGCGAGCAAGATCTCTGAACGCGAGCAGTCGGAGTAGGCCGCGACTGCTCGCAATGAGAAAGCTGCTGCTCAAGTAGAAAATCTACTCGCACAGCAACAAGAAGTTGGCGCCCTCTGGCACTCTGGGTGATGCCGTTCGCACTGATTTTACAGCGCAGGAGAAACTCCCACGCTAAAAATCAGTGCAAATAGCACACCTTACTCAAACTCTGATGCTCGCGAAACTCCGTCTAGCGTGGCATAGCAGAACTACACCCAAGCCTAATAACTATCACTGACTTGAATGCACTTCACCACCACAACACTAGTGGGCAAGAAAGTGACAGCTTGCCACGTTCTGCACCATAGTTACGACTCGCAAACTTATAAACCATCCTGCAATTCTAGCCGTTTGTAAGAGCAGTTCAGCACGATCACTGGCAAACGCACCCGACAGTATGTTGTGAATGCTGACATACGCAGACACTATAAAAGGTAAGTCACCTCACATGTGGTTTGTCGAAATGCCCAGATTGTTGTGGTAACGCACACTAGAGCCAGCCAGAAAATTGCAGCCATACACATAAAGCTTGTCAACAAGCTCTAAGCTGCCACACAAGACAGGCACTTGCTATAACATGCATCGGCAAAGCTGAACGTTATGGCTTTGGGTACCAAACTTTTGGCTTTGGTATTGCTTTTTTTCATTAGGGAATGGTATTTGTAAGAATGTATTATAAAAATCATTGAAAAATGTCTGCCATTCATTCATGAACAGCCATCTTGAAATTGTTTTGTAATAAAGTTTTCCAAAAACCATTCAGGTGGCCTCTTGTGCGTGCACATGCACACAAATGCCATGTATGTGCAGCCATTTTTTTTAATGCTGTTATGGTTTGCAAAAAAGCATTGAAAAATGGGTGCATGGTCATGCACTGGCAGGCGAATTTGTATTTTTTTGTAAACGTAAAATTCATTCAAATATGCATGTGACCATATCCGTATTCTTGGCCGACCATCTTTGAATGGTTTTTACTTTTATGAAAAAAAATGTTTCTAGATGGCAGCCTCCTGTGTGTTGACACGACCATGCATGAATGTTAGCTTACATCTTGTTTTCATGAAAAATTAATGAATTATGCGCAGAAAGCATACACTTGGTGAGACGTGAGTGGCTTGGCAGCAGTGTTTAGGGAGAAGCCACGCCATTAGCAAAAACAAAGTAAATGGCTTTTTTTACAGCCAAAATAAATATGTATATGCATGATGCATACATATGAAGTGATACAAGTAACCTTGTGGCAGTGTGGGCCCGTTGCTCACTGTGCCACTGTAGTCAAGCTAACCTGACTTATGAGGGTTGATACCCCGAACCCAGTCCCAGGATGCTTGTTTCCGGTCCAGGGAGCAAAAGAATGATGGATTTAACTCAGATCTGTGGCTGGGTGAGAGCCTGAAAAGTTTCAGCACTCTGTCTACTCCGTTTATTAGCTTGTGTGAATAAAGTAAAAAGTGTCTACTCTGCATCTTTATGTCACTTTGAAGACACAGATAATTTGTCCTGTGGTACCTGCTGGTACATTGCGGCTGTAATCTTTCCCATGTGATTATGAACACAGATAGGAATACCACTATTGCTTTTACCTTGTTTGTACTTCTGTGCACTGGAGCCAGTTTTGCAAATGACAGTATGTTTATGACATCTAAAGTCGCTTATCAAAAGGTTTATATTCGTCTCTACAGTATTGTGAAGTTTGAGTTTTTGTTTGGATTTCACTTACTGCTGGGCATGAATGGCCCTGATTATGAGTAGCCTAGAGAAAGGCACGATAACTATCACTGATTAAAACATCTTCACAGATAATGGGGAATAACATGCAGATCTTGGTGCTTACTGGGTGTGATACCACTTGAATGACTTACAAAGCTAACCCCTGGACAAGCAGGTGTTTACGGAGGGGCCAGACATCGGATCCCTCAGAAATAGGACCTATGCGACTTTAATTGGCAAAGCAGAAGCTGCTGACAAAGTTGCCAATAATATTTTAACTCTAAATGAAAATGTTGTCTCTTATGCAAATCATTACATTTACTGAGAAACTCATAAAATATCGTTAAAATTCCAAAGTGACAACCTCCATTTATAACTTTAGGTCACTATTAAAACCCCCGGTGTGCATAAAAAAATCATAAAGTAGGTCTTTAGCTTAGAGAATACATAAAAAAAACATTTAAAAAGTACCACAGCGTTCTCAACTAGATAGCCTCAACCTTGTTGAATTATCGGCATTGCTCTAAATGTAACATGTAATATTGTGTTAGTGACTCTGTAACTGAGAACCTTTGTTAGATAAATGCTCCCCACCCAGGTTCATGGTCCAAACTTGAAGGCACAGACCCCTAACTGAGGAAGGAACAAGACAATTACTACATGATTGTGTCCTTTCACCTTGTCACTAAAACTACTGAAGGCTGGTTACACCATAACAACAAAATGTTCAGCATTTGCACACGTCACAATAACTGTTTGAGCAGGACCTGCAAACGTCAGCCATTTCAAACCGTCAGTATACCCCAGATGAAGTTCGAGAGGAATGAGGATGTAACCCATCCAATCCAGAAGCACCCTGAAATCCTTTCCCCTGATATAGCTCACACTGATAGGCTGAGCTCAAACTGTGCACCAACCGGTAGAGCCACAAGGTTCCACGATGACTCCGTACTGCCCTGGAAGTGACGGAGGGAGTAACATATATGTGCCACCTCTGCATGTTGACCGTGCTATCTTTCTCCATCTGCGACTTCATATGCAGAGTACTTCGAACAAATTGCAGGTGACAGTGTGCCAAAATCTAGCTTGGAACCTTTTTATTATGTTTAAGTATTCATCCCAGTGATGAATCTGTGGTGAAATAGATTATCCTCCAGAGGGATCGCTACCAAAGGTAAGAATTTTGTTCTTTAATGATGAATACTTCTAACTGCATACTCCTTGCATTAAGAATAGATATCATCGCAGTACTTCCCTACAGCGAAGGGTCTGGGGAGTGGACTCGGACAAGAAAGTCTTATAGAACCAAGCAGACAAAATGACCTTCTGGTTGGACCTGGCTTTAAAGAAAATAGTGATTTGTGAACGTGTGCACCATCACCCAAGTCATAGCCTGGCATATGTCCAGAAACAGCACCCCCTCCTTGCCACTGCCGTTGTAGTGGCCTTGACCCTAATGGAATGAAGATTCAGGCATTCAGGTGGTTGATTGTTGGCTAGCGCATTGCAAATTTTGATGCAGAGGACTAACCAGCTTGACAAGTTTCTTTTCTGCAACACCTTCCCCTTCTATTTTCCAGGGAATCCTACAAAGAGCTGGTTATTCTAATGATGGTCCCATGCGCGGTTAATGTAAAAGCTTAATACCTTTTTACCATTGATGGGTTCTCTCCTTCTCCTCTGAAGAGTGATGTGGAGCAAAAAACAGTGGTAGTGAGATAAGCTGACCAATGTGGAAAGGTGTCACATCTTTGGGTAAGTAGGATGTACTGACTTGTCCAGAAAGAGTGTTGTGTGGGGCAGTTGCACCAAGAGCATAAGCAGTTCACTAATGCGGCACATAGATGTAAATGCAATCAAAAAGACTGGTTAGTGTTTCAGTAGTCTCAGTGAGCTGCTCTGCATAGGCTCAAAAAGGCGTGCATTAAGGAGCGTTAATGCTAAGTTCAAGTTCCAGTGGGGCATGGCAAACAGCTTCAGAGAAACATCTGAGTCAGATTTTTTATTTTAATAGAGTTGGCTGATCAGGTAAACACAGAAAAAGTGTCAACAGAAAAACTTTAACTGTACCCAATGCAAGCCTTTCCTGGGCCGGTGAATAAAAAGACAATGACAGAGAGCTTGGCCTGCAGAGGCTTAGTATGATGAGTGCAACGCTAGGCTCTCCCAGCACATAACATAGATGGGCTTCGTCGAAAGGCATGAGACTATGAGGATAGCATAATTGTTGCCGCTGAGCATCCACACATGGAGATGAAGGCTGTGGAGACTCGGGAGTAGGAACCTCTGCTGTTGCTGAGATAGGAGGTTCTCCCAAAGTAGTAGTCTGATTGGAGGACAAACACTCATGCTCCGGAGCTCTGGGTACTATGCTGTCCTGGCCCAGGCAAGGGCTATTAAGATGACTTGGATCCTGTGTGCCCTGGCTTGCCCCAGAACTTGAGGTGGGGAGGTGATGCGGGAACATGTACAAGAGATCTGAGTCCCATTGCAGTTGACTACCAACGTGCACTCAGCTCATCTGCTGTGGCATTCAGGGACCCTGCCAGACGTTTGGCTACCAGAAATATGTTCTGCTGATCCAGCCACTGCTAGAAGTGTAGACCCTCCTGGCAAAGAACGAGGACCCCGCTCTGCCCTGCTTGTTACAACACCACATTGTGGCTGTGCTGTACATGAGGACCTGCTCCAGCCTCCCTTGGATGTCAGGAAGATTTACAAGGCCAGAAGGATCACCAGAATGTCCAAAAGGTTGATGTTAGATATATTTGTGACAATCTGGATGGAGAAGGATGAGTGACCTGCTGCAGATCAGGCTGGAGCTTCTCTGCCACCACAGAAGATCCTGAACCATCCCCTAAGAGAGCTTGATGGATTTGGAGCCGTGGCCATGTTGCTGGCCACTGAAACCTGGCATTCCACGGCTGGGCCTGAATACAACATCTGGCCTTTGGGATGAGGAGAATGCATGAGGCTAGAAGTCCAAGAAGCCTAACAGCCATGCTAACCAAAACACAGAATTGACTATGAAACATTGCAGTCATATACTGAATGTCTCAGACTTGCTGTGGCACTCAAAAGGTCTTGAAATTCAGTGTGTCCAGGACAGCCTTAATGAAGGAAATCCTCTGCACAGGTCACACGTTGGAGTTGAATGATGGACATACACAGGAATATCAGGAGTTTGGTCATTATAAGGTGGTTTAGGAGTGACTGCAACAAGCATATCTTGAGCAGTTGTAGATGTACAGGGCTCCTGACTTTCAAAGGTAGGCAGCGACCACTGCTATCACTTTTATCCAATGGATTGAGGCAAGGCTGAAGGGGAACATGGTAATTTGGAAGTGTTCTCACCCCACCATAAACTACAGATAATGCCAGTGGGACTGCCGGATGGGTATATGAAAATACGAGTCTTGCAAGCCCAGGGCCACCATCCGGTCTCTGTGGTCCAGAGAAAAAAGAATCCCCATTTTAAGCATGAGGTCTCCGTCCTCCTTTGGTATGAGAAAGAAGCCGACTAGCACACCTCTCTTCTCTCTGAAGGAAGCACCTGTGGCCAGCAGAAGGCCTACTTCTTGCAGAAAAAATGTTAAATGGGCACTCACTGTTGCTCGTGGAAATCAGAGCAGGAATGAAATGAAAGGCAGTGTGAAGCTCCTTTGAATTATTGGTATCCTTTGAATGATTTGTAAGACATGTGCCTGATGTGATGGTTCTCCAGCTGGGGAGAAAATGGCCTATCCTGCTACCTACCAGGTGAGGATGGGTCTGTGAGGACAAGATACGGCTGCATCATGGAAGGAAAAGGTACAGGAGAGCTGTACCTGCTGGTGGAAACAGCCTCAGCTGCCACCAAGATCTCTTCGCTGAAATGATTTAGCCCTCTGCTGCTGCACAGGTTGAGGAGTATGACATTGTCTGTAGGTGAGCCCCCGAAATAACCTCTTAGATTCCTGTACTGTTGTTGGAACTGCATTGTAGGAAGCAAAAACCCTAAGATCATGACATCACTGGACAGTTTTCGGAGTGCTGAATGAGCCTTGTCCTCAAAAAGTTTAGAGCCATCAAATAGCATTTAGATAATGGATGCCTTGACATCCCCAGATGATCTCATCCAGGCGTGCCTTCTAAGCACTACACTGGTGCCAATAGTTCTGCTTACATGTACTGTGGTGTTCAAATCAGCACACAAGGTGTACTTTGCTGTGCCCTGGCCATCAGGTATCATTTGAGCAGGGAATGCCCTGTGGTCTTCAGGGATGGCTGGCAAAATTTTACCGGCAATGTCCTATGAAGCATGGGTGTACCGGCCGGGAATGTAAACCATATTAATTGATATTAACACCACAGTGGCTTAAGACATCAATATGTTTCAACCCTCTATCGGGAGGTCTGGTCAGAAAGGCATTAGGAATTACCTTATTTGTCGACCTCTTCAACTCCAAAATGGCAATAGGTTCATAAGGCTTTGCACGAGAGCTTTGTTAAATGGTTTTAATGGCTGACAAAGAGTTGGACCTGGTAGAGGGATATTAGTTTACTAGTTCACCTTGGATTCAATAGAAGTCAACTGTAAATCAACACTTCTACTACCCTTCGCACAAATGTAAAAGAAAGAGGCAATTTCTTCTATTGGTGGCCCAGGTGGTGAGTCTAGGTCAGTCTCTCAGTCTCTGGGGATGTCTCTAGCCCATGGCTTTTTGTAAGTCTAGGTATAGCCCATAATCACTATAGTGAGGGAAGTCATCATCATCAGTATTACAGGGAATATTTTGTTTACCCTGAACTGCAGTCAGATACAAATAATACCTCCAGTCTCTAGTAGTGTTGGTGTTGAAGAAGGGGCTGAGGATTAGAGCCTAGTAGCATGTTGACTGGTTGTACCTTTGCAACCTCATAATGCGACATAGGCCTGGATTGAGCTAACAATAGCTCAGATACAAATCTTGGTATTGGGTTATGGACAGGCAGGGGCAGAATCAGCATCGGCACATAAGGGACCAATGTGGATCTTGAGGCCAGAGGAGAAGCATGGACTGGTGTTGCATTGGGCCTAGGCCCAGAATCAAAGGGATCAGTGGTACCAATACCCATGGCGGAAGTCCAACTGGAGTCCCTTGTAGCTATGTGAAGCCCAAAGGTGCACCAGAAGGAGACATAAGTGTCTGAATGAACTGAAGTCTAGCCTCCTTGGGGGGCCACAATTTGCAGTGAGGTCAATTATGGCACAAGAAATTTGGGGCATGTTGGGACCAACTGCGAGACCAGATCAGAGTAAGAAGATGTATGTAAGGTATGACCCTTTAAATGAAGGCCTCTTGCCTGATTTCAAGTAATGGGGTGGGGTCAAGTCCTTAGCCTGACAGGACTTAAAGCCCATCTTCAACTTCGACTTCGACCTACAGGAAGACGCCAAGCAGAAACAGGATTTTGTGCTGGAACAACTCCTTGAACAGGATCATCAACGGCCTTCGACTTGGGGCAGAACCTATATTTCAATGGCAACTTCTTATCTTTGTCAATGTAGAGTTTTGCCTCCCACTCCCAGATTTCATATGGGTGCATTTGTTGCACATCTTTAAGTCGTGCCCGGACCCTAAGCACCAAATTTCTTTCTTCAATCATGCCATGGATTGAATCCTGTTTATTTTATTTGGTGCAACATCAATCCTAGTACATTGTGTGCTAATTTTTTGAAGTCATCAGAAAATCAACAAGATCGGAGCAGAGCTATGGATCAACATCAAAGGAAAAGGAAACAAGCATTTGCAATGCAACGGGTCTCGCGTTTGCTCGTGTTAGAGCTGATAGCGTTGTAAACTCCTAACCCGACTTTTCACTGCTAATGAAACCTGTCAGCAAAAGTGCATTTATGTATGTAACCAGAAAAAGTGCAATTACCTGTGTAACAGGGCCGATATTCTGTAAAGCGCTCGACTTCTGCCAAGCGAGATCGCACTGGGAAAATAGAGAAAAAGTAGTCCACGAGCCGGACAGAAAACAGCGAGCCTCGCATGTTTTCTGTACTTGGTCGATGCGCTCGAGGAGGGCTATCCACCGGATAAGGCATGACATGTGCATGCCTTCCACTAATGAAATCAAGCACATTCTAACAGGCAAGCCCACAAGCCAATGATAGACACTGACGTGACGTGGACAGGGCTCCGAGCCCTTTTTAATTACTAAAGCGTCTTGCTTAGCGAAACGCATGCGCAAGTGCATGCGACGCAGGCTCGACCCTAAAAAGACAGAGAAGAGGAAGTGGCAGTCCGCTGTAGTGTTTCACTGATCCATGTCAGATGTTACGCTACTATGCTACTTCAAGTTTGCCGAGTGGTGCACGGCTGACGGGAGGTGCACAGAGGAGCAGAGAGGCTGGGAGGTGCGGTGTGCCGTGAGGCAAGGGGGCACCGTGCCAGCTCGCTCTCACCGAATCAAGCCCATCGGAGCTGGAGCCCGCCCGCATCAGCCCACGCCCGCTCGGCCAGTTGGAGTCCAACTGCCTGAAGGGGCAGGTTGCAGATAGCAGGCAGAAAGGGTCTGTGGTCCAGCTGCCCAGCTGCCCTTTGCCATTCACCTAGGGAGTCGAAGGTGAGGTGGCAGGGTGACGGGGGAGGGGGATGGGGGGAGTGGAGTGTGACAAGAGGTCGTTTGCTGCCTGACAACCACCATCCGTGCTCCAGTGCCCCATGCTCCAGTGCTCCAATGAATAGGCACATAGGCCTTAACGCGGACTGGGGGAGTGGCTTAGCCGCAGCCATCACACTCCACTACTCCACCACTTCACCACTCCACCACCTAAAGACAGTAATCAGAGTGCTGAGGCCTGAGACTTGAGGGTGCAACTTATTACAGGGCATTAGGCTGCATCAGGCTGCAGCCACCTTTTAGCATCACCTTTTAGCGCCACCTTTTAGCATGGAAGTGGCTGGTGTTAGACCAGTGCGGCTTGTGCTCAAGTGTGAGCTGCCCTGAGCACCTTACTGTTGGCACATGCACCGACACGCTCTTCCCCACCTGGTCATCAACCACTAGATGCCAGCCAACAGTCACCAGCCACCGGCGAAAGGAGCAAGAACGGCACTAACTCGGGGGAGGAGAAAAGCAGCAAAGCGACTAAGGTAAAGCTCCCCAGAATCATTGCACTCAACGGCCCAGCTGAGTGACTGTACTGAGGGAGGCCCCCCGACCAACCTAAAAGTTGCAAAGAAACCCGTCAACACCACAAATGAAATAGTAGGACAGCACAAGAAAAAGGGATACAAAATTACAGACTTTCTTTTGGCTAAGACGGTGGCCAAGCCAGTTACAGCTTCCAATGATGTTTTCTCCTAATCCCCATGAACAGGAACTGACACTGATATTGGGTCAATTCTCCCAACTCTAGAAGTGGCAGACAGGACCCTTCACAATGGGAAAAATCCCCATTTCAGCATCCCCAGCGTAATGACCATGGCAGAAGTGCATACCTGTAATCAACAAGACTCCTTCTCCACTTTAAAACTCAGCAACTGGAACAATTGGAGTCAGAACTCCTCACCGCAATTACAGCAATCACTGCAGGGGGGCGGTATCGTCAACTACATAATGATGTTTGATCCACCCCTTATCTACCTCTCTGATACTTGTGCCACTGCCTTTCCAATCGCGTTGATGGCCTGTAAAGATCCCACCAATATCATTACCGCCACGCAGGAAGGGCAGGAGCATTGTGCAATAGGCACTGTGCTGGGCAGCTTAGAGGAGGCATATCACCCAGAGGACCCCTCTTTGGAAGCTAAACCTAAGGAGGATCGGTCAGCTTCTGGGGAGGCTGGGGCAGAGGCCTCGCGGCAGGCCTTTTTCTCAACTATGGATGCGATGTCAGCGGCAATTCAGTATCAAGCCGACAAACAGGAAACTCAGGTCGACCTACTGAGGTCGACCTACTCAATGTCTTGGCGGTGTACATAGCGAGCATTGACAAGAAGCTTCAAGCGTTGAACGACCTGAAGGGCACAGATTCACTCTTACACTCAGCAAGTATTATGCCAATGCGCTTCCTCAGGAGATAATTTACCCAAGACCATTGAAATTCTAAACAATATCTTGACAGAAGTCAGGGCCCAGACCCCCAGAACACAGGATAGGTCTTGCAGGAAGAAAGAGACTGAGCATGACATCTTTACCGAAATTAACAGTGCTGACAGACAAAATAGTAATCCACAGGCCATTTGCGTTTCCCGACAGGAAGAAAACCAGAGCTCACTGGGGCATAGTAAGGATCTCAAAACTCAAGCCACAGGTCCCGTTAGTGAAATAGTAGCATGTGAAGCTTCCAACAACTTTGGAGTAAAAGAGTCTTCTTGTGCCAAAAGAGAAAAGAAACT
This sequence comes from Pleurodeles waltl, assembly GCF_031143425.1. Taxonomy (NCBI): domain Eukaryota; kingdom Metazoa; phylum Chordata; class Amphibia; order Caudata; family Salamandridae; genus Pleurodeles; species Pleurodeles waltl. The sequence continues at coordinate 450,972,664 of NC_090443.1, forward strand.
GCAAAGGAAAGCTCGGAAGAAGATCAAGGGGTCTAAGCAAAGAACCATCTGGAAGTAATTAGCAAAGTCTATTGGCACGCAGGGTAAAGAACCTGAGGGGCTTGTTGAGGGAGTCTTGGAGGACAGCAGCACAATTCTCACACAGCAGATGATAACGCAAAGGGATAACCAGGACAACCCAAAGCTGGAAGCGCCCGCTTACAGGAGTCGATCAGCTCTGCAAAATCATTTACCTAAGGATACAAGCCTCTTGAATGGCCACTGGGATGCAACTCCAGCTCAGCAGGAGGTCATGGCAAGCAACCTATCGGAAGAAGAAGAGGATTCCAACATCTGCCAGATCACTGATCAAGGCAAACAATGAGGCAATGCTGTGTGGGATAAGAACAAACATTGGGAAGCCAGTCAAACACCTGCAGCAATTGATCATAGCCATGAGATGTGCCAGACCCCACAACATCTCCCATAGGCACATAACATGCCGGACAACGGCAAGAAACAACATATAGGGGCAGACATTAACCTTAAACTGCTGATACCAACAAGCTTCCAAGGGGAATGGACCCTACAGCAAGAAGCAGATTTGACTGACAACAAACTCCTCTTCTTCCCCGGTATAAATCAAAAGGGTCCTTTGATATCTTAAATAGAGGAACAATCATAAACTTATAAATGAAATCCAGACCCTAGCCCACATCACCTCGACCGAGCTGCAGACAATGGAGTTTGACCCTCAACCGAATAACCTAGACAATGAAGCTACACTAACTTCTTGGACCTCCCCATCCATCACTGCCGAAATCCTGGTACATCATGACATCTTTAGCACATGGGGTATCGCGTTACAATGTCAAGAACCGTGTCGTTACCCCAGCCCCCTGCTCTTGGGAAATGAAAGGTGGGCATCGGTGCTAAAAGGAGCAGTCGGATCAGCCGCCACTACAAATAGGCAAGAAACTCTAACCATTGTAAAGAATCAAAGGTTACTCCATCAGGGACGTGAGCGCCAAGTATATATAGGTAGGCCGCCAACTTGGAATCAGGCAGCGTGGCAACCCATACGGGTCAACAATAACAAGTGGTCCTGATAAAAGATCAAGAGAGCAAACTGCCATTAGAGGAGAGCCTCTACATATGTTCTTGGACTGAAGCAAATGGCAATAGATGTGGAGGCATTGATGTTCCTGCTTCAGTTTGACATCATCATGCGTCAGGAAACTTGGTTTATGGAACCAATCCAAATCTCAGGTTATGTCGGAAGATATGTTCCTGCCGTAAAGCTTCAAACATGTGGACATCAAAGGCAGCCTTGCTATTTTTTTATAATATAAAACCAATTGGGCCATCAAAATATTGTCCTTGGCATTGATTGGCTGCTGCCAATCAAGTTGGAACCCCAGGGGCCAAATGGTATCAAAACCGCGCAGTTGTTAATCAATGTGTATATTCACCCGAACAAGGTCCAAAACAGGGATAGCATGGAAACCCTAATAAGCATTTTAAAAATGTTACAGAGTCAATACAAGGAGTCATTCATTTTGTGTCCGGCGACTTTAACGTTGACTTGAGCAAAGGCCATACAGTACAAGGACACAAATATCACAGATTGCACTTGAACAAAAGTTTTGAAAACCTTGGCTTCCAAAGACTGTTGACGCACTCAGGGGGAGATTCCCCCTCACCAGTAACATTCTCAAGTAGATTAATAAAATCAACAATAGACTTCACGTTAATAAATGAAGCCTCACTGCCACTAGTCTCCATTTATAATATACATGCATGCCCAGAGAGCGATCCCTTTCCACAAGCCATAGAGTTAAGACTGGCATCGAAGCGATTATCGTCTGCAAATATCATCATTGCTGCCCTGACGACACATAATGCAAAAAAACTGAAGTGGTAGGGGCAGGGCATTGAGAAAGTGATGGAAGAAGTATATTGCTGTGCAAGGACTTTAGAAGAGCTTTAGAAAGATTTTGAGAACCAGGAACAAGCAGCATTGAATTCAGGAGCACGGGTAATTGCATGGAAACACTTAAGTGATGCTCTATTGATCAAATTTCCTAATAAAATCCCTTTCACTAGTTCTGCATTAGTCGCATATAAAGGCCTGAAAGGTGATTCTGAAGAGCAATCATGGTACAACAGAGCTCTGTGTAAATTAAAAAATCAAGTCTCACGTGAGGCAAAAAAAGTGGCAAAGAAGGCAGGGAGGGGCAAGAACCCCAATAAATCAAGGCTCCGTAAATTGAGATTGCAATATCAGAAAGATTGTTGAATGGTAAAAAGGCAGTTCTATGAAGATTTGTGGACTAAGCTCTTGATGTCCAATAAACAAAAGTTCTGGCAATTGGTGACTGGATTGATACAGGGTAAAAATCGACACTCTAATGCAGGTATTGATGCTGTCTCTTGGGAGGCCCATGTTTCAGCATTGTATTCATCTTCAGTCCAAAAGGTGAAAGGGGCAGACCCTTCGGCCATTAGTCATTGTACTCCAAACTTGACTGACTTCGGACTTAGAGTAAAATTGAAAACAGACACTTCTCAGCCATACATTGATCAAGACACTACTCTCGGGACATCGACATCAAGCAGCTGATAGGCATTATAAAAAAGCTTAAAACGGAATGAGCTGCCGGACAGAGAGGCATCATACTGGTGACGCAACATACTGGGCTTACTACTTGGCACTCCTTTGTAATGATCTGCATGGCACAAAACAGCTGCCAGATGCCTGGAAAGGCAATATCTTCCATCCAATTTACAAGACCAGCAACCCTGCCTCCCCTCTAAACTACAGGCTAATAGGCTTGATCGACGTTGAAGCCAAACTTTATGCATCTTGCCTGCTGCAACAATTAATAGTGTGGACAAATGACAAGCATCTCCTGCCGCGAAGTCAGACTGGCTTCAGAGCAGGCATGGGGACTTCAACTAACTTGACTGCATTGGCGCTGTTAGATATTAAGGCCAGGCAAAGGAAAAGCTGACTATTCGCCTGCTTGATTGATCTTGAGTCGGTGTTTGACCATGTCCCAGGATCTCGCCTATGGGAAAAAATTAAAGGCTGGGGGTTCCCCACCAGTCTGCTGAATGCAATGATGGAACTTTATTCAGGTACTTGGGCGCAAATTGGAGTAGGTGGTCAGGTTACTAATAGAATTCCAACTTTTAATGGACTAGAGCAAGGATGTGTCTTAGCCCCTATGCTTTTCAATTTATATCTAGCAGACCTGGCAAGCGCTCTTTCTTCGGTGAACAATCATCCACCAGCTCTGGCCCAAGAAACAATTGCATGGTTACTATATGCTGACGACATAGTATTATTGAGCCAAACACCAATCGGCCTGCAGCATAGTATTGATGCACTTACTGGATTTATGACCAGGCAAGGTCTAGAGCTGAATTTGAACAAAACCAAAGTGGTTAGATTGGTGGACTCGAAATTTTAATCTTTTGCATGGTTCATTAATGGATCTCCGGTGGAGGTTGCCCCCGCATACAAATACTTGGGCTTCATAGTGGACCAACACTTGACCTTCAAACCATAGCTTCTTGCAGCCCAAGCAAAGGCACAATCCTTGACCTACGGATTTAAAATATTAAACCAAAAATATGCTACCCGTCATAGAATCATTTGCTCAATGTAATGTCAGCACGGTTAATGCCAACAGTCACATATGGGGCTGAAACAATGTTGGGCAAAGAAATAGCAGCCTTAAATCAAATCCAAACGAAGGCCTATAAAGCAGTGTTCCAGATTCCAAATTCAGTTTCACCAGCCCAGGTACGCCTAGAATTTGGATTAAAAAAAATTAAATTTCAGAGCAAAAATGCGCAATTAAAACTCTGCTGTAGACTGCGAGCAGCTGAGACAGGATCTATAAGCAGTCTATGCTGGAGTGAAATTAAGGAGCAACAGTTCAGCAACGTCAAAGGCTCTTGGGGATAACACCTAAATAATTCTATAATTCTGGGCCTGCATAACGTCTGGGGCATGAGCCTGACCAAAAAGAAGTTTTATCGAATAGCAAACGCTGCAATCAAGTTGCTGTCACTTACTGCCGATAAAAACATGCTCGCCAAAAGACGACACGCCTGGACAATATTACCATCATACAAAATGCTTAGAGCACAGGTATATCTATCAGAATTTTTTATGCAATCACTGAAACATCAAATAATGCTCCTGCGTTTTGGTATGATGGAAACAAAAGACATGGCCCCTTCTTGGAAACAGCAATTTAAGACCCATTCTTGTCACCTCTGTGGATATAAACTAGAATCACTTGCCTATGTCTTCTGTGTATGCCTGGTGTTGGCAGCACAAAAGAGAGCACACCTGAAATTAATTTTCAATGACCCGAACATACGCTAATGTAAGCCAGCTGTTATTAGCTGGTTAAGTGGTTCCTCAATTCCCGTTGCATGCCGGGGGACCAAGTTTATGGTGCAGTCCTTCAAAAAATTGTCATGTATTACCGAGATGGGGGCATAACACTAGGATGGACTGGGGCGGTACAGCTTCTATGCTAACGGGTTTATATTGAGGGGTTTCCACTTGGTATGTTATAGGATACTGGGTGGGCGGTGAAATACCAATGTCTAGAAGCAGGGTTGATCTCTATTTAGCGGTGCATAGCACTTTGGATTGCGGAATTAAGAAACACCACCCCCTGATGTCCCATATTTTCTGAACTTTAGGATTAGCTAATTAGGTTGTGCTGTAACTCTCATGGTTCCAAGTGAGGTCCTGGTTTTAAGACTCAGTGCTTGGTCTTTTTTTAAAATAAGTTTTTAGTGTCAAGATTACCAGGCGGGTCAAATTACCAGGACAGTGTTCAATCAATATGTTTTTAATCAACACTATTTTTGTAATGATATGTTTTCACTAATTAAGAGTATGTGAGTATTAATTAGCCCAATAATGTGACAAGTTTAAAAATTGGCTTTGGTTTTAATTAACTATGCTAATAAAATGTACTACTACTTCTACTACTACTTAAAACTAAGCACCGGCTCGATGGTAGCAGCTGATTTAAATCGGGTTCCCACAACAGAAAGTCGATGGGAGAAGTTACGGCACATCCGGGGGCAGAAGTAAAACTTCCAGGGCACACCACGGTGAATAATCAGAAGCATGCGTTCTGGACACGCCCACCTCCGTAAGGTGTACAGGAACTTTGCGAAAAGTTCAGCAGTGGAAGTCGTCACTGCAAGTAGTATACTGTCACTAAATATTATGTGATGGTGGTTGAACAAAAGCATGAGGTAGTAAAAAACTGTGCAAGCGAGTTCATGTATAAGAACGAGCATGCTTTTTGTGTCTGGCTACATCAAGGAGCATCCGAATTGCATTGCATGGGTTATTGGATACGCTGTTTACTTGTGAATGTTAGCACCATAGCACAGCTACGTTTTAAGCTTTTGAAGACTATTTACCAAAGTGTCATATTTATTGTTATTTATTCTTCTGGATTTTTCCCATATGTTTTACTCACAGGTTCAAATGAAGGCACTTGAGCATTACAGTTCCTGTGTAGGTTACACACCGTTGTTTTCTTGCAGACATGCAGGGCATTAATAGGGCACACTCACGGGTTCAAATGAAGGCACGTGGGCATTAGAGTTCCGTTATTGGAGGCACAGAGGTGTTTTCCTGGAAGCTCGCGAGGAATTAACAGGGCACTTGATTTGAATTGGCATGTTGTTGCATGCATGATGATGGACCAGGTGGGCTATATTCAAGGAGGTACGGCAAATTCAGACTTGGACACACAAAACATAGATGTCATCACACTACGTTGTTAAATTGTGTCCCTCTATGTGCACAGGACAGGTATAGCATGTGTTGTTTTGTTACAGAGAATCCTGAAGAAGGGCCCCTTGACCCGAAATGCATTGGGCATATGAAGTCACCGGATAATGGAGTTTTATTTGCTGAACATTACATTAAGCACATGGATTTTATTTTATGATTTGAAAATAATCATGTTATTGAATTAATACAAGTAGCAAGGAAGAAAAACAGTAAAATGTGATTCATACAGTATGACAACCAGTTTAATAAAAAATAAATTCAAGATATTTGTGGAACATTATTGATGAACCTTCGGGTCACAGTGAAGTGCGTCTGGGGGCTGACATGTGGGTCCACTACTGGCATGCTCAGGACATAGGAATATTGACACGGAACTGGATAGTGTGCTTACCCAGACAGCACACACTGAAAACAGCACAACCAAACTAGTTTACAATAGGTGTTGAAGGAGTGCGCAAGTGGTACTTTGTCGAAAAGCTGTATGCTTCACACAGCCCTGCCTGCAAATTGGAATTCTTGGCTTCTTTGTGAAAAAAATAGGATGAACTGGGCCACTTCTCCAAACTTTACTGCGATTGACCTAATTTATATACTTTTAGGTCGAGTGTAGCGTTCGATGTGTTGTATAGTTTTGTAAGTATACTTATACTGTGGGTCCAGCAATTTAATTTGTTGGTTCCACTGTCATTCAAAAACCCTTGCTTGCTAGTGGTCAGTTCTGCCTCTTTGTCTTGCCTTTTTCTCTTTGAGAGCAGCACAAAATACTGTCTAATTACGCTATTTCCTGTTTATCTCTTCTGAAGGGGACTTTTTCTTTCAATATTGGCCTGTTTGTCTGACCCTGTGGGTGGATAATCAGCCCCTCCTCCCCACCAGCTCCCTCTGTAAACATAAACCAACTGCAGTGGGGGGCTTTTCCAGGGCCAGCTCACTCTCCCTCTCTTCCTCTTGTTATTTTTACTCTATGTGGCAAGAAAGGTCCAGTCAGTAATTGACTAAGAGCTCTAACTCCAACAAACATGACACCATTGCATGCCAAATGCTTGTTTCAATGGGAAACCCTTATATTTGACTGGGAGTCTTGGACAGCTTAAACAATTTGGACTGTCGTTTTCTAAAACCAAAACAAACTGACTGTTGATAGTAGGTTCACTGCAGTCTGTCCTCGAGTGAGAAAGCACGGAGGCGGCGGTTGAATCCAGCTGTGCCTGCCTTGCCCCCCCCCCCCGGACTGGTGATGGATCCTGGTCGAGGAGTGGAGAATTCCGAGGTCCCTGGAGCCGCGGAGGTGCTCAAATGTTTTTCCTGTCACCAGGACTGCACGCAAGTCACTTCTATAGAAATTCAGCATTAAGAGGCTGTCGCTTTCGGTGGCTTAATGATGTAGATATCCGTGTTTTACCTGTGGGTCACCGGTTTGAATCCTAGTCATCCACTTAGACTGTCATCCCTCTAAAGTCGATAAAGCATGTACCATGGCATTGGGTTATCATTGCCTGAAGTTAATTTGGCGTGTAAAGTGCATTACATAGGTGTGGATGTTAATATGAGCTTCACTCCTTTGACGACATGTTAGCAAATCATTTTCGGGCTGTTGTAAAATGCGATAAGGAATGGCATGATCTTATTATAAATCATATAGTTTACCAATGGTTATCAACGTATACTAATCTAGGGGAAATGGTTATTTTGTACCTTAAAGGAAGTTTAGAGGAGTCTTCTGTTTTGATGCCATAAAATCATAGGCCGGCAAAAGTATAATTTCACTGTCGTCGAACTCACATTTTGCACTTCAGGGAGTTAGTTGTAACGTTTGTTTACTTCTGCCAGTTTCATTTTCGGACAGAGTTGTTCCACTAGAAATATAAGGCAGAAAAAATGCCAGACTTTTCTAGTGGAATTTATTGCGTGGTGTTTTAATCACAAATTCCAAAACAAACATCTAAACAAAATTATACTGGTCAAACATTGGCAACCTGTCCATGCCTAGAAAAGAGGTCCTTGGTGTGTTTTTAAGTCATAATAGTACATGGGTATATTTTTCTGTCTTTGCTTTTTCCATATACTGCAGACTCATTAGTTTCCTTAAACGTTCACACGATCTTTGCTCTATTCTAGTTTGGTTCATTTGACAGACTGACCCTTCTGTCCCCCTCCCTCCCACCGCCCCCAACCTCATTGACCAGAACTGTCTCTTGCCCTGTGTGGCATCATGTGACCATCATGACTATGGATGAAGCAATGCAACAGGAAGGAAATGACTAAATTCACTTTTGAGTGGCTGAAGCGTGCCTGATGGCAAACAACATTTTTTTTTGATATACCTCAATGTTGTAATAAACACCGAGCATGTTCGAAGTGAAAGGCAAACTTCAACTTTGACAGACTACAAGGCAAACATTACAGTATAATATAAATATACAGCATCATATAACTATAAAAAAAACAAGAAGGTCCGGAGCCAACACCAATACTCTCTTATGACCCACCCAACTGAATTTATTTTACAAGTAGCCTTTTACGAAGCAGAGTGAGTGCTCAGTTTGTGGTCTCAAGTGATATTTTATGCCCCCAAATAATTGTTTTTTCCCGGATTCTCAAAGAGGCGGACGTACTCCATAAATGCACACCGTCTTATACTAGTTTACCACATTAGTCTGAAAAGGACTGAACCACAGACCTTTGGTTGGTATGAGGTGGTTAAAATCTTGCTAACTATTCTTAATGAATATCATCCTGTATGTGAAGTGCGTGTCTTTGAAACCAGCTGGTGAAATGGCTCAGCTAGTTAAGCAATAGCTGTTAAGATATGAAGCCTGCTGATTGCAGTTTTTAACAGTAAGTGGGGCTCACTCATTCTTTCATCCTTCCAAGGTCGATATTTTGAGTACCTTTTTAGGGTCGAATCTGCGAGTGCATGCGTCTCGCCTGTGAGAGACTGTTGTGTTCGTAGAGGGCTTGGAGACCGCCTGTCACTCACCATTTGTTGGTTTGCCTGGCACTCTTCTTTGCAGCCTCGTAAAGGCACGCCTGGCATCATTTCCATTTCTCTATGTGGAGCAGGGACAAGCACTAATTGATGCAACTTGATTAGTGCCTGTCCGCTGCTACCGACATGATCAAGGTATTATTTGTTCTATTTAACTTCCAGTGCCCAGCATGCACAACATTTCCAAGTTTTATTTTTAAAGCTAACTTTCTGTTATTTTGCCAAATCGTCTTTTCTCCGTTTCTTCTCATGTTTGCTTTTGTTTTTGCTCGTTTTCTGTCTGGTTAAACACTGATATCATCCCGGGAACTTTAGCGCAGGGCCACGAGTGCTGTGCAGTTACAGGAAGCCGCCTAATTTTCCTGCAGCTTGTGAGCAGAGAAGGGTGAGCGAAGCGTGTGCTGCGAGGTAAGAAACGGTGAGGCTCGTGTGTGCTGCGAGGTAAGAAACGGTGAGGCTCGTATAATTGACTACTCTGCGTACGAGGCAGTGAGATACAGTTGCTGTGAAGCAGCGTCCTTGGGGTTCCCTACCTGGGCACTAAAAACACAGTGATAGCTAGTTCTCTTCTCACGTGTGAATGCCTATCTCGTTTCTCGCTCATACTTTGCATACTGGTAACTGTAGTCCTGCATTTATAAGGAGGGGGAGAATATGAAATGTTCCTAAATGCAAAGAAAAGGGTATAATAGCCATACACATCAGATATGGGCAACTTAAGACTCTTGGTATGTGGGGTTTAGGGAGAAGGTGACTACCTAGGAGTGCACGTACATTATTGCTCCGCTTGTGCTTTCTCCTTGCTTTGATTCCGAAGTGTGTATGCCGGTTTTCTCCTCTTTAGTGTCTTTGAAGTACATGGTTCATTTTGTAAGGCTGTGGTGCAGTGCAGTTCAAGGTTTTATTTTGAGTTATCTATCGGTGACGCAGCTCATTGTGGAAAAAATAAACTCGTGCTACTGCATGCCTTAGATTGTTAGCAGCCTCGATTAGCTAAGGCTGCTGTTCTATTTGTTTTAAGCTCCGGAGCGGTGATACTGCTTTCTGGTGGGGAGTTTTAAAAGTGCCTGGAAGGGACTCGAAAAGGTGGGAAGGAGATGATGATTGAATAGATTTGCCCAGGATCACACAAATCGGTCAAGGGTGCAAGGTAAGGATAGAGACATCCGATACGTTAACCACCAGACCCCACTCAATGTCCCCGAGAAGAAATGCTCCGACGGCTGAGACATTCCCTTGAAAATGACCTCAGTAGTTCTCAATTCAAGCCAACATCTGATCCAACCACAGGGTCAGGCTACAAGTGAAATAAGTCTAGTAGTTCTTCAAAAACCCCATCGGGTTTATAATCGCCTAACTCCTCGAAGAGATAGTGATTGAAACCCCCCTACTCGAAGAACTAAAGCCTACAAACTAGTTTTCGCCTTCCTCTTATCACACTAAAGCAACCAAAACATGCTTGGCCTGCTAACATCACAAAGACGTGGAAAGAGCTAATTGAACCTGCAAAAATTCACCTCAATCCAGACTGGTAGGTGAGCCCTCTATTTTTTTACCATTAAGCAACTGGATTCGAAGTAAGGTTCTTATGTCCTCCATAGTCTTGGATTAGCTTCTCGTTGACCAGCTGCTTTCACTCACAATGCCTTAGGTTGTACTTTGCACAAAACTATCTACATACATGGAATGGGAGTTTACTGCAGAAATCAGCAATGCAAAAATGCTGACCCTATGCTCTAGGCATAACTGTCTCTAAGCATGAACCCCTCCCTCAGCTAACTGCTACAAGAATCGTAAGCATCGTGAAATGAAGTGGTAAACGTCTTATCTAGAAATGTAGTCATATTTGTAAAGAAATCAATTCAAACTGCACACAACCCTTCCACCAGACAAGAAAATCTTCCCCTGAGTAGCAAACTGTGATTTCACCCCGCACCAAAGCGATTTTCGAAACCTTTGGGTGTGAATTCACCTGGAGCATTTTATCCACTAATGTAAGATTTGGCTGACTTCTAGGGCAGTCAGGCAGTGCTTGCTGGTCTGGTCTGACAAATCACTGTGTTGGCTGTGTTTTTTGGCTGTTTGTGGCTCTTTTTTATGGTGTGATGGTCGTTTTTCAGGTCGATCACGCAAGTTCTCTGACGTGTTGTAATCTATTGGTGGGCTTTTAACCACGCCCACCGCACACCCATCAATATCACTCATTCATGGTCCTGCCTTTCAAAAATCCTTTGTTATAATTGGTAAATACTTTACGTTTGTCCCTCCTTAGGGCAGTTTTGTTACCACCTTGCCCATTGACCCTGTTACATGGATAATTGCACGACTGCCGATACGTTTGACTGTGAGTGAACTTCTCTTTCCTTTTGTGTCGCTCCTTCACTCTCGCACTCAGGGCAGCCGTGGCACTTTGAATCGGCTCGCTTATGTCAACTTTTACTTTTAATTTTCAATTTATGTGACAAGAAAAGTCCAGTTAGGAATTTACAGTGCTAATAGCTCTAACTTGAGCAAACGCAAGACCCATTGCATTGCAAATGCTTGTTTACTATATGTGTTTAATCTAATAGCCTAAAGCTTCAAGTTTGAATGAAAACAGAGAGGACAGATAGAACTAGGAGGTGAAGATGCAAGCAGAACTCTGCTGGAGGTATTACTGGGGACACAAAAGTGACATACTTAAAATTACTCTGAAAAGTTGCACAGATCTACAGCACACTCACTGGTAATCCCACTCTGGTGTCTCCAGAGATTTTGAGATATGATGTAAACATGGGTCAAGCACCCCTGCATAGAGGCTGAGCACGTACAATTAAGAACCCATAGGACTATGCTGTACTTTGCACATTTTACCAAATTAGAGACAGATACTGAATACAACGGGGTCAGTTTATGACATATGAGGCACTGGCCACGGCTGCCAGAATGTATACAGTTTAACTACCTACACCAACAATATCTCTCCCAAGCAAGAATTGCAACGAGGTAGAGCGAGAAGGTGTGGTCTAACTGCCTGAGCAGACAACTTTGGAGCAGGCTCGAGTCTCAGTGTTGGCTCAACATCCTGTGATCCTGGGCAAATCACTTAACCTCCCAGTGCCTACCAAAAATAGTGTTATTGTGCTACATAAGTGATGCTCATGTAAAGTGCTCCAATACCTTCGGGTCGAGTTCGCGCTATACAAAACTGCAAACAAAAAAAATGTACTGAGATCTGACAGACTGCTGCTACAGATGTAACAGACTTACAGCTGAACAATGAGACAGCTGTGAGCAGCAACACGGGGAGTGACGTGTAGGAAAGTACCATCTTGCCTGGCATTTTACACCCATTTTTACATGTATATCAGTCTTGTTTTTGTCTGTCTCAGTCGGATCCTGCTAGCCAGGGCCCTAGTGCTCATAGTTTGTGGCCTGAATGTGTATACCAGTGTAGTGACTAACTGTGCCACTGAGGCTCTGCTAATCAGAACCTCAGTGCTTATGCTCTCTCTGCCTTTAAATTTGTCACTATAGGCTAGTGACCGCTTCTACCAATTTAAATTGCCACACTGGAACACCCTTATAATTCCCTATTATATGCTACCTAGGTACCCAGGGTATTGGGGTTCCAGGAGACCCATATGGGCTGCAGCATTTCTTTTGCCACCCCTAGGGAGCTCAGACAAACCTTTACACAGGACTGCTATTGCAGCCTGAGTGAAATAATGCACGTTATTTCACAGCCATTTTCACTGCTCTTAAGTAACTTATAAGTCGCCTATATGTCTAACCTTCACTTGCTGAAGGTTAGGTGCAAAGTTACTAAGTGTGGGCGCACCCTTGCACTAGCAATGGTGCCCCCACATAGTTCAGGGCCATTTCCCCGGACTTTGTGCGTGCGGGGACACCATTACATGCATGCACTACATATAGTTCAATACCTATATGTAGCTTCACAATGGTAACTCCGAACATGGCCATGTAACATGTCTAAGATCATGGAATTGCCCCCCCCCATGCCAAATCTGGTATTGGGGAGCCAATTCCATGCATCCCCGGAGCTCCACTATGGACTCCGGGTACTGCCAAACCAGCTATCTGGGGTTTTCTCTGCAGCTACCGCTGCTGCCACCCCAGAGACAGGGTTCTGCCCTCCTGGGGTCTGGGCAGCCCAGTCCCAGGAAGGCAGAACAAAGAATTTCCTCTGAGGGAGGGTGTTACACCCTCTCCCTTTGGAAATAGGTGTTAAAGGCTGGGGAGGGGTAGCCTCTCCCAGCCTCTGGAAATGCTTTGAAGGGCACAGATGGTGCCCTCCTTGCATAAGCCAGTCTACACAGGTTTAGGGAATCCCAAGTCCCTGCTCTGGTGTGAAACTGGACAAAAGAAAGGGGAGTGACCACACCCCTGTCCATCACCACCCTAGGGGTGGTGCCCAGAGCTCCTCCAGTGTGTCTCAGACCTCTGCCATCTTGTTTCCAGAGGTGTGAGGGCACTCTGGAGGCCTCTGAGGGCCAGTGCCAGCAGGTTACGTCAGAGAACCCTCCTGATAGATGCTTACCTGACTAGGTGGCCAATCCTCCTCTGAGGGCTATTTAGGGTCTCTCCAGTGGGCTTTTCCTCAGATAACAACTTGCAAGAATCCAGCAGGACTCCTCTGTACTTCTCTCTTCGACATATGCCAAGGATCGACCGCTGACTGCTCCAGGGCGCCTGCAAAACTGCAACAAAGTAGCCAGAAGACTACCAGCGACATTGTAGCACCTAATCCTGCCGGCTTTCTTGACTGTTTCCTGGTGGTGCATGCTCTGGGGGCTGCCTGCCTTCACCCTGCACTGGAAGCCACGAAGAAATCTCCTGTGGGTCGACAGAATCTTCCACCTGCTTCAGCAGGCACCAAACTTCAGCTTCACAGGGACTCTGGGTCCCATCTCATCTTGACAAGCGTGGCCTCTGGGACACAGGTGGTGGACCCAAGTGAACTAGTCTGTCCAGTGGTCCTACTGTCCAAATTTGGAGGAGGTAAGTCCTTGCCTCCCCTCTCCAGACAGTAATCCTGTGCACTGCGTGATCTGCAGCTACAAGGGCTTCTGTGCACATTTCCACAAAATCCTGCATGCAGAGCTGAGCCTAGGTCCCTAGCACTCTGTCCTGTGATGCTCAGCTCCCTGAGTTGATCTCCGGTGTCGTGGGACCTCCTTTTGCAGTGTTGAGATGACCACTGTGTTCAGTCTCCTTGAATCCATGTTCAAGGACTTCTGCGGGTGCTACCTGCTTGTGCATGGTCTCTCTACGTTGCTGAGGGCCCCCTCTGTCTCCTCTCCCAAGTGGCGACATCCTGGTCCTTCCTGGGCCTGGGCAGCACCCTTTCTCTCTAACCTCAACTCTTGCAGCTAGCAAGGCTTGTTTGTGGAATTTTGCCAAGGAAATGACTCTGTATCCTTCAGCCCGCCGTGGGACATCTTCTGCATGAAGGAGAAGTTACTAGCATCTAGAGGCAGCCATTTTGCAACTTCATCCGGGGTTTAGTGGGCACCTGCCCCCCTGGACACTTTTGCGACTCTTGGACTTGGTCCCCTTCCTTTGCAGGTCTTCAGGCCCAGGAATCCATCTTCAGTGCTTTGCAGTCTGTTGTGGTCTTTGCAAAATCCTTTATCACGACTTTAGTGTGTTTCTGGGGAAATAGTGGTACTTTACTCCTACTTCCAGGGTCTTGGGGTGGAGTATCTTGGACACCCTTAGTGTTTTCTTGTACTCCCAATGACCCTCTACACACTACACTAGGATAAGGGTCCATTCGTGGTTCCATTCCACTTTCTTAGTATATGGTTTGTGTTGCCCCTAGGCCTATTGCATCCTGTTGTATTCTACTGTGTGTGCACTACTTTCTGACTGTTTTACTTACCTGATTTGGTTTGTTGTGTATATTTTGTGTATTTTACTTACCTCCTAAGGGAGTATATTCTCTGAGATATTTGTGGCACATTGTCACTAAAATAAAGTACCTTTATTTTTAGTAACTATGAGTATTGTCTTTCTTATGATATACAGGGAGTGCAGAATTATTAGGCAAATGAGTATTTTGACCACATCATCCTCTTTATGCATGTTGTCTTACTCCAAGCTGTATAGGCTCGAAAGCCTACTACCAATTAAGCATATTAGGTGATGTGCATCTCTGTAATGAGAAGGGGTATGGTCTAATGACATCAACACCCTATATCAGGTGTGCATAATTATTAGGCAACTTCCTTTCCTTTGGCAAAATGGGTCAAAAGTAGGACTTGACAGGCTCAGAAAAGTCAAAAATAGTGAGATATCTTGCAGAGGGATGCAGCACTCTTAAAATTGCAAAGCTTCTGAAGCGTGATCATCGAACAATCAAGCGTTTCATTCAAAATAGTCAACAGGGTCGCAAGAAGCGTGTGGAAAAACCAAGGCGCAAAATAACTGCCCATGAACTGAGAAAAGTCAAGCGTGCAGCTGCCACGATGCCACTTGCCACCAGTTTGGCCATATTTCAGAGCTGCAACATCACTGGAGTGCCCAAAAGCACAAGGTGTGCAATACTCAGAGACATGGCCAAGGTAAGAAAGGCTGAAAGACGACCACCACTGAACAAGACACACAAGCTGAAACGTCAAGACTGGGCCAAGAAATATCTCAAGACTGATTTTTCTAAGGTTTTATGGACTGATGAAATGAGAGTGAGTCTTGATGGGCCAGATGGATGGGCCCGTGGCTGGATTGGTAAAGGGCAGAGAGCTCCAGTCCGACTCAGACGCCAGCAAGGTGGAGGTGGAGTACTGGTTTGGGCTGGTATCATCAAAGATGAGCTTGTGGGGCCTTTTCGGGTTGAGGATGGAGTCAAGCTCAACTCCCAGTCCTACTGCCAGTTCCTGGAAGACACCTTCTTCAAGCAGTGGTACAGGAAGAAGTCTGCATCCTTCAAGAAAAACATGATTTTCATGCAGGACACTGCTCCATCACACGCGTCCAAGTACTCCACAGCGTGGCTGGCAAGAAAGGGTATAAAAGAAGGAAATCTAATGACATGGCCTCCTTGTTCACCTGATCTGAACCCCATTGAGAACCTGTGGTCCATCATCAAATGTGAGATTTACAAGGAGGGAAAACAGTACACCTCTCTGAACAGTGTCTGGGAGGCTGTGGTTGCTGCTGCACGCAATGTTGATGGTGAACAGATCAAAACACTGACAGAATCCATGGATGGCAGGCTTTTGAGTGTCCTTGCAAAGAAAGGTGGCTATATTGGTCACTGATTTGTTTTTGTTTTGTTTTTGAATGTCAGAAATGTATATTTGTGAATGTTGAGATGTTATATTGGTTTCACTGGTAATAATAAATAATTGAAATGGGTATATATTTTTTTTTTGTTAAGTTGCCTAATAATTATGCACAGTAATAGTCACCTGCACACACAGATATCCCCCTAACATAGCTAAAACTAAAAACAAACTAAAAACTACTTCCAAAAATATTCAGCTTTGATATTAATGAGTTTTTTGGGTTCATTGAGAACATGGTTGTTGTTCAATAATAAAATTAATCCTCAAAAATACAACTTGCCTAATAATTCTGCACTCCCTGTAGTACCTACATGATACATGTGGTATTGCATGAGCTTTGCATGTCTCCTAGGTCAGACTTGGCTGCTCTGCTATAGCTACCTCTATCAGCCTAAGCTGCTAGACCACTACTAATCTACTAATAAGGGATAACTGGGCCTGGTACAAGGTGTAAGGACCATTGGTACCCACTATAAGCCAGGCCAGCCTCCTACATTGGTGGTGCAGCAGTGGGATAACTACTTGTAACTGCTTTACCACTTTGTCATTGGTGTTTTTCATAAGAAAACCATGTTCTAAATACTTAGAAATATACACAAGTAACCTTAACAGTCTTACTTGCTTTCTAAAAACTTTCTAAAAAGTTTGAAAAAGTTTTTCTCCTTTCTTAAAAAGTTTTAAAAACTTTTCTCTCTCCCCTAAACTCTTTCTTTCACCATGTCTGTGGTAGAGGCCACTCCCAAAGTTGTGCAGACAACTTATGATAATCTAAACTTTAAACGTTTGAGGGGTCTCTGTATAGAAAGAAGTTTAGGGATTGGTAAGAACCCTACCAAGGATCTCCTTCTTAGCCTTCTCCTTGAAAGTGACCAGAGTCAGACTGGTCAAACCCAGGATCAGGAGGTCGAGGAGGGGGGTACCCAAATAGTTTCAGGCGAGGGTCCTAAGAACTCTGGGGAGGGTACTTCCAAAGACCTTTCAGTTATCAGGTCACCTAGTGGAGCTGGTAGTGGGAGGGGGTCACACATCAGTAGGGCACCTTTCACTCCAAAAGGCCAGGTCACTAGGGTTCAAGTAGTTAGAGAAAGGTTCACTTCTGCTAATTCTCACATTACCTCTGAATTCCCAAACCTCCCACCCTGAGGATAATACCCTAGACAGGGAACTCAGAAAGCTGAGGTTGGAAGAGGCCAGACTGAAGCTAAGACAGCAGCAGGTGGCCTTAGATAGGGAATCCCTAGATGTAGAGAGGGAAAGACAGAAGTTGGGGTTAGTTCCCCATGGTGGCAGCAGTAGCAATCTTGATAGTCATCCTGTTGGAGAAACAGATTCAAGAAACCTGCATAAAATTGTCCCCCCTTACAAAGAGGGGGATGACATAAACAAGTGGTTTTCTGCACTTGAGAGGGCCTTCCAGGGTCTTGGTGTGGGGTATCCTGGACACCCTTAGTGTTTTCTTACACTCCCAGCGACCCTCTACACACTACACTAGGCTAGGGGTCCATTTGTTGTTTGCATTCCACTTTCTTAGTATATGGTTTGTGTTGCCCCTAGGCCTATTGCATCCTATTGTATCCTACAGTGTTTGCACTACTTTCTGACTGTTTTACTTACCTGATTTGGTTTGTTGTGTATATTTTGTGTATTTTACTTACCTCCTAAGGGAGTATATCCTCTGAGATATTTTTGGCACATTGTCACTAAAATAAAGTACTTTTATTTTGAGTAACTATGAGTATTGTTTTTCTTATGATATAGTACCTATATGATACAAGTGGTATTGCATGAACTGTGCATGTCTCCTAGTTCAGCCTTGGCTGCTCTGCTATAGCTACCTCTATCAGCCTAAGCTGCTAGAACACTACTAATCTACTAATAAGGGATAACTGGATCTGGCACAAGGTGTAAGGACCATTGGTGCCCACTATAAGCCAGGCCAGCCTCCTACATGGTGGCATGGACTTAATTTAGGGATCACCAGGGGTCGTAGCTGTGACCCCCAGTTTGACCTTTGTGACCCCTGGCACTGCCTCCACGACCCCTGGCCTCAGACATGGCAAATTCAGTTTCTGGAACAAAGGGGCAGCTCCTCCTTATGGACGTTGCTTGGATCCCCACTTCCTTGCTTTCAATCAGCTTTTGTATTACAGTAATCGAGAATAATACATTATTCACTGTTAGTGAACTAAAAATGGAGTACAGATAGTTGGAATATGAACCTCCTTTGTAGTTGAGGTAAGTAAAACCACTTTTAAATGTGTGTTATGTGCTTGATTGTGGGTGGGAGAGTGTTTATATGAGAAAGTGTGTGTATATGAGTGAATGTGTAAGTATGTGTGTGTGAGTGAAAGTAAAGATGGAATGTCGTGTGATGTCACTTCCACTACCCCTGGTATTTTGTTGAATTGACATCCATGAGTTACGTCTATCTAAGAGGGCCTGCAGCAGACCCGCAGATATGAGATACTAGCACTCGCCCCTGCACCAAAACCACATCAAAAAGACCAGAGTGAGACCAGGACAGGAACAAATTGGAATTTGCTGAACCTATTAATAACTGCTCAGACCTGAACAGGGGACATCAATGGATGGGGGACAGAGTTTTACTTTGAGATCGTGTTTTCTAAAATGTATGGGGGCAATCTAATAAAAATCTATTTTAAAACATGGTTCAGTTTAAGATATGCTTTACGTTTAGTACTGGAGGACTGGTGCAAGTGATGTTGTAAGGGTAGGGTTTTGATCAGTGTTAGGGCTAGAGTTGATTAAAGAATTTGTAAGGGTGAAAGGGTTAGTTTTAACGATAGACTAATAGATACAGAGTTAGGTTAAAAATTACTTGATAGTAACAGAGCATAGGTGGTAGTATTCGACATTGCTACTAATAAATATGTATATTGTCCACAATCACGACTTTATCGTTTTTACTTTTTTAGCTCTATATTTTTTTATACAACTTTTTCACACATAGGTAGTGTAGTGTGACTGTGCACTGCGTGAAATACAATGTGTGACATACAGTGTGCTATAAAAAGTACACACCACAACATATTGTTTTTTTTATTTGAGAATGAGGAAACGGAAACCCCTGCAGGAAAGTTGCGCACACATAAAACAAAGAAAACGAGAACATGCAACTAGAAACTCAGTCTAAAATGTGTTACGTCGATGAACGTCGGATCCATTGCCAAGTATCAAGATGGTCGTGATATAAATGACTCCCGTTTAGATAACTTGAAAATATGACATAGAATAAGCTCTATGAACCAACGCTGGACACCCCTCTGAAGAGAGGAAGAATTTCCCAGCACCTGAGTCAAACGTCTTGCAAGTAGTTGATATTTGTGTCTTTTCACATGCCATGGATTAGTATGAGTGCTTTTTTTAAATCAGTTTACAAAGCGTACCGCACCGACCTGCCCCTCCAACATAAGGTTTCATGAAGAGTCCACTTACAAGTAAATTCATTATGGGCTGATTAGTACTATTCATTTGGCCTGATCGTATTTGTATTTCAATCGCTGTGGGCCATATGTACAAAAGTTAGACTTTGTGATTTCCTAGTAGCGAATCCATTGAAATTGCTGTTAGGGAATTGCACAGTGACATGCATGTAACCGTGGATTCCACTAATAATGATTTCTATGGATTCGCAATCACAATTAAGAAATTGCAATTTTGGAAGTCTCAAAATTGCGATTTCCCAAGAGGGAATCACAAAATAGGAAAAGTCGCATTCTGTATGCAGTATGATGATGTCAGACCCAAAAGTTAAGAAATACACGGAGTGGCCACAATCCAGAAGCCCAGGAAGGTGTTGGAAGGCACGAGTGCACCTGTCCCACCACTGACTGTGGAATACCCATGTGTGAGCCACACCATGTCCAAGGAAGACGAGGACAAGGATTCTGGGAGCAGGAAGTGCTAGGTCATGTTTTCTGAGAAGGAGTTTCTCACAGAAGAATGGGTGGCACATATGCACCAGCTATTTGAGAAGACCTCATTTACTGTTCCTAAGCGTCAGTGAACCAAGATATGGAACAGCATCTTGGAGAATGTGAACTCCTTTGGTGTCACACAGAGGACCATACCACAGATCAGAAAACACTACCACAGATCAGAAAACACTGGTATGCACTGAGATCTCACACAAAAGACAAAATGGCCAGCAGGATGGCTGAGGGTCATGGCATGGGTGGAGGACCCTCATAAAAACCTGTACCACTCCCGTGGAGACACTCATTGAAGGGACACAGGAACAAGAAAGCGTTATGAGAGTGTCAGACATAGACATCTCCAATCCTGCAGGCATCAGCCAGGGTAACTCAACTCCTCTTTAAATACTTAACATAATGTAATGTTTCTAATTCCAAAAATAAAACATACCAGCACAAAAACTCCATTGTGATGCTTGTTCAACCTTGGGAATGCATCATGGGAGTTGTAGTACACCAAAGTTGCATTCTGTACTATGTGCTGATGACTACACCACATATATTTGTACATCATACACATGTCACAAACACATGAAGCACAGTTACAACAATATTGTGAACAGACGTTAACCATTTTTATGCTAACTATATATATGCATTTATACAGCTCACACCTAGGACGTGTCAGAAACAATTGAGACTGATAAAGCTACTAACATGTCGAAATGGAGGACAGCATATTACCAACTCCTATGCCCATTACTCCAGCTCCAACTGCTAGGAGAACAACTGTTGCATCACTACCAGAGTTTGTGGATGGTGATGAGGGACAATCCCAAAGGAGGGACACAACTAAATATGGGGACAGGACACAGACACCGTAAAGGCCAACCAGCAACAGTCCACAATGTGTCAGACGTCATGGCAGATAGTTCTCCTGTGTTTGGTGGCCTGGAGAAGTCCAGCATCTCTGTAAGCACCTTTAAACCAAACACATCAAGACTGTCAATAGGCATCTTTAAAGCATGTCAACGTAAATGCAACAATTGCAGAAATAGCAAGACCATTGGATTGCTGCCATGGAGAAGGAGCAGTGTCTGCAAAGACGCAGGCACTGGCGGTACCTAGCATGCTTTGATGCATTCATTTGTTCCATTAATTGATCAGCTGTAGCTACACCAACTCTTGCAAGGAGAACTGTAAACATGCAAAATTACACGGGCACTGCTGTCAGGATGTTGCACACGGGCTAGTTGAAGTGACCACAGCATTTGAAATCATACAGTTCCTCAACCTTTGTCCCCAACATTTTACTGCCACCTGAGAGTGAAGACACCTCTCGCATCATTGCCACATCTATGCAAGAGGGGTGCTGCACAAGGCATACGTGCCAATATACTTGTGGATCTGACATGTGCCCTGTTGGAAAATGGCCATCTCTGAAGGGTCCCCCAAACTTTTTGCTTTCCTCCTCCTTTTTTCCTGACCTCAGTTTTGTTTACTTAATGACTCTGGACCCTTTACCAGTGCTAACCAGAGCTACAGTGTCTGTGATCTCTCCCTAAAAACATGGTAACATTGGCACATAGCCAACTGGCATATTTAATTTACTTGTAAGTCCCTAGCAAAGCGCACTAAATGTGCCCAGGGCCTTTAAGTTATATGCTACTAGTGGGCCTGCAGCACTGATTGTTCCACCCACATAAGTAGCCCCTTAACCATGTTTCAGGCCTGCCATTGCAAGGCCGGTGTGTGCAGTTTCACTGCCACTTTGACTTGGCATTTAAAACTACACCTGCAACGCCTCCAACGCATCCAAAACGCCTCCGCCCGACTCATCCTCAACATCCCTCGCTGCAGCCACATCACCCCCCACCTAAGAGACCATCACTGGCTCCCTGTCGACAAGAGGATCACCTTCAGGCTCCTCACCTACGCACACAAAGCACTTCACAACACCGGACCAGCCTACCTGAACAGCAGACTCAGCTTCTACAACTCCACCTGGCAACTCCGCTCCGCCAACCTTGCCCTCGTTCCATCCCCTGCATCTGGCGCAGATCCTCCGGCAGCAGATCTTTCTCCTACCTCACCGCCAAGACCTGGAATACCCTCCTGTCTGACCTAAGACAGATCCAGGACCTGCTCACCTTCAGAAGACACCTCAAGACCTGGCTCTTTGAGCAATAGCAGCATCTCCCTCCCCCCCCCCCCCCCCCAGCACCTTGAAACCCTCACGGGTATGTAGTGCGCTCTATAAATAGTCTGATTGATTGATTGATTAAACTTCCCCTTTTTTACATATAGGTCTCCCCTAAGGTAGGCCCTAGGTAATCCGTAGTAAGGTAAAACACAGGATATGTATGCAGATTTTTAACATGACCTATTAGTGAAAAACTCACAAATTAGTTTTTCACTACCGTGAGGCCTGCTCATCTCATAGACCAGCATTAGAATTACCCTTGTATACTTTTTAGCGGTAGATTCTGATCTGAAAGGAGTAGCTCTGTCATGTTTCGTATAACCAGAATGATAATAGAAAATCCTGCTTACTAGTGAAGTTGGATTTAATATTACTCTTTTAGAAATGCCACTTTTAGAAAGTGGGCATTTCTCTGCACTTACAGCCTTCCATGCCTTACAGCCTGTCATCAATCTGCATCTGGGTTGTGCTGGTTGACAGCTCCCCTTGTGCATTCCACCCACACAGCCATAAACACAGTACACTCAGCCACATCTGTATGTATCTGCATACTGAATGGGTCTCTGTGGGCAGGAAAGGTGGAGGAGCTGTCACTTACACTTCAAAGGCCAGTGGCCTGACCCCACACAAGGAACTGATATCCCCCCGCAGGGATTCTGGCAGACAGGGCTGGGTTGAAAGGGGACCTTGTACACTTCAAAACCACTCTTTGAAGTTTCTCCCACTTCAAAGGCACTTTTAGGTATATATACTGGGTCTTTGACCCCACCAAATCAGACACTTCTAGATCTACAACTGGTCTCTGTCAGAGGGATTGCCGTGGCTGCCCAAAGGACTCATCTGGACTGCTTTGCTGGAAGGACTGCTGCCTTGCTTGTTGCCCTGCTGGCCCCTGACGCTGCTGGAAGGACTCTGCCTTCCCCACAAGTGCTCTCCAAGGGCTTTGATTGAGCTTGCCTCCTGTTCTGAAGTCTCAGGGCCACAAAGACTTCACCAAAGAGAATAAAATTCCCATGCGTCAGAAAATCGATGCAACGCCAGCAGGAATCGAAGCAGGACCTGCCATGTGGCTGAAAAACCTCTGCATCCCCTGTTGGATCAATGCAGAGCCTGCTCCTTCTTACTAGTGTGTCAAGGATTTATAAAGCATCATCCCTTGGCGTAAAAATATTCCCGCACTGCAGTGAGGAACCTCCTGGAAATCAACACATCAAAATGCAGCATGGAAAGAAATTATGCATTGTCTGTGACACACTGGCAAATCCGATGCAGCACTTTAGTTTTCAACGCATCTCCTCTTCTACGGCCCCATGCGTCGTTGTTTTTGATGCATTCCAGGTATTGTGTGTTAGAAGGATACAACCACTGATTCTTAAGGAATGAGACTCATTTCATCCTTTAAAAAGTGGTATCTTGACTTGTGTTTTGACCTTATTTCATTCAGATAAATATAATCTATTTTTCTAAACTGGTCTGGAGTACTTTTTTGGTGTTTTTGCTGTGTTACTGTATGAGTTATTGCAAAACTACTTAACATATTGCTTTCTAAGTTAAGCCAGCCTGCTTTGTGCCAAGGTACCGGATGGTGAGCACAGGTTAATTTAGGTTGTGTTGTGACTTACCCTGACTGGGGTTATGGTCCCTACTTGGATAGGGTGCATACCTCTGCCAACTAGACACCCACTTTCTAACATCCCCACTTCCACAGGCCAGTTTTGCTGACAAGGAACCCAAACCCAGAGGCCGAAAAAAATAAATACACTGAACACTCAGAGTCCTGAGTCTGTTTTTTTGTTTATAATGGCATACTTTGTTGACTTGTTGACACAATGTTACATCCCTATTTGATACAGTTGAAGAGAGGCTACAGTACCAGAGAGATGCTTAATTTTTGAAACCTGAATAACAGGTGATCTTTCAGTTATGCACCATACATTACCATCATGTGTGATGTCCATTTCTTAGATGTTGCAATCATTCTTATCTCAAAATTAGTTGTTGGTGATCTCTGTGCGTCGTGTATGACCCTCTGCTGCATGTGTCCCGTCCTGCTGCACCTGTAGTGGTGGTAATTCCTCATCTGATTCAGATTTGGGCTCTATGATGATGCTATGCAGAACCTTCTTCATGGAAGGTTCTGCCAGTCTTGTGGAGGCAACAGAACCTGAACATTAGTATTCCTAAGGTCTGTTCAATGATGGAGTGTGTTGTACTGCCTTTAACATCTTGATCTTGGGGTCAGATATGGTGTCAGTATCCAAGGATGCAAGGAATCTGCACTGTCTTCCTAAAGAGCATAAGGAGGATAACCCAATAGGCCACATTCCACAAACAGATCTGGCCACTGTATTATTCATTGAGTCTGCAAATTTCTTACCAAGCAGAAAACCCACTTCAAATTCACCCTGTGACAGTTAGTTATGTATTCCACTGTGGCAGAACATGAAGTAGTCATGGGTGCTGCCTGGAAATGTGGTCACAAGGTCTGTTATGATACATGAGGCATCACAGGCTATGTGTACATTGAGTGAGTGTGAGATTTTCCTGTTTCTATAGATGAATTAATTTGCTGAGGGGGGCATATAGTGATATATGTTCCATCAACACAGTCAATTACATTGGGGAACTGTTTTACCCGGCAACACATTGGGCCTCATTATGAACATGGTGGTCCCGACCACAATATAAATAAGAGAACCCTTGTTCCTCCAGCCTTTCCCTGGTGGTTTTCCCTGCCAGGGAAAGGCTGGCGGAAGGGGTGCTCCTGGGCCCCCCTGGGGGCCCCAGCACTGCCAATGCACTTGGCATGGGCAGTGCAGGGGCCCCGGTGCAGTGGCCCGTCGCAGACGTCATTGCCCGATTACCAGGCAGCTGCTGCACCCGCCGCACAGCGGCATTGATGACGGTTCCACTGTTTCCGCCCGCCGGCCCAGCAAAATGTCTATTATATGGCCGGTGGGATCTCAAGGGGGCTGGCGGTCTGTGAAAAGACCGCCAGCATGAACAAGGTGGGGTTTCCCACCGTGTTCATAATGACCCCCTTCATTTGGGTCATTTACAAATATTGGGAGGTATTTGGGAAATATACTTATTGGTTAACTTTGCTAACTATGATATCCAGAAACCTGTGAAAGAACTTGGAAAAAGTGTTTTGTAACAGCCGTCCTGCCACTGCTATGACCTCCTGGTAACTGTCCCAAGCTAATAGGTGTAAACAACACAATATCTGCACGTGGTGGGATTGCATTGCTTCTGAGTGTTGGGGTCAGAAGATGAGGTTGTAACTCAGCAATTAATTCCAGGATTACCACACTATTGAGTCTGTAGTTGTCACATATCTCCTCCTCCTTCCCTGCCAAAATCTTCATCCTCCTCACCAAAACATACAGGGGTGCCATTCTGACAGTGCCAGAAGCGTTGTGAATGCCTTTTTAGGTTTCACCTGCACAGTGCTTGTGAAATCTATTGTTAATATATATCTAAAAAGGGCTTACCTCCCACAAACCGTGCTTTTCATTGGTTCCTGTGCTTGCCACTTACTTTTCCTCCATTCCTATTGGCTGCAGCAGGCTATTTCTTATTCTTCCTCCTGTGTTTGCTCTTACCAGTGTCCAAGTGTGCTCTATTTGTTTAATGTGCTGTGGGTAGTTTTTTGTTTTTGTTTTACTTTTCTTTTCTCTTATAATGCCACGAGTAGTCCCCTATCTTTTCTATGCTGTGTATTTCCGTCAATGCGATGTCATCATGCAATGTTAGCACTGCTTGCTGCATCAGCAATTCCAACAGTTGATGTTTTTATTGGTAAATGGATTATAAGATTCTGAGAACAGTTTAACATTGTGAACGTGTCATTCGGTTTTTAATATGAGGTAATACTGCCACCTTGTGTCTATAAACATGTTTGCTGAATCCTAAAATATGAATGAATTGTTAATGCATGATGTGAGACTATTACAGTGGATTTCGATTACATAAAATAGCTTGAATAATTCACAGTAACATCATCCACCCTTTAGCCCATCCTCGATGACATCACAACAAGGTTCACCCCTAGAACGGCACCTCCACCTGGCTACCCAAGATGCCACAAACTCTTGACTTCTCCAGTTTAATGAAGAATTGGGCTGGGTCCTACTGTGTTTCAGACACAGCAGTAATTTAAAAAAAAAGAAGCTATTTTGAAATGGGTCCCTCTCGGCCTCTCTAGTCATGCTCTAAACTTTACTAGCAAAAGAGCAATTGATTTCTAAACAATAACGGTAAAAATCAATTTCACATGTTTTACATCATCTTTCCTGAGTATTTGCTTTGCTTTAATATGTTGTGTTTCTGTAGTTTTTCTTGCAGAATATTTTTTTGTGGTTTTATATAGTGTGAGCTCGACCCGAAAGTATTGCAGTGCTTTACATGAGTACCAGTTACGTTACACAAGAACACAATAAGTTTTTGGCACGGCTAGATTAAGTGATTTGCCCAGAATCACAGGATGTTGAGCTGACGCCAAGACTCAAACTTGGTTCCCCAGCTCCAAAGTTGACAGCTCTGGCCATTACGCCACATCCTCTTTTACACCAATATTACTCTTGAATAGTGCGTACTGTGAACTGAGGCTTATATATTTGTCTAGGTGAGTTCACCTTGTAAGCGCATGTATATGATGGTACACAATTGAGAGCACTGGAGCTGAGGATGAAGGAAGTGCAAGTTTCTCACAGAGTATGTGTCAGACCTTGTTCAGGCCCCAACCCTGATTGTTGAGGCCTTTTGTGACTACTGTAAGTGCACAAATTTGTCTCTCATCTGACGTTCATTAATAGAGTGTGTCACTTTTTATTTTTATGTTTTGGTAGGAGTATTGCTACTTTGAATTGAGTGGCTTTCAATGCAGGGTATTTATCTGATTATCAGGATTGACTCCACTGCCCTCTTTTAAGTAAATACATGTGTGAAAACACCCTTCCCATGAAGGATACTAATATTCCATTTATCCTTGTTCTCAATGGGAAGACGTGGAGCTTCCACATTCATCCTACAAGACACGAGTGTGTGTGGCTAAGGTACAGTACGTAGACCTTTGGTTGTGGTCTTAAAGCGGGCAGTGCCCCTAAAGGTAGAAATCCATGTGCTGCATTATTGATTTCATATATTTGTGCACTCAGTACCAAAGAGCCATATGTGACTAGGAGACTTCGCAGATGAAGACTTGCCACAAACAGTTTCTTGTGTAAAGAGGTTTGCTAAAGGATGGGTTATCATCAAAGTAATTGTATTTGTTCAACATGGTTGCTGCAAAATCTAGTTTTGTAGCTCTCTAATTCCAGATGAGGTTGTGAAACGTTTCGATAGTCATCGGCTTCCAGAGGTCCCAGTAGAGTATGTGGATGAAATTCAGTGGGGTTGTAGTGTTGTCTAGCTGGGTAGCATTGGGTGTGTGGCGTGAGCACTGTAGGCATGATCCTTTCTTGATGTAATTAACTTGTAGCTGTGATTACGCATAAGGTGTTGCAGAAAGATACGAGTGTTGCACTAGACACGTATGAAAGTTGTTTAAACTGACCATGGCTCTACTACAGCATGTGGACTGATTTAATGTTCTTGAGGCACAAGAAAATGAAATGTGCTTTTTGCAGCAATTGTATGCAGACATAGCCTAAAAACACGATGATGGTGTCCTCGTTGTGCTGCTTCCACTGAACAAGTTGCTCCCCAAGCTGGGAATTCCTTTCACATACTGTTGCTCTGGTCATCTAGAACCCTAAAATGTAACTGGTTTTGTCATTCATGCCAATCAAAAGGATAGCTGGTTGGATAAAATGTTGCAGTCTTTATGACAGTTTCTTGGGCAAAATGTAAAAACTATTTTTAGTTCATTGTGAGTTTAAAAAAATGCTTGGTTCGGAAGGTCAACATTAGACTCGGAGTTTCAGTATATGACCACATCACCAAAGAGTGAAGCCTTTCATATTCTCTCGCTGTTCACCTCTCTCCCAGAATCTACCCTGCTTTTCCTAGTGATGGGTCCCTGCATGTGTTACAATTATCATCTCAAAACTGCACTATGTGGGGCTTTTCGGAGCTCACTTACTTATCTATGGGCTTGAAGAAAGTGTGTTTTTTCTTATCTGTCCATGAGGAGTGCATTTATATAATGTTTTCTGAGAAAATAATAGTGCCATGAATCCTTGCTAATGGCAATGAGCGCTATATAAATCTAATAATACACGCTAAATTAAAGCATTGCTGATGAGCTGTGACACTTCTTCCCACAGCACAGGTATTTGTGGAGTCTTCAAGATTAAATATCCTCTCTTATTCACTATATGAAAGCATCCCTGGGTACGCATCCTACCTGTAACTTTTTCATACTCAAAGTGACAAATGCATGAAGCTTAGCTGTTAGAGTTTGAATCCTTGAAGCTATAGTTCTTGAAGTTCTTGCCCTTCATCCACCTCTTCAGTGCTGTCCTTTCCTAATGCACCTGCGTTTTGTTGGAATTTTACTTGGGTCGGTCATAATGCCAGAAAAAGCTAAACCGAGTTCACAACCCCACCTCTGCACAAGGCTGCAACAAAAAACAGTTAATAACATTGGGAAAACGTAATTTATTTACCAATGTTTATTATAGTTTGCACCTAGTTACCATCAGATCCAGATGGTTGGCAATTGCATTTTCTAAATACCCATTTTGCGACTATTCACAATTAGTAAATCCTTTGTACATGCTGTTAGCGATTGGCTATTTGGAAAACCTTATTGCAGTTTCCTATTTAGCCATTTCCAGAATGTGATTTCAACTGGATTGAAATTGCATTGTGCACCACCGAAACAGGCTTTCGTGCTTTCTGAAATGGCATTTTGCATTTCCAAACAGCCTGAAATTGTGAATCGTACTGCTAGGAAATGCAAAATGCCTTCCTATATATGGCCCTTAAATCACAAGGTAGATGTCCAGTGCAGGTATGGTTATTGTGAGGTATCCGGCTGATACAAGCAGATTCCCTTGATTAAACACACAAAGCATTGTGACTTCTCTATATGTGGAGGGACTTGGCTGGAAAATGCGGAATACTTACAACAAAATAGGTGAGGTTTAGGGGGGACATGGAGGAGTTAAAAGAAAGATGAAGGATGGGTTTAGGGAGAGAAAAACAAACACCCACAACGAGTAAGCTTATAGCTATTCACAAACTGGCAATTTCTGGCAGAAAGCCAATGCATGTAAGAGAATATTATGCCTTCCCTTAGGTGGTAGGTGTTATTGATTGCAAACAGGTGGCATGTCAACTTTTTCACCATATGGCACACCTTTCTGCAACAGTTACCACTGGCACTCCATCAACATATAAACTATCTGCGATGTCAATGGCAGCTTCTCAGATGTGTACACGTCATGTCTTGAAAGCACACACAACAGCAACATCTTTGATCAGTCATCTCTTACACAATGTTGGTTACGAGGTATTTCAATGACATATGACTCATTGGTAAATGACAGCTCACGTAATTCACTGTAGTGTAATCACACGGAATGACCTAAAAATTCTGCATTATTACGCTTCGGTTATGCAAGAAGAGTATTTCTGCATTTAGTGCTATTTCTTAGTGCAATAATGCCCCCTCGGGACCAAAATGGAAGTAAGGATGCATTTTGTGCTAAGAAACAGTGCTAAATGCAGCAGAACACAAATAGCGAACGAGCGCACGTGGCCGCTCGTGCTTGGTAAATGTGCTCTCGTATTATGATTTTTTCTCCTAAATTACTCTTATTTACACAAAAAGG
The DNA here is from genome assembly GCF_031143425.1 of Pleurodeles waltl. Classification (NCBI taxonomy): domain Eukaryota; kingdom Metazoa; phylum Chordata; class Amphibia; order Caudata; family Salamandridae; genus Pleurodeles; species Pleurodeles waltl. Next base: position 451,002,685 of record NC_090443.1, read on the forward strand.
AGTAATCAAGTAATAACCGATAATTCTGCATTGAACATGAAAAGTAACCAAAATTACTCCAGTTACTCCAGGCTAATTAAAATTCCTCCCAGGCCTAACAAACAACAATATCACTACTGTAGGTCTACATGTGCATGTGGCATCTCAAACATACACAACTAATCACTATGTTACAATGCATACACATTACACTGACACCCGCTGCATGTAAGTAGGCACGACGTATTACAGTTGAAATAGAGTCCCCTTTTATGGTTTTCACATGCTTTTGTTGAAGGTGATGCTGGGTGTGCTCTCTCTCCCCATTTCCTCACATCCTAAAGAGGTCCAACCACACTACCTCAACAGTGGTATAATAGAGAACACATATGTACACAAGGAATTATTAACGCACTTTCAGAATCCTTAAATCGCCATTCAGATGTTCTGTTATACGTGTGGGTGGGTTCTCATGTACTACCAAGAAGAAGTGTACAAGATTGTTGTAGGATGTTGTGGACACAATGTTCCTATGTACCATCCAATGATAATGCTGGAATGTGAACAACAAACATTCTATGCTATAGTGAAAAATAAATAAGTTAATTTTGCTACAGTATTCAAACACTTTTCATTATCAACACTTACGTACAAGCCCTCATACAGTACACTCATACTTTAGAACATAAATACTTAGAAATTAACTTTTGATACATAAATTATGTACACTAGCAATTTCTGATATAATTTTTGGGATCCTTTAAATTTGTTTGGTTTTTCTACATGCAAGGTCTCCATCTTGCATGTGGAAGTTTCTCCTCGGTATGCAGAGGTTTCCCACCCCATGCAGAGTCTTTACCCTGCATGCGGACATCCCCAGAGTCGGGTGGAGATCGCCGCTTAATGCAACAAACAGGAAATTACATACAGGAAAAGGAAGTCAACTATTTGTGAGCCATCCTTTCCTCACAACAGGCTCCTCCTCCATGCTGCTGCTCTTTATTAATCCAAACTCGCAGCATGCCTTACAGACAAGATGAGAGGGCTCCCATTCACTGATGCAAAACTAGAGATCATTTGTGAGGGGTTCCTCCAAATCTACCCTAAGCTTTATGGAGATCCAGAGATGCAGCTGAGCAATGCAGCATGGGCCAAATATGGTGGTATCTTGGCATGTGCTGAAGTGCAGTGGGTACCCACACCTGGTGGGGGAAGGAATGCCAGAAGCACTGGGAGGGCACTCATTTCAGGTTTCAGATAATGGACCAGGACATTCTCGGCCTGTCCTCCTAGCCACATTTTTAGTACCCCTGCATGTCACCACTATAAAGAAGGGCTTTGGGAGCAGCTTGGTTGACCTTCCATGCCTAGCTGGAAAAGCTTGAGCAGCACACAGGCCATAAAGGTAGGACTTACACAATCACTTAGAAGCAAACAAGACTTGAGAGTAGTGTCGAGCCAGGAGGGCAATATGAACTTTTTTCTAACATTCCATGTTGTATTTAACATGTGTTATTTGTGTAATACAAAAAGAATAACAATTTACAAATACTAACATGCAGGTGACATTACATCTTTGGTTGATTGTACTAATCATCATATCATGACATAATGGAAATGCTTTTCCAAAGTATAGTTAAAACACAACTTTAACATTTAGTATGTGTAACATTTATATTTTGGCAAAGAGTGTTTAAGGAATGCTGATGCTGTGCACTTTTAACTTACTTTCAATCCACCGTATTTCCTTCGTAAAAATGCACCAAAATTAACACTATTAGTAAAATATTCCCCAGAATCCTTACACAAAAATTAAACACAAACCATAATTCATTAGAAACCTTTTGCCTTTTGAAATATATTCAGAGCTAAGATAGGCAATGTGTTGAAGACGTTGCAAAACAACTGAAAAAAAATAAGACTATGCAATATAATAGCTCCTCCCAAGCATCATGTCAGGAAGACCCACTCCTCTCACACCTCGGTCTGCTTTGTTCCCATGTCTTGAAGTAATATACAACCCAGAACAGCAAATCCTTTCACAGTCTTGTGACCCAGGAAACAGCAGAAAGGCACAGTTAGTTTGGAACGGAAATTGACAACTTTCTAAAAGTGGTATTTTCAAAACTGTAACATAATATCTGACTTTATCATTAAATAGGTTTTTAAAGTACAATTCATTTGAGTGGAAACACAATTTCTCTATCTGGTCCCAAACTGAAGTTAGTGCTTGGTAATTGAAATAAGGGATCCCAGTGTTAGAATATGGGAGAGATAGCCTTACAGCAGAGAAAAATTACTTTATGTTTTTTTCTCTGGCAGGACATTTAAAACTGTTACCCACATGTCCTACTTTTTAAATACCATGTATTCTACCCTATAAGCCTTTAGGGCTTACCTTTAGGGTGACTTATACATGTCAATTGGGTGCCAATTTTTCAATGTCTACAGGAGAGCACACACACTTTGCCTCTGGTTGTCAGGGGGTAAGTGCAGAGAGTCTTAATGCCATAAAAACGAGTACAGCAGAAATCAGGAGGTGTAGGTATAAAGTCTGTGGGAATGCTGCACCAAGGATCCATCAGGGCTTACAGCAGAATGCTCCTTTCCCCAAGATTATGTGTGTGTACGGTATGTGTATGTGTATCAGGTTTGGGTAATTCAAGCTGGTCAATGCTGACTTCTGTTGTTGTGGAGTGGCAAGATCGACCGTGGCGCTCTACACCTCCAATGGGTTACCGCTGTTGATGGACCACTGTGGTGATTCATGGGTCGTAATTTGGAGGGAGGTTTGTTGGAAGTGTGGCGGTGTGGGTGGTGGGACTGACTCTCTCCCACCTTCATTGGCTCTGGCGGTGTTGAACTTATGGCTGCTTTCTGGCGGTTTTGTTTTTGTGACTCAAGATACGGATTGCCGCCTCCGGGGCGGTCTTTTAGTGGCCATTACGACGGCGGTCTTCGGTAAAGACCACCAAAGTTGTAACGAAGGCCTATGTTTTTGATTAGTGCTGTGCTGTGTGAATGTTGTATTGCACATGTGCATGTGTGACTGTTTAAGTGTCTGTAATCTAAGACTATTCTATATGAATGGTTGGGTTTTGCAACGGGGAATATGGGTTTATTCATTGCAGAGACACAGGGCTCAATTACTCCCTGGGACTCGAGGATCTACCTCACTGGAGCTTTGGCTTTGTGTTTAATAGGATATTGGGTCTGAGGCTGGGGTGTAGACCTAAATGGTATTACATGGTAAGGAGAATCCCTATCCCAACCTACATGACTGCGGTGTAGCGCAGGTGCCTGCACTAAAGCCCAGTTGACAGAGTAGGCTTGTTTTACCGCTTCTGGAACAAGATCAGAGAAAGAAGGCAAAATTAAATCTTACCCATATGGGAGCTTACAGACATGTTCAGGGGGCCAATCTCTTTCGGTCAATAAGATATCACAACTAAGTTCATCCCAAAATATTACACTAATGGTACGCTCTATGGCCCTCATTCCAACCCTGGCGGTCTATGACCGCCACGGTGGAGGGCAACGGAAGTACCGCCAACAGGCTGGCAGTGCTTCCGGGGGCATTCTGACCGCGGCGGTAAAGCCGCGGTCAGAAAAGGGAAGCCGGCGGTTTCCCGCCGGCTTCCCGCTGCCCCAGGGAATCCTCCATGGCAGCGCTGCAAGCAGCGCCGCCATGGGGATTCCGACCCCCTTCCCGCCAGCCTGGTTCTGGCGGTTTTCACCGCCAGAACCTGGCTGGCGGGAACGGGTGTCGTGGGGCCCCCTAACAGGGCCGCACATTGATTTTCAGTGTCTGCATGGCAGACACTGAAAATCGCGACAGGTGCAACTGCACCCGTCGCACACCAGCAACTCCGCCGGCTCCATTCAGAGCCGGCATCCTCGGTCGCCCGCCCGCCCGCCCAGCGGGAAAGCCAGAATTACCGCGGCGGTCATTTGACCGCGCAGCGGTATTCTGTCCGGGGAACTTTTGGCGGGCGGCCTCCGCCGCCCGCCGAAGTTAGAATGACCCCCTATGTCTCCCTCGATTTGGATGTTTAAATCATAAACCCTGTTGGGTGGAAAAATGCCCCTGTCCGCAGTCTCACTGCAGTAAAGTCACTAGTTGCTTTCGCATCCAGCTGATCTTTCAGACTCTGGTACCATATCGTGACTTCTGCCGCACTGTCCAGCAATGTCACAGCCCACTTCTTGTTCTTCAGCAACGTTCTCAAGTTTACTTGCATTTTTTATTGAAAGTGCTGCCACCTTTTTCTTTTTAAACTGTGGCTTTTTTTGTGGGAACTTTTCTTCTATTTTGTTTGAAGACCGCAGTCTTTCTTCTTTTTCACATAGTCAGGACGTTGCTCTGACCGTCCCACTCTTTAGCAACATCTATCAGGTGCATCCTGAAAGGAACGAGAGGGGCGTGAATCAGTATATCTGCCAGGAGCTTTTATATTTTCTCTATTTCTGAGATTATATCTCCTTTTGGAGTTCTCAGGGTGTGAAGCATTTGCTCTCTGACTTCGACTGTCTTTAATTTGCTTTTGTTTATCACAGCGCCTTTTAGAACACTTCTGTGCTTGTTTGGTACCTTCCTAAGTGGTAGTTTTCCGTAGTTCAGGCTTTTTCGACTTGGCTCCCAAACTATTCCGTCCTATACTAGTATAGGTATAAAAAATTATTTTCCGTAGCTGTTTCACCTGGAATCTCTCAGAGCCGCTAGTGTATAGCACACGCTGCTACTTCCCCTTTAATGTTTCTAAGTATTATTGAGGAGACTGTGTCAAAGTCATGCATAAATTTCATCCCCAAATCTAGGACTGGAGCAGCCCTGTGTATATTCTAAATTAGTTTCAAGACTTCAGGTAAATTGGCAAGCGTCGGTGTACCATGTGTGGCAGTATAAATCACAGCAAAGACTGTACCCTATATAGTGCATTCATCCACTGAGGGAACCATTTCGAATGGCAAGCACATTGTGAGAATTCTTTTGTGGTTCCATATGGGGAAACAAAGCTTCCAACTGATTAGTTTTTTGGGCTATCCAGAGCGGGATTTTCTCTTGTTCAATGGGCACTTTGCCCATGATAGAATATACTGTTTGTGGATTGATCCTGGTAACAGCCAGTTGGTATCCAGCGGGTGCTGGTGGTATTTGACACACTGGTGTTTTGTGTTCAAAGTTTGCATTACGAACTGAACAAGTTGTCTATATAAGTTACTAGCTCATTGTAAAAATTGCGCAGATCAGCTGCCTGTATGTTTTGTACACCGGGGTGTGGTGAATATGTGGCAAACAATGACCACGTTGGTCCATCATTACCTAAAGGACCTAATTTCACGGTTTGTATTACTTGTGGTAAGGCGCCATTAAACCAGTTCTGATGTTCTTAATAAGTAATCAGTATTTCAAGATACGGGTATGCTTGATATCGTTGTGATACGTTTGCAACTCTGTATGTGTGGAATGTGTATGTTCTAGGGTCTTCCTCAGGAAAGGTGACCCAGGAATAGAATGTTTCTGTTTGGTAAGCTTCATGAGCTTCAACAATGAATGTAACATCCCCGCCCTCTGTTAAGTCATGCGCTATTAGATAGAGGGCCTGATTCCAACTTTGGAGGACGGTGTTAAACCATCCCAAAAGTGGCGGATATACCACCTACCGTATTACGAGTCCATTATATCCTATGGAACTCGTAATACGGTAGGTGGTATATCCGTCACTTTTGGGACGGTTTAACACCGTCCTCCAAAGTTGGAATCAGGCCCATAGTGTTAATGCATGTCTGACATTCTTGGAAATGCCACTGCATTAGCCATGTTATAAAATGGGTAAAGAGATGGAAAACCAAATGGGGATATAGTCTTTTTAAGAGTTCGAGCTCGAACAACCTACAGCCTAGTTAGGTGCTCCCTGTTCAGCTGAGGAGGATTATCCCAAAGACCACAAGCACCTCTGTATAATGGTATTTAGGGTCCCTGTTCTGTGGGAGACAGAGATACTCAGGGCATCCATAAATTAGTGCCACAACACTATAGTTGGTGGCGCCATGTCGTAGTTGGACTCTTGCTCTCGGCAAGACTGCTAATTTAGGGACAACAGCACTTGTGTTTGTAGGTGACTAGACCAATCCTACAACAAGTCGCAACTGCCAGCCCAGCCTTCCAAGCTCACAAGCACAGGTGGGCATGGCCATTGGGCAGGGGGACATGACTCCTGTCTTTGGTAAGACAGGAGTCATTTCCATGGGGGTTGTGCTTTAAAAAATAGCGCAAGTCAGGTTAGAGACAATATTTTTGACTCTAACCTGACTTGCACCATTCTTTGGCGCACAACCCCCAGTCTTCCCTTCGCCTCCGCTGCCCGGATAGAGTCATTTATTTTGACGCTAACCAGGCCGCAGCGCCGGCTAATGTCATTCCATAAATAAGGCGCTCGGCTGGTGCGTTGGAATGGCGTTAGCCGGCGGTAAACTTTTTGACGCAAATCTGCCCTGGCGCTGATTTGCGTCAAAAAGGATAAATATGGGCTTTACTTTTTCATTCACTTTACAAATCATCACAAAATTGTTCTGTATACCACAGCCTTTGCATATCTGTCCAATGGCAGGACAATTTCCTTCATGAGGAAATGAAATCCACATCTAAAACACAACTTCTTTTTACATGTAGACATCACTTTGTGTTCTTCAGTCTTTTGCATCCGATTACTTTTCACACTCATGTCTGACTTGCTCTGGGCATCTCCAGCCCCCATGTCAGCAGCTTGTTTCTCAGCACTTTCCTTAGCTTTGGCAACAGTCAACACTCGCTCCAAACTAAAAGTTTCTTTGAGCATACATTATCTGAAAGAATCAGACAAGCATTCATCAATAACTCTAAGCTGCAAGGCTTCTTCATTGTTAATTTTATTGAACTCGCAGTGTATGAGAGTGTTGAGTCTACAAATGTATCAATTGTTTCACCAACTATTTGATGTTCTTGACTGAAAATGTATCATTCATAATCAACTTTTAGTACTGGATTGAACTTGAGTTTCAACGCATTTATAATTAAATGGCATGTGACTTCTTTGTATTATTTCTGCATTTTCTTTATGACTTCTTTCATACCATCACCAGCAACATTTTTGAGCTATTTGATAATCTTTCTGTTATCGGTCTCTTCAAGTGCATCAATGAAATATTCAAATGTCTCCATCCAGGCAGTGTATCTATTGCCCATATTTTATTTTATGGCAGAATCAAAATGTGATGGTCGTTTCAGGATGGGGGCAGCATTATAACTGTTTATGGGAGTGGCGGACATTGAGGGTGGAGCTCTGACAGATGCTATCGGCTGTCTCTGGGAATCTGCATCATCACGGACGCCCGATGCTGATTCACCCTCTGGGTCATCCATGACAGTCTTTGAATTTGTGTCCTTCTTGGTGTCCTTCAGAGCTCCTTCACTCATGGAGACCTCTGGAGTTGTTCTGAGCTGCCACCTGGCAGCTTTGTTGGTGTGTTGCTTCAGGTATTAGACAGCTCGGTAAGCACAAACCCAGTGCTTCTTCTTGAGTCTTCCTGCCCAGTGCTGAGGCTGTAATTCTCCACTTATCAAGACTCAGGTAGGAGTAATAGCATATGCGTCCTTTTTACTTGATCTGTCAGACAGCGCAATTATTCACAATAATGTTTAGCAAATTATGATTGTCTTTAACTGCTCTTTATAAGCCCGGTTGTATCCATCTTCAGCGTTAACACACTGTTCTCTGTATACCTTTATTTTTATTAGTAGCGCTGTAATTCAATTCAATTCAATTCTCTTTATTCGGTCAGAATTTAGACCATTAGAGTACAACCAACCATACATCAATACATAAAAAAGGAGAAAAAAAGAGAAAAAAAAAAAGCTTTTAATAAACACTAAAAACAGGAACAACCTTTGGTTTCTTCATAGTCTAGGAGGAATAAATAACAGGAAACCTCCTTGCCTACTTAAAAAACGATCGTCAGCACATTTCAGCAAGCTCCTGCTAGAGGATATTGGATTCCCATTCACAGCTATTTAAAATGAAATGTGCTTTTAACCATTAATACATGTGTAAATACATAGAATCAAGACTTCAGTATAAAAATAATTTTGAAACTACTAATATAAGATTCAATATACCATTAGCCTAAAAAGGAAAAACACATTTTGTAGCCAAAACCGCTCTTATTAGAATAATTCAGATACTATGGGCCATATTTATACTTTTTGACGCAAAATTGCGCTAACGCAGTTTTGCGTCAAAAAAAATTGCGCCGTCTAACGCCATTTGGATGCGCCATGCGGGCGTCAAATTTATACTTTGACGTACGGCGGCGCAACCAACAGGTGGGAGTCATTATTTTGTGACGCAGACAGCGTCGGTCTGTCGTAAAGGAAACCAATGTAAATGCGAGGCACATCACTGTGGGTCGATTTACGACAGCGCAATCTTGAAAACGCCGTTTTTTTTCACGCTATTGCGTCACATTTTTGTGCGAAAACTGCCCTTTCAGGAGAGGAGACCCAAAATGGATCCTAGATGCCCCAACAGACCCCAGGAGGATGAGAGCAGACCAGGAACCAGCCAGGAGGAAGCATACAGGAACCAGGACATTAAAAAAAAAAAAAGAAAGTGTCGCTTCAGTGCAGAGGAGCAGGAAATCCTGGTGAAAGAGGTGACGGAACACCAGCACCAACTTTTCATCACCTCTAAATTGCCACTCAGTAGGAGAGAGGCCATCTGGAAACAAATTGTGGACAAGATTAACAGTGTGGCTGAAGAACGCCGGACAGTCACTGAGTGTAAGAAACGCTGGCATGACTGCAAATGTAGGACCAAAGAGAAAATGGCCAGGAACAGGAAGGCAGCAATGCAGACTGGAGGGGGGAGTCCAGCACAACAGGAGGCCCTGGACCACATGGAGGAGATGGTCGCAGCCGTCATCCCGGAGGAGATCGTCACAGGGATTCAAGGACTGGACAGCGCAGACTACCACGACACTACGCACATGTAGGGTAAGTCGCATGGGGAATCATAATACAATAATGGGGACTGTAAGCAGGGGGGGGATACCTACTACACAATGCATGTAAGTCAGCACATATATGAAGTGGCATGGGGAAAGGGGCACAGCAGGGGGGCATGCCCAGTACTGACCGAAGCTGGGGCACGACAAAATACAGCAACAACAACAGTCCCACGGGGACATCCTGTAATTACAACAAGAGAGCCAAGGGAAAGCAGTGACAGGTGGGAAGGACACTACCTCAAATCCACATACAGGCACTTGTATTGCAAAATCTATTCCCCATCAACTAGGTCCCTACCTGTAATGCAGTAGCAAATACAACAACTGTAACTTAACTGCAACCACAGTTGACAATAACACCTCTCATCTCTGTGCAGCTATAGTACCAAATGGCAGGAACCCCACCCTGGAACATACATACCTAAATTAGGGGGTGAGGATGACATCTGCAATTACTCCTAGAAATAAGACAAAGGTACCAGTACACTCAAATGCCGAATGTCCATAACTGACACATACATAAGCCTAAGTAAACAGCAATAGGAGCCACACAGCACTAACGATACACACATGCTGCATACGTCAGGGTCCCTCACATGCCTGGCTAACAAGGCTACATCACTAATGTCATACTGCTCAGACAACAACATTGAGGAGGGGACACAGGCAACTGGTCACTGAAACACACCTGCAAAGTCGGACAAACAAATAGGACATTCATACGATAAACAGGCCAAACCAATTAAATACACATCACCCAACATCATCTCAAAACATCAAGAATGTTTACATCCATACCACATCCTAACATTGACATGCATAGGTAATGCCACGTGACATGTACAGATCATGCAATGTGAATAAAAAGTGTATGGGGCAGGGCCTGAGAGGCAAGTGTGCTGCCAGGGCAGTCACAACACCCACAGTCAGTCAAAGTGTAGTATTGTAAGTGTAACGTATACTTTGCGCATTAGCTTCAGGCTTTAGGCCTTTGTGCATCTTACCCTGATTGTACTCATACTCATTTGCTCACATCTAAGTGCCTCAGAGCAATTTGCACTAAATGATTCTCATTGCCCTTCCTATCAGTTAATGTAGCAAATAGTCAGTCCTAGGGTGTTTTTAATTAGTCAAATCACACTGTTTTGCCTACTTCTGCACTGGAGTTTGCCAGAACATATTCACTCTGTGCCCCAGTCAAGGATACCGTCTGGTACGTTGCTGCTAGATGTGGTAGGGGTTAAGGTTTGGCATTCCTGCGTAGGGAAACTTTGTCATCACCATGACATATGTCTTTTACATTCACTTCCTTGTCCCAAGACACGCATGGGGGAGTTTCCAAACAGAAAATCACAACTAGATGCTGCCTGCCTTGCTGCTGATGCACAACCAGATCCCAGCCCATTCCTCTGATATGAGGGATGATGTCTCCCCTGTGATTCTGACAGGCAACCTCCAAACTTAACATGCTGTGCTATACATAGAACATGCAGAGGGAGAGTAGAAACTGTTAGGCACCATGAAAGCTGTGTACTAATGTATTACTCTCCTGCGGACTATTTCAATTCTAACAGTGTGTATTGTTTGTGTAATTGGGGCTCACACCTAAATTCCTACAAGTCAGTTGTACAATGAAACTTCATATCAAACTAATACTGTCTTTGTCATTTGTGTATGGGAACATACCGGAAAAGATAGAAATGTGTAGGACCTGAGTAACCACCACTTCCCTGAGAAGTTCCAAAGATGTCATGCGCTCGGATGTCTAAACATTCCTTTGATGTGGGAGACCAGAGGCACTGCTAGTTAGTCTTAGCTAAATTGAATATCTGGGTGACAGAGTTATTTACAAGTGGGTCAAACTTAGTCCCCCAACCATTAGCTATCCTGCTGCCTAGAAAGCCAAGAATCACATGTTGGATAATGAGAGCCCACCCTACAAAATGTCCCTCCATAACAATAGTGAAACACCGAGTGAGGAGTAGGAGAAAAAACGCCTATTCCTAAATAATTACAAAGCAACAGCTAGAGGCGATCAGGCAGACATGTCTGATAGCTCCATATCAAACATGTGACACACAGGTGGGCCATAGGCCTACAACAATGCCCTATGACGGACAGCAGATACCTAGACAAACACAGAGTACAATGTTAAGGCATCCAAAGGCTTGTATCTTACTGCAAAATTGTCACAACACAGACACACTAATTGTACCCTGTTTCATTGCAGAGGAACACGGATCTCCTGCTGATATGCCTGTCCATGAGTTCCCTGATGACATGGATGACGAGACCATCAACCTCCCACAAGAGACCATTGACATGGTCCTTGAAAGCCTCCAAACCCCACCTTCAGTCACAAGGAGGAGCACAGAAGAAGCAGCCACCACAGTAGAACCACCCGCCACCCCAATTGTAAGACCTGCCAGCTCCAACACAGCTGAGGACTCTGACGACACTGGCACCAGCTTCGAAAGAACTGTTGTTGGGGTCCAGCGGGAGCTGGCAAAGGAGGTGCGGGTGGGGATGCAACATATGGCAGCCAGCCTTGAGGGGGTGCGTTCGTGCATGTTGTCAACTGCTGATCAGGCAGCTGCAATGCAAGCCAGAACTTTGCTCTTGGAGGACATTTCAAAAACACTGAAGGAAATTGGCACAGCTGTCATCCAGTTGACACAACAACTCCAACTGCAAGCCACTCAACGTGTGCACGAATGCAACATAGAACCCCTCACGGCCGACCTGGCTGCCTACCATCGGGATGTGGCTGCCATTCTGAAAAACCAGCAGGCCCTCCTTGCTGCAGTACTGCCCTTCCTTACTCAACAGGGATCAGCCCCCGGGATGTCTGCCTCCATGTCTTCTAACACTGAGGTGTGTGTTGTCCCTTCACAACCAACAACAACAAGGACACACCAGGCAACACACACATCAGAAGAAGAAGACATGGAACAGATAACATTCACACGCAAGAGTACCCGGAAGCCCTAGTCCCTGCACCATGCCCTACTCTGACCAAGGTCCTACGTTTTGACACATGCCAGTCTCACTACAACTAACCTCAATGACTGTTCGGCAATCCACTGTATGACTTGTCCACCTTGCCAGTGAATGTTTCTCTCCTACCATTTGGCATTTCATGTTCCTCTGCACTGTCTGTGACATCACCCCAGCATGTCAGGAGCATCATCCACACCCCTTCTGTAGGATCACCATGTAATAATGCACCAGAAAGGAGTCAGCAAACATGGTGAATGGACATTTTGCACTACACCACCTATAAATAAATATCACTTGCACACCTATTGTGTCTCTGTGTCATTTAAAAATTCAACTGTGCAGTAGATAACTCCAAAGTGGCTGTGTGGCAACCATGTCGATTCTCTATACTACTGTCCTGATTTCATGTATACTGAAACATCTGTGCAGTGGCCAGGATTGCATCATAGCTTTACTATACTGAGGAAAATAACTGATGAAGGGACTAAGCACACACAATCATGCTGTGTTGGACAGAATGATGCACCATCTATAGCCATTCTACACAACTAATGGTGGCTGAGAAATGTAGGCACCATGCAATACTAAAATTTTAAATTATGCTGTAGAATGAAAGGAATGATAAACAGATTACACAGCATCAATCACCCTTACGGCGTATACTTCCATGAAGGAAATTAATGCTGAATCAGTACACACATGATGTAGGTCAGCAATGACAGCAACAAGACAAGAGTGTGAACAAATCATCATCTATAAAGCTCTCCCTGAACTTCACAATGCTGTCCGACCTATCTATTTACCTACAATAACAAGTCTGGAAGCACTCTTTGTGAAGTAGGATACATACCAACCCCAAACCTTGATGATCAATGCACACTACCAATGGTGGCTCTCCAACATGGTGGATACTTACCAAGTTAGCACACGGGTAGCTGGCATGTTAAACCTCATAAGCCTGGGGATAGCGAGCATGGAACACAAATGTCATACTTAAACTTTCTGCTACACTGATGTCAAGGCCATGAAAAGGTAGCACCTAATGCATCAGGTAAAGGGTTAACAAATTTTTTATTTAAAAGTAGTAATAAAAGAGGCAACTAAGGGAAAGGTAAACCTACACTAATCTAACCTGACTACTACTAACCCACAACTGTCCCTAACTAACCTAAGCTAAACTTACTCTACACATGTAATGAAACGATCTAAACATCAACCCCCCACCCACCATTAAGAGACAAGACATGCAGGACAACACTTACTAACCTACACACATACTATACTATCCTAAACAAACATATATTTTTTTGTATTTTTTTCTTTTTTTTTCTTTTTTTTCTTTTTTTCTTTTTTTATTAAACAGGAATCCCAACATTGCCCCCCACCCACACAAAAATATTAGATAGAAAGAATAAGGACCCCCCACCCTCTTACCTAACACTAACTAAGCTAATTTCCTATACTTATCCTATAACTAACCCCCCAAATCCAACTAACAGTATGAAAAAGGAAAGAGGTGAGAGGGGAGGGGTAAAAGTTCAGGAGGGCAAAATGACTAAAGATTTGCCCTCCGAAGTGTGCGCCGGATGGAGCGCACCTTCTTCTTCACCTCAGCCATGTCCTCCGTCAGGTTGTCCACCTTGCGAATTAACCTGTCCAATTTTGTAGACAATGCCTGGAAGGCTGCAGGGTCATAGGAGGGTCAGTGCTGGTCTGCGTGCCGGTGGAGGTGGATGTTGGTGCTGGAGTGGAGTGGCCACGGGACAGCCCTGCTCCCAACACACGGCTGGGTCCAGGTCTTGATGAAGATGCCTGGTCCGTCGCTCGGTCCCCTTGGGCAGACCTGGTGGTTGTAGTGGCGGTGGTTGTAGGTGGCACCGTTGGGGGAGCCTGTTGTGTGGCATACCACGCCCCGGAGGCCCGATCCGAATTATATCTGCGGGCCATCCTCCGATACCCACACTGCACCTGCAGGATGTGCCTGTACCTCATTGCACGGCGCTCAAAATTGTTGCGCTCTGCGGCACTCAGGTTTGCAGCTGTGAAGAGAAAAGGGAAATATTGAGCATTGAATTTACAGTGGGTTGAATACCACAATGGGTCATTTGTCCATTACTAGAAATGTATTGTTTGCAGCAATTGTTACAACATAGTTCACGGAAAGGCTCAGAGGAAGTACATGTGAATCATGCATACCTAAGGTCATATCACACATGGCATATCCATGTCTCTACATGATGGATGACATCACCCTAAACTACTCATCCAAATCATACCTAAGGCATTTGACATTATGGCACCAGCTCTTCCGCATACTGACTTCAGTACATATGTCATTCTATGTGATAACACTCACACTCCTCACTCAATGGTATTTGGAATTAGTTGTGTGCTAAGATTGAACCCCTGGCCCAGAATCATATGTCCACACTAGGGGTCAGATGTAGGAATTTAGAAAAATCAACTAGCAATTTGCAAAGCAGAACGGTGTCTCTGACACCGTCTGCGAGTCGCTATGGGGTCCCTAAAACCCACCTCATGAACATCAATGATGTGGGTTCCAAGTTGCCCCACCTTAGCAACATGGGCACTCACGGGGATGGAGGCCTGCTGGGACGAGCAGAACTCCATAGACGTGACTGCTTTTAAATTAAGCAAGTTATTTTTCCCCAAGTGTATGGCCGTTTACCGGAAAGGAAAATGAGCTGCAATTAGTTTGAAATCACAACAATTCAACTTGGAAATTTTCACGGTAATTATTGGTCCCTTAGACCACTGGCTGTTTTGCGCAGGATTATTTTAGTCCACTCACAAAGGTGAAGCTTTACAATGAGGACCCCTTCCAGTCAGCAAGTTGGTTACCATCCACTTCAAGTGGATGATAACAGCTACTCACTTTGCAACCACGTACTCGGTTGCAAATGGGATTGCCTACCACTGTGATTTGCAAGTAGGTCTGGTAAAACCCTTTAATATTTCAATTTTGAAAAGCATTTTGCTAATATGTACATGACCACCAAATACATTTTGGAATAGGAAACAGACGTTTGCAAATCCCACACATATATTTATGCCATTTGCAACGTGTAGACATTTTTCTCACTCTGGCCCAAGGTACTAACTCAAGTCACAAAAGGTGTTAAGGACATGTAACATACTGGTTGCTACAGTCATAGGTACCCTGTTTCACAGTAAGATCCCAGTCTTTGTGGGTGGTGTGGGAAGAACAACCAACAATCCCATGTTCAATGCACACCCAGGAGTGTACAGAAAGTTCAACAAGTATGTGCCTTCACACACAACACCTATGAAGGGCTAGCAACACGTTGTAGTCAGCCCAACCTTGTCACATCCCAGGTCCACACATGTCAAACTGGTATGACTTAGCCCAACATAACATACTATTAGTGAGGCATGTTTAACAACACACACAGAGGAGGTAGTACACCCATTCACATGATTCAACTGAACACCTAGGGCATTGCACTCAAGTCACACACACTTCGAGATCACCTTGTGGAAGTACATGCCCCCGTAAGATCCAACCTACAGTGTACACAGTCCATCCTCAACTAGGAAGAAGCATTTGTCATCAAAGCCATGTGCCTAAGCTATCTGGGAGACTGTCAGTCTGATATGCAGACTCAGTTGATGGCAAGTCCCTGACCAAGTCTAACATTGACCAGTGTATTAAAAATGAGTCATACCATTCCCAATTGCCGGCCTAATTGAATGGGCTACAGCCCCTCAATCTGAGAGATGACTACGTATTGCTTTGCAGAAACATAATTCAAATTTGATATCACACTAAAAGAACAAAGCCAATGGACGGCCAGCACATCAAATCATGAATTCTCTTTAACACACAGTAATCCATCATGCGTCATTACCAAACAATGTAAATAGCACTCAGGCGACACTCACTGTAGGTATCGGGGTCGTCAAAATGGGCCACCTCTCCCATGGTGTACGAGGCTGGGCCACCTGTAAAGCACGAAACAAAGATTATACTCAGACTGGGTGAACGGACAAATGATTTCTGTTACAATGACACTGTGTGAATATGACATGGTAATGATAGACTTTCACACATGCTCATCCTGCATGGATAACTTTGTATTCAACATTATCATTGGATGAGTCTCCTGCTCCAGTGTCACACCCTACTACACTCATGCAGTGGCCAGGACAGTCATGTGTCGTCCAAGTTAATCCTCCATTATTATGCCCCAACAATAATGTTAACCATACATCTCAGCATGTGCATCCCAGAGAGACATTCCAAAACTGGTTCCATGAGGACTGCATGACCACTCACAATCAAACAGGCTATGTGGACAGGTTCAACACACAGCAACCAGACACACATGTGACATATGTGTGAACAACATGACTAACTTCATGTGACGTGAAGGCAACACACATGTATAGCATCATCATGTGTTTCCAATTTTCTGTCTAGCTATGGCGTCTGCATATGTAGGTATGTTGTTTCTACATGACGTACTCACTGGCCATTATGACCAGTGGAGTACAAATAGAGCAGTTCACGTGTTGCTTTTCTGACCCAAATGCAACACTACATTACATGCAGCTACAGGCATCTGGTATGTGTTGCAAAAATGAGCCATCGGACTGGTAGCATAGGTCTTCATACACATTCTGCAACAAATACACATTAGGACACATATGTATACCTTGGTAGCGCAGCATTTGCAACATTTTGTGACGCAGAGAGGGGGCGACTTAGCAAAATACAAATAGATGTTGGATTTTAATGCTGTTATTGCGTGTACATGTGTTGCAAAATATGGGGATTTATGTGTATAACCATGGGCCTAGGTTTCCCTAGCATTACACACAGTCAGCTACTTATTTTGCAGATTGGCTAACAATCATCACATGTTCACACACAGATTTCTATCATTCCCATTTAATAGATTTTTACTCACCAACATGGCCACCAATCCGGAGTCCCAGGTGGTCCAGCAGGTCCTGTTCCCTGGTGACCAGATCTGCCCAGCGGTGCTTGAGTTGGTGTACATTTCTCAGACTCCCGTAGACCCGGACCAGGTGATGGCGCACCTTCTCCCACCGGATTTTCCTCGCCTCCGTGTGATACCCCTGTATCACACGGCCCCCAGCTTCCAGCATTAGTGGCAGGAAATGGTTTACTAGCCATAGGAACCCCCCCAATTCGTCTTCACCCATCCTGGACAGGCGAGGCCTACCTGACATATTGAGAGGACTAATGCTGGACAAAATAAATATGAAAGTAAAAGTGGGAAATGGGGAAAGGTAGAGGTGTGAAAGAAAAAGAAGAAGGAGAAAAATAGCCCAAATAACCCCCCAAACTATGCTACCCACAACAGACTCCAACTGACAATACAAACTATCACAGGTATAGACAAAATAACACGAAACAGACTGAGACAATGTTATACAAAAATAATAGATTGACACTAAGACAAAATTCAAGGCACACAGGACACAAAAGCAGTAAAACACAGGACAACACCTTTCACACAACCACACAGTCTAGATAAATCTGAGACTGCAAAGTGAAAGTGAAAGTTAACTCCCAGTACAGATTTTGTAAACAGGATATCCTATTACATCACTTCCTGCAGAAAATGGCTGCCGTTTTTATTTTCCCGTTTTGCGTCATATTTTCACGCATACACAGTTGTGCGTCATTTTTTTTTGACGCATTACAGTGCACATGATGCGGAGTGAAAAAATATGATATGAATATTAATATTTTATATTGTACATGAGATGACCAACATATTGTCCATGTAGCGTCAATTTTACCACGCATACAGCATGGGCGTCATTTTTTTTACACGTACAGTAGTGCACATGATGCGGAGTGAAAAAATATGATATGAATATTAATATTTTATAATGTACGAGATGACCAACATATTGTCCATGTAGCGTCAATTTTACCACGCATACAGCATGGGCGTCATTTTTTTTACTCGTACAGTAGTGCACATGATGCAGAGTCAAAAATATGATATGAATATTAATATTTTATAATGTACATGAGATGACCAACATATTGTCCATGTAGCGTCAATTTTACCACGCATACAGCATGGGCGTCATTTTTTTTACACGTACAGTAGTGCACATGATGCGGAGTGAAAAAATATGATATGAATATTAATATTTTATAATGTACGAGATGACCAACATATTGTCCATGTAGCGTCAATTTTACCACTCATACAGCATGGGCGTCATTTTTTTTACACGTACAGTAGTGCACATGATGCAGAGTCAAAAATATGATATGAATATTAATATTTTATAATGTACATGAGATGACCAACATATTGTCCATGTAGCGTACATTTTACCACGCATACAGCATGGGCGTAATTTTTTTTACACGTACAGTAGTGCACATGATGCGGAGTGAAAAAATATGATATGAATATTAATATTTTATAATGTACGAGATGACCAACATATTGTCCATGTTGCGTCAATTTTACCACGCATACAGCATGGGCGTCATTTTTTTTACACGTACAGTAGTGCACATGATGCAGAGTCAAAAATATGATATGAATATTAATATTTTATAAAGTACATGAGATGACCAACATATTGTCCATGTAGCGTACATTTTACCACGCATACAGCATGGGCGTCATTTTTTTTACACGTACAGTAGTGCACATGATGCGGAGTGAAAAAATATTATATGAATATTAATATTTTATAATGTACGAGATGACCAACATATTGTCCATGTAGCGTAAATTTTACCACGCATACAGCATGGGCGTCATTTTTTTTACACGTACAGTAGTGCACATGATGCAGAGTCAAAAATATGATATGAATATTAATATTTTATAATGTACATGAGATGACCAACATATTGTCCATGTAGCGTACATTTTACCACGCATACAGCATGGGCGTCATTTTTTTTACACGTACTGTAGTGCACATGATGCGGAGTGAAAAAATATGATATGAATATTAATATTTTATAATGTACGAGATGACCAACATATTGTCCATGTAGCGTCAATTTTACCACGCATACAGCATGGGTGTAATTTTTTTTACACGTACAGTAGTGCACATGATGCAGAGTCAAAAATATTGTGGATGTAAATTATACTTTGAAGGCAAAATATTAAGACACTTTTGGATACATTTGTATTTGACTCTGCATTGTGTGCACACATGTACGTGAACAAATTATGACGGCCATGCTGTATGCGTCGAATATGGAGCAAATTTTTCCTTATGTCTTTATGTTTTTAGCTTTGGAAAGGGGATTTGTCATGGTCAAACGGTGTGATGTGATACACATATGTGTTTGTATATGACACATGTCCGTTGTTTTATGTATAGAAGGCATTCACACTGTAATGTTTGGGATACATTAACTAATGTATTGACCATATTTGACGACATATTTGGTGTAATTGCTGATGGCCATTTTGAAATGATGGATGGGATACCATTATGTATTCCGTCTCCAAAATGTGTCCACATTTATGATGGTGATGCTTTTATCTGTAGTCCTAACAGGGAGTGGGAGAGTCACTTTCAGTTTTTATGGGGCTGAGCATGTCCCATTATGATTTTGTGTTTCAGATTTGTGTTGGACTTGTGACATGGAGGCCACACATGTGCCTTATGCATGTGTGTGGTTCACAAGTACATGATTCTTGTATGTTTTGGGGGCGGTAGAGGTGGACTTAGGCCACCAGCACCCTAGGATTTGACCATCCAGAATAGCTACTGTAACCATGGAGTATATTTATTATATCATGGCAAACCTGCAGCAGCGGGCTAATGTAAGGCCATATGGTATGAATGACTGTTGACCATTCATTCATCTCATTAGCCCATTTGACGTTTGCAGTAATGATGAATTGGAGCAAACTTGCATACCATTTTACTATGACTATGTTTGCAAGACTCTCAGCGTTCCCGATGTGATAATGAGAAGAATATTTTGGTTGTCTGTGTCCCTTTCTGCATAAACTGGTTTAGTGTCATGTTACAATCTTCCTGCTAGGTTCAGACTGGGACACAACTGTGATGGTCTACTTTCAAATATTAGATTGATTGTATGATATATGTGTACATGTGTGTTGGAATGTGGATCCACTATCACCTGTCTGGGTGTATGTTGTCACTGTAACTTCAAGGTCTCCTCCTGAGTTAGTGGCAGCTGATGTTGTAGCTATTGTGTATTGCTCATATCACACACTTGAGAGTAGCCATTGATGACATGGTCACGTACACATGGATGGTCCCACCCAGTCTCTGAACACGTGTAATGTGACTTTCAAATGATCTCCAATTTTGGGCTGGATGAGAGACTGTTTCAGTTGTTTGGATCCGGCATGTGTAATTGTCACATTTGTACTCTTGTTGGGCTCTGTGTATGGTAATGTATCATGTCACATCCTACCCTCTGTGCATACAGTTGTGATGTTTATTTTTGGTGTGATGAATTTTAATGGCATTCTTGATCAATGAGACGACATTCATCTTCAGCTATTTCAAACTAAAGGTGGTCAGAAATGAATAGGCCAAATCATGATGTGGTGTTTGTTATCTGTGTTTATTTACAAGTGTGGAATACAAGTGATTATAATAACTTAAGTAAAAAAATTGTTCACAAGCTGTTGGCGCCTACGCACTCCTGCTGCCGTGTTAGGCTGTTCCCCCTCCTGTTGCAGGCCAGCATCCTCCTCATCATCATCCTCAGGCATGTCTGGGTCCGGTTCAAGGAGGGGAATGTTCCTTTTTACACAAATATTGTGTAATAAGGCACAAGTGAGTATGATCTTGCAGACCATCTCTGGGGAGTATAGTAGGCTTCCGCCAGTGATGTCAAGGCAGCGGAACCTTGACTTTAGGATCCCAAAGGTCCGCTCCACAATGCTGCGTGTCCTCTTGTGGGCGTCATTGTATGCCCGCTCAGCAGCAGTATTTGGGTTCCCATATGGTGTCATTAGCCAAGGCTGGATGCCATACCCCTGATCAGCTGAAAGAGAAACACAGAATGGTATCAATTAGATGTAGGAGGCACTGTTGTACGTATCTTTGATGGAAGTAGTTGTGTTGTGTTGTCTGTGACTATTTTGTGTACTAATGTGACAACCTATGGTTGTTGGTGGAAACTTTGGCATTGTTTTTTTTCCTTGGCTGAACAAGTGTTTGTTGGCTAACTGTTTGTCAGCAGGATGTATCGGTTTCTCAAGTACAGTGTGCCCTCCCTTGCATTGTGACTTGTGACACAGGTGTCCGTGTGTCCTCACTGGGGGTGTGATGATAGTTCCATGCAGAGTTGAAACATGAAAGGGTATTAGAAACGTTCAATTGAACATACCCAGGCCATCCCATCCCTTAAAAGTTATGCATTGAATTAGTGTACAGGTTATTGTGAGACTTCCAATTTGCAAGGTGACATTTAGGCAACCACAGTCATGAATGTCTTCAAACTAAGCTGTGGAGTAAATTCCAATGTGTGAGAGGTTCAATGGTGACTTGTGAAACATGGCTAGTGATGTGAGTACCTCAGTGTGTTCCTGTCTAGGTGTTGCTATTGTGGTGTATGGGTTGTTTATCCTACAGGGTTTCTGTGCAGTGAGTATATAAGTAGATTTTTGTCCTTACCAACAAGTAGTCCATTGCCATACCGTCCATCCTGGAAGTGTTGGTTGATGGTGCAGTGACGGAAGATGAATGCGTCATGTATACTCCCAGGATATTTAGCCACAATGTTGCTAATCAGTCCTTGGTGATCGACTATGGCCTGCACGTTGATGGAATGTGTGTGCTTCCTGTTGCGGTAGAGGTGTTCACTCGCAGCAGGTGGCACAAGGCGTACGTGTGTGCAGTCGATTGCACCAAGGACGTGTGGGAAGCCACTGATGGTGTAGAACCCCTGTTTAGTTTCCTGCTGCTTCTGCACTGTGTTAGGGAAGCAGATGTGGCGGGGTGTCAGTCCAATGATGGCATCCAGTACTTTAGGCAGGAATGCGGAGAAAGATGGTTGTGAGATTCCACCAACCAGGGCACCAGTTGTCTGAAAGGAGCCACTTGCCAGCATGTGAAGTACGGCAAGCAGCTTTGTTTCTGTTGGGATAGTGCGTGGAGTCACTAAAGTGGGGGCCAATTGCTGTTCAATATTTGTCAGCAGCTGCTGAATGGCCTGCCAGTTCAACCGGTACCTCTGGATGATGTCTCGTTCCCTGAGGCCATGCAGGGTTGTTCTTGGGCGGAATATCCTCTCCTGCCTTCTGCGCTGTCTTTGGGGTCCCTGCTGTTGTTGTTGTGGCTGCTGTTGTTGCTGCAGGGCTCTGCGTCTACGTGCACGTTGAAGAAAAATCACCTCCATGTCTCCCTGTTTGCTGCTCTGCTGCTCTGTTGTTTGTTCTGTGTGTTCTGATTAAGTACAGGTGTGTTTGCCCCATTTTAACGCCTGCCCTGACCCAGGCGTTAAAATTTCACGATATTCGTGCTTTGCGCCATTTTTTTGCGCCGCCTGCCGCGCGGGAGTGATTTTTGCCTGAAGCATAAATACCACGCACCGCTATGTGCGTCTGTTTTTGGACGGGAACGCCTACCCTGCATGTCATTAACGCAGGGCGGGGTGCCGCTTCCAAAAACTGGCGCACATAGCGCCATTTTCCTGGTGCGCCGGATCGGGCGTCAGGGTTTAAATATGGGGCAACGTTTGCGCTGAAAGTGCGTCAACATTTTTGACGCACATTCGGCGCAAACGGAGTATAAATATGCCCCTAACAGTCTAAAATGCAATGTACTATCATACTGTAAATAGATTTATAAATAGATGTGATATCTCAGCCTTAAGTCATAAAACTGTTTGGATCATGACAATCTACAGTGCAGTGTGCTATAATACAGTAACTAGATTAACAGATAAGTGCTTTATCTCAGCCATTGGCCATGAAAACTAAAAAAAAAAAAAAAAAATGCTGTTGTTATCATAATATTGTCACTATAAGTTATAATAAAATTTGATGAGAAAATATAATCTCTAAAACCATTAAATAGAAACTGGAAAAAGGGGATAAACCATCACAAATCATAACCATCTGTTGTTCCGCACTATGCCTGCTATAAAGCTCAACATTGGAAGTCAAACACTGAAAGTGGCCATGTAACGAATAGACCAAGTTGCTGTCAAAACTTTTGTGACCGTGCTTACAACCAATGTAGACGAGTCATATTTACAAATTCTATAGGCATTAGCTCGGTCACATAATAGCAAAGCTTTACACAATGGAATATTCCATTTCCCCCTAGGACTCTTATATAGGGGGCAAAAAAAACGGACATGTTCGATTGATTCTTCCAATGTATTACATTTTGAGCATTTATTTGCTCGGAACTGTCCTTCGACCATCGAGCAGTAAAACTGTTGAGTGGTAAAGTTCCATTCCTAAACTGGAGGATTAGAGCACGGGCATAAGCAGGTATTGGAAGGTCAAGAACTTGTTCAGGCCATGGTTTTTGTTTTACAAGCAGGAACTCAGAAGTTAATTGGCCCACCCCATTACTATGAAGGATCTCCGCATTGGCCCTCTCCCAGTATCTCTGTTTAACTAATGAAATAGCATTAGTGTGGATTGACTCAGGTTTCTCCCAAAAATGGGGGAAGGCCAATTCATCCCAGGCCAGTTTCATCTCCTTCAGCCATCTGACCTTTTTCCAGCTATTCTGGGTCTTTATGAGATCTTTTATTGCCTCTCAAAAAGATTCCAGTTCTTCAATTTTCCATATGCGGATCCAATATAAGAGAGGTCTCAGACCCGCTACATCTTTAATGCTAAAAGTTCTGAGATCAAGTCTGAGGGGGATCATCGATGTACCTTTCCCCAACCTGGTTATATACCTGAGAAAGTAATTCTCTTTAATTTGGAGAACATCCAACTGCCTTTGAGAACCCCATAGCTCTACCCCATACAGTGCAGCACCTCGGATTTGAACTTTATATATTTCAAGGACAGGATTCAAGGGTGGACTGGCTACAGTCCTAGCTTTACGTCCTAGAGCCCCCACTCTTTGGCATACTATATGAGCCCCTTTTCTGATAGCTGCGACCCAACTGCCCGAATCCATTAGTCTGATCCCCAAGTAATCATACTCAGTGACCCTTTCCAAAGGAATGGAATTCATTATAATGGGTGCTTTAGCTTTTGTTCTCTTGGAGCTACATATCATAGGCTTGGTTTTGTTAACGTTAACTTCCAAATCGAAATCTTTACAGAACAAACAGAATTGGTTAGCAAGATTTTGCAATCCCATAGGAGATTTGGCTAGTAGGATAGTGTCATCCGCATAGAGCAGACCAGGAATTTTCTTGCCTGCCAACTTATGCGAATCATTATTACATTTGGTTAAATATTTAATAGAGGTATTTATATATAAAAGGAAAAGGGTGGGTACTAAGACACAGCCTTGCCTAACTCCTCTTTTGATGGCAACTGGGTCAGATAATTCACCATCCTTACTGCACCTGATTTGGGCAAAGGTACTGTCATGAAGTCGAACTATAAGGTTTAGAAGACCTTTAGGGACACCCATATTAGATAGTGTCAGCCAAAGTTTATTCCTAGCTACCAGGTCAAACACCACTCTGAGATTAACAAAAGCCACATATAAATTTCCACCTCCAACATCCACTGTCTTCCATTTAATTGCTAGAAACCTTAAGACCTGGTCTATTGTACTAGTCGCAGGTCTGAAACCTGCCTGTAAGTCGGAGACGGCTTCATTCTCTATTATCCACTCTTCTAAGTGGGACAAGATCTGCTTTGCAAAGAGTTTTTGAAGGTTATCGAGTAGGAATATTGGGCAATAATTAGAAGGATCGCTAGGGCTGCCTTTTTTAAAGAGGGGAACTATCTCGGCTCCCTTCCATGTCCGGGGAATGGATGCTCCTGCTGCAACTGCATTGCAGACCAAGTTCAAATAAGGGGCCCAGACTTCGGGGTTCGATTTATAAAGATCACCAGGGATTTTGTCAAGACCCGGGGCCTTCCCCCACTTAAGAGAAGTTATTGCTGCCTTGGTTTCTGCCAAGGTGAATCTAATTGGTGGTACAACAGATTTCCTGGTTTCAACCAATTCCCTGAAATTGTATGCATATGCCTCTGTATAAAGAGACCCAAAGTGTTTCACCCAAGTTACAGGGAGAATTGAGGTACCAGGTGGAGGACGGGAGTCACCACAATAGTTTGAAATCAGTTTCCAGAACTTGGAGGTGTCATTAGCTCTTACGGAATCCGGAAGAGCAGCCCACCTTGCTTCCTCCCAGCTCCTATGGGCCTTGATGAGTTCCTGTTTATAGCTCTCTCTTGATTGCCTTCTAGGCTCTCCAGCCCCCCTTCTCAGATCCCTCAATAGCTTAAGCTTAGCTTCCCTACATGAATGGTTAAACCGTCTCTCACTGCGTTTATTCCTTGTTTTGGCAGCCATCTCTTTGATGAAATGATTTTGGAGAGAATTAAATAAATCTAAATGTGCTGCCATAAGCCTATCCCCATCCTCATGTAACCGGAGCATATGCTCCATTCGTTCTGCTAAAACGCTGTATATCGATGTAAGGGAGCCCAATGAAGAATTAACAGCATTCCACTTAATGTTGCGTTTGTTATTGGTCATGGCAAGCTGCTGTACATAATCCTTATTGTTAGAGGCTTTTAATATAGGCAGCAAACCCCTAGTACATAAAACTAGTGGTTCATGGTCGCTTTC
The DNA here is from genome assembly GCF_031143425.1 of Pleurodeles waltl. Taxonomy (NCBI): domain Eukaryota; kingdom Metazoa; phylum Chordata; class Amphibia; order Caudata; family Salamandridae; genus Pleurodeles; species Pleurodeles waltl. The sequence goes on from NC_090443.1 coordinate 451,028,485, forward strand.
CTCATGTTCCATTACTACATATCGGCCATATGTCCCCACAAACAGATATCCAATAAAAAATAGTCTGGCTCCTATAAGCTCCTCGCCTAAAAGTGACGCAGGGTTTAACATCTGAGCGAGAGTGTCCATTACAGGCACGAAGACCATATGCGAGTGTGATGTCAACAATTTGATAGGCTGTTCAGCTCATTCTAATACTTTTGTTCGATGTTAATTGCGGAATACCCCAATAAATATCCTCTTCTACGTAAAGTTCTTGGGCCACTGGGTATGGCTCAAAAGTTGCATTCAAATCCCCTGCAATTATGATATAATGAGTGGTTGATTTGCTGGCTAAAATATTGTCTAATGCAGTCAGGACATCAGAATCACAATTGCTACCCATACTCCTACTATATATGTTTACTAATAATAGGGGTTTTTCCTTATGGGTCGATAGTATTAAGCCTTGCAGATCTACAGTGCCCATATCTATTTCTTCAACCCGGCACGTAAGTGAACAATTAAACCATATGAGTAAGCCACCCAAAGGTCTCCCAGAAGTCACCTCACAGGCTGGGACCCAATAACATTTAAAACCACATCTATGCCTGGCCTCCAAGGCTCATGTCTCTTGAAATAAGCATATCTTGTGCTGATTGATGAAATGGCCCCAGTCAGGGATTCACATTTTATGCTCAAGCCCGGCTATATTACAGAAAATAATTTTTGCTGAAATATCATCTCTGACTTGTAATGCGTCAGTCGAAGTTTGGGGAGTGATAAATGGGTTGTTCATAGGGTTCGTGTTACACGTTGCGACTGTCGATGAACAACTCTCAATAAGTCCCCCTGCATCTATTTCTCCAGTAGTATCCCTTGCCCCTATAAGTTCAGGGTCTGTTGGATTCCATCTAGTTACTAGAGACCTTGTGTCATTCTGGGTTAGCTTTATGGTTTGGGTAGAGCCCCTACAATCTGCATTTAAGGTCAAAGTTCCATCTAGGTTCCCTACTCTGGTTCTTTCTTGCTCACTGACACTGGAGATGGTACATTCCCTAATAGTTAGTCCTAACCTCGGGATCTCTAAAGTATGCTGTATAACATTGGCTTTTTGTCAATCCACATCTGAAAGGATAGATGGAGGTCGCCTATGTTCAGACTGGTGAGCATGTTGGATTTGGGGGCAAATGGGGTGAGGGGGGCCTCTAGGATCGAGTATTGACCCACTTAGGGCACATTTCGCTACTGGGGGATAAAAAGCTGTAAGTCTACACAAGGAGGCACCTCTTACTGAAGGGCCAGTTCTACATGAATTTATAAAAGGTTGTTGGACCAAGGCGGGTGAATCAAGGTTAACAACAATGCAATCCCCGTTCCAATCTTATTCAACGGGCCCACCCATCCCACCCTCCTCAACATTAATATAGAGGGGAGCATACGAAAGGCAAAATTAGCATTAACATGCAACCAATGTGTAACCTTGTTTTTCAATTCAATATAAGTTTCCAGGCTATTTGATCGAGATCTAGGCACGTTAGTGATTACAGGGACATATGGACAGGAGTCCGGGGGCAGATGTGAGACTCTAGACTGACCCCCATGATTGTCTAAACTTAATCTGCTAGGCTCCAAGTTCATCTCTGTGGCGCCTTGTTGATGATGCTCACTAGCATTAAAAACTTTGCTGGAATTAGTCGCTGTATTAATAGTTGGAGCTATTTCTGCATTTCCCCTAGAAATGGTAGCTGTTGCCTTAACGCAATTATCATCTAAGTTGGTATGCAACCTGGCAATCCGACCCATCTCTAATCGGTGAGGGTAGTGACAACGGTCCTTGAGTGACAAAAAACCCTCACCTAAATTTACGGAGGTCCTGTCATTAGCACCAGAGGAATGACCCTTTCCATGACAGTGGGGTTGTGTGTCATCTTGCAGAGAGGTATCAGGCATATAGGGCTTAGTAAGCTCTCCTAATTTCTCCTCGCTAGTTTGGAGACTAATTTTAATAGGATGCAATCTCTTGATGAGTTCCTCCCTTATGTGCTCCATTATACGTTCAAGCGCCAATTGGCCGCCGGCACTTTCTTGTGATGTTGTAAGCCTGTCATTCCCAACTTCAGAACCTGGAGTGTTGGTACTCATAGTACGGGCTCGTTTGTTCCTCATATTGACCTCACCACGCTTTCTTTTCCCTTTTGGATTAGGCTCTGAATCGAAAACTAATGCTCCAGCTAAAAGAGCCGGAGTCAACTGAGCAGATTCTGCTGTAATAGCCTTATCCAAGGTCACTGAGGTAGTCTCCCGAACATTTTTTATATGAGCAGTTAGAGGGAATGCCATAACTGGATGCGTATCTTGGACTGCTGGAGGTGCTGGGACTGTGAACGAGTTTGTGATAAAAGTGGAGGCTGGGGGGTGGAGACTGGCGAGACTGGAGATGTTGAGATGTGTGGGCGGCGCTCAACCAGCTCTATCTCTTTGTCCAAGGCACCAACTGCCTTTTGTAGGAAACCATCTAAAGTTTTATTAATTTTAGAATTATCTTGTGCTGCCACCCCCTTCCGTCTGCCCATCTCTCACCCTTATGTACACCCTTTTCTCTTCTCCCTTCCGTGTACTTTCCTCACTGGTTGCTCTTCCTCTCCTCCACTGCCTCCTCTAGGGTGTATGCAAGGGGCTCACAGAGGCACTTTTGGCTCTTGCCACTTTTCTCACCTTCAATGATCTCAAGTTTTCGCGCTGCACAGCTTCACTAGTTGGCTCGAGTCACTGGGGCTTCTGGGCACAAATTAAAGAGGGGTGGCCCGGCCCGACCTCTTATGATCGTTAACGGATGCAAATGGGCCCGCGCTCAGTAGCGCCCGCGGTATGAAGGCGGCCCCCCACCAGCAGGCAGCAAGAGCGAGTCCTGGGACGTGTAGTCCTCTTCGAAATCAGGGTGTCGAGTGAGTAAGTGGTGGCAATAATAATATGCAGTAATAGGGTGATCCCCAGTGCCCTTTTTAACCCACTCACTGCCCGCTTCCCCACCACAAGTCCCACCCCTTCCCCAGGCTTGTTCCCACCCGACTCCCGCAACTCACACTTACTGGCAACGCCGCTCTCCTCCTGGAATGCGGCCGGCTGTTGCACGTCCTCCCTCCTCACGGTAGTTATAGACGGCTCAGCTTCCATGGATCGGAATGGTCCCATGCTGCTCTGCGCTTCCCCTCGACTCCACTTGGTTCCCGATTCCTGCCTTGAATTCACACCGCCGAATTTTCTTTTCCGAGCTCGTCCTGCTAGTAGCACTGTACCTTTTTGTAGGATCTTGGTTGTAGCTTCTTGAACAATGATATGTAGACTTCTTAGTGAAGCTCTCTTTCCATTCACATGCTTCACACCGGCAGGAGCTGTGCTTTGACTCAACATTTGCCAACTATCGGCTTGGCTCATCAGCAAAGGCACATGTGGTATGCACTTGCAATTTTCTTGGACCATGACAAACTCTCCAGGAGAGCACTTTCTTCTTCAGGGTACTTATCCCTTATCTTGTCACCAGTTGTAGCATCTTCCCCAGCCTTGGTACCCACCAATGATTAGGCCACATACTTATCTGTAAATCACACATCTTTATTCTGCTGCATTTACCTAGGAACTCTAACATTCTAAAACAAACTTTCATTACATTCTATTACAGCAATTACATCATACTCATTCGGAGTCCACTGGGAGCCAGAAAGGTCATGTTTTAAATCATGCAAGGCACTACAATAAGGTTACCTTCTTTGATCCACTGAGGGTCAATGGAGGCAGTTCAGGTAGTTGTTTGTAGTGTTTTATCCCAAATCTAACTAAAAGGGCTGTTTCCCTGTCAGTGAAGTTGCTTTTCTCTTTAAAATAGTGGACTGCTTTTTTGCAAAAGAATGTTGTGGCTGCAGGTGCTGAAACACAAAGTGAAGATGAAAAAAGCAAAGCCTACCATGTGGGAAGAATTTATGTGGGAAAGGAATGTGTATTGAATGTGAGTGATTTGGTTCAGATGTATGTAATTTTTCCATTCCCTTCCACGCAGAGGACTTCCTTCCACATGCAGAGCTCTCTGATCTGGTTGTATAGATCTCCGTCCCATTGGCAAATATGTCTGCCAAGTGTACAAAACATACTACAGTCATACTAGAAGTAACACTATAGTCACTTCTTATGCTTATAAAGACTCCACCCCTTAAAATTAAGATGAACAGGGGATGGTATATAAGTCTACACCTGGGAGTAACTTCAAAGTTGAAAATAGTAAATAGCGAAAAGTAGTAAAGTTACTCTTAGATGTAAGAGTAAATTTACATATCAGTGACTTACACAGGTAGATTTCCCCTTTTGAAATGTTCACTTAGAATTTCAAGTATCCCAAGGATGGCAAAATTCTAATTCTGCTAACGAATATGGAAGAAACTCACAATTTTGCCCTTCATGAATTTATGAAATGAAGATATTTTTGTCTGGATATGTCTGATTTTAGCAGATGGAGCCTGCAGGTGAAAGATAGTAGTTTCATGTACATACCTTACACTCACATATTTCCGACGGGGCTGGTGATTTCTGTTACTAGCCCCACTGTAATTACAAAGGACTTTGTAATGTGGCCCTATGTGTGTCTTGTAACCCACAAGGCTGGATGCTTAATGTATATAAGACAGACATGCCAAATATTGAGAACAGTATGTTGCTTCAGTGATCAACTGCAAAGTGCTGTATCACAATTTAGGCCATGCTGACTTTTTCCGTTGAGACACCTTACATTCTAAAAGTCACTTTTTGCATAAAACAGGCTTACAAAAGATCATTCAAGCACTGTTGTAATATTTATAAGAATGTAGTTCACTGGTAAAGTTTGTTGGGCTCATCATCAGGACATCAAAATTATGTGCGATGCATGACTGCTTTTGGTTCCAGGCTTTCTTTGCTAATAATTCGCTTACATGCTGGCACATGTGTACACCTTATGCTTAGACTCAGTTGGTTTCGATTGGGACATCCGGCAACTTGTTTTGCCCTAAGTAATTAGTGCTAATTGCCCATTAAGGGTCTTGATTGAGGATCATAACTCTGGTCGATTTATTGAAGACTTCTTAATTGACAGATGACCCTGCAAAGGTTTATTCTTTCCTGGTTATGTAGTCAGTGACTACTTATATGCATCTCAGGCATAATTTTTATGTCCTGATCATGATCCCAACAATCAAATAAGGGATCAAGACATCGTTGATATTTAGTACTTGGACTTTGTACAATAATATATGTTTGGACATGAGCAAGAGTACAGTAAAATTGTGACTTTAACTGTGCTTTCTGTCACATGGGGTATGCCTGAGCAATTATGATTTATGTTTTCCAAGTCATTTTTGTTTTCCCACTACACTGTTTTCTTACTTTCGTTTGGAATAAATATACTGGTTTATTGCATGTTTTCCATAGGCTTCATTGTGATTCTATGTGATATTTAAGTCTATAGTCCTTTTATCCAAGGGACCTTTGTTGTTTTTGGAAAGTGGTCATTTTCTTTCTTAATCATTCTGTTCCTCTACCTGTCTGTGGAATACACATTCTGGGTCTGGATGACAGGTGGGCTGTTTGTGAATTCACTCTAGACCGTCACGCAAAGGGAGCTGAGGTGTGCCCTGTATTTCCTGATGGGTCTTCCTGAGTTAGAGCGGTGAGAGGACCTGACACTTCCACCAGAATAGGGCTGTGCCTGTCCTCACGCAAAGCAGTCTCCGACCCCCTGGAGCAGATATGGGGCTAGGGCAGGGAGAGTAAGGGTCTTGTGCACTACAAAGACTTCTCTTTGAAGTTTGCCTACTTCAAAGAAAGAAATGGGCATAAGTACCTCTGGCACCACAAAGTTAGAAGACTTCTGGACTGAGGACATTCTGTCAGGAAGAAGAGCTGGATGCTGTAGAAGGGACTGAAACTCTGCTGGTTGCTTTTTTGTGCTGGCCTGCTTCTTGCTGCTTCTGTACTGGGAGTGAAAAGACTTAACATTGCTTTCTACATCCTGCTTTCCAAGGTTCTTCAAGGGCTTTAACTGAGCTTGCCTCCTGTTAGGAAGTCTCAAGGACATCAAAGACTTAGGCCCTCATTCTGACCTTGGCGGTCGGCGGAGAGGCGGCGGTCGGACCGCGAACAGACCGGCGGTCAGAAAAAGGGCATTCTGACCGCGGCGGTCACCGCCGCGATCGCCCGCCACTTCCCCACTCCGACCGCCACGGCGGTCATGACCGCCGGGCTGGATTTTGCGCACTCCGGCCCGGCGGTCGTCCCAAGACCGCCAACGGTATCATGACCCTGCCTACCGCCGCGGTTTCTTGCGGTCGGGAACCGCCATGCGAACCATGGCGGTAAGCACTATCGGGGCCAGGGAATTCCTTCCCTGGCACTGATAGGGGTCTCCCCCACCCCCCACTACCCACCCGAGTCCTCCCCCCACACCCTCCACCCCCCTGCAACCCCCCAGAGGTGGTACGAACCCCCTCCCCACCCCCACCCCGACATGCACATACATGCACCCCGACATGCACACACCCCCAACATGCACATATACACACCCCCTACACACACATACACAACGGGGACACATACCCGCACACATACATGCAGACATGCGCACCTGCCGAACAGCACACATTACCCATAGACACAGCAGCACCCCCCGCCCGCATACACGCACTCACACACCCCCTCTACACACTCACACGCACACCCCCACACACGCCCACATCACACAACACCCCCCCTCCCCCTCCCCTCACGGACGGTCAACTTACCTTGTGCGTTGGTCCTCCGGGAGGCGACGGGAGCCATGGGGAGGTGACCGCCAACAGAACACCGCCAACAGAAGACCGCCACACAGATATGTGGGTCGTAATTCTGTGGGCGGTGTTCTGCTGGCGTGGCGGTGGAGGTTGACCAGTCTCCACTTTTCCGCCGACCGCCAGTGTGGCTGCTTGCGGTTTCCTGGCGGAACGCTCCCAGCGGTCGGAATGCGCACAGCGGCATACCGCCGCGGTCGGCGGTCTTCACCGCGGCGGTAACTCGGCGGTCTCGCGAAAAGACCGCCAAGGTCAGAATGAGGGCCTTAATCTGCCAGTGATTGGGCTCTTCTGCTAAAAGTCCTGACTTGCCAGGACTGTGCCAACTCCAGTCCCTGGGCCCTTGAAAGTGTAAGCTGGTGACCGGAAGGAGAAAAAACACGCACCAATGCGTTGGGGTTCACAAATCCACACAGCACCTGCAGAATCGATGCAACCTCTGCATCACAGTGACTCCATCATCAAAACATATCTGGATTTTCCAATCTTCATCCCTGGACACCAATTTTTCATTGTCCTTACACCGCAGTAAGGAAAAGAGGCTGCATGTCTGGAAATCAATGATCGCCTTTCCTGCAAGGAAAGAATTGACGCATCACCTCCCCTGCCGCCAGTAAGGAACCAATGCATTGCCTCACCTGGGAGGAAAGAATTGATGCATCACTTCCCCTGCGCAGTAAGGAACCGACATATCGCTTTGCTTTTTTGGCACCTCGCCTCCCCTGGGGTCCGCATCGTCTTTTTTTTTGATGGATCTCAGGTACTTTGTGCTAAAAAGATACAACCATTGATTCCTATGGACTAAGACTCATTTAAACCTTTAAAAAGTGATATCTTTACTTGTGTTTGTTGGATTTTTGTTGTTTTGCTCTTGTTTTAGTCAGACAAATAATGGCTATTGTTCTAAACGGGTGTGGAATACTTTCATGGTGTTTTCACTGTGTTGCTGTGTGTGTGTGTGTGTGTGTGTTCAAATACTTTACACATTGCCTCTGAGAAAAGCCTGACTGCTTGTGCTAAGCTACCAAGGGGGTGAGCAGGGGTTATATTAGCTATGTGGCTCCTTCACACTGACTAGTGTGAGGGTCCCTACTTGGACAGGGTGCAAACCACTGCAAACTAAGGACCCAATTTCTAGCACCTAGGGCCAGATGTAGGAACCGTTTTGCATGGCGCAAACTGTGAAATTCACAGTTTGCACCATGCCAAACGGGCATCGCAATGCACATTCCCATTTTGCGAGTCGGTACTGACTCGCAAAATGGGAATGCGACTCGCAAATAGGAAGGGGTGTTCCCACGATGCAGGATTGCTTTGTGTCCGCGAACGCGGTCGCAAAGCAATTCGCAGTTAGCACCCATGTGAAGTGGGTGCTAACTCATTCGCAAAAGGGAAGGGGCCCCCATGGGACCCCTTCTCCTTTGTGAATGTTGCCAAAAATAATTTTTTCAGAGCAGGCAGACCACTGCCTACTCTGAAAAAATGAAACCAAATGGTTTCATTTTCTCGAAGGTATTGCAACTCGTTTTCCTTTAAGGAAAACGGGCTGCAATACAAAAAAAAAACTGCTTTATTAAAAAAGCAGACACAGACATGGTGGTCTCCTGCCTCCAGCAGGCCACCATCCCTGTGTGTGCAGGGAATCGCAAGGGGGTCGCAAATTGCGACCCACCTTATTCATATTAATGAGGTGGGTCCTTGCGACCCCCTTGCGCTTCGCAGATGGTATCAGGGACACCATTCTGCATATGGGATTGCGACTCGCAAATTGCGAGTCGCAATCCCAATTCTTCCTACATCTGGCCCCTAGTATCTTATCATTTAAATTAAGAAAACAAAGGAGCCAATAGGAACACACATTGGACGGATCCCGCCCTGGTGTAGGCAGTATTATTATCAATGCTTATCTAAGAGATTCCAGTAGCATTCCCATCTCTCACGCTTCCTCATACAATTATAATAGGTTTGCTGTTATGAGTACACTGTATATTGAATAAAATTAGATGGGAAGCCCATCATCCTCATTATTTGGGCAATGCAAGTGCATTTTCTTCTACTTGGATTGGCTCTTCCAGATTGCAACTGTGTTGCAGTGGATTATTCTGGAGGACAGAGATCACATGTATATATTCTCATATTTGGTCTACATCAGTCGACAAGTTTTCTATGTATAAGATTTAGGGGGTCATTCTGACCCTGGCGGTCATGGACCGCCAGGGCTAACGACCGCGGAAGCACCGCCAACAGGCTGGCGGTGCTTCCGGGGGCATTCTGACCGCGGCGGTAAAGCCGCGGTCAGAAAAGGGAAGCCGGCGGTTTCCCGCCGGCTTCCCGCTGCCCCAGGGAATCCTCCACGGGGGCGATGCAAGCAGCGCCGCCATGGGGATTCCGACCCCCTTCCCGCCAGCCTGGTTCTGGCGGTTTTCACCGGCAGAACCTGGCTGGCGGGAACGGGTGTCGTGGGGCCCCTGGGGGCCCCTGCAGTGCCCATGCCACTGGCATGGGCAGTGCAGGGGACCCCTAACAGGGCCCCACATAGATTTTCAGTGTCTGCATGGCAGACACTGAAAATCGCGACGGGTGCAACTGCACCCGTCGCACCCCTTCCACTCCGCCGGCTCCATTCGGAGCCGGCATCCTCGTGGAAGGGGGTTTCCCGCTGGCCGGGCGGGCGGCCTTCTGGCGGTCGCCCGCCAGCCCAGCAGGAAACTCAGAATGACCGCCGCGGTCTTTTGACCGCGGTACGGTCTTCTGGCGGTTCCCGCCAGGCCGGCGGCATCCACCGCCGGCGGAGGTCAGAATGACCCCCTTAGTAATAGTTGACAGAAACTACATTTATGCCCTCTTGGGAGTTGACAATCTATCGCTCTAGGAGATCTGATAGCACCCATGGGCACCCATGCGGTATTTTCCCTCAATACCCATGCCAACATTCGACCAGCTCTCTCCCCATCCCCATGGTGCTGGGCTATATAGTATCTGTAGTCAAGTTTATCTAACCTATCACTTAATTCTGTGTTCTTTTGTCTAAGTTCTCAAAGTCACCCCACCCAATCTGCATCCGTAGGTGTCACAGTTTCAATGTGACACATATCTTGTTCAGTATCAAGGATGCCCCATATCAAAGACAACTTGGTGTCTCATGTTGTGTTGATTCAGTGGCCACGTATGACCACTTTGAAGGCTTCCAACTCCGTCGACATCCTGGCTGGTGTTGAACCCTTGTTAAATTATCATGTATGTGTGATCCTTTAGATTCTCGAAATGGCATATCATGCAGTGCCTCTGTTTGCAGCCTCAAAGTCAGAATCCACACTTGTTGTGTTCCTCACTGAAGCACCATTTTTTATGGGCAGTGATCTGAGGTAGTGTGGGCCAGGTACTGTGTGTCTATTATTTGTGAGCACAGCATATCAATACAAAAAAACAGATCTAATTGTGTGCGGAGATAATGTACCAGAAAGCAGAATGAGTACTCTTTTATAGCCTTATAGCCTACTGTAGCGGGCTATACTGATTGTTAAAGGCCCGCTCCAGCATTAAAGGCCCGAACCAAAGGTGAGGGGCTTTAACAAAGAAGACGGACTTTAATGCCGGTATAGCCGAGCTACAGAGGACTATAAGGCTATTAGAACATTGTAGGAAGTTGGCTCTGTATGCACTATTTCAAAGTAAGGAATAGTATGCACAGAGTCCAAGGGTTCCCCTCAGAGGTAAGATAGTGGCAAAAAGAGATAATACTAATGCTCTATTTTGTGGTAGTGTGGTCGAGCAGTAGGCTTATCAAAGGAGTAGTGTTAAGCATTTGTTGTACACACACAGGCAATAAATGAGGAACACACACTCAAAGACAATTCCAGGCCCATAGGTTTTTGTATAGAAAAATATATTTTCTTAGTTTATTTTAAGAACCACAGGTTCAAGATTTACATGTAATACTTCAAATGAAAGGTATTGCAGGTAGGTACTTTAGGAACTTTGAATTAGCAAAATAGCATATACACATTTCACATAAATCACATATAGCTATTTTAAAACTAGACAGTTCAATTTTCACAGTTCCTAGGGGGAGTAAGAGTTTGTTAGTTTTTGCAGGTAAGTAAACCACCTACGGGGTTCAAGTTTGGGTCCAAGGTAGCCCACCGTTGGGGGTTTAGAGCAACCCCAAAGTTACCACACCAGCAGCTCAGGGCCGGTCAGGTGCAGAGGTCAAAGTGGTGCCCAAAACGCATAGGCTTCAATGGAGAAGGGGGTGCCCCGGTTCCAGTCTGCCAGCAGGTAAGTACCCGCGTCTTCGGAGGGCAGACCAGGGGGGTTTTGTAGGGCACCTGGGGGGACACAAGTCCACACAGAAAGTACACCCTCAGCAGCACGGGGGCGGCCGGGTGCAGTGTGCAAACACGCGTCAGGTTTGTAATTGAAATCAATGGGAGACCAAGGGGTCTCTTCAGCGATGCAGGCAGGCGGGGGGGGGCTCCTCGGGGTAGCCACCACCTGGGCAAGGGAGAGGGCCTCCTGGGGGTCACTCCTGCACTGGAGTTCGGATCCTTCAGGTCCTGGGGGCTGCGGGTGCAGAGTCTTTACCAGGCGTCGGGATCTGAGGAACAGGCAGTCAGGGTCAGGGGGAGCCTCGGGATTCCCTCTGCAGGCATCGCTGCGGGGGCTCAGGGGGGGCAACTCTGGCTACTCACAGTCTCGTAGTCGCCGGGGAGTCCTCCCTGAAGTGATTGTTCTCCACAAGTCGAGCCGGGGGCGTCGGGTGCAGAGTAGCAAGTCTCACGCTTCCGGCGGGAAACGCAAGTTGTTTCAAAGTTGCTGCTTTGTTTCAAAGTTGCAGTCTTTGGTGAACAGGGCCGCTGTCCTCGGGAGTTCTTGGTCCTTCTAGAGCAGGGCAGTCCTCTGAGGATTCAGAGGTCGCTGGTCCCTGGGGAAAGCATCGCTGGAGCAGTGTGTTTAGAAGTGGGGAGACAGGCCGGTAGAGCTGGGGCCAAAGCAGTTGGTGTCTCCGTCTTCTCTGCAGGGTTTTTCAGCTTAGCAGTCCTCTTCTTCTTAGGTTGCAGGAATCTGAGTTCCTAGGTTCTGGGGAGCCCTTAAATACTAAATTTAAGGGCGAGTTTAGGTCTGGGGGGTTAGTAGCCAATGGCTACTAGCCCTGAGGGTGGGTACACCCTCTTTGTGCCTCCTCCCGAGGGGAGGGGGGGCACATTCCTATCCCTATTGGGGGAATCCTCCATATGCAAGATGGAGGATTTCTAAAAGTCAGAGTCACCTCAGCTCAGGTTGCCTTAGGGCAGAGGTCTTCAAACTGGGGGGCGGGCCCCCCTTGGGGGTCCTGAAGTGATCCCAGTGGGGGCGCCAAACTCTGGTCAAAAGAAATATTATACAGATAACATGCCTTTGTTTTAAGCAGAAGCATGTTATTGCAGGTTTAAAAAGGTAACAGTACTTAACTGCAATGTTTAAATAGGCTTAAACCTATTTAAACATTGCCATCTTTCTAAAATAATTGAGAACAATTCTGAGGGGGGGCCCAATGATTTTTATTTTTCAACTGGGGGGGCGCGGCATTCAAAAGTTTGAAGACCACTGCCTTAGGGGCTGTCCTGACTGACCAGTGACTCCTCCTTGTTTTTCTCATTATCTCCTCCGGTCTTGCCACCAAAAGTGGGGCTGTGGCCGGAGGGGGCGGGCAACTCCACTAACTGGAATGCCCTGGGGTGCTGTAACAAAGGGGGCGAGCCTTTGAGGCTCACCGCCAGGTGTTACAGTTCCTGCAGGGGGAGGTGATAACCATCTCCACCCAGTACAGGCTTTTTTACTAGCCACAGAGTGACAAAGGCACTCTCCCCATGTGGCCAGCAACATGCATGGTGTGTGGCAGGCTGCTAGAACTAGTCAGCCTACACGGGTAGTCGGTTAAGGTTTCAGGGGGCACCTCTAAGGTGTCGTCTGGGGTGTATGTTACAATAAAATGTACACTGGCATCAGTGTGCATTTATTGTGCTGAGAAGTTTGATACCAAACTTCCCAGTTTTCAGTGTAGCCATTACGGTGCTGTGGAGTTCGTGCATGACAGACTCCCAGACCATATACTCTTATGGCTACCCTGCACTTACAATGTCTAAGGTTTTGCTTAGACACTGTAGGGGCATAGTGCTCATGCACTTATGCCCTCACCTATGGTATAGTGCACCCTGCCTTAGGGCTGTAAGGCCTGCTATAGGGGTGACTTATCTATACCTGTAGGCAGTGTGAGGTTGGCATGGCACCCTGAGGGGAGTGCCATGTCGAATTAGTCTTTTTATCCCCACTAGCACACACAAGCTGACAAGCAGTGTGTCTGTGCTGAGTGAGGGGTCCCCAGGGGGGCATATAATGCTGCAGCCCTTAGAGACCTTCCCTGGCATCAGGGCCCTTGGTACCAGGGGTACCAGTTACAAGGGACTTACCTGGATGCCAGGGTGTGCCAATTGTGGAAACAAAAGTACAGGTTAGGGAAAGAACACTGGTGCTGGGGGCTGGTTAGCAGACCTCAGCACACTTTCAAATCAAAACTTAGCATCAGCAAAGGCAAAAAGTCAGGGGGTAGCCATGCCAAGGAGGCATTTCCTTACAAACATTCTGCCACTAGAGTGCAGAATGTTTTAATAAATAAAAAAAAGGCCTCACTGAGCCTAAGGGAACTGAAATCGCCTCAGCTCTGTGAGGTTTTTGTTCACAGAAGGATCTGTGAATTAAATAATTGGAATGCTGGAGCTCCGGGCTTCTACTGGCCATTTGAAGCCCAGAGCTCTCCATTGTTTTCTTTGGAGCTCCTGACATTCCAATGTTCTAATTAGGTATGGTACATCAGTCTCCATCTATCTTGTACTTGTCTGCTCTTCATCCAGTGTCGAAACTGTTGTGTCATTCTTCGGCATGTAGTTTCTCCCATAGAAGGGGTGGATTTATCTATCTCTATACCGGAGTGCAAAAAAAGTTGCCTCCCTATATAGATCGCACCTGAGGATTGCATGTGAGAGCTGGTGTCATCTGGTATAGAAAGCACAAAAGGTTAGTGTTTGATGCATGTATCTCTATCTGTGTGAATGAATCCATATCTTGTTGTACCTCCACCACTATGCATCCACTTTCTAGATCTACTATGCTGACCTCCACTACAAACAGGACTCACAGCAAAATCCAGATCACCACGCCTCGTGCCAAGGCTGAGAATGAAGTACCATAAATCTGCCTCTTCCTGGGTTTTCTGGGTGTAGCAACACTCTTTTTTTATTCCATGTAAAAACATTGTATTTAGGAGTTAGAACCCATCATTTTGTATCTTTAATAAGTCTGACTTTTATAGCCCAGGGCCGGACATACACAAAAAATTGTAAGAACACTGTGCTCTCTTTGCAGGTCCAACTGCATTCCAGGATTGCCATGTGTAGACCTCACTTTAAACACAATCTCTTCCTCTCGGCTCTTAACTCGGCGAACAGTCTCCTGTGTCCTACAGTGCACCTCAACCAGAACATTGACAACCTAAACAGCAACATTCTCAACTGCCCTCCACTGGCAAAGCACACCAAGCAAACTTTGAGAACCATAGTACAATGTATGCAAACATAAATTATCATTAAATATAGGAATATCCATTCCCCATCTGGAATATGGAAGCTTGTCAAAGCAGTTTCAGTACTGGTGCAGGAGGGCCCTGTATGACCAACCAACATCTTAATCGAGCTTTCTGATGCTACCTTTGTCTTTGGTACATGTGTATATAATTTTTTTTACCAATAATGGATGTCAGGCTCTCTGGAAGAAGTGCCTCAAGCCCTACTTCACATGCGAGAGGTCCCTGACTCTGCCTCGCAACAAAGGGATTTGGGACAGCCCCTAGCTGTGGAGTCCATCCTGGACTGAAGTGCACCTTCTCAATAGAGGAACCTTGGAACCCTACCTGTAGTAGCAGCTGGTGTCAGGGAAAAGTAGTGGGGCAGAGAGGGTAGGGGGTAGTAATGAAACAAACAAAAGAAAATAACGTACCTGCCTCTTGCCACTCTTCTGCTGTGGACAGGCTGAAGTTCTCAGACTTCCCTATAGCCAATCCAGATGCTGCTCTCATGCTGTTAATACCCATGAGAGCAGCATCGGGATTGGACGGAGCTGGCTGTTTTTGCCCTCCTTCGGGGGCTCAAAGCCTGTGCCTGCTGTTGTTCTACACCCAGCAATGCAGCTGGGTTGAGGAGATGCCAACGCGCATGCCGGTTTGGCCATCCTAAGCCTGCCAAACCGACATGCGCCCTGCAGCACTGCCCACCACTCGTACACCATTCTTCCTATGGCCCCGCCTCCAAGACTCAGTTCCCAATGAAAAATAAAATGATAATCAACCTGTTATCATTTTATATTTTATTTGCCTCTGCTGGCAGGGGGGCGACGCTCCTTTGCATAACGGAGGAGCCGCCACTGCCTACCTGCTAGGACTGTTACTCAGACACTACTCAAAGAACAGCGCTATATTCAGCCCTTCTGCATACTAAGGTAGCCCTATCAAGCAGATAATATTATATCAAGAGGAACCTTTGGAGTCTTCCACTTGTATTTGAAGCTCTTTTAATACTGCTTTCAGGGTTTGCACACCTTTTAGCATGGGGCGCTTTGAGGTTATTGCTGAATCAGTCTCATCTACCAGCTTACCCAGTGTCTAGTGGTCCTTTCTGATAATGTTCACCTATATTGTGACTTCATCTATCTTTGCTTCCAGAGAACGTTTGGTGTCAATATTTGGCTGTAGTATTCCATCATATTGTCCTGTATGTCTCCGGAGTAGATTCTAGCTGACTCAGCGGGCTACCTCTGGATGACGGTGTTGACAGCATCTCCATTATATCTTTGGACCGGGGAAAGCCTGGTCACTTTTGGGTTTAAGTATCTTCCAACGTTGGCTGCTAGCATATTGGAATTCAATCATACAGAGGCCACAGATGCTCGCTTGCCCCGAGTTGTTCAGTATATACCTCACTTCTCTCATCTGCACCAACCTGACTAGTTCTAAGGTCCTGCCTGGTGGCGATGGTTCAAGTGGGCTGTTTGTCCACAGTGGTCAGTGTTACTGTCACATCTCCAAGCACCCATAAAGACAGTCATTGTAGCCCAGCTACTTGGGGAAAGGGTAGGGGGAGAGGTATTAGTGTTCGGGCTATCCTCAAAAGTAGGCCTTTAACTTTAAGCCCCAACAGCTCCAATCTCTAGACTGTGTAAATGGGGGAATCCAATTACTATGGCTATGTGAGATCTTCACAGGTCTGGTTGGTGGGCCGCTCCCAACAGCTTGTGCCTCCTTTCAGTGATGT
Organism: Pleurodeles waltl; assembly: GCF_031143425.1. Lineage (NCBI taxonomy): Eukaryota > Metazoa > Chordata > Amphibia > Caudata > Salamandridae > Pleurodeles > Pleurodeles waltl. The sequence goes on from NC_090443.1 coordinate 451,044,656, forward strand.
GTAGAGGTCACAGAAACTGGATAGCCTGTTTTTGTGCACCTTGCAGGCCTTATAACAATGTGCCTAAAGTTGGGAAAACTGACCTCTATGGTCAGCTAGGTGTGGTTCATCACCATTCGGGATTAGGGTCGGGAGATACCAGCATATACATTTTATTGATTTTTGTGTTTCCGCATACCCTTCACTCACCCCATCAAACTGTAAGCCCCATGTACGTGTAACTCACACCAGTTTTTGAGTTGGTCCCTGTGATTTATGGGCCCCTACGAACAAAGATATTTCTGGGGAATGGACCCGAGGCATGGCCCCTCCCATCCTCATTATTTTATGCACAGGTTCCCTGTACCTGGAGCCACCCCGAGGGTATGTAAGAGTTACAGGAGGGGACACTACTTGCATCCACCTGTACTTGGCCCTCTTCTTTTTGTTTTTCCTCTGGCCCTGTTTGACAGATCAGAATAAGCTAAAGTGAGTTTCACTCCTGGTGGGCAGCTCTAGTCACTGGGAGTATGTACTTCTATTCCTCATGGCCTCTATACTTTTATAAACAGTTAAGTGATCGATTCTTTTATTACTGCTCTCTCTCCTTGCACCAGACATGTATTCTATTTGGGCATCAGGCATTTCTTCTGAGCCTGGGGTCTTCCTCACTAACACCAGGGGGGCCAAGGCAGCAAGTCCTCCCTGCCTGTAAACTCTAGGTCCCACAGGTTTCTTGTTGGCCACTTGCTGAGCACCTGTGGCAGATGAAGTCAGCGGCCTCCTCCTTTTGGAGATTACACTCTTGCAGGACCATTCCATAGAAGATCTCAGGGGACCCTCTGGGGTCCACCCAGCAAGTCCATCCCTATACACCTGCCAGAGGGTGTTGGGGAGCCGGTGCCACTGGTCCTGGAGAAACAAATCCTAGTCTCTGGGTGTCAACTAAAGTCAGAAGTCCTTGAATCCATCCTTGCAGTAGGGGTCAGTTGCCTTCTGTATTTCAGCTGGGCATTCCTCTGTCATCAATTCCCCCAAGTCCAGACTGTTCTCTCTTATGGAGGGGTTTTTAAGCAAAGGTGAAATGTTCAATGAGTTAGACACCTCTGCCCACACCTAGGGTAACACATCATCCATCCACCCCTGCTGCAACCCTTCTGCATGACATTTTGTGAATTTTGAAAAATGGCACTCTCAAGTGATCTATTGAAAGATCTTCTCTAGAGTGTCTGACCTGCCCCTAAGTGCAACAGCTGCCCAGTCCCTGACCTCCAAAACTTCAATGGGCAGCCTCACCTTAGACTTGCTCCAGTAGTGTGACTAGGTGCAATGTGAAAATGTATTAGCACGTGCAGATTCTGACCTCACCCTCTCCTGTCAAAGGAGCAGGCTTCATTACTGGCTAATGGCCTTGTTGTGTGGGGAGGTTGTTGATCCTCTGGCTGGCCAGCAGAGTAATTACCTCTGCCCAGATCAGAGAATGAAAGTCTGGAATTTAATTAGAAGTTGAACCAGAGAAATAGCACAAATCTCCAAGTGCCTGAAGGAGTACAGAAATTACAAAAGTGACTTTGAATCTACATTTGGGGTCCACTTTTAACACATGATCAGTGTGTCACCCTATTTTCTCTGCCTAACTGTGGTGACACTGTGCTTTGGTGTAGATTTTACCCATATTGTATAATAAAGTAAGCACATCAAATCAGTTAAACAGCATAGATTAACACGGTGAATGTTTACTCACATTGTAAGGCCAACACCAGGTCAGCAGCAAACCCTGAAGGGTCCCTTTTGAGACAGGCTACCTATGTGTAGATACCAGGCTGAGTTAGATTGTAGTCTAACATGTTTAGCCCGTAGACATGTGCACATTAAATGATCTTATCGTACAAGGAAAATACTGGCAGTTAGCACTCCCAATCCAATAAACAGAGATTACAGTGAGTGATACACGGTTGGTGATGGTCACTGGGGGGGGGGGGGGGGGGGAGGGGAGTGGTGAATTCATGAATGCTGTTTCCCTCAAATTATTTATTTCCCAGGAAGAAAATTTATATCTGATATTCAGAAAGCTGCCTAATGTATACTGAAGTATAGAGTTTTGAAAGTGGAAGAGGAATCTGTAAGGTATATACACAAGTGGTTGATTGGTTTCTACCCAAAGTTGTAGGTTAGGAAGTGGAATGGCCAGAAGATCTGTGAAGTGTGTGTGAGAGGAGAGCAATAGTTCAGTAAATGATCAGTCGACCCTTGAGGCACAAGATTGAAGATGCAGAGCCACAGCACATGCAGTGGTAGCACTTGAAAGATTTTCCATGGGTAGAAGAAATGAGATCACTATTGGGCAGCTGCTAGGGCACAAGAGTAGAGTTAGTCCTGCAGCATGTTGTGGAGGGGTGCACAAGAATGGTGTTTCGTTGTTTCAAGGATGCATAACCTCGTTGCCATACACTCACACCTGCACTGTGTTAGGCATGAGGAGGGTGATGGTTACATTATATTGTGCAAGGCACATCAATTACTTCTATTTGTGTAGAGGTGCACTGTCGGACAACAATCTGCAACCTGAAAGCAAATTAACATACACTAAGTTGTGTCAGAAGCATAAGAATGAGTTTTCTAGGTAGTACAGGAGCCAGCCTAGTGAACAGGGGACTGGTTATTCAGCTGACCGCAACAAAGAAAAGACTATTCAGAAGGCAGCATCATCATAGGAAAAACACTACATATAGTTTACTATGGGCCATTGAGATAAGACTACATTGTTGACAAAGTATTAATGGAAAAGTAGAAAACCTTTCAGCATTTTTTTTATTCTATATTTTTGTAACAAATTACTACCACTAAATAATGACATTATATTGAGAATAATAATGCTGATCTACAATAATATTGAGTCTACTACATTGTCCAAAATCCCTTTTATAAATAAGTTTATATTCACTATTGATAAAACCACCCACAAATATCTTTCTAGGTAAATATAAGAGGAATTAGGAATAGTAAATGCATACTTATCTAACAATGAAGTGCTAGGTCCATGTAATAGGTGAGATATTATGGCCAAGTGACATGGTAGATGCGATATAACTTAATAAGGAATTGAATACATATTCAAAATACATGACTATAAGTGCATCTTGCAATTATAAATGGAACATGATTATAAATGAAACATTATTATTTGCAGTTTCACCATAATAGTATAATCAGAGTACACAAATATAATAAATGTGTATGAGTACTATGTTCCATCATGTTAAGTTCAAAAATTAGAAAATACACATACATGATCTTCTAGTCTTCGACTGTGAATGCACCTTCAATAATATGATTTAGTTGCTCGACTTTACATTAGTAACGTTAAACCACACAATATATGTATTGTCGGTTACATTATTATGTCACTCCTGTAATGCATGATGGTATGACCAAAATTATGCGTTACCAGATGTATTGTACTAGACAGTTATCTTAACCTTTTATATTAATGTGTTGTGTCAGTCTCTTGTATTTGAGCTTTTTTTAATAAACTATAGCTACAGCAAGTATGTAGGAGCCAATTGTGAATGTAGAAATGAGACAGTTGAAGCCAAAGATGGAGAAAATAATCACATCACACATGCACACACACACACACACATGCACACACACACATACACACCCATACACACACAGACACACATATAATTTATGAGAAGACAGTTTATAAGAGTCTTCTTTAGCTCTACAGAGGGGAAGGTGAAGGACTGGTGAGGGAGGTTTGGAGAAAACTTTTAAAATGTTGCACAACCATTTTGAGCACCACACATTGTCCAGCCATGTAAATCGAAGAAAAGAAGAGGCTCAGTTGCAGCGTTGTATTAAGGAAAATGTCTAATACTGTAAAGATTAGTCAACTTTGACTCACTGAAGGGAGCTTACCACACTGAAAATTGTGTGAAATAAGTAATTGAGTAGTATGCAGACGGTGTGTGTTGTGATGGGAATGTCTCCTGAGTGGTGTCAACTGCCATGAGTGTCCACCTGCATGTATGTGCTATGTTGTTTTTTGGGGTTTTGACACCAGTCTAATATGTGCATTGAAGGCCTATGTCTGTCCCATGACATGAGGTGAGTACTGGACCCGGAGAGGTGCACCAAGTACCACTCTTTAGTAACAGAGGGCTACCGCCCCTGTCACAGGTACTTGCATACAGAGTGGCGGCAACAGCTTACAGTGTCTCATTGATTATATAGTCATGGCCAGCAGCCATTTTTATCTGTGCCACCAAAGTGGTGGCCTACTGGTCCATTCATGTAAAATTACAGTGCTGCAAGCTGGACCCAGATTCTTGTGCTAACATCCCAGCTCATGTGTGCCTTTATGTGGGTGTGTAATCCATGTGATACATGTGTCATGTGTATCTATGATAAAGAGGGTGAAAGAGGCCTATGGATTCCACTTTAGAAGCCTATGGCCTGTACATGTGCAAAAGATGGAGGAGTTGTTACTTTCTAAGACAGTGAAAAGGACATTGCTGAGAATAAAGAGAGGGTATCTACAGCGTAAAGTGGGGAAGGAGGGACTGATTACCTTTAGCAATTCAATAAGATCCTTTTGCTGCAAATGGCTACTGATTAGTTTTTATGAGTTCAGCCACTTGATGTAGGGTGGAACTGCAGCTTCTACTTGTAAGAGTGCAAGGGTCCTTTGGAAGAGTCCAGCCTTTTACCTCTCTTCCTGATCACTGTTTGTGTGGCTGTTGGTAGCCTGGTGCAGAATGTTCACCCCTCTTTGTGCCTCTTTTGAGGGTGTTCTAGCCTTCAGACAACCCTCATGTGAGGATCATCACTCTAGACAAAGGCTGAGCCAGGATGTCTGCTTGACAAGAACGCATGAAAGGAAAACCGACTCAAACCAGTTCTAAAAGTTCAGACCAAGAATACACATCTCGTGTCTGCTGTACATGTACAAAATTGTGAGCTGTTGTTCCAGTTTCAAATTCTTTCTGACCAAGGAGGGGGTGCTCCAAAGAGTACTGGGAGGCGGGAGGACAACTATGCAACTGAGTGGGTTCCTGAATGAAAGCCAGCTTCCCAGAAGTGAGGGGACAACACCTGGAGTCTGATCTGAAGGAAGAACTGCCTACTCGTCCTGGAATGCCTCGAGCAGACCTTCCTGAGAGAAGACAGGAGGAGCGAGTCAACCCTGCAGGAGAAATTGAGACTGCTACAGTGGCAAAAGCACTGACCTCTGAGCCTATGGTCTGTCCATCTGAGACATCCAGGAGCATGATCAGCATGCTCCAGTTTCGGAACTCATTACCGTAGCTGAGGTGGAGGATCTGAGGCACTACCGAAGTGTGCAAAAATGGATTGTCCTGACAATACCTGATTGTGCCCAAAATGTGACTGAACAAAACCTTGGCATCATAGCCCGAGGCACTTGCCCAAATGTGCTCCAGTAGCTAGTGCCAATGAAGAATCGACTAGTGCCAAGGCCGTGGTATTGCTCAAATGTGCACAAACACATTTCATGTGGTTATCTCGCAGCACTTGCTCAACATGCCTCAGTGGACTACACCACTACAATTTAACCTGCTGCCTTGAGGCACTTGTCCACTGTGATCCAGTGTGACTGTGCCTGAGGTGCGGACCAGAGGTGCACCTGATCAGACAATGCTACTGCAGCTGAATTATGAAGCATCTAGAAGCAGCCCAAATGCCAAATGTTGCCACCAGACATGAATGTGAAGAGAACTGCATCATCACCTCAAAAACACTCGAGATATACCCAGCTGAGCTGGTGACTCATCAATCCCACCAACTGGAGGAGGACTCTGTCATGATTCATGAGTCCCAACTTATCGCCTACTCACTAAGTGCCCAGAAGAAGACTGCTGTTCTAAAGACAGTTCCTACCTTCCACTACATTCAGACTCTATGCATTGCCTCGGTCTGCTCTAGGGATTTGAGCAGAGGCCAGTGTACCTGCTGCCGATGCACCTTCCCTACAAAGGGTGGAGAACACAGACTGAAGTACATGGAGGCCTGGTCAAGGCCTAACTTGGAGATTTGCATTTGGTGTCATAATTTGAGAAAGTAGTGGTGATTAGAATATGGTGACAAAAAGGGATGTAAAGGTGCTGTTCTATAAATGTGGCAATTAAGGATGTTTATTAAGTAGTCCAGAGTATTGTACAAGGGGTTCAGCGATTAGGTGATATTGGTGATGTGGCTATTTTGAACTTGTCTCCAAAGGTGTAAGAAAATAGGAAAATAGTGCAGACTGTGGAGTGTTTGAAGCAAAATTGGTGTTTCGGGTTAATACAATTGAACAGCATCCATTGAGAGATATACGATTGGTTCTAGATGGGAAAAATGTGAATGTTCTGAAAGGCTCATGGTTGCTGTATTCTTTGATTAACAGAGATGGTTTCTATAGAGTGTGTTAGACCTGACAGCTTTAGGGTGGTCTACCCCAAAACATTTTGCCTGCCTTGCCTCAGTTTTGCTGATCTGTTTTTGTTGACCTTAGGACTCTGGGCACTTTACCACTGCTAAACAGTGCTAAAGTGCATGTGTTCACTCCCCTACAACATGGTAACATTGGTGTGTCCACAATTAGCATATTTTATTTACTTATAAGTCACTAGTAAAGTGCACTATATGTGCCCAGGGCCTGTAAATGAAATGCTTCTAGTGAGGCTGCAGCACTGAGTGTACCACCCACCTACATAGCCCTATAAACATGTCTCAGGCCAACCACTGCAGAGTCTGATGTGCAGTTTCACTGCCATGTCGACTTGGCATTTAAACCACTTGCCAATCTTCAACTCCCCTTTTGTTACACAAAAGACACCCCTAAGGTAGGCCGTAGGTATCCCATAGGACAGGGTGTGTTGTAAGAAAAAGGCAGGACATATACATTTTATTTTTACATGTCCTGGTAGTGAAAAACTCCCAAATTTATTTTTCACTACTGTGAGGCCTACCCCCTCATTGGATAGCATTGGGAATTCCTTAATACATTTATTAGGTGTAATTCCTTATTGAGAAGGAGTAGGACTGTCATGTTTGGTACCTATGGACTGTAATGGTAGAGTCTCCTTAATGGTAAAGTTGGATTTATGATTACAACTTTAAAGCTGCCACTTTTAGAAAGTTGGAATTATTCTGCTCTTAAGCCCTGTGTGCCTGCTGCCTGCCTTCAATACATGTCTGTGTTGGGTGATAGCTGGGCTTTGTGCATTCCTTCTAGACAGTCATACACAAAAGTAACTGAAGTGTGCCTGAGGGTCAATTCACATCCTGATGGGCTGATGGGCCATCCTAGGCAGGACAGGTGGTAGGAGCTACCACTTGCCCCTGAACTGGGCTGTCTGTCCCCAAAGAGCTGCATACCCCTTGTAGTGTGTCTGAAATCAGGGCAGGAGAGGGAGGACATGTGTGCACTTTAAAGCCCCTCTTTGAAGTCATTCCCACTTCAAACACACCACTGGGTATAAGAATTGAACTTCTGACCCTACCAAATCAGTACAATTCAGAACCTGTGGATTCTCTGCCAGGAAGAAAGACTGCTGTGCTGCTACAAAGACTGATACTCTGCCAGACTGCTGGTCTGGAAGGTTGGTTTTTTTCATATGCTGACCTGCTGCCCTCCCTGCCTGGTTGAGAAGGACTGGACCCACATTATCTCCAGAACCAAAGTGACTCCAAGGTCTTGCTGGCTTGCCTCCTGTTCTGAAGTCTCAGAGACATCAAATACTTAATTCAGCTCTACTACAGCCTATGGACTTTCCCAGCTGTGAGTCTTACCATTCCACATGGTGCCAATCCAGTTCTGTGCCCTTGGAAGTGGATTCTGCAACTGTCTTCCATGTGTCATCACTGCACTGATCGGAACTGCCACATCTCTTCTCAATACTGCCATGGGGACATGGACATCGCAGCACCCACTGCGTGGCTTGGAATCAACGCATCACCCTTTTCCCCAACGCATCACATTCGCATCACTGGCTGTGCAGCTTAACGAAGAGGCATCACATTCACTGTAAAGGGATTGACGTTGCACCTCAAGGACATAATGCAACCCAGACAACGAGGATCAGAACCGATGCATCCCCTTTACATCGTATCTTTGACGTCAATGCAACCCTCCACACAAGGTACTGTTTTAGTGGGACAAGGATGATCCCTGTAACCGGCCTGTGCTCTATCGTGGTCGGCCTGAGCTTTTTGATTTACCACGGTCCAACGTGACCAGATAGCCCTGGTTGGAGCTGTAAGCTTCTAAGCAATACAATTACATTTATTCTTTAAAAAGTCATATCTCCATTGTACTTATTGACTGTTTGCCGTTTTGCTCTTGTTTTGTTCATTAAATTAAGGTCTAATGTTCTAACCTGGTGTGAAATATTTTTGCGTGGCGTTTTACTGTTTTATGTGTTGCAAAAATACTTTACGAATTGCCTCTTAAGTTAAGCCTATCTGCTCTGTGCCCAGCTACTAGAAGGTGAGCAAGGTTAATATAGGGTGTGTATCTGACTTACCCTGACTAGGATTGTGGTCCCTACTTGGAAAGGGTGTAGACCCCTGTCAACAAGAGTCCCAATTTCTAACAGAGTTTTGATGAGTTGCCTGAAAAAATGCTACTTTAGATTTGGGGGATGGTAATTATGAGAATATGTTTGACGAGAGTTGCAGTGGATAGGGACTACATAGTAATGAAAAGCCAAACTTTTTGGGGTGGAAACATTAAAAGGATCTAAGAACAAAGCTAGGCCTGAATGTGGAATGTCAAATATTGTCTATGGAGAGGACCATGCAGGATGCAGAAATTGTTTTTATTCCCAGTAATTTTTCTAGACATTTTGTAATTCTTGGAAAATTTAGAAATCAAGATTCTTTTAGAGGGGGGCAGCCTATGTCTAATCTTATGATGTAGCTTAAAATATTAATTGATGGGAGGATCACAGAAGGGATAGAGTAATTCATGTGGTTAGCTTCATTGTCCTAGCACAACACTGGGAGAAGACATAAGATTCTGTGTAAACCCCAGAAATCTGAAAGGGAACATGTCAGCGCACTGCCATCCGCTCAATAGAAACAACCACCATAGTAGGACAGGTAAGTGTTGTAGTGTTATAGATCTCTCATCTTCATATCATTAGGTTGGACTTCACCTAGAGTCAGCGTTAATTTTTAGGACTTTTAGGGGGGGCATTTAGAAAGTAGTAGATGCTTTGGGGTTACTGCACGTGTGCAAATTACAAAAAGGATCTAGAGGGGCTAGACAATGTAATATATTTAGGGTGTCATCTTAGTGTATGGGAATGGTATTGTGGAGTACGATAAATGAGTGAGTGTGGGAAAATGTAACGATGAACTGGCTTGCTAGGAACAAAAGAAAATGCTAAATACATGTGTGTTCTCTGTCACTCATCTTGGTCAAACTTTAGCAAAGGATACTATCAGGGCCAAAATAGGCCTTGGGGAAGCAGTGAAGAAGACTTCAGAGCAAAGCAATCCTAGGACTGTAGTGTATTACTCCAAGCTAGAAAAATAATTTGTGAAGGAAAAGAAAACTAGGTTTGGTGCCTTAGTGGACTAATGCATCCACTCTAGAGACCTGTGCTTGACATCATGGCCACAGGTCCAAATACTGGTGGTCCATTCAGCCTTTCATCTTTCTGAGGTGGATAAAATGAAAAAATGAATACAGTTGAATTGGGTAATAATAAACACAGACTATTCAGTGTCAAGATGCCACATGGGGGTACATGTGGTTTGCAAATGAATGTGTTATATTGCTGTGGGATTACTGAACAAGCATTGGCAAAGCAATAGGCCTTGCTTTTCTTAAATGAGCAATAGCAAAGTCAATAGACCTGTGCTAGAAAGCACTTATCTTTTCTTCTAATTCAAACAATGTAATTACCTCTCTTCTCTCAGAACATCTGCTGCAGGCCCCACACAATATAATATGTTGGACAAATTAGTAGAAACAGGGAAAGGAGTTTAGGATGGGATAAGAGAGAAAAGAGAGTGGAAGAGACTCTGGTTATCACCATTGTGCTTCATCACTATGTGGGCGATGAGGTCCACAGGGTATAATAGGTTTCAGAAAGGTAACTAAGATATCTTTAATAATCTACCATAAATGCTCTCCATCTAGCTTTAACAGTGTAACGATGTGCCTTAAAGATGTTTCTGCATAATCCTGTATGAAGCTGACTTTTCCTAAAACTGCAGTATAACAGACATAGGTGATCACTAAAGTGCTCACTAACTTACTTCTGTAGTGGCAAGATAGTTGCATCAAACTTCATCAATATGCACCTTCTAAATTCTAACTTTTTGTTTGTCAACAAGTTTACATTTTTAATTCCTTTTCTTAACCACACATATGCATAATTTACTAAATTCAGCGTGTACCTTAAATGAACATCCACTTAAACATGCCTCATGATTTAAATTTTAATGCAAGATATTGTTGTGATCTTTCATCAAAGAACTCAAATTTCAAAAATGAAATTAGTCCTAAAGTTAATAGTTTAAAGTTCGTTTTCGGCCTTCATTAACAGAATGCATCTGTGTGAGCAATTTCTTAAGCAAGCTGTCAAAGAATGAATTGTTCTGAAACAAATCAGAAAACTACCAAGAAAAGGCCACGGATGCAGTAACAAAGTAGCTTGATTACCTAATGAAAGTTCAAGGATTCGGAGAAACCACATTACCATAATTACCATAAAAGAGTTCAAGGATTCTGGGAAATGTAGTCTTGTAGTCAGACGTAATTGAAAAGAGCATTCTCCCCAAGCACAAAGCCTTTCCACAAGCTGTGCGGACATCTGTGAACACTACTAATCTCTTTACCCTTCTTTGTGTTGGCGGGTTTGGTTATGGCGCTCTCACATCCATTGACTCAGCATCTATGATTCCTTTCTCCATGTCTGGCTCCTGACATTCTGACTTTTTGTTCAGAGAGGTGTTTGGTAATAGTTGGGAGACTTTGTGGGTGTTACTCCAAGCTGCCTAGAAAGTAAATACCATAGTGAATCTTCAACTTGGTGAGCTATAGCAAGTTTGAAGCTCCGTATAGGGTTCCGTTGTTAAATACACTACATTTTGCAGAATTAGGCTCTACTCTTAGAGAAAGGTGTTCTAAAAAGGAGTCAGAAAATGAAGTTTATGTTGTAAAGCGGTGAATGTAAAAGCCATAAGTAGAAAAATATTGCATTCTACTTTTGGTGATGATGTAAAAAAGCTTACGCCTAATCATACCTTTGCTTTGTGAACAAAAAAACTGTACATCCAACAAGGAGTTAGGATGGCAGCAAGCAAAACAAATGAATTTCTAAGAGTGATTGGTAGATAGCCTTATCCTGCAATGAAGACAAGTTGAGTACACTTTCTAAACAAGGGAGCTCTAAACAAGCAGATAAAATGCCTTCCTGACAGTAACGTAAATACATTAAAAAAAACACAGAAACTGACTTTAAATTACGAGCTACATATCATGTCGCTTCTGTCAAAACAATGTCCTTAGCGACAACAATAAAACCAAATGAGCCAATATAAAAATTCATGAAATGCCATAGCCTTCATGGATAAAGAATTCAAGCAATGGCAAACCATAACAAGCATTTGCAATACAATGGTTCTCGCATTTGCTTGAGTTAGAGCTATTAGCATTGTAAACTCCTAATCTGACTTTTCTTGCCACATAAATTGAAAGAAAAAAAACAAGCGTGCTATGTAAAAGCCAGCGCAGTCGCGCTGAAATTGAAAACTATAAAAACGAACGCGATTGCTCTGTGTAAAACTCAGAGCGATCGCACTGCGTGGAAAATAAAAAGATAAACTAGTGCAGAAACCTCGTAGCCTCGTATGTTTTCAGTAGTTAGCGGGTGTGCTCGAGAAGGGCTAAACACCGGAAAAGGCATGATGTATGCATGCCTTTAACGAAATCAAGCGGATTTTTTAAAAGTCAAGCCCACGAACCAATGAAAGTGGCAGGCATGACATGGGCGTGGTTAAAAGCCCAAAGAGAGATTACAACAGGGACGGAGCACTTGTGCGCTCGACCCTAAAAACATTAAGTATCGGCACTTGAGGATCAGATGAAACTTCACCATCAAAGAAAAACGTAAGGTATGGTAAGAGTTGTGGCCTAGGGTCTGGCTGTGGGCTATTCGGCAGTAGCAAACAACTGTTATTAATGCATGTGAGCCGACCATGCTCATCTTTTCAGCACAGGCCCGCACCACTTCTCATTGATTCTGAGCCTGGGACAACAGATGCAATGTATCCAGGCCTTTTACTGCCAGTTAGCACCAACACCACTACCACCTAAACCACAATTATCACCACTAATACTGTACATTAGCACCTCTGATACCACCTCTGCCACCAATACTATCATCAGTTTCAGTACCACTGCCAACAAAATCACCTCTACAAGTACCACATCCACCATACCACTACCACCAATAAAATACCAATAACACCGTCAGTACCACCAGCATCAAAGGTTCACCACTACCACCACCACCGCCATAGATCATGTGCAAAGCCAGCAGGTCTGGCTTTACTGTGCAATTGCACTGAAACGTCATGGCTACATTTTTGCATGAACTATTACGTTAAAATTACACCGATTGGCTTTGCTAATGCTTGTTTTAAACAGCAACCAGAATTGAAAAGAATGACAAGCCCATATCTGGATTAATATATTTTTAATGTGATATTTTTAATTCTACATTTCCGAGGAGGAGAAATTGCAGAAAACTCAGATAGACAGGTAAAATCTTCAGCAAAGTGTTATTTCCACTGACTGCTCCTTCCAGTACTTTCCTCCTTTTTATCATCTTCCCAGGCCTTAAGAGAGATCACAAAGGTTTTCAGCAATTCTTTATACCTTGCACAGGTGGTTTTGATGTGATGTGAGCTGCCAGTTGCATGTTATCATCTCCTGAAGCGTCCAATAACGTCCATAAAGGTGCCAGCCGACATTAATGAAATCAGTTCTTTACTTGCAGGCCTCACACACTTTGAGATAGAGTAGGATGCTGGAAATCGCACAGTTTTTTTCCCTGAAATTAGGCAAAATTCAGCAAAATGCACTTTGGAGTATTGTAAGTGAAAAATGTATGTGAGGATGTACGATCATTCCAAGGTTCAATACAAAGCTATACAAATCTCTATTCAGAGCATTACAACATAAAGATCTTAATAGAGATTCAAGTGGTATGACCCAGGTAGGGTACTTTGCTTCTCTAATCAAGGCTTTGTCTGCATCTGGATGATCCAAAAGGAAAGGTCGGAAAAATGATCTTTCTCATGCCTGGCAGGAAAATTATAGAACTCTGTACCAGAAGCTGTGATAGACCTTGATACAGAGAAAGCTTTTGAATTCAGACTAAAAAATCATCTGTTTAGGGAATTCTAGCAAGCTCGCTGGTGTGAACGTCGGGACCCTTTGTTCTAAAGCAGCTGAGCACGTTATAAATGTCTCTTCATTTATTTGTTCATTCATACCTCTCATTCAAAATTCACTCGAGCTACTGACAAGAGGACTGGTTCACGAAGAAAATGTTGAATGCAACTCAGACAGACAGCCAGATAAAATTATTTTATTCGGCATATACAGCTATAAAAGCACAAATCAGGATACATAAAACAGTATATAAAACTGAGCAGCCTATTTACATAAAATTTGAAAACAAGCTAAAAAATATGCAAATGAGCATCAATGACTGGCTGCCGTTATGCAATTATTCGGAAGATTCGAGGTGACTGGCTCTACCCTGCTTCCAAGTTCAATAGAAATTGAGTGATGAAAGCAACTTTACCCAACAGCAGCGCTGCAGTCACGCTTAATTCTGTTATGATAAAAGCCATTTACAAGAAGTGAGGCTTCGGCTGGAGTCAGCAAAGATGCTATTTTCAATGGCCAGGCACAACGCATACCCTAGGGCAATGCACTGACCGTATCTGGCCATCAGTACAGCTCACCCAGGCCGTAGTTACTCTTCCTCAGAACAGCAGCGGCCCCTCCTCCCGATTGCAGCTCCGCCGAGCATCGATTCTTTTGGCCTTTCTTTCACTCGAGCCGGCTATCCGGCTATTTTTTTCATTCATGCTCAGCAGTCATTTTTCTAAAGTGGCACAGCAAGCAGCTCAAGTTTTATTTTTACATCATTAATGGTCCCCGAATCTGTTTATAATCAGTGCTTTAAATGGGCCGGTACTGTCCGGTACTGAGTACCGGCACTTTTTTATTTTGAGAGGGAGAGTACCGGCACATCTCAAGAAAAACGTAATACTTTTAATTGGAGAGTACCGGCACTTCTCAGAAACAAGCAGGTACTCTGGTACAGAGTACCTGCACTTCTATTTTTCCATTTAAAGCACTGTTTATAATTACAGATGGATATAGTCGATGCTGTTATTGTCAGGTGGTTTCTTTTGCGTCTTCTGACGTTAATTAAAAACGCCTTCGAAAAAAGCACTTGTATATTGATAAATGACTCTAAAAACAACGTGCAAAAATATGAAAGAAGCTGGGCATGTCTTCATGTGGATTAAAATAGAGGAGGGAAGAAAATATTTTCGGTGTTCCAACGTTTCATAAAAACAGGTTTAAAAGTGACCGAAACAATAAAAGAAGCATTTGAACTGCAATGGGTTTCACGTTTGCTCAAGTTAGAGCTATTAGTGTTTTCCTGCCACACAAACTGAAAATAAAAAGTAAAACAGTTGACATAAGTGGCCGGTTCAAAGCGACGCCGTCAGCTCGCAGAGACAGACAAATGGAACAATCATTTGAAACGCAAGAACTTAAAATGCGGGAGGGAGAGTAAGGATTGGAGTAAACAAAGTCACACATGACTGCAGATGAAAATAAGTAATAGACTAGAGCCCTGTAAACAGAGACAGCCTGGAACCACTGAAACATCCAACGCTCTGGTCAAATGCTGCTAGCCTTTGAAAAAAGTAATCCCTAAGCACATGCTACATAGGCACAAGTGGAAGGGTACAAGTACTAGGGCCATGCTCCAGTGGAGTGCACAACTGTGGAAAAGGTGGGACAAAGAGCAATGATTGACCACTAGCAAGCAAGGACTTTTTAAGGGCACTGTAACAAACCAGTGAAAAAGCAGAGACCACACAAAGAAGTATAGAAGTATATACTAAAGTATATACAAGAGGTCTCGAATGCTCGACCTAAAAAGCACATGACGGTCAAATCTGATGTGGGCCAATCCAAATCTCACTCGCTCTATATTACTAGCTACATATATATTTTTAAATAATTGGTGATATGAGGTCTCCCGGAGAGCATGGCTGTTTGCAGCTAGACCTAAAAAAAGAGTGTTATTTGAGTGGCCTAGAAATTACAGAATGGCAGTGGAGAAAATAAGGACAGATATTTGCGCTGCCCCTTAGTTGGATGGCAGTATATTCACAAACAGACTCTATTGACCACGGATGCCAGTGTAAAAGGGTAAGAAGCAAGTTTACTTCATATTGGGGGAGGAAAGGAAAGAATAGTAGCTTTTGCATCCTGAGTTTAGAGTAGATAAACTGTATTCTGTGATGGAGTAGAAGCTCTGGGGCATTACAATGCAATGCAGAAATTTAACTTCTATTGCCAAACATGTATTTTTGCCATTTGTAACTTGTACTGACCATATGCCCCTTATACAGGTGTGCATATGTAAGGCAGTGAAAGATCCAAGAAAGAGAACTGTGAGATGGATGCTGAGTTTAGATGGACATAATCTTTAGATGCAGTTCCTGCCTGGAGTGTGGAATGTGGCTACAGGTGGCTGATCCAGTTAGTCACCAGTTAGACAACAGAAGAAAGACGCAGGTAAATTTATTGAATATATTATGCATTTGAAGACAACAATGGAGGGTCGTGAAGCGTGGGAGTAGTGAGGTGAACTTGATCAGCTGTTTTATATTGATCAAAGAATGATGATAAATCTTTGAAGACTGGTACATTTTACGAATTAATAGATGAATTGAACTTGGCAGGAAATTATGTGTGCAGACATGGGAAATTGGTGCCCTGGGGGAAGAACAAGGAACCAAATTGAAAGATTTTGCTCATGAGGGACATTTGAGGAGAATTCTAATACTAATGATACTAATGTGTACTAAATGGAAAAGTAAAATTAGTCAGCTATCATCTTTGTCTCTACTGGAAGTCCCTGATAGACTACGGGTCAAAGAGGCTTTAGACATAGGGCTCAATTAACAATCAAATTGTAATGATGGGGTGTAAACTCCACACCTGAAATTATCAATACCATCCAGTATGACTCCAGCTTTTACATGCTATTCTAAACTAATGACCCAGTAACGGGGAAACACAAGTGGGATGTGAAATTATAGCATGTGCCTCCACATGTTTTACCCATAACAAGGCCATTTAATTCAACCATTTTTTTGCAAATGGAGCTGTGCCCAGATTATACCACTTGTATTTGTCCTTCAGCTAAAGGTATATTTGAACGTATGAGCAGAATGGTCAAAGAATGCTTACTATTGCCAAGTGAGAATGCTGTGCTAGGGAAAGGAGCATTACAAGAGAGTATTTTGGCTTATGGTATCACACCATTGGAATCATTTACAAGAATCTGGCGCATCGGCCCCTATGCGTCAGATTTATTGCTCTGCCCTACGATCCCCTAATGAAGCCATGCATGTGCAGTATTTACAGTACAGAGCTCCATGGCACACATTTTCACAGATGTGTCAGAAATTCTGAGCATCTGTTGGTGCTACACTCATGCATTGCTGGACTAGAGTCAATAAAATGATGCTACTCCAACAATGCAAGGGGACCCCGATAGAGAAAGTCCCTGCATCAATTTTATGCCTGCTCTGAGCAGACGGTAATATTCTGGCACAGTGAAGTCTCAGAATGACACAGTGAAATGTTGTAAATTTCACTGCGTCAGTTGTGTGTGGCTTTTCCCTTGGGAATGGCTGCCCTGCATACGTTATACCTAGTACAGGTATAATGTGAAGCAAGGGTTTACAAACTGATGAATTGGGCCCAGTGTGTCAGTTTGTAAATCTAGAGCAGTGTAAAGCACTGCTAGCACCACCGCTGTGTTAAAAAAAATGACTTAGCAGTGGCACAAAGGCTTGTAAATGAGGCCCTAAGTTCTGTAACTGAAATTGTTCCCTTTCATGAATTCAAGGAGAGAACCTGGAATGTGGTGCAAAGTCATCAGTTCTGGTGTCTGCCAATTATTCGATTGTCACTGTGGTTGTGTGATGGTTGTTATGGAATTAGACAGTAGCAGAGTGATGGAAAACATGCAAGCCAATCAAAGAAAAAACAAGAAGAGATATGATCTTAAGTGAGGAATAATGGACAGTTTGGGGAGTGTTTGGAATATGGTTTGGGCCATACATCCCAGAACGAAGGGGGATGCATGTCAAAATTGGTGGAATCAAATCCAGGCTGGTTTCACAACCCCAGTGGAGCATCTGGAGTGGCTGGTGAGGAGCCACGAAGATCGTGTAGCACAGCTGGGGCCCACGAGTAAGAGGAAGATGGACGTGGCCAATCACGGTCCGTGAAAGACTCCTGGGCATATAAAAGAGGCCAGCCTTGCATGGGTAGCAAAGCTGTAAGAAGGTTAGTTCACTCCCCTCCTATGAATGCAAGCAGACTCCTGATGCTTGGGAGGGCAGTGGCCACTGCCTGAGTGTTGTGTCGCCCACCTGGACTACTCCTGGGGGGTCATTACGACCCTGGATGCCTTGGGCAAGTACCCCATAGGCCCCTGGAGCTTTGGAGGATGACCCTTGGGGGCTCTCTGTGGTTGTGCCTCTTCCGGAGATTCTGAGTCTGGTCCCTGAGCAGAGGTGGCGAGAGCGATGGCCCTTGATTCACCTCATTGGAACCTAGGACCTATACTCAGACCACTTGGCTGAGTGTGCCCAGCATGAGCTCCCCACCATGACCAGTACCTGGCAGAAGCAAAGGTACCTGGGTGATTGCTGGGGGGTGCAACCTTCTCATTGAGGCGGCTGGCCGAGCCATCAGATTTGCTAACAACAGAAAAATGCTTGCTGGGAACAGCAAAGTCCTCCATTAATAGTGACAGAGGGCACACTGTCGCTAAGGATGCCCTGCACTCTTGCCTGGGAGACATACATGACAAAATTGCCAACATGGTAACAATCCAGATGCAAGCCCTGAAAGCATACATGGCCTTAGGTTTAGTAAACATCACTAGGGTGATTCAATACGTCCAATGAGGAAGATATCATCACCATGAGTTTGGAACTTGAGGAACTTCAAAACTTGGCTACAACTTCAGAAACCAAAGCTAGAATGCTGTGAGAGAGGTGTACCGACTTGAAAGACCAATAGGAATGTGATAATATCCATATTTAGAACCTGACGGAGAATGCAGTGAAGGACAAGGTACTCCAATTCTGCAGATCGATATTTTGCTTTGTCCTCAATGAGAGTGATACCAATGAGATCCCTATTATATGTGTGCATAGGTTTGGCACACCAAGGCCTTCACCAGGGATCAGGCAAATGGACATCATTGCTAAAATAGCCTTCTCTGCTCTAAAAGATTGAATAACAAGAGAGGAAAGAAAAGTTGACCAAATCACCTACATAGACAATTGGATTGATCTCTTCCAAGATATATCACAACCTACCCTGGACAAGAAGTGATTATTGGCCCAGGTGACGGCAGAACTGCACAGATGACAAATCTACTAAAGGTGGGCTTTCTCATTTGCATTATGGTTTCAGATCAACCCTGGGTCCCACTCGATAGGCACGCCAGAGGAGGCGCAGGACATTCTGGAGCCAGTGCAGGAGCAGCCTCAGCCACCTGCAAAGTGAGATATTAACCAACACAGGCAGCCCAGGAATAAATGGGAAACAGCAAAACCTTTAAACACAAAGCAGGCAAATAACTATATTTCTGTGTCCCTGCACTTTGTTCCCAGACTAAGGCCCTCATTATGAACGAGGCAGTAAACACCGTCGACCGCCGTGGCGACGGCGAACAGAAGCCCGCCGTTGGCGGTGAACAGAAACCCGCCATATAATGATGTAAAAATCCGAAACCGATACAAATCCCCCTGCCACCAGTCACCGCCAGGACCTTGTCGGCGGAAATGCTGGGCCTCCCACCCCGCCACCGCCGAGCACACAAACACCCCGTCCTCCAAATATTGAAGCGTAAATCACCGCAGCGGTCAGTGGAAGCCGAATGACCATTGGCGATACAGACCGCCAAGGGTGTCAAGTAGACCTAACAGTAAGAAATGCACACATTGGCAAGTTTGAAACCCACACACCTGGCACACATCCACAACACTATAAAACACTCACACGCACACCCCACAATCCTTTGCAACAAAATTAGGACAACTGATACAGAGAACCCCGGACGCCACAATACACAATACATACACCCAACCACACAACAGCACCCTCACCTAGATCCACACAAGACACCATTCACAACACACACCTTGGCACCCCTCCAACACCCACGCTTCACAGAAAGGGAGATAAGGACCATGGTGGACGAGATACTGAAGGTAGAGCCACAATTATTCGGGGCACAGGTCCAGCACACACCCATCACCAAGAAGATAGAGCTATGGCAGACAATAGTGAACAAGGTCAATGCAGTGGGACACCATCCACGCACCAGGGACGACATCCGAAAGAAATGGAACGACCTTCATGGGAAGGTCAGGTCCATGGCATCCCGGCACAACATTGCAGTCCAGAAGACTGAGGGAGGACCTCCACCAATGCCACTCGACTACACTGACTGGGAGGAAAATATACTGGCCATCCTGCACCCTTAGGGACTCACTGGACTCACTGGAGGAATGGACTCGGGTAAGTCATCTACAATTACCCCATATCCATCACACCTTTAATGCATGCACCACCCCACCCCTCCAACATCCACCAGGACCACTACCCCACCCAGCCCAGGTTCACAACATCCAGTCACCCTGCATGCCCACAAACCCACTAACAGGCCCACATCCCTCTCCCTGTGCACAGCCACCTACCCCTGCAAGGAATCACAAAGGGACTACACCACCCACAATGCACCTCCACATGCAAAGCAAAATTCAATGCAAACCTCACAACGGCACTCTGCATGGCCCCAAAGTGTGAAAAGCTGCAAAAAGAAAACAGCCCAGTATTGTGCACCCCATCCGATCATGCAATTGTAACAGACATGTCCATTCCCCCCAAACAAGCACCACCACCCATGCCACCCTGACGGACAGGACAAGGAGTGGAAGTGCCCCACAGGGAGACAGATGCACCTCCCAGGACACTGGAGATGGAATCCTGGACATTGACGAACATTCTGGGCCCTCACACAGTCCTGGACTGTCGTCATCCAGCAGCCCCACCCAGGACACCACTGACAACTACCACACACCCACCATCAGGCCAGGGCTACCGTCCCCACACCTGTGTATTCCGGCCACAGACTGGTGGAACACATGGACAGAGGCCACAGTCACCCCCTACCAACAGGCAGGAAGACGATGGCCTCAGTACAAGTGGTACCGCCAGACCTGTGCAAGGGACACAGGCACAGGGGGCTAGGCCTAGTGGGAGGGCATCACTGGCCCAATGGGGAGGCCACAGGATTGATGCTGCAGCCCAGGATGTGCTGGGAGCATATCACTATACCCAGGACAGATTGGCCCAGATAGTTTTCACCCTGGAGCAGAGTCAAAGGATGCAGGTAGCACATCACCAGGAGGCCATGGATCAGTGGAAACTTCTGCACAATGCCACAATGGCCACCATAGCAGGTGCGCTGCTGCACCTTGTCCCAACACAGCCTGAGGCCCGCACAGACCAGGAAGCCTCTTCTACAGGCCGAGATATAGACCAGACAACAACATCAGCAGCAGCAACTGGACATGTTCCACCATCTCAGGACACACAGAAGACATGCATCGCAACCCATACAGGCCAACACCAAGCACCCAAAGGGTCCCTCAGGCCCAGATATGGTACAGGAACACCTGCCAAGACCACCGCCCCCTCAAAGAAGTAACTCTGGCAAGAACTGTCCTCCAAGTGTCCCACTGAACCAATGACCAAACTGTGTAAAAAAACACCAAACACTGGAAAACATAGATGGACATACCACTACTGCCAACAAATACTGCAATCATGTTGCCATATTGTGCAACTACCAGTAGCCCACTCCCATCACTGTAAACTGCAAGATGTAATCCCTGCACCAAATAAAACACCAGTTCACAAATTGCAATGTCCCCTGTCATTATGTCGAAACAAATTGAAGTATGGATGCAACTGTGTTATTCTTATCTGAGTAGCAGGAATTGCACCCCACACAGAACATGTTGTTGTGCCTACAGAATTGTCGAACTATTATACTGTAAGGTTACATGTCCAATGCAGAACTGGTCACAGTGGCAATGTCTATTGACCCAACACCCCCTAGATGAAAAGGCGCACTGACAGTATGCTTCACAGACAGCAATCTCATTGATTAGTCCCACATAGTTACTGGAAGTAGAGTTGTATCAGTTGGGTCCTGGAATGTACATTTTCCCCCTCCTCATCATCACCATCACTCACATCCCCTCTCTGAGGAAGCTGGTCTGGATATACAGCACCCTCCTCCTCCAAGAGGGTGATAGAATTCCTCACAGCCACGTTGTGCAGCATGCAGCAGGCCACCACTATTCTACACACCTTTTCCGGCCTATAGGCCAGGGAACCACCAGAGATATGTAGGCAACGGAATCTAGCCTTCAGGAGACCTATTGTGCGCTCTATCACCCTCCTAATCCATCCATGGGCCTCATTGTAATTCCTCTCTGCAGCTGTCCCAGGATTCCTCACTGGTGTCAGGAGCAAACGCATGTTGGGGTAGCCAGAATCACCTAAAAAAGGGTGCAAAACAGGACTGTCAATGACAGCCCTCAGTGGCAGACAGCCTGGCTGTCTGCTATGTGGCAATAAGTGTCAGGCACACCTACCTATCATCCATCCTCTGTCTCCTTGTAGTTGTTACATCTTGTGTGGCACACTACTGTTCCTCAGCGCAAAGGAATCATGGACCGATCCAGGGAACATGGCTTTCATATGTGAGATGTACTGGTCTGCAGTACACACCAATTGAATGTTCATGGAATGAAAGTTCTTCCTGTTTCTATGCACCTGTTCACTGACTCTTAGGGGGATGAGAGTGGGTGCCATCAATGGCACCTATCACATGGGGTATGTTGGCAAAGACATAGAAGTCCGACTTGATGGCAGGGAGGTCAGCACTTTGGGGCACCCTCACATATGACTGCAGGTGTCGTACAAATTGTAGGAAAGTACCATCTTGCCTGGCATGTTACCCCCATTTTTTACTTGTGTGTCAGTTTGTTTTTGCCTGTCTCACTGGGATCCTGCCAGCCAGGACCCCAGTGATCATAATTGTGGCCTGAATGTGTTCCCTGTGTGGTGCCTAACTGTGTCACTGAGGTTCTGCTAATGAGAACCTCAGTGCTTATGCTCTCTCTGCCTTTAAAATTGTCACTGCAAGCTAGTGACCATTTTTACCAATTCTGATTGGCACACTGGAACACCTCTACAATTCCCTAGTATATGATACCTAGGTACCCAGGGTATAGGGGTTCCAGGAGATCCCTATGGGCTGCAGCATTTCTTTTGCCACCCATAGGGAACTCAGACAATTCTGACACAGGACTGCCACTGCAGCCTGAGTGAAATAACGTTCACGTTATTTCACAGCCATTTTACATTGCACTAAAGAAACTTATCAGTCACCTATATGTCTAACCCTCACTTAGTGAAGGTTAGGTGCAAAGTTACTAAGTGTGAGGGCACCCTGGCACTAACCAAGGTGCCTCTACATATTCAGGGCAATTTCCCCGGACTTTGTGAGTGCGGGGACACCATTACACGCATGCACTACATATAGGTCAATACCTATATGTAGCTTCACAGTGGTAACTCCGAATATGGCCATGTAACATGTCTAAGACCATGCCAAATCTGGTATTGGGGTGCCAATCCCATGCATCCCCGGGGCTCCAGCATGGACCCCGGGTACTGCCAAACCAGCTCTCTGGGGTTTTCTGACCTCCTGGGGTCTGGGCAGCCCAGTCCCAGGAAGGCAGATCAAAGAATTTCCTCTGATAGAGGGTGTTACACCCTCTCCCTCTTGAAATAGGTGTTAAGGGCCGGGGAGCAGTAGCCTCCCCAGCCTCTGGAAATGCTTTGAAGGGCACAGATGGTGCCCTCCTTGCATAAGCCAGTCTACACCGGTTCAGGGATCCCCCAGCCCCTGCTCTGGCAAGAAACTGGACAAAGGAAAGGGGAGTGACGTCTCCCCTGTCCATCACCACCGCAGGGGTGGTGTCCAGAGCTCCTCCAGTGTGTCCCAGACCTCTGCCATCTTGAATGCAGAGGTGTGATGGCACAATGGAGGCCTCTGAGTGGCCAGTGGCAGCAGGTAACATCAGAGACCCCTCCTGATAGGCGCTTACCTGACTAGGTGGCCAATCCTCCTCTGAGGGCTATTTAGGGTCTCTCCTATGGGCTTCTCTTCAGATAACGAATGCAAGAGCTCACCAGAGTTCCTCTGCATCTCGCTCTTCGACTTTTGCCAAGGATCGACCACTGACTGCTCCAGGACACCTGCAAAACTGCAACAAAGTAGCAAGACAACTACCAGCGACATATAGGCCTAATGTAGTGCCT
Source organism: Pleurodeles waltl (assembly GCF_031143425.1). Classification (NCBI taxonomy): domain Eukaryota; kingdom Metazoa; phylum Chordata; class Amphibia; order Caudata; family Salamandridae; genus Pleurodeles; species Pleurodeles waltl. The sequence continues at coordinate 451,068,414 of NC_090443.1, forward strand.
AATCCTGCTGACTTTCTAGACTGTTTCCTGGTGGTGCATGCTCTTAGGGCTGTCTGCCTTCACCCTGCACTAGAAGCCAAGAAGAAATCTCCAGTGGGTCGACTGAATCTTTCCCCTGCTAATGCAGGCACCAAACTTCTGCTTCACTGGTCCTATGAGTCCCCTCTCATCTTGACGAGCATAGTCCATGGAACACAGGAGCTGGATCCAAGTGACCCGACAGTCCATTGGTCTATCTGTCCAAATTTGGTGGAGGTAAGTCCTTGCCTCCCCACGCCAGACAGTAATCCTGTGTGCTGCGTGAACTGCAGCTGCTAGGCCTTCTGTGCACTTTTGCAAGGAATCCTTCATGTACAGCATAGCCAGGATCCCCAGCACTCTGTCCTGCATTGCTCAACTCGCTGAATTGACCACCGGCTTCGTGGGACCGTGCTTTGTAGTGTTGAGATGACCACTGTGCTCAGTTTTCTTGAACCCGTGTTCAAGTACTTCTGTGGGTGCTGCCTGCTTCTGCGTGGGTTCTCTGTATTGCTGAGCGCCTCCTCTGTCTCCTCCTCCAAGGGGTGACCTCCTGGTCCTTTCTGGGTCCGGGCAGTACCCATTTTCTTTAATTGCAACCTTTGTAGCTAGCAAGGATTGTTTGTAGTCTTTCTGCGTGGAAACAACTTTGCATCCTCCAGCACGCCGTGGGACATCTTCTGTGCAAAGGAGAAGTTCCTGGCATCTTCTATTCTTGCAGAATCTTCAGCTTCTTCCACCCAGAGGCAGCCATTTTGTACCTTCATCCGGAGTTTAGTGGGCTCCTGCCCCCCTGGACATTTTCGTGACTCTTGGACTTGGTCTCCTTCCTTTGAAGGTCCTCAGGTCCAGCAATCCATCTTCAGTGCTTTGCAGTAAGTTGTGGTCTTTGCAGAATCTCCTATTACGACTTTGGTGTGTTTCTGGGGAAGTAGGGTCACTTTACTCCTACTTTTCAGGGTCTTCTGGTGGGATATATTGGACACCCTTAGCGTTTTCTTACACTCCCAGCATCCCTCTACACACTACACTAGGCCTGGGACCCCTAAGTGGTTTGCATTCCACTTTCTTAGTACATGGTTTGTGTTGCCCCTAGGTCGATTGCATCCTATTGTATTCTACAGTGTTTGCACGACTTTTCTAACTGTTTACTTACCTGATTATGGTTTGTGTGTATATTTTGTGTATTTTACTTACCTCCTAAGGGAGTATATCCTCTGAGATACTTTTGGCACATTGTCACTAAAATAAAGTACCTCTATTTTTAGTAAACTCTGAGTATTGTGATTCTTATGATATAGTGCTATATGATATAAGTGGTATAGTAGGAGCTTTGCATGTCTCCTAGTTCAGCCTAAGCTGCTCTGCTATAGCTACCTCTATCAGCCTAAGCTGCTAGAACACTACTAATCTACTAATAAGGGATAACTGGACCTGGCACAAGGTGTAAGTACCATCAGGTACCCACTATAAGCCAAGCGAGCCTCCTACACAAATGCATTCAGGAATCTTGACATTATAATGCTAAACATTAGCTGTGAAAAACCAGCACCCATGCCCACTGTCTCTTGAAATGAGCCTGTGGCCAGGAAATGGAGTGCAGAGAGCACCTGCATTTCAGTAGGGATGGCATGCTGATTACGATTAGCCGGTCTAAGTGCTGGAGCCAGTAATGCACAAAGTTCATGAATAGTAGCACGAGTGAGTCTGTAATTGATAATTGTAGGAAAGCACCATCTTGCCTGGCATGTAACCCTCATTTTTACTTGTATGTATGTTTGTTTTTGCCTGTGTCACTGGGATCCTGCTAGCCAGCACTCCAGTGCTCATAAAGTGTACTCTGTATGTGTTCCCTGTGTGGTGCCTAACTGTATGACGGAGGCTCTGCTAACCAGAATCTCAGTGTTTATGCTCTCTTTGCTTTTAAAATTGTCACTGCAGGCTAGTGACTAATTTTACCAATTCTCATTGGCACACTGGGACACCCTTATAATTCCCTAGTATATGGTACCTAGGTACCCAGGGTATTGGGGTTCCAGGAGATCCTTATGGGCTGCAGCATTTCTTTTGCCACCCTTTGGGAGCTCAGACAATTCTTACACAGGACTACCACTGCTGCCTGAGTGAAATAATGTCCACGTTATTTCACAGCCATTTTACACTGCACTTAAGTAACTTAGAAGTCACATATTTGTCTAACCCTCACTTAGTGAAGGTTAGGTGGAAAGTTACTAAGGCCCTCATTCTGACCCTGGCGGTTCTCTACCGCCAGGGCCAACGGGGGCGGGAGCACCGCCGACAGGCCGGCGGTGCCCCCTTGGGCATTCTGACCGCGGCGCTTTGGCCGCGGTCAGAACGGGAAAACCGGCGGTCTCCCGCCGGTTTTCCACTGCCCGTAAGAATCCTCCAAGGCGGCGCAGCTCGCCGAGGGGATTCTGACAATCCCTACCGCCATCCTGTTCCTGGCGGCTCGCCCGCCAGGAACAGGATGGCGGTAGGGATTGTCGTGGGACCCCTGGGGGCCCCTGCAGTGCCCATGCCAATGGCATGGGCACTGCAGGGGCCCCCGTAAGAGGGCCTGCTAGTATTTCACTGTCTGCATAGCAGACAGTGAAATACGCGACGGGTGCAGTAGCACCCGTCGCACCTTCCCACTCCGCCGGCTCGATTACGAGCCGGCATCCTCATGGGAAGGGAGTTTTTCCCTGGGCTGGCGGGCGGTCTTTTGGAGACCGCCCGCCAGCCCAGGGAAAAACTCATAATATCCTCCGCGGTCTTCTGACCGCGGAGCGGTATAATGGAGGGCGGAATCCTGGCGGGCGGCCTCCGCCGCCCGCCAGGGTCATAATGAGGCCCTAAGTGTTAGGGAACCCTGGCACTATGCAAGGTGCCCCCACATTGTTCAGGGCAATTTCCCCAGACTTTGTGAGTGCGGGGACACCATTACACGTGTGAACTACATATAGGTCAATACCTATGTGTAGCGTCACAATGGTAACTCCGAACATGGCCATGTAACATGTCTAGGATCATGGAATTGTCACCCCAATACCATTCTGGTATTGAGGCCACAATTCCATGCATCCCTGGGGCTCCAGCATGGACCTGGGTACTGCCAAACTAGCTCTCTGGGGTTTTCTCTGCAGCTACTGCTGCTGCCAACCCTCAGACAGATTTCTGCCCTCTTGGGCTCTGGGCAGCCCAGTCCCAGGAAGACAGAACAAAGGATTTCCTCTGAGAGAGGGTGTTACACCCTCTCCCTTTGGAAATAGGTGTTAAGGGCTGGGGAGGAGTAGCCTCCCCCAGCCTCTGGAAATGCTTTGAAGGGCACAGATGGTGCCCTCCTTGCACAAGCCAGTCTACACCAGTTCAGGGAGCCCCCAGCCCCTGCTCTGGCGCGAATCTGGACAAAGGAAAGGGGAGTGACCACTCCCCTGTCCATCACCACCCCAGGGGTGGTGCCCAGAGCTCCTCCAGTGTGTCCCAGACCTCTGCCATCTTGAATGCAGAGGTGTGAGGGCACAATGGAAACATCTGAGTGGCCAGTGCTAGCAGGTGATGTCATAGACCCCTCCTGGTAGGCTATTACCTGGTTAGGTAGCCAATCCTCCTCTGAGGGCTATTTAGGGTCTCTCCGGTGGGTTCCTCTTCAGATAATGAATTCAAGAGCTCACCAGAGTTCATCTGCACTTCTCTCTTCGACTTCTGCCAAGGATCGACCGCTGACTGCTCCAGGACGCCTGCAAAACTGCAACAAAGTAGTAAGAAGACTACCAGCAACATTGTAGTCCCTCATCCTGCCGGCTTTCTCAACTGTTTCCTGGTGGTTCATGCTCTGAGGGTTGTCTGCCTTCACCCTGCACAAGAAGCCAAGAAGAAATCTCCAGTGGGTCGACGGAATCTTTCCCCTGCTAACGCAGTCACCAAATTTCTGCATCACCGGTCCTCTGGATCCCCTCTTATCTTGACGAGCGTGGTCCCTGGAACACAGGAGCTGGATCCAAGTATCCCCGACAGTCCAGTGGCCCTTCTGTCCAAATTTGTTGGAGGTAAGTCCTTGTCTCCCCACTCCAGACAGTAATCCTGTGTGCTGCATGAACTGCAGCTGCTAGGGCTCCTGTGCACTTTTTCAAGACTTCCTTTGTGCACAGCACAGCCCAGGTCCCCAGCACTCCGTCCTGCATTGCCCAACTCCCTGAGTTGGACTCCGACTTCGTGGGACCCTCTTTTGTTGGGCTGAGATGACCGCCATGCTCAGATCTTCTAAACACCTGTTCAGGTGCTTCTGCAGATGCTGCCTGCTTCTGCGTGGGCTTTCTCTGTTGCTGAGTGCCCCCTCTGTCTCCCCCTCCAAGGGGCGACCTCCTGGTCCTTCCTGGGCCCTTGCAGCACCCAAAACCGTGACTCTTGCAGCTAGCAAGGCTTGTTTGCGGTCTTTCTGCTTGAGAATAACTCTCCACCCTCTGCACCCTCCGTGGGGCATCTTCTGACCAAATAAGAAGTTTCTGGCACCTTCCGTTGTTGCAGAATCTTCAGCTTCTTCCACCAGGAGGCAGCCCTTTTGCACCTTCATCCGGGGTTTAGTGGGCTCCTGCCGCCCCCCCCCCCCCCAGACACTTGCGTGACTCTTGGACTTGGTCCCCTTCCTTTACATGTCCTCAGGTCCAGGAATCCGTCTTCAGTGCTTTGCAGTAGGTGGTTGTCCTTGCAGAATCCCCATCTCGACTTTACTGTCTTTCTGAGGTAGTAAAGTAACTTTACTCCTACTTTTCAGGGTCTTGGGGTGGGATATCTTGGACCCCCTTAGTGTTTTCTTACACTCCCAGCGAACCTCTACACACTACACTAGGCCTGGGGTCCATTTGTGGTTCGCATTCCACTTTTGGAGTATATGGTTTGTGTTGCTTCTAGGCCTATTGTCTCCTATTGCATTCTATTGTGTTCTACGGTGTTTGCACTACTTTTTTAAGAGCTTTACTTACCTGATTTTGGTTTGTGTGTATATTTTGTGTATTTTACTTACCTCCTAAGGGAGTATATCCTCTGAGGTACTTTTGGCATATTGTCACTAAAGTTTTGTGATTCTGATGATATAGTGCTATATGATATAAGTGGTATAGTAGGAGCTATGAATGTCTCCTAGTTCAGCCTTAGCTGCTCTGCTATAGCTAAGCTGCTAGAACGTTACTAATCTACTAATAAGGGATAACTGGACTTGGCACAAGGTGTAAGTACCACTAGGTACCCACTATAAGCCAGGCCAGCCTCCTACAATAATCATGTGACGCTCCACCATGGTACGCAAATCAACAAGTGGTCTGTACACCGATGGGGCCCTCCCTCGCCACAAGGGTCTGTACCTAGGAGGAGTATAGAACACCTGTGAGGAACACACATACATCTGCACACAATGGCCCTCATTACAACTCTTGTGGTCGGTGTTAAAGAGGCAGTAATACCGCCAACAGGCCGGCGGTAAAAAAAATGGAATCACGACCATGGCGGAAACCTCCAACATAGACAGCCACTTTAAAACTCCGACTGCTACGGCGGTAGAAACAAACACCACGGCGGTAACCGCCAACAGGCAGGCGGAAGACAAGGTTCCGCCCACTGTATTACAACACGCCTATCCACCACCTTTTCCGGGGCGGTACCAATGACATCAAAAGCAAGGCGGAAACAGAAAACAGAAGGGAAACCACTCACCTTTCAACACTTTACGAACAACCAGGATGCCATACAGTATAGCCTGTGTTACAGGTCCTGCCGATGCTGGTTTACCTCCTCTTGTATCAGGAGCAGCAAAGACGCCGGCGACGACCACAGTGAGTACTGCACCTAACACACAGGGGAGGGGGGAGGGAAAAGAGAGTGACACCCACGCAACACACCCACCCCCACCCTCACCCACAACACCACACACACAAATCCATGCAGCAACATTACATATACACCCCGTCACCCCCTGGAAAAACGCAAGGACAAAAGGAAATGATTGTAACGAGTGTAATAATTGAAAAATCAGATAGGCCAAATTGAAATATCAGTATATACAAATATGTACACCAACTACACAAGTCCGGATATGAATGAAATCATTGTCCGTGGATCAGTGTCTTAAACTGCATGGGCGAAGCCCATACAAGATACCTGACTCGAAACGGAGAGAACACTGCAGGGGCTTCAGATGGAAAAAAACAGGCACCTCAGGGGGAGGTGGAGGGGGGGCACCTCAGCTGGATGAATGGTTGATGCCACTGCTCCATGAGGGGGCTCCATGCCCACTGATTGGTCCTGTGGAGTGCAAAGCCACAGTCTCACAAGTCTCTCCAGTGGGTGGTTTGCCCACTGCATTATCCTGGGGAGTGCAAAGCCACAATCACACAAGTCTCTCCAGTGGGTGGTTTGCCCACTGCTTTAGCCTGGGGAGTGCAAAGCCACAGTCTCACAAGTCTCTCCAGTGGGTGGTTTACCCACTGCATTATTCTGGGGAGTGCAAAGCCACAGTCTCACAAGTCTCTCCAGTGGGTGGTTTGCCCACTGCATTATCCTGGCGAGTGCAAAGCCACAGTCTCACAAGTCTCTTCAGTGGGTGCTTTGTCCACTGCTTTATCCTGGGGAGTGCAAAGCAACAGTCTCACAAGTGGATGTGATTCTCCACTGGTTCTGGAGGGGGCTTAGTGCCCAGAGTGCTTCATCCTGCTAAGGACTGAGGTAGTGGATGTGATTCTTCACTGGTTCTGGAGGGGGCTTAGTGCCCAGAGTGCTTCATCCTGCCAAGGACTGAGGTAGTGGATGTGATTCTTCACTGGTTCTGGAGGGGGCTTAGTGCCCAGAGTGCTTCAACCTGCCAAGGACTGAGGTAGTAGATGTGAATCTCCACTGGTTCTGGAGGGGGCATTGTGCCCAGAGTGCTTCACATGCAGTTTGGCAGGTCCCATTCGCTCACCCGAGTGTGTGTGCCACGAAATAGCCTGGGAACAGGTAGCATGATACTCCATGGAGGCAGAGACACTCTCCACCCTGCTGCAACTTCGCCTGCCACATACAGGTACAAACAGTGCTGGGTGTTGTGCCTCATGTATGCTGTGCAGGGTCCAGGACGTCTCCTGCAGCCTCGGACGGCTGGCCACTGGGGATTATTGCCATGTCAGCTGTAGTGACACTGTCTGAGCACTTCAGGGGGCTGGTGGCGGTGGTTGCGGCGGTGTCTGTGGCGGAGGTGCTGGCGGAGGTGCATGTGTCTGCACCTGTGGGGGGACACAGCAGGACGTCTCCTGCAGCCTCGGGTGGCTGCCCACTGGGGATGATGCTGGGGACTGTTGGTGAGGCAGCAGACGTGCAGGTTGCAGTGCAGGTGGCGGTGTCCACCGCCGTACAGGTTGATGCTCTGGTTGACAGAAGGGGTGACTCTTGTCCCTCAGCCGGAGCCTCCGTGCCCTGTCCTGACCTGGTCTTCGCCTTGTGTCCCTTCCCCACCTTTGATGTGGCTGCTGGTCCCTTGCCACTGTCCCCTTTTGGCTTGGAGGAGCCCTTGCTTGGTGGTTGGTGCAGCTTCTCCCTCCGGCATGTGGGCACCTTCTTCACCTTGGCAGGTGGCGGAAGGGCCTTCTCCTTGGCCTCACTAGGTGGCACACTGACAGCCCTGATGGGTGCCGGCCGCGATGTGACCAGACTTGCTGAGACCACTATGCTGGATGATTTGGTGGCTGAGGTGCTGGGCTGGGACCTGTACAACCTGGCCCTAGGGGAAGGACGGGGTGGAGGTGTAAGGAAGAGGTCAATGTTAGCCAGGAAGAGTTTCTTAGACACACTGGGACAGGAAGATGGAGGGGGTTTGGGAGTGGAGGAAGAGGTAGTGGTTGTAGGAGGTGTACATCTGCTGAATTTGGGTGAAGGTGCATGGGCTGGAGGCTGTTGTGAGGTGGATGGCTGTTGAGTGGGTGTGTGCCTGCGTTTGCGTACTTTGGGAGAAGGGCTCACAGACACACTGGGAGAGGACACAGGGGATGTGTGCATGGTAGTGAGGGTGGTGATTGCACGTGAGCGGTGTGTGTTGATGGGCGTGTTGGTGATGGAGGTAGTGGATGAAGATGTAGTGCATGCAGGTGTGAATGGAGACGAGACAGGGAGGGAGGATGTGGAGGAGGGGGACACAGTGGAGGCAGTGGATGTTGGTGTGTCTGCATGGGGATGGTGCTTGTGAGAGTGCCTGTAGGATGCGTGGTGCTTATGTTTGCCATGTCCACTCTTGTGTGTTGATGAGTGTGCATGCTGGTCTGATGGTATGCTTGGGATAGGGTGAGGTACAGGGGATTGGGTCAGGGTAGAGGAAGTTGGAGGGGGGAGGCTGGACACAGGGACCATGGCTGCCATCAGTGCTGAGGCCAGAGCCTGAAATGCTCTCTGTTGGGCCTCCACACCAGAATGAATGCCCTCCAGGTATGCATTTGTTTGCTGCAAATGCCTCTCAACACCCTGGATGGCATTCAAAATGGTTGATTGTCCAACAGTGAGGGATCTCAGGAGGTCAATAGCCTCCTCACTGAGGGCAGCAGGGCTGACTGGGGCAGGGCCTGAGGTGCCTGGGGCGAAGGAGATGCCCACCCTCCTGGGTTAGCGGGCACGGGAAACTCGATGAGGGGCTGCTGGGAGGGCGGTGCTGGTAGAGGGGGTGGTGGCTGTACCTGTTGATGCTGTGGGCACAGAGGTGCCTGCCACCGCAAGGGAGCTCCCATCCGAGGAGGAGTCGCAGTCGCTGGTGTCTCCTCCTGTCCCTGTCGTGGAGCTTCCCTCGCCCTCTCTCCCACTGGTGCCTTCGGACTCCGTTACTTCACCCTCCAGGGCCATGTGGGATGCAGCTCCCTCCTGCTCCGGTGCCACTGCTCCTCCGCCGGATGATGCTAATGCACATAAGGACAGGGTGACAAAACGAAGAGGGGGGGGGAAGAACCAAGAGACACATGGTCAATGCCGGCAACACCACTATAGTTGGCGGACACAACACACAGGGAGCAGCCCTATGCACTAAGCCATGCACTAACAGGGCAGGGGAAAAGCACATGCCCATGGGGGACTCTGTTGAGAACGATTTCATGCACAGCTGGAACCAATAGGAGCCTGACTAGGTGTAGAGGGCAAATACCACCTTTGGGGTTGGACTGTGAATGAGGCTGCAAATCAATGGATCTACCTTTGCGTGTCTGCCCTGGCCTAGAGGAACCCACAGCCCACCTCCCCCACCAAGACACCTCGTCAAGCACGCAGAGTCAGCCGAATGAGAGTGAACTCACCCCTTGTGGCTGCTCAGAATCTGCCACCGTCAGGATCCGGTACATCGGGGGGGTCATGGTGCGACGGGCACCCCTTCTACGTTGGGAGGCCATCTCCAGCTGGGCCTGCGCCATCTTCTTGGTCCAGCGGTGCAGGTCCTCCTATCTTTTCCGGCAGTGGGTGCTCCGTCTATGGTAGACCCCCTGGGTCCGCACTTCCTTGGCGATGGCACGCAAATCCCCTTCTTCTGGTGGGCGCTGACCTAGAGGAAAAGTGAAGTAAGAATGGATGTTACTCCCCTGTACATTTCTTCTCACACATTGGCCACAAACCTCCCACCCTGGCCCAGAAATACATACACACACCATCCTCACATGCTGGCCTGTCCCCCCGTCTCTTCCATCCACGACACTCCATACAATCATGTCCCATCCACCATGCACACAGTTTACTCACCTATTTGTCTGGAGGACCGTAAAGTTGTGTGTACTGGGGGAGGACCCCATCCACCAGTTTCTCCAACTCCTCTACAGTGAAGGCAGGGGCCCTTTCCCCAGACACTGTAGCCATTGTTGCTTCCAGACGCAGGTCACAGCAGCACTTGCAGTGTAGGTCCTCTCCTGTTGAAGGTCAGGTATCAAGTGAGTGAAGAGATAGAAAATGGCGGTCACGTCCGTAGCGGTGCTTAACGTCACCGCCGGCGTACATCGTCATTGGCTCCTGGAACCCATAGAGCCCAATGATAACCAATGCTGAATTGCTCAGCGGTCTTCGACTGCCTACTGCGACGCTGCACAACACCAGCGCAGTTACCTCATTTCCCCTTGTCCCACCTTACAGGTCAGGCATCCGTCATTTCAGGGGGCCACATGGCAGGCCAACTAACTGCGTCACACCTATTTAGGCCAGGAATACGGACAGACAAAGGCATATAGAGAAAATTTAACGATTGTGCTAAACAGCTTTGAGCAAGGTATGTGGTGTATGACCCTCTGCTTACCGTTCTCCTCCATAGGGCATGTCCGCTGGGTGTACAGACCCCTGGTGGACCTCTCGACATTGGAAGATAGACACATAATTATCACTTACAGACTTGATCGTGCAACAATCCAGGAACTGTGTGCCCAGTTGGAGCCAGACCTGATGTCATCTATCCGGCATCCCACAGGAATCCCCCTCTAGTGCAGGTCCTGTCAGTGCTCCAGTGGGTCTTTTCAAACAACAGTAGCCATGGCATCAGGGATGTCACAGCCAATGTTCTCTAACGTGTTGTCCAGAGTGTTATCTGCCCTGCTGAAACACATGTGCAGCTACATCGTTTTCCCTCAGGTGGAGGATCTGCCCACTGTGAAATGTGACATTTATGCCCTGGGACATATCCCCAACATAATTGGTGTAATTGATGGGACACATGTGGCATTTGTCCCCCCCCGCAGGAATGAACAGGTGTACAGAAATCGTAAAAGCTATCATTCAATGAATGTGCAGATGGTGTGTTTGGCAGACCAGTACATCTCCCATGTGAATGCCAAGTATCCTGGCTCAGTGCATGACGCTTACATTTTGAGGAATAGAAGCATCCCTTATGTGATGGGGCAACTCCAGAGTCACCGTTTGTGGCTAATAGGTGAGCCCAAGGTCCCCACACAGTTTCATTTGCTGTTTGGGTATGGGAGATTCCCTAATGTTTGGAGGATGTCTAACAGTTGTCCCTTGATGTTTGCACGTGACTCTGGTTACCCAAACCTGTCATGGCTACAGACCCCAGTGAGGAATCCCAGGATAAGGGCAGAGAATGCTATAATGAGGCACATGGGTGAACTAGGAGGATAATAGATCGAACCTTCGGCCTCCTGAAGGCCAGATTCCGGTGCCGCCATCTGACAGGTGTATCCCTATTCTACTCACCGAAGAAGGTGTGCCTGATCATCGTGGCCTGCTGTATGTTGCACAACCTGGCTTTGCAACGCCAGGTGCCTTTTCTGCAGGAGGATGGGCCTGATGGTGGTGTTGTGGCAGCTGTGGAGCCTGTGGACAGTGAAGAAGAGGAGTCAGAAGAAGAAGATGTAGACAACCGTAACAACATCATCATGCAATACTTCCAGTGAGACACATGTAAGAGGATGGCACTGCTTCCCACATCTCATACTATTGTAGGACCTAGCATAAATTTGCCTTTTTATCTCTGTGTATTGACCCTGACTTGTCAGTTTGGCTTTCCATTTCACAGATCTGGGTCCCACTTTGTGTCCTCTGCTATGTTTACTGCTGGCCAACAACTGTGTAACATTGGTATGTGAAGAAGTACATTGACATAGCTATATTTCAGAGAATTTGCACTTACACATTTGTGAAAGCACAGACTGACTCCAGATTGTTTTGTGATTCAAGGGTGTTTATTTCTGTGTTAATAAGTGGCGGGGTGTGAAATGGGCTGGGGTGATGGTGGAGGAATGTCCATGGTAGAGTCCAGTCTCTTGGTCTCACAGGTGCATTGTCCAATGAGGCAGGGGGTAGGGTGCTGGTGGCCTGTTGTTCCTGTGGCAGTGCCTCCTGTCCACTAGCACCGGCAGAGGTGGAGGGCTGTTCATCATCCAGGCTAGTGTCAGGGGCCCGTTTGTGTGCCACTGTGTCCCTCATGGTGTTGACAAGGTCTGCCAGCCCCCCTGCAATGGTGACCAGGGTGGTGTTAATGGACATCAAGTCCTCCCCGATCCCAAGGTAGTGTTCCTCCTGCAGCCGCTGAGTCTTCTGAAACTTGGCCAGTACTGTGCCCATGGTCTCCTGGGAATGGTGGTATGCTCCCATGATGTTGGAGAGTGCCTCGTGGAGTGTCGGTTCCCAGGGCCTGTCCTCCCCCTGTCGCACAGCAGTCCCCCCAGCTTCCCTGTTATCTTGTGCCTCTGTCCCCTGAACCGTGTGCCCACTGCCACTGATCCCAGGTCCTTGATTTTCTTGGGTTGGTGGGTTTGCCTGGGTTCCCTGCAGTAGTGGACACACTGCTTATTGACGTGCCCTGGGGACAGAGGGATGGGCCCGCTGGGTGGGTGCTGTGGTGGTGTTTCCTGAGGGGAGAGGTTCTGTGGTGGCTTGTGATAGTGGCGGGGGAACCAACTGTCCAGAGGTCATGATGGGCTGGGCTGGTCATCTTGATCCAGGCGTGCACAGCTGCTGTCATCACTGTGGGCCTCTTCTGTGGGGGGACTGGATATGTCTGGCACCTCCTGTCCGGTAACGTTGAGTATGGGTCCTGTTGGGGTGTAAATGCATAGTTTTAGTATCTGTGTGTGCCATCTTGTGCACTGGGTGAGGTACCCTCTACTCCTGTGGTTGCATTATTGCCCTTTTGTGATAGTTGGTTTGGGGTCTGTGTGGGTATCTGTACTGGACATGCTTTGGTGATGGGGGTCCATGCATAGGTGTTGCATGCAGGGTCTTGGTATTGGGATGTGTGGGTTCTGATAGTGGGGCATATGTGAGATGTTGGAGTGATGTGGGTGAGGGTGAGGGTGGGGGTATGTGTTGGCATGCAGGTGGGGTGGGGGGATTTGGTAAATAAGATATGACTTACCAGAGTCCAGTCCTCCTGCTACTCCTGCGAGGCCCTCAGGATGCAGTATTGCCAAGACTTGCTCCTCCCATGTTGTTAGTTGTGGGGGAGGAGGTGGGGGGTCCACCGCCAGTGCTCTGTACAGCAATCTGGTGTCTGGATACCACTGAACGCACCTTCCCCCGTAGGTCGTTCCACCTCTTCCTGATGTCATCTTGTGTTCTTGTATGCTGTCCCACTGCGTTGACCCTGTTGACGATTCTCCACCATAGCTCCATCTTCCTAGCAATGGAGGTGTGCTGCACCTATGATCCGAAAAGCTGTGGCTCTACCCGGATGATTTCCTCCACCATGACCCTGAGCTCCTCCTCTGAAAACCAGGGGTGTCTTTGAGGTGCCATGATGTGGTGTGGGTGATGTGTGAGGTGCTGTTTATTGTGATGTGTTGTGTTGGTGTGTGTTGTTTGAGGTGCGTGGATGTTGTATGAGTGATGGTGTTGTGTGCCTGTGGATGCTGGTGTTGTGTTTGCAATTCTCTCTTGCACAGCTTTTTCATAAAAAAATTGTTGTAAGGGTTTGTGGGTAATGTGGGTGTGTGTTTTATAGTGTTGTGAGTGTGTGGGTGTGGTGTGTGTATGTGTATCATGTGTGTGTATTTTGAATTGTCCAATGGGGTTGTGTTTTGTAAATGTGTGTGTATTTTGAGCGCGGCAGTGTGTACCGCCAATGGATTACCGCAGTTATAAGACCACCACGTTGATTCGTGGGTTGTGATAGTGTGGGCGTATTCTTGTTGGCGTGAAGGTGTAGGTTTTGGTATCGCCAGTTTATCACTGACCTTTTGTGTGGGGGACTTATGTGGGTGTCTGTATTGTAGCGGATTCCGAGATGTAGGTCGTAATACCTGTAGCGGAATTCCTATGCCGCAACGGTATGTTGGCGGTCTTCAGCACGGCAGAAAGCAGGATTTACCGCCAGGGTTGTAAAGAGGACCAATGTTTCCTATTCAGCACTGCTGGCTTTATTGTCGATGACACAAATGCATAGTGTGTGTGACATTTTAGCAACATGACCACAATGATATATCAGGACTGTTCAGGTGAGCTAATGTACATTGTTTCATGCCTGTGGGTGTTTGGGGACAATAGGGCCTGCATGGTGCAGATGAGGATTTTATAACTGCATAGTTAAGGCCAAAATGTCTGCCCCTGTAATCCAGAAGTGACGTGGTGGAAGAGACCTCATACCGCTAGTGGTTGATGTAATAGCGTAAGGCAGTGTTTACCGCCGTGCGCAAATTCATTGGTTAACATGGTTGTCAATGGGCATTCTTAGCGTATCATGATTGCCGCCGGCGGTGACGGTGCACACCGCTGTGGTGCGTACGCAAACTCGTCACCCCAACTTCACTTGAATCCTGGATCTCGTGCATGCATGTACTCCACTGAGTGTACTGCTGTGTCCTGCCTCTGGTCATGGAAATGGCATGGCACGTGTGGCAAGGAAAAGGGCCCCAGCCTTCACCAGCGAGGAATTGGAGAAGCTCGTGGATGGGGTCCTGCCCCTGTGTGCCAAGCTCTTTGGTCGGCCCGAGGTACAGGTGAGTAGGAAGATTGAGGTGCACGGATGGGTGTAATGGTGGTAGATGGCTGTATACATGTGTGCACGTGTGACACTGTATAGTCCTGGGTTCCTGACATGCTGCGTGTGTGTGTGTGCTGTTAGGCTGTTTAAAATGTCCGTCTCACAGTGGACGTATAGCCAGCTGTATATATTGGCCATTGTCTGACCTCAGAGTTGCCCGTGCCCATTCACCCAGAAGGGTGGGTGTCTCCTTCGCCCCAGGAACCTCCTCCCCTGCCCCAGTCAGCCCTGCTGCCCTCACGGAGGAGGCTATTGACCTCCTGAGAACCATCTCTGTAGGGCAGACAACCATCATCAATGCCATCCAGGGGCTAGCATCAGAGGTGCAGCAGACCACTGTCTATCTGGATGGAATTCACGGTGCAGTGTCTGGCCTACAGGGAGCTTTTCAGGCTCTGGCCTCCTCTTTGATGACAGCCAATGTACCTGGTCATTCTGTCCCTTCTCCAACCACCTCTACCCCTTCCAGCACCCCACTCCCTTCACCCGTCCAAAGCACACAATCTGACACGCAGGCACACACCTCAACACACAAGAAGCACACTTCAAAACACAAGCACCACACCTCCCACCACAGGCATACACACTGCCAACATACAAATGCACACACCAACATCCACTTCCCCCAGTGTGTCCACCTCTTCCGTCTCCCTGTCTGTCCTCTCTACATGCACACCCACAGGCACTGCACCCTCATTCAATGTTGCAGACCCTATTCTTGCAGTCACCACAATATCAAACATCCATTCATGCATCCCAGACACCACACCTGCACTCACCACAACGACATTAGTTGACACATGCAGCACACTCACCAGGCTTCGAGACACCCAGACAACATACATTTACATTGACAGCCTGTCTTGTCTCACTGTGTCCACCCCCCTCCTCTCAAGACACTCAAATGCACCAGAACACCCACCCATCACACATCCACCACACCTCAGCACAGTCCAGCCACCTGCACCCACGTCACACACACCTACACCTGTCACGTCCACACCCACGCCTTCCTCCAGGTCCACCCCAATTGCCCCTAAGAAACTTTTCCTATCCCGTGCAGACCTATTTGAACCCACTGGCCCACCCCGTCTCATCCCTAAATGTGCACACCTCCTTGCCCTGTCCACTCCTCCCGCGTCATAGCCCGCCACTTTCCGCCTTCCAATTCCCTCCCCTGTGAGAAAGAGACCCTGTGCTGGCCCTGGAACATCTGCTGCACCCCAGGCCAAGTGTGCTCCACCAGCTGCAAGCACAAAACCCAAGCCCCCGCCACCTTCCAAACGTAAATCAAAGCCCCCCCCTCTCAGTCGTTGCCCCTATGAGGTGGAGTATCTTTACACTTGTGGGAGTCAAGTTGGGGCCAATGTGGCCCATTGGACTACATACACAGGACTGGCAGTTGGCCTTATGTTGCACTTATATTGCTCATTGAGCTGAATAAAAATTCATGTGTGGCCAATGTTGTTTATGGCATACTCAGGATCCGTTGTTAATCATTTAATTGGTTGGGGGTGTTGGGCACATGTGTGTACTTTGGGCAGGTTGGATTTGCCTTGTGTCGGGTAAGTACCTCTTGCTGTGGGGTGTATGGCTTGTGCTGCTGGGAAGGGTTGTGGGAGCGTTGCAGGGTGGGTGGAGTGGGTGGGTATTTAACTGTGGCCTTTCCTCCCTTTTTTAGTAGGTTGTAGTACTTACCGTTGTCGTCTTCGCCGGCGTTCTCGGTCGTGGAGGTATATGTCAAGGAGCAGGGCTGGCATGATCTGCAACTCTCTATCCATGTCTGCTTCAGCGGGTTGTGTGTGACTCCAGTGAGTGTTTCCTTTTATTTGGTTTGTTTCCGTCTGGCTTTGCGTGGCGGTGGTTCCCGCCCCGGAACTGACGGTGGTCTAGTTCTTCACTATTTGACATGCGGGTAGGACCTTTCCATCGGCCTGTGAGCAGGCTCTGCCATCGTTGTCAGCACTCCTCTACTTGCGGTGAGTGGTTTTCAGGCTGCCTGTGTTTAAGGTGGTTCATTATTTGGCGGTTCAGACTGCACATCTGTTGATGGTTGTTACCACCACTGCCGCCGGTGCGGTGTTTGCCGCCGTGTTCATAATGAGGTCCTATGTCTGCACCAGCCTCAAACACCCACTTTTGCTGGATGGTCTTCATTGCTGTCTAACCGGGCGGACGAAGCTAAGCTCCACATCATTTAATGTTTTGCATGTTGCTACCTATTTACGTGTGCTGTATGGGCAGTGGTCACCAACACTACTGATAAACTCCTCGTTGGTACAGCAAGCTGGACTGCAACAGATGCCACTCAGTTGGACCGTGTAATTGGGTGCTTTTTGGTAGAGGGCTGCGTGACCCTTCAAGAAGCGGGGGGTAGACAGATCATGACGCATTTCATCAGTGTGTTGGGGATGTATCTAATTCCTCCTTCTAGATGGTTACTATTACACTTAGTTATGTTGGGAGGAATGATTTGGGGGAGTGGGATGCATCAGGGGATGGGGTAGACCTTCATCTGAATTGCTGTTGTATATGTTATCTTGGTCACTATATGCAGAGATGTCACTGGATTAGCATGGTCCCAGTACATGCTAAGGAGAGTGGCGCCAGCCCTATTAGCGACCCTATTTAAATTATCTACATACCATAAATATGGTTAAGTTGTTAGCATGTACACCTAATAAAGCACAGAGTATAACCCATCCACTTTTTTACTGCTACTGATACTAAAACTAAGGAAGTCATGATAGGCATACACAGAGACTTTACCCCCAGGCCCCCGGACTTGGTAAAGGTGATCATTGACAAGGAGGAGGGCACTATATTTTTTTAGAAGGGCCATACAAGAATCGCTCTTTTAATTGATTTCGTATCAACCAATGCAAGGATCAATAATTTCAGCCTTTACTCAAGTGTATTGGAGATACAATCCCCCCCCCAGGCCTCCTGTGGGTGGGCAAATTTAATCTAGCCCTAGATGGCTCACTGGATAGACACCAATGTTATAGATACATACAGGGTGTGATGTTCTTGACCTTATTTGAAGAGGTGTGAAATCGAGACGTGAGGGACGTGTGGCATACCAATACCATGCAGCAGAGTAATTTACTTTCTTTTCATGTTGATAGATCATACTCCCTTATTGTGCAGTTATGAGGAACTCTGGATATCCTAGAACTCAACCTTATTACAAGAGTACAATGTCTAGGTTTGATGGACCTGCGGCACTACAAATACCATGCACCACAGGGATTTACTTTTTTCCCATGTTCATAGATCACACTCCCTTATTAAGCACATATGGAAAACTCTAAACATCCCATAGTGATCTGGGATCATGCTATGGAAGTCTAGGAGGGACAGTGACACAAGACACCCAATAGTTACTCCCCATGGAGATTCGCCAAATCCCTCCTCAGAGATGATGAAGTCAACACTGAACTGGGCAGTACCATTGACCAGTACTTTGAGACCCACAATACAGGGGAGGTGGTGACCAACATAGTCTGGTATGTCTTCAAGGCCATGTTCCATGGTCGTTGCATAGCAGAGAGCACCACACTTCGCCAGACCTACAGTGATTATGGGGCATCTCTGAAAGCTGTATTTGTGGTGGCCTCAGAGCACCATAGTTGAATGAGTTCCTGAAGAACCGACAGATGGTAGCCGGCTTAAGGGGAAAATCGACCCCCTGACCACAGAACAATCAGAGAAGGCCCCCCTCTGTCGTAAGCAGATGTTTTATGAACTGGTGAACAAGAGTGACTCCCTGTTAGCTAGAAAGCTAAGATCCCAGACTGCGGCATGAAGGATTCCAGAATTACACGGTCAGAGGGGCACTGTCATTGAGGATCAAAGAGGTAACTTACAGGCTTTTTGGACTTCTTTGTGAATCTGCCCAAACTCTCCATAGCAAATAGAGACAAGCTGAATGAGTTGATTTCTGTTCAGGAGATGTCTCAAGCAATACAGGACCTCCATTCAGAGAAGGCTTCAGGGCCAGATGGCTTCACTAACCGCTTCTATAAACACTTCAAGCAAAAACTTGTTTGCTACTTGTGTTTTTTCAGTTCCTTCCTAACATCTCATATAAGACTCTCTCAATAGCATCGGCCAACATCATACTGATTAGTAAAATGGGCCATCTTACCGACCAATGTGGAGCTTACAGACCCATAGCCCTACTCAACTTGAATGCCAAGATTTTTACTAAAGTCTTAGCTAATAGACTCCAGCCACATCTTCCATATCTTACAGACCCACATCAATTGAGTGTTATTGTACACATACAAGCTGCAGATAATATCAGAAGAGTTCTACAACATGTCAGAAATCTAATGCTAATGACATTCCTATGGTGATCAAGCCTCTCAATGACGAAAAGGCCTTTGATGTGCTCAGCTGGCCTTTCCGGGCTAGGGTCTTGGAGAGAAGTGGACTGGGTCAGAGGATGCTAACCTGGGGACTAGCTTCCAAACAATCATCAACAGTGTGAGTCCTGGTCAATGGGGAACAATTAGAAGAGATCTATCTTTTAAGGGGGACTCGCAAGGGCTGCACACTCTCCCCCTTCCTGTCTGTGCTATCCATCGAGTCTTTGGCAGCCACTGTCAGACAGCACGCAGACATCATAGGGATGCTCCTTGGCGGAGCCCAACGCACTATACATTTGTTCACAGATGACAACCTCCTCACAATGACTGACCGAGTACACTCTAACCCCCACATTAGGAAATTACTGGAAATATCTGAAGGGGTGTCAGTATTTAAGTTACACCTATATAAGTGTGAATTGCTCATTGTAGGCCTCACTCCAGAAGTCAAAAGCACACTTGCTGGTATGGTTCCATTTTGCTGGTGTCCC
Organism: Pleurodeles waltl; assembly: GCF_031143425.1. NCBI lineage: Eukaryota > Metazoa > Chordata > Amphibia > Caudata > Salamandridae > Pleurodeles > Pleurodeles waltl. The sequence goes on from NC_090443.1 coordinate 451,087,766, forward strand.
AACAGAAGCTAAAGTATCTGGGAGATACATTATACAATGGTACTGTCAACTTTATGCAGCCGACTACCTGTGGCTTCTCCAATCCGTAGATGACCTATCTAAATGGAAAAACCTACACATTTTGTGATTGGGCAGCATAGCAGTGATAAAGCAACAAATCCTGTCCAATCTGGTTTATCTTTTTCAAGCGTTACCCTTTAAATTCCTCGAAAGTGACATAAAACACTCGAATAAGTGATGGACCTCTTTTATGGTGCAGGAGGTGAGCCAGAGTTTTGAGTAAGGTTTTTCAGCCTTCAAGATGCTCTGGGGGAGGAGTCGAACTAGTTCTCCCAGACTTTAGAAATATTATCAGGTGGCCCAACTGCCAGGTTTTTTCCAAGTGGTTCATCTATGAAATTGAATGCCATTGAATTCACATGGATGCAGCTGTTTTAGGTTGCTCCTTATGGGCTATCCATGGCTTTCCTGCCATGCCAGACCCAAAATCTAGTAGTTGTCCAACATATTAAAGCTGACCATGGAGATATGGAACTTACTGACAAGAGGGTACTCCCTGACTACTTTTCCCTAATCGTTTACTCCCCTAGAGGGCAATGTAGACTTCTCCCTGGGGCTTGTAAGCAGGAACTTTCCTCAATGGAGCAAGAGTGGTTGCAGAATACTATGAGATCTATTTTCATGTACGCTTGTTAAAGATTTCACCCAGCTCTAATGAGAATATAATATAACAACAATAGACTTCATGGGATACTATGGATCACGGTACTGGGCCTTGCACCTCAAAAATTATTCAGAGATCACCAGAGCTCATACTCCCTGGGAGAAACCGTTCATGACTTACACTAGCAAAAAGAAACTCATATTAAACACCTGTGCTTTTCTCATTGACGTTGGCACGATGGACGAAGTTACTAAGAAAACCAATTTCCATGAAACAGTGGCAGAAACTCTGGAATGGTATTCCCTCTTTATGTAGAAGTGTTCAACATAGAGAGATCATGTATGAACTCATGACACTCTGGCACGTCATACCAGATAAACTGAAACATATGTAAGACTCAGCAATTGGCCTATGCTGGAGGGGTTGTGGTGGGAGAGGGACATGATTCATGTTTGTGCTCTTGTCCCAAACTAGTGATCTATTGAAAAGACATCTGTGAGCCACATCAAGAGAGTGGTGTATTACACGTTGAAGCTCAATTCTGCCACTGCTAAGACTGCTGTTCTGCTGACAATGAACTGAAGAATTATAACTAATATGCCTTTAACAGCAAAGCAGCTTTTGCCATAGAAATGGAACTCCTGACAATCTCAACAACACAAGATGGGGCAAGAAAGCTATTGATATTAATGGTAAAGATTAAATTGTCTTGGGAGATCAGTGGCCTCCCCCAAAAATTTGATAGTCAGTGGTAAACACTGTTGGGCTACGTTACAGACAGGGAGATGGGGTTTGGTTGCCCTAGAACCCTTAAGTCAGTCTAACAAATACTTGGGACAATACTGGTATAGATTACCACCGCTAAATAGTTGAAGCATCGGCTAATATTACATACCTTTTGTCTGTTCAGTCTGTAAACTGTGCAGGTTGAGATCTCTTTGTCTTTTTTGCTTTCATATGTACGAGTCTGGAATTAGGGTTGGAAAATCAATAAATTCTAACTGGAAAAAAGAAGTTATGGTTGACCGTGGTGGAGCACTGCATAGATAAATGAGGTAGATTGAGACAGATCTCGGCTTACCTTCAGACTTAAAAGAATGTCAAAGAAAGGTTTCTGAGAAGGTAAAGTTCAGTAAGGCAAGGAAACCGGTGGTGTCCAAGGAGGGGACAGCATTGTCGGGAGCCGCTGGATGAAGTTGTGGTGAAGATTTCTACATTCAGACTTTGTCAGTTTTTGGAAGTGAAAAGTTTCCATCAGTACAAAGCTGCAGGCTGTAGCTGATCAGGGCTCCATGAGGATGGATCCCCTTTCCGAAGAGGTTCCGCTAAATATGATTTGATGCTACAGAAAAGAACGTAGCCGTAGCTACTGTGAAGTCAAGCTGTCCAGTAATTCACCTTAGGCGGATCAACGACCAGGTAGGTCCTGGTCTCCTAAAGGTTCTCAGGACACCTTGTGGTGAACATTTCTCTAAATTCCAAATTTCAGGTTTTGGCTGGAGGAGCACCTTTATCACCACTTCCAAGGGTGCAGGACTGGTTGGGCACAACTTGGAAGGTCGGGGCACACTCTAGGCCTAGGCCAGGTGCAGAGTTAAAGGTTTTTGGAGCTTATTATGCTCCTCTAGCTCACAAAGGAGGTCAGTAAAGTATCCCTTGGAGTCACTATGGTAGTCCTGGGCTCAGGCAGCAAGGTAGGCCTCAAGCAGTTGGGCAGTCCTCTGAGGGTGCAAGGCAAGTTTCAGGCAGTGTGCAGTCCTCTCATAGGTAGCAGCAGAATGGTCCTTAGAGGTACAAAGCATGCCTCAGAAGTATAAGCCACTACTTCTGGTGTACTCCGCAGATCAAAGACCGAGGAAGAGTTGGTCTGAGGGTCCATTATTTATACCTGCTGCCAGCCTTTGAACCTGGGGAAACTTCTAGGCTACCCTCATATCTGGTTCTGGAATGTTCCTTCTTTCCCCTATCAATGCAGAAGTAAGTCTAGAGTGAGAAAAGCCTTGTGTTAATACACTCTGTGAGTATGCTGGAGACAGCTCTTTGATATGTAAGTGGGGCAGGGCACATCTCTGCTCCTCCGATCCTTGTAGGATGGTTCATCCTGTCAACATCTACTCCACTTTTGTCTCACTGACTGGGAGGAATATGCAAAGGCCAAATGACAACTAATCACAGTCGTGTGACTCAGGACACAGAACGCAGGCACCAAATGGTTAGGACAAGAAAATGTCAACTTTCTAAAAGGGGCATTTTCAGAATGTGACTTAAAATCTGACTTTACCAATAAAGTGGATTATAAATTACAATTCATTTGAGACCAAATATGCCATTTCTACCTGTTCCCAATCAATGTTTAGCACAAAATAATTATAATATGATAACCCAATGTTATCCTATGGGAGAAGTAGGCCTTATAGTAGTGAAAGACGGACTTAAGAGTTTTGCACTAATAGGACATGAAAACTTAAGAACGCCTGGCCTCGTTTTTAAATACAATGCACCCTTCCTTACAGGTTTTTTAGAGCCTACCTTATGGGTGAATTATACGTATTAATAAGGAATGTTTAGTCATGGGAAAATATTTATTTTGCATAGTCGATTTGGCAGTTTAAAACTACACTACAAGCTGTAGTGGCAGGTCCGAAGAACAAGTTACTTACCTTCGGTAACACTTTTTCTGATGGATACTGTATCTGCCTGTGGATTCCTCACCTTTTGAATACTCCAACTACGCCAGCATTCAAAGGATTTTTTTTTTCTTTCTAGCTTTCCACGTCAATGAGGATGTCATAATGGAACAGCTGCGCATGCGACTCGGTCTGACGTCATTGGAGCCACAAGAAGTCCTCACCGGCGTGCTGCTGTCAGTTTCACCCACTTTTTTGTGCTTTCACGGCGAACGGGTAAGCACTAACATCTCAAACATAGCATGTGTGAACTCAACTCAAGAATTTATATACATTCATATATAAACATACATTCTGTATATACAATTTGCAACATATACAAAATATACACACAATTTCCTTCTTGGTATGTTCAGACAGGCAACGGGGAGGCGGGTGGGTCAGTGAGGAATCCATGGATAGATACTGTATCCACCAGAAAAAGCATTACCGAAGGTAAGTAACTTGTTCTTCTGATGGATATATCTACCTGTTGATTCCTCACCTTTTAAATAGAGTTCCAAAGCAGTCCTGTACTCGGAGGTGGGTGCCTGTCTGCCTATACCTAGAAATCCTGTAGCACCGAACGGGCAAAATGACCATCCCTCCTCATTCTGAGTCCAAACAGTAATGTTTTGAGAAAGTGTGGAGGGAAGCCCAGGTTGCTGCCTTGCAAGTATTAACAACTGGTACACCTCTAGCCAAAGTCAATGTAGTAGCCTTAGCTCTGGTCGAATGAGCCTAATGCCCTCAGGAGGATCTTGCTTTGTCAGTGCATAACTTATTTTAATGCGAAGAATGAGCCACCTTGACAACGTTTGTGGACAGCTTTGCCCTTCATTTTGCCCACATAGCCAAAGAACTGGTGATTGTCCATCCTACTTTTGCCCAGCCTGTCCATGTAGGAGCTAAACGCTCTCTTTATATCCTGACGATACAGCCTTTCCTCCCCCTTAGAGGAATGGGGAAGAGGGTAAAAGGATGGAAGGGTGATGGACTGCCCTAAATGAAAAGGAGTCACTACCTTTGACAGGAAAGCTGCCCTGGTTCTCAAAACCATCTTGTTGGTATGGATAGTGGTAAACAGGGGTATTATACTCAGAGCTTACAGCTCACTAACTCGTCTAGCCGGCGTGATCGCTATGAGAAAAACTGTTTTAAATGTAAGGAACCTCAGTGGGCTACTAAGTAATGGTTCAAATGGTGTACTTATCAGGTACCGTAAAAGTAAATTTATATCCCATTGGGGCATTATACACAGAGTGGGAGGAAACACATTAGACAAACCCTTAAGAAACCATAAAACTATAGGGGACTTAAACAAAGAGGATTGGTCAGGTAAACAAATAAATGCTGACAGCACAGAGAGATAGCCCTTCACTGTTGCAACTGCACAATCTTACTGTGCTAAGGAATGAGCAAATTGCAACACATTGGATAAGTGGGCTTTTAAAGGGTCCACGTGTCTGTCCTCACACCATCTGACAAACTTGGCCCATCTACCAGACATCCACAACTTCAGGGGTAGAGAAAAGGAATTGGCCCGTTCAGTCTTCAGGCATGTGGTGTAGACTCTGTAGTTGGGGGTGTAGAACCTGCCCCTGCGAGATGAGGTCTGCCCTGTGAGGGAGCCAGAGCGTAGGGCACAGTGAGAGCTGAAGGAGGCCTGTGTAGCACACTCTTCTTGGCCAATCCAGGGCTATTAATATGACTTGGGCCCGGTGTTGGTGAATCTTGTTCTGAACCCGAGGAATCAAGGTTATGGGGGGGAAACATAAAAAGCAACTGGCTGCTCAGTCCAACTGAAATGCATCCTCCAGTGCTTTGGATACAGGAGGCTGCAGAATAACAGGCAGTGCACATTCTTATGAGTGGCAAACTGGTCTATCTGAGGCGTCCCCCATAACTGGAAGACATGAAGAACCACCACTGGATGAAGTCGCCACTCGTGGTCGGCTGAAGAGTGGTGGCTGAGACTGTCTGCACATACATTGAGAACTCCAGGTAATTGGTTTGCTACTATGCAAATCCAATGACCCTGAACCCAGGACCAGGGTAGTAGAGCCTCTCTGCAGAGAAGATACAACCCTACTCCTCCCTGTTTGTTAATGTACCTCATTGTGGTAGTGTTGTCTGTCAAGACCTGTAATGACTGATCGCAAATGGAATGGAGGAAGGTCTTGAGAGCCAGACGTATCGCCCGCAACTCCAACAGATTGATAGGAAACATTTGTTCTTCCGGTGACCAAAGACACTCCTCCAGATGAGCTCCCCACTCTAGAGTGGAGGCATCTGTTATCTCTATGGTAACCGGAGGTGGTAGGCAAAACGGCTTCCCTTGAGTTAAGTTGCAGTCCACAGACCAACATTGATGATCGTGCTTCTGGAGATCATTATAGACTCCTTGAGATCTCTGTTATGTTGAAACCACTGCTTGCGGAGGCACCACTGAAGGGCCCTCATGTGCCAGCATGCATGAGTGACCAACAGAATGCAGGAAGTTAACAGACTGAGCAGACATAAGACCTTTAGGATTGGAACAAGTGCCCCATTCTGTAACATTGGAATCATAGCCCGAATGTCTTGAACCCTCTGTGGAATAGGAAAGGCACGATTCACTGTGGTGAACAGGATGCGCTGAGAGGGCTCTAGGTGAGATTTGGGGAAATTAATGGAAAACCCCAAGTTGTACAACAGATACCTTGTCAACATCAAATGATGCTGAACCACCTTTGTGAAGACTCGAGGTGTAGAAGTAAGACTAAAAGGAAGGACTGCAAACTGGTAATGCTGCAACCCTACTGTTAACCGGAGATGCTTCCTGTGTGACTTGAGGATGGGAATATGAAAATACACATCCTGCAAGTCTAGGGAAACCAATCAGTCTTTTCTGCCAGCAGAAGAAGAACCTATACTAGGGTCAGTATTTTGGATTTTTCCTGTTGGAACAACCAATTCAAAATCCTGTGGTCTAGGATCGGCAGTAAACGACATCCTTTTTTGGGATCAGAAAATACCTTGAATAACAGCCCTGACCCATTTCTTGCTCTGGAACCAACTCCACTGCCCCTTTTAAAAGCAGAGTTTGTACCTCCTGCTGAAGCTGCAGCAGATGCTTTTCCTAACAGAAACTTTGTTGGGAAGGGAAAGGAGGGGGAAGCTCTGAGAAGGGAAGGGCATTCTCATTTCCTACAATGCTACACACCTAACTGTCCATTGTTATGGCATTCCACTCTTGAAGGAAATGAATCAACCTCCACCCTATGGGAAACACATGCTTGTGAAGGGTAGGAGAACTAGGGTTGCTTCCCCGAAAGGTTAGCAGAGGAGGATGAAGCGAATGAGGAGGAAGGCTGGTGGCGTGCACCAAATTACTTAGCTCTCCCGCAACCTATGTATGAGCTATAGAGGGGGTTGGCAGATTGTTGTTGTTTGAATTCTGCCTCTCAGGAAAGGAAGAGCTCCATCCAAACCCCCTAAACCGATGCAAAGGTCTGTAGGTTCTGGAGAGTGTCTGAAGTCCTCAGGACTTGAGGTGGCCTTGCTCCCCTTAAACCTTTCTAAGGCTGAATCTGCGTTGGCCCCAAACAACCTGGATCCATTGGATGGAAGATCCATTAATGTGGACTGCACATCTGGAGAAAACCCCAATCCTCTCAGCCATGCATGCCTTCTGTTGGCGATTGAAGCCCCCATTGCCCTGGCAACAGATGATCCCCTGGTGCTGCCCTATACCTTCTGGCAATGGATTACGAAACTGAAGGAGTACAAACAGGCTTCTGTCACAGATCTAGGACTGGCTCCGACAAAGCCTCATTGAATGGCAGCAGGAGTTCCGAAGCTGCAGAGGAAGAATGGAGAACTTCTGTTAAAACGTTTGAGTTTAATTTTGCAGTGGTAACTCCAGAAGTTCTGCTGCCTTCCTAATTACCCCATGATATGAGGTAACCTCCAGAGAGGATATGCCCTCAGGGGATAATAATTCTCATTCAGGGTACATGTCCAACCCATTAGCTACCTCAATGCCTTCAAACTCCTGGAAAGGCATTGGAATCTCCTTTTCTTTGAGGTCCTGATACTGATGGTCCTCAAAATACTGTTGCTCCTCCAAGAGAATCAAGGCTTCCCTCTTCGATCTCAGCCTGCATTCCAGCTGAGGCGCCGAAAGAGAATGCGCTAACATCGATGAAGCCTGTTGCAGTGCTGGCGAAGTCAGGCTAACAGACGGGACCTTACTTCTGGCAGGGGTAGAATAACTTTACGCCAGCCAAGATCTATTTGATGTCGGAATTGGTGCTGGTGGCACCGACAACTCCTCCGATGATGATGGTGTTTTTCTTGGTGCCTTTACAGTTCAAGGATACAGGGCTGTAGGCATGAACGGCAGGAAAGGATCCTGCCTATACAGCACGGGGAAACCCCCAGGGAGAAGGCCAATGGACCCGTGGGGCCCGCAGGTGCACGAGAGGTGACCATAGCTCTATTAAAAATGCTGAATATAGCATTTAAGAAGTTGGTAGGATCCGTCCCTGTGGCCGGAAAGGACGGATATTCTTGCTCCTGCTGCAGAAGCTGAGCCTGGCCTACCACCTTCTCTTCAATATTCTGATCCAGTGGAGTCACAGGAGAGAACTGCGCCATAGGAATATTGGGTGATGCCGAGATCTCCACCAAAGAAGGCACTAGTGACACCTCAGGTGACTTTGGTTGTGGCGGACATAGAGTGGGACTCACTTACCAAGCCGAGCAGCACTGGGACTTTAAAGCCAGAGACAAAGCACGTGGGGTGGTATCTCAGGGTGAACAGCACCGTGAACTATGATGACGCCACTTCTTGTGCGACTTCAAAGACCTGTGGGATGACGACTCCTCTCGAATCCTGGATCTATGACGGCTCGCTTAACCTTTTTAGCTTTCTCCAGGGACTACTTCCCCTCTCTTGCTTTTAATGCCTTAGGGTTCATGCTCTGACATGAAGAGCATCCCCCAATGTTGTGATCCAAACTTATCCACCAGAGGCAGGTTTCGTGTGGGTCAATAACCGACATGTGACCTCCGCACTCTCCACAGGGTTTGAAGCCTGACTCCTTTGGTAGAGTCATTGTTGCGCAAACTAAACTTCGACAATGAAGTTCCTTCAAAACAGTGTGATTACTTGGAGAGGTAGAAAAACCGCTACGCGTCAAAAGTAAGGGAGAAAAGGGAACTGACGGAGTAGCGTGCAGAGCCGTTCCATTATGACGTCCTCATTGACGTAAAAATAAATTGGTTGAATGCTGGCACAGTGGGAGTATTTAAAAGGTGAGGAATCCACAGGTAGATGTATCCATCAGAAGCATGTTTTAGAAAGGCTATTTTAGTGGGTGGCACAAGCAGTGCTGCAGACCCACTAGTAGCATTTATTTTACAGTCCTTGGGTACAGGCAGTATCACATACTAGGGACCTATAAGTAAATTAAATTGTGCCAATTGAATACAAGGCCATATTACCATTTTTAGGGAAAGAGCACAAGCACTTTATCACTGGTTAGCAGTGGTTACGTATACAGAGTCCCAAAGGAGAGGTGAAAGCAAAATGTTTGGAGGTGACCTTGAAAAGAGGACCAGGTCCAGCACAGAGCAGATTCCAAAGGCTCAAATGTCTTCAAATCCCTATGATGGTGGAAATTCAGCTGGTGAATTGCACTCCTTATTAGGGGTTCTTATCATAAAATGTGCTAGACCTGATATCCTTGGTCTGGTGTTCACCCACACTTTTTGCCTTCTCTCCTTTTTTGCTGAATTTGTCTTTGTTGGATTTAGGGCTGTCAGCACTTTACCACTTTCAAACAGTGTTATAGTGATTTTGCTCTCTACCTCTAACATGGTAAAAGTTACCTACACGTAATTGACATATTTAATTTACTTGTAAGTATCTAGGAAATGGTACTACAAATACCTGGGGCCTTTAAATTAAATGCTGCTAGTAGACCTGTAGCATTCATTGTGCCAACCTCTTAAAGTAGCCTTGTAAAACATTTCTCAGGCCTGCCACTGCAGCCTGTAGTGTAGTTTTAAACTGCCATTTCAACCTTGTGAAAAAAACAGTTTTCAGGCCTAAACCTTCGTTTTCAACACACATAAGTCACCCCTAAGGAAGACCTTTAAAGCTCATAGGGCAGGGTGCATGTATGTAAAAGGTAGGATATATTTGTTTAAATTTTTCATGTCCTAACAGTTAAAACATCTGAAAGCTGTTTTTCACTGTTTTAAGGGCTATCTCTCCCATTCACTAACACTGAATTTACTAATTAATTAATATCTAATAAATGATGCTTTTGGATTGGGAGTACATATATTGTAATATAAAACCATCTGTAATTGTAAAGTCCGATTTGTGGTTACTATTCTGAGAATGACACTTTTAGAACGTTGTTACAAATAAACAGGGTAGCCCAATATTCCCCCCAGAACTGGGTAATCTAAACTAAAGCACACAAGGTTCATGGAGTAATCATTTACATAAAAATATTTCAGCGATATTAAATACTATTAATGTTGCAATTGATCATAGATTAAGGGCCAGATGTAGTAAGCCGTTTGCATGTTGCAAATTGCAAACATCGCAGTTTGCGGCATGCAAACGGCCGAACGCGATGCTCATTCCCAAATTGTGAGTCGGTACCGACTCGCAATTTGGGAATGCGACTCGCAAATAGGAAGGGGTGTTCCCTTCCTATTTGCGACTTGCATCGCAATTCAGAGTTGCTTTGTGACCGCGAATGCGGTCGCAAACCAACTCGCAGTTACCACCAGTGTCACACTGGTGGTAACTCATTCGCAAAATTAATGTCAGCAAAAATATTTTTTCAGAGCAGGCAGCGGTCCTAGGGGCCACTGCCTGCTCTGAAAAAAACTAAACCAAATGGTTTTGGTTTATTTTCATTTTGCAACTCGTTTTCCTTTAAGGAAAACGGGCTGCAAAATGAAAAAAAAAACTGCTTTATTTATAAAGCAGTCACAGACATGGAGGTCTGCTGACTACAGCAGGCCACCATCCCTGTGAGTGCAGGGACTCGCTATGGGGTCGCAAAATGCAACCCACCTCATGAATATTGATGAGGTGGGTCTTTGCAACCCCATAGCGAGTCGCAGAAGGTGTCTGAGACACCATTCTGCATCCGATTTTGCGACTTGCAAATTGCGAGTCGGTCAGACTCGCAATTTGCAAGTCGCAAAATTGGATTTTCCTACATCTGGCCCTAAATTCCATAAATGAATAAATTTTCAAACAGCGTGTGATTTGTTTCTGGGAAAATTAAGAATTTTTATATATTCACTAATAATATATATATCAACATAGCAAAGCAACAAAGGTTTTTTGTGTTTTTATACAAATGCACTGGTGGCCACTCTTGTCCACAATCCTTTTACATCCAATGGACAGAAAGAGAGCACCAACCCTCCTGACTCTCCAACCACAAAATATTTGAGTTCTATATGCAGTCTTTCAAACTATCAGAAAATCACTCCTAAGGGACTCCAGCAGCTCATGTGAAGAATTGCGTTATGTAGAGTATAAGGTCGACGTTTCGGTCTCCCAAGGCTCAAACCGTCCATGAGACCATCCTCAGGACAATGTGTCAAAATGGAATAATTGTTGCTTTCAACATCAACTTTCTGGAACAGAAACTGCTTGCTCCTTTTCATCGGGCACATACAACTCTAGTAAGTTACTCTAGTATAAAGAAAGGACGATGTAATTTCACAACAGATATGTCAACTCCCACCAGGCTCGAATCAATCATTTTAGAAAGTTGTAATTTTCTTATCCTAGCCATTTGTGTCTTTTGTCAGTGTCCTGGGTTACATGACTGTGAATAGCTCTGCTGTTGGGTGTTTGTGTATTGCTTCCAGACAGTAACACAAAAGGGGCTTAGGTGTAGACAGGATGGGTCATCCTGGAAGGATGACTGGGAAGGGCATGTGTCCTGCCTGACTTACACTTCAAAGTACTTTGACTCCTACCCACACACATGAATCTGGCATTAGGCCTACCCTTGCTATTGTCTCCTTATACAATCTGGAACCTTGACAGGGGATGGGGGAAGAACTCTCACAAAACAGATGTGGGAGAAGTACAAGGAATACCCCCACACAAAAGCTGGCACCAGGTATAAATACTGGACCTACAGAGCTACTCTTCAGAAGACTCCTAGACCTGTGGACATTACAAAAGAATGAGTGCCCCGCTGCTTGAAGGACTGTCTTTTTGTCTGAGAAGGAAGAATGGACCTGCTTGGCTTCATCCCAGGCTAACTTGAGTGATTGCAAGAGTCAGATGGCTGACCTGCTTTGTGAGCTACAGGGATGCACCAACCTCCAGCAGCCTCCCTGGGCAACTGCCCAGCAAACCTGCTCCATTGAACCTGCCTGGACCTGCAACTTGAGCTGCCTGGGCCCTGCTGTTGTACTTTCCCTGGAGTGAGTCTTGATCCTCAAGAGGTGGCCCTCAGGTTGTGGACCCTTGTATGGTAGCAGACTGTACTCGCTGCCCAAACATGGCTTTCATTGGTATTGATGCAGCATGATCCAACTTAATGTAGGACCTAGCATCGCAGCCCTTGCAGATCCTCATCAGAACCAAATCAGAGTAAATGAACTCAATACAGGATCTTGCACCGCAGCCATTGCAGCTGCTCATTGGAAAAGACACAGTGCAACACAACTTGATGCTAAACCTCACATTGCAGTCCACGCAGCTCCTCACCAGAAACAATGCAGTATGACACAACTCAGTGTAGGATCTTGCATCGCAGTTCTCGCAGCTCCTGATTGGAACTGATGCAGAGCAACACATTTCCAAGGTGGGTATAGCTCTAGCAGTAGGGCACATGTCCTCTCGAACTGGGGCCCTCATTTACAAGGCCCTAGCTGCACACTGTGCCACCTGAATGTCATTTTTTTGACGCTCCTGTGGAGCAGTGTGCTAGCCCATATTTACAAGGCCACGCAAAACCAATATGCGTGGCTTTTCATGGCCTTGCAAATATGGACCGCTTTTACGCATAACACGCAACACCCATGGAACAGAAAGGAGTCTGACACATTCCCAGATTTACAAGTCTGGGAATGTGTCATATTTCTACGCTACCTAAGAGGTGGCTTAAAAGTGATGCAACAGGGAAAAATATCTTTATTCCTCCGCGTTTTTTCCTCTTTCTATGTGTGCTGCATTCTGAAGCACACATAGGAAGAGGAAAACACCTCTTGTAATTGTTTTTGTGGAGGAAGGTGTCACTTCCTGCACAAAAACAATTACCCCCACAACAAAGCCACCCTTGCATCATGGTGCAGAGGTGCCTGCGTTGGCGCATGGCAGCAATTTGTGGTCCAGCGCAGGAGGAGAGGAGAGAAATGTGCTGTATCTTGTAGATATGGTGCATTTCTCCCCTTTCCCAGTGGCGGAAGGTGGCACAGTAAGGCACTTGCTGCGCCGCCCTGCGCCATGGGTCTTGTAAATGAGGCCCTGGGTTTCTCAAAGTCATTTAGAAACATCTGTGTTATAGGGTTTTTCTTTACATGCATAACAATCAATTTATTTACATTTGTGATGTTTGTGCAGAAAAAAAGTAAAAACAAATATTTTAACCTCAAACAAGAAATAGGCCCTCATTCTGACTTTGGCGGTCGGCGGAGAGGCGGCGGTCGGACCGCGAACAGACCGGCGGTATTAAAAATGGCATTCTGACCCTGGCGGGAACCGCCAACACAGCCCGCCAACTTAACACTCCGACCGCCACAGCGGTACAAACAAACAGCGCGGCGGTTCCCGCCAACAGCCCGGCGGCACACAAAGTACCGCCCACCCTATTACGACCCACCAATCTGCCACCTTTTCCGGGGCGGGAGCACCGCCGATAAGAACACGGCAGAAACAGACTACGAACGGGAAAACGCTCACCTCTACGCACTCCACGCGAGATTCCGGCAGTATGGAGCCAGAGTTACAGGTCATCCCCGCACTCCTATTCCTCCTCATATACCAGGAGCACGCCCGGCGGCGCGGAAGACATCGGTGAGTACTGCACCTACGACACAGGGGAGGGAAAAGATTACCGGCACACACCCACCCACCCACACCCACTACAACACACACATCAATGCATTCCCACAGATCACTGTCACAACCCACAAACCACCCCCCTCCGAAATAATGCAAAGACCAAAAGAAGAGATCATAAACGGCAAGATATATTGAAATATGTACACCAGTAATCCTAATAAATAAATAAACTATGTACAAAATATATACAGCTACGAAATGTAGTCCAACCACTGTCCGTGGATCACAGGGGTCCTGTGCAAAGGGGCAAGGCCCAGTTCCACGACAAGAACTCCACGGAGAGAACACTGCAGGGGCATCAGAAAGAAAATAGGACAGGCACCTCAGGGGGAAGGGAAGGAGGGGCACCTCAGCCACTTGAGTACACGACGCCAGATCCACGAGGGGACTCCATCACCACTGGGCCATCCTGGGGAGAGCAAAGCCACAGTCCAAACAGTCCATACAGTGGGTGGCCTGCCCACTGGGCCATCCTGGGGAGAGCAAAGCCACAGTCCAAACAGTCCATACAGTGGGTGGCCTGCCCACTGGGCCATCCTGGGGAGAGCAAAGCCACAGTCCAAACAGTCCATACAGTGGGTGGCCTGCCCACTGGGCCATCCTGGGGAGAGCAAAGCCACAGTCCATACAGTCCATACAGTGGGTGGCCTGCCCACTGGGCCATCCTGGGGAGAGCAAAGCCACAGTCCAAACAGTCCATACAGTGGGTGGCCTGCCCACTGGGCCATCCTGGGGAGAGCAAAGCCACAGTCCATACAGTCCATACAGTGGGTGGCCTGCCCACTGGGCCATCCTGGGGAGAGCAAAGCCACAGTCCAAACAGTCCATACAGTGGGTGGCCTGCCCACTGGGCCATCCTGGGGAGAGCAAAGCCACAGTCCATAAAGTCCATACAGTGGGTGGCCTGCCCACTGGGCCATCCTGGGGAGAGCAAAGCCACAGTCCAAACAGTCCATACAGTGGGTGGGTCCATACAGTCCATAACAGACCCCACTGCCACTGGAGGAGGCAAGTTGGCCAGAGGACATCCTGCAGCCCTGCCCGAGATAGATCCTGCCCTGCCACGTCTGCCAAAGGGCCAGCGGTTCTTGCCCTGAAGGGCCCAGTTCAGCGGTTCTTGAGACGGCGGGGCCCAGTTCAGCGGTTCTTGAGACGGCGGGGCCCAGTTCAGCGGTTCTTGCCTTGAAGGGCCCAGTTCAGCGGTTCTTGAGACGGCGGGGCCCAGCTCAGCGGTTCTTGCCTTGAAGGGCCCAGTTCAGCGGTTCTTGAGACGGCGGGGCCCAGTTCAGCGGTTCTTGCCTTGAAGGGCCCAGTTCAGCGGTTCTTGAGACGGCGGGCCCAGTTCAGCGGTTCTTGAGACGGCGGGGCCCAGTTCAGCGGTTCTTGAGACGGCGGGGCCCAGTTCAGCGGTTCTTGCCTTGAAGGGCCCAGTTCAGCGGTTCTTGAGACGGCGGGGCCCAGTTCAGCGGTTCTTGCCTTGAAGGGCCCAGTTCAGCGGTTCTTGAGACGGCGGGGCCCAGTTCAGCGGTTCTTGCCTTGAAGGGCCCAGTTCAGCGGTTCTTGAGACGGCGGGGCCCAGCTCAGCGGTTCTTGCCTTGAAGGGCCCAGTTCAGCGGTTCTTGAGACGGCGGGGCCCAGTTCAGCGGTTCTTGCCTTGAAGGGCCCAGTTCAGCGGTTCTTGAGACGGCGGGGCCCAGTTCAGCGGTTCTTGCCTTGAAGGGCCCAGTTCAGCGGTTCTTGAGACGGCGGGGCCCAGTTCAGCGGTTCTTGCCTTGAAGGGCCCAGTTCAGCGGTTCTTGCCTTGAAGGGCCCAGTTCAGCGGTTCTTGAGACGGCGGGGCCCAGCTCAGCGGTTCTTGCCTTGAAGGGCCCAGTTCAGCGGTTCTTGCCTTGAAGGGCCCAGTTCAGCGGTTCTTGAGACGGCGGGGCCCAGTTCAGCGGTTCTTGCCTTGAAGGGCCCAGTTCAGCGGTTCTTGAGACGGCGGGGCCCAGTTCAGCGGTTCTTGAGACGGCGGGGCCCAGTTCAGCGGTTCTTGAGACGGCGGGGCCCAGTTCAGCGGTTCTTGCCTTGAAGGGCCCAGTTCAGCGGTTCTTGAGACGGCGGGGCCCAGTTCAGCGGTTCTTGCCTTGAAGGGCCCAGTTCAGCGGTTCTTGAGACGGCGGGGCCCAGTTCAGCGGTTCTTGCCTTGAAGGGCCCAGTTCAGCGGTTCTTGAGACGGCGGGGCCCAGCTCAGCGGTTCTTGCCTTGAAGGGCCCAGTTCAGCGGTTCTTGAGACGGCGGGGCCCAGTTCAGCGGTTCTTGCCTTGAAGGGCCCAGTTCAGCGGTTCTTGAGACGGCGGGGCCCAGTTCAGCGGTTCTTGCCTTGAAGGGCCCAGTTCAGCGGTTCTTGAGACGGCGGGGCCCAGTTCAGCGGTTCTTGCCTTGAAGGGCCCAGTTCAGCGGTTCTTGCCTTGAAGGGCCCAGTTCAGCGGTTCTTGAGACGGCGGGGCCCAGCTCAGCGGTTCTTGCCTTGAAGGGCCCAGTTCAGCGGTTCTTGCCTTGAAGGGCCCAGTTCAGCGGTTCTTGAGACGGCGGGGCCCAGCTCAGCGGTTCTTGCCTTGAAGGGCCCAGTTCAGCGGTTCTTGAGACGGCGGGGCCCAGTTCAGCGGTTCTTGCCTTGAAGGGCCCAGTTCAGCGGTTCTTGAGACGGCGGGGCCCAGTTCAGCGGTTCTTGAGACGGCGGGGCCCAGTTCAGCGGTTCTTGAGACGGCGGGGCCCAGTTCAGCGGTTCTTGCCTTGAAGGGCCCAGTTCAGCGGTTCTTGAGACGGCGGGGCCCAGTTCAGCGGTTCTTGCCTTGAAGGGCCCAGTTCAGCGGTTCTTGAGACGGCGGGGCCCAGTTCAGCGGTTCTTGCCTTGAAGGGCCCAGTTCAGCGGTTCTTGAGACGGCGGGGCCCAGTTCAGCGGTTCTTGAGACGGCAGGGCCCAGTTCAGCGGTTCTTGCCTTGAAGGGCCCAGTTCAGCGGTTCTTGAGACGGCGGGGCCCAGTTCAGCGGTTCTTTCCTTGAAGGGCCCAGTTCAGCGGTTCTTGAGACGGCGGGGCCCAGCTCAGCGGTTCTTGCCTTGAAGGGCCCAGTTCAGCGGTTCTTGAGACGGCGGGGCCCAGTTCAGCGGTTCTTGAGACGGCGGGGCCCAGTTCAGCGGTTCTTGCCTTGAAGGGCCCAGTTCAGCGGTTCTTGCCTTGAAGGGCCCAGTTCAGCGGTTCTTGAGACGGCGGGGCCCAGCTCAGCGGTTCTTGCCTTGAAGGGCCCAGTTCAGCGGTTCTTGAGACGGCGGGGCCCAGTTCAGCGGTTCTTGCCTTGAAGGGCCCAGTTCAGCGGTTCTTGAGACGGCGGGGCCCAGTTCAGCGGTTCTTGAGACGGCGGGGCCCAGTTCAGCGGTTCTTGCCTTGAAGGGCCCAGTTCAGCGGTTCTTGAGACGGCGGGGCCCAGTTCAGCGGTTCTTGCCTTGAAGGGCCCAGTTCAGCGGTTCTTGAGACGGCGGGGCCCAGCGGAGCGGTTCTTGAGACGGCGGACGGTCTATGGCCAACTGCTAAATGCCTGGTGGTGCCCTCCTGGGCAGCGGGGATGGTGCTCCTTCACTGCCCACCTGGGCTGTGGGTGGTGGGGCCCTCCTGGCCAGCTGGGCTGGGTCCTCCCTGGGCAGCGGCTATGGGGGTGGTGGGCTCTCCCGGGGCAGCGGCTATGGGGGTTGTGGGCTCCTCCTGGGCAGCAGGCCTGCTGCCTGACCTCTCTGACTTGCTGCCCTTGCCCTCCTTAGTCGTGGGCCTGTGGCCCCTTCCTCCCTTTGGAGCTGTGGCTGGTGACTGTCTCTGGGTGGTGTCCGGGGGGGATGTAGAAGGCGGGCTCCTGCGGCGCCCCTTCCGCCTTCTGCTCCTCTTCCCAGGGGGTGGGCTGGCTGTCCCCTTGCTGCTGGGCGAAGATCCAGACATGCGGGCTGGCGGGCTCCAATACCCCTGCACCCTTGTCAAGGGGGCTGCAGGGCTGGTGGTGGCTGAGGTGCTCTTCTTACCCCGACGAGAAGGAGGGGGGGGCTCAGGGTCAGGAAAGAAGTTAGTAGTGGCGAGGAAGAGCTTCTTGGGACAATGGAGAGTGGTAGGTACAGTGGGAATGGGAGTGGAGGGAGAGGATGTGGTTGTAGGTGAGTCACGTTTGCTGTCTTTGGGTGCAGGTGCAGGAGGGATAGGCTGTCGTGAGGTGGATGGCTGTTGGGTGGGTGGGTGGCTGCGTTTGTGTGGTGTGGAAGAGGGGGTGACAGACACAGTGGGAGAGGACACAGGGGACGTGTAAATGGCAGTGGGGGTGGTGACTGCACGTGTGCGGACTGGAGTGGAGGGTGTGCTGGTGATGGAAACACTGGCTGATGGTGAGGTGAATGGAGGTGTGAGTGTAGACGTCACAGGGAGGGAGGAGGGAGACGAGGAGGTGGGGGTCACAGAGGTGGTAGTGACTGTTGGCATGTCTGCATCGGAATGTTGCGTGTGTGAATGTCTGCGTGATCTGTGGTGCTTATGTTTGGATGAGCTTCTCTTGGGTGTTGAGGTGTGTGCAGGCTGGTCTGATGGTGTGGGTGGGACAGGCAGAGGAACAGGAGACTGGGAGGAGGGAGTTAGTAGAGGCAGGCAGGAGACAGGGACAATGGCTGCCGTCAGTGCTGAGGCCAGAGCCTGGAACGATCGCTGATGGGCAGCCTGACCCGAATGAATGCCCTCCAGGTACGCATTGCTGCGATGAACCTCCCTCTCCACCCCCTGGATGGCATTCAAAAGGGTAGTCTGCCCAACAATGAGCGTTCGGAGGAGGTCAATGACCTCCTCACTGAGGGCAGCGGGGGTAACAGGGGCAGGGCCTGAGGTGCCTGGGGCGAAGGAGATGCCCGGCTTCCTGGCAGAGCGGGCACGGGGCGAACGCGGAGGGGCTGCTGGGAGGGCGGAGATGGTGCGCTGGGTGGCGGCTGTACCTGTAATGGCGGGGGGCACGGATGGTGCCACCCCCGCAAGGGAGCCCCCTTCCGAGGACGTGTCCGTGTCGCTGCAGGCTCCAGTCGTCCCCGTCGTGGAGCTCCCCTCGCCCTCCGTCTCACTGGTCCAGTCTGACTCTGTGGCATGGCCCTCCTGGGCCATGTGAGATGCAGCTCCCTCCTGCCCCGATGCCACTTCTCCTCCGCCTGATGATGCTGATGCACACAAGCACAGAAAGACAAACAAAAAGGGGGGGGGAGAGAGAAATAAAGGGATATTGAGTACATGGATCTCCGGTACAGTTAGCGGACATGACAGACACAGATGCCCCCTTCACTAAGTTGCGCACTTGGGGTCCGCTACGCATTCCGTGGAACATGCCCTACACGCCTAGAGTTGACAACTGCACCCATGGATGACACGGCCCAGGGATGGCTGTACTGACACACTACTGAGGGTGGTGGCTGGGGACACAGGGGCTTACGGGGGTGCCCAGCCTACAGATATCGCCCTGGCCTAGGGGGACCCACAGCCCTCCTCCCCCACCCAGACACCTCCACTGCGCAACAACAGAGTAGATAATGCTTGGACTCACCCCCTTGTGTCTGCTGTGCTGCCCTCACGCGCCCATCCAAATCAGGGTAGGCCACCGCCAGGATCCGGAACATCAGGGGGCTCAGTTGACGGCAGGCACCCCGCCTACGTTGGGAGGCCATCCCCAGCAGAGACTCGGCGGTCTTCTTGGTCCCGCGGCGGATGTCCTCCCACCTCTTGCGGCAGTGGGTGCCCCGTCGATGGTGGACCCCCAGGGCCCGGACTTCCTTGGCGATGGAAAGGCAAATCCCGATCTTCTCATGGGCGCGGACCTATGTGACACGTACAGGGAGGGAGAAATACCACGTTCAAGTTACTCAGCATTTTCCTTTCCAGTGGCCCAACGCCCCCCATCCCCGCCAGGCCCCCCGCCAGCCCCAACATGCCCCCCATCCCCGCCAGGCCCCCCGCCAGGCCCCCCGCCAGCCCCAACATGCCCCCCATCCCCGCCAGGCCCCCCGCCAGGCCCCCCGCCAGGCCCAACATGCCCCCCATCCCCGCCAGGCCCCCCGCCAGCCCCAACATGCCCCCCATCCCCGCCAGGCCCCCCGCCAGGCCCAACATGCCCCCCATCCCCGCCAGGCCCCCCGCCAGGCCCCCCGCCAGCCCCAACATGCCCCCCCATCCCCGCCAGGCCCCCCGCCAGGCCCAACATGCCCCCCATCCCCGCCAGGCCCCCGCCAGGCCCCCCGCCATGCCCAACATGCCCCCCATCCCCGCCAGGCCCCCCGCCAGGCCCCCCGCCAGGCCCAACATGCCCCCCATCCCCGCCAGGCCCCCCGCCAGGCCCCCCGCCAGGCCCAACATGCCCCCCATCCCCGCCAGGCCCCCCGCCAGGCCCCCCGCCAGGCCCAACATGCCCCCCATCCCCGCCAGGCCCCCCGCCAGGCCCCCCGCCATGCCCAACATGCCCCCCATCCCCGCCAGGCCCCCAAGCCAGCCAGTGGCCCCAAATCCAGAAAGAATTAAACTCACTTGTTGGTCTGGAGGACCGTAGAGTAGTGCATACTGGGGGAGGACCCCATCCACAAGTTTCTCCAACTCCTCTCCAGTGAAGGCAGGGGCCCTTTCCCCAGTCGCAGCAGCCATTGTCCCTTCCAGACCGAGGTCACAGCAACACTTGCAGTATAGGTCCTCTCCTGTGAAAGTTCAAGTCGCAAGTGGATAAGTAGATAGAAAATGGCGGTCACGTCCGCGGCGGTGCGTACCGCGGCGGTGCGTCCCGCAACCGCAGGCGCCCTTCGCCATTGGCTCCTGAAACCCATAGGCTTCAATGTTAACCAATGCGGCTTCGCGCCGCGGTCTTCGCCCGCCGCCCGCCGCGGTGTGCCACGCCAGCGCATTGACCTCACATCCCATTGTCACACTTCACAGGTCAGGCAGCCGCCATTTCCAGGGCCCACATGGCTCAATTTCAACTGCGTCACACAGGCCTAGGCCTTGCATAGCCACTCAGACACGCCATTCACTGCATAGAGAATCGTGTACTGTGCTAGCTGTGAGTACGTACCTGTGGGTTGCCTGACTGTGTGCTCCATGTTGTCCTTCCTAGGCACCGTCCGCTGGGTTGGGCGAGGAGACGGATGAATCCTCCCGTGTACCGACCGCTGGTGGACCTGTCGACAATGGAAGAACGCCACATTATCCTGACCTACCGTCTTAACCGTGCCACTATCCATGAACTGTGTGCCCGGCTGGAGCCCGACCTGATGTCCCCCATCGGCCAACCCACAGGGATTCCCCCTCTGGTGCAGGTCATGTCAGTACTCCATTTCTTGGCAAGTGGGTCATTTCAGACAACCGTGGGAATTGCTTCCGGGATGTCTCAGCCCATGTTTTCAAAGGTGTTATCCAGAGTGTTGTCTGCCCTGATGAAATCCGTGAGGAACTACATCATTTTCCCTGAGGTGGGCGAACTGGCTACAGTGAAGGGTGATTTCTACGCCCTTGGACATATTCCCAACGTAATTGGTGCCATTGATGGGACCCATGTGGCTTTGGTTCCCCCAAGAGACAGGGAGCAGGTGTACAGGAACAGAAAAAGTTACCATTCAATGAACATCCAGGTGGTGTGTTTGGCTGACCAGTACATCTCGCATGTAAATGCCAAATTCCCAGGGTCAGTGCATGACGCCTACATCCTGAGGAATAGCAGCATCCCTTACGTGATGGAACAGCTACAGAGACACCGTGTATGGCTAGTGGGGGACTCTGGGTACCCCAACCTGTCGTGGCTACTGACCCCAGTAAGGAATCCCCGGACCAGGGCAGAGGAACGGTACAATGAGGCCCATGGGCGTACTAGGAGGGTGATCGAACGCACCTTTGGCCTCCTAAAGGCCAGGTTTCGGTGCCTGCATATGACAGGTGGATCCCTAATGTACTCACCTAAGAAGGTGTGTCACATCATCGTGGCCTGCTGCATGCTTCACAACCTGGCTTTGCGCCGCCAGGTGCCTTTCCTGCAGGAGGATGGTCGAGACGGTGGTGTTGTGGCAGCGGTGGAACCTGAGGAGAGTGACGAGGAGGAAGACGACGGGGCTGAAACAGACAACAGGGACAGAATCATTGAACAGTACTTCCAATAGGACACAGGTAACATTTCAAAGATAATTTAGTAAATGTTAACTACTCTCCTGCATCTCTGCTGCCTGTCTATTTGCCCCAGTGTATGATGACTGAGTTGTGGCTTTTCCCTCCCTATTTCAGATCTGGGGTCCCCACTACGAGTCCTGTGCTTCCTTTCCCCATGGACTACAGCTTTGTGGCAGCTGTTTGTTGACTTCACCATGTACAAGGACATATTTGCACTGTCATGTCAATTACAATCTATTGAAATCACAGCCAGACTCCTGATATTTTGGTGCAAAATAGGTGTTTATTGAAGTGCTCAAAATGGGATGGGTGGTTTCAAGTGGGTGGGGGCTATGGTGAAGGAATGTCCATGGCAGAGTCCAGAGTAACAGTCACACAGGTGCATTGTCCAGAGGCCTGTGGAGAGATGGAGCATGGGCAGTTCGAGGATGGACAGGGTGACAATGTGGGACAGTGGGATGACATCAGGTGGTATCCATTGCTGGCGGGGGTCTTGACATCCTACTCTGTCTTGCGAGATCTCAGGGCCCTCTTGCGGGGTGGTTCTTCTCCTGCAGGAGGTGGGGGTCTGGTGGGCTGCTGCTGTGCGGGGGCCTCCTGTCCACTAGCGCCGGCGGAGGTGGATGGCTGTTCTTGGTCCCGGCTAGTGGCAGGGGCCCTTGGGTGTTGTTCAGTGTCCGCCCTGCTGTTTACGAGGTCCTGCAGCAGCCCTACCATGGTAACCAGGGTGGTGTTGATGGCTCGGATGTCCTCACTGTACCCCCGATAGTGTTCCTCCTGCAGCACCTGGATCTCCTGGAACCGGGCCAGTACCGTCGCCATCGTCTCCTGGGAGCGGTTGTATGCTCCCATGATGGTGTTGAGGACCTCGTGGAGAGTGGGTTCCCTGGGCCTCTCCTCCCCCCCCTGTCGCACAGCTGCCCGCCGAGTTGCCCTGTTTCCCTGGGCCTCTGCCCCCTGGCCGGTGTGCCCACTACCACTGCCCCCAGGTCCCTGTTGTTGTTGGGGTGGTGGGTTATCCTGGGTGCCCTGTAGTGGTAGACACACCGCAGATTGATGCGCCCTGGAGACAGAGGCATGGGCCCGCTGGGTGGGAGCTGTGCTGGTGTTCCCAGAGGGGTTAGGGTCTATAGTGGCCTGTGCCTGTGTGAGGGGAACCGACTGTCCAGAGGTCCCCGATGGTCCGGGCTGGTCATCGGTGTCCAGATCGACAGAGCTGCTGTCATCGCTGACGGCCTCTTGGGTGGGGGGTGTGGATAATTCTGGCCCCTCCGCCGCGGTGTGTTGACGGTCGGGTCCTGCAGGGGTATAGAGGTATGGTTATAGTTTCAATGTGTGGCATATGGGTGTATCTGTGGGTTCCCGTGTCCCCAAGTGCTGGCATTTGTGTGTGGGGGCTTTGGTGAGGGTGGCTTGTGGGGGGGATGTGTATATGCATTGGGCATGCTTTGGTGATGGGTGTCCATGCTTAGTGGACGCATGCAGGCCTAGGTTTTGGGATGTGTGGGTTGTGATGGTGAGACATTGGCGGGGAATAGGTGTGCTGGGGGTGGGGGTGAGGATGGTGGTGGGGGTGAGGATGGTGGTGGGGGTGAGGGTGGGGGTGAGGGTGGGGGTGGGGGTGAGGGTGGGGTTCGAGGATGGGGGTGAGGGTTGGGGTCTGATTTGGCATGCAGGTGGGGGGGAAGCAGTATTGAAGCTTCAACTTACCAGTATCCATTCCTCCGCCGACTCCTGCGAGGCCGTCAGGATGCAGGATGTTCAAGACTTCCTCCTCCCATGATGTGAATTGTGGGGGTTGAGGTGGGGGTCCTCCGCCAGTCTTCTGCACGGCGATGTTGTGCCTGGATACCATGGAACGCACCTTCCCCCGTAGGTCGTTCCATCGCTTCCTGATGTCTTCCCGATTTCTGGGGTGCTGTCCCACTGCGTTCACCCTGTCGACAATCCTCTGCCATAGCTCCGTCCTCCGGGCAATGCTGGTGTATTGTATCTGTGTGCCGAACAGCTGGGGCTCTACACGAACGATTTCCTCCACCATAACCCTGAGTTCTTCGTCTGTGAAGCGGGGTTGTCTTTGGGGTGCCATGGGGTGGTGTGTATGATGTGTGGGGTGGAGTATGTGTATTTAAGTGAGTTGAGTGTGGTGGTGTGTGTTGTTTTGTGTGTGGATAGTGTGTGGGTGATGGTGTTGAGTGGCTGTGGCTGTTATGTTTTGGATGCTGGTGTCTCGCTCTTGCCTTCTTTACGAATTTTTAAGCGTAGGGGTTTGTGGGTGATGTGGGTGGGTGTTTTATATTGTATTGTGTGTGTGGGAGTGGTGTGTGTATGTGTATCAGGTGTGTGGGATTCAAATCGTCCAATGTGGGTGAGTTTTGTTCGTTTGTGTGTATTCTGACCGCGCCGGTGTGTCCCGCCAATGGAATACCGCGTTTGAATGACCGCCGCGTGGATTCGTGGGTCGTAATGGGATGGGCGTATTTCTGTTGGCGTGGCGGTGGAGGTTTTGTCACCTCCACCTTTCCGCCGACCGCTGGTCTGGCGGTCTGTTGTGGCGGTCGGATTTTCGGAGGTTTGCCTTCTGCGGGTCAGAATGACCGTGGCGGGTTTCCGCGACCGCGGCGGGATTATGGAGGATTTCTGACCGGCGGTAGGCGCCTTTTACCGCCGAGGTCAGAATGACCACCATAGTGTCTGATATATAAATAAAAAAATAATAAAAAAGCAAGTGGTCTCCTAATAGCAACTTCTTCAATTCTTGATATCCCCCAGAAACTGGATTATCAAGTATTCCCACTAGACCCTAGGTTTGGCTAGACTCTTACCTGCTCAAAGGAAAGATACTCTACGGGGTGATAGTGAGCTCTACAAATCTGCATAACATGAATAGAGCCTAAAGTTACCAGCTTTTCCAAATTCTTCAGTCTCACCTTAATTAACATACTCCTCTTCACTCTTTTGAGCATTTCAAGATAATCTGGTCTTCATTACCAGTGACCTGATAAATGTGGGTCGAATTTTCCCACAACTGTAGTTACCAATACTAGGGATACCAGTAACACCAGTGGAGGGGAAAATCCAGCCCATTACGAGTTGGACCTTAATGGTTCACTGGAAATGAGGAATTAATGGGTGAATCTATAATTCCCCATTTTGAGCCAGACTTTCACACAGAGATTTCTGATGCTTATAACATCTGGAATCTCTGATTCAAAGGTGAAAGATCTGCAATGTTTCTGTGGATCTCATAATTCAGATGGGACTTGTAACAGGGCATGTGTGGAACCGGAGGGATGGTACATTTGGAGGAAGGGATATTTATTCTAAAAAACAGATAGTGCCTCACACATTTATTGAGCTCCAATTATACCCTTTTGAGTTGAGTGCTTTTCATAAAGACTTGCAGCGAATTGGGAGGAGTGCAGCATAGACTACTTACCACTTGAATAGTGAGAAAAAAGATGCTTTATTAAAACAGGTATACATTACAACTTAAACCTGGCAAACCACCTTACAAACCTACCACCCCACAATCCATCAAATGAGCTTTCCACGAGCCTACCCCATCCCTAATGTTCCACTAACATAAACCCACTTAGTACCTTTTTCATTCCCATTGTGGTGCATTTCAAAATTTCAAACTTTAACATTTCCCCCTATATCCTATAACTGTCTTTATTAACCTTCAAACAGCTAATGGTCCGACCCTTAAACTTGAACTACCTTATCTTTCTATGTGATTCACTGGTGGTAACGCCAATCAAACTTCTTTCAACTCAAGCAAAACTCATGCAAAACATTTTCAGGCCACTGCCGCCCAGAAAAGGTTGCTGCTCACATTTTCTGCCCCCATGCCCCACCAAATGAAACTAAGCTCGTCTACTTGATGTCCCCTACTGTGCCGGCAGATATTCAAGGTCCTAAACAACACTTCCCTCAATTCCAACAAGTACAATTCCATTCCAACTCTAGGCAGAAGTACACTATCACTCCTAAAAACTCAACATTGTCGTTCTTGATATCTGCATAGCAGATACAGCCAAAACCGTTATCCCGACAAAACCGGCACATCTTCTTGTTTTATTTTCTGCGCACCCTGTCCACCATCGTAGGTTTCAGCGCTCCCCCTCCACTGTCTATGGCAAACAAACTCTGTCCAGACAACAAAGCAGCTCAACCACTAGGTCTTGATCATCAATAAACCTTTTTTTCATGGTCCTCAATAAGACCACACCTTTTTCTGGAACTAGGTCATTCTCCCCCAAATGAATTACCAAAACATCTGGGAATTGACCCCTTTCCATCATACCATTTAAACACCTGGTCAGTTCACACCACCTCATTCCCCCTTTTCCTCTCCATGTTAAGAGAGGTTAAGCGATACAGAAGTATACAAAACCCGCAGCCTGAGAGCATCAAATTCAGACACCAAGTGAAGGCAAGTCAGTGGGGATTTACAGGTGGAATAAGAAAAGATGGAGAGATGATGCTAGAGGTAGTCCTGGAATGAGACCTTCATGTCTGAGCCACTGGAGAGACTGTCTGGGAAGACAGGACAGAGAAAAGACTTGTGTAAGGGAGCACACTGCTGATCTTAGACAGCACAATGAGGCCTGTCAGTTTCTGGATGTTGCTCCTCTTTTCAGGAGTTTACTGTGGTGCAAGAGACCAAGAAGTGTCCGGAACTGCAGTAGAGTCATTGATTGCATGCTGTCGGCATTCAAGATGACTAATAGGGTACAAAAATACTGGTGCAAAGGGGCTCATTGGTATTACTGCAGCATTGAAATAAAGAGCAAGGGGTCAGATGAGAAGGTGAGAGAGGGTTGATATTCATTGAAAGATATTCCCACAGCTCTCACATTCACAGTGACCATGATGTCTCTATCAGAGGAGGATTTAGGACTGTACTGGTGTGGAACAGAGATGGAGGGTTTTGATGATATGGTCATCATCTGTTAATAACTTTAAACCTCCTAATATATCATCACACATCAAAGCAGGTCTGGCAAGTACATCTTTACCCTTAATAACAACAGTATGGAGCCTCTGATGGACTGAACCAGATGAGATTAGGACCATACCTGGCGTGTCTGGCAGTAGATTCATCAACTCCAAAGCACCTTTGCCTACTCTTGATCATACAATGTATCTTCATCACTGGGTATCAGTCACTCTACTGGCAATGTTTTTACTTGCATCTGTATGTGCTTGGAAAGCATTAAGGAAAAGTTGTAAATGCTCAGAAAAGAACGTTACACAGAGGGATGCAAGCATAGGTTTATCTACTCCAGCTTTTCGGGACATGTCCGAAAATACAATCTAGGAGGAGGGTGGGATTCCTCTATCTGTCCAACAAGCTCCATCTTATTCCACGACTGTACATGCTTCAGGTTCTGCAATCTCAGGTCACCGATATGAAGGGATTCAAACTAATCAATCTTCAGAGGGGAACGCTCCCACCAACTCAATTTTGAGATGTAAAACAATATCTGCACTAAGTAAAGGCTGTGATAACCCAGTATATATAAGGGTGATGGCCACAAAGCAAGGTGGTTTATGAAAATATCAGCAATTATCATAGCATCCTCTGCAATAATGTGTCATTGATTTCAATTCCTGCCAAGACTCCTGGAGAACCATTAGGTATATTTATTGTACAATTAACAGGGCTTAGTTGTCCTGAAATGATCAGAACAATTCTCGATAAGTAGTATTGAAAGATCAAATTGTATTACAATTGACTGAAGCTTGTAGAACAGAACCATTCTTCAGGTGAACATGTTTGACTTTATTGGTTACTACATACCCTTTACTTTCAGAGGTGGTGCAACATGGTGGTGTTATCCAATGGGATTCATTTACTTTCATTACAACAAGGGATATATAGATGTCAATTAAAGGTCATCTCATTTAGTTGTGATGCATGTTTCCAAAGGTGCACGGACCATCATGAAAATGCTTTTTCATGACATTTCTACATATCTAAATAATCTGCATATAGTTTAGACGAACATTTGGATTTTTTAGATGTACTTTACTTGAAGCTCTAAAACAAAATTAGTGGAACACACTTGAATTGTCAGAGTGCCTAGGATACTCTTTTTTTGCCACTGGTTTTAGTTTTGCCAACTTTATATATCAATCGTTCCCTCCGACTGTTGAATTTCCACAATATTCATCTACTCTCTGCACCCCCAATCTAACCTTCAGTTTTCCAGCAGAAAAATTGTGTTTACTGCTAATTTAATTACGATTGATTTATTAGAACACAAAGAGTTGGTGAAGCTCTGGTTATAACACAAAAACATTTTGAAGTGGTTCAAATTATCCAATCTTTTTTATTTTCACTGTTTGCCCAGTTTTAGAAAGAAAAACTTGTTAAAACTATGTTTTTGAAGAAGTATAACTCTTGGTTGTAGAAACGTCACAAAAAAGTATCTCACAAAAACTAGTTTTGTAGGGAACTTCACACTCAGCAGGCATGTACAAATTCACAAATTTAGCAATTTAAAAATGTGAAAACGTTGTGACCTTTTCACAACTTTGCTAACAAATATTAATTCATGGGGTACTATTCAAAATATGTCAAGGTGTGGATATTCGTGTTATATGTTTTGCAACTGAAATAGTTACATTTACCATTTATGTATGTATTACCTGTCTGGGGAGCACCCGGGCCCACCATCAGCAGTAGCACAGTGCGGCAGGAGGACCGCCAGCCACTTCAGCTGCGCTGGTCGGTAAATAAAGTTGTTTATCCAGTCCCGCTGAGCGGGATACATAGACCTGGCCAGAGGTACCAGGGACTACCATTACCAGCAGCATAGTGCGGCAGGAGGACCGCCAGACACTTCACCCGCGCTTGGAGGCACATAAAGTTGTTCATCTGGTCCCTCAACCTGGGACGCTTAGACCTTGCTGAGGGCACTTGAGACTAACTTTACCAGAAACACAGTGTGGCAGGTGGCCCGCCAGCCACTTCACCTGCACCTGGAGGTGCATAAGGTTGTTCATCTGGTCCAGCTGCGTGGGATGCATAGTCCTGGCTGGGGGCGTCCGGGACTAACTATACCAGAAGCTCAGTGTGGCAGAAGGCCCGCCAGACACTTCACCCGCACCTGCAGGTGCATAAAGTTGTTCATCTAGTCTCGCTGTGCTGGGTGTATAGACCTGGCTGGGAGCATTTAGGACTACCATTACCAGCATCACAGTGTGGCAGGAGGACCGCCAGTCACTTTATCTGTGCCTGGAAGTGCATAAAGTTGTTCATCTGGTACCGCTGCATGGGCCAAGACCTTCACCCGTCACCATCTGGAAGAGGCTAGGTTTTGCCCATCCTCTTGGTTCCAGCTCTTCAAGGGTACAAAGGTTCTCTAGCTATATATTTTTTTCAACTTGTAGTTCATTCATTTTTATTTTTTGACATATCAGGCAGATTCCTTTATACTACTATTTCACCAAGGTTATAAGAAAGAATTTGGTGTCAAAGAGCAATGTCGGCCTGACTCACGGACCGCTCAGCACCACCCTGGATTTTGTTCTGGAAAGGGCGGTTGGGGTGGTTACTAAAGAGACTGATTCATCTAAGTGACACCTATCTCTTGACTTGTAAGAGTGTCAGACTAGTCCTATGCCTTCTGAGCAGTCTTTAGGGGAAGCTGAGCAGATAGACGTACAAAAAGAGGATGTCAGCCCAGATCATGTGGAATTGAAGGACCAGGAGGACAATCAAGTTCAGAGTCGCCTTCCATCCAACAACTGTGTTCTTCTAATATAGTGGCTAAAACTTCTGCTAAAAGAAGGAGGCAATCAGGGTGATCAAGCATGAAGGAGCCCTTGTACTGTTACATTGATATTCAAACTTAGCCCCAAGTTGGAATTGATGCCTCCAGGTTGTAACTTAATGACCTCATGAGAGCTGCCATGCCTGATTTTTTGCTACAAGTTACGGAAACTGTTGAAGCTTGTCTGATTACTATAAAGGACAAGATTCAGGCAATTGAGGCAAAGGTAGCATGCCTGGCCTCTTTGAGTACTCTGGCCACTTTAGCTACATTATATGGTTGTGTTTCCACTTCAAGCCCTGAGGTTAGGGATACTGCAAGGCAATTAGCTGAAGGCCCCAGGAGGAAAGTGGGGCCGCCGCTAATGTCTTTACGTGCGGCTACAGGTGGTTCCAACGATGTAAGCAGTGTTAATCATCAGGGTCCTAGGCAACATACTGCCACTCCAAGAACTGCCTCAGCCCTCCAAAATGCCTTTGCCCGGCTTTGTCAGGAAGTTCTGAAACTGACTCAAGAAAGGAAAGCTTTAGCCATTTAAATCTTAACCTAGAGTGCTACCCATATGTCACCATTCTTACAAACGTTCCCTAGTTGCCATCTTGCACAGAAGAATCCATGACCCAATTAAAGAACAAGGTGTGACATGGCTATCTCGGAACATGGCTTTCTATGCAGTGGGGTCTGATGACATTTTATTTATTAGAAGAATTGGTTGGGCGGGGCACCAAGGCAAAATTGATAAATGTGGATTGTGTGGTTATTAACTGCTTTTATCCAGAGCTAGCTGGGCAATCGATTTTTTCTCCTTTGCCCCATTCTCAGTTGTCTGAATGTATCAATTTGTTTCCATTGGGGTTCTTTTACAAGCATTTGCAGCCTGGGGGCGGGGGGGGGGGGTTCTGAGTCTGGTACACACTCCAGCCATAGGCTGGAACTAGGCTGGTTGGCAACCCAAGCATAGACCCCCCATTGAGACCAGTAACAGATTTAGCCTTTTGTCTAATATGGAAGATAATGATTAACTTTGTTCTGCTAAGTGTATTCTAAAACGTGCAAAACCATTAGTAATGCGACCTCCTGGCCCTGATAGCTCTGCTCCTAAGTATGCTTCCACCTGGGTATTTGATCAAATACATTCAAATCATAGATCTG
Source organism: Pleurodeles waltl (assembly GCF_031143425.1). Classification (NCBI taxonomy): domain Eukaryota; kingdom Metazoa; phylum Chordata; class Amphibia; order Caudata; family Salamandridae; genus Pleurodeles; species Pleurodeles waltl. The sequence continues at coordinate 451,118,326 of NC_090443.1, forward strand.
AAAGTAATCAATTAAATCAGGGGGTTGGGTGAGGGTCACCTACTGCAGCGACTGGGAAGCAGCCTATTACCAGCTCCCTTAGAGAAACACGGTCCAAATATGTGTCTATGATCTCCTGGAAAAGGCAAATTGATGGATCTGGATTGGCAGGATTATATTGATTGATTCCACTTTTGCCTTTTCCAGTAGACGTGGCTACTAGAGCCAATATATAAGCCAGGATATAGAACCTTTTATATTAATGCTACTCCTCCTCTGAAAGGTAGACCCTCAGGGGGGCTGTTCATATGGGTTAAAATTTCCCTAATAGTTTAGATGGATTTGGTGGAGCTAGTCTCTAAGGACATATTGGAATTAGAGCTAAAGATGCAGGAGGGGCACGAAGGGTGCTTTTCTAATGTTTATATTAGGCTGAGAAAGCTCAGTGTAGAATCACCAATGGTCCTGCTGTACCTTATACTGTAGCCTCTATGCAGTTATTCCAGTTACCAATAGGAAACAATCTTCAAGCGTGTAATGGCAGGTTGGAGTCAGATTGCCCAAGTGCATTTACTCATGCGAATGGGGCCACATGCTCAAAGATAGACTACGGGGGTCATTACAACATTGGCGGTATAAGGCGCTTACCGCCGTGCAGAAGACCGCCAATACACCGCGCCGGCGGCGGTAGACCGCCACAGCTATTATGACACAGATTACGGAATCCGCCGAAATTCAGACACCCACACAACACCGCCACACCACAGGTCAGCGATAAACTGGCGGAAACAAATCCTCCACCTCCACGCCAACAGAAACACGCCCATGCCATTACGACCCACAAATCCACGTGGCGGTCTTTCAACCGCGGTATTCCATTGGCGGTACACACCGCCGCGCTCAAAATACACACACATCTCCAAAACACCGCCACATTGGACAATTCAAAATACACACACCTGATACACATACACACACCACTCCCACACACCCAACACAATATAAAACACACACCCACATCACCCACAAACCCCTACGACCAGAAATTCAGAAAGAAGGCCAGAGAGAGAGCACAGAATAGACAACCCCATCACAAAGAGGCACACAACACCATCACCCACACAACATCCAAGCACAAAACACCACATACCACTACACTCACCACACTCATCACCACATACACCACCCCACACATCACACACACCACCCCATGTCACGCCAAAGACACCCCCGCTTCTCCGAGGAGGAACTCAGGGTCATGGTGGAGGAAATAATCCGGGTAGAGCCACAGCTATTTGGCTCACAGGTACAGCACACATCAATAGCCAGGAAGATGGAGCTATGGCAAAGAATAGTGGACAGGGTCAACGCAGTGGGACAGCACCCAAGAAATAGGGAGGACATCAGGAAGAGGTGGAACGACCTACGGGGGAAGGTGCGTTCCACGGTCTCCAGGCACCACATCGCGGTTCAGCGGACTGGCGGCGGACCCCCACCTCCTCCCCCACAACTAACAACATGGGAGGAGCAGGTCTTGACCATCTTGCATCCTGAGGGCCTCGGAGGAGTCGTTGGAGGAACGGACACTGGTAAGTCAAATCTTAAATATCACATCCCCCACCCTACCTGCATGCTATCACACACCCCAACCCTCACACCCTCCCCTATCACTCCAACTCCTCACTAATGTACTAAGAACACATACTACACATCCCAAACCCAAGACCTGCATGACACAACTAAGCATGGACAGCCCTCACTAAAGCATGCCCACTGCACATACCCAGAACAACCCCCAACCATCAGCACACAAGCCCCCACACAGGAATGCCTGCACTGGGGTTCACGCACACCCAACCATTGCACACCATGACACACACACATGCAACAATCATGCTCTTATACCCCTGCAGGAACACGAAGGAACGTCACCACACCAGAGGGTCCAGACAACACCACTCCACCCCCAGAAGAGGCCCACAGTGACGACAGCAGCTCTGCCCTACTGGATCTTGATGACCAGCCTGGATCATCGTGGGCCTCAGGACAGTCGGTTCCCCTTGCCCAGCCACAGCCCAACACTGAGCTGCCATCCTCTGGTAACACCAGCACAGCACCCACCGAGCGGGCCCAAACCTCCCTACCCAGGACAGGTCAATCAGCGGTGTGTCCACCACTATAGGGCACCCAGGGTAACCCACCCCCCCAACAACAGCAGGGAACTGGGGGCAGTGGTAGTGGGCACACGGTCCAGGGGACGGAGGCACAGGAACATAGGGGAACTGGGAGGGTTGCTGTGCGACAGAGGGAGGACAGGCCAAAGGAACCAACTCTCCACGAGGCCCTCTCCTTCATCATGGGAGCATACCACCACTCCCAGGAGACGATGGCCACGGTCCTGGACAAGTTGCAGGAGACCCTGCGTCTGCAGGAGGAACACTATTTGGGGTTCAGGGAGGAGCTCAGGACCATCGGCTCCACCCTGGGCACCATCGTAGGGGTGCTGACGGACTTTCAAAAGACCTTGAGGGACACCGTGGCACTCCAAGGGGCCCCTGACACTAGCCAGGACGATGAAATGCCCACCACCTCCGCCGGCGCTAGTGGACAGGACGCCCTGCCACAGGACCACCACACCAGCACCCCACCCCCTGCAGACGGACAACCACCACGCAAGCGGGCCCCGAGATCCAGGAACAGGACAGAGCAAGATGGCAAGACCACCGCCAGGAAATAAGACCACCCTGATTGTCCCCCCACTGCCCCACTTTGTTACCCTGTCCATATCGGAACTGCCCCAGCTCCACTTCCAATGCGCAGATGTGCAATGTACCTGTGAGAATAATAGACTGGACTCTGCCATGGACATTCCTCCAACATCACCCATCACCATTTTACAACCCCCCTTCATTTTTTGAGCACTTAAATAAACACCCTTGAAAAACTAAAAAAACTGCAGTCAGTCTATGATTTGTAATTATGTTTTATCAATGACAGTGTCATAATGGGTTACCCATAGGAAGGCTAACATACCTATGTCACACATCACAAGCCTTTCAAGGATGCAAGTGGTTGACACGTAGGTTACCACATTTGTGAAACTGAAATGGAAGGGGACAACTCAGTTAACAAATAGTGAGTGAAATGGAGCTACAGGATAGAGGTAGACGAGTGAAAGTTACTGTAATGTTAAACCTGAAAATGTACTCACCTGTGTTTCACTGGAAATATTGCTGGATGACTGACTCCCTGTTGTCGTTTTCTTCTTCCTCAGCTTCATCCTCATCACTGTCCACAGGCTCCACAGGCTCCACAGCTGCTAAAACACCGTCATCTGGATCATCCTCCTGCAGAAAAGGCACCTGGCGTCGCAATGCCAAATTATGGAGCATGGAGCAGGCGATGATGATGTCGCACACCTTCTTCGGTGAGTAGAATAGGGATACACCTGTCATATGGAGGCATCTGAACCTGGCCTTCAGGAGGCCGAAGGTGCATTCGATAACCCTCCTAGTACACCCATGGGCATCATTGTACCGTTCCTCTGCCCTGGTCCTGGGATTCCTCACTGGGGTCAATAGCCAGGAAAGGTTGGGGTAACCAGAGTCCCCCAATAGCCATACACGGTGTCTCTAGAGTTGACCCATCATATCAGGGATGCTGCTATTCCGCAGGATGTAGGCGTCATGCACTGAGCCAGGGAACATAGCATTTACCTGCGAGATGTACTGGTCTGCCAAACATAACATTTGCACATTCATGGAATGATAACTCTTCCTGTTCCTGTGAGCCTGTTCACTCCTGCGGGGGGTACCAGAGCTACATGGGTCCCATCAATGGCACCTATGACGTTGGGGATATGTCCAAGGGCATAGAAGTCACCTTTCACTGTAGGCAAATCCTCCACCTGAGGGAAAATGATGTATCTCCTTACGTGTTTCAGCAGGGCAGACAACACTCTGGACAAGACGTTGGAAAACATAGGCTGGGACATCACTGTTGTCTGAAATGACCCACTTGCAAGAAAATGGAGCACTGACAGCATCTGCACGTCAGGGGGGATTCCAGTCGGATGGCGGATTGGTGACATCAGGTCTGGCTCCAACTGGGTACATAGTTCCTGGATAGTGGCACGGTCAAACCTGTAGGTCACGATTAAATGTCTTTCTTCCATTGTCAACAGGTCCACCAGCGGTCGGTACACCGGAGGATTCCGCCATCTTCTCATATGTCCCAGCTGACAGTGCCTAAAAAGGACAACAGCGAAGAACCAGTCACTATTCCTCCAGGTATGTACCCACAGTTACACACAAGACTACACCAGACAAAACCCCTTCCTGTATGTGTGTTGAGTATAGGCCTAGCTATGTGTGACGCAGTAGTAAATGAAGCCATGTGGGCCCCTGAAATGGGTCTGCCTGACCTCTAAACTGGGACAATGGGATTGTGGGGTAACTGCGCTGGCGTTGCACACCGTCGCGGTAGGCGGTCGTGGACCGCGGCGTAATGCTGCATTGGTTAACATTGGACCCTATGGGTCCCAGGAGCCAATGTGCACTGGCGGTGATGATGCACACTGCCACGGACGTCACCGCCGCGGATGTCACCGCCATTTTCTATCTGTTCACTCACTAGATACCTGACCTTCGACAGGAGAGGACCTACACTGCTAGTGCTGCTGTGACCTCGGTCTGGAAGCGACGATGGCTGCGGCGTCCGGGGAAAGGGCCCCTGCCTTCACTGCACAGGAGTTGGAGAAACTTGTGGATGGGGTCCTCCCCCAGTACACGCTACTCTACGGTCCTCCAGACCAACAGGTGAGTACACAGGGAGCACGTTGTATTGGCTAGGCCTGGGTGGAGAGGGCTGGGTGGAAGAGGGAAGGGGGCAGACTTCATAGGACATAAATGCATGGGAATGAATGGGCCACATGGCCAGAGTAGGGAGGGGGCCACTCACATTGACGGTGCAGTTGGTAATGACTGTTCCTCTTTCCTTGTGCATGTCATGTAGGTCAGCGCCCACCAGAAGAAGGATATTTGGCGTGCCATCGCCAAGGAGGTCCGGACCCTGGGGGCCCACCAGAGACGGGGCACCCACTGCCGTAAGAGATGGGAGGACATTTGCCGCTGCAGCAAGAAGACGGCAGAGGCTCAGCTGGGGATGGCCTCCCAAAGTGGGAGGGGTGCCCGTCGCACCATGACCCCCCTGAAGTTCCGGATCCTGGCGGTGGCCTACCCGGAGTTGGATGGGCGCTTAAGGACATCACAGCAGACACAAGGGGGTGAGTACAACCTCATTCTGCGGACTTTGCATGCAGTGGAGGGGTCTGGGTGGGGGAGGTGGGCTGTGGGTGTCCCTAGGCCAGGGCGAGTTAGGTAGGTAAGGCCCATCCATAATGTAGGCCATGTGGCACTCTACCCCACCTCAGAAGAGTGCCAAGTTGAGGTATAGTTGCCCCTGTGGCATCCATGTGCGCAGATTTCCACCATTGCCATGTAGGCCACATCCCAGAAATTGCATGTGCACAGGCCAGGAGCACAGCGTTATGCAGGGGGCTGCTGCGTCTCTCTTGTCCGCCAACGGTAGCGGTGTGCCATGAACTAAAACTCCCTTTCTTCTGTCTCCCCCCCTTTTCCTGCTCTCCCTGTACTTTTGTACATCAGCATCATCAGGTGGAGGTACAGTGGCACCGGAGCACGAGGGAGCTGCATCCCACATGGCCATGGAGGGCCACACCACAGACTCTGAATGCACCAGTGGGACGGAGGGCGAGGGGAGCTTCACGTCGGGTACCGGATCACCAACCAGCGACATGGACTCGTCCACCGATGGGAGCTCCCCTGTGGTGGTGGCACCATCTGTGTCCCCCACTTCTACAGGTACAGCCGCCACCTCCCCTACCAGCACCGCCCTCCCAGCAGCCCCTCAGCGTTCGCCCCGTGCCCGCTCACCCAGGAGGGTGGGCATCACCTTCGCCCCAGGCACCTCAGCCCCTGCCCCAGTCACCCCTGCTGCCCTCAGTGAGGAGGCCATTGACCTCCTCAGGTCACTCACTGTTGGGCAGTCTACCATTGTGAATGCCATCCAGGGTGTAGAAAGGGCGTTGCAACACGGTAATGCATTCCTGGAGGGCATTCATTCTGGTCAGGCTGCCCTTCAGCGAACCCTGCAATCTCTGGCCTCAGCACTGATGGCAGCCATTGTCCCTGTGTCTAGCCTCCCCCCTCCAACTTCCTCCACCCAGACCCAATCCCCTGTACCCCAGCCCATCCCAAGCACACCTATAGACCAGCATGCACACAAGTCAACACCCAAAAGTAGCTCATGCAAACATAGGCACCACACACACCACAAGCACTCACTCAAGCATCACACACATACAGACACAGCAACATCCACTGTCTCCACTGTTCCCTCTCCTCCTCTTCTCCATCCTCCCTCCCAGTCTCGTCTACACACACACCTGTATGCACTACATCTACAGGCACTAGGACTCGCACCAGGACACCCAGCACCACACGCCGCTCACCTGCACTCACCACCTCCACTGCCATTTACACGTCCCCTGTGTCCTCTCCCAGTGTGTCTGTTACGCCCCCTCCCAAAGTACCCAAACGCCGGCAATCCCTCACCCAACATCCATCCACCTCACGACAGCCTCCAGTACCTGCACCCAAAACACCTAAAGTGACACCTCCTACAACCACCTCCTCTTCCTCCACTCCCAGACCCCCTCCAGCTACCCATCCCAGTGTCCGTCAGAAACTGTCCCTCTGTCAAATTGACCTTTTTGCCTCCACCCCCCCCTCCAATTCATCAGTCCCGTCGTGGCGCCTCAGCCAAAAAGCCTCCAATACCAGTGGTGCGTGTTCCAGGTTTTTGGAATGCACCGTCCACCAGGGCAGGCAGTAGGACCCGGAGCCAAGGCACTGGTACCCCACCCCCTGTAAAGGCTCTGAAATTGGAGAGTGGACGACGGGACCGTGTCAAGACTCCTGGTGGGACAACAAGTGAAATGGGATCGAAGGCGATTGGTGAGTCAGCTGCTA